>NC_051850.1:45770440-47020440 GCF_905115235.1 Hermetia illucens
AATCCAATGATCCGGAGTCCGCCGAGGCTAAGATGGTCGGGATGCAACCACATCAGAAACTCAACCCCGAGCTTCCTCTCGCGCAATAATTGGCTCGGGGAGCGGTCACTAAAGTAGGAACACTCCTCCAGAACGTCGGCGATGAGCCCCATCGACTCCTTGTCCAGGCCGACGAGCGAGTGATTAAATCGTATGGCATCAGCAATGATGGCCCCGGGCACAAACTGCGCCTCTAGTTGCCGTAACCAGATCTCCGGGTTACGTCGCCAAATCGGTGGCGCTCGTACCAACACTCCTGAGACGAGGGGTGCGGAGGCGCCAAAGGCATTCGCGCGGTTTTCAATCGACATTTGCGAAAAAAGACGGATTACTTACAGAAAACGAGTTGTCCGATCCCCACAACGAACAACAACAGAGACACAGTCAGCCCAACTATGTTTGTTTTAATATTTTAAAAATTTTACATCAAATCTTATATAAGGAAAATAAAGTTAAAGTGTTTTATCATCTGGTCGTTGCAGTGCTACCATGGCGGAGCAACCTTGCCACTGAAAAGTGAATCGCGTCCAATTGTTGGATGCCCTGAATATCCTGCAGCTTCGGGTGAGCTTGGTTTCGATTCGGGGGAAATGTCTTTTAGTGCTGACGGACGCTGAGCTGATGTTGTGGGGAGACCGATGCAAGCGGTGGGGTGAATCCTGGTTGGTTTCCTTTCAATTCTAACAAAATTTCGCAATGTCAAGGTAAACGTTTTTTATGCGATGTGTGACGTGAAATATTGTGAATCCAAATAAAGTATTGTGGACGCTGTGTCTGTGGTTGTTCCAGCTGCTTGCCGGGCGATTGTGCTTGCGTATATTGCGATTTTATTACCTTCAACGGTGATGTACATGTGCAGTTGGGGGAGTTTTAGGATTGGCTTAACCAAATTCTAGTTGGGAAGCGACTGGCTAGTGAGAGCGACTAGCCTGGTGTTGTGGAGCACCGCTACATTGTCCTTTTAGTCGAGTTTTTAAGGCTGCAGGTTCTGGAAATTTCTGACCTAAGCTGTTAATCCTGAGCTCATACCTGAACAGGGGCGAGCTGGAATCACGGAAGCGCAGTTCGGTTTCTTAATATATTATAACTTCGGGATTTACTTCAATTCACATTGAACGAATAGTGTAAGTACACTGGATGGGATTGGTTTTGTCGTCTGGGGTCAGCAATTGTTGTTAAACTATACTTATTGTACTGAAATATATTAAATAATTTCAAATATTTATTCTTACTAAAACATAATTACAAAATGTTATTTATTTTTTAATTTAAAAACTCAATTCAACCTTTTTTTGACAACTCATTCTTGACTTCTCTTTCACGATTGCTTTGCTGCCCTCATGACTGTCACCCCGCTACCAACAGGTAGCCACTCAGGCGGACGAATTTCACTTCGTCTTCTTCTTTTTCTTCAGCCTTTGTCCCGTTCACAAGCGGGGTCGGCTCGACGAATTTCACTTCGTAATGAATAATATTATTCTGGTACGGAGCTCGAGCGAATCCTCGTTAACCAGCTTGCGCCTCCACATTATCATGGGACCCTCTAAGGTGTTACCGATGAACAGAAGTTCTCTCTGTGTGGTTTTTGGATTTCTGAATCGCAAAAAAATTACACATTTCCTAAAATACTAGCGTCCCATATAAAAAAGGTTACTTAGCTCCTGTTAAGAGAAAGAATGTGCTTTAAAGTTTCTACTTTGCCGAGTAATATAATCACCATATTGACTTCCTGGAGCGTCAGTAGCTAAACATTAAGTAACGCGATTTTGCTCCCAAGTTAATGTTTCTTGAAGACACGAGACCAACTGACCGCTGACTGCTACGAACAAAATCCTTCTCAGATGGGTTAAAAGCGAGAGGCATTTGAACAGTGGAACTATGAAGAGCCCAAAGAGGCGCAGAGAGAAAGAATTTGGTTGATTCCAAAGCCAGCGAACCTTCTTTGCATGGAAAATAAGTGAAAAATCAATTTGGTGAGGCAACCAATCCAAATCTTGATATGCAGTCGGAAGGCGAGCATAACTAGAAAAGGAAATCAGAAAATGCTCGAATAGGGCAAAGGCCCTAAAAGGTTTGTTAATTAGGTGCGATTTCACAGTAGCTAGGATGCCACCACTATGCCTCCAATGCTTTCATCGTTTGGGTATCAAATTTGAAAGCAGTACAACGATGAAAGGTTAGTAATTGATTTTGCAACATGTCTCCAAAAGTTTATTAAAAATATTTTATTTCCATGACAGAAGTTATGTTTGAGCAACTACGACATTTATATCTTTACAAGCTTCAGTTCGGTTGAAATTATAATGTAAAATCTGAAAAGCATAAAATCTCAGACTTGGGACGAAAAACGTATCGGCAACACGATCAAAATCACTACCCAAAGAACTCCCTTACCTTCATTACCATCTCCTCCCTGGGATATATGGTAAAAGTTTTAAAAACGTCCAAACAGGCCAAAGTAAGGCCGCTTTCAAATCGACAACATCGGAATCCTTCACACGTTCCAGCAAAGAAATGCCAAAGAAGAAGAAAAGGCGATCGTGAAAATCATTTCAATAAAACCGTTTTTATATCTGCACAAGTCTTCGGTACCAAGTGAATCCCATAACTGCATAAGCCTAGTGTGATCATAAGGTCTCGGTATCTGCAGCTAGCCAAGCAACCAACAATGGTCTGGAACCGACAACCGCCAAAACAATACCGTCGTACCAGCTACAAGAAGAAGAGCGAAAAACGTGAAAGATCACTGATCTACTTCTTTCCATATTGCCCCGAAATGGAATATAAAATACCTGTCGTGATCTATGAATTTTCAACACTTATTAATGTGTTTGCGATCAGGAATATCGTAGTCGAAGCCCTCGAGTGATATTTGTCCATAATTCGCCCGGTAAACTGTCTTCATAATAGATTTCTTGAAGAAGCGCGATCTTTTCGTGTGATCGGTACTCATGAATCGTGGACAAGTAGCGATCTTCATTCCTTTTTTGTTTGTGTTTGGCTGCCCAAAGTTTCGAAAGCACCGTGTATTCCTCTTCCGCAATTATAATCATCATTAAATTGATCTTGCACCGGAGTCGCCGAGGAGTACTGGTGAGATCGGTGGATCCTCCCGCGCAAGTGACGAACAGCCAAATCATCACAGCATTGACGATGGCCCGACTGATGGTTGCTGCTGTAAAACAATACAAGAAGTATCTGTTTAGAATTATATCATCTTCTGGGACCGCTGCTGCTGTCGGTAGAACTGATGACTCTCCATGCTTCTTGAGGATGACGAAAAGCAGAGATGAGTCTTCAGCGAGCTTCTTTGACCGTGATCTAAATCGTGATCTGTTAACATGAGAAGCAGGTAGGCTTCGGTACTAGTTACTTTTCTTGCTGCTGTTTTTGCGCTGCGCAGGAGATTTATTTGTATCTTCTCATAAACATGATCTTCAATATCAATGGTTTTAGAATTCGTCCCGCTGCCGTGAGCCGTCTCCACTCCTCCGATCGCTGGGCTGCTGATGGCTCTTTGATGGTCTCGGACAGATATTGCTCAAGTTCAGAAATTATGCCAAGCAAGTGGCAGATGAATGTCATACCTTTATCTTTTCCCTCCACAATGGACCCGCTTAATTTTCCAATAGGTAGTATTGCCATTAACCGTGTACACAATCGAAATATTATGCAAAGTAAATCGAGATGAAATACGAAGTAACAACAATGACAACAATAAAAACACAAAACTCGTGTGAATCAACTTATGTCTGAATAGATTTTCATTAAGTTATGATTTCGATTTATCTTGATCGCTTCTATTCCTGATGATCTTGAACTTTATGAAGAAATATCGAGAGTACTTTGAATGGTTGACTGGTGAATTGCATGCGCAAGAGTACTCGCCATCATTATTAATGAACGGCTGCAGTGATCGCTAAATGGTAATTTTATAATAAATGGGTTTTTCGGGGTACATTGATTCGATTAGTTTGAAATGGAGCTTTTAAATCATAATAACGAGTTCAGTCATGATCTGAACGGGTCTTTTTGCTTCTTTGTGATGAACATCTAGTTCAACGCATTCATACTGCGTAAGCATGAGCTGCAAATGAGGTTATTGATAAATAGATTGATAAATCGCCTGTTATTGCGTGTTCGCCTGCTTAGATTTGTTTATGTAACGCAGGAGTAGGGCTTTGAATTATTGAAAGTAATTTTCGCAAAGGGTAGTATGGGTCTCAGGGTGAAATGTGGATTTGTACCCACGGTGGAGCATAAAACCTGGGAAACGTCTGGTGAACCAACACCAACAGCGGTGGTCAGGATGCCAGATAGCTTTTTGGGATATCGAATTGGTGGACCTCCGCGCAAACCGGGATGTCTGGAATTCCTTATTACAGCAGGCCTAGACCGGATTCCGGTTGTTGCGCCGTTGATGATGATGACGAGTTTTCGCAAATATGATAATTGATCACTGAACACGCCGTTTTCCCGGAGAAAATGCACTTGTCAAAATAAGTCACAACGAATATTACATGCGAGTATTAATTTAGGGTCGAGTTCACTGAAACGAAGGCTTAAGTTCAGGTCATGCCGAAAATTGATTCCATCATTAGCCTTGAACAAGAAAGCAAAAAATGGACACAAGCCGGGACATTGCTTCAAGTCGTTAGCCTGATCGTGGTTATAGTAGATCAGAAGCTTTTACCCTAATAATCTAGGGAAGTAGAGAAATATCGTAGCTTAACGGCCATAACACAAACGAAACAATATTCATGGAGCAGACAGAAATGGATGGCTTTTAACTGTAGGAACGGTCCTCAAAAGGACCATTTTAAATCGATGAACATTTTAAAGTTGATTCCATCTAGAAGAGGTTAGGACTCATGCCGTTACCTAATGTACACTGGCTTAAAAAATTATGCCACCATTAGCTTACAGGGTCGCTAAGGTTCGATCCATTTAAAGCCGGTCTATTGTAAGTCGCTTTGTGTCCGGCATAGTGCACATTAATTACCAATAGACTTAGCTCCGAACTTAAATACCTAAGGATTCAAACCAAATTCAGCCCACCTTGTAGCGCATAACGTCGTGCAAGGAAAAGGTATCATTTGCCTACCAACAGGTTATAAGCAACCCCCCTTGATGGATGATTCTTTGTGTTCGATTCTCTGCCTTTCCTGCTGATAATGAACTTGAAGCAAAGGCGCAAAGGCAAAGCGCAACGTTTCAGGGGAAGGTGAAGCAAATGCATGAACTTCGGGGTATCGCAGATAATTGACGGAAAAAGCTATCGCCAGATCAGTTAAAGATAAAGTGCGCGCCTACCAAATGAGGATATCTATAGCGACCGCTTCGCATAGGTTTGCACAGACAATGGAAATGAAACTGTTCATCGTCCACTTTACTACGAAATCACAATGACGGGGTCGGATAAAACATAACATCGCCAACGTTATTGCACCAAAGATTCGTCGAGCATTTCCAGGAATAAGGCCACGAAGCTATATAGATCGGATTCTAGAACAGTACTGCTTTATTAGCGATCTGAGTTCATCGTAGAAGCTGGCATCCAAGGTTTGATAGGAACTCTTGACCACCAGCGTGGACAATGGCAACGCTGTGCGGACAATAGTTTCAGTACTTCGTCAGGCTGAAGTCTCCACTGAGGTTCAAAACAAATTTCAGAAAGCATGTCTAGAATTTTCGGTAATAGATCCTTTCCATAGACCATATATTCCCATTCCTTCAGGCATACCTGACAGCTCGGGGAATCCAATCTGAAATCAATGCTAAGATTAGATCTTGATTGCGTGCTGATATGTCGCTATTACAACTACACTACACGTATTTTAGTGGAGCTGGGCTATTAGAAGATAACATTCTGTACTAGTTTTTTAATGACCGGAGAGATCCACTATGAAAAACCTATATGGAGAATCGACCTGACTAGAATGGGTGATTAAGGCAGGAAATTCAAGTTTATATTTATAATGCCAAGGGATGTGGAAGTGTAGAAGATTTATCGGAACTTTGCCATTCTCGGCGGCTAAAGGGTAATATAGGTTCTTGGGCGAAACGTTGATTGGTACCCACGATGGAGCATAAAACCTGGGAAACACCTGGTGAACCAACACCAACCGTTCTACTACTAAACCCTATCTCCAACTTTGCGTGCTGGGGGCAGGGACTTCTTTCTTACTGGAAAACTGCAGATGGGGAAGGATGAAGGCGAGTCTCCTACACCTAGAAACGGGAAATTGTACCAGCTGGTCCTTCAGGTTAGGCGCTGGGTAGGGCTGACAACCCTACATGGAAAACTCAAGTTACGAAGCCACAGAAGGAGCCTTCTTCTACAACGCTGAATCCGCAACGAAAACAGAAAAACAATTTGCGCATTTTCTCATGGGACGTGTGCTCCTTGCACAGACCGAATGCTGCTTGCAGCTAGCCGATATCCTGTCCCAACATAAGGCTGATGTGTGACGGAAGTATCTGGTCCCAGACGGAACCCCTATCAACCAAACTGACCACGTACTGAATGAACACCGCTGCATCTCAGAATTGATGAATGCCAGAAAATATAGGGGGCGGTTAATATAGACTCGGATCACTATCTCGTTGGCATAGTGCTCCGGGCTGGAATTACAACACCGCCCAAAACCCCTCTGACAATCACGTGAGAGTGAGTACTGAAGCAATCCATAGTACATCCCTGCATAATACCCACAATGGACAATGAATGGCGCAATAACCGTAGCTAATAGATGTCCTGGAAATGAAGCACCAACTAATGATCTGCACAACCACCTGAAGGGCATTATCATTAATACGGCCACAAAAACACTTGGCCACAGCCGTAAGACAAGTCGAATCGACTGGTTTGACGATGAATGTAAGCTGCGAACCGAGTAATGTTGCATTTTCAAAGAACGCGGGCACGTGCGGAGACTTACCACTAATTCCGTCGAACGGAGAAACGACTTCACAGACTGACAAAGGAAGCCTGGGAGAACCAACAGGCCTATGAGCTTGAAAAGTACAGGGACAATTACACCAGGTGCGCATGTTTTACAAAAAGAAAGTCAGCAGAGTGAGGCCTTATTCAGCTCGATGCTCATCCTACCGAAACAAAGAGGGAAATCTTATTTCCGGCAGAATGGGCATATTATAGCGGATTGAGTATTTTGATGAACAGCTCAATAACCAAAAGATCATGCCAACTGAAGATCACGGGCAAATATTGCCGCCACCAAGCATGAAAGAAACAGTCCACGCTATTCGTCGTCTTAGAAAACATAAGTTGCAAGGAGCGGATGGAACAGCCGAATTGGTTAAATATAGAGGCGACCAACTACAGTTAGCGGTTCATCGACTGATGCTCAAGGTGTGAACAGCCAATCAATGTCTGACGGCTAGCAACGAGGCATTATCTCGCCCTGGAGAAGGTGATTCGCAATGCAGGTGTGAATTCAAAAGGCACCATCGTCTTCAAGTTCACCCAACTACAACGCTGATAACATTGACAATATGGGAAGAACAGCCCGAGATGTACAGTTTGCCTTCATCCAGGTCGAGCAGGCGGCGCGGGATTTTGGGCTGCACATTAAAGCGGTAAGACGAAGTACATGGTGGCATTGTCAGCACCAACGAACAAAGGACAAATCGCTCTGCTCAAACGGAAACAATACAGATAGGAGACGACAACTTTGATACCTTTAAAAATTTCTCTTATCTAGACTCGAGAAGCACATCTGATAACAGCTATGACGATGAAATCCACGCACGGTTGTTTGCAGCCAACAGAGCCTATTCCAGCTTACAAAAACTGTTTCGCTCGAAATGTCTCACCATAGGGTCAAAGCTCTTCCTGTACAAGACAATGATCTTCCCAGTCCTTATGTACTCCTCGCTGACCTGGGTTCTTAGCAAGAAGAGAGAGAGAAGAATCCTTCGAATAATCTTTGGCCCCCTGCATGAGATGGATGATTCGGTAGCCTACATAACGACGAAATGAATCTATGAGCAATACCATGACCGACAGGTTGTAGATGAAATCTGGCTCAACAGTATGTGGTAGGCGGGTCACCTAACCCGTATGGATGATGATGATCCAGCCGGAAAAGTCTTTAAGGGCAATATCACTGGTAGAAGAAAAAGACGAGACCTGAAATGAAACGATGGCGTATTTCAGCACGTCAGGCGACTTTTAGGGATATCGAATTGGTGGACCTCGGCGCAAAACCAGGATGTCTGGAGTTCCTTTCTGAGGCAGGCCTAGACCAGATACCGATCCCGGTTGCTCATGTTTCCATTTTCAGCTCGCGGCTAAAGTAATGGGAACACTCAAATGGAAAACTTTCTATCGTGTGTAGCCGTTTGCGATGATATGATGGGAAACTCTTGATGTTCTTAGATCATCTGCTAACGCAGAGATTGATGTGAGCTGCAGTGGGTGCTAATTGCTACCTAGGAAGGAGTTGTGGTGTTGATTGACTCACTACTATGCAAAGTCTGCCAACACACGCTTAAGCTTATCCAGATCTTGAAACGAGGTGTAGGAATACACAACGCTGATTTGATTGATAATTGGTGCCTCAATCATGACCTTTCAACATCCAAATAAAATTAGAATCAAATTATTCGCAAACAGGAGGAAACTGGACGAACTTTGTGTATCAGAATTGCGGGGTACAATCCTTCAACTCTTCGAAGAAATGAAATATCTGGAAGTTATTCCAAACATGTGGAGATAAGTATGAAACAAGCTCTCACACCTTATTGACCATGTAGGCGAACTTTTGGCTCGACATCCTTAGCCCTTCGGTTTACTACCCAGATAGACCGGTGTTCCATTATGCATACTGCATTCGCAGTGTGGTGGGTTAAGGTAAAAAAAAAAGAATTTTCTCTGTAACCAGTCACACTGCAAAGAACTGTGTCTGGGTAATATCGGTGCCACGAACACGACATCCGACCCAGTGCTAAAGGCATTACTCAAATTGCAGCCCTAGAATTTGATAAAACAATGCACATTGGGCGGCACAGACCAATGGAAGAGTCATTCGGAGAACTAAATTCAGTTTTTTTTTAATGCCTTCTGATTCTCGGATCCCCATACATCTATTTGGTAGCAGATATGCAACAGATGGAACGAACCAGAGGTATGCGTGTTAGGATACACTAACATCTTCTGTATCGATGGATCAAAAACAGAACAGGGTACTGGAGCAGTAGTCTGGAATAAAAGTGAAAAATGGGCCTTTCCCTTGGGAAAATATGCAAAGATCTTTTTTCAGGCTGAAGTGTATGCGATTCTAAGGGCGGCAACCTAGATGATTGACGAGCGGATGAAGAGTGGATGCATCGTAATCTGTAGCGATAGTCGAGCTCCATTGAGGGCGTCGAGTAGTCCTTCGATCACTTCAAAAATCGTTCAGGAATGTAGAAATCTCTACTCTCTCTACTCTGAATACCTGCCCATTGTGGTGTGGAGGGAAATTAAATCTCGGATACTTTAACAGAAGAGAGTCCAATTTTCTCCATAGCTAGGTCGGAACCAGCACTTGGGGTGTCAATAGCATCGGCAGGTGCTGTTATTAAAAGCTGGGAACAAGCTTCCCATGATGACAGAGAGAAAAAAGCCTTAATCCTACTAAACAACCCAAACCTATTCTTGTCAAAATCAAACAAACATGCTGTAAAGTTTACCCTGTCGTCGGAGGAGCAGGAAGACTTGCATAAATATTGTGGACATTTTGATTAGCCATAACTCTCTAGCTGGGTGTATGTTCAGAATAGGAATATTCCAAGATAATGTAGGTCTATTCTGTAATGAGGAAGAAGAATTCATGGATCAATTTCTACATAAGGAGCGCCCCGCCTGTGGACGCATCAGACATCAAATTTTTGGTGCTGATGTCTTAAACTTCAGCGGCTGGCGTTGCATCCCCTAACGGAAATCCTGCGATACAGAAACAAATCCGGGATATTCCATTAGACGGGGGAATTAAGTACAATGGATCGCCACGGTTTGTGTCCTCATAGGCTATAAAAAGCTGGCTAGTAAGTTAGGTTAAGGTAAGTTAGGTTTACAAGGAGGATTGCTGCTTTAAATGCAAAAGATACTTCTAAGGAGATATTTCCGGAAATAAAAGTTGGCACTCAACATTATGGAACTAAGCAAATCAACCTGGGAAGGGAAACATCCTCATCGCTTTAATACAGGAACTCTGAATTGCAGGACATATAAGGACAAAATATATTTTATAGTCCAAAGAAATACCAGTCAGGAAAGGAGTAAAGCCTGAACTTTGCCAACAGCAGGAATTAGCAGGCGTAGATATTTGGCTAGGTTGCCTAACTATTATTAGAGCGATGAGTGCTTCGCCGAAGGAAGTGAAACGGAAAGCAGCCAACGACGCATATCGACCCGATACTATTGGCTAGAAGAAATTGCAAGATATTTTTTTCTTATTTACGATTATCGCGAGGCGCGTCTGTTAATAACGTCAATAATAAATCCATGTCGTATTCCAACTGAGTTCATCCCGTTCGCCTGAACGTATTTTTCTGCTACCTTGGCTTTTATTTATTTCTGTGTTGTAACAATCTCGGCGGATGTCAAACTTTAACTAATAATAGAACCTAGTGACAAGCACTTACGCTCAGAGGATCCTACATACTTAAAGGGAATAGAGAAGCATTGATTGGCAGGTTATTGGGAAGATCTGTCGTGACTGTTTGCCGAACCATGTATTTCATTATCAGTTTCCCATTAACACGGGTCGTGATGCCGCCCCTCCCCTGATTCGCATGCTTAAATTCCTCTACTAACAAAAAACAAAGTGCTCATCAGCACACAGCCATTTGTTAGAGAAACGAACAACAATGAAACGGTCCCAGAGTCAAATCACGTACTTAACGTGCATTGTTTCCGACTTTCACTCATCGATACGCTCTTGGTGTGACTTCACTCAACTATAAGGATTGCAAGACCAACCCTTCAAGTTAAGTGGAATCATTGCGCAGTCTCCTATTCAAACAGCCGCTAACTCTCTGTTGTAGAAATAAAAGCGTAAAGAGCCTATTTGGTGGGCGAGGTTTTGCCGCGACGTCTCAGATATTATGAGACGGGTTCATCCCTCCCACGGCAGAATTTGGGTAATACATTTGGAATTGGGACATAACAGTCCATATCCCCCACTGGACGTTTTCTAGAGCGGCTTTTGTCCACGGTAAGCACTAGCTCCAAAATCACCTTACTCGCAAAAGTCTACCTTGTTTATAGCTTATTTGTCATCAGTGACATCAGTGTGTGTAGACTCAACTCTGGAGTTCGTGAAAGTTCCATCCGGTTTTCTAAGATAGGCCAGGTGGCCCGGCTCATCCCTTTCTAGGACCTTGAATAGCGTAGAAGTCTCGCTTTCTCCTTCTAGTAGTATGCCCTAAAAGAGTCCCGCTTCTAACGTCTTACGAACCTCTTATATCCGCGTTGTGAACTACGGAAGTTTAATCAGTCTTCATTCAGCTGCTTTTACAAGCATGGTTCATAAATCGCCTACTTGGTTTCCTGAGTCTCTGCAGTTCTTGTTTCCAAAGTACTTCCGCTTTGAGCCTCTTCAAAGTACTTTAAAATTGTGCGATTCAGAGTTTCCAATTGATCTTCTATCGTCAACATAGTCTTTAATTACCTAGGGGTGGCACTTTCTTGCCAAGAAATTCACTAAAATTCATCCAATCCATTTTTCAATGATTCTGCCTTTGTATTACAGACCGTTTCTATGCAATAGTCAGACTAAATTGTAAGTAACGGTGGTCTGAGATTGAGCTTTCACCGAGCAGTTGCCAGCCTCTAATCAACTCTAACACCAACAGAAGTGATAAAATCAAATCCTCTAGGATTGCGTTAGCTACTGCCCAAACAAATATGTTGAGCGTTCAAATCAAAACCTATTATGAGTCCAAGGCCACTTCATTCTGCATACACTACCAGATCCCTTAGTTCTAGCGTCGGCAGTGGACACAAAGAGTCATAGGATAAGTAGACAGAGGTAACTATGACGATTCTCCTCTGACCATTAACCTGGTAATGTAAGTTGACCAACTAGCTCCTGGGAACAAAATTTCCTCAGCATGGTAGGCTCTAACAATTTTGACATCAGAACGCAGCCTCTTGGTCTCGAGAATCTATGATCGAAGAAAATCCTTGTCCCCTTTAATAATCCCACACCACAGATTTTGTTAAAATGGACCCATGGCTCTCGGACCAAAAATATATAAGCACAGTCCTACAATTTTGTCAGCCTTGGTGATAGTAGATGGGAAGAGAATTTGGCATGCTACAGGTCGGTTGGACTAACCTTTATGTTGGTCGACACAAGCGTGGTCTATGAAAACCGCCGTCTATATGAAAACCGCTGCCAACTAAAAAGTCTGCTACATCTAGAGTTGATCCCACCGGAGCTAACAGCTTGTCGCCACCTTTCACCGAAAGTTTCAATTTACTGTACTCTGTGTACTCTGTGGTAGGACAACGTTCAGGTCCTCATTCTCAAGAAACTTCGCTTCCTTTCGCAATGGCTTCCATTGTCGTCGGTTGGGCGCCTTCCCAGGTTAACGATGTCTGGGCTGCAGGGATCTGTTGCTACACACTAGAAGTAAACCGTTTGCGTCCATATCACCGTTCTTCTGCTTTTCACGATAGAGACGGAGGAGAAGGCAACAGTGTCACGGTACTGGTTTTCCGTTGAAGTGGAGAGTCTGTCTTCCTCAAGTTCCCCATGGCTGAACATTAGGCCTCCAAAATACATGCCTCGGCCACCACCTGCTGTCTCAAAGTCGCTGGTAGATTCAAAGTCTATGACTTCTTACCACTTGGAGATTTACAATCCTTTGCTCTTATCATCATCGATTTTGGGCACCCTTTATCTAGTAGTAAACTACAATAGGTTCCCCCAACACGACAAGATAGTGTCCAAGGAGGAAATGTTACTTACATATGGTGGGCTGTGTCTTCCGCTCGTTTTCCAAGCATTTGTTGATGGATTCACCAACAATTATCTTGTACAAGCCCGCTCATTCTTAGCTCAAAATATTTGTGGCTTTTTAGTAATGGTTTTTGACAAAGACTGCATTGACCACCTGTGCTTTTAATGCGATATAAGTGATTGTATAGGTTCTTGTCCTCAAATGACTAACTTCATTTCTGGAATGGAATCTATACTTTACCTTACGAGTATTTCAACCGACCTTCAAAGTGCAGATCTGAAATGTAATTGAAGGTGGTTAGCGTATTCGCAAAATGCATATTTAAGACCAAACCTTGCTTCTACACCCAACCTTGAGCGTATGTTGCCCCATGTTTGCTTGGTGTCCTTTAAACATTATTCACGGTGCAACGAATATAGTGTTCTAATTTCTAATCTAGTTCGTCATTTCCATAATTGATATCAAAAGTGGATTTCAGCTTGGCTAGGTCTACTCTGGTCTTGTCAGAAAAGTGCAATAACTTCTCGTGACTATTAGCCTCCATGGGTTTTGCGTTTCCTGCAGTGGCATCAATAGGTTTTTCACCTGATGCCTTCCCTGAAGTATCCTGTCTCGGCTTTTCCCTGTGGACATCATCCGTTTTTAGCATTGCGGTTTAAGGAAAGCCCACTGTCATCATGCGTGCCCCTGGTACATCATGTTGATGTTTATGGCTTAGGTCTGACCTGAATTTTCTTAAGAGAATCTTCTAGTTTCAAGCCTTTTTTCAGGTAACGCAGACACTTAATGCCTGATATACTGACCTCAGACGTACTTTTACTTGTCCCCGCTTTTTGGTTGTTTCTTGCTATTTTTTAGTTTGTTCGTGGGGATACTCATATGATTTAAGAGGCCTGCCGTGCTGTGAAGGTTTTGTTTGAATACCACCAGTTCCAACGCTTTGCAAATTTTCCAATGGGCACGGTTTGCATGATACCCAAGATTGGAGGTGATGTTTTTCGACTCTTGATTCTAATTCCAAAGTGTTTTGTCAATAGTAGGTTGCCTCGAACAAGGTACAAGGTTATAACTGTTCACTAACGGTGTTCTTACACGAAAGGATTGGCTCCTGGTTAGTTTCCAGTCAGATATCACTCTGAAGAAGCGACAGGTTAATTCCCAGGGAACTATGATATATTCCGCCTCAGTCTATCCTGCAGTTTATTACTTAAAACCGTAAGATCGATGATTCAACAGAAAATCATTTCCTGAGACATGCAATTATCGATGATGAGTTTTAGACGTTTGAATACAATAAGACGGGACGCACCATAGCTGTGTACATCCAAAGGAACATCCCCGGCCGGAGACCCCATTTCTTTGCAAAGGTCTATAGGAGGTTATGTAGGCCTCTTTAACCCTCAGTTCTATATTCAATCTCTAATTTAGCTTTGGATTCAGGATTACATCTAGACACTTTTCATTGGAGGAAAGAACCAATCACCAATTCAGCCGCGGTAGATGGAATTCGAGTACCCTTGTCTTTGTGGTGAATATCGTCAGTTCCATGTTGATTGGGTTTACGCCGAGTCCACATCTTGCAGCCCACAGACACACCTTTCGTAACGTTGCTTACATGATGTCACTCATAATGGAGAGGGACTTGCCTGACGCCAAACCCACCAAATCGTCGGCATACGCCACCACTTTTTTCTGCTCTTGTCGAACATTCGGAAAATTTCGTTCATCACTATTAACCAGAGCACCGAAGAGATGGTGCTACCCTAGAACTTGCCTCTGCTCACAGCTCTTGTCAAGTGGCTGCCTCACAGATCAGACTGAATTATCCTTGTTCTCAATAGGCGTAAGATACCTCTCCAATGCAAGCGTCCCAAGCGTTGGTGCTAACATTGTTGCTCCCTCTACATCCAAGATGATAACTACTTGTACTGCATTGAACACTCAACCGTGCCAATTACCTTGTGGGGAGCGGTTTCTGTGGATTTTACCTTTCAAGTAGGCATGATGGGACTTAGAGAGAGACGTTCTTTCCATAATCACTCTTATGTGGATGTGCAGCACGCACTTTCGGTATTAAAACCACCAGTGCAGTCTCCAAGACTGTGGTATGTATTCCAAAGTGATACAGCTTTGATAAATCTTGACAAGCCACAGTGCAACCCTTTTCGGTCGCTTCTGTAGCATTACTGACATAAGGCCATCCAGACCCGGAAATTTATATACGGAGAAGTTAATTATAGCCAAGCCGATATTACTCTCAGTAATTACCGCTGTGATAGACTCGCATGGCTGGCGCGGTTGCATACCCTCGGAGGAAGGCTCTGATACACAGTCCTCCTTGCTGGCGGAAAATCGCGTCTAAACGAGCAGCTCCAATGTTCCTTGTACATAATCTTACTGAGCCTTCCAGATTCCTCAATCCGTAGCATGGCCTAACCGAACCGATTCGTTGCATGATAATCCGTAAATGTTAAGTCTTCTCCCAGATGCCCGCCCAGTATAGTTCCCTCAACCGTTCCTCTTCATTTCTTAGTGTCATAGTCATGAAACCGTTTCCGATTCTACAGAAGGGTTCTGGGCAGTTTAAAGGCGTCTCTGCTCCCTTCTTGGTTAGTTCATCAGCTGCCTCATTACTCTTCAACCCACCATGGCCTGGAACCCAAAGTATCCAGACCTTGTTCGAAGAGCTCTCTCAAGGCATTCCCATACCAATTTAGAGTTCACTTGGTTGAACCTAAGTGCCTTGACCTGCTTAGCTATCGGTGAGAATAGCAATATTTTGCCCTCTGTAGTTCCTTTGGAGATTAAAGTGGGCACATCTATCTATGGAGCCTGGAATATGCTAGTGTACGTGCCCATTAGCTAGAAGTACGTTTTCCTGGGACCAATGACACCGGCACCCGCTCTCTTTGCTGTGAGGGCTCTGTCAGTATACTAATTAATTAGTTGCCGTATGTCGCAACCACGCTCTCCCACTTTGTCTTGTTACTCCAACAAGTTTCAAACTTCTTATCAAAGGTAAACCTCGTTGTCATGTTATCCCTTGGTATCAATAATTCGGGATATAGCCTAGAAACAATCACAATCTTCCTTCGGTTTAGGCAGCTTCCCGCCTCACTGATACTCCCGGCCATCCTGAATATTGCCCTCGTTGCCTACATCTGCATGTGCAGATGGGGAGGGGGTAATCCCAAAAGGACCTCCAGGGATGCCGTTGGGCATGTTCTTATTGCCCCACTGATACACACGCAGGCCAGTCTTTCGAGCTTGTGTAATTCTCTGGTTGCCCAGATTACCTCTCCATTGGTAATCAATGGCCTTACTATTGCAGTATAAATCCAAAGTAGTATCTTCGGGCTGCAGCCCAGTTTTTTTCCTGCTATGGAACTACAAGTCATGTGAGCCTTCGTGGCTTTCCGACAAGTGTTTCCGACATGTGTCTTCAAGAGTAATTTTTTATAGCGTAATTCCCAAATATTTGAGGTCTGTTTCACGTTTCACCTCCATTACATGTAATCTTATGGCTCTCAGGTGATCAAGCTTACGTCTCCTAGTGAATGGTACTATGGTGGTTTTGGCTGGATTGATACGCAGTCCCACCTCCCTGCACCAGACACTAGTAACCCTTCGTCCAGTTTGGATGCTATCACTTAGGGTATCTTCATATTTGCCCGTACAGATAAGAATAATGTCGTCCGCGTAGCCCTGGACTTGTATTCCAGTATTAGTTAACACGTCCAGGGGTTCATCCACTACCATACTCCATACATCAGCGGCGGTAGTACCCCGCCCTGTGGACAACCTTGAGTAGTGTTCATGACAATAGAATTTCCAGTTCGCTCCTGATTTCACTGCCCTCTTGCAGGTAAACAATGTTGTTGGTCAAGTGTCGTGCCTTGAATGCTCCTCCCGGCTTCTAATGAGACTTGGATAGCCACAAGGTCCCCGGTCAGGAACTCTGAAAGACATATATATTTTAAATTACGTTTAATAATTATGCAAGCTATTGGTTTTTCGCAAGAGAAGTCCCAAATTATCTGTATGCTTCCTCCTTGCAGACCGGAAATCTGGCCCCGGTTCACCCAGGGTTCCTGAGCCAGCACTATTCCAATGTTCTTATTGGAACTTGCCCTTCCAATTACTACAGATGCCGCTTTCGCAAGGTGGAAATTTATCAAGGCTATCTTCGTGCTGCCATTGGCTCCGTTATTATTGAGAGTTCTTCTCAACTGTTGGAGTATTGCCTTTTTTCTACATGGCGTCACTGTCCCTAAAAGTCCTAGGTCTAGGTGGTCCAGCCTCTGCTCTTCTTTGGGCAGCAGGTCTACTTCCCTGGTTGATCCAGCCCTTTCCACCTCTATGGCTTTCGAGATTTCTTCAGGGACCTCGGAATGCTTTTCACCCGGTGTCTCCTCCGAGGTGTCTTCCCTCGGCTTTTCCCTGTGCAGATGCACAGGTATGTTGCCAAATAGATTGTTGATATGGCAACTCCGACGTTTGAATTCTTCCGAGATCGGTCATCTACCCTGATCATGAGGCGTTTACCCTTTCCCTCCACCTTACTTCTGAAGACTTTCCATAGTCGCGTATGAAGATCCTCATTCTAAGCGAGTAGCAGGTCCACAAGATCTTCCGAATCTATTGTTGCGGCTTTTGGGAGAAAAACTGTCACCATGTACGCTCCTGGTATATCATATCCTTCAGTTCTGCTCCCTCCCAGCCTGGCAATTTAGGAACAATGATCCTAATCCACGCTCCAGTTTCTTCCATCAACAGTCCACCAGTATAAGACCTGGTCGAAAGCGTATCCCGGTGAACACTAGTTTCGAAGTCCATCCCTTGCACATCTCTCTGAAGACAAGGTCTTCAATGGTTTCCTGCTCCTGAGTATTTGCTCAGGAAACATTTTTGGCAGTATGGCCAGTCGAATGCCCTTGACCGCACTAGCATAGCTAATGGCGGACTTCCTGAGTGGTGCCTTCACCCCTGACGTTCCGGGTTTTCTCCCCCCTTGGGTTCAGGTTTGGATTTTTTGGGAGCATTCCCTTCATGCAGACTAATCTCTGTTGCTCCCCGCTTTCTCGGCTACGGTAGAGATGGCCTTCCTTCAGATAGCGCAGGTACCATTTAGCACCTGCGTCACTGAGACCTGTCTCCTTCCTGACGTCTGATATATTTATCTCAGACGTGCTTTTGCTGGTCCCTGCTTTTTGGGCAGTGGCGTTTGTTGGTTGTTGTCCACGTAGTATATCAATGTTAACCTTGGATCCACAGCTTGAAGTCCCAACTCCTCCCTTCTTGGGTGTAATCACCTGGCTCTAAGTATTTCGGAGATGTGCCTCCGACTGATTAACCAGTCTGTGTACCGTGCGGGGTCCCGCTTCATTGGTTTTAATTTTTTTTTTATTTTTATTGCTGATACTCAATTGATTTCCGCGAGTGTGTGGGTTAGGAGGTCCGCCGTGCCATAGCCCCCCGTAGCACCTTAAGGTCAGTTGCCCTGACTGCAAACTATCTAATAGGCACGGTTCGCATGACACCCTGGATTGGGGAGGTGTTAATAGTAGGGTCACCTCGTACAGGGTGTGGCTGTCACCACTCACTAATGATCTTAGCAGACGAGAGGTTTGGCTCCTGAAAAGCCACACTTCGCCCTAGAGGAGAGACAGGTCACCCTTAGAGGGAGATAGGTTGGCCTCAGAGAGCTATCTTTCGCGTCAGTCTATCCTGCAGTGCGCTACTTGACCCCAAGAGTTTTACATAAAATTTTGAAGCATTCCCAATCTCTTAAAAGCACATTTCTATGTTATTTGGATAGTTGCCTCAACCCCAACCTTAAACACAACAGTGTTTTGGAATATCGAATCCGCAAATGCTGTTATCGCTGTGTGAAATCTTGGGTAACAAGTCGTCATCATCTATAGTAAGAGTTGGTACTTGAATTGGGACCCAACTTCTCCATAGATTGGACAATACTTTTATTAACAACCTCAAGATAATTATATCACCTGTTCCAATATCATCAATTCGTGCAAACAAGAATCACCAAATACCCTCGACATTGTAATCATTCCATCGAAATATCAAATTCTGTGCAAATTCCAAAACTGGAAATAATCTCACGTCTCCAATCAAATGCAAAGTCCATTAGTCTATCCCAGATCACGTTCGAATTATCCATCTTTGGCAATATTCATTAGCGCTTATATTCATTGCGTCCATGGTGTCGTCGCCCAGTGTACCGAGCTCTTTTTGTAAATGGACCATTACCGGCACCAATAACTCATCATGCGTTCACACATATGTGAAAGTATAGATTAGGCCGGCGAACGGGCACTTCAGGCCGGGCTAATGAAATCAAACAAAATAATCGAATGAACAAATATTTTCAATTATAGGAAACATTGGAATATAATTAAATGCTAAAAATCAGGTTCCTATGGTGCGATAGGTTTTAGTATTCAATGAATGTGGCTCTAGTTATTTATCTCCTTCCCAGTATCCTAAATTGGGAATGTAGGAAGAAACTAGATAGCAGGGCTTTCAGCCAGGTGCATGATGCGATTCGAAGTGGAAGAAATAGAACCGTCTGCAGCCAATTCCTGGTCCCCGATTCCTGAAAATTATCTTATCCCAATTTGTTCATGGCCACTACATTTAAGGAGCCGGGAATAGTGAAATCAGGCCCAGTTTTGGGTGGAGGTCAGTGTTTTTCAGATTTCCGTGGGAGACATAAAATTTTCTTCATCAGAGTTCTAATAGTATCCGGAAATAGTTAGATATTTGAGGAGGTAGAATCTTAAGCCAATTTCAAGTAAGGTCCCCTTAGTGCCACTTGGCACCCAATTACTACGAATTTCACCATCAGAATGTGACAAAGTCAAGAATTTATTCTCGAATTATCCTCCCCGTGAGATAATAGCAAGCAAAATGAAAAGTGCGAAGAACTATGCCTGGGACAACAGCGTGACTGTGGGCCCAATAATATTGAGTTGCCAAGATCACTAGATCGGATAAAAGAACAACATTGGCGCGCTCCAATATGCTCTTACAGGAACTGCATACCGCATTCTGCGTCGGCTCCATCCATTCTCGCCAAGCCGCTGCCTAGATATCTTTCACAGCCTCCGTACGGTTTCTCACAGATAGCCTTAATTGTTTCATTGGTCTTCGATGGTAATTTACTTTAAGAAATTTCATTCCGGCTCTCATATGCTCGTATGTGAAGGTGATTCCATGCCGCAGAAGTCAACCGCAGGCGATAGGCTAAACCACTAAACAATAACACGATGCTTTTTTCACAAAGAATTGCAAAAAGGAAGCTTTGTTTAAGCAAAGTAGCTGGACCGGGAAGAAGATATGGTACTGCAGGGTAGGTTTGCTGTAAAAGGGTTGCCGGTGAAAGCTTGAACCTAAACTCGATGAGAATTCGGTGAGAGTTCAGGGCTCCAATATCACACACTTTATTTCGATATCTAAAGATTTCGCACAATTTCTATTTTATGTAGTATTTCTGGCCTTCCAACACAATACACCTATGTTATAGCACTTTCAAAAGAATCCAAGGATCAACCAATCTAGACCCATTTTTAGTGTTTCTAAATTCAAGTTTACTCAACTGGCTTCCCAAATACAGTATCTGAAACGACTTTACTTTTATCTAAAAAGGAGGTTCAAACCTACAGTCAAACCCCCCACTGGCAACCCACAGACCAAGTGCAGAAATTCGAAAATCGGCATTTACTTTAAGAAAATCTCAGGTGTTAGAAGTACATGTTACCTTGACTGCAAATCCGATATTATCGGCGAATTGGTGCGCGCAACGAAGATATTTTGCATCTTATTTAACTTCTGCCACCGCAGCACTAATCTGCGAGGCCATGCAATGCGGTTACGGTTGCGCATAGTTTTGTGGCTTACAGTAGTGGTGCAACCATACTTGCGATAACGAATGCACTCCTCGTAAAGCTGCACCAATGCGATAGGAGTCCATTCTTTTTTTCGTGAATTGTTAACGCTACTGTTACCGCGTGCGTACCGTTTTATTGATATCTTAATTCCGATACAATCAGTTTGTCGCTGTATATTTTTCGTTGATTGGAATTTTTAAACGTTAGAAGGATATACAGGCGGCTACCGTGCAAGGCATAGTTTCGATGGAATTTAACACGAGTTTGTTAGTTAAGTTGTGATGTAAGGTTCAGATGCAAAAATTCGTGATACGATTAGCGCTGGGTTCGGAGATTGTGCTAGAAGCCAATGTTTTATGCACATAAAGGCCCATTTTATGAAACGTTTCAGTGCAGCTTTAATGAAGTTAGATTTTCAGATGATTAGCACAAATAGTTCGTAACGTGTGATATCACAATTCCTCCGGGTTTATCTACGCTGATTATAAGAAGGATTGCGTTTTAACCAATTTTAAGTTGCATCCTCTACCTTTGGTAATTCCCATTAACACCAGACGAAATAATTGAACCGCGGATGAAATGAAACGAAATTGCAGCCTCCAACAAGCCTGTTGAGGCTAGGTTATCTGAATTAGTCACACCCAGTGCTGGATTTTACAAAGATGAAGAGAAAGTCCATGACGAATCAGGATTTGTCCCCAGAGTGATGATATTGAGAGACTGACGCTCAACCAACTTGACCATTGTCACCGTCTTTGAACATTTTCCGATATTCTCAAAATGATGCCCCCTGGCTACGTTTGCATTTTGGGAAAAGTACGAATGAGACGTTGGAATGGGGGAGTAGTTCAAAATAGTCTTTCTACTGATTACCAATCATCTATCATGTTTGACCATACGCATGATCCTTTTCCAATGCTTTTGAGGAACAGCTAAAACAATTGATCAACCATTCCAACTTGAGAAGCAGACTCCTTTCGAACGATTCTCGGGCCATCGGCGGCCGGGTCTGACTATCCTTCATGCAAAAGTTGCATAATTCGGCAAGTTCTCACACGAAATGTTTGCGGTGATCGCTGGAAATGGTCCGGGCCGGACTGGCAGTAGGCTCATCCAATTGACAAGGATCTGTTTGCTTACTGATTATGTTTTAGGGGCAAGTGGATCCAGCGGGAGGGACGAGCTCAAGCAGCAGCCCAGGGATCGTTATCCCTGCACTCGAAGCCAAGGTGGAGAGCTGCGTGACCAATGGGAGCTTGACCAGTTTCAAATTAGACACATTTTTCCCGGACTACTTGTAGTACCAAGACATGGACTCAATTGATAAAAGCAAAAAACCGTCAAAAGAAGAAGAGGTGGTGATGCCAGGCGAATCATCGGATGAGCTGTTGGCATCCAGCTAGGAGATAGTAGCGGCCGAGAGCAGTACAATCGATGCAAGCCTTAGCACCCCTGCACTAAAACCAGGAGGCGGACGGACTAGTGGTTTTTGGTTTTGAATCCATTGCCATCGGTCATCGGAAGCGAAGGTCCAGTTGCGTTTTGCTCAAGAGCCAGTACCTGAATGGCATGCATTCTCAGCAATATTGCGAAGAATAATTAACGAGCGGGATGAAAATGACTTCGTTAAATAACATGCGATTTTTGAAAAATTAAACAGCAAACACCTGGCAGACGAATAAAATGCGAAGCCCACAATCGATATCAAGATCAGGTCGAACAAAAACATAAGTGGAGCAGTGTGCGGAAGAGCTCGGACGCTATGCAATCTCTGATTTTGTTATTATTATAAACCCATCGGTGTGCAACAGGGGCAATACACCAGCCTTCCATTTCATCAGCTCGCAAAACTGTGGCAGTTGGCAGAAAGTCCTTGATATTATTCTATCAACTGACAATGGGAGCCTTAAGGAGAACTGGAGAGATGCTTCTCAGATCATAGTGGGATACTTTTCAATCTACATCTCGCTGCAGAGGTCTCAAAACATGCCAAATACCTACAGAGGATCGACTGGAGGAAGTTTGGTCAAGTTTTCAAGAACAAACTTTCTGATGCGCAAATTGACAAATTAGCGCGACAGACATACTGGAGTCCAAGGTCGGGGCTCTGGAAATGACATTTGAAATAGCGCCCTGGTAAATAGAGCAACAACACGCCGCCACAGTGGGTCAAAAGAAGATCTCTCCAGCTTGAGGAAGCTGGCCAGGGTGATCTTCAGCACCTGTTACAGGCATAAATATTGGCAGCCATATAAGGACTGCCTGAAGGAATCGAGACTGCCAAGAGGCGGTCATGGTTGGACTATTGTTGGAACATTGAAAATGCCAGCAAATCCGCAAGGCACAGTTATTTTTTTTGAGGGGGGGGGGAGGAAGGAAGGAACCCTCTGCCATCCGGCTTTTCCACCAGTCGAGCTTATCTTCTTAGCAACGAGAAGGATCCGAACGTAATGGGCACCACGGCTCCACCTATCAGCACTCCTCAGCATCTTTTCGACAACGTTGTCTGGAGAGCTGCCGACGAACCCCATCCCACCTTCGACAAGAAAAGCAGTGTGGTGGACGTCGTCCACAACTCCATTGAAAATCACACAATTCGGATATAGCGTCTTTCCAATCTTGTGCAGGGAGGACTGGAAACTTCCATGCCCACTTAACAATTGGGTAAGGAAATAGTCAGTCTCAGCAAGCATCCGATTCAGCCACGCACCCAAGTTGCCGATGAGCCGTGCAGTTCATCTGCCTCTAGTTTCATTTTGCCACAAGAGCTACCACTCATCTAGGGAACATTGCTGCTCTTCATGAGCAACCGCCTCTCTTGGCGCATCTCTCTTGCGCTTGTCTATAACTTGACGCTCCTGAATAAGAAGGACAAGGGGATCCCTCTCGCGATCATCATCATGGCCGACTCGAAGACAGTGCGGTACGCAGATGACACCCGGAAGTTACCCGTCTCTGTACTTGCGTGGGACATTTACGATATACCTCCTTGCTAAGAGCGTCAGCCCATACCTCTGCGCCGTAGAGCAGGACAGACTGCGTTGAACTCAGCACGAGACGTCGCTTACGTCGCTTGCTAGACGTAGGACTCCCAATGTTTGCCATTAGCGTACTTAACGTCAAAACTCCAGCTGCAACCTTGTTTGCTGTTGCTTTGATTTGCTTAAAAAACTTATCTTTGAGTCAAGAGTTAATCCGAGGTACTTTATCGCTACTTTTGACTCGATTATCGACCCGCCGAACAATATGAGACGCAGGGTCGGAATTCAATTTTAAGTCAGGATGACTACTTCGCAGAGCGCAATGCTGACCACATTACCTCCTAGTGTGCCGTTACGGTCTTGAATGAAGTGCTCTAACCCACTTCAAGGCCCTGATCCAACATGGATTGTTGCGCCAACGATTATTATTATTATGACTACTTCGGGTTTTTCCAGTGCATGGTTGAAACCATCAGTAGTCATCCATCTGCTTATCCGTTGCATCAATATGCCGAGTCTGCTTTGCGACGGTTCGACAGTGCGTCCAACAACAAACGCCACAACATCATCTGCATAGCCGACCAGGCGCGACTCTTCTGGCGTGTCGAGTTTAAGTTGACTAACATAGGTAGCATTCCAGAGGTCCAGCTCTAGGATGTGCTACCCCCGACGTGACCTCCATTCTACTTTGACCCTCTAGTGCTTCGTAGAGCAGAAAGCGGTTCCTCAGATAGTCAAGGCAGGGGATTATGTCCGAGGAACATAGGAGCCCATCCCTTCGTAAAAATTTGGAAGGTTCCTGGACGGTATCTTATGGTGAAACCTTTGAGCTGCTGTTTCAGACTAGATTTCCCACCCAGCAAGGAGAACTGTGAGTCAGAACCTTGCTTGGATAGTATGCTGCAACTCCAGCCGTGCGAGCCTATCAAATCGGTAATTACCGAGGATAGGTCGGCTGGGCTATAGACAGCTTCTCTCCTTATAAATCTCCGGGTCCAGATGGCATAATGCTAGTCATGCTACTGAAGAAGCTGGAAAGGTTTATGCCATGGCTTGTTGAAATTTACTGAAGCTATATCTGTGCAAAATCCACAGAAACCGCTCTCCAGGAGATAATTGGCACGGTTTAGCAATGCAGTACAAGCAGTATATTATCGCTACCTTCTTGGATATAGAGGATAGGATCATTTAACAATATTAGTACCAACGGCATCAAGGGTGGCGCCATCTCCTCGGTGCTTTGGTTAATAGTAATGGATGAAATACTGCGAATATTGGACATAAGCGGGGTGAATGAGGTGGCGTATCTCGACGGCTTGGTGATATTGGCGTCAGGGATGCTTTCCTCCATTATGAGTGGCATCATGGAAGGAGCGTTGGGGAAGGCGACCTGCAAAATGCAAACTCAGCATAAATTCAACAAAAACGGAACTGAGGCTATTCACCACAAAAACAAGGGCACTCGAATTCCACCTACCGCAGCTGAATGAAAACAGATAGGTTCTTTTCATCAACGTAAAATATGCGTGCATAACCCTGGATCCAAAGCTAAATTGGAGATTAGACATTGAACTGCAGGTGAAGAAGGCCCGTATAGCCTTCTATGCCTTCAAGAGGACCATTTCAGATTCACGAGAAATTTTGCTGTGGACTTTTCAAGTCGAAGACCAACAGCTTGTTGGAAGGCTATAACACATTATTCTTCACCGACGGACCAAAGATTGTCTGTGCGGGAATTTTCTCGAATACACATAGTGAGTCCGAGTCGTACGGTCTGCCAGGTTTCGCTATATTCCAAGCAGAAGTACTAGTGATACTCAAAGCCTGTCTAATTGGGGGGGGGGGGCATGATCCAAGTCCCCAAACGTAATACAGCCAGTCCGACCAGCGGCGACATTCTCCAAGCTGTTGGGGAAGTGCAAAAACGCGCTGAACAGTCTGGGCGGCACGATCAACGTCACACTCCTCTGGGTTCTCGGTGATAGGAACATAAAGGGGAATAAGCGGGCTGACGGACTGGCCAGGCGGGGCTCTGCTCTTGGCAGTCTGTGTCCCGCTCGCAAGTGTGGAGTCTATTCCCACTACTTAGCAGCCGCGGACCTCAGATGGCGAAGACTCACCACCTGTGCCAAGTCATGGAGGATTTGCCCCATTTATAACAAAACCTGACGCGTACAAATTCATACAAAATTTTCGTGGTCTGCACGGGGCACTTGCCCCTTAGGGGACCATACAGCCAGGCTCAGCATACCCCAAAATTTGCATTCCCGAAGCTACGGAGAAGAGGTGGAAACTTTCTTTTACGATTGCCCAGCTCTTATTAGAGTCAATATAGGCACACTAGGTAAACCATTATTCCAGGACCTCAGAGAGATTTCAAGCAGCAGGATGGGAGAGTTTCTTTCCTAGATCTAAGCCGGCTGGTATCCGCCTCCTTTCTCTTATAACTGCAGTCCTGTTACAACCAAGGGTAGGTCCTACCTAGCTTCAAATACAGATCTACATACGGCTTATAGAGTCTCCAGAGCAAGCTTGAGGGCAAAGGCAAACTCCTGAAGATCGAGGTAGATGATCGATCCTTGAACCTTTGAAATAACAAAAAATTTGTTGTTTTTTTTCGTCGGTGTAGATATTTATTCTTGCAAATACCGATATTTCAGGAACCACTTGTTTCCTTCATCAGTGCAAACAAGTCTGGTCATCAGTATACTAGTCTAAATTCGGATTCAACCGGAGCTAGACACTAAACTTGTGAACTTCTATCAGAAGTATGCGCTACCACTTCTCCTCGACCGTGGCGCCAACGCCCATCATGAAGTCTGAAAAAGTAGCGGCAATAATGGAAGAAGAGTAAAAGAGGTTGGCAAAAGAAGTGTGCTTGGAAGCCCGAGTGAAATGGGCAGTGGGAACATTTAAAGCGCTGAAATTACCCGTAGATGAAACAAACGGATACGGACTACTCCTCCAAGCAGAAGCGGAATATTTCGGGTTCCTTGCCATCGTAAAGATAATATCTAAAATAATTGTTGAACTCATCAAAGAATATCTCGGAAGCTTGATGGACAGAGCCTGGTTTCCGCTCCAGATCCTCCTGAATCGATCACATCAACACCCAACGGATCATTTTGAAACAGTACGCGGAATTTAGACCTTCGCTTCACCGGCTCTTCGCCGATTTCGAGAAAGCTTTCGATAACGTGAATAGGAAGTGTATCTGGAATGTTGTACGTAGTCATGGTATTGCAGAAAAACAACATATGGTGGCACAAAATAGCACGTGCTGTACTGAGGTAAAATCTCGGAGGATTTCGAGGCCGAAAGCACAGTCCACCAGGGTTGCATCTTACCACCGATATTATTTGTTCTTCTTATCGGTGACATTTTTTATTCAATGCTGATGACATCTGTTTGCTCTATCACCTTCTCACGGGGTCATGAACTTTAGCCAAATGGGCTGTGGATTTGGAAATAGAGGCAAGTAGAGTTAAACTGAAGATAAACATCAACAAAACCGATGATGAGCCTCTTCTCTTCGCTCTAACTAAGACAGTCGGCGGCATGACGCCTCGGTTCATGCCGAACCTATCCGGGCTTTTTTTGCAGGGTACTAGAGTTGCCGTCCTCGCACCAGTTGTGACCTTGCAAGATTTCACTTTTATTTGCGCGTCCCGATGTCTCATCGGATGTTTCAGTCTTCGCTGCCTCTTTTAGTGAGCGCTACGATAGGCGGTGCATTTTCGTGCTGCACCCAAAGGCAGTCAACTTTTCCTCCGTACCTGTTATTTCATAGATTTTTTGAGTTGTTTTGGTATTGCTTTTCCTCCGAATTTTACCAGTGCATCGCATGCATCGGGTGATAGTCAGGAACAAGTACACTCCTGGTTGTGGGTTGCTAATACTGGTTCAATCCACACCACCCGACCAGAGTCTCGTAGGGGTTGGCATCTGATAGATGTCATAATTACCACTTTGCCAGAGAACTGTCAAGGGCTCCATGGACTGCTCGTGTGTCCCGACGTAGAGCAGTCATTCGTGGTTCATTCTTCAAGGCTGAAACCTAGGGCACAGATATACTGTCAGCTAAGGGGTCAAAGCTACTTATTCAGGCACCCCGGGGACTTCACTCCCCGTATAGTGACCCCTGGTGCGGAAGGATGGAGAGAGTCATAGGGACTTATCTGACCAGAGACAATAACTTTTAAACAATAGGACGTGGCCTGCGGCTGATTTAATTAGAGCCCTTCTTGTGAAGCAATAGAGGCAGGTAAGAGGTGGTTTTAGTGGATTTACAAGCTGCTACAATAGCTTCATCTAAAGCCGATGGTGCTAATCAAATTAATTGGCAAAAGGTACCAACCACCTATGTTTGTTGTAATTGTCCTAAACATTGACCAGAATCAGTTTCAAAGAGAGCGGACTGCGATGAAAATATACCTTCTATATAGAAAAGTATAAAAGCCAAATATTGGACTTCAAGTAGCGATTCTAGTAAACGACTTTGAACTAGAAAGCTAACCCCATTGAATGCTACAGCGTGCAATATTACTCGTCAATTTTCTGCTTATTATGAACATCATTAGGTACTATCAACTGTCCCTTATGGCCCCATTAAAATATATGAGAGTATTTCAGCGAGCATTTAGCATCTCCGCCAACAGCATCCATTCCGACTTAATAGTCGCTGTCGAAGAGAGAATGGATGGCGTAGCTACATTGTACCGAGGACTTACCACGAGGGCACCCATCCCAGCCTCACGATGGAGACGGCTGTGAATATTTAGTGTCAAGCCCGAGCACGATAGATTGATCCATGATGTCCAATAAGTGCCAGCGATCCATTTCGAACGTTCTTTCGTAAGCTATTCAAATTGTAACTGAATCGGAGGCAATTACTCGGCTTTCTCACTGATCAATCAAATGGCTCGGTTTCCACGGAACACCATTCCATGTGAAAACGAATTCGATTTAATTGTAATCATAAATTCGATACGGTTTTGAATTGAACATCAGAATATCTTCCCCTTGGTATGATATAAAATAAATGAGGCAGCGCGGATTGTAGCTGAATGGCACGCTCATAATGCATCGTAAAGATACGAATCTGATAGAATTTGAACAATTCCATAATGAACTGCTTGTTTGTTTGTCCTATGTCCCCACAGGTCTTTGTCCAGTCAGCCGCTGAAATTAATTCTAAAGCGGCAAAGATTTCCTATTTGAATCCGAGCCGGAGGACTTACTGGACCAATGTGAACAACGGCCGAGTCAAATGAATGAATGAATGCTTGTAATTTTCAATTGGCAATCACCAATTCCGATCTGTAGCATTCTCCTGTTTGGAGAGCTGAAGTCATTTAGCCTAGTCAGGAATAATTGCAAACGCTCTGACACAAATTATTGCTAATATTCAGATTTGTTTGATTTAGGATATAAGATCAGGGCAACCAGGAGAACGGGAAAATGTAGGACAGTCTGCTCGCAAAAGTGCTGCAGCTGCTCAAATTTAGTAAAAGTTACTTCAGATAGCACAAGTGGGGTAGGGAGGTTTCGAAGATACATTGTAGAAAGTTGAGTAGGGTTGAAAATAGTATTTGGAATTACTTGTAATCCCCAACTACAGGAAGGTTTCCAAAGCTGGGGGTATCAGAAGGATCTACTTTTACCGCGTGTTCCTTGGAAAAATATTTCTAAGGTGGCCCTTCCTAGAGCTCTCAAAACTAACCATCCACCGTCACATTTTAGAGCGCACTGTGCACACTGCATTCAAAGTGCCATCGGTCTGGTGTGGTATCACACAAAACACCGATTAATCCGCTACAGATCACTAGGAAAATAAATGCAAGACGAAAGAAGTTCAATTGGCGGTAGTCATAGAGCATTCCGACAACTATGAGCTCGCAGATGAAGTAAACGAAGGCATCTTTTTCGGATTGTTGCCTGTTAACAGCTACTGTTGATTCGTAGCAACCATTCCTTATGTTCAATTCAACCATCTCTCTGGTCTATGAGAAATGCAGACGTTCAAATATGCCGATAGCCCTTTCAACACGGATGGTATTCTTGCGCCGCCGCCGCCACTAAGCCCGAGGAAGGCCACTGGAAAATCTGTGGTGAAATTCCCCGTTGCGGTTCGGGCCTTTGATGTTGGATCTTACTATCAAATGCAATTTTGTGCGCTTCCCTACAACAATTCACATTGTGGTCTGTAATGAGACCTGAGGTTGATAAGAGTCATGATGCCAAGTAGCCCTTTCTGCTAGGCCACAAGCCAAGCGACATTCGACTAATCTGCGACTTAGTGGAGCAACTGCATGCGGCAAAATATTGGAAGAAATGATTTCTTCGGATAAGAATGAATGCCGTCTAGGGGTGAGGCTGAGCACGAGCACAATTCTCGCTCATCTGGAAAATTTAATTTCTGTAATTTAAAAATGGTGGAGTTGGACTAGATGGAGGCTTATGTCGGGTATTAGCAGTTTAAATACAAATTGACGCCAGAAGAAGGCTACTTGGAATTTTTGTCCGCTAAAAATTAGTGCCAACATTGCTTGATAGTATATCTGCGCTCTGATTGGAGCCAGATAAAGAAAGACCTTGTTTTCGTCCCGTAGACCAACCCCAACTTCCCCTATAATTTTACATTGTGCAATAATATTCCCAGCAACCTTCTTCCACTAAAATCTGCACAAATGCTACTGACATACTCCCCGGTACTTAGGAGCAAAAAGCTGACGACAAATGAAGCCTGTCGCATTGTTCCTTGGGTCATATAAATGCTTGGAGTGTTTTTTGTCAGCCGCTATGTAGATTTATAGTTTGGACGAATCATTCACTACAATATCTGGGATAGATCAGATCGATCGAATATCTTTGTGGATCAAGAAATAGGATAGTCATCGACACCTATCGTGACTTGAATGAAATTTATTTGCCAATCTATCACACCACAAGCCGAACGATTGGGTACTCCAATGTGGGATACAAAATTGACAATCGAAGACTGATTAGTTGGCGGAAGGATAAAAGAAGGTTTTATGGAGCTAAATGGAGTGAGAAGCTCACTTGAAATTAGATAAATTGGTGAAGAATTTCACAGCAATTAAGTATTGAATATGCATTTAAGAAGAGTTACTTCTTTGGTAATGGTAGACGGAAAAATCTTAGAAATACTCCTTGGGTCCTGAGAATGCCATCGTCGATTACAGTAATGAATGACTTGAAATAGTAAATCCGAACACGTTTCACATTTTATACATCAATCAATCAGTCAACGATTTTCCTGAAGATTGCGATTACAGCAAATTCCGAGATAGGGTGAATGTGAAAGCGTATAAATATGAGTGACGTGAAGGTATTGACATCAAAAATGTCCCACTCCATTTCTAGGAATACTCTGAAAGGAACTTTCTAAAATTCGTGCTTATTTGTTTCAAGAAACTATAAAAAGTATGGCGTGCAGAGAACTTCGCACTTATTACGATTGGCGCCCAATGTGGGTTTTTACGAATTTGGCTTATACTTCCTATTAGCTTGTAAAATTTAAAGAGGACAAATGCTTCAGTGAAAGATGTAGTTAATCAAAAACTTTACTCGTTATATATTTACAAAATTCTTCATTATCATTTACGTAGCCACTTTTTCCCCGACTTGAAGTAAACATATAAAATGTCATTTCCTTCTTTGGCGGTTTTTCTGCATACTTCCGAGCCCTTTACCTCAGGGGTCATTAGCCACCTTTAGCGGGTCGCTTATGATCCGGGGAGTAACGTCCCCGAGGTGCCCGAGTAAGTAGGTATTAGTAGGCCACGTTGCTCCGAGCGAGCGCTGATCTGTTCATGAATTCCCGGATTAGTTAAGCGTAGGTGACGCCTCAGGAAACTAGGGTAGAGATTGTGTCCTTGAAGGTCCACCCATTCCTGATTATTGCACATGATGCGGTGGTGAAGTTTCCACGTTCAGATTACAAAAAAAAATCGAAGAGACCTCAAAGAAGGAGGAAGAGCTGACTGCGCTTGAGGGCAGCACAAAAATGTGCAGCGAAAGAGGCAACGATGGCTGAAATACCCGATGTGACACCGTGATGTCCAAGTAAAGAGGCGGACTTACCAAGAAGCGCGACTGACGGTTCGGAGACGGCAATTCCAATACCTTGTAGTGTCTCTATTCTTAAAAAAAGCCCAGTCAGGCAACGTTTATCCAGAAGAACGCCAGCAAAAGCGTCAATAACAGGCTAATGGAACTGGAGGAACTACTGGACCGCACTTTCTTCTGCAGCGGAAGATATGTAGAAAGCAGAAACAGTCGCACTTCCAGCTGAGAACGCTGCAAGCGCCAATCGGATCACATATAGCCCAATGCAAAGCTAACTGGCGGAAAAACGGAAAGAGGCAGGCATGCCTGAAGGAAAGGAGTTTTCAGGTTTTTTGGGCCTGGAAACTACTTGGGTAAAAAAGGCAAAGGAAGTTAAAAGGAAACAACTGGCTACGCCGCCAGAGATCCATCTGGAGGTTATAAACCAAAAACCCGTAGCAGAAAAGGCGATTTAACGAAGAAGGACTAGACTCTGTTCATTAAGCCGATGGAAGGATAGAAATTTGCGGAAGTGGAAGTCCCCGAGCAATGTATGAGGAAACTCCTTAGCGGCGAGAAAATTAAAATTATATGGGCAGTATGCAGAGTACGAATGCGGATAATCCCCATCAAGTGCTTAAGTGTTTGAACTATGTACACACGTCAGCAACTTACAAGGGACCCGACAGGAGGACAACATGCCGGAGATGGGTCAGGTAGGTCACCAAGCCAAAACCTGCAATGGAAGCGAAGGTTATGATTTCTGCACGGATCACCGCGCGTCTGATAATGCTAATAGTGCTAATTAGCGCGCAATACCGGAACAGAATCCCGGCTTAATAGCATCTCGAATAATCGGGTACCATTGTTATCTGGTTTCGGGACAACATTCAACTTCGTGTTCTTGCCCAAGGCCGAGGGAATGGGTTTGTTTGGATTCGGTGTTTAAAGATAACGTTTTTTAGCGTTTACCGGATACCGAATGAGACAGTGCCGGACTTCCGGCGTCGGCTTGATGCTTTGGAGGGCGCCATTTCGGACACGGCAGGGCGAATCCTGGTAGACGATGATTTTATTGGAGGGGCCCTCGAACGGAGCATGCCTTAGCCAGACTTTAGAGGGAAACGGATCTTGGAAATGGTAGCGAGAACCGGACTCGTAGTTTCACGCCACTGTTTCGGCGCCCAGGTTGCGAAAGCAGCATCCCCGACATCACTTTTGCTTCGGAATCTCTGGAACCATAGGTGGACGGGTGACAAGTGATCAACTCGTCGCTTCCCCTGCGTGTGGAATATTGCGAGGGTGAACATTGGGAAGTTCGTCGAAGCTTTTGGAAGACTCAGAATCGCGTTGGAGCTTGCTTCGGGGGTGTTAGCGTTGCAGCTGAAACTGTAGTTAAGCCAATAATGAACCTGGTAACGAGAGCATGTGAAGCTGAAGGGGGTCCAGCCGTGACAAGACGGTAGAAGTCGCCGACCTACAGAAGGAGTGTCATAAGCTCCGCCGCTTGGCACAACGTTTACAGGTTCGTTTCTTCGAGCAAATCAAAGCAATAGCATACAGGGCTGCAGCTGAAGTTTTGGTCTTGCGTCTGCTAATTGTGAATGTTAAGGACCCTATATCCACTAGAAGACGTCTTTTTATGGGAGCCACGCAGTCCGTCCTACTATATGGCGCGGAGGTATGGGCAGACAACATTGTGAGAGAGATGTTGTGGGGCGTTGGCAGATAAAGTCGCGTTGCGCATTATTGTAGAAGGATCGAGAGTGGAAATCAGCTTGCTGTCTCTCAAACAAACTTTCTAGATATTCTTTGATGCGTTTCAAGGGTACTTTAGCTATTATCCTTGCAACGGCTGAAAGCTTGCAGATAGCCCTTCAATTGTCATACTCAAAACAGTGCCCTTCTTTGCAATCTTCACGATCACCACCTCCTGCCATCCTTTGGGAAATGTATCGGACTCATAGGATTTCTGTACGAGTGGAAATAGCATATCTGTAAAAACGCAAGGGCACGGTTCTACTCTGCGGAAAGACCATCGAACCCAGCGGTTTTACTTCATTTAAGTGCATTAATAGCCGACATGATTTCCTTTTTACTTAGAGGAACAGTTCGTATCCGAATATTACTGTGTGTGACTATCCATTTCACCTACAAGAAGCAGAACTTCACCGGATGCCATACGGTTAGGAGCAGTAGTGAAGTGTTTCTACCAACTATTTTCGCTTCTCTTAGAAGAGCATCAAAAGTTTCCAATCGCATGTAAATTCTTTCGTGATGCAGAATACACCTGGAAAATTATTCGCAGGGTGCGACAGCTTCTGCTTCCCTGACCAGCGTAATAACACATTCCCTTTTGCCACGGCACACACTACTTTGAATTTTTTCCTTGGCTGTCAGTTTGGTTTTGGCGGCTGGAATTTTCGCCGTGCTTCAGGCCATCAAGGTGGCTTTCAGGATGTGTGTGGAAAAGGTCGTTATTATTACAGAGTCTACGCATTCTTATAAATTACACGAAAGACTACGCCATCGCATCACCTAGTGAACAAAATACATGCCCTTGGATATGATCCCTTTTTAAATCTTTGTGATATCTCGGGTCAACGCTATCAGCCAATGGGAAACTGCTTTATGAAATTGCTTCACGCATTAACGCAACCTGGATGAAGTGGCATTCCACAACTGGTGTTCTCTGTGATCGTCTCAAATACAAAATTTACCACAATGTCATCTGTCTTGTCGTTTTCTATGGTTCTGAATGTTGGCCGACTATAAAAAGCAAAGAACGTGTCTTGCGGTAATGGAGACGAAGATGTTGCGTTGGAGGAGTGGCCTGACACGTTTTAATCACATCCGAAATGAAGATATACGCGATCGTTATGGGGTTGCACCGATCATGGAAAAATTGCGAGAGAGGCGTCTTCAATTGGTATGGTCACGCAATTCGTGCTAACGGGAATTCAATTGGTAAGATTGGTGTGAACATCCAAGTCGATGGAAAACGACCAAGAGGCAGGCTGAAACAACGGAGGCTTGATACGCTGGATGGGGATTTAAAAGCGCCGAGATTGCACCCAGATCAGGCATTCGATAGAGCTAAATGGCGAAACCGATCACGACGAGCCGACCCCTTTTGTGAACGGGGCAAAGGCTGAAGAAAAAGAAGAAGATGCCCGTCGCATGCGGGGCGATGACTCTTGGCGATATTACGTGTCAAAGATCAGTTTCCTTCGACATTCACTGTTTTACGCATAATTCAATCAGAGGCTACGCGTATTCTTACACCTTACGAAGAAAAATTACTGAATCATCTTGAAACCAACAAACACAAATAACAAAGTTTTTCTCGAAAGATAGATTTGGACAAATATAATATTTACATGGTTAGAGAAACTAACGAACACATAATCTTCGAGTGTCAGGATTATGCTCGTTTCAGGTTAAGTTCTTTGCATGATTGATGACATTTTATATTTTTTAAAGGAAGCTAGAGTTAGATTATAATGCATATAGTTTCAGTTTTTCCGCGGCACGGCATTTTCTGCAATCCCCGTTCTTGCTTCTTGCATTGATGATCCACACGGTGCCAGATATCTTTAAACTACCGCGCAGCCCCTATGGGTTCATGCGCCAAGTTGCTACCAGCTTTCTGGTCTGGGTTAGGACTTCGGATGGTTCGGATGAAGGATGCAACCAACCTTTTATTTCACCCGAAGGAATACTGAATCTTGGTTTTCCGGACCTCAGCCAGCTTTGATTTTACAATGCATCCTGTTTTTCCCAGACTTCACCTTTTTGTATACTGAAACTTATAATGGATTGTGGTCATCATCATCAACTACGATAACGACTACAAAACACTAACATTCATGGTTTAATTATTTCTACTTAAATATTATCATCTCATTAACGAATAAACATTCATAACCCTAAAATATCAATGACTAATACCTGTTAAACTTGCCGCCCGGTCCCAGGGGATAAACAAACAATCCAGGAAACCGGAAGCTGAACGCCTCAGGCATGAAATGTTTTATGTGTTTCTTTTATAAAGATATTTGTGTGTGCATTTATCCCATTAGAATCTAGCAGTAATATATGCATATATTGTTTGGTCAAAGGGTAGTATAGGTCCCAAGGCGAAACGTGGATTGGTACCCACGATGGAGCATAAAACTTGGGAAACGCCTGCCTAACCAACACCAACAACTCTACTACCAAACTCTATCTCCACCTCCACGTGGTGACCGCTGGGAGCTCTTTTTTAAGGAAAAGCTGCAGACGGAGAAGGATGAAGGCGAGTTTCTTGCGCCAAAAAACGGGACAAATTGTACCAACTAGTCCTCCAGGTTGGAGGTTGGGTAGGGCTGACAACCCTACACGGAAAACCGATGTTACGAAGCCACGAAAGGAGCCTCGGACAGGATGGATCTTACAACGACAAACCCGGCAATGACAACGGATTAACGATTTGCGCATTTTCTCATGGAAGGTGCGCTCCCTGTACAGAGAGGAAGCTGCCAAGCAGCTAGCCGATACCCTGTCCCAATATAAGGCTGATGTAACCGCGTTGCAGGAAAGACGTTGGACAGGGACCGGTTTCTTGGGGAAGAGCCACTACACCATATATTATAGCGGCCATCCAGTAAACCATGTGCTCGGAGTAGGTTTCTTAGTCAGCCAAAAATGAAACCTGTCAACGGCTTTGAAAACATAAGCGAACGGCTATGCATTCTGCGCTTGGGAGGCAAATTTACACAAATAAGTTTCGTTAATGTTCACGCCCTTACAGAGGAGACCTCAGATTCGGAGAAGGATACCTTCTATGAGGCAGTAGAATGAACCCTCGAAGCTTGTCCCAGATATGATATCAAATCGCACTTGGGGATTTTAACAGCCAAGTAGGGACGTAGCCCATATTCAGGCGATACGTTGGCTTAAATGAAAATGCGAATGATTACACACTGCGGGTTATTCAATTAGCAGTGTCAAACGAAATGGTTGTTGGAAGTACTTGTTTTGCGCGGAAAGCGGGCCACAAACATATGTGGGCCTCTCCAGATGGAACGAGTTTTAACCAAATTGACCACGTGCTGATCAAACGAAGCCACCTCTCAGCCTTGATGAACGTCAGAACATATGGGAAGGCCAATATAGCCTTGGCAATCACCTGAAGATCGTTATCATAAATAAATAACATTTCGCGTTGAATGTAAACTTGCAACGGACCGGAAGGATGCTGCATACCGAGTAATGTTGCATTCCCAAAGGACGCGGTCATGCGCAGAGACTTATTACGAACTCCGGCGAGCGAAGAAGCAACTTTGCAGACGAAGAAATGAAGCCTGGGAGAACTAACTCGAAAAGTATAGGGGGCTACCGCACCAGATGCAGAAGTTCTCAACTCGATACTGATCCTATCGAGAGAAAGAGGGAAATCTGATTTCCGACAGAGTGGGCATATTGGAGCGATGGGTTGAGTACTTTTTTGAACTACCGAACAACCAGAACATCGGCGAGTTGTAGGTTCCGCCAACTGAAGACGAAAAACAAATACTGCCACCACCAAATATAGAAGTTCGTGCAATTCATCGGCTTAAAAATCATAAGTCGCCAGGTTAAATATAAAGGTGACCAATTAAAGCAAGCAGTTAATCAACTCGTGCTCAAGGTGTGAGACAGCGAATCAATGCCTGATGATTGGCAAAGAAGCATTATCTGTCTCATACATAAAAAAGGAGATATCACACAATGCAATTATAGAGGTACCACGTTGTTAAGTACCACCTATAAGATATTCTTCGCTATCTTGCTAGGCTGGATAGCCCCATATGCCCAAAACATCATTGGCCCATACCAAAGAGGCTTCACTCCAGGCAAATCAGCAACCGATCAGATTTTCTCTGCGCCGCAAGCCCTGGAAAAACTGTCGGAATATGGACATCAGTTGCACCATATCCTCATCGACTTCAAAGCCACCTATAATAGCGTAGCCAGAGTCAAACTGTACACAGCCATGAGAGCATTCAGTATCCTGACGAAATTGATAAGACTTACTAGGCTGACCCTGGCCAATGTGCAAGGCCAGATAAAAGCAGCAGGATCATTCTCAAAACCATTCGACATAAACAGCGGTCTACGGCAAGGAGATGCCCTATCATACGTCCTCTTTAACCTGGCTCTGGAGAAAGTGATCCGTGATGCAGAGGTAAATACGAGGGGTACGATCCTCTTTAAGTACACTCAATTACTGGCCAATGCTGACGATATCGACATTATGGGAAGAACGACCCGAGACGTACAAACTGCCTTCATCCATATTGAGCAGGCGCGCCAGATCTTGGGCTGCACATCAATGAAGACAAGACAAAATATATGGTGGGAACGTCAGCACCAAAAACCAACCAACCAACAACATCAAACCGCACTGGTCAAACGGGAAGAATTAAGATAGGAGACTACAACTTTGAGACCGTTGATAATCCAATCTTGATGTATTCCTCGGAAATTTGGGTTCTTGGCAAGAAAAATTGCGAAATCTTGGCCGCGTTCGAGAGAAGAATCCTCCGAAGAATTTTTGGACCCCTACATGAAAATGGACGATTCCGTAGCCTACATAACAACGAAATCTATGAGCGATACCATGGCCGTCAAGTTATGGATAAAATCTGGCTGAATAGGTTACGGTGGGCGGGTCACTTAATCCGTATGGATGAGGATGAACCCGCCCGGAAAGTCTTTAAGGGCAATATCTATGGCAGAAAAGGAAGACGAGGCAAACTCTGCCTGAGATGGAGCGATGGTGTAGGTCAGGACGCCAGACAGCTGTTAGGGATATGGAATTGGTGAACCTCGGTTGTTGCGACGTTGATTATGATGATGACTGTTTGAAAATATCCACTTTCAAGTGATATTACAGTCTTAAATTTGCACAGAAGCGACAACTTTGACCTATTATAACTTTGTTAATAATAGTGCGCCAAACTGGTAAGGTTATGCTTGATATTATAGCTTATGTTGATCCAACATTTCGTGGTACTAGGATGAATTTAAGAGGGTTTGCAGGCAATTACTAAAAAATATAGTAATATACCATTATTAACTTTATTTGAATAGATATCGGTATGGAGGATATTTCGGAGCCTAGGCACCATATGATAGCAGCATTTTCAGATTTTTCGGGTGGGTAACTACTGAAAATGGGTCCGTTTAAGAAATGATAACTTTCAACCCCGCCTACTCTCCCCTTTCCAACAAAAGTCAGAACTAAGACCGGCTTCGAAAAGTACTAACCGAGACCTTTACATCAGGGTTCACAGTTCCCACCTTTCTACCAAATTTAGTATTAATCGCTACAACCATCTCCGAGAAAAGTGCGTGGAACGGACAGACAGACCGACGGGCAGACAGTAAACTGATTTTAATAAGGTTCTGTTTTACACAAAACCTTACAAAAACAACTACGCCTATTTTCATGAAATCAGGGCGTAGATTCGGGATTTCGCCCAGAGCAAACAGAGGTAAACGCCGTGAGCTAGAGAAAGCAGTCCAGCCTATCTTTTAATGGAGACAAGGAGTGGAAAATAGATTCGCCAGATGGGTATCTAGTCATAGGAAGTTGTAATTATATATATATCATATATAATAGAAAAAAATGATATTAAATTATAAAATTAAACCATTATGACTGCAGTCTGAAGAACATTCATCAGATTTAATAATACCCTCAGAATTTATGACCCAATTTTCACCACAAATGCATCCAAAGTTGGGAAATTTTAGTCTGCTACTGACTAGCTGGAATAGACTAGTGGAATTCAACTCCAGCTTCAGAAAAATAAATCACTTTTCTCTTCAACATGAAGCGCTCCAACTTCTTCCGTAAACCAGTTCTTTGCCTTTTCCTCATGAATTATATGCGACATAAAGCACCAATGAAATCCATGCCTTCCCAATAACTTATGGCAAATATCAGATTTCCCATGTAGAGTATCCAATTCAACTGTTCACTCCTCTCATCTGAAGCAGCTCAAACTTTTCACCGTCTAAAAATTAATTGCCTCATAGTTCACTTTTTACGCTATGCTTAGCCGTGTAACTAATCCTCAACTGAATAATGAGTTTTACACCTCCTCCGGAGTGCGGAGTATCTTCCATCTCGGATCTGCGAATCTTCGAGGTGTCCAAAGCATATTGTAATACAATGTCACCAGGGATAATCCGGCAGAACCCACTTCGGGGGCTATGGGGCTCATAAAAGAGCCGAATGGCTGAATAGGAAACAGGCATATGGTGGCACGGATACAGCCAATCCACTCGCGAACGGCAATCTTATCTAATGATAAGGAAACCGGTCAAGAAAACATTCAATGCGAACCGTGCAACAATCCGAGTCTGACCAGCAGAAGCATTAACAAGGCGATCTCCTTTGGCCCCCCAGCGCACAGGGAACGCACTGACAAGGAAAGGAGAGTACATAAATAATAACTGCATTCAACAATTCCCACATGGCATCATCTAGGCAACGGGCAGGCGTTACTATGGAATTAGCTCTTCTATATTCAAGAAATGCACTGTTAGTGGACATAAGTGGACTTACGGGCTCTGTGCGCGCGTCGCACGCATTTTATCCCCAAAACGAACGAAATGACTTGGACCCCGAGCAGGCTCTTGATACCGGATAGCCAGCCTGGTGAGCCGCACTGGAACTGGTCATAGAAAGGCGATACCGCGTTGTATGGAAAAATAGTAGTCACCATTGAAAAGAAAATAGGAAGCTTCGCTTTTATGAAATATGCCAAGACTTGAGAAATTGTGGACTCCGCGGACGCATAGCGAAGAGCCCGCGACCCTGTATTCTGCATACAATGAAGAAATAATTTCTCATTTTCTTCATATTACGTACGCCGTTTTGGTTAGGATGAGTGTTGTCAAGATGGGTATCCAGTTGAGAATTTAAAAGATACAGTGCGCGGAAAACAATCTTCAAAAAGTGGGAGCTGAAGATTAGATTGAACAAAGATTCTAAAGTATTTGTAGTCGTCTCAGCGAAGACAGTTGCCTCCTGGCATGACCAAACGTTTGATTGGGTCGATAGGTTCTCCTGCATCTGTTTTTTCGAAAGAATCTTTAGATCAAACTGGTAACCTCGGCGAGGACCCTATGACCAACTCTGCACAAGATTGAATTCACCAGGCAAACTATTTTCTCGGATCACAGAGAGGAGATTACCTGACGATGATCTACGCCAGCCGAAGCGTCTTGGTGACTATGGTAAATATGATCTGTATGGAACAGTTACGCTATTATGTTTGCAGGCCTGACCACCATACTTAACCAGGTTCAGGCCCAGGCACCTTGAACATAAATTTTTGAATTACCTGGCGACAAATTCCTTCTTTATTGCTTCGCGAACAATACTGCAACAAGTCATTTATATTTGTGCACATTATGCAGGAGAGCCATTTGAGGAAGCGGAGTCGGACCAGCGTTACGACGACGGCGTGTAAAAAATGGTAATCATAATAGTAAGCCGATAGCATTGAATTGTATGAGGCAAGTATGAAATGAGTGAACACGTTTCCTTCTCGTAGGCATACAGTGGGAAATCTTGGAGTAGTGTTAGATTATAATTGGGAGTCGTGGCCAGATGGGTGAACCAGGAACGCGGGGCCGTCTTTGCGTCTGCATGTTCGGTTTCACTGCCTGCAACTTGTCGGGGATGTACTGAATTTCTGTTAAAAATTACATTTAGCCAGTATTTGACTTCATGATGTCAAAACATAAATTTAAGCGAAAAAGAATCGAAACACAGAACGGTAGCTGCGGTCCTCTACTGATAGTGGCTGGTGATGGTGGTCTCCGATGAATGGTAGTCTGCGCAGAATAGTACCGTAATGTTTGGGAACCATTCCGCTCACATCTTGATGACCTTTGCTGCGGAGGTAGGGTGTTGGCCAGCCAGGCCAGTCTGCTATTGCACAAGCACCACAGATACACTGCTAGCTGGTCTAATGACAAGTGCAAGATGATGTTATTTATGGTCATAAGTCTGTTGAATTGACAGACGCCCTCAAGATTACATATTCTTGATTGGATGCATGTACGAGCTGCAAATGAGGTTTGCGTGCAAATGTATAAGACTCTGTGATGTGGGGTCAGAAGATCGAGAAAATTCTCAATAGAATGGAAAATCAATTAAAGATCATCGACGTTTGAGGAATACTAGACATACATATATCACCTGCCTTGGATTGTTTTAAGAATTCTCTATCAGAAACAGTTGATTACCTTCAAAATTTTTGAGTTCATGATCCTCTGAGTTTGTGATATGAAACAACTTTAAACATGTGAAGCACTTTCTTTTTTTAATAGGTAGCAATACCACATCCCCCAGTATAAATATTCCTCTTGGACGATGCGAGGGGATGCATAGCATGTCGTTACCATTCCGCCATTAAATCTCCGAAAATTAATTTCATTACATTATCTGCTTTAGCCTTTGCAACTACATCATGCCATTTACATAGGATGCTGGTCTTTAGCCCAGGCAAAGAAAGATTTGAGGCAACTTGATATTAGGGAGAGAGCCAAATGAAGTACAGTTAGTTATTCCACAATGCTAAACCCTACCTTATCTCCCTTGGTGACAGATCCCGTGACAGGCCGACCAAACAAATGCATTCAACGTCATTAAATACAAAATGATCGGATTGAGTCACAAGCCTTGCAAAAATGCTAGGGCGGCCGCAGTCTACGCGGCTGGACGAACCCTGGTCCCGTCGAGATATGGCCAAAGGTTCTTGGCGCATGGACGGCATCACCGCGTAAATAAATTAGTCCAAGCAAATGAAATGTGTTTCCGAACGTTTAATATTGGCACCCTGACGGGGAAGGCCGAGGAACTCGCAAGTGTCCTTCGAGAAGGCGCATTGATATCTACGCACTACAAAAAACCCGACCATCTGGTGCCAAAGCTGCGAAACATAACGGGAATGTGAGAAAATTAGCTATAAACTTTTGTACTTTGGTAGGCCATACACTCAGAGGGCTCCCATGACGCCATTAAACAAGTCGAACGATTTGATGAATATAATAATAATCGTTGGCGCAACAATCCATATTGGATCAGGGCAGTAGGGGTAGGGGTAGGTGAATGCATTTACGCACAGAGTGTTGGACTCCCGCAACAGCACGCTGGCTGACTACCAACTAAACACCTCCCTGTCATCAGAGAACTAGCCTGAAACCGTTTAACACATTACTTCGGGCTAGCCCTCCCGCTCTCCCGGCTTTGGGAGCCTTCAAGTCAGGGGATTCCTTTCACCAACAACGGGAGGGGAGGGGAGGAGAGGAAGGGAGTTGTTGTTAGTTCAGGGAACCCCTTACCGTCTGATCCTGCCGGTCGAGTTCAATCTTCTTCGTAGTAAGAAGAGCCCGAACATAATGCGCAATACGAATCCAGCTGCCAGCGCTCTTCAGTATCTCTTTGACAATGTTATCTGGAGAGAGCTCCCCTGTGTCTGCATAAAGCTGCTGGCGGAGGCCGTCCCACCTCTCGCAAGAGAAAAAGGTGTGTTCAGCGCAATCCGCCACTCTATTGCAGAATACACAATCAGCAGATCGCGCCTTCCCAATCCTGTGCAGATAAGACTGAAAACCTCCATGCCCACTTAGAAGTTGGGTAAGGAAGTATTCAATCTCACCGTGCGTTCTGTTCAACCATGGGTCTAATTTGTCGATGAGCCGCGCATTCCACTTGCCCCTTGGCTCATTTTACCAAGAAAGTTGCCACTCGCTAAGGGTGCGTTGACGTTCTTCACGGGCAACCACTTCTCTTAAATTTAAGCTTTGCGCTCCTTGGCCAAGAGGGCAACAGAGATCACTCCGGCAATCACCATCACAGCCGGTTCGGAGACGGTGCGATAAGCAGACGCCACTCGCAAAGCTCCCCGCCTCTGCACTTGAGCGAGGCGTTTACGATGCATCTCCTTGTCAAGGGCATCAGCGCATACCTCCGCACTATAGAGAAGGACCGAATGCGTTGCTCCCATGAGGAGACGTCTCCTAGTTGATATAGGACCCCCGACATTCGCCATTAGCCGACTCAAGGCTGCGACTCCAGCTACAGCCCTGTCCGCTGCTGCTTTGATTTGCTTGAAGAAGCTCATCTTCGAGTCAAGCCTTAAACCAATCAATCAGGATCAGGGATCAGAGCCTTGAAGTGTGTTAGAGAACTTCATTCAAGACCGTAACGGTGCAATACAGTAATACACTGTAGGAGGCAATATGGTCGGCATTGCGCTCATCCGAGAATATTACCCTGATTTCACTCAGGTACTCATTCACAGCTGAGTCGGCTGATATTCGACGTCAAACCGAAGTGAACCGTGACCTTCCGTAGCCTTGTGCACTAACCACTCAGCTGTCCGGATACTGACCGGCTGATGAAGCTCACCATTATACCAGCTGACCGGGCTATTCACTTCTTCACCGCGTACGCACCACAGGTTTCCGGCCATTTCTCGATGCAAAAACATGTAACATGTCGGGGGGGGGGGGGGGCTGATCTTTGATAATGATGATATGATTTCTAGAAGTTGTACACGTTTTTCGACAACGGATGATTACCCGCTTTCTCCAACTCGAGCAAAAAGTCAAAATTATATAAGCTGGGTTTTGTGGATCTGAGTGAGGTAAGATGATCGGACTCTGGAGAGTGCTCCCCTCCCGGTTTCGCTCAAACTTTTTACTGTCAAATTGTGGTCCAGGTTAACAAGCATCAAAATTATTCAATGCTAAGCACTAACGGAAATTTCCTACGAAGGTTTCATAAAGGTGATCTGAATGTCAAGGTGGGCTCTGACAACACCCTGCTTAAACATGAGCGGGAAGCACAGCCTTGGCGACCGTAACGATAATGGTGGGAAATTTTTAGATTTCAGTACTATTTCATTATTGGTAGCACATTGTTTGAGCATAAAGTTTTATACAAGGACACCGTTCGAGCAACCAGATTGAACTCTTTGGACCAGCAGTAGGTTTAGGAGTTGCCTCATGGATGAGCGTAACAAGAGAGGCGCTGACACCGGCGCCGAGGGAGATTGCCATCTAATGGTCCCTTTCGTTCGGTTGCGTGTTGCTTCGGTCACTTTTCACAGGGTTGGCGAGGCACAATTGCCCCAAGTTCAACATTGACTGCTTGTAAGATCCACATGCTGCTCGAAAATATCAATGAACTTCGGCCTGCCATCAAAAACGCTCTTTGCTCGGATGCAACACAGATTACCAGTCAACTCCCAAGGGGGTCATAAGATGTGGATGACTGCGTGGTCGCATAACTTTCAATGGTCCTGTAAAAGACGTCAACGGTTGACTTTTCATCCACGAAAGCAAGTAACTGAAGAGGTGGAAAGATTACTTCACCATAGTTTTTAACCGTATCACATACAGTGAGCTTCCTTCTCTTGTGGATGAAATGGCTAATCACCGTTACAATTCTATCGCACGAAAATAATAGCTTTCTTATAGCATTCTATATCAGACTTAAATTGCAATTTATTCGTTGATTGGTGATTTGCTTAATTATTTATATATTTCCTTGTATTGATGGCATATTATTTATCCCATTAACTCTGCGATATTACTCCTCGCACACATGCAGATTTCCGGTATTTTTCGGTTTAAGAAACTTGCAGTTAGACTTTAATATTACAAGAATGTTTTGCTTTTCTCACAACTGACGGCAGTTTGAGCTGCCGGGTTCCTACACGAGCCCCATGGATGCCAACCTGCTACTAACAGATATTCGAGCTACTCAGCCAGTGAGTTTCGAGTTGCGCTACTTTGATGTGGAGCTCGGGTGAATCCTCGCCAAGCGACTCCATACTGCAGCACGTCCACACTACCCCACCCGCAGCTGATACAAAACCCGACCCTTGGCCCGCCAATTTTTGGGAAGCAGATCCAGTCTCACGCACCGTGCATATTTCTTCCCCAGACCTCAGCTCCAGAAAAAAAAGGTTTCAACCCGGACTCGGAGGCGTTCTTGGGACAGCCGTCTACGTCAAGCCTAAAGAAGTGCTCTCCTTTATGTAATACTTCATACAGACCCTCATATGGTGGTTATAAGGAGTTCTAGGACGAATCCACGCAAACCAAGACGTGTGTGCAGATGTATAAGTTATTATGGGTGTTTGACTTCAAATTTCGGTCTGACGGGGGTGATTTTAGCTTGGCCACGGCATCCCAGAGCAAGGGCAAAAGCCCAGTGGGTATCGAACACAGCATCGCTAGGAAGTCTAAAATTCTTCCCATAGACTAGCTCCGCGAAGCTGGCGGCAAACTCTTTACGCCAGAGTTTCAATACCCCATTGGATTGTGAGTGGTACGCAGTTGTCCGATGGCGTTTGGAGCCTAGGAGTTTGCCCAACTCCAACAGCAGGGTAGACTCTAACTGCATTCCCTGGTCAGCAATGACTGGAACTCCAAAACGTCGGATCCAGTCCTGACAAAGGCCTCAATACTTGAAGCCATGCAAATCTCGCAAGGGGCCAATGATGCCGATGTGGATTGTATAAAAACGCTTTGTAGACAGAGGCAACCGGACTTTACACTTCTGGCTGTTTGGCTCAGGAGATAAATATCTTTATTCATTGATGGCCGGAAATATTTGTTAGCCACAAGCTGATTCGTTGTCCGAATGCTTGGGGGAGCAAGGTCGTATGGAATGCACCCATGCGAGAAGTAGCCGGAATATATAGCCTAGGTCGCTTTTCAGAGGCCTCGCAGAGTATGTCAGAGGTTGAGCCGAAAAGGAGAAACGCTAAAAATTTTTATTTAGATAACCATCTATGAAGCTCTGAAGCACTGCGTTATCCTTCTGTGCCTCGGCGGCTGCCAAAAAATTTACCGCGGCAGGGATTTTAACCTCTGAAATGCGTGACAAACCATCTGCAATAACATTACCCTTGTCGGACACATGTTGTATGTCCGAAGTAAATTCTCGGGCTTCTACTTAAACGCGAAGGTAAAAAGATTGTGGTCCATGAACACTGTAAACAGCCTGCCTTCTAGGGAATATCGTAAGTTTTTGAGTACCATATATGCGGCTAATAGCCCATGATCATAGGTGCTGCAGCTATGTTGAGCTCTACTCAATTTCTTGGAAAAGAAGCTCAACGACTGATTTGGTTCACCTTTTGGAGAAGCGCAGTACCTACTGCGATGTCCGAGGCGTCGATGAATACGGCTGGGGGTGCGTCTGATTGAGGAAATGCGAGGAATGTACCGTCCGTTAACTGCCATCTGGTTAGCTCAAATACCGGCACGACTTCCCTAAACGGCACAATCACGTGTGAGTCTTTGATGTTCGGACCAGAGAGGTAGGCACTGAAGATGTTGTGCGGCTTTCGGCAGGAAACGACGATAGAAGTTAAACATGTCCAAAAATCTTCGCGGATCCTTGGCTATTTTAGATTGTAGGAGGTCTGTGATGGCCTCAACCTTTTCTGAATCTGGATAGATTCCCTCAGGGCAATTCATGTGGTCTAAAAATTGTACCTACTGTTGAAGGAGTTTGCATTTTTCAAAGTTAAATACAAGACCAGCATCAAGGAGACGTTAAAAAATGCATTCGAGATGCTCTAAATGCCCAGACTAAAGAAAAGGCCAAAACATCATCCAAGTACACGAAATTAAAGTTAAAGGTTTAAAGGACAGAGTGATGAACCTCTGAAAAATTTTCGCCGCATTGCTCAGACCAAAAGGCATCCGTGTGGAGAAGCCCAGCAGCTATGCTTAAAATGCTTTAAAACTATGTCGAATATTTTCTTAGCAACAGGGAGGTGCTAGAATGGTAATAGATGTACCTTTGAGAAAATGTGGCAGCCGTTGCATCAAGAAAGAAACTCGTAGGATTTTGAGATCGAAATCGGAGTCAACCGGAATTGCATTTTGTCACCGATATTATTTCATCTTGTTATCAGTGACATTCCCGCTGCTCATTTATCCGGAGGACGTGGAAGGGGCCAATGGACATCTTTCTTCAAACAGCTCATCTACGCTGATGACATATATTTGCTCTCCCAACGGGTCATGAATCTTGGGGATGACTCTGGATTTGGAGGGAGAGGTAAGTAGATTTCCACTGAAGATAAACGCAAACCAAACCAAAATTCTCAGACAGGTCATCTTATTATCCGTATTTGCGCTAATGGGAACAGCGTCGAAAGTGTTAATTAATCTACATATCTTGGAGGCATAGTTTCTGCGGACGGTGGCACTAAACTTGATGTCGCCTGACATGTTAACATCGCTAAATCCGCTTTTGTTGCCTAAAATCTAGAAATGCTGTTTGTTCTGTGCTAACGATCATTCTTGTTGCTTTGTGGCACATGGAATGTGAACTCCACTGTTACTCAAAAGCTACAAACCTTCAACGACGATTGATGTCATCGTATTATCGGAATAGGATAGTACTATTGCAAACAAAGAACTTGGGTCGATGCACAGGCCTGTCACTTGCATCCGAAAGAAAGGCAACAATTGCATTGCTGGCTATGCTATGCAGTGGAGTCCACTCTTCCCACGGGTCACGGAAAATTGAAGGGGAACTAAAGCACATTTCACGTAACCGCCAGCCACTACGGGTTCCGTGAAGAATTACCACAATTCCATTGTTTTATCATTAACTGAGGTTAAGTTACTGCTTACTTCTTTCTCTCCTCGCTTTGAGACAATCCTTGAAAACAGTTGATGTAGCCGGGTGAAATGAAGACCTGAGGTGCACTTTGCTCCTTCTGAAAGCACCTTCGCTGAACCCTGATCCACTCTCTCCGTTGCATGCTTGTAAAATTATATACCACAATTTCCCAATAAAGCGGCAGTATGGCCACTAAAAGTTGAAGCGAGGACGCTTAAACTATAACGATAGGAAAAACCTAAATCCTTAGTCATACATCAAAACATTTTTTGTCTCTTGCTTTGGCTGATTTATTGTGGTGCTGTTGCTTGCGATTCAGCATGGTGTATGCCTACCTGGAGGTATAATTTTAGTTATGATAACAATTGTATAACGATTTCCTAGTTTGATTAATTTTCAATACATCCCCTTTCAGAGATGTGATATTATTTTGAATTATCTTTAGTGCAAGAACGTCTTTCAATCGTTTTTCTTATGCTGTTCACTTTCTTAGAGATTAATTGACCTATCATCTTCACGGTGTTAGATCAGCCCCTATATTTTTATCCAAGGTAATAGCTCAGGTGATCCCAGGCGATATAATGATCCCAAACTATAGAAAAGCCCACACAATGCAGTCTGGAGCATCATTAACATTGTTTTGATGATCACGTCTTGGTTTAGTAAACATTTTGCACGACAACGACGTGCTAATGATATTTATCGTTAATGAACACGTTGGAAGTGTTGTCCCGCTTATGGCGTTGTGGTCGTTATACGCATTTTTTCTTTACGAACGAACCTAAGGTGGGTAAGAGCTGAGGGTGATCACCTAAATAGAGGATGCTTCGTAAAAACAGCCACTACTCCTGCTATCTGAAACAGCTGGCGACAAGGGATGTCAAAGTTAGAGGGCAACAATGAGCATGCATACAAAAAACTAATAGAACGTTTCAATTATTAACGAATCGACCTGTCTAAACTCCTTTCAACCCAGGTAATGTAACAAGAATGACCGATTTCATGCCCGCTTTGGTCCAGCTTGCAGGAAGAGCTCAAAATGCACCATAACATTTAATCACCATCTTCGCTTAAAGCCAATATTGGTTATTCAGTCTCGTCGTCAATTATTTGATTTTCTCACCGATAAATCCGAAACCATTTCGAAACAATTAAAATCCACTCCTTTCATTAAAGTCATTTAATAACGTTATAAAGGCACTCATGCAGGCCAGCTCCTTGCTTTATCGCGGGACTATCGGTGCCTAATTCAACGTAATAGGATGGAACGATAGAAAGTAACCAACGCTGGGACTCCAATGTTTCGCTAATAGCTCCAGAATCTCTTCTATCAGAACCGTATCGGCAATTGGTAGTATGGTGGCGATGTAGTTCGAAGTGCAAGTAATGTGCAAGACACGATAAACGGTAACTGAGTAGCTGGCAAACATAGCGAGGGCTAGTGGTACCAGTGAGGTGATGCGGTGTCCAGAGAGTTAAAATCTTCGAAGAAGAAAATAGACTATTGGGCTGAGGCTTCTTAAAGGGTGTGGTGGAACATTTGGAAAATCGTATCACAAAAGATTTGCTTCCACTCGAAACATATGTTCAATCTGGTGTATAGCGCAAAATGTTGGCTCCGCCAAGGAGCTAAGCTTAAGGACCAAGAAAAATACAGATTCAAGAATACCAAACTTCGAATATATGCAAATAATATAATGAAAACTGTTCAATTTCCACTCATGTCCCGCGTTTCTGCACCGTTTCCACCACCCTGTCCCTATATCTGCACTACCAGTTGGGAGCCCATAATGCGCTAAATAACCTTCAACTGCATCGGCTGAGTTAATGGAACGAAAAAACTGTTGTGTCTAGATCCACGGCGAAGAAGTTCCTCCACCTCGCAGTCCTTACACTTTTTAATAAACCATCAGGCAATACAATTGAAATCTATTAAAAACGATTTCTCTGACGAGGGTAAAGAGTGCAACAATTACCAGCGGCGGCAGCGCAATTATATCCATTTTGCAGCCACCGAGTTTGCAAGGTTTCCCGAATGGCTGAACAGATTTAAACACAATTTCACTGCTCCTGCTTCTGTGCAGTTTTCTCCTAGGTGCAATAAGATTTTATCATCGCGCGATTTAATTCTATTTACCAATACATTTATGATATCTCAATATCGACAACATAACCCGGCATTATGTTCCACGGTGCATTTACGGCCGTGAAAGACGTTCGCCGTGGCCATTCTTCCTGTGGCAGGCAGCCAGAGATAGCCTTATTCGGCTGTAATTTTAGATTGCACGTACAAAGGTCTTGGACTAATGAACGCGATAATTATATAGGTGCATGGATAGCCAGGAATTTAATTATAAATTCACGCTATTGATGTAGTGCAATATCCGGGTGTTAAACAAATTCAATAAAGTTCATGAAAGGAGATGTTAGTAATGCATTCTGGACGGTTTTGCATGGAAAAACTATGTTGCAGTTAATTAGTTTGCTTTTGTAACAACCCAGTCCGTGGAGCGGACACCAGCTAAATGGAACAGATGCTCAGCTCCCCTAGAACAGATAAACTCATCTTAAAGGGATAGACTGATGGTGTCTTCATGGGTCATTGCGAAGCGACTGTTGTTGAACCTAAGATTATTTGCCAAGCTTTTGTGAAAGGAAATGAAGCTGGAGTCTCGATTTTAAGGCACGTTTACCTAGCGCTAGCGGAGGATGGGTGGATAGATGAATGTGTGTAGAACGAGGATTGAACCTCGACTGCAAGGTGTTAGCTCACTGTATGTCATATCGAATTTCTTTTAAAGAAATAGCCCCTTTTTATCCGCAAGGGCTCAGGTCAGATATGACTGAGTACGCCGGATTATTAAATTTCTCAATCCATTATGATTCCTACCACTGCAAATTTGGCAATGGCAAGTGCGGCTCCTAGTCTTTCAAATATTGATTGAGAGCCCTTACTCACAAACGCCTCTGGTTTACTTGTGTGTCAAGGTTTTGGTGGTATTCACACATTAATTTGGAGGTGATACCATAACTTTTAAGACCACTGGGATGTCAGAAAGAATATGCGTTTTAGCTTAGAAAATTCTCTATGAACCTCTTCATTACCGTAGGCATTTTCGCCTGAACTGCAATGCTGTCTTGGTCTACACGTACCCAAATTTATTGACTTTTATCAATCAGCGTACTGCATAATCTGTTTTTGCAGATACCTATCTCTTCATGAATCAAATCGCCTCCAATTATGGCGACTTTACCGTTGCTGTCTGTCTGCCCGTTTGCCATTCAATTGCAATTTGTATTCTGCACACCGCACCTCTTTCGATGCTACAAATTCCAAGGGCGTAGTTGCGAGTGCCGGCCCGCCTGCCTGCTCCACCGAACTTGAGTGATTCCGACAACCATAAGCTATTTTATCAAAATGTAAGGGGTCTAAGGACCACGCTGTCGGAATTCAAACTGTCTGCCTTAGCATTCCAACATCATGTCATCTGCATTTCTGAAACCTGGCTGGATGACAGGATTTTAGACTCTGAGCTCCTCGAAGGTTACTCTAACTGGCGGAGGAGCTCTAATAGCTGTTAAGTCCCATCGCCGTGCCGAAATCATCTTTTCCTCGTCCTCCTCATCCTACGATTCTGTCACCATTCGTGTTCCCTCCCTTTCTAATAACTTGACTTCTCTTCCTCTTAACTTAATTTAACTTTTCTAGAAACCACTTAAATCGCACTCTTGTCCTCTCTAACCTTCCTGTGCGTTGTCTTTCCCAATCCCTTCATTCTCCGTCTTACATTGCCCCTGACGCACATCATTCTGCTCTCGAGTTCGATGTTCAGATACCCCAACTCCACTCTCCTGTCGCTCGCAAGCCTACCAAGTTCAACTTTCGCAAGGCGAATTTCGAAGGTCTGAACTTTGCCCTGGCTTCAATCAGCTGGGTCCCCCCCCTCTCTCCATTTACATGTGGCCAAGTACTCAACACTTTCTATACCATTTTATCTGATTTTCTTCCTTGTTACGTTCTCTGCTACCCTAAATGCTTACGCTCTTACCCCGTCTGGTTCACCACTGAAATTCACAAAAAGCTACGTCAAAAACAGACTGCGAGCAAGAAGTTCCTGTCTTCTAGAAACGATGCTGACTTAGTTTTTTTTTCAAATCTCTGCGTTCTTCGGTGAAATCCTTAATACGTAAGTCCAGAAATGAATAATTGTCCAGCGTGGAAGACTCACTAAAGCGCGGAACCCTAAAACCTTTCTGGTCCCACATTCACAACTCCCGCTGCCCTGCCCAGTTATCCCCTCCGTCTATTAAATTCTCCCGCTACTTAGCTAACGCCCCCTAACTATCTTGTGATTTACCGCGCCGCTACTTTTCGTCCGTCTATGTTCCACCTCCTTCCTCCGAATCCCTCCCGATAGTGGATGTAGTCTGCCCCGCACCGCCTACCATTCCCCTTCTTACCCGTATCCTTGTCGAGTACCTCATTGGAAAACTTGATGTCAATGTCGGACCTGGCTACGATGGTCTTCCAAACCTCTTTTTGCTCAAAACTGGTAAGTCAATCTCCCTTCCCCTATCTCTTATTCTCAACAAAAGCCTCAAAGAGAATCATTTTCCCGCCTCATGGAAAGAGGCTCTCATCATCCCCATTCACAAAAGTGGCGATCGTACGCTTGCCGAGAATTGCCGTCCCATTCCCTCCCCTCCTCCTGTTCCAAAATCCTGGAAAGATATGTCAGCGACTGGTTGTCCGCCCACTTTCGCCAACACATAGTGAAAGAGCAACACGGCTTCGTTAAACGTAGGTCCACTGCCTCCAACCTGCTTGACTTTACCAACTTTGTCGCCAAATGTCTAAATTCACACGAAGTGCATATCATTTACACTGACTTTGCTAAAGCCTTCGACACTGTAAATCACAAGATACTTCTATCCAAACTCTCGTCTCTAAACGTTCCCATACCACGTGTTCTATGGCTTGCCTCTTACCTTTCCAACCGATCCTGCCGCGTCTCTTTTGACGGCTGTACTTCGCGCTCCTTCTCCCCCTCTTCTGGCGTCCCACCGGGATTCTATTCTGGGTCCCTTGTTATTTTTATTTTTTATTAACGATATTCCTCCCCTCTTTACTTGTCCCTGTCTGCTCTATACAGACGACCTTAAGCTTTTTTCCGCTATATCGTCGCCCTTCAATCTAACCTGGAAATTCTGGTTCGTTGGTGCTCGACTAATGGTTTAGCGCTAAACATCAGAAAGTGTCACTCTATGTGCTACTCCCTAAAATTCTCACCCACTTCTTTCTCCTATTCTATTAACAGACATTCCTTATCCTGCTTAAATTTCGGAGTTACTTTCGACAATAAGTTCCGCTTTGACACTCATTGCCTCGACGTCATCAATTGAGCAGCAAAATTGTTAGGCTTTATACTTCGCTCCTCCACTAATTTTGACTCCATCCAACCCTCCTTAGCTCTCTTCAATTCCCTCGTGAGGAATACCCTCAAGTATTGCTCCGTGATCTGGTCACCCTCCCGTAACTGTGCATGTCTTGCCCTTGAAAATGTGCAATATAAATTCACCCGTTCTCGCTTCTTTAAGAAAAGCTTCCCTCGTGTGGCCTACCCCTCCCTTCCTATAACAGCGTAGATCCTATCTGGATCTATGCACATTTTTTAAACTTTCCTCGGGTCTGATGGAATGCTCCGCCGCTGACCGCGGCACCCTTAAATGTGGGCACTGATAAGGTGGTACCACCCTTCCATGATTGCCGCCAAAAACTTTATTAGTTTCATGCGATATAAATGTAGTACATTGATTAGCCAGATATGCGGGATAATGCCGAAAGCCTTGCCATAATCTATATAGCAACTAAAGTGGTTTCTTTGGCCTCTTGTTGCTTGTTCTACTACTACCGAGTCGATAATGAGTTGCACTTCGCAACCCTTTGACACAACTCGCCAGCCTTTTTGCTCCTTGGACAGAATGTTGTTGGTCTCGAAGTGCGCATTAACCCTTCCACCAATAATGGACGTTAGGAATTTGTCGAGGGTTGATAAGCAAGTAATCGGTCTTGTACCTGCGGGGTTCTGCACCGTGTCCTTTCTAGGTATAAGGTAGATAATTTCCGTAGTGAGGAAGGGTGGAAATTCCTCCGGCCGACTAATAACCTAATTTATGCTGTGTGCCAGCCGACTGTGTACGCCGGTGAATTTCTTATACCAGAAATTCAGCACTCGATCCAGACCAAGGTCCCTCCAGTTCTTCGAGCTATTTCCGGCTCGTCGAACTTCCTCTTCGGTAACTTCCGCAAAATTAATGCCAGGCGTATTGGCATGCTCAGCATGCTGGGCGGGTAAGCCCCAAAGTCCATCCCAATATCCTTTCGCTTCCGTTGCCGAAAATTGTACTGTTTGAACGCTCTGTTGGGATTCGTTGAGTGATCTGAAAAAATTCAGCTAGTTCTTCGCGTAAGTTGCATTCTGGACACGTCTGGAGTCACTTTCACCATACCGTCGTGATCAACTGCACATCACAGAAAATTTCAGCTTTAGTGTGTCCAGAAATTCAACTACGGGTGTTTCACTGGTGATGGCAGTCTCTGGTGAATCCTCCGCGCTTTATTTCTCACCCATCTACTAGCATTGCAAGCACTGATCTGAATCAGTCTAGCAATGTCCTGCTTTAGTGAGTCATGCCGATGTTCCAGACAAATTTTCCATGGTGGATCTCTTCGGTCACTCAAATCAATATCGCGAAAGCGAATCTTCTGATCGTGCAATCTGAAAGCCGTAACTGTACCACAATACACAAGTGATTGTTCCTCCACGGCGACATATAAGCACACAGTCGATATACAATCTCGTCATTGATTTGAGATAGAATGCTCGGAGTTGCTGGAGACAGAGCCTGCAAATATCTAGTCTATGAATAGAATCCGCTTCCGATAATTTTATAAACGCTCTTTGGAATTTGTGATCACCGCCTTGATGGACAAGGGATCCGGCAGTAAGTGTATAGGCTGTGCGACGCAATTGGCGAAAATAAGGAAAAGTCTAAAAATATTCTTTAATACTTTTAAAAGGCTATGGCCCTCCTACTGATGAGAATCCTCATTTATCACTCCCGCCTTAATGGGCGGTGGGAGCCGGCGATAAGTGCATAGGCTGTGCGACGCAACTGGCAAAAAGTGAGCAAAAGTTTAAAAATACTCTCCAACACTATTAAATGGCTTGGGCCAATCTCCTCATGAGAATTCAACTTTGGCTTAATGGGCGGTGGGAGCCGGGGGTAAGTGTATAAGATCTGCCAGGCAATTGGCGAAAAGTAAGGAAACGCTTCAAAATACTCTTTAACACTTTTAAACAGCTCTGCCCCACCCCTTCATGCGAGTTCAATCAAAAGAAACCTTATTTGTGACCCCCGCCTTAATGTGCGATGGGCGCTGGTGGATAGGCTGTGCGACGCAATTGGCGAAAAGTAAAGAAAAGCTTAAAAATACTCTCTAACACTTTTAAACGGCTTTGGCCCATCCGCTAATGCGAATTCAATGAAAACAAACCTTATGTGTGATCACCGCCTTAACGGGCGTAGGGAGGCGCTGGTGAGTGATAGGCTGTGCGACGTAATTTTCGAAAAGTCAACAAAAGTTTAAAAATTCTCTTTAACACTTTTCAACGGCTTTGGCCCACTTCTTGATGCTAATTCGATGAAAAGAGTGGGGGTGGTTTTGAGAGCCGCACGTAGGTGTATAGGCTATGCGACGCATTTGGCGGAAAGTAAGGAAAAGTCGAAGGAACCTCACCGGAGACCGCAGCGGGGAGTGAAGGTTGGTATTTCAGCGTGTACTAAAACTATTGAATGCAGTGCGGCGTGGTGTTATTGGTGCTGCCGCCTCTGTCTCCATCGACTCTTGGTCACCAGTTTCCGCGATGATGTCAAGTCGAACACGTTCCCTGATGGTGGATTGTGCCGCTGGGTGTAACAAAGCGGTACTGGTTTGTGACTGGCTCCACAGTCACATGCGGGACTTGCGGTTAACGCTTGACTAATCTCTGATGCAACCCGCCGTTATTTCCTAGTAGGAGTGGAAGAGGTTTACTTCCTCGGCGGGGCAATGCTCCTGTTCATCGTGGCGCCTAGACGTCGAACCGCCCCGCGCCCCTTTTTAACTATAGAAAACACATTTTCCTCCCGATAATCTGCAACAAAAATCTAGCAGAATGATATTTTGCCTATCTATTGAAAGAGGCCTTTATCATCCCTATCCTCAAGAGCGGAGGCCCTTCTCTTGCTGTTAAGTACCGCCCCAACTCTCTTCCTCCGCTTGCTTCAAAATCTTCAGGAGATACGTCAAAGACTGGTTGATCGCGCAATTCTGTGACCTCATGGTCAAAAAGCAGCATGGCTTTATGAAACATAGATCTACGTCTTCAAACCTTCTGGTCGTTATCAACTTCGTTGCCAAATGCTTTAATTTACGACAGGAAGTACATGCTATTTATATTGATTTCTCCAAAACCTTTGATACCGTTGACCATAATATTTTCCTCTCCAAACTGTCTCTACTCAACTTCCCTTCCTCAATCATCTCCTGGCCTATCTCTCATACCGTTCCTGCAGAGTTTCTTTTCATGGTTACTCATCTCGTTCCTTCTCTCCTTCCTCTGGTGTTTCCCAAGGCTCTATACTTGGGCCCCTACTCTACCAATGAAGTTGCCTCCACCCTCACCTGTCCGTACTCGCTTTACGTAGACAATCTTAAATTATTAGTTTCTGTTTCGTCTCCTTTGGACTCTTGCAGTCCACTCTTGATAATCTGGTCCGTTGGTTTTCGGTTAACAAGCTGATACTGAATGTCAGCAAATGCCACTGGATTAAATTAAATACTCCCCAACACCCTTTTCCTATTCTCCTAGTAGATAACCCCTTTCACTACTGACCTCTTTTCAAGATCTGGCTGTAATATTCGATGACAAATTTCGTTTCAATTCCCACTTCGTTAACATCATCAATCGAGCTTGCGAAGTGTGTAGTATTATGCTACGTTCCTCCTCCGACTTTAGCTCAATTCAGCCCTCCTTAATACTCTTCATTTTCCTTGTCAGAAACATCTTTGAAAATTGTCGTGTAGTCTGATTCCCCTTCCGCATCCGTGGCTGTCGTGCTCTTCAAGTTGTACAAAGTAAATTCGCCCGGATCCTCTTTTTAAAAAAGAATCTTCCACGAGTTGACTATCCGTCACATTTCTGCACCCTCAATCCCCTTGCCGGCAACAACGCCCCATCTTTCTTGATATGTGTACCGTTTTCAAACTCTGAAATTACCTGATGGACTCGTCTGCCAACTCTGATATTGTTTTCCGCACTGCCTCTCATAATACATGTAGCACGGACATTTTTGAAGAACCCTTTGCGGAGCTTGACATCTACTTTCACTCTCCGATGCTGAGGCTATATCGGTCCCACAACGTCTACAGCTTGCGTCCTTTGACTCTGTCTCCTCTTTAGCTTTAAGCGTAAGGTGAGCCATTTACTTGCTCCTCCCTCAGGGGACAATATGTAACCATGAATTTATTTTCTGTAAATTATCTTAAATAAATAAATATCCATCAGCAACAACACCATATCAATTTGGTCCGGTCTGACATCAAGCGGATTTAGAATCCCTCGATCTTCAAACGAATATCTGATTAAGAATAAATAACTACTACTAATAATTCTTTGGTGATATTTGGTGGTTTCCAACGGGGTGCTACTTTATAGTAAATGAGGTTGCGCTCACAATGCAAGTGGTGCAAGGAGGGGCAAGTTATCTGTTCTGTCCTAATTGAAGTTTTTATGTAAACTGAACCGACATAAAATATGCTTCTTTCAAGTGAGAGTGCCTTGGTATTATTGAAATATCTTTGAAGATCTATTATATGTTAAACCAAAATGAAATGGTGAATATATATAGGCGGAAATAAATAAAAATGGGAAACATTTGGGTTGTGGTTGGTCTAAGACAAAGGGATGCCCTATCATGTGCCCTCTTTAACCTGGCCCTGGAGAAAGTTATTTGCGATGCTGAGGTAAATGCGAGGGATATGATCCCTTTTTAAGTCCACCCAACTACTGGCTGATGATATTGACATTATGGGAAGAACGACCCGACACGTGCAAACTGCCTCCATCCAGATCGAGATTAGCTTACAGAAACTGTTCCGCTCGAATCATCTCACTATAGGGTCAAAGCTCTTACTGTATAAGATTATGATCTTGCCAACCCTCATGTATTCCTCAGAGATTCTCTTAGCAAGAAAAATTATGAACTCTTGGCCGCGTTCGAGAGAAGAATCCTCCGAAGAATTTTTGGCCCCCTACATGAGGATGGACGATTCCGTAACCTACACAATGACGAAATCTATGGGCGATACCATGACCGTCCGGTTGTGGATAAAATCCCGCTCAGCAGGTTACGGTGGGCAGGTCATTTAATCCGTATGGATGAGGATGAGCCAGCCTGGAAAGTCTATCATCATCATCATCAACGGCGCAACAACCGGTATCCGGTCTAGGCCTGCCTTAATAAGGAACTCCAGACATCCTAGTTTTGCACCGAGGTCCACCAATTCGATATCCCTAAAAGCTGTCTGGCGTCCTGACTTACGCCATCGCTCAAACTTAGGCACGGTCTGCCTCGTCTTTTTTTTCTACCATAGATATTGCCCTTATAGACTTTCAGGGCTGAATCACCCTCATTCATACGGATTAATTGGCCCGCCCACCGCAACCTATTGAGCCGGATTTTATCCACAACCGGACGGTCATGATATCGCTCATAGATTTCGTCGTTGTGTAGGCGACGGAATCGTCCATCCTCAGGTAGGGGACCAAAAATTCTTCGGAGGACTCTTCTCTCGAACGCGGCCAAGACTTCGGAAAGTCTATAAGGCAATATCTATGGTAGAAAAAGAAGACGAGGCAAACCCTGCCTGAGATGGAACGATTTCGTGGGTCAGAACACCAGACAGCTTTTAAAGGGGGATGCTTGCAGTTCCTTATTAAGGCGGGCCTAAACCGAATATCGGTTGTTGCGCCGTTGATGATGCTGATTCTCTGGAATAACCTTCATCCACAATTCATAATTTTCTGGAGGGCATCTTATTGCTTCACACAAACTATTAATGTGTAATCGGATGGACTGTATTTAACTAATCATTAACTACTTGATGATTAATCTATATATATAAAAGAAAGTGGTCTTAGTTACACTATTTATAACTCAAGAATGGCTGAGCCGATTTGGCTGAAAATCAGTGGAGAAGTAGCTTAGAACCAGGAGACGGACATAGGATACTTTTTATCCCGCTCGACCGCGTTTCCGTGAAGTCCCTATAAAACGTGGTATAACAAAACGCAATTGACAGCTAAACGTAATTTTGTCTATGGTTAAGTAGAAAATTTGATAATATAAATTTTGTCAGAAATATATAATCATCAGTAATTTGTATTCTCTTTGAATCATTATTAACAATCCCGCGATCAAGACGATCGAATCTTTCCCGACAAAGCCGTAATGCAAGAAGGATACGAAACATTGCGAATGAAGTGACTAAAGAAGCACCAGGAATTGCCCTGAAGAGCGCCGCGTTAGTATGGCTCGACTTCGTGCTTCTCAATCACAAGAGCAAAGCGAGGCAGCCCGTGAAACGGCTCGGTTGGCAATGCGAAATCGTCGAGCGAATAACAGAAATCAACAAGTAGATAATTTTCGACGCACAAGAAGAGATTTATCAAGTGCTGATTTGAATCGAGCAGCGCTTCGATATGATCGACGGAAAGCATTCCAAACGATAACCACGGAAATCAACAGCGGAGACCGTCACTGGCAACGATGGTTATCCACTGTATCGTCGTCGATCATCCGATGATAACGGTCGAACTGTCACAACAAAAGCGAAAAGAATGGATTTCGTTGTCGACAACAGTTGGATTGCTCCATATTCGCCACTTATTTCCAAAACGATCAAGACACATTGCAACGTTGAGTATTGCAATTCAGTAAAATCCATAAAATACATTTGCAAATATGTCACGAAAGACAGCGATATGGCGCTTTTTGGCATCCAATCCTCCAATACCAACGGTGAAATTGCGCGCCATCAAGTTGGTCGTTATGTGAACTGCAATGAAGCGATTTGACGTATATTCGAATTCCCTATTCACGAACGTCATCCTATTGTTATGCATTTGGCGGTGCATCTGGAGAATAGTCAACGAGTATATTTCACGGCTTCGACTGTTGTTTAACGTGCTGAAACACCTTTAGCGACAACATTGACCAGTTTCTTTGCGATCTGCCAAAGTGATCCGTTTGCACGAGCTTTGCTTTACTGGGAGGCGCCACGTTATTACACTTGGAATGCTTCATCGAAGAATTTTGAACGACGGAAGCAAGGCGATACGGTTGCTGGTTATCCGGATGTGCATTCTACGGATGCTCTTGGTCGTATGTATACAGTTGATCCAAAGAATGATGAATGCTTCAATTTGCAGTTGTTAGTGGTAAATGTGCGTGGGCCAACGTCATTTGAGTGACTACGGACTGTTAATAGTAGAATATTCCCAATATATCGTGCTGCAAGTGAAGAATTCAGTTTACTAGAAAACGATGCCCATTGGGGTACGACAATCGTTGAACCCATTATCTCTGCATCTTCAAGTCAGATACGCACATTATTTGCTATCATAATTTCGAAATGCTTTCCATCGAACCCATCTAGCATGTGGCATAAATATGAGGATAATATGTCAGAAGATATTTGACATCAAATACGTGTCAGTTCCAGAAATCCCGATCTTGAGATGAATGAGCAGATACATAATCGGGCTTTACTCTTGATCGAAGACATGTGTTACCTTATGTGCGGTAGTTTATTAGTCAGGTTAGGAATGCCAGCGCCAAATTGCGAAATGAATGACGCATTTAATCGAGAATTGGAACAGGAACGTGAATATGATCACCAGACATTAGATTTAGTAGTTCAAACGAATGTACCACTGTTGAATCCCCAACAAAAGGAAGTTTATGATGGTTTATATTTCCTGGATGCCCCTGGGGGAACTGGCAAGCCATTCCTCATGTCAGTAGCTTTAGCTACTGTTCGTGCGAGATCCAACATTGCATTTGCTTCTTCTGGAATAGCAGCCACATTGTTAGAAGGATGCCGTACGGCTCATTCAGCATTAAAATTGCCGTTAAATCTTCAAACTATTGAAGAACCAACATGTAATATTTCAAAAAACTCCGCAATGGCCAAAGTTTTATCAGCATCCAAAATCATAATATGGGACGAATGGAACATTGAAAGATCTACTCAATGACTCGAGATGTTTTGGAGGCGGAATGATTTTACTGTCTGGCGTTTTCCGCCAAACACTCCCAGTAATTCCAGGATCAACGGTTGCCGACGAAACAAACACTTGCCTCAAATCATCGAATCTATGGCGCTATGTGAAGAAACTCCAGCTAACATCAAACATGAGAGTTGCATTGCTTAATGGTCCACCTGCTGAAGATTTCTCTGAGCAATTGCCGATTATCGGAAATGGTCGAGTGCCTGTCGACGAATCGAGCGGATTGACTTTATTTTCTCAGAATTTCTGTAACTTTGTCTCAAGACGAACTTATTAACAAAGTATTCCCAAACATCATTACTAACTACAAAAATAATGAATCGTTGAGTTAGCGAGCAATTTTAGTGGCTAAGAATAAAGATGTAGATGACCTTAACTACATCTTTCAGAATGATATGATTGGATCAATGCATTCTTTCAAATCCATCGACTGTGTAACAAATAAAGATGAAGCCACCAACTCCAATTGAATTTTTAAACTCCTTGGATGTGCTTGGCTTGCCACCGCACAATTTACGCCTAAAGGTTGGCTCCGTAGTAATCATGCTTCAAAACATAAACCCACCAAAACTTTGCAACGATACGCGTTTGGTGGTAAATAAATTGATGAACAATGTGATTTACGCGACGATACTCAAAGGAAAATTCGACGGTGAGGAAGTTTTCATTCCGAGGATCCCGATGATCCCAACCGATATACCGTTTGAGTTTAAAAGACTTCAATTTCTGATCCGTCTTGCATTCGCCATGACCATTAACAAATCACAAGGTAAATCCTTGGAAGTTTGTGGTCTGAATCTGGAAAATCAATGTTTTTCACATGGTCAATTATATGCGGCATGTCCATGGATCGGAAGACGATCTGCGTTGTTTGTTCTTCCACCTGATTATAAAACAAAAATGTCGTGCAACACAAGGTGCTTAACTGAAGAGTGCAAATTATTAAAAAATCATTGAAATACTTGATAAATAAAAAAACTAACTTAGTAAAGTCAAAAATCTGCTTAGTTTTTGCCTCTAAGGCGGAGCAAAGTTCGCAGGGTCTAATTACATATATACCTTAAAGCCGATCAAGCTTCATCCTTGCACTGTGCAATATGCTCGATTCAGATCACTAATTTACTTATTCAGTCTAATCCTGTCTAATAAATAGTCGTCTATCTACGCAAACAGATTTCCCAAATTCAAAAAACTCATTCGAACAAAGATTCCCAATCTTAAGCAAATTCAACAATTTTCCTTTGGACACTTCGTGCGCAGTTGAAAGATACTTCGCGCGCTGTTACTTAACTGGAGGCCAATATTGAGATCTTTATAATTTTGCATGCACTGCACCGATTGCGTGCAGTTTAGAATTACTCAGTTTCAATTTAGCGCAGTGCAAAACTAATTTATTAGGTGAACTCTCAATGAACAGCAGAGTAATTGCTTGTAGCTACGGTGACTGAATAGTGAACTGGAATTAAGATTAATTAATGATATACGCCGTTAAATCAATTGAAATTTTCTGCTACTGCAATGGAAGGAGGGGTTGGAAATAGACTGTTGGTTATATAAAAGTGGAGAATTTTCACTTGTAAAAGTTGTTTCTACATTAAATGCTTGCTTTTGGGAAAGAGGAGATTGGGGCTTTACCTGTACCTTTAGCTTAATTACATCTATCATAATGCTATCCAAGTTGATGTGGATAAAAAGGCTCTGAGGCTATGTCCATCAATACCAAACAACTTGCAATCCGGAGGCTCGGCATTGAAAGGTTTCGTTGATATTTTTATGTAAGAATATTTGGACACACGGTGATTCCATCATCTAGCTCAGAGACCAAAGTCTGTTTAAATCAGGCGAATTTAAAGGAGCAATTTTTCAAGCACGTTAACACATCCTTACAAAAAGTTCGGTAAATGAATCTGTGGGAGTTATAAAATGTAATGAATATCATTTTTACAGGACATTGAACTGAAAGGGGTTTCACAGTCACAAACCCAATTGGGTTTCTACAGACCGGCAACACACTTCTAAACAGGTCATCCATATCGCTATCGACAATAGATTTAGGAGTTGTTTCCTGGATATACAGTACAAAAGGAAGCAACCAGACTATTCCCTGATGATCGTTTACCCTCGGTTGCGAATCGCTTTCGCGTCTACTTAAACCCATAGAGAAGGCGGAGAAAAAAGGATTCTTCGGACCTGGAGTTCCCTGGCAGCCCGAGATAGAGAAACTTAAGCAACAGTAAACTTATTATGCACCTATATCTGGCGTGACTGAAGTTGCCGAATAGGCCCCTAGAGGACGCCACAAGACCTGATTGACTGGGGAAACGTCGAGGTGGATCGATGAATGTGAGGAGCATTGAGATATCCATGGAAGCATAGCATAGCAAGAGGAATCTTACCATCGCTTTGGTAAGGGAAGCAGAAGTCGATTCCGTAATAGCAAATCTCTGAATGGTCCTTCAATTTCAGGATATGGAAGCGCTATCACCAGACAGAGTCCCAAATTTTCTTTCAGTCTAAGTGACAACTTACGGCAGGTGTCTTGCAATTCATTCTGAACGATATGTAGCTAATTGAATGACCTAATCCGCGGCGAACTGAAACTCATGCATATTGTTGTTACTCCTAATTAACAATACGGTTTGACAATGACTGAAAATCATCAATTGAAGCGAAGAATGCTGCATAGAGGGTAGTGTTGCAAAGAAAGAACGCGGCCACGCGCAGAGAGCTATCAAGAACCCCCGCTGTTGTGTGGAAATGTAACCTCACAGACGGAAAATAAGAAGTAGAAAGAACCAACAGGTCTGCCAATCGAAAAAACAAGGAGCAATCCCACCAGGCGTGAATGTTTTATCAAGTCAGCAGGAAGAGGAGGAGGATCCTACCGAAACAAAGAGGGAAATCTGATTCCCCACTGCATGTGCATATTAGAGCGCTGGGTCGAAAACTTTGATAATCTGCTCAACAACCAAAATTCGGTGATTTAGAGACAGGCAAATGCTGTCACCACCAAGCACAGAAGAAACAGTCCTTGCAATTCATCGGCTTAAAAATAATCATAACTCTAAGGGTGTCCAAAACATGAATATAGAAATGTGAAGGGTTTAAACTCTCCAAGTGGTAAGAAGTATCATGTCACGGCCGAGGAGCGGCGGCCTCACCATATTCATACCCCCTATAGATAAATCTCTGGAAGGCATGTTTTCCGACTCGATGGAAAGCTTGTATTTAGTGCCTACGTGAAGCTAGCCACAAAGGAAAGCACGGAAACTCTCTGCGAAGGAAAATGAAGCACCTTGGATATGAGGACATGGACGTGGCTGTACCACTTGGCGCGGTAAAGTCAGGAAAAATCGGATGCAAGAAAGCGGGCTCGTGGGCGGAAGGGTTGGGGATAAATTGGTCACCCCGGTGAGATCAACACTTAATGCACCAGACTCTTTTGTCAGCGGTATTGCGCGCAAAAAGTATTAGACCAACACTTCTGTTGTGGCCAACGTTTTATTGTGCTCCAGGGCTAACATCCACAAGCCCCGCGGTGATTAGGAGCGGTGTGCCGGGAGGTAATCAAATCAGCGAGGGAGATCTCAATGAAGCTGGTCCCTCCCATAGGAATTCGGACACGAAGGCGGGAAGAAAGAGGACGTATTCGCAAGCTGCAGCCTCAATTCTGACTGCTGCCGTGGGAGGTTCCTTTAAGGATGGCAAAAAGTCAAAGTGGCAATTTACCAGCCTCCGGTTTTCGCGATGTGCTTCTCCATTTGGAGTGCACTGACGAGGCTACCTTGAAGTGGCTCCAGCATGCAATCCGATCTTTGAGTTCTGCGGTCGGTCCAAGTTCACTATTGAGAACACTGAGCTACGCAAGACAGAATATTTCGTACGTTTATTACCTGGCCCTCAAAGGAAGGCAGAGGACATCACTCGCATGCTGGGTGAACAGAACCCGGGCATGGACTTCGGACATTGGAGGGTAAAGTTCATAAATGCCAGGAAGGACAAATCTAAAAAGTTGGAGGGTTTCAACTTGGTATACGAACTAGACCAAAAGACTCTAAATGTGTTCAGGGCAAGTCATCATATTGTGCTCCACTTGATCCTAGGTAGACTGAAATTCAATCATATCAGGAAACTGTAGAACATCATTTCCATTTTGAGAGTGAAGAACAATGGAGGCCTTTGACTCGCCTCGACCTGCTAGTAACTTCTTCTACACCTTCCAAGAAACAGGCGGAAGAAAGCGAAACCAGAGACGTGAACGGTGATCGAATCAGACACCGTAAACCAGTCAAGATACTAAGTGGAAAGAAGATGAATGCTCTGCGGACGAGATGAGATTTTTCATGGATGTGGACTGGGAACTGCGGTACCTCCAAGTGCGGCTCCTCTCAGAGAAATCAAACACGGGGAGATTGAGTCTCTGGCGGTATTGTGTTGCAAAACCGCATCACACGCGGACCGCGGCATACCCTTCCAACTGTTTTCCATAATACATTAGACTAAGTTTATGTCGAAAAACAAGGACTGATCAAATCAACTTGCAGTATGCCGCAGTCTCCTCCTATCTGTTGGCAACGAGGCTGACAAAGCTGCAGGATTGCCCCTACATTTTCCTGATGCAAGAGCTGTGGGTTTGATTTAACAGAATCTGTGGCATTGGATCAGTAAAGGGGGCTAGGATCTTCTACAATGAAAAATCCATAAGACCGAGAGCTTGTGTCCTGATATCAAGAGGGTTAGAGGCAACCATGCTAAGACAGCTCTGTTCCCAGGACTTAGTCACGGTCAGCGAACAATATCAGATTAATGGCGAGAGGAAAAATATCATAGTTGCCTCCGCTTATTTATCTTATGACTCTTTGTATCCTCCACCGACCCAAGAACTAACTGATCTGGTAGCGTATGTAGAATCAAGTGGTCTCGAACTCTTAATAGGTTGCGATGCTAATGCTCAACATATTTGTTGGGGCAGTAGCAAATGCAGTGCAACCAAGAGAAGAGAAACTATTTGACTCCATCACTTCAGCGAGTCTCATGACTGTAAAAGTAGGGTGCGCCCCTACGTTCAAGACCGAGAAGTAGCGAAGTAATTGACCTAACAATCTGTACCCCAATAGTGTTACAGTTGATTACACACTTGACGGGTGCCAGACGAGGTATCACTGTCAGATCACCGATAGCTAGAATTCAATTTGACTATTGTAGGCGAACAGTCTGCAGTACAAAGACGGAACCCTAGGAAAACGGATTGGACAAAGTTCAATGGACTTCTTGACAATAAAGTGCAGCTCCCTAGGCGACTAAGGACTCATTTGGCACTGGAGGACGGAGTGGAAACTTTGAATTGCACACGTTTAGAGTGCCATGAAGAGGCTTGCCCTATCTCCCGAGGCTAAAACGGTACAACGATTCCTTGGTGGAAACGGGAACTGCAAAAACTAAGGAAATGCTAAGGAAACGAAAACAGCTCACTCACAGCTTAAATATAAGAGGTTTGTTAAGTATTCGAAACGAGACTCCTTTAGTGCGTACTGTGAGGAACTGAAAGGCGAAAGAGGCTTCAAGGCTGTTCAAAGTCCTTAAAAGGGACGAGAGGGCCAAGTTGAACTCTTTTAGAAAATCCGATGGTACTTTCACGAGCTCCAGACTAGAATCAGTACGGGCCCTCCTGGAAGTACACGACCCGGGAGAACGGTTGAGCGAAGTGTCAACATGCAAGTGCTGCAAGGGGAACTGGAACACTGCGAAAGCGGTTGTTACCTATAAAAAGGTGAGAGCTGCCATACTGTCCTTTGAACATTTGAAAGCACCTGGAATGGATGGCATCTAGCCAGTATGGAACATTTACTACAACCTTTAAGAAATATTTTTCAAGGATGTTTTGCTCTGGGCTGCGTGTCTTCCTCTTGGAACACGGTAAAGGTAGTCTTCATACTGAAACCTGGGGAAGATGACTATTCTAATCCAAAGAACTTGGAGAAAATGGTTGAGCGTCACATACGCGGGAATGCACTTAGATCGAACCCACTTAATGAGAACCAACATGCTTACCAGCATAGAAAGTTCTGTGAGTCTGCTCTTCATTCTTTGGTGGAATTCAATTCACCATTCAGAGAGTACACGATAGGGATGTTCGTGGACATTGAAGCGTTTGACTGTGTGCCTTTTCAAAAACTTTGTGATGCCGCCAAAGCACATGGTGTTGATGATGCTTTACTTAAGTGAATCCATGCTATGCTAAGGCAGAGATTGCTGTGCGCTGAGTTGGGTGTCAATCGCTAACTAACAGCAGAAGCAACGAAAGGCTGCTCGCAAGGGGATGTGCTTTCGCCACTTCTGTGGAGTATGCTGATCGACTCGCTACTATGCGAACTGCAAAATTCGCCAATACACGCAAGCTTATGCTGATGACGTGGCTGCGCTTGCCGTTGAATGGTGTGTAGAAATATACAACGTGCCGTTGATCTGATAGACAGTTGGCGCCTCAGACATGGTCTTCCAATTAATCGAAATAAAACCACAATGGTATTATTCACAAAAAGGAGAAAACTGGATGGACTTTGCCTGAGATGAGGGGTACTACCCTTCAACTCTCCAAAGAAGTGAAATATCTGGGAGCCACTCTAGATAAAAAACTTCTTTGGAACAAACATGTAGAAGTAAAGATGAAATAACTTTTCGCAGCTTATGGGTTGTGTAGACGGACCTCGACATAGGGACTCAGACCTCATGTGGTAATGTGAATGTACGTTGGTATCATTAGGCCGATGTTTGCTTATCCGTAGTGTGGTGGGTTAAGATGAGACAAAAAGGTTTTCACCGTAAACTAGCAGCACTGCAAAGACTTGTCCTATTTCCGGCGCAGCTCAAAATGTATTACTCGATTTGCAGTCTCTAGATATACTTATTCAAAGCACTGCAATAACATCAACTCATAGACTAATTCGATTAAATCTATGGGGAAACAACAGATGTGGGGGTACAGAGCATTGGATGAGTACTGAATCCACTTTTTACAATGCCTTCCGATTCGCGTGTCATCTGTTTGGTAGAAGATATGAAGTTATCTTGAAATTTAGAGAGAACTGAGAAGTCCCAGAGGAATACATGGAGGGATCTACGGAAGCCCTCTACACCGATGGCTCAAAAGCAGAACATGGTCCTGGAGCCCGAGTCTACCTTTCGAATAAAAATGAGAAGTGGGCTTTTCCCTTGGGACAATATGCAATATGCTTTCCTAAGGGTTGAAGGGCAGGCATATCGCAATCTGTAGTGATAGCCAAGCTGCATTGAGCAAGTTGAGTAGTCCTTTTAGCACCTCGAAAATCGGTCAGGAATACAGAAACCGTTTCAACTCTATCTCTAGGATCAATGCAGTGAAACTACACTGGATACCTGGTGCCCCGTCATTCGTCCTATTTTACGTGGCCCTGTAAAAGGTGATCTCTGATATTGATATTATTACCAGAATGCATGGTTTTCTTCAGCCAAAGGAGACTGTTTCAATTTATAAAAACTGCTCCTCTTGAATCGTCTCAACATATGGTAGAAAATCTTGCAAGACAAGACCAAGCACGACTAATGAAACAAAATGGATAAATGCATCGATTTCCAACAATTTCCATAGAATAAAATCTCTCGTGTCCGGATAGCTGAGTGGTTAGAGCGCAAGGCTATCGTACGGAAGGTCGCGGTTCAAATCTCACTGGTGGCAGTGGAATTTGTATCGTGAATTGATGTCGGATGCCAGTCGACTCAGCTGTGAATGAGTACTTGAGTCAAATCAGGGTTATAATCTCGGGCGAGCGCAATGCTAACCACATTGCCTCCTAGTGTACCGTTACGGTATTGAATGAAGTGCTCTAACACACTTGAAGGCCCTGATCCAACATGGATTGTTGCGCCAACGATTATTATTATTTTATAAAATCTCTTATTGGAAAATTCAACATAAAAATGGTTGTTACGAGCTGAGACATCATAGGTAAAAGAAAATTATGTAGAGAAAAGGACGCACTAGAAAAAGGAGGAAAAAAGTGGTGGTGAGTACTTAACCTTCTGAGTGTTATTATGCGACGTTTCTAGCGATTAATTATAATAATAAAAAAACTTGTTTTTTCTTATTCGCTAGTGTTGATATTTTTATTTTTGCAAATACCGATATTTCGGGAACCACGTGTTATTTTCAAGTGGTTCCCGAAATACCGGTATTTGCAAAAATAAAGATATCAACACTAACGAGTAAGAAAAAACAAGTTGGGGGGGGGGGGGGGATTTGATTCATATTTTTGGAAGGGAAATCACGCACGCTTGAATTCTGTGTACGACGACTCTGCTCCTACAATGGAGACCCAAAAAAATTGGCTTAACCAGTTGTAACATGGCCGCACGTCGGTTTTTAATAAGTCATGTTCAAGTGTCCCGAAGACAGCCACCACGGAGGATAACGTGACAAAAATGTAGAGATAAATCTGTCGACACAATAGGTGCCGTGTTTGCTCACTTCGGAGAACAAGCGCAATAAGAATGAGTTTCTGAGTCGTTTCATGCCCGGGGGCTTCACCCGGGGAATATGCCCCGAAAAAGGCCGAAGAGGGCGAAAACTGCCTTATTGGCCGGAAAAGTGATGGCCATGGTTTTCTGGGAGTGAATCTGAATCGACAACCTGTAGAAGGACAAAGGGGTCACAGGCCAAATTATTGGCCCGATTCAAATTGCATAAAAAAGCCCCGTCTGACGAAGAAAAAAATGCTTCCCCACCATGAAAACGCACCTGCTCACACTTCCGCCGCCACGTCTAAATTGGTCAAATTGGGCTACGAACTATTATCCCATCCACCGTATTTTAGATTTGGCCCCAAGCGATTTCTTTTTGTTTGCAAACTTTAAAAAATCACTCGCCGGGTAGAAGTTTGTGTCGAATGAGGAGATCATCCCCGCTACTGGGGCCTATTTTGCAGACCTCCAGCTGAGAGGAGACGATGGTGAGAAACAAATCGCCACTTTTCAAAAATTTTCGTTTTTCTTTTATAGGCAAAGTGCTTATCGCACCGCGATCTGGACAGACCAGATGGTTCATTACAACGAGATTTTAAGAACAGATCAAGGAAGCGGGATACTATGAAAGACGAGGAGCCAACACTGTAAGATCAGCAGGCCGTGCACATTATCAAAAAGTAGCATTCAGTATCAGCAGAGAGCCTGGAACCCGTGCGACATGTAAACAAGACTTACGTTACCGATGAAGGAAACTGCCTAAAATATTCATTAAGCGATCCTTAATGAGTGGTATTAATAAAATAATAATTTAATGATAAATAATAAATTTCTAAAAAACCTAAGACCACTTAAAGAAAGGCAACTAACGGTTCCATTCAGGGCAGAGGCAAATCATCGGATGCTACCTCACTTCTGCCTGGGCACAGCGTAACCGAAAGTGGCAACAGCTGGAAAACGCTCCTTATCATATAATCGCAAACACGACAAGGGTGCAAATTATATCCAAGTTTAAACCGTCACTAATTTGACCCTAAGCTATCGGTCGTATCCCAAACAAAAGAGGCAAAAGAGGCTTCATAAGATAATGGAAAAAGCAATTATTAGTCCTTCTTCTACGGACCAAAAAGGAGTAATATTCTGTTCTAACTGGGATAATGCCCAACAACGACGGCTTTCTTCTATATGTAAAGAAGACTAAATATCAGGTTTGCTCCAATAAAATCAAACAAAATATTCCGAAATTGACATTTTAGTTCTTTGGAAAATTGTAATCGGTTAGAAAACAGCATAATATAATTTTGGGGTTAATATGAAGAATTTTACAGATCGTTTCGTGTTGCATTCGAACAGACCTGCAACCGCAATTTATTTGGTTGTGCAGACAGAAATATTGCTGATGTAATTGGTGCATCATATATTTCTGGTACTTTCTTCTTCTCACTATCTTTAGAAAATCAATTCATTTCCACCAAGTTACATATTTCCAGTATCTTTAACAACCGAACACTAATGAAAAGTGCAGATAGCGACTGACCTCGTGCCGTCCGGCAACCTTCTAATAACCAACCCGTAAAGCTCTTCTACATGAAATAATTTCACATTTGCATCCCATTAGGCTGGGAAGGAGCCTTCCTTTTATCGCCATTAAGAGTTCACCACAGTTGAAAGTGTATCGCGTATTCGCAGGAATGCTAATTAATAGCGTAAATGGTGAAAAGAGCACTTCATACGTCGAAAAACACTCGCACTCTGGAATGGCCGGTGCATCTAGTTGCATATATGCGGACGGGAATGGTAGCAACTTAGCAGCTTAATGCGCGGCACACCTTTCCGACTTGCAGGATGTTAATTAACTTAATTACCAGATGTGTTAATGACACGCGATTCCTTGATTTACATGGTCGATAATAAAGTGCACGCATCTCGGGTGTAAGTGTAGCTTGGAGTAATGCGGACTTTCGATCGCTTGATTGCGTTGTTCTTTTCTAGCCTTTGTGTGATTTCTTTTGTGATTCTTGATATCTTTTATTGTATGTGCTTCCAGATACAGAGGAGCATCATACATTGGATGGAATTTTAGATTCTGCACAGTGAAAAGATAGGTTTCCGGGATGCTGCTCTGCTACTTTTGAGGTATATCATAGTTGAAACCATAAAAAAAATAATAAAAAAACGTGGTTATGTGTGAAGTGCATTTCGCACGGTAATAAAATTAACATAGAAACTCGAGATAAAAATAAAGGGAGTGCTTAGATAAGTTATTGACTTAAATTGTTTATTGCAATTATTACGACTGCATTTGATTTGTGGATGAACGCTATTATTACAGATTGAGGTAGACAGTTTCACGATGTTGAAAGTATTTGTTCAATTTAGGTCGTGTAACGTCTCAGACACTTGCTTCACCAAAGTAGCTTTAAACAGTGTAATCTATGGTTCTTGGGTGTGATAATCTAATCATCCATATTGTGGGACAAAGCAGGCATGACAAGGGCCCATATTAAACTATTTTTAATCAACCTAGAGATCACATTACTCATAAAAGTAAATAGAGACAATGGTGGAAATTCGGTACTACTCATTTACAACTATATCAGCCCTAAGTCTATTTGAGAAAGTTGGGTTCCCGCAACAGTACCCTGTCGGAGTATCAACTAAACACTTGCCTTGAACCGTTTCACACATTATTTTGGGCTGGCCCTCCGCTCTTCCATGTTTGAGAGCATTCTAGTCAGGGAACTCATTTCAGCAACGGAAGGAAGTTATTAGTTAAGGGAACTCCTTGCCATCTACTCCGCCGAATTCAATCTTCATCGCAATAGGAACAGCCCGAATAGAATGCGTAACATGACTCCATTTGGCAACAATCCCCAGCATCTCTCTGAAAATTTTGCCTGGAGAGAACTCCCCTGTATCTGCATAAAGCTTCTGACGAAGGTCGTCCCACCTATCACAAGAGAAAAAGGTGCATTTAGCGTCGTTCGCAGCTCTATTGCAGAACACATAATCAGGAGATACGCCTTCGCAACCTTGTGCAGATAAGACTGAAAACGTCCATGTCTTCGGTTCAGCCACGGATCTAAATTGTTGATGAGTCGCGCAATCGATCTGCCTCTTGGCTCATTTTGCCAAGAGAGTTGTCATTCGGTAAGAGTGCGTTGATGTTCTTCACACTGGCGGTTGATAGCTTTACGCTCCTTGGCAAGGAGGGCAATTCGGATCGTCAACCCAGCCCCCCCTCCGAACACCATCACCACCGGTTCTGAGACAATGTGAAAAGCAGACGCCATTGGCAAAGCTTCCCATTTCTGCATTTGAGCCAGGTACTTACGATGCATCTCCTTGTCAAAGGCATCGGCTCAAACCTCGGCACTACCCATAAAAAGACGTCTCCTATTAGTTATAGGGCCCCCAACATTCGCCATTAGCCAATTCACGTCGTCATTCCAGTTGCCATCCTGTCTGCTGCTGCTTCGATTCGCTCGAAGAAGCTCATCTTCGAGTTGAGCATTAAATCAAGATATTTAACTGCTGGTTTTGACTCTATAGTCAACTCGCCGATCGATATGAAACGGTCGGGATTCTCTTCCCGGTCAAAATGACTACTGCGGGTTTTTTTCAGCGCAGGGCTGAAATCATGAGCAACCATAATTGTCGCATCAATGTACCAAGTCTGCTTTGCCCCGGTTCAACAGTGCTTCCGGCAGCAAGTGCGCCAACGTCGTCTGCATAAACGACCAGACGCGACTCTTCGGGCACATCGAGTCTCAGCAGACTATCGTAGAAGGAGTTTCGGTGGTCTAGCCTTCGAATGGATCCCTATGCTACTCCCGATGTAATGTCCATTCTCTCTGATGCCTCATAGACTTGGGAACGGTCCTTAAGATGATCGCTAAATAACCGCAAGGGATAGGTTGACACATAGAAGGAATTTCCTAAAACGCCTAACATCTATGTCTACTGAAGGCATTTCTGACATCGAGCGTTATGAGAATCACTATCCGTCGAGATCGGCAGGTATGTGCCTCGACCAGATGAACCGCATCCACGGCCTCCAAAACAGCATCAGTGAATCTCCCTGTTCTGAACCCGAACTGCCTTGCGGATAAGTCCCCGGCATCGTGGATGACTTCAGCTATCCTTCATTTGTTGAGTTTTTCAAACACTTTCCAGACCGTGTCAAGCATACACACCGGTCATTATGCAGACGGGCCCTCCGGATCTCCTTTTCCGTTGCTTATCAGCACGAGTCTCACTACCTTCCAGCGACAAGAAAAAATGTCCTTCTTCAAGTAAGCGTTGAATGCCTCGAGCAGCAAATCTGGCCGTTGGCGGAAGAATAGTTTGTAAATTTTCGCGGGGATAACATCAGGACCGGTCACCTTCTTGTTTTTCATGGTGAGAACTGCTTCTAGCTCTCTAATTGTGAATGGGCACAATCCTCGACGCTTTCCGTGCAATCGACATCAACCCATATGAGATGTCTGAATAATAAATAATAAATAATACCTGGCTAATAGATATCCTACATCTGTATCGCATTGATCCGAAACTAATAAAGTTTTTGGCGACAGTCATGGAAGGGTGGCATACCACCTTATCAGTCCGTACATCTGAGGGTGCTAATACCTCAGAGCCCATCCGTATACGGCGGGGCATCTTCCAGGGGGATCGATTGAGTTCCCTCTGGTTTTGTATGGCACTGAACCCCCTTTCATGGCTACTGAATGATGCTAGAGGGCATGGTTTTGCAATAAAGTATGGCCTACGTGCTAAGTGCGAACTGACACACTTGATGTACTTAGATGACATCAAGCTGTATGCTGGTACTGACAACCATCTTAGAAGTCTGTTGCGAATAATCGACATGTTCAGCCGTGATATTCGGATGGAGTTTGGATTAGACAAATGTCGAATCCAAGCCATCCGCAAAGGTCATCACGAGCCGCATGCCGGACATAGCATTGGTGACCTCCACATCGAAGCTATGACCGAGACAGACTTCTACAAGTACCTAGGAATTCTGCAAGGAACCCATGCTCGATTTGGTGATCTGAAAGAAGTTCTGCTGTCCGAATTCCTGCGACGTGTAAAGCTGGTGCAGAAGTCGCATCTCTCGGGGAAGAATAAAATAAGCGCGTTGTATTCGCCATCCCTTCACTGGCTTATGCATTCGGAATATTGCCGTGGACGAAGACCGATCTGGAAAACGTCCAGCGGCGGATACGGACAACTATGTCCAAATTTCGAATGCATAACCCAAAGTCTGCCGTGGAGCGGATGAACCTGCCTCGTGACATCGGAGGTAGAGGCGTGTTTGACGTGGCCGCACAACATCATCGCCAAGTCGACTCGCTGCGCGCTTATTTTTACAGCAGAGAGCAGGCGAGTCCCTTGCATGCGGCTGTCTGTAAGGCAGACTGTGGGCTGACTCCACTTAACTTGAAGGATCGATCTTTCAATCCTCTGAGTGGGGTGAAGTCGGACCAGGAGCGGATCGATGAATGGAAGTCGAAGGCAATGCACGGTAAACATGTGAATTGTCTTTGGCAGCCATTTGTCGATTTGCATCTGTCGAACAGATGGCTGTGTGCTGGGGAGCTCTTTGCTGAGACGGAGGGATTTATGTGTGCCATTCAGGATGGCGTGGTCGCCACCCGAGCTTATAAAAAGCTCATCATGAAAGAACGGGTGGAGAACGACCAGTGCAGAATGTGTGGTTCGGCGTTAGAGACGTTGGACCATCTCATTTCTGGCTGTACTGTTATGGCACCGGTGCAATACATCACCAGGCATAATGCTGTATGTAAGGTTATCCATCAAAACCTTGCATATAAGCATGGGCTGATCACGGGAACATTCCGGTTTACCGATATGAGCCGCAAGCAGTACTTGATAGTTCTGCTTACAGCATGTATTGGGACCGGCAAGTTCTGACTGATCGCCATACCGCACACAAGAAGCCTGACGTACTGCTAGTTGACAAGACGGGTCGCTCCGCGTATATTATTGATGTTGCTATCCCCCATAATAGCAACATTGAACGGAAATACGTGGAGAAGAAGGTGAACTATGAGCCATTGGCTCGTGAAATCAAAGAAATTTGGCGTCTCGAGCGAGTGGTCGTAGTTCCCATAATATTGTCAGCTACAGGTATTGTACCTAAATTCCTCACGGCTTCCCTTGATGTCGTGGGACTTTCGCACAGTCTGGTTCAAACCATGCAGAAGTACACCATTCTGCATACGTGCTCGATGTTGCGGGGAGTACTCGACGGATTCTCCCACTGACCTACCATCGGCCACCACCACCAGCGCCCCTTTAGTTTTTAAGTAGGTAGGATCGTCCGAGCCTAAATGCTTGGCACTTAGTGCTAGTATTAGGTAAAATCCGGCATCTGCCGAGATTGTGATAACTCGGAAAAATAAAAAATAATAGAGATGGCAGCGGTAGACGGTAAGTCGGGATTCCATGAGGCCGGGTCGCTGTTCTTGTACTGCTCGCTTACCTTCGCAGCGAACTGCGCTAGCTGCTGGTGAGCGGTTGCTAGCGTGTTAATTTGTAGAATGCGGATCATACTATTTGCACTCTAGCCCTTTCTAGTTCCGCTGTAAAGATTGGACACCGTCCCGAGCGGGTAGTCTGTGCGATGCTGTCACCAGAAGCGCGGGTTTTGACCTCGAACATTTACAAAGATGATACCTATCCCGGCATTGGCTACCCCTAGACATTCACGCTTTATGGTTTCCTCGGATTTCTAGAGTTCACATATGCTTTAGATTAGAAACACGGGCTTTCTCCCAGAGTAACCCCTTGGCCGCTTTGCAGTGTTTGCTTTTGTAAGCTGTCTTCGGGCCTAGTTCGGAGAGGAACCCGCCACTCTTCGTTTTGCGTATGGAAGACACCTATAATCCCTTGTTTTCGAGTTTCATGCTGTAGCGGATTTGACTAAGGACTTCCGCAAATGTTTTGCCTTTGGCATAATGAGCAAAGCCGACAGTCTAGTCCTTCTTTGTTTGTTTGTAACTTCCTTGCCTTTGGACAGACAGGTCTCTGGTGGCGTAGCCAGTTGCTTCCCTTTATCCTTCTTCTTTTTGAACACTGGAAATTACTTTGATAAATTCACCTTCAGCCGGGTCTTCCTATTTCCGTTTCTTGCCCAGTTCGCTTTGTCTGTTCGTTTAGTCAACCAACCAGTCTTTGAAATTTGTTTAACTGCGTGGTTGCTATGCGGAGTTCCGTTCTGTCTCCTTGAAGAACCATGTTCTACAGTAACGATGCCTTCCTCTCCGGTAAACATATTGCCATGGATGTAGGGGATTCCGTATTAGAACGCTGGTTCTAATTTAGTTGTCTACGACGTTTTTCACCGTTTTCAATATGAACGATATCAAGCAGATAGGTACGAAAAATTTGGAGTAAAAAAGATCCTTTTTACCCGCTTTCGGAATAAAGACCACTCTTGCTCACCTACATGCTCTTTACTACCCTAGCATGGGAAAATGCCATCTGGAGTGGAAAAATGCCGTCTACTTCGGAAGATTTCAGCAATATAAAGGTTCCCACTGTCCATCTTACTCTAGCTGCAGAGTAAACCTCTTTCTTTATTTTCCAATCTACTTCCCCACCGCCCCCAATCCCTGTGCGCTGAGAACCTCCTAATCCCCATACTCTTGGAAATCAAATGAGCAAAATTATAAAAATAAAGATAACTACAACAAAAACAGCTGCGAAGATAACAACCAACACAGACCACTGGTCAAAAAGTAGGGGCAAGCAAAAGCACGTCTGAAATAAATTTATCAGACGTCAGCAATGACAACTCTCAGTGGCGCAGGTGCTAAATGGTACCTGCGTTATCTGAAGGAAGGCCTAAAACCAGAAGAGGCCCTTAAGAAAGGTCAGAATAGATCTAAGCCATCTTTACCGGAACCAGGAAAAAGGGGAGGGGGAGTAGTGGAGATTAGCCCGCATGAAGGAAAAAAAAAACCCACACCTGAACCCTAGAGGGGTGAAAACCCGGGTATACTAGTGCGGCGGATATTGCTAGAAATGTTTCCCGAGAAAATACTCACTCGTGAGGAGCAGGAAACTATAGAAAACCTTGCAAGGCAGATGTGGAAGGGATGGACTCATGTTCACCGGGATACGTTTTCGACCAGGTCACATACTGGTGGACTGCGCGGTGGACTCCTTCAGGGCGGAATCTTCAGAGCGGAATTGGAGAGGGCTAGGGTGCGAACGCCATGATCCGCATTTTGCAAATTAACATGCACCGGAGTGCAACCGCTCACCAGTTGCTAGCACAGTTCGCTGCGGAAGTAAATGCTGATCTAGTGCTGATTAGCGAGCAATACCGAAACAAGGACCCGTCCTCATGGTATCTGGACTTATCGGGCACCGCTGCCATCTGGGTTCGGGACGACGTTCGACTTCGCGTTCTTGCCGAAGGCCGGGGGCACGGATTTGCCTGGATCCGGTGTTTAGGGATAACGTTTTTTAGCGTTTACCTGACGCCGAATGAGTCGATTCCGGACTTTCAACGCCGGCTTGATGCTCTGGAGGACGCCGTTTCGAACACGGAGGGACGAATCCTGGTTGGCGGTGATTTTAATGCCAGGGCTCTTGAATGGGGCATGCCTCAATCAGACTCCAGAGGGAAACGGATTCTGGAAATGGCGGCGAGAACCGGGCTCGTAATTTTAAACACCGGATCCACGCCAACGTTTCGGCGCTCAGGTTGTGAAGGAAGCATTCCCGACAACACTTTTGCGTCGGAATCTCTGGCATCATCGGTGGACGGGTGGCGAGTCCTAGAAGACTTCTCGGCAAGTGATCATCAGTACATTGCGTTCGAAGTGTTTGACGCTACTTGCCGGCGAGCACCAACACGACGTTCCCCTTGCGTGTGGAATGTCGCGAAGGTGAACATCGGAAGGTTTGTCGAAGCTTTTGGAGCAGGTAGGGCCGCACTGGGGGGCACTCCGGGGGGTGGTGGTGTCGCAGCTGACACCGTCGTAAATTCAGTGATGAATCTGATAACGACGGCGTGTGAGGCTTCCATGCCCCGGAGAGGCCCCAGGCGCGACAAGCCTTCTATGTACTGGTGGACGGCGGAAATTGCCGACCTACGGAAGGAGTGTCATAAGCTCCGCCGTTTGGCACAACGTTTGTACGCCAACGAGGAGGCATGTGCCATAAAGGCACAATATAGATCAGCAAAAAGGAGACTCCGCAGCGCTATAAATAAAAGCAAAGCTCGCGGCTGGCAAAATCTTGTTAATGAGGTTAATGATGACCCGTGGGGACTTGGCTATAAGCTTGTCACTCGGAAAATTGGGGCTCTGCGAAAGCCCTGCATGCTGAGCACCGACCAGATGGACCGCATTGTGCGGGCATTGTTCCCCAGACACCCTGTACGGGTTGATGTAAACAGCGCGGAAAGCCTCGTGGATTGCCCCCTTTTCACAATGGGAGAACTCGAAGAAGCGGTTCTCACTATGAAAAACAGGAAGGCGCCAGGTCCTGATGGCATCCCGGCGGAAGTTTACAAACTGGTGTTCCGCCAACGGCCAGAATTGCTGCTCGAAGCGTTCAACGCGTGCTTGAAGGAGGGCATTTTTCCTTCTCGCTGGAAAGTGGCCAGACTCGCGTTGATCCGTAAGGGTAAAGGAGATCCGGAGCTCCCGTCTGCATACCGACCGCTGTGTATGCTTGACACGGCCGGAAAAGTGCTCGAGAAGCTCATCAGGGGTAGACTCGCTGAAGCGATCCGTGCTGCCGGTGACCTATCCGCAAGGCAGTTCGGGTTTAGAACAGGGAAATCTACAGTGGATGCTGTTATGGAGGTCGTAGATGCGTTTAATCGAGCCGGGGCGCAAAGCCGCCGATCTCGACGGATAGTGCTCATCATAACGCTTGACGTCAGAAATGCCTTCAATTCCGTAAGATGGACAGATATGCTGGGCACACTAGAGAACTCCTTTCACGTGCCAAGCTATCTCTTGCGGATACTGAGGGATTATCTGAAAGACCGCTCCCTGTTTTATGAGACGCTAGAGGGCCAGAGGAGGATGGAAATCACGTCGGGAGTAGCGCAGGGATCCATCCTAGGGCCGGACCTCTGGAACGCTTCCTACGATAGTCTGCTGAGACTCGATATGCCTGAAGAGTCACGCCTGGTCGGTTATGCAGACGACGTTGCGGCACTTGTTGCCGGACGCACTGTTGAACAGGCGCAAAGCAGACTTGACATATTGATGCGACGGGTAAGCGGATGGATGACTGCTCACGGTTTCAACCTTGCGCTGGAGAAAACCGAAGTAGTCATCCTGACCAGAAGGAGAACCCCGACCTTGCGTCCCATATCGATCGGCGAGTTGACTATAGAGTCAAAACCAGCGGTTAAATACCTTGGTTTAATGCTCGACTCGAAGATGAGCTTCTTCGAGCAAATCAAAGCAGCCGCGGACAGGGCTGCAGCAGGAGTCGCGGCCTTGAGTCGGCTAATGGCGAATGTGGGCGGCCCTATATCAACTAGGAGACGTCTCCTCATGGGAGCAACGCAGTCCGTCCTTCTCTATGGTTCGGAGGTATGGGCTGATGCCCTTGACAAGGAGGTGCATCGTAAACGGCTAGCTCAAGTGCAGAGGCGGGGAGCTTTGCGAGTGGCGTCTGCTTATCGCACTGTCTCCGAACCGGCTGTGATGGTGATTGCGGGAGTGATCCCCCTTGCCCTCCTTGCCAAGGAGCGCAAAGCTATCTATCGCCGTAAGGGTGAAAACTTAAGAGAAGTGGTTGCCCGTGAAGAACGTCAACGCACCCTTAACGAGTGGCAAGTTTCTTGGCAAAATGAGCCAAGGGGCAATTAGACCCGTGGTTGAACAGAAAGCACGGTGAGATTGATTACTTCCTTACCCAACTTCTAAGCGGGCATGGAGGTTTCCAGTCTTACCTGCACAGGGTTGGGAAGGCGCGATTTCCTGATTGTGTGTTCTGCAATAGAGTGCCGGATGACACTGAACACACCTTTTTCTCTTGCGAGAGGTGGGATGGCCTCCGCCAGCAGCTTTATGCAGACACAGGGGAGCTCTCTCCAGACAACATTGTCAGAGAGATGCTGAAGAGCGCTGGCAGCTGGAATCGTATTGCGCATTATGTTCGGGCTCTTCTTACTACGAAGAAGATTGAACTCGACCGGCAGAGGGATCGGACGGTAAGGGGTTCTCTGAACTAACAACTCCCTTCCTCCCCTCCCCTCCCGTTGGTGAAAGGAATTCCCTGACTTGAAGGCTCCCAAAGCCGGGAGAGCGGGAGGGCTAGCCCGAAGTAATGTGTCAAACGGTTCCAGGCTAGTTCTCTGATGACAGGGAGGTGTTTAGTTGGTAGTCCGCCAGCGTGCTGTTGCGGGAGTCCAACACTCTGTGCGTAAACGCATTCACCTACCCTACTCCAAAAAAAAAAAAAAAAAAAAAAATGGGAAAATGCCATCTGGAGTGGAAAAATGCCGTCTACTTCGGAAGATTTCAGCAATATAAAGGTTCCCACTGTCCATCTTACTCTAGCTGCAGAGTAAACCTCTTTCTTTATTTTCCAATCTACTTCCCCACCGCCCCCAATCCCTGTGCGCTGTGAACCTCCTAATCCCCATACTCTTGGAAATCAAATGAGCAAAATTATAAAAATAAAGATAACTACAACAAAAACAACTGCGAAGATAACAACCAACACAGACCACTGGTCAAAAAGTAGGGGCAAGCAAAAGCACGTCTGAAATAAATTTATCAGACGTCAGCAATGACAACTCTCAGTGGCGCAGGTGCTAAATGGTACCTGCGTTATCTGAAGGAAGGCCTAAAACCAGAAGAGGCCCTTAAGAAAGGTCAGAATAGATCTAAGCCATCTTTACCGGAACCAGGAAAAAGGGGAGGGGGAGTAGTGGAGATTAGCCCGCATGAAGGAAAAAAAAAACCCACACCTGAACCCTAGAGGGGTGAAAACCCGGGTATACTAGTGCGGCGGATATTGCTAGAAATGTTTCCCGAGAAAATACTCACTCGTGAGGAGCAGGAAACTATAGAAAACCTTGCCAGGCAGATGTGGAAGGGATGGACTCATGTTCACCGGGATACGTTTTCGACCAGGTCACATACTGGTGGACTGCGCGACGCAGGACGCTGCTGAGTGGCTTATTGCCATTGTTCAATATGTGCTGGTGATGATGTGCTAAGAGCACACAAGGTAACAGTTTCTCCTCGAAGCCGTAACAATAGAGGCGGAAAATCTCATGGACCTCAAATGTCGGAGTTGTCATATCAACTATCGATTTGGGAACATACCTGTGCAGGTGCGCAGAGAAAAGCCGAGGAAAGACACCTGGTGGGAAACTTACCGAGGTTCCCGAAGTAATATCGGAGGCCATAGAGGCGAAAAGGACTGGATCAATCAGGGAAGTAGACTTGCCGCCCAGTGAAGAGTAGAAGCTGGACGACCTGGAACGAGATCTTCAAGGGCTTAGGGTGAACGTCAGGAAAGTGCCATACCGGAGGAAGAGGGTGATACTCTGACAGTGGAGAAGAGTTCTAAACAATAATCGAGCCAATGGCCAGCACTAAGATAGCGCAGAAAAACTTCCATCATGCGAAAGCTGCATCTGCGTTAATTGCAGCGGCAAGTTCCAGGGAGAACATTAGAATGGTGCTAGCTCAGGAGCCCTGGGTATCCCGGGGCAGATTCGCGGTCTGCAAAAAAAAAGCGAACTGGAAACTAGGAGAAGAGGTATGTTCAGAAGCCATTTTAGGCTGGATAGTGGGCACATTTAAGCCACTGAAATTATCCGGAGTAGATAACATTTTCTCAGAACTAATCCAGAGAGGCCTAGGAATCATCTCATCATCATCTCACTAAGGTTCTTAAGCGTAAACCCTAAAATCAATGTCAACACGCTTACTGTGCAGGACGGTTAGTCGAAACTGCTCTGTGCCAACCGACGGATGTATTACGGGATGCCATAGAAACGAAAGAAATAGCACTCTTTGCGTTTTTGGATATCAAAGGAACATTTAATGACACACACAGATACAAGATGCCCTGAGCCGCAAGGTAGTGGGAAATACCCTGGCTATCTAGATAGCAGAATATTAGAGAATAAGAAAATAGAAGTACCGATACACACACAGTTCAGTTCGACTCGTGACACGGAACCGACCGGTTGTGTTTCTGACGTAAGTGCACAAGTGTAAAGTAGCGAAATTTGTAGTAGAAGTAGTAGTAGTGTTCCTCAGTTTTCATAGTAGTAGTAGTGTTCCTTAGTTTTCATAGTAGTAGTATTGCCGTAGTTAGTGGACTATTATAGTGTAGACTTTAGACTTTGTGTTGCGTTTCGACACTATGTCGAAACGCAATGTGGACGTTAGGTCCGTTTCCCCCCAGGAGGTGGATCCGTGCAAGAAGATCCACCCTGCTGGGGACGCTGATGACCCCTCTTCACCACCGGGCAGCCCCGAAGCTGCCTCCATTGACTGCTCTTCTGATGCGGAGAGCGAATACGATCTTAGACTGGCCAACCTCGAGTGCCAGCTACAGCAAGTTCAACAAGTCAACAAGAGACTGATGAGCCATAACCTCCGGCTCATGTCTCTTCTCGACATCGACGGCCCCGAAGTCCTCGACAACGAGGAATTGGTTCTCAGCGTGGCCAACAATATGGCTGCATATAAAAAGTTTTGTGCCGCCAGACTTCTCACGCACACTAATGCCAACTCATCATCCGACTCACAAACACATCATCAGCTTCACCATCAAATCATACCAACTCTCCTCTACATCCTCTCCCGGACACTTCAAAACAACATATTTCATCACAACAACCAACTACCAACACCATTCAACATCAACCATCAAGCGAAACAGCCACCCATACAATGATGCATCAGCCATCAACTTCCAACAGCAACCATCTCGCCGGAGCGGAACATCTACCAGCGCTCATACCAACCACACATACACTGATGCATCAGCCATCACCTACAAATAACAATCATCTAGCCGGAGCGCAACGTCATCTCACCAATACTACCATCAACTCTAATCTTACAGTACCTATCACTCCACTTACATCTCACTCTCTCACTACACCGAATCACAAAAATACTAGTCCAACCACCTCACAGGTAAGTCAGGAAAAATTCCCTCCGATTATAATTCGCGCCGACCCATCCACAACCAAAACGATTACCTCCCGTATAATAAACTCCTCCCCAAACGTATCCCTCAAAAAAACTAGTCTACACTCAACTCATGTGCTCGTTTCGAGCCAATCCGAGTTCGACACCACCAAGGCGCTGCTGAAAGAAGGGAACCATCCCTTCTTTACTTTCACGCCTTCCCACCAAAAACCGGTGAATCTAGTCCTACGTGGACTAGATTTCACTTACACCCCCCAAGAAGTTCTTAATGAACTCCATCGCCTTGGTGTGTCAGAGGCAGTTAGCGTCCGTCCTTATGAGACGAGTTCATCAAGACGCAATAATAAGTCACTTCATCTGTTCCTTACAACCTTCAAACCAGGCTTCCAACAATCCTCACTGTCCAAGGCCAGAGCGATGTTCCATTGCCTTGTCAAGTTTGAAAACGTACAGTTCCACGAAATTGCCCAGTGCCGGAACTGTCAAAGGTTAGGGCATGCGGCTTCAAACTGCAATCTGCCATACCGTTGCGTCAAATGCAACACCCCTCATGGTCCCCGGGAATGCCCGAAAACACAACAACAAAACCCCACTTGTATCAACTGCGGCTCTAACACTCATCCGGCGAGTTATCGGAACTGCCCGATGTTTGTTCAAGCCCGCGCCCGCCAAAACTCAACCCTCCAACCAACCAACCCTAACACAGTCCCAATTCATAGACCCCACCCCCAACGCAATCCCATCCAAGTCAACAATCCTATCCCACCCCATCAACAAACACTCTCATACGCTTCCATAGCCCGAAACGCCACTCGTCCTAACACTTCATTCAGTTTGGATTGTGAAATCCATTCACTATTCAATATGCCGACTCCTCAGCTTGCCTCCCAACTCAACTCCTTCATTCCCACCTATCATTCCCTTTCCTCTCCCATGGAAAAAAGACTTGCCCTACTGTCCTTCCTATGCCAAGTCTCTCCTAGCAATGTCCACTAAAGTGGTATTGCTCAATCCCAATTCCATTGTGAGTAGACAAAAAAGACATGAACTCCTCAACTTCCATAACACCCATAATCCCCACTTCCTCCTACTCACAGAAACAAGACTTAACTCGACCCACAGACTCTCCTTTCCCAACATCACTTCCTTCCGAACCGACCGCATAAGCCGCCCGGGCGGAGGTACAGCTATCCTAGTGTCCAATCACATAAACTCCAATCAAATTTTTGTCCCATCATCCATCACCCCTTCCCTTGAGATTACGGTTATCTCGGTCATTTGCCGCTCTTCTATCACTTTCCTTGGCAGCCTCTACTGCCCAAAACAGATCCTTGACCCAGCTGACCTCACCCGACTTGTTCATTTCCTCAGAGCCCTCCCAGAATCCCAAAATAAACAAGTCTTCCTCATACTAGGCGGCGACCTGAATGCCAAACACAGTATGTGGTTCAATTCCATCCCCAACCCCAATGGCAACAGGTTAGCCAACTGGTATTCCCAGAATTCTCTCCCTCTACAGTTAACCCTTCTCCCGCCCAATCAACCTACCCACCACTCATCCAATTCCCATTCCTTCCTTGACCTATTCTTCGTGAGTAATAATCTCCTCACTCAGTCCCACTTCCCTACAGTTGCCTCCGATCTCCCAACTGTTCCTGGCCTCAGTGATCATGACGGTGTAGTTCTAGAGTTCTACACTAATGATCAACTCCCTAGAATCCAACCTAAACTACTTCCAGATTATTCCAAAGCCAACTGGAATCTCGTCAACTACAAGTTAGCTGACAAACTGGCATCCATCTCTCTTCCCTCCTACCCTTCTCCAGAGTATTTAGACAATACAATATCCCGAATAACCGAAATCACCCAAGAAGTCTGCAACCAAACCATCCCTATGCGTCCCCTAAACTACAACAATCTCATCACCCTCCCCACCCACATCCTCGACCTAATCAAACTCAAAACCACCCTCCGCCGCCAACTCCACCGCAACAGATACAATCCCCGCTTCAACTTCCTTAAAACCCGCATTGATTCCCTAACACATACCATCCGATCTGAAATCCAATCCCTCTACGCCGAACACCACACCGTCAAACTTTCAGGTATTTCCATAAATAATCAAACATGTAACCAACTCCGCCACATCTGTCCCCGCCTAGCCAAATCCAAAACTCCTACCACCCTTCCCCACAACACTTCTCCTAAAGTCCATGCCGATCAATTAGCGAAAGCCTTCCTCGTAGCCCATCGCACTACCCTTCATCTTTCAGACCCTTCTACCGAATCTTCAGTTTCCCAACACCTCTCCGACCTTACGTCCAACTTCCCAGTTTACACCAGCATACCAATTCCACCCCCAGGCCCCGCTCCCCATTTTTGCGACCCAATCCCATCCCTTTCCCAAGAATCCGTCGAATCCATAATCCTTTCCCGTAAAAACAAAAAATCCACAGGTCCTGACAAAATCCCTACCATTATCCTTAAGAGGTGCGCTAAAACACTAAGTCCTCTCCTTTCACAAATTTTCAATCATTGCTTTATCTTAGCACATTTCCCCACTCCTTGGAAACAAGCGCACATCGTCCCCATCCGCAAGAAACAAGAACCCGCATCCAATCCCAATAGCTACCGCCCAATCTCCCTACTCAACTCCCTTTCGAAGATATTTGAAGTCGCCATCCATGACCTTCTACTTTCCCATATCTCCGATCACGATACCATCCCTAGCTTCCAATTTGCCAACAAGAAAGGTCACGGCACATCACATGCCCTCCTCGTCCTCAAATCCGACCTCTACAAATACCTAAATAATAACATCCCTACCACCGCCTGCCTCCTAGACATTCAGAAGGCCTTCGATTCCGTATGGCACGAAGGCCTTATTTTCAAACTTTCCTTTATCTTTAAATTTCATCCCCACCTTTGTCGACTTATCCTTAGTTTCCTCTCCAATCGCCATTCCCAAGTTAGAGTCCTCGACTCCTTATCCGATCCCTATAGTCCCCATGCAGGCATCCCACAAGGCTCGGTCCTCTCGGCAACCCTTTTCTCTCTCTACACTGCTGATATCCCTCTTCACCACTCCTCTACAACGCCTTACACAGTCAAAACTCTCCATTATGCCGATGACCTAATTCTCTATACCACTTCCAGAAATATCCGTGCCGCCCAGTCCCGTATAAACCTCTCCATCCAATCCCTCAACTCCTACCTCATCTCCTGGAAACTCCTTCTCAATCCATCTAAATGCCATGCCATCGTCTTTCGAGGCAGAATAAAACTCACCTTTAAGATGCGCTGCGATATTTCCGACCTCCTTATTAAAATTGGCCAAGATCCAATCCTCACCGTTACTTCCACAAAATACCTCGGCATCCATCTAAACTCCCGTCTCTCTCCCATCCCTCACGTTAATTCGATCCTCTCCAACACTTCAACGGGTCTTAAATCCCTATGGCCCATCCTTAATAATAAATCCTCTGTCCGTCCTGACGTTAAGCTCTACTGCTACAAGCTGCTAATACGTCCATTAATGGCATACGGCTTTGTAGCCTGGTGCGATCTAACCTCCCACCAAATGGAGCGCCTACGAGCTAACGAAAGGAAGTTCTTCCGAATATCCCTAGGCCCTTCCCATCCCCGTTCTAACCAAGCCGTCTACAACCGGGTCAACTCGACCCGTTTAGACGTGTGCCTCATCAAATCCCTCATAAAGTTCCTTTACCACTCCCTGAACCATGACAATAGCCTTGTCCGAAATTCCATCTTCTCACACATCAGTCCTACTGACCGCCCATTTCGAACCCATATCCCCCCCTTCGGCATCCTAAACCTTCACTCCTTAGGTCGCGTTTTTCGCAACGGTAGGCTAATGTATTACCATCGGCCCTACAACGAACATCGCTCTGACACTGTCTACTCCATCTCCCAATAATTTTAACCCTCCCGTTATGCATCCTTCTCCCATCCTTTTACCGGTAATTTTTCCATACGCAATCTTAATATTATGGGGGGTTTTTCCTGGCTTTCCCCCCACTAGCTTGTAAGCCTAGGTTAAGTTGAACTGTATATTACTTTTATTATTAAGCTTTAGGTTAATTTCTAGAAAAGACTAATGTCGTTAGAAATAAGTTCTAGTATTAAGTAATAGCCTTAAGCTGATCTTTGTAAATATAAAATGAATAAATTGAATGTGTTAAAAAAAAAAAAAAAAAAAAAAGAAGTACCGATACAAGTTCTATTGTCATGAATACTACTCAAGGTTGCCCACAGGGCGGAGTAATATCACCGGTGATGTAGATTGTGGTAGTGTATGAACTCCTGGATAAGCTAACAAATACTAGAATACAGGTCGAGGGTTATGCGGACGACATTGTTTTAATCTGCAGGGGAAAATATGAAGATACCATGTGTGATAGAATCCAAACTGTATTAAGAGTTACTAGTGCCTGGTGCAGAAAAGCGGGACTGCGTATCAATTCAGCCAGAACCACCAAAGTACCATTCACTAGGAAACGTAAGCTTGATCACCTGAGAGCCATAAGGTTGCATGACATGAAGGTAAAATGAGAAATAGAAGCCAAATATTTGGGAATTACGCTAGATCAAAAAATTGTTCAGGAAGGTGCATATTGGAATCAGTTGTCGGTAGGCTACAAAGGCTCTGATGACTCACAGATCCATAACAGGGAAAAATCGTGTTGTACCCCGAAGACACCATTTTGGATATACACGGTATCTGTAAGGCCAATGATCTGGACAGAAAGAACTGAACTCAGCAGACAAGCCAAGGAATTAAACAAACTCCAAAGGCTGACTTGCATGTGTAATAGTGGGTCAATAAGCACATGCCCAACGGCATCTCTAGAGGTCCGTCTGGGATTAATCCCTCTCGATCTGCACATACAGATGCAGGCAATAACGGCAATCTTCAGGAATATCAGTGATGCCCTAAGCTGCCTAATTCGAAGGAAGACTGATATTCATTTTATGCATAACCCCGGATTATTAGTGCCAAAGGATAACATGTCATGGCTGTGCCATACGACTTAAAACAGCAACTGATTACTTGGTACACTGCCGGATAACTCACAGCGGAGGAAGCGAGTGCCGCGGTCATTAGTTCAAGGAAAATATACTTGGAGCCAGTGGGTAGGTACACATACAGGCGAAATATACGCCATAAATAGTTGCGCTTCCTTTAATCTCCAAAAGAACTACAGGGGGAGAACATTGGTAGTCTGACTGATAGCCAAGCGTGGTCCAATCATTCTCAATTAGTATGAGGTCTGGATATTCTTGGTTTTGTGGCGCGGCAGGATTCGCAGCATTCGAAATTTATTTCGAATGTTGCGAGTGCGAGCGAATAGATGGCGCGGATCTATCCACTTTGCGTAGCACGCCACGGGAGTGGAGGACCGGCGAGAAAAGTGTGCCATGAGTTAGGGGCAGAAAAGAAACAGATGAAGCGAGACTTCTCTTCTGCCTCTAACGTTTGGGAAATGAGGGATCCGACTCTGAACTCGTGACTTAAAACTAAAAATATCGTTTGTAATTATTCTCTCTTAGAGATTTGAATGCAGTTTTAGTACGACTACCCCACTACAATGTCAATTAACAAAGTGTTTAATTAATAAAGTTAAATTCAAAAATAAAATTGGTTAAATACTTAATTGGTGACCCCGATATTAAAAAAGTGACAAATTGTCCGCCATCGCCGCCATTAGTGAAGTTCTATTAACGACAAAATTCGTCCGAGCAACACGGCAGAAATAGAACTTCCAAAGACTGAGAAATCCATCAAAAACATCAGTAGACCGTACGGCAAGCGATTTTCACGCGTTCGCATCTACAGTTGAGTGTGGAGTGCCGTTGTAAACATCACGAAAACGTGTCGCATCTCCACATCCCGAGTCGGAGCAGAGGCAAGAAAAAACGCGAGAAAACTTTCTCTACACAGTGTACTGCGCGACACACGACGGACCCTCACCAGAAGTAGATTTTCACGCGACTTCCCGTACGCGCGCCCTCCTGCACAACACCTTTCACGCACCGGACCAGTCATCATTGCCACGACCTTCCGACAATCTTTGCAGGAAATACTATCCGCGCTTCAAAAGTGTTCCCAATGTGTGTGGTCGGATTAATGACGTAAAAATAATAAATCCGGAAAATCAGAATTGTGCAGAGTCCAGCCAGCGAGCATGTTCAGAGCAATTTGGCGCTGCAGCGTTCGGAAAGGATAAGTTGAACAACCGCCCGGTCTCCTCGCAGTCAGTGGCCGCGTCATTGCCGTCGTCATTTTGAATAAACCAACCATTTTTCCTCGGCTAAGACATCGCAAAATATCATCCCCGGAATAGCAATGACAATTTTAATGGAGAATTAAGCTGCCATAAACTCCTTGTTGAAATCCTCGCTTTATTTCACGCGAAAAGCCACAAAGTAAAATATCTTCCCATCAAAGACGAGCCAAGATTTTTTCTGCAGCAGAACAGACAACTCATACGTACAAGAATGGTGGAAAAGGGCAAAACGACAGCGAAGAAAAATAAGAGATTCCAAGGAAGTCGACGTTGCTGAAGAATAAGAAAACTCCACAACGATCAACAACAGCAGCAAACGGACGTCCCCAGCACCGCCAACGCCGCAGCTACAGCCGACAAATTCGACCAGCGCCGCCGTCGAGGAGGACCCCAGCTCGGCTTGAAAGTTATACTTAAGTGAAATTATTGTTATCTCATCTCTGTAATCATTTTATATCCGAATCAAATTCAATTGTTAGCATTAGTTGTGCGCTATTCGCACTAATTGTTCAATATATTAAAAGTTAAAAAGTGGTAATAAAAATTGAAACCGCTGCAAGAGACGGCGTGGAGGTGTTTAGCATCGCGAGTTCTCCATTTCATTGGTGGTGTTTTTGGTCTGCGCTGGAGAGCGTCCGCTTCGGTCGTCGTTTTTTCTCGTTTCGTGCGTGCATTTGTGGGTGCGGCCTGCCGTGTCGGTGTAAAGTTCACCGCGTTTCAGTATAAACTCACCGCGTTTGCATCTCAATCTCGTACTTCTCGGTAAGAAAAATGTCGTTTGACAATAAAGACGCGGCAGGCCCATCGGACCCGCAAGTGACCGCCCTCGCCGTACGCGTTCCTCCGTTTTGGCGGCGGAACCCCGAGCTGTGGTTCGTGCATTTGGAAGCACAGTTCCAAATGTCCGGCATCACATCGGACGCGACCCGTTTCAACTACGCGGTGGTCGGCCTGGACGAAGAGTCCATACTTCTGGTGTCCGACGTAGTGAAGTCGGCATCGTACGTGCAGCTCAAGAGCGAGTTGATCAGGTGCCTGTCGGCAAGCGAGTCGGCAAAATTAGACCACTTGCTGGCGGGTTTAACGTTGGGTGATCGAACTCCCAGCCAATTGCTTCGTGAAATGAGGCAATTGGGTCGCTCTGGCTGCGTCGGCTCCCGGAGGGCACCCAGGCGATCCTCGCTTGCGTCTCCGGTTCCTTGGAGGAACTAGCAGCGACGGCCGACCAGGTACAGGAGGTGTACGTACGCCCAACCTTGGCGGCCGTTCAACCACCGTCGGATGAGGTGGGTGACTTGAGGCGCGAGATAGCCGCTTTAACAGCCAGTGTGGCCGAGATGCGGGCGACGTTGGACGCTCAGCGTTCGGGCGCCAGATCGCGAGCACGCTCGCGGTCTGCCACCCGAAAAGGGCGATCAGGTAGCAGGTCGTCAGGACAGTCCACGGACCAAGGGATTTGCTGGTACCACCGCAGATTCGGGGATAAAGCGACAAGATGTACGCTACCGTGTAGATTCTCTCCTACCGCAAAAAACTAGGTCCGCGGGGGGTCTTGGCGGCGGCCACCCAGAACGCAGCGCCACGTCGCCTAACTATTTTCGACCCCCTCAGCGGGCGCAGCTACCTCATCGATACTGGTGCGGAGGTTTCGGTTCTTCCCGTACATCGGCAACATCAACTTTTCCCTCAACCGCTCAAACTTGCGGCAGCAAATTCCTCCCGCATAAAAACGTACGGGTATAGGCAAGTGGACGTGAGTCTTGGCTTGCGTAGGACGTTTTCGTGGCGTTTCATCCTGGCGGATGTCAGCTTCCCCATACTAGGCGCAGACTTCCTGTGTCACTATGGATTGCTGGTGGACTTGCAAAACAAGTCTCTTATAGATTCCACGACCAACCTTAATTCGTCGGGACATATGGTATCTCACCCAGGCAATAATCTTTCCGTTCTTTTAGAAGACATTACCGACTCTCGTGTTCGGGCACTTCTCCAAAAGTTCAGCCAGATTACTACCAACTGTAGTCTCTCCAAACCAGTGAAGCACAATGTGCAGCACCACATTATCACTACTGGTTCCCCGATCTTCTCGAAGGTGCGTCCTCTACCATCTCAGAAACTGGCAATTGCACGGAAAGAGTTTGAACAACTCGTTCAACAGGGTATCTGCAGGCCCTCAAACAGCTGTTGGTCTTCCCCACTGCATATGGTCCCTAAGCCAAACGGCGAATGGCGCCCATGTGGGGATTACAGAAGGCTAAATGCACAGACTGTTCCTGACCGATATCCAATTCCACTCATCCACGACTTTGCGCATCACCTCGCGAATTGCCGCATCTTTTCGACCTTGGACTTAACCAAGGCTTATCACCAAATCCCAGTAGCTCCTGAAGACATTCCAAAGACGGCAATATGCACACCCTTTGGATTCTTCGAGTTCACCCGGATGACTTTCGGATTGTGCAATGCGGCGCAAACCTTTCAAAGGTTCATTCACTCAGTCCTGCGAAACCTCGAGTTCTGTTTCGTATATTTGGATGATGTTTTGGTCGCTTCTTCCACTGAGTCTGAGCACTTAGCCCATCTCGAGTGCATTTTTCAACGTCTCCTTGAGGCCGGTTTAGTCCTAAACGTTGAGAAATGCAAATTCCTTCAACAACAGGTGAGATTCCTCGGCCATTTCATTTCCCCTGAAGGAATACAGCCCGACCCAGACAAGGTGCAAGCGATAACAAGCTTCCCGCGTCCAAAGACAGTGAGGGAGTTGAGGAGGTTCTTGGGCATGCTGAACTTCTACCGTCGTTTCCTGCCCAAGGCCGCCCATCTCCAGTCCATTTTGAACGCGTACTTGTCTGGCCCCAAAACTAAGGACACACGAGAGATCGTGTGGTCTGAAGAGGCTATCTGCGCGTTTGACAAATCCCGTCAACAACTGGCTGACGCTACACTCTTGGCATTCCCTCTGCAAGATGCACCCCTAGCCGTTTTTGTTGATGCCTCTGACATCGCAGTAGGTGCTGCCCTTCACCAAAAGGTGGACCAAGTTTGGCAGCCGTTGAGCTTCTTCTCGAAGCAGTTGAATCCCGCTCAACGGAACTACAGCACCTTCGATCGCGAACTGCTCGCCGCATACCTGTCCATCAAATACTTCCGTTTCTCCCTAGAAGGCAGGCCGTTCACAGTGTTCACGGACCATAAGCCTCTCACGTTCGCTTTGAAACAGAAGCCCGACAAAGCGTCCCCTCGTCAGCTTCGACACCTGAGCTTCATAAGCCAGTTCACGTCAGACATCCAGCACGTGTCCGGGAAGGACAACATTGTTGCTGACGCTTTGTCTCGTGTCTCCGAAGTTAACATCCCCGCCTCACTCGATTTCTCGGCTATTGCCAAGGCGCAAGTGGATGACGCAGCACTTCAGAGCCTCAAGTCCAACCCCAAATACAAATTTCGGGAGTTGCCCATCTTCGGCTCAAACCTCTCGCTCTGCTGCGAAGACTCGGAAAAGGGACCTCGGCCATACATTCCGGCCACATTTCGCAAGGAAGTGTTCCACGCAGTTCACGACTTGGCGCACCCCGGCATCAGGACAACAAACCGGTTAGTCACCGGAAAATACTTCTGGCCCTCCATGAACAAGGATATCAATTCCTGGGCCAGAGAGTGCATCGCATGCCAAAAGTGTAAAGTCTCCAGGCATGTAAGGAAAGAAGTGGGCTCATTCCCCCGCACTACCAAGCGTTTCCACACCATACACCTCGACATAATAGGGCCTTTGCGAGACTCGCACGGTTATAAGTATTGCCTCACAATCATCGACAGGTTCACGCGGTGGCCTGAGGCAATACCTCTGAAAGACATTACGGCGCAATCATGTGCTGAAGCCCTCTGTCGAGAGTGGATACCTCGCTTTGGCGTCCCTGCAGTGGTCATCACTGACCAGGGAATGCAATTTGAGTCCTTGGTTTTAAACGCCAGCGGACTACTGCATACCACCCGCAGTCCAATGGGATGCTAGAACGTTGGCACCGGACGCTGAAAGCCGCCATTATGGCACGCGACGACCCGTCCTGGACTCAAGTCTTGCCTCTCGTCCTACTCGGCCTTCGTACAACCCGCCGAGAGGAATTTGCTGCCAGCCCCGCAGAGCTGGTTTATGGGGAGAACCCAAGACTCCCAAGCGATCCGGTCTTCGACAAGAGATCGGGTCTCACGGAGTCGGGGTTGGTGCGTCTGCTGAGGGACAATCTCCGACGCATCAAGGCGCCACCACCCACTCGACACTCGTCCATACCTGCTTGTTCGCCCAAGGAACTGGACACTTGCACGCACGTGCTGATCAGGACGGATGCCGTCCGGAAGCCGCTGCAGCCTCCATATGAAGGCCCGTACCGCGTTCTCGGGCGGGGAGAACATTTCTTCCAGCTCGAGATCGGTGGTCACAAAAAGGCGGTCTCTCTGTCCAGGCTGAAACCCGTGTCCGCCCCGAAACAGCGTCGTGTCCGTTTTGTGGATTGACGGCGAACGAAGTTCCGGGATCAGTCGCCGAAACCCCTAGGTTTCATCTGGGGGCGGAGTGATGTGGCGCGGCAGGATTCGCAGCATTCGAAATTTATTTCGAATGTTGCGAGTGCGAGCGAATAGATGGCGCGGATCTATCCACTTTGCGTAGCACGCCACGGGAGTGGAGGACCGGCGAGAAAAGTGTGCCATGAGTTAGGGGCAGAAAAGAAACAGATGAAGCGAGACTTCTCTTCTGCCTCTAACGTTTGGGAAATGAGGGATCCGACTCTGAACTCGTGACTTAAAACTAAAAATATCGTTTGTAATTATTCTCTCTTAGAGATTTGAATGCAGTTTTAGTACGACTACCCCACTACAATGTCAATTAACAAAGTGTTTAATTAATAAAGTTAAATTCAAAAATAAAATTGGTTAAATACTTAAGTTTCAGGAAATGAGGCAGTGGACGAATCAGCCAAAAAAGGATCAAGGACGCCTTAACACGGGCCAGAAACCTTCTGTGAATTCGAAAACGGATTCATGGGCGGGTCGCCAGTCCAAAGTGCTTATTGAGGGATTCGAACCCAAGCGGACAAAGAACTCGACCAAGAAGAACCTCTAAATCATAACGGGAATGCTCACTGCTCACCGCCGACTAAACTATCACCTAGGGAAGCTAGGGATATCTGCGGACACTGCCTGCAAGTTCTGTGCATTTTCAATATGCTTAAACATCTTCGTAGATTTTAATCTGGAAGTGAAATCAACTTATTCACAATTTGAAGAGTCTTCATCTGCCTTGCAATCAGCTTTAGAAGATAGAAACTCAGGTGATAGTGATTTGTTAAAACTGCGCGAGGACATCACCTATTGATACATTTGCTATTTGCTTGCAGATTTTGTGTCTTTAAACTTTAACGCCAAACTAGCTGCTTTTGTAGATATGAAATCAATAGGTCGAACGATCTATTTCAAATATTGGGACCATCTCTTTGTGCTATTTTAGTGAATCCATGTATTTCGAGATAGGAACGAATAGAGGAAGTAACTTTTCCATAAGTCACGGCACACCTATGATAACGTCGAAGCACTACATACTTTCGCTCCCATAAAACAGCGATTTCTATTGTCACTTCCAGTTTCCTAAGAAAAACCGTTCATCTAAGATAGAAAAGAAGCATTTCACCAGTGTTAGATGCTGGACAAACAAAGCCGGGTAACAGCGGCAACGTACGAGTAACAAAAGCTATAGTAGCTGTAACAAGAGCCAGTCTTGCTACGGGCGAACTGATTCGAAAACGGAATGGTTAAAACGGCCGACGTACTTGAAAATTACTTACGATGTCATCACATGAGATGTACAAATTGTTGATGGCTGAATAGAAGTATTCATCATTGACAAGAAACCACAAGACTCAATTGATGACGGTTTTTCTTCGACATTTCTATGAACCATGCGCTCAGTGACTTTCGGCTTCCAAAGATTAAGAGGAAGCACCAGCATCAGTCCACAGAAGTAACCAAGTCTAACAAAATAATAAAGCGGCAGAAAAAAGCCTTAAAAAAATAGAGAATCCGGCAATCCAGCAATTTAACGGAGGAGCGACACAATTGTAAACAGTAGCTGGTGGGATTTTATGGTTGAAGAGTGTCAAATTGATAGACATTGAGATTTTGATATAAACGTTGATTTGTTTATTTATGTTGGTTCGATTTGTTAGGCTCTAGTGCTTTGGCGAGTTTTCCGTGTTGTCCCCTTGAATATCACTTGAGGTTTTATTGGATTATTGGTTTAATGTGAAGACACATATCCACAGAATGTTATTTATTGCAAATCGAAATGATGAGATGTGAATCAATCACTAATTCCCAGGAATTGTCGACAACATGATAGGAAATTAAATTGATTTTCATTTTAACTGCTTGATATTTTCTTGAGTTTCGAGTGTTTGTCTAACATTTTTAAGGTTGAGATGTCCATCTGGGTAGAGTAGGTTGCGCGGGCACAAACAAAGGTATATACCCATTTCAATTTACCTTCAAGTGACAACTTGCAATTGTTAATCCACTGGCGTTTGCTATTTTTTGGGAAGCTTTACTTAAACACTTAAATATTGAAGATGAGTATAAATAACGGAGGAAGTAGCAGAGGATCTTGGCGCCACTTTCTATTTTTATAGTCCTTGATCAGATATTCCAAATTCAAATGCCGCAAATCACTCCAAAGAAAGTGTTTGCTCTCCTCTTCGGCGAATTTCTCTCCGAAAAGAACTTTTAGATACTTTCCCAACAGAAAAAGATATCATTCACTGCCTGATCGTTATGAAACTTCAATCTGAGCTGATATGAATTCCGATAAATCGAACTAAATTATTTGCTATGTATAGGCATGTCTGTCGTCTTGTTTGCACCATTACAACTCGAATCACTCGAAAAGGTTAATTTAGTCTATACGTGGCTGTGACCCTGATCTAAATCGTGATTTCGTTACACGACACCTTCATTTCTTATCCAGGTAAACTGCATCGAAACTACATTGTCGTGTTGTGTTTTCAGCAAGTGAGTTAGCAAGAATCCATGCCAAAAGACTGAAGATTGTGGCGAAAAAAACGACGAAAATAACAGCATCAACAGAAAGTCAGGAAAACGACGAAACGAAATTTTCAATTTTTCCGCCTGGAGGGTAGAGTTATTCATGCTATTCCGTAATATTATTGTCTTGGCAACGGCAGGAATCCGTGCAGTGCAGACCATAGAAGATAGCACCCATAAGCAAGGTGAAGATGACAACGAGTGCCAAGCTAAGAGCCTGAATCGAGGGGGAAATCAGCTCAAGAAAAACTTGTAATGGTCCCGATATGATCCAGGATGTAATCCAGTGTAAACTACGTGACCATAAAATTTCACTTATCGTTGACATTAATATTTAAACATTTCATTTAACCCAGAGTGCATTTGTTGGGACCAAATAATTATCCCTCGTTTAGTTTCGAATCACCCCACGTAAGATTTGAGAGAAGTAGGAGTATCTCCTGCTCAACGTGGGACCATGTCTAAACTGAATTTCCAGCCAAGCGAAAAAGTGCATCTAGACAGTCACCACCAAACCCAGATTCACCTTTTACCTCCGTACATGTGTAATGCACTGAATTAACTTCTAAGAGTTAACGTTGCAATAGGAAGGAAATGGAGATACGACATTCCTCAATAAATTTCCAATAAATTCCTGCATGCTTGCCTTAACGCGAATACTAGTCGACATTTTCGCATTACAAAAATGCTTAACCTGAAAGTATTTTAACTTTTACAAAAATCCCTCACGACCGTTTCTATGTTGAATTCGTAATTCTTTGATGTGACAGCATGTTACCGATTAAATTACTATTGACCATTTACTGCGACCAGTTCGCCTTCGCAGGCCGCCTCAGAATCTATCTATCCGCGTAGTGTCAATGCAAAATGTGAAGATTGTGAGATTGTTGCGTGTGACAGGAACTGCGAACGGGTAGGCAGCCCGGGTAGTTGGCAAGCAGTCGATACTCGACTACTGGGCACAATTGCTGCAGGTAAACATGACATTCCTGCCCGGTGCGTGCAGATTGATGAAGACATCATACGCATCTTAGTCCATCATTCCGACGGTCCAGCTGTCCATTCATTCATCTTCTGGCCGGGCTGGATCCACTCCTCCGTTACACATCGATCCAACAGAGAAATTATTGTGGAAATCATAACTTTATAATGTGCTTGGCTTCTTGAAATTACTCACTGAAATGCGGTACATAATAATTCCCGAGAAATTTATAGTCGAGCACTGGTCACATTCCGCAGGCAATCACCACGTCACAGGTGCTTTATTTTACTTTGATTTATATCAGCGCAGAATATATTTTGAGTGCTTCAATAAAAATTTAATACTGCGGGAAGGATTGTGGAGCAACAAGCCACTACGACTGACAGCAGCAATTGAATTATGAAGTTATTCCGTTCCGGTTTTGCTCGAGTATGTAGACAACGAGAATCGAATTAAAATACTTACTGGACCAGTATCCAGCCACCATGAATTATGACCAGCCGGTACCGCATTGAATATCTATTATTTTTATCATCTAAGTAAAGGTCTCCAATCGTGACAAATACGGTTCCCAGTAGCGAAAGGATGTAGGAAAATGAAATTGAGAGAATGGGCTTAATTTAAAAGTTTCCGTTCCTAGATTACGTCATTCAATGTCAGCATCTTAACAATGGTTATCCCTATTATCCTAGATAATCCTCAGCCACCAGCTGAAAAAAAGCAGGGATCAAACTTACTGCCGAATATATGTAGTTTTGGTACACCAACTGATCATGCCCTGATGTGAGTCCTGTATTTATCAGACCTGAGAGTATGCTAGTACCTGTTGTTGAGCCTCAGCATTTCTAGGAATTAACCTGAGCACTCAACTGGTTCACAAGACCCTCACTCTCCAAACTTTTGAGGACCCTACGTTGGTTGATGCCCGCTTCTCTTTCGGGTCATTGAATGTTTACTACAGAGGGCTACCCCTCATAACCATCCCCAAACAGGCAGAAATCCAGAATAATATTTAAACAGGGGATGCCACTTATCCACAAATGGGAAGCTACGAAAGTTGGAATGAGTGTCGATATGTATTCATTCACTTCAGTCATGCTGTTTATTGAACAATACACTAATTAGTGTCTGGGTAGCTCAAATGGTTAAATTCCTGGGCGGAAGGTCACCGGTCAGATCTCGCTGGTGGCAGAGGGATTTGTTATCCTAACTGGATGACGGATACCAGTCGATTGCTCTGCGAATGAGTACCTGAGTCAAATCAGGGTAATAATCTCGGGCGAGCGCAGTGTTGACCACATTGCCTCCTAAGGGGTACGGTAGTATCCCATTACGGTCTTGAATGAAGTGTTCAAACACACTTCAAGGCCAAGGATTTTTGCGCCAACGATTATTATAATGTATTAATCAAACGAAAGCATTTTATTTCTATGTGGCAAAAAGACACATTGCAGTTAAGCGTCACTCATTATCATCATCATCAACGGCGCAACAACCGGTATCCGCCCAAGCCTGCCTTAATAAGGAACTCCAGACATCCCGGTTTTGCGCCGAGGTCCACCAATTTGATATCCCTAAAAGCTGTCTGGCCTCCTGACCTACGCCATCGCTTCATCTCAGGCAGGGTATCTCATCTTCTTTTTCTATTATAGATATGACCCTTATAGACTTTCTGAGCTGGATCATCCTCATCCAAACGGATTAACTGACCCGCCCACCGTAACCTATGTAGTGACCTCGGTTTCGCGACGGGAGTGAAATCTTATTCGTCTCTTTCTGAATTAATTTGCTCAAATAATGCATTTTATGATGTGCAATCCCCCTAATGTCCGCCGCAGATTGCACATTATTGAATGCATTCGAGTGAAATAATCTTCACAGAGGATAATGATTTGCCGCATCCATAGGCGCACGCGCATGTTGCTGCAACATGAACTCAACAGAGTTCAAGGCGAATGTAGCGGCATGGGGAGCGGTTCTCGGAAAAAATAGTTTGGCTGGCAGGTGACAAGAAAAGCAGAAGTTTGGATTGAGGCGAGGAAGAATAGCTGGAGTGGCGGGTGACAAGAGCAGAAGTTTGGATTGAGACGGGGAAAAACAGTTGGACTGGCGGGTGGAGACGAAGGAGATCGTTCTTGCCTTTGAAGAAAGCGGAGCATCTGGCGGTAAGGAGCAGCCCTTGTCCGGACTCTGGAAAAGAATCTTTTTTCGGACATCGACAGAGACAGGATGGTAAAAAGGCACCGATGGAGTTGTTATCCCGCCGGGCGTGCCACGTAAACCTGGAACAACTCGAAGTGATTAGTTGGTATCGTTCGCGATTTGACTTCTGCGGCTGTGGATAATTTTCCAAAGGCTTCATACGTGATTATTACAAATATTGTCAGCTCGTGTCTATCAATTACCGCAGAAGTTCTAAAATCTAAAGGAAAGAACTATCCTGGTTGTCTCTCCGGTGTTTCAATTTTGGATATTGTCTTTGCTCGAAAATTCATTTCGGATCCATGTTAAGTTGATGTGAATACGGTTGTTTTTCTGTTCTGCTCTGAAATAATTACCTGAGTATATGAAGGAAGGGAGAGATTCCCTTTCGATCGCGGCACTCGGGTCCGGAGACATACGGCTCCACACGCGCGGTCGAGCCATTTTTTTATTATTTTTCACTCGCGTTTCGGTTTTTATTCATTAGGCCGTCTCGAATTCCTTCGTTTATTGTCTTTTTGAAATCCAGTGTGGAAATTAATTTTGTAATAATGATGTTAATTTTGTAATAATGACACGTGAGGGATCAAAGCGCTCAAAGGACCTCCCCCCCACATTCCCGATCCTGACTAGCACAGAGGCGTGCAAGAACGTGTCGATCGAGCCCTTTGATGGATCTTCAATCTTTGCGGGCGGACATTTACGGTCAATTTCGCCAACTTTTTAGGTCTAGGTCGTTTTCGGGCACTTAGGATGATCGTCTGATCCTCCTATTCCCATAAGGTCATTACACCTATTGACCCGAATTTTATCCACCCCTGACGGTCATCATCCATCCTCATGTAGGGGGCCAAAAATTTTTCGAAGGATTCTTCTCTCAAAGCGACCAGCTCTTTGGATTTTGGAACTGACGTTGCTGCCATGTACTTCTTCTTGCCTTCATTAATGTGCAACCCAAAATCTCGAACCGCCCACTTAATCTAGAAGAAGGCAATTTGTACATCTCGGGATGTTCTTCCTATGATGTTTATATCGTCAAAGGAAGGTGCTTCTCGCATTACCAACAGCATGCGCATCACTTTTCCCAGGGCCAGGTTTTATTGAATGGTTACGAGAGGGATGCTGCTTCTTTTATCCGGTCTCGTACATACATAACTCCAGGGTCAGCATAGTCAGTCTTAGCAATTTCGTCGGGATACTGAATTATTTCACGGCCGTGTTCAGGTTTACCCTGCAATGGTATCATAGGGGGAGTTGAAGTCAATAAAATTGTGTGCAACGGATTGCCATATACCACCAGTACTCCCATCGCCTGCGCAGAGTAACAAATGTGACATGTTGCTCATTTTTCTGTGGTGAAACCTCTTTGGTGTGGGCCGGTGGTGTTTTGGCGGAGAATGTCTCACCCAGCAAGGTGACACCTTTATAGTTGCTTCACTGAGTAATATAGATGGGCAGATATTGCCTCGTTGCCAGTATTCAGGGCATCGATTTGCTGGACCACTCCTTGTACAACAACTGATGAACCGCTTAGTATAGTTAGTCGCTTCCATATTTGAACAATTCGTCTGTAATTCCATTGGTTTCTGGACGAATTATGGTCTTTAAGCCGATGAACGGACTGTTTTCTTCATGCTTGGTGGTGACAGTATTTGTATATCATCTTAAATTGGCGTTAAACTTGGCAATATTTTGGTTGTTGGGTACTAATTGAATCGCTTCAATATGATCTTTGTCCCGGCAAGATGATCATCAAAGTGAATAAGACTTCATCCTGCTGACGTATTAGTGAAATGTTCGACTTGTTTTTCATTGGCGCTTGTTTTGGTTGCACCCTGACTCCTCGAATCCACAGACTTGTTGGCTGCATACTGGGCAATACGGTTCAGTTGCTAGTTTACATTCATCGTCGAACCATCGTTGCAGCATTCTTTGCAGCTGCGGCTAAGTATGTTTGTGGCCGTATCAATGATAATATTCTTCCGATGATTTAAAACATTTCTTGATACTTCATCTTCAGGTGCTCTGTGAGCTGTAGTTATTGCGGCATCCATATCCCCTTTATGGGTGACTTCAGTACTTCACTTTCGCCTCATTATCAAAGGGGATTCTAGGTGGTGTTGCAATTTGAGCTCGAAGAACTGTGCCAACCAGATATTGTTCAGATATTCATCATGGCTTAGACGTGGCCGTATTCAATCAACAACCCTACGTATGTTTATGGACCGCTTTCCGCGCAAACCAGGTACTTTCAATAAACATTTCTTGCTATTCTGAATAATTCGCAGGCTGTTACATAAGATATGGGAGCCGACTTGTCTGTTACATCTCCAAGAATGATTTTGATATCATACTTGGGACAGGCTTCGAGGGTCTCATCTACTATCTCGTAGAAGGGGTCCTTCTCCGATTCTACGGTCTCTTCTGTAGGGGCTTGACCTTTGGTGAGGCTTATATTGTAAAATTTGCCTCGCAAACGTAGAGTGCATAGCCTTTCGCTTATGTTTTCAATGTCGATAATAGCAGATTTAATTTTTTGGCTGATTAAGAAACCTTCTATATAGTGTAATGAAAAACAGTCCCTGTTCGGTGTATCGTTTGTAGCAGGGTATCGGTTAGCTAGTGTCCAGATGGCTCAAGTGGTTAGAGCATTGGCCTATTGTAGCGGAAGCCGTGGTTCAAATCTCGCTGGTGGCAAAGAGATTTGTTACCGTGACTGATTATTGAATACCAGTCGGCTCAGCTGTGAATGAGTACCTGAGTCAAATCAGGGTAATAATCTCGGGCGAGCACAATGCTGACTACATTGCCTCCTACAGTGTACTGTATTGTACCATTACGGTATTGAATTAAGTGGGAGTGGACCCAATACCCAAATCGGTAGTCCGTTTTTATAACTGGGTAGGTCATTGCGAAATCCGTCCAACCCGAGTGGGATTCGGTTTTCCGCATAGAGCTGTCAGCCCTTTCCTACCTCTAACCTGGGGGATTAGTTGTAATAATCTGTTCCTTTTGGGCGCGGAGGCTCATCGCTCCCCATATGCAAGTTTTCATTAAGAAAGTACTCCAAACGATCACCACCTTTTTATTATCAAAAAAAAAACATTTAAAAACAGGTTAAAATCTGTCGACGTCACACAGGGAGACCCTCTTACAAATAATAGATCCTGAAAACCTCCTAATGTGGTTTCCCCGGCAGAAAGTAAAAACGGTCATCGGTAATGAGCAGAACAGAAAACACAGTCGAGACTAAAATGGAATCATGTAACCAGTTACAAGGTAGATAGGATAAGTCATTTAATGGTCGGTAAGCGCATAAATGATTAATAATTAAGCAATTTCCCTTCCTAAAAATGCAAGCTCACCCAGTGAATATGGTGGCGGTCTAGCGGGGAAAAGGAGGGTGTTTCTATTGAGTAAATATCTCACATGTCTGTACTTCAGCTCGAGTACTGCTTCTATATTTAAGTTGAATGAATTTCAAGTGTTGATATGGCCAAAAGTTGATTTGTATCAACACATCCGACTTTTTACAAATGGCGCCCAACGTGGGCTTCCATCAGCATACAACTAAAATTAATAACACTCGAAGTTATTAATTTAATATATTTTATTGATCTTCATCCTCTCACAGTTCCAACTAGACTCTTAGTTATTTACTTAATATATTTTATTGATCTTCATCCTTCCCACAGTTCCAACTAGACTCTTCCTTTTATTATATTACTGCTACCTTAATACCTACGATGCTCGCTTGTTTGTGCATCCGTTATGCAGGTGCACTTAATAATGTTTATGATTCTATTGGTTTGTGCATCCGTTATGCAGGTGCACTTAATAATGTTTATGATTCTATTGGTTTGTGCATCCGTTATGCAGGTGCACTCAATAATGTTTACAATGTTTCGGAATTAACTGTAAATGGGAGATAAGCGACCCAAGCGGATATTTAACCTACATAACCCTCGAAAAAAGTTGAATTTAGCGTCAAATTTAAATGTGTCAACTCTTCATTGTGCATTCACTTTATAAAAAACTTTGCGTAAAAGTCGTAGTTTACATCCTTTAAATATTCAACTTATACTCGAATCGAAGTTTCACGATCATCGTTCACATCGTACATTTTGTTTCGAAGGAAACACTGTTATTTATCCATAATTTAATTTGAAAGTTTTCTTCAAGGGCTACGTAAGTAGAAAGATTTGCATTTGGAATGATGATAGTCCACAACCCATTGTTAATGCACCATTATATGCAGAAAAGCCACGATTAGGTGCTTAATATATTTCCAAAAATAATGACCGTCAAGGCGAAAGGCGCGGTTGCGGATGCAATCCATAGACGATGGGAGAGGCTAGATCCATATCCACCCCGCGAGGAAATATTTTGTGGTGGTTCCGCGGTGAAGAGGTCAGAAGTGGCGTTTTACAACTGGTATTCTATGTGCTCGATGTATCAACGAAGGTTTGAAATCTATCATAAATTTTACTGCATTGTCGCCCGTCCTGTCGCTCTTTATGTTTCCGAGTGTTGGCTGACTACAAAAGACAATGAACGGCGTCTTTCGGCAATGAAGGCAAAGATATTGTGCTGGACTAGCGGCGATCGATATGGGGTTGCTCCGATCGAGGATAAATTGCGAGAGAGGCGTATTCGATGGTATGGTCATGCACGAATGAGAATTGACTCGCCAAGATAACTCTCAAACGACCAAAATTACAGTGGCTTGATACGCTGAGGATTTAAAAGCCTCGCGATTGCAACCAGATCAGACATTTGATAGAAGCAAATGGCGAAACTGGTCAAGAAGAGCCGATCCCGCTTGTGAACGGCACAAAGGCTGAGAAAAAAGAAGTATTAAATGTGATAACAATGAAACACATAGCCTCATCGAAAATTGTAGATGCCCTATGCTCCACAAAGGAGTGATCAGGAAACCCCAACTTCAGTAGGAGGTAGTCTCCTAGAATAGAAAATCAACAAATCAATATTGTAGTTTATTTGTATGAAGTTAAATGATCCCTCTCTGTATTTTATCTGTGAGATAAACTGACTTTCTCATCTTTTTAGTCTTAAAGGACTATCTGAATAGTTTTCTGATTTGCTGGTTTTTCTGGTCTAGTCTATTTGTATTCGGAGAGTAGTAAAACTTAATCTCTTTGAAATGATAGAGCTCGAAGTATGGAAAATTACCACTTTTGTGTATTTCCGATAGTTCTAGGGAAATTAAATACAATAAATTGTTCCCGAAATATTGGTGCATCCAAAACTAAAATTGTATAAATGAGATGTAATTTGATCACCCTCTCACATTCCAGTTGTCAGCAAGTAGTAGTAAGTAAGTAGTAAGTTAGTAGTAAGTTAGTAAAATAGGATGTAATTTTAAATTGAGTATTTTCTTTATTAGTCTAACCTTTTCTGATAATGCTTTATGGACCACTTGGGAGCCTACATTCTGATCACAAGAATAGCGTTTCAAAACATAAGAACATCTGAAAAAGAGTTCAACACTGCATAGTGTAAATGGTCGCTTATCATTGGTTTATTTGAATTCACTTATTCGGATAAGCATTCTTAAAGAATATTTACATCTATTAATTCTGACTATTGATAATCAACAACGTTTGCTCTGAACTTAATTTGCATAAAGAATTTGATTATTATTTCCAGAAAATGCATTTTGAAAAACATAAAGTAACTCAATTTACCAACTCAACCGCATGTGCAAGAACACATCAGAATTACTGCACATAATCCCATAATTTCCTCGTACACATAAGGCCCATCGCAGTGGAAAATCTTCTCACGATTTTAGCAGGAAAATTAACCTACAACATACTCCTCTTGCATTCACGTTGAACCCAACGGATCATCATCTGGTTGACCACATATTGCATATTTTGTAACATTTTCATTTTCTCACATAATTTTGTCATAACAAATTATAAGACGATAAAAATACAATTTGTTGCGGCTAATAAAACCGTAACCTGCGAGTTATTTGTTGCAAATTCAAAACCATTCCGTCCGGTGAACATGCGGAGAGTGCCGGGAAAGAAACCGCGGCAGAATGGAAAAACCAGAGGATGATTCCTTCTTCTTGGTTATGTCTTGCAGATTGAGTTACCGTCGATGGAAAAATGTTAAGAGGCAGCGATTCCTTCAAATATGTTTAACTGGTGGTGGCAGCATTTTAATCGTTGCCTTTGGGCTCAAATTCAAATATATCCGATAATATTCCCTTATTCGGTAGATGCCAGATATAGCTTTTTAAGGTTTTGTTCAATGTCTGTCTATCTGTCTTTTTTTTTTTTCAGGAGGTGGAAATCTTCAAAAGACACTGGTCTGGACACACGAGCCTGTGGGATTTTTACCCACTAAAACCACCCCAGACTCCCTCCCTGCTCCGCGGAACCACCATAAGGTATTACATCACGGGGCGGAGTCAGCTCATTCTAGCTTAGTCACCTTTCTTCTATACGCGGCGCACGTGACCGCGCTTTTCTCCTCTCCTCTGCCTTTCGCAGTTTTGCTTGGAGAGATGCGATCATGGAGTTGATCGCATCCCAATTTTCTTGATGTGCTAGCATTTTCGGCACCAGATTTTCTGGTACCAGCACCTCTCCTAGAGTCTCCTCTAGATTCCTCCTTTCTTCCACAAATCTCGGACAGTGGAAGAATACATGCTCTGGGTCTTCTGGGACTATATCGCAATTTGGACAGTCGGATGAGGTGTCCAATTTAAACCTGTACAGGTATTGCCGATATCCTCCATGCCCCGTGAGAAACTGGTTGAGGTTATAATTAATCTCACCGTGTCATCTCTCCAACCACTCCTTGATGGCAGGAATGAACCTGTGAGTCTACTGACCATTTCCCGAGCGTTTCCACCTCTCTTGCCATCTATTTATGGATCTCTCCCTCTCAGCGTTCTTCGTCTGTAATAAGGAAGAGATGGGATTCGCATTGTATATATTCGCCATCTCATCTGCCAAGATGTCAATCGGCATCATTCTAGAGATGACGAATGCTGCATCATCTGAGACAGTCCTGAAGGCAGAGCATACCCTTAGGGCTGTCCTCCTGTATACTGCACTCATTTGTTAGTGTTAACTGACATCTGCAACGCCTCCCTCCAAACTGGGGTCGCATAGAGCATGATTGAGGCTACCACCCTGGCTATAAGCAACCTAGAGCTATGCCATGGCCCTCCCACGCTCGGCATCATTTTTGCCAGGGCCATACTAACAGTGGATGATCTATTGCAAACATACTGCACGTGTTGCTTATAGCTGAGCTTCCTGTCTATCACCACCCCCAAGTATTTGATGGTCGGCTTGATGTCCCGATTCTTGTACAGGCGTAGTTTCTCTTCCGGCGCTTGGTGATGAGGAACGCTTCTGTTTTTTCCTCCACCAGTGTCAGACCAGAGGTCTCTAGCCAACTTTTAACAGCACTGATTGCCTCGCTTGAGTATAACTCAGCATCTTCAAGATGCTTTGTGACAACAATCAGTGTCAACAACAACAACAGTCAGTGTCGTCAGCGTAACTCATAAGAACATCGTTGTATATGATGTTCCACAGTAGTGGGCGCAATACTGAGGCCTGCGGGACATCCACGGAAACGACGTACTCCTGTGGTCCGTCATCAGTGTCGTACAAGAACCTCCTTTCAGTTAAATAATTATCAACACTTGTGGCGAGATAGTCGGGAATACCAGCCTTTGCTAGTGATTTGCGTATTAGATTCCAATTGGCCGAATTGAATGAATTTTTCACGTCCACGGTTACCACCACGCAATATTTGCTGGTACTACCGTTTCCATGGATTACATCTTCGGCCAAGCCAGTAACCAATTTGATGGCATCAATGGTTGATCTGGCTTTACGGAACTCATACTGCCAATCTGAAAGAGCTTGGCCTTGGCTCTCAACAACCGGGAGTAATCTATTATAGATTACCCCCTCTAACATTTTCCCCACCGTGTCCAAAAGACATATGGGTCAGTATGAGGATGGTTCACGTGGAGGTTTACCAGGCTTAGGCAGAAGCACCAACCTCTGCCGCTTCCATACCACTGCAAATATTCCCTCGGACATGCACACCCCGAACAACTCAGCGAACATGTCCGGCCTGGATTTCGCGGCAAACTTAAGGGCCTTATTCGGTACTCCATCCAGACCCGGTGCTTTATTGTCTCCTATTCAATAAAACACCGGGTCTGGACGGAGTACCGAATAAGGCCCTGTCCATCTGCCTGTCCGTCTGTCTGTCTATCCGTCTGTTTGTTTGTCTGTCCGTCTGTCTGTCACACGCACTTTTCTCAGAAACGGCTATACCGATTGACACAAAATTTGGTCAGCAGGTGGGAACTGTAAACGCCCAGACATGCAGTGAGTGATTTTCTTCTACATTGATATTTTGGGAGGGGGGGCGGGGCGTCCCCATACATGTAAAAGGGGGGTGTAAATATTTTTTCACCAAATATAGTCATGTGGGGTATCAAATGAAAGGTCTCGATTAGTACTTGTCGAAGCCGGTCTTAATTTTTAGATTTGTTAGAAAGGCGGGGAGTGGGAGGGGTAGAAAGTGATGATTTAGTTAATGGACCCATTCTGAGAAACTACCCAACCGAAAAATCTGAGAAAATTCATGAAGCGTCTCAAAATACTCTTCATATCGATATCTTTTCTAATTAAGTTAAGAATTGTATATTACTGTATTTTTGGGGAAAGTGAGTAAAACCCCCTTAAGTTTATCCCAGAGTTATAAAAGTTGGAAGTTAAATAAAATATAATATGAAGCATTTTATCCCGAAGTTTCATCAAAATGGTTCTATTAGTAACAAAGTTACAGTAGCTCAAAGTGGACTTGACCGTGTAAATTCTTTGTGACCCCATTCATAAGAACTTACTTCGTTGTGATATTGACGAATTGATATGTGATGATGACATTGTAGAATACACGAAATTGATGAAAAATGGCTAAGTTTCACCCCCTATAACTTCGTTAATAATAATTAGGTTTCTTCAAACTTGATCAAGTTGTGCTTTATGTTATCCCTTATCCCCATACCGAATTGTATGCTTCTGGGATGGACATAAGCGGGGTTGACGTCTCAATTTTTAAGATGTGGAAATATGCTATTATCAACTTTATTTGTGCAGATATCGGAATCGGATGTATTCTGAGGCCTAGATTTCGTAGAAATCCGCTACTGTGATTTTTTTCAGATTTTTCGGTCGGATAGATTCTGAGAACGAGACCTGTTACACTTTTAGGGGGTGATATTTTGAGCCCCCACTCCCCTACGTTTCACCAAACATCAAATATGGAACCAATTTGGAAAAGTACTAATTGAGCCCTTTCATCTGATACCCCACATGACCACATTTTAGGAAAAAAAATTTGCACCCTACGTTCATATGCATGCCCCCCCCCCACCCTTCAACTTAACACAGAATGGCGTCATTTACTGCATGTAAAGGGAACAACGGATCACACGCTCTTACCAATTTTCGTGACAATCGGTCTATTTGTTTCCGAATAAATCGGGTGTGACAGATAGACATTCAGATACACAGACAGATGGATAGACCGACATCGACTTGATTCTAATAAGGTTTGGTGTCACACCAGACTTTAAAAAGGCGTCAATTTTCACACAGAGTCACTGTATGTGTAGGATGTGCTAAACTGCATCTGTTCACCAAAGTTATTCTCCTTTGATACAGCCATTTCCGAGAAGAACGAGTGCGACATATATACTGCAATAAACAGATTTTAATAACGGCCTACTTTTGCAGAGAGTTGTATTCAGCGATCAGATAATCTGCTCAAGCTACGATACAAGTATGAAATCTCGTCATGTGGAGCATAGCGTGCGCCGTAACAAAGGCAAATTTACTATTGTGCTGGTCAGTGAAGCAGAAGCTACCGCAAATGATAATAATTTGCAGGCGGTCTCAAATCATCCGATAGTCCACGGCTTCTCATTTACGATAATGAGCAGCTGAGAAGTGAAAGCAGTATTCTAAATTGGTTATCAGCAGCATACACTTCTGGATGGTATTCAGACGGGACAGCAACTCTTTTGGCTGAGTCAATACAAATTGGCCAAGTGGTGTCACCGGAAAATGTTGACTAGTTAGAGTGATCATCTGAAGTGGCTCCGGCCACGAAGTCTTCCCAGAAGTTATCTGGTACCATGGGAGGTCTCAGGAGATTGCCTGGGGGATGTGTTCCCGGCCCGGTTATTTGGGGTTGGCCCCCTTATAAGAGTTTCGTCGAGACTCTGGTTGTCCCCACATCGCAGTCAGAGCTCCTTGTGGGCTTAAGGGTGGAAAAAAGACAAATTTTATATTTTAATGCCGAATAGTGAGTTTTTTATTCCTTTGGCAGTGGAGGAAGAAAGCGGGATCTACCGAATAACGTGCAGTGACTGTAATAAAATATACATAGAACAGACTAAACGCCTGATAACGACTAGATTTAGGTAAGTAAGTAAGCTCATCAGTGGCAGCGCACATAGTCAAAGAAGCCTATACCATTCAAAGGAAAAATCTTGAGCTCTTGCGTCATATAAACCGAACGACAACCTTGGATCCTTGGGAAAGTCTACAAATTTTGAGAGAAGACGCGACGCGGTTATTAAACACAGGTTCGGGTAACTGCCCCTAAAAATTAATAAGACTCGCCGCGATAATTAACAGGTAATTAGGTTAATAATTTAATTTTTTTTTAAGTATTTTAAATAATTATTGTTTACGTATAAAAGAACCGTGTAATGCAACTGTTTTTAGTAGCTTTGTACTGATGAAGAGTGTTAGTTGCTCCCGAAATATATATCTACATTGAAAAATAAAAATTGTAGTTGCCACTGGTCTATCAATTTTAGGCTAAACTACAGCTGGCAGACGATATCTAATCTTTTAGAAATGGTCTCCCGGAGTAACTTATAGCTATTGTTAAGTGACATATGAAGGGGAAAAATATGACGTGCGGCACTGAGGCAAAATCTCGAAAGATTTTGAGGTCGAAAGTCGAGTTCATCAGGATTGCATTCTGTCACGGATATTTTTTATTCTTGTTATCAGCGACGATCTTTATACTGGCTTTTCCGGAAAACATGGAGGAATCTAATGGACGATGACATATTTCCTTAAACACCTTGACTATGCTGATGACATCTCCTTGCTCTCTCACTGGCCATGGATTTGGAATGAGAGGAAATGCATTAATGAGCAGAGCATCGAAGGCGTCGATCAATTTGTGCATCTAGGAAGCGTGGTTTCTGGCGACAGTGACACTGAACTAGATGTTGCCCAACGCAATTACAGCGCTATATCCGCTTTCGCTGCCCTGTCTAAAATTTGGAAACGCAGTTATCTCAACATAAAGAACAAGTTGAGAGTGGAACTATGTGGTTCCGATGCCGAGCACGTTTTTCATTCGATGTCTTCTTAGTGACTAATTATGAAAAGGATTCATTGAATTGCGTCGCTGACAATCTTCTGTTCTTTTTTTTTTGAAGGAAAAGCAAAAGAGGAATGGAGCGTCTTTTCGTTGCTGTCCATTATAAGTTCATATCAATATTTCTCCTCCGTATATCAGTCCTCTGATCAACTCATAGACTACCCACATACTCCAAGTGATCCCATAAATCATACGAAAGAATGCAATCCGAAACGGTTTTATCACCATGGAGTATGCTACGATCACATGCTTGTTTCATTCCCTTATCAAACGGACTCTCTAATTAGCCGTGCTTTCCAGTTGTACAGGGTGCGGCAGCATAACTTCCTTTTTTCAAAACTCAATAAAAACTATTGTAGGCATCGGAAAATATTTATTTATTTTTTATAATGTAGGTACATGTCTAAAGTTTTTATTTACATTGTTTTGAAGATCAAATCTGTTAGGTGACGTCCCCCATTCACCATACATTGCGTAAACCGATTTCTGGCGTTTGTTATGACTCTTGTTAACATAGCAGGTGTTATGTTGGCAATTTCTTCTTGGATGTTGGTCTTCAAATCTCGTAGGCTTCTTGGACGGTTCACATAACCACGGGATTTCAAAAAACCCCATAGAAAAAAATCACAAGGGGACAGATCGGGAGAGCGTGCCGGCCATTCCAAATCGCCTCTAATTGAGATAAGGCGCTCTGGAAAGTGTTCCCTCAAAACAGCCATCGATGCTCTTGAAGTGTGTGCTGTTGCACCGTCTTGTTGGAACCAAGTGTCCCCCAAATCCAAATTTTCTAGCCGTGGGAAAAAAAAATTCTGTAGCATGTTTACATACCGGTCCGAATTCACTGTCACTATAACCTTATTTTCCTCAAAAAACCAGGGACCAATAATTCCAGCTGAGGAAATTGCACACCACACTGTGACTTTGGGTGAATGCAAAGGCTTTTGATGTAATTCTCGAGGGTTGGTGTCAGCCCAGTAGCGCATGTTTTGTTTGTTAACCGACCCACATAAATGAAAATGGGCTTCATCGCTAAAAAAAACAATAGCACCCTCGGGAATGACATCAAGAAGAAGCTCACACGCGTTCATCCGAGAATTGAAGTCACGTTCTGAAAGTTCCTGCACTATCGCCATTTTATAGGGATGAAAATGAAGATCATCACGAAAAATTCTTCTCACAGAACAATCGGATAGTCCACGGGCAGATGCGTGTTTGCGCGCAGAACGCCGTGGCGATCGCAACATTGACGCTCTCACTGCTTCAATGTTCTCAGGTGATCTAACGGGCCGAGGGACTCCAGTTCTTCCTTTTGTCGTACTTGCAGTTTGTCTGAATGTAGTGACCCATGTAACAATTGATTTGCGGTGTGGGACGGGAGCCAACGGGGCTAAATTAAAGCGATTTCGAAATGCACGCTGTGTTGCAATAACCGAACATCCGCTTGAAATGTAAACCTCAACGGCAAAGGCACGCTCCTCACTATTCCAACGCATGATATCGACTGAACTGTGTCGGGACAAAACTTTACAGTATCCCCTCTTGAACGAGACCACTAGCGCCCCGCTATGACATCAACTAACTGAGTGGCGCGTATTTTAAAAAAGGAAGTTATGCTGCCGCACCCTGTATATCGTTAGAAAAGGGGTTCTGAAAAAATGTTCTCACTGGCAATAATTGCAATCTAGCCAGAAGTTGGGTTTTGACGGCTCTGGAGTTCCCCGAACTAGCTTCGACATTCATATTCACGTATATACACTGCCTAGGGATAAGATACTATCCTACTATACTCTATTCTCATTCCCTAACATGCCAACGACTGTACTTGCCTGGTGTATCTCAGGTTCGAACTAGACGCTAAATCCTTTCGTTGGAACCTTGAAATGCATATTTATTTCCACGATTCGCGGATACCATGGCCATGCTTTGTGGAAGAGACTTTGCCTAACAATCGTTGGATGCTCTGCTCAGGAGCTAATGTTCTCGGTATGTGATCTCACTCAGCATCCTTTGAGTGTTACAATGAGAACATAGAGCCTTTGGAAGACGTTGGTCCAGAGGTCTTCACGAATTGGGGTTAGAGTAATGCTTGCATGTTTTTAATATTTTCTTTTTTGTTTAGTGTATTGTAAAGGTGCCACTGGCATATTGGTGATGGAGTTCATTAATGATGGAAGCCCGAAAATATTGTGCGCTCCTAAGTCCTTTGTTACACGCAGTGACTGAGATTGATTGGTATTACCTTTATCTGGTGTGTGTGTTGTGGGGGGGGGCTCATTTTAGCCACTGTGTCGTTTAAGTATCAATCAAGTTTTATAATTCTTCAAGTCTAAATTAACATTTTAAAGAGACACATTGCTTTCTCTTACAAACCAAATTGGCAACACAATGCAAAACTATCTCTTAACCTCCTTGGTCAGTCCAGTGGCAACTATGACTGTTATGAGTGCTGTACGGCTCTAATGCTATTATGACTACATACGACCTACAAAGGCCAACCAACATAGGCTTGGAACGTCCGACTGGGCTTTCTATGTCGAATGGAGCACTAGAAAAGGACTGGAGCCGTCCAGAACGCTCCAGTCAAAATGATCACAGAAGATGCGCATACATCATGTTATCATATATAGTATCGCTAATGCTCGAGTCCGTTTCGGCTAGATTGCATCTGACTCTGGAGAAAGCCGAAACTCTGGAACGGGCTGAGATCTGTGGGAAACAAATTTAACAAACGATCAACATGTACGAGATCATAAGATTGTTTGAGTAACAAGCGTGCAAGGTGCATATACATCCCAAGTGCATCCTATGAATATGAGCCGCAACCAGACCATTGAGCTTGCTTTTTTGTCAATTTCTAGAGTCGCGTACACACTTTAATACACTTTCGGGAAATTTACATGAACGTGGACAGCTCATGCAGATTTCGCATGCAGCACTTACCTGGAAAGGTATGTCGCGCATAGGTGCATTGCGGAGCGCTGTGCATGTGCTGATAGACGACATACTCTCCGCTATAATGTCTTCATTTTAATAACTTTCATCTTTTGGGTGTACGAGGCGCACAAAATCGGCCCGATTGCGATGCAGGGAGAATCATTAGGTCTATGGTGGTTAGCGTAAATTGGCCAGTCTTCGCGGAATTTGTGGGACACTTTACACTTACTGGTGTGCGTTGAGAATGGGAAAACTGATGGAGAAAGGAAAGGAATGTTATTAAATAATGATGCGAATGGGACTGTTTTGACCACTCAAACCATTCAATTAATCCGTGATTTTCTGTTTTGATTGTGGCCTATTGAATACTGTAAGACGGAAAGTAATTCCAATCTTATTTGATTAGATCATGGAAATGGTATTTACCAAATTGTGCCAATACCAGTACTGGATCTCAAGGGGCTACATAAGTAGCTATTTTAAGGAGATAAGCTTCTATTATGAAGGTTTTTATTCTCCGTGGCAAACTTAAGTCGCAAATGAATTTTCCCTTCCACTAGCCAGCCTCCATATTGGTTTGTTTAATAAGACTTCGCACGTTTAAATACATATCATATATCACGGCTAGGAAAAAAATCACAGCCTTTTCGATCCAGCATCTAGTGGTGAATAGTATAAATGGGTGAAGTATCGGTAGTCCTTCATGGAGTGAAGTAGATGATACACTCCGGAGATACATGATACTTTCATCATTACAAGTAGCAGTTCTGAGTCGCCTAAACTTATCATCCCCAGGTCTTTTACTAGTAGACACAACGCGTTGTTATAGATTGCACGAAGTCTTAGTCCAGTGATAGCGCTCTAGTTCGCCATCAGAGTCAATTCGTTATCGATAGAAAATTGACAAAGATACAAATTACTCATGTGAAATAACACATACAATGAAGGCCTACGTCAACCAGCAGGAGCGAAAATAGTTGGTTTCATTGACGGTATTGCCATGATTGTAGCGGCAAAACACTTCCACAAGATTCAGTCAGCAGAAAAGAAAGCTCTCGCAGATTACAAAACAGGAGCTGTTCTACTAACAACCCGGAAGAGTCTGAAATACATCGGAAAACGAACTAGAAGCAAAGACGCAGTCAAATATTTTGCAGATATAGGCATCATATGATATTGGTGCACCCAGATGTGTCAGTTGAGTGTTGCTTTCTCGCGTCATTAGCTCGACCAAACGATAAAAAAAATAGAAAAGGCCTCTCGCAGTCATCCAATGCCACGGGTAAAAGTAAAAACATCAGAATGATGTCGGATGACACACTAGACAGTAGACGTCTTGGCTGGATACGTATCAGGAATCTACACACAAAACACGTTATTCCCACCATCGGTGTCGGTTAACTTAGTTACTATTGGGTCAGGTTTTGCATGCGGTATCCTGAATGAATGGTGGTCAAAGGGTAGTATAGGTCCCAGGGCGAAACGTGGATTGGTACCCACGATGGAGCATAAAACCTGGGAAATGCCTGCTGAACCAACACCAACAGTTCTACTACCAAACCCTATCTCCACCTCCACGTGGTGACCGTTGGGAGCTCTTTCTTAACGAAAAGCTGCAGACGGAGAAGGATGAAGGCGAGTCTTCCGCGCCTAAAAACCGGACAAATTGTACCAACTGGTCCTCCAGGTTGGGGGTTGGGTAGGGCTGACAACCCTACACGGAAAACAACTTGTTACGAAACCACAACAGGAGCCTCGGACAGGACGGATTTTAAAACGACGGACCCGGCAACGAACACGGAATAACGATTTGCGCATTTTCTCATGGAACGTGCGCTCCCTGTACAGAGATGAAGCTGACGAGTAGCTAGCTGATACCCTGTCCCAATATAGGGCTGATATAACAGCGTTGCAAGAGATGCGATGGACAGGGACCGGTTTCCTGGAGAAGAGCCACTACACCATATATTATAGCGGTCATCCAGTAAACCATGTGCTCGGAGTAGGTTTCTTAGTCAGCCAAAAAATGAAACCTGTTGTTATCGGCTTTGAAAACAAAAGCGAACGGCTGTGCACTCTACGCTTGCAAGGCAAGTTTAGAAATATAAGCCTCATAAACGTTCACGCCCCTACAGAGGAGACTGCAGAGTCGGAGAAGGATACCTTCCACGAGGCAGTAGAACGAACCGTCCAAGCCTGTCCCAGATATGATATCAAAATTATACTTGGGGATTTTAACAGCCAAGAAGGGAAGGAGCCCGTATTCAGGCGATACGTTGGCTCCCATAGCTTACACGAAAAAACAAATGATAACGGACTGCGGACTATTCAATTAGCAGGGTCACACGAAATGGTTGTTAGAAGTACCTGGTTTGCATGGAAAGCGGTCCACAAACATACGTGGGCCTCTCCAGACGGGACCACTTTCAACCAAATTGCCCACGTGTTGATCGAACGCCGCCACCTCTCAGCCTTGATGAATGTCAGAACATATAGGGGGGCCAATATAGACTCGGATCACTATCTCGTTGGCATGGTGCTCCGAAAAATAATACCACCTAGAATCCCCTCTGACAATCAGGTAAGAGTGAACACTGAAGCCATCCACAACACAACCCTCCGCGACACCTATAAGAGGGAAATGGATGCCGCAATAACCGCAGTCAACAGAGGACCTGGAGATGAAGCATCAACAAATGATCTTCACAATCACCTGAAGAACGTTATCATGGATACGGTCACAAATATACTTAGCCCCAGCCGCAAAAGGAGTCGGAACGGTTGGTTTGACGATGAATGTAAGCTAGCAACGGAACGGAAGAATGCCGCATACCGAGTAATGTTGCATTCTCAAAGAACGCGGACACGCGCAGAGACTTATCAGGATCTCCGTCGAGTGGAGAAGCGACTTCACAGATGGAAAAAGGAAGCCTGGGATAACCAACAAGTCTATTAATTAGAAAAGTACAGGGAGCAACCGCACCAGGCGCGGAAGTTTTACCAACAAATCAGCAGGATGAAGCCTTATACACCTCGATGCTCATCCTGCCGAGACAAAGACGGAAATCTGATTTCCGACAGAATGGGCATATTAGAGCGATGGGTTGAGTACTTTGATGAGCTACTGAACAACCGGAACATCGGCGAGTTGGAGGTCCCGCCAACTGAAGACGATGGTCAAATACTGCCACCACCAAGTTTAGGAGAAACAGTCCGTGCAATTCATCGGTTAAAAAATCATAAGTCGCCAGGAGCCGATGGAATTACAGCCGAATTGGTTAAATATGGAGGCGACCAGTTACACCAAGTGGTTCATCAACTTGTGCTCAAGGTATGGGACAGCGAATCAATGCCTGACGATTGGCAACGAGGCATTATCTGTCTCATTCATAAAAAGAGAGATATCACACAGTGCAGCAATTATAGAGGTATCACGTTGCTGAGTACCATCTATAAGATATTCTCTGTCTATCTTGCTAGGCCGGATAGCCCCATACGCCCAGAACATCATTGGCCCATACCAATGAGGCTCCACTCCAGGCAAATCAGCAACAGATCAGACTTTCTCTCTGCGGCAGGCGATGGAAAAACTGTTGGAATATGGACAACAGTTGCACCATCTCTTCATCGACTTTAAAGCCGCCTATGATAGCATAGCCAGGGTAAAACTGTACACGGCCATGAGAGAATTCGGTATCCCGACGAAGTTAATAAGACTGACTAGGCTGACCCTGACCAATGTGCGAGGCCAGATAAAAGCAGCAGGATCACTCTCAAGACCATTCGACATCAACAACGGTCTACGACAAGGGGATGCGCTATCATGCGTCCTCTTTAACCTGGCCCTCGAGAAAGTGATCCGTGATGCAGAGGTAAATGCAAGAGGTACGATCCTCTTCAAGTCCACCCAACTACTGGCCTATGCTGACGATATCGACATCATGGGAAGAACCACCCGAGATGTACAAACTGCCTTCATCCAGATCGAGCAGGCGGCGCGAGATCTTGGGCTGCACATCAATGAAGGCAAGACAAAATATATGGTGGCAATGTCAGCACCGAAGACGAATCAACCAACAACATCAAACCACACTGGTCAAACACAAACACGAAGAACAATAAGGATAGGAGAATACAACTTTGAGACCGTTGACAATTTCTCCTATCTAGGGTCGAAAATCACAACCGATAACAACTACGATGATGAAATCCGCGCACGGTTGTTGTCAGCTAACAGAGCCTATTTCAGCTGACAAAGACTGTTCCGCTCGAAACGTCTCACCATAGGGTCAAAGCTCTTACTGTACAAGACTATGATCTTGCCAGTCCTCATGTATTCCTCGGAAACTTGGGTTCTTAGTAAGAAAAATTGCGAACTCTTGGTTGCGTTCGAGAGAAGAATCCTCTGAAGAATTTTTGGCCCCCTACATGAGGATGGACGATTCCGTAGCCTACACAATGACGAAATTTATGAGCGATACCATGACCGTCCGGTTGTGGATCAAATCCGGCTCAATAGGTTAGGGTGGGCGGGTCACTTAATCCGTATGGATGAAGATGATCCCACCCGGAAAGTCTATAAGGGCAATATCTATGGTAGGAAAAGAAGACGAGGCAGACCCTGCCTAAGATGGAGCGATGGCGTGGGTCAGGACGCCGGACAGCTTTTAGGGATATCGAATTGGTGGACCTCAGCGCAAAACCGGGATGTCTGGAATTCCTTATTAAGGCAGGTCTAGACCAGATACCGGTTGTTGCGCCGTTGATGATGATGATGATCCTGAATGAGATTCATTCCGTTCTCTCAGTTTCATAGGATGGATAAATATGCTAGCCACACCACTAAATTTTCCCCTGTGCGGAGCCACATGTAGCTGATATTGAGGAAGAATCTGAGCTACTACCTTCTATTCTGTAGGACGAAGGAGGACAGCCCGTATGCCAGTTCTACGAAAGGATCCCTGGAACTTTTAAGAACATCTGACAATGTTACGGCGCTTATTGCCAGATGAACTGTTGAATGAGCGCAAATAAGACTTGGCATATTAATTCGACCGCTAAGTGCACGGCTAATTGCCTATGGTTTCAGTCTTACGCTGGCAGACAAAGTTGCAGTAGGATTTTCGCCTGAATTCGGGTAATGGCAAATGTTGTGAGCTTACACTTCCAGCAGGAGATATCGTTGTCCAGGGCATCGTTGTCGGTTTTGCTCTTCGGCGTGGAAGCAAAGGCTGAAGCTTTTAGCACGAGGACGAAGAGTTCTGCAGGCGGCATTTGCCTACCGTATTGTCTTAGAACCAGCTCCGACTGTGATCTGCAGAAGCGTCCACCTCGGTCCCATCAATCGATACAAGGGAGAGACTCTCCTAGTCTAGAGGTAGATAAACTCCGCGATTCATTGGGTACTAACGTCTGCTTAAGATCTGTAAAATAGGATCTGTTAACTGGATGTTCTACAATATGGTGGTAGATGACGCTAATCTTGTGGATAGTGCGATGGGATTTCGTTACCACCAGCTATATGGAGTATGCAAATACAGGGGAGTTCTCCCCTGAAAGATGAACCTGCATTACACATTACGATGCCAACGCCCACCACGTAGTGTGGGGAAGCAGTGACACTAATCGTAGAGGTGAGTACCTTCTCGAATTTATTCTTAGTAATAAGTTAGAAATATACAACGTAGGGAACACTCCAACATTTGTGACCAGCACCAGACAAGAGGTACTAGATATAACTCTAGGAAATACCCTAATGAACGGGATGGTCAGGAATTGGAGGGTGTCGGATGAACCCTCAATGTCTGATCACAGGATAATCAGATTCGACATTGAGGGTAACTCCGAAATAAAAAGAATAATAAGGAATCCCAAGAGAACGGATTGGGAATCCTACACAATGCACCTGAGCAACAACATTGCCCACCTTCAAGGGAGCGGTGACATCAGGAGCGAATTAGAATTAGAAACGGTGGTGGAAGACCTCAACACAATCGTCATTGACGCATATGAGGCCAGCTGTCCGGCCAAGACAGTCAAGTCATCAAGGGATGTACCATGGTGGAACAGAAACTTAGCCAGAATGAGAACGGAGGTACGAAAACTCTTTAACCGGGCAAAACGAACCGGGGACTGGCGGAGGTATAAAAATGCACTGACTGCGTATAGCAACGCCATCAGGGAAGCGAAACGGAACAGCTTTAGGGAATTCTGTGAAGGGATTGAAAAGATCACAGAAGCAACTAGGCTGTACAAGGCTGTAGCCAAAGACGGGAGAATATCCTCTGTCTGCTTGAAAAAGGAAGATGGGACATTCACCGAGAATGAGGAGGACAGGGTACACCTGCTTCTCAGAACTCATTTCCCGGGGTCCTACCCCTCGGCGGCAGGATACAATAATCTGCCTGACACCCCAACAACGAATAAAAGGGGAAGGAAAGAGAGCTGGAAACTAGCAAAAGAGGTATGCTCAGAAGCTAGGCTAAGATGGGCAGTGGGAACCTTTCAACCAATGAAATCTCCCGGAGCAGATGGCATTTTCCCTGCACTTATCCAGAGAGGCCTAGGAATTATCCTAGAGTCTCTTCTGAGGGTGGTAAGGGGGAGCATAGCACTGGGTTACATACCAAGGGCATGGAGACGGGCAAAAGTGGTCTTTATTCCGAAGGCGGGTAAAAAGGATCCTTTTCACCCTAAATCTTTCAGACCAATCTGCCTAACATCGTTCGTACTCAAAACGGTGGAGAAGGTCATAGACAACTATATTAGAACTAACGTTCTAAAGCGTAATCCCTTACATCACTGTCAACACGCTTACCGGGCAGGAAGGTCAACTGAAACTGCTCTGTATCAGCTGACAGAGGTACTACGGGACGCCATTGAAACAAAAGAAATTGCACTGTGCGCGTTTTTGGATATCGAAGGAGCATTCGACAACACATCGCACACAGAGATACAGGATGCCCTGAGCCGCAAAGGAGTGGGAAACACCCTGGCACTCTGGATGGGCAAAATGCTAGAAAGCAGACAAATAGAGGTACAAACAGGTACAAATTCTATTATCATGAACACCACTCAAGGCTGTCCACAGGGCGGAGTACTATCGCCGCTGATGTGGAGTATGGTAGTGGATGAACTCCTGGACGTGTTAACTAATACTGGAATACAAGTCCAGGACTACGCGGACGACATTGTTCTAATCTGTAGGGGCAAATATGAAGATACCCTATGTGATAGAATCCAAACTGGATTAAGGGTTACTAGTGCCTGGTGCAGGAAGGTGGGACTGCGGATCAACCCAACCAAAACCACCATAGTACCATTCACTAGGAGGCGTAAGCTGGATCACCTGAAAGCCATAACATTACATGATATGGAGGTGAAACGAGAAACAGAGGTCAAATACTTGGGAATCACGCTAGACCAAAAATTACTCTGGAAGACACATGTCGGAAACACTTGTCGGAAAGCCACGAGGGCTCTGATGACTTGCAGATCCATAGCAGGAAAAAAATGGGGTTGTAGCCCGAAGATACTACTTTGGATATATACTGCAATAGTAAGACCAATGATTACCTATGGAGCGGTAATCTGGGCAGAAAGAACCCAACTCAGCACACAAGCCAGGGAATTACATAAGCTCCAAAGGCTGGCTTGCGTGTGTATCAGTGGGGCAATGAGGACATGCCCAACGGCAACCCTGGAGGTCCTTCTGGGATTAACCCCTCTCCATCTGCACTTACAGATGCAGGCAAGGAGATCAATATTCAGGATGGCCGGTAGCATGAGTGAGGCGGGAAGCTGCCTAAATCGAAGGAAGATTGATATCCTTTCTAGGCGGTATCCCGAATTACTGATACCGAGGGACAACATGACAACGAGGTTTCACTTCGATAAGAAGTTTGAAACACGTTGGAGTAACAAGACAAACTGGGAAAGCGTGGCTGCGACATACGGCTTAAACCAGCAACTGATTACTTGGTACACTGACGGATCCCTCACAGCAGAGGGAGCGGGTGCCGGTGTCATTGGTCCAAGGAAAATGTACTTTGAGCCAATGGGCAGGTACACTAGCATATTCCATGCGGAAATTTACGCCATAGACAAATGTGCCTCCTTTAATCTGCAAAGGAACTACAGGGGGCAGAACATAGCTATTCTCACCGATAGCCAAGCAGCGATCAAGGCACTTAGGTCCAACCAGGTGAACTCTAAACTGGTATGGGAATGCCTTGAGAGACTGAATACACTCGGCTCGTCCAACAAGGTCTGGATACTTTGGGTTCCAGGCCATGCTGGGCTGGAAGGCAATGAGGCAGCGGATGAACTAGCCAAGAAGGGAGCAGGGATGCCTTTATACGGGCCAGAACCCTTCTGTGGAATCGGAAACGGTTTCATGGCTATGAATCTAAGAAACGAAGAAAAACGGCTGAGGGAACTATATTGGGCGGGCCTACCAGGGATGGAGCAGTCCAGGGTGCTTATTGGGGGATACGAACCCATGCGCACAAAGGATTGCTTAAACCTCACCAAAAAGAACCTCCGAATCATAGTGGGAATTCTCACTGGTCATTGTCGGCTGAACTACCACCTAGGGAAGCTAGGGATATCTACGGACACTGCCTGCAGGTTCTGTGAGGAGGAGGACGAAACCTCTATGCACGTCCTGGGACAGTGTCCAGCACTTGTGCAAAGTAGGTCGATACATCTGGGAGAACACTTAATACCAGATGCAAAGCTGAAACTTCTGGAAGTGGGGAACATACTAAAGTTCCTAACGGTTACTGGCCTGCTTGAGATACTATGATCAACGGGTACACTATAACCAGTAAAAGGGGCACAATAGTTCTTCAAGGACGCGGTGCGACTTTCCCTTAACAAATAATAATACACATTACGTTCTAATTATGTTTCTTTCGAAGATAACATGATTTCTTGGATAACCAAATTTCCTTCCGCCTTAACTTTCCCGTTGGTGAATTGGCGATGATATCGGCGAGTAAAGTGTCGAAAATGAACAAAGGATGCACACTTGTTGATGTCTGGTTCCATATGCAGTTGTTATGCTAGTTCCCTGGTGGTTTTAAAGTGGAAGTCTTGTGGAAGTCCAACATTCACGGCATAAACGGAGACACCGATGCTACACAAAACACTCTGGGGCGACGATCGCTTTAGTAGCCATGTGCCAAATATGTACAGGTTTGGGCAGTATAATTTCGCTGACCACGAAAAAGACGCAAATTATGATGATAAATCTTTTAGGATTATAGCGGGTGAACCTTCCCAAACTCTGGTCAGGCCAAGAAACAAATGCGCCAGCATGATGACAATACAGAGGACGTGTGAGGCGAACTACTGCTTTCATTCGAAGTTGCCTTCGGTGTTTGAGGCATCACATTTATCGCTCCAGTGCTGTAAGTAAATTGGACGATCTGCTTCGCTTTGATGAGTTGGACTGCTTAAATACCTTGGCTGGCTGGAAATTGCAGAATTTGATCGGGCTAAGAAATAAGAAATTTGTACCGGTTCAAGCTACGTCTAGTTCATGACGTCTGTGAGGATATGATCCTAGTTGACCACTGATGCAATATGTTGAAAGTGCCGTCCTTTATTCAGGGAATGATTTTGCACCGATGTAACGCTGCTCCATCGGCTTCCGAATCGAATCAGTTCGATACCCTCCGAGATGATTGGGATTCAGAATTAGGGACTGTTGAAGGCTTTTCGGAATATGACAAACCTGTCGGTAGCATGTTGAATCTTGAACGATCGATAGTAGTATTCAATCATGTCATTCTATTGATATGGCGCCGTGCGGACCCATTTGGCCCCAGAAAAGGTTGATTAGCACCGTGAACCGCGCACTCTTCCCAGATATAGGTAAGGCAGGCACCTAGCAAGCCTGTGATTTAGTAGTAGTTTAGTAGTTTTATCAGCTGTCCGGGTGGTTGAATTGGGTGTCCTAAGTGTCAAAATTCTGTAAAGAGTTGCGATTGTGCTTTCCCCTTGCTTGGACAGATATTTTTCTGCGTTAGCGCAGCTCCTGTTCAAGTCTTGTTTGAGCACTTTTTAGAGCTGCGTAGACAAAGGATCTGTGGCCGGTGAAAAATATAGAGAAAAATAGTGCGATTACTGTGTACCATCGAAAGCAATGAATAGCTCTCGGTCGTAAACGGTTTTTTTTGTTAAAAAAAAGGATCACAATACATACCCGATTCTTTGAAATATTCCCGCCTAATGCAGGTGCGCGTAATATTATGGAAGGACACCTGTTCACAGAGTCAGTGTTATGTATGATTTCAGGAACGAAGTTGTAGTGCCATTGGAGAGCGCTGCTTTGCTATTTTGGAATGCACCTTCTGCTTACACTGACTGTATTTATTCGTTCAGTATAGCAGATATTTTAGCAGCATAACTTGCCTAGTGTCTCTGGATTCAGAAAATCCTCCCAGTTACCATATATGTTGGAGGTGGCTGTCTGAAACTAGAAAAATGTCGATCAAGTACAAACTTGCGAACGGACATCCATGCAAGATATAGTTCAAGGTGCGGTGCACCATTACCTAGACTTATCGACGGGCAAGTAAACTCGAACGGGAAGAATAGTATTTTATTCGTCATCTGCAGGATGTTTTCAGAGTCTGCGGAAATCGGTTACAGAAAATACCTGCTGAGGCTCATGATGTACATGCCTATATATATGGTTGCCATTCGCCCCTTAATCAGGCCTATCGTATCAACGCGCCATCGTTCAAATCTCACCGAAATGGGCTTCAGCTCCTTGCGCACTTCCCAAAACGCTTCCACTCCCCGTTTATTATTCTGCGCCATGTACTCTGAGGCGATCCATCCGTCAACCATCTTGAGATTGTAGATTTCACTGGTGTTTTCAATGATGAGCATCATGTAACGATATGGGGTTTTACAGAGGCTCAGATGCCTGTCGCCGTTAATTAATGGTTGAACTATTGTATTAGAGCAGAGTAGAGATGATCAAATACTCTCAGATGTAATGACTTGAGGAATAATGGAGATTCTATGATGGAGCTCCCACGTTGCAACATGAACCCCGACCTTTAAGTGAGTTGGTTACATTCTTGCGCTGGATGTTCGTAAGCAAGTCCTGTCAAGATAGTCAATCCTGGTAGTCTGTACCGATGATGGTGCCCCGAGTCTTATCAAAGCTGCAATATCCTCGGCTGGCAGCATCAAAGTTGAGTTTTGGTACGGCACATGCGGTGCCCTGTCAGATCTCGCAGAAGGGTGAAAATTTCGAGGTATTTGCTTTTTTTTTGCCGCAAAAGTAATAGCTCAAATAATTGTAAAACATACAGTATCCGCCGTTCTGCTCCGGATAGTATTACCAATCCACTATCTTTCAAACGGGTGTCCACAATGAGAAGCTCAAACTATTTTTGGTTAAGTAGCATAAGTGATCTGCAAACTAACATATAATATGAAAGAATACCTTATCTAATCGTGTTTTAGTGCGTTGACATATTTAGGTAGAAAGATATGCTTTTGCCGATTTGATGAAGTACGGTATATATGGTTATCGGATGATCACGTTGAAGTCATCATTGGATAATGCAGCAAAAGATCGCAAGGTGGAGCGTAGCGAAGATGTACTTGCTATCCTACTCCGAGTTAAACCACAGTGCTTCGTCAAGCCAGTCATCTCCAAAGCCGATGGTCTGCAATCGAGCGCAATTAGATTAGAATCATTGGTGGTTCCTCACTGAATAATAATATGACGTCTGTTTAAGTTTTTTCTTTTTTTGAAAATAATAATTGAAATTCACAGCAGTCCCGTTTCGGCGTTTTTACCAACGCAATATACTTGAAAATATAATTTCGATGGCACCGCTGACATACTGAATGTGCACACTGAGTAACATCCGATAAAATTTCATGTTCTATTTCAAATCATTGGTAATATTCGGGAATCTTAACTTTTCTCAGTACCAGCGAAAAGAGGATGATTGTTAGTATTCCCAAGAACGGCACTCATCTTGAGTGCGATATCAAAAATGGTATTTACGTGCCTCCTGTCATTGCTGAAAAAAAAGTTTAAATCGTCTCAAAAACGGACCAAAGACATTTTGAACTAACCAACTAAGAGGCTGGTTTTCGCCCTGGAGCCACCTCTACCAGCCCCATAAACACTCTCCAGACCATTGTGGAATAGTGTGGGGAATGCGGATCACAGGTTTAACTGCTTTTCATCGCTTCTGAGACAGTCTTCGCAAGCGTGAACAGTGACTGTGTCTCAAAGGTTTTAACTAATAATTATCAGAGGAGGGACGTGAAGGACGCCAAAGTCGACCTCTCATCCACGACGATGAAAAACTGAAAATGTGGAAAGGACACTTCACCACGGTTCTTGACTGTATTGCATTCGGTGAGGTTCCTCCTCTTGTAGCTGAGATGGCTAGCCACCGTAACAGACGAATACGGACTGTTCCTCAAGCAGAAGAGAAATCACTTCCAATATCAATGCACTCAAACGGGGTAAAGCCCCTGAGCTTGACGGTCTTCCCGCAAAATTATTTGTCGCCGCATCTACAGATGCATCTAAGATCTGATAATTCTACCCGCGACTTTTTTCTAAGAAAGAACGTTTCGCGTGAGCGAAAGAACATGATGATCACCAAGATCCCGAAGAAGGGGACCCGTTTTGGGTGTGGCAATTCAAAACGTATCTTCGTGCTCCCTGCCGTTGCAAAGATAATAGCTAAAATAATTCAGGAACGCATCAAAGAACATCTCGAAAGCTTGATCGACAAAGAGCAGGCTGATTTCCGCTTTAGATCAACACCCTAGGGATCATTTTGGAATAGTGCGCCGAGTTAAGATCTTTGCTGCACTTGCTGTTCATCGATTTCGAGAAAGTTTGCGATATCGTGAATAATGAGTGTATCTAGAGTGTTCTACGTGAGAGGAGCATTCCGGAGAAACTAATAACTGTCATCAGAGCGACATATGGTATCGTAAAATGTCACGTGCTGCATCTAAGTAAAATCCCGGAGAATTTTCAGGTCCAAAGCAGAGTCCGCCAGGGTTGCATCCAATCGCCAATATTACTTCTTCTTGTTATCGGTGACGTTCTTCATACTCTCTTGTCCGGAGAACGTGGAGGAATTCAATGGACAATAACATCTTTCCTTAAACACCTCGACTACGCCAATCACATTTCTTTGCTTTCTCATCAGATCATGGACTTTGGCCAAATGACTCTGGATTTGGAAAGAGAAGCAATTAGAGTTTGAGTGAACAACAAAACCAAGTATCTCAGTCTGACGCGTCGTCGTGCCCTCCCTATCTGCATTAATGGGTAGAGCATCGAAGGCGTCGATCAATTTGTTTATCTTGGAAGCTTGGTTTCTGCGGACGGTGACACTGAACTAGATGTTGCCTGCTTTTGCTCTCCTGCCTGAAAGCTAGAAATGCATATCACAATACAATGATCAAGTTGGGAATAGCACATAGAGCGTGATGTTCGCCGTTACTCAAAAGTTCCAAGCTTTTGTCAATACCTGTCTACATCGTATCATCTTTGTTTGCTGGCCTGGCACCATCTCAAATGAAAAACTCGCAGCACAGGATTGGCACTCCTATACAATATAATCGGAAGACCGAATTGGCGATGATCACACATTAAGGAGGGGCGACATTGCGGACTACTCCATGCAGTGCAATCTACTGTCTCCAGATGGCGAACGAGTGATCCTACCCAAAAGCAGTTCGCGCAGAATAGTAGAGGAGCAGTGCGAGTGTCTTGGAAAGTCATGGAGGAGTTGAGGGGTTTTTCGCGCGTAGGTGTGGTTGACGCGTTATGCCCCACCTAGGGTGGCTGGAAGGGAGGAAGGAGCTCGACTAGGCTGAAAAAATCCACTTGCTGTAACACCGGGCTATGGGCTTTGGTAAAATGGTTATAAGTTTGATAATCAGAGTATGGCTGATGGGAAATACCAACAAACTCAAAGATTTCGGTTTGAGTTGTCATCACGCTCTTCCAGTTTGCATTGATGCACCGAACTTAATGCTACTCGACGTTATACCAACGCTAAATCCGCCTTCCCTGTTTTGTCCAAAATTTGAAAAGGCAACTATCTTAGCACCAACTCCAAGTTAAGGCTGTTCTGCTCGAAATTTCCTTGGTGAACGCTGGCCTGCGACGTGTCATCGAGCCTGATATAATTTTGAATGAAGGACTTCGTTTAGGTGCAAAGATACCCGTGGACATGTTGATCAAAAGGCGTACGTGTCTGCACCCTAAACGTTGGTACCCTAACTGGAAAGACCCAGGAACTCGCAAGAGCCTTTCGGAAAACGCGCATTGATACCCGCGCTCTGCAAGAAACCCGATGGTCTGGTGCCAAAAGCTGCGACATTGAACACGGTAAAAATGGCTACAAACTTCTCTATTTTGGTAGCCAATACGCTCAATATGGTGTTGGCATTGTCATCTCAGAGGGTTTCCGGGATGCCATTAAAGAAGTCGAATGATTTGATGATCGGCTGATGAAGCTCACCATTATATCAGCTGATCGAGTTATTCACCTCTTTACCACGTACGCACAACAGACAGGTCGACCTGATGACGAGAAAGATGCCTTCTGACAACTTCTCGATGAAAAAACTTGTCACCCGCCTGCTGACGACTATATCATCATTGCCGGCAACCTTAATGGTCACGTGGGTGAAAAGGCAGACGGTAACAGGTTCAATGGGGGAGAGGGGTTCGGAGCGCGCAATGAAGGTGGCTAGCGTATAATCGATTTTGCGGACACCCATGACCTTGTACTTATGAATAAATGGTTCATCAAACGATTGTCTCATCTTCCCACATTTTATATTGGGAACAATAAAACGCAAATCGACTATATTCTCATAAGACGCCAACATTTTACCACTGTCACTGATTGCAAAGTCGTTCCCTATGAGACCATCGCACCTCAACATCGGCCGTTGATTGCTGTCCTGCGAATTAAGCCACCGATAAAACGGCGTGAGGAACGCACTGGCCCGCCGCGCATTAAATGGTGGCGATTTGCTGAGAAGAACGAAGAAATGATCTCACTCATACGATTGCCGGCCATTACGAATGTGGAAGAGTCATGGAACCAAATGAAAGACATGATCCACAAAGCGGCCTCTGCAACCCTCGGGGTCACCAAGCCGGGTAAGCGGTACATCAACCGAGATACTTGGCTTTAGAATGATGATGTTAAATTGAAGGTTCGTGAAAAGAAACGCCTCTACCATAAATTTCTCGACGATAAAACAGCGGGTAATTGGCAAATTTATAAGAATGTCAACCGGGAAGCAAAGAAAGCGGTCGCTGTCACCCAAGCGAACCATTACAAAAATCTTTATGATAAACTGGAGACTCGGGATGGCGAGAGAGATCTGTATCGACTTACTAAAAGCCGTAAAGAACGCACACAGGATATCGAACACTTCTGTTGCGTTAATGACAAGAACGGTACTTTGCTTACTAACCGTCGAGCCGCAACAGATAGATGGCGAGAATACTTCGAACAGATTTCAACTGAAGAATTTGCTCATCCTCCACTTTTACAATCATTGCCGGCATTTGGAGTAGTTGCACCTGTAAGCGCAACTGAAGTCGAGGAGGCAATAAAACGAATGGAATTGGGAACAGCCACAGGACCTGACGACTTCGCATCTGAGCTCTAGAAAGCGAAGAGCTGGAACCCAACACTGTGGCTCAGTGAATTCTTCAATCTGGTTATTTAAGAAGGAAGAACACCATCTGACTGGCAAGAAAGTACCACTGTTCCAATATGGAAAATGAAATGATGCGCGGTTACTCATGGAGAAACACCGTGAGAAGCATCATCCTCTTTACATTGCATTTCGGGATCTAGAGAAAGCGTTTGACCGTGTGCCACAAGAACTCATCTGGTATGCTTTACAACAACACTTAGTGCCAGAAGAACTCGTACGCTGAGTTCAATTGCTCTACCACAATCCGAAAAGTAAAGTCCGAGGTATAGCGGGTGTATCAAACTCGCTTCGTGCCTCTGTTGGTATTCATCAAGGAAGTGAGAGGGCTCACCACTCCTCTTTGTTCTTGTTATGGACACCGTCACACGGGATATCCAACGTCCAGCGCCCTACACACTGCTTTATGCAGATGATGTTTTCCTAGCATCTGATAGCAAAAATGATCTCGAGCAACTTGTTCAAAAATGAAATGATCGCCTCATGCAACACGGTCTCAGATTGAACCTAAACAAAACTGAAACAAACACAATCACTGTCAGCTTCAGTGATCTGCGACTTAAATACCTCGGGTCAACGCTATCAGCCAATGGAGAACTGTGTTATGAAATTGCTTCACGCACTAACGCAACCTGGATGAAGTAGCGTTCCACAACTGGTGTTCTTTGTGATCGACGTATCAACAAACGTCTTAAATCTAAAATTTACGACAATGTCGTCCGTCCTGCCGCTTTCTATGGTTCTGAGTGTTGGCCAACTATAAAACAGAATGAACAGCGTCTTGCGGTAATGGATACGAAGATGTAGCGTTAGACTAGTGGCGTGACACGTTTTGATCACATCCGAAATGAGGATATCCGCGATCGTTATGGGGTTGCACCGATGGCGGAAAAGTTGCGAGGGAGGCGTCTTCGATGGTATGGTCATGTATTTCGTGCTAACGAGAGTTCACTTGCCAAGATTAGTCTGAAGATCGAAGTCGATGGTAAACGACCAAAAGGCAGGCCGAAACAACGGTGGTTTGATACACTGGATGTTGATTTAAAAGCCTCAAGATTGCACCCAGATTAGGCATTCGATAGAGCCAGATAGCGAAACCGATCACGACGAGCCGAACCCACTTGTGAACGGGAAAAGGCTGAAAAAAAGAAGAAGATGTCGATCAAAAGGCGGAAGCGACTGAGTAGGCCAGTTCCATTGGTGGATATCACATGAAAGCGAAACCTAATAACCCAGGGTGGCCTAGAAGTGAGCCATCCCAGGACAGGTGGGATTGTGAAAACTTCTTGAAAAGTCGTCGGGTAATTGAAGCATATCGGCAAGAAGCAGAAACCATAGCGTGTAAGTATAGCTCGTGCGGTGCCTCTACGTAGGGTTTATGACAACCATATAATGAGGCATAATTGATGATTCCATATTTTTTAAGACTCTCAAAGTAAACTCCTCCTCGGAACTTGCAGTGCAGTAGCGGAGACCATCTATTGACAATTTTTATTATTTAAAATCCATAAAGAAAAACGCGCAATCTCAATTGAAAATTGTAAAAGTTGTTTCTCAATATTCTCTTTCAATTTATATTAAGTTAAGTGTAAAAGGTTAGCTTTATCCTGATCTTGTCAATGTTTTACATGCGCTACAATACCGCTAATGAATCTCTCCGTACACATTGCGCGAATGCAATTACTTGGTCAGTGCGCGCATCATCTAGACATCATAATTCGGACGCTAGTCCATCAAGTAATCTAAAGATATCGACCTTTCGCTTTCAGATACTTGCCAATTATTTATCGCACACACACATCAAGATCCAGCGCGGTCTTGATTTTCTTCCCAACATGAACTTTTTCTCTTTCACAGCCAGCGTACATCAATCATGGGGGGTCAAAAGGTTAGGAGGTTGATTGAGCAGATCAGCTTAACTCCATACTATAAAGTCACACTCTGATTGATCAGATTTATACATCGTTGACTTACCATGTGGTACTTCATCTTGGAGGTGAGAAAAAGAAGAGCAAGCAGCCACATTTCCTTTCTAAGATCATAGGCTGACACGGTGATAGGCAAGCAGACTGCCGAGGTAGGTAGACAGACAGGCGGGTAGACAGATAGGCTACGTCCGTGTTAAAGGCGGATGAAAAAACGGCGAACGATCGTAGATCCATTTATTATGCAAATATATCAAATGGGGAACAGTCGTCAAAGTGATTTCTTTTATATGGTTCTGAATGCGCTCATTGTGGAGGTAATAGAGATCAAGCCAGTTGAGTGGATCCGAGCTAATCTGGCAGAGGTAGGTGTTCCGTTTGCTGCAGGAATTTCAGAGACTCCCAACAAGCGAAGGGTGGCCTGAACCCATGGAGGGAGCTCCCCAATTGAAAAATCAGGAACTTTTTACGGATAAATGATTTTTCGACCCCCATACTCTAGGTCATAGTTAGTGCTCCGTCAGAACTCTTTAAGAAAATAACTTTTCCCTGCATTCTTGCCCGTTTCTCCATTAGACTGACTTGATACCGATAAAAAGTTTGCTATCTCTGCCATCGATACTGAAAAAATAGTCGCAAAATAGAAAATTTCAATCTGATTTTCCATTACAATTTCATGTGAACTGAAACTATGAAACCTTTTCAAAAATGCCGATTCCATCGATGCCCCACGAAAAAATGAACTCCAATTTTTCCACCATGTTCACACCGCGCCGTTGGTGGCTAAGGAGGATTCAGCTCACCTCCGACGCCTTCGTTGCGGCTTTTGCGATCAACCTAAAAAATAAGCGTTTGCTCATTCTGGTACTGGAGTCGTGGGTGTAAATTGCAGCTCAATTGACGTCTGATTAAGGTTGAGGTGATCGTGCTGAGTTTTTGATTTGTTGATGTTTTCATGCTTACAATTTCATGTTCATTTTGAAATCTCGTTGATAGTCGGATGGAATTTACTTGTCGGCTTGGATCATTTTTGTCGCAATCAGAAATTAACTGAAATGAGTCAATTGAAAGGTTTGTACTGAAGTGATTCGATCACATCAGATCAATTAGGAGACCGATTCGTGGGCAATGGACAGGAAAAAAATGTGGATTGTGGCGGAAGATTAGCGCTAATGAAGATCAATTTATCTTAAATCGACCAATAAATTGATTAGGAGGTATGTTCAGAATGGGAGTTTTGCAGGGAGAATCGTCGAATTGCTGATCAATGTAGAAGAGTCTGATGAGGTTTGCGTACTGTTATACATAGTGAAGAAGACACGGCTCAGAGAAAATAATACTTGTTTGGAACATACAAAATATCTAAGCGGAGGTAAGTATTTGTTCGTCCAACGCTGAATCAAATGCCTGAAGAGGGAGTTAAGTAAGCTAAATAAATTTAAATTAATAGAAGGCTAAAAACAGAGCGTCCACACTAGAATATATACCAAAGAAGCAGAACCAGCCTTCTGCCAATATTTTACTAAATGCTTGACCGCGTATAGTGGACTAACGTATCTAGATTAGATCAAAGTGATGTTCAGTCACCAAAAGCCCGAATGCCAGCGAAAAAGCTGTCGGCGTAAATATGGAAATGACAACTCATGGGTCAAATAACAGAAATAATAAAGAGTCGAGAATGGAAAATTCAAAACCAACTACAATTCGAATAGGAATATAGTACGTATCTTGCGAAATAGATTCGGCACGGACTATTAAAAAGAGGCAACTTAGGCGAATATGTCTGATCACTGGTTGATCACCATCATCATCAACGATTGTCTTAATAATTTAGTGAGCAATTCCAAAATGCACTGAAATTTACCTGCTGGATAACCCCAGTCGCTCTCCAGCGTCCTGTCTTGCGCAAAGTTCTGTTTGAGCCACGCCACGTCTATTCTACCATAGATGTTGACCTATAGACTTTCGGGGCTACATTATTTTCACCAATACGAATCAAATGTTTTCTCCAATACAGCTTATTAGACAGGATTACATCCACAACCAACGGTCGTCTAAGAATGTTCGTTATGTAGGCTACGGAGGAATAAGTTTCCTGAACAAAACAAAAAATTCTTGGGAGAATTCCTCTCCCATTGCTAAGGGCTCAGAATTTAGCGGTTTTTGAACCCAAGGCTATGAAAAATATATGTTAACTGGACAGAGCTTTGACCCTATGATGATACATTTCCAGTTTTTAGTTGTCAGTCAGTTGATTGTCTTTCAGTTCATTTGTCTGTCTATCTTTTTTAAGGAGGCCTTCTTAATTCTCAAAAGGCGCTTATCTTGACACGCCAGAATGTACCCCGGTTTCGTTCGTTTTCTTTTACCATAAAGAGAGGGTTAACCTGACGTTATATGTGTTCGCCATCTTGCCTACCAAGATGTTAATGGGCATCGCTCTAAAGATGATGAATGCAATTTTTTAGTTTATAGCTTAACAAAACTAACCAAATAAAAAAAACTGACCCAATATCAAAGAAGGAGGAGGAGCTGATTGCGTTTGGGAAATTCGGCGAAAGAGGCAGCGAAAAGTGGAACACCTGATATGACATCGGGACGCCTCAATAAAGAGGAAGCCTTACAAAGTGACGCTACCAAAGGTAGGGGGATGGCACCTCCAATACCCTTTTGTGTTCCTTTTCCGGAAAAAAGTCCAGTCAAAATTGCTAATCCTGAGCAAGTGGATTCGGACATGAATCGGCTCATCAGGAAATGCGTGACAGTGACGAAGCATATGCGGTCGGCAACGTTCCCCCAGAAGAACATCAGTAAAGGGGTCAAAAACGGTCTAGTGAAAATGGAGGAACTACTGGACTGTATCTCCTTCTACAGGCGAGCGTGGACATCAGCATAAGACGCACGAAAAACAGAAATAGCTGAGAACATTATAAGTGTCAAATGGATCGCAGATAGCCCACTGTAAAGCGAACTGACGAAACAGCCGAAAGATGAAGGCCCGCCTGAAGACACTTTACCTAAGTAGACAACTAGTAGCGGAAAATACGAGGAAACCAAGCATTACACGGTCGGCTCTGCTAATTAAGCCGACAGGAGGAGAGAAATTTGCGGAAGTCCTCTGTGAAATCTCCTACAAGATGAAACTTGAAGACATTACAGCCGAAGAAAACGAAGCGCGGCGGAGTCCTCGTCGAACTAGGTCTGAAGAAGAATAGCTGGAGTTCGTTCTGCGAAGTGTTCAAGGGGCTACTGGGGGTTCTAGTGAAAGGCCTATGCGCTCTCTGAAAACACAAGATCTTGAGGTGGAAGAGGCAACAAAGCGGGAATATCCAGAGGTAGTCAATGCCCGAATAGGTATCACTTCTATGAATGCTCGATGGCAAAACTCGCTGTGGTGGAAGTCCTCGAGCAATATGCGGGAAAATCTAAATTGTATAGGTAGTACGCAGGGTGCGAATGCGGATAGCAACAGATGTCTGGACTATGGACACGCGTCAGGAACTTGCAACGGGCCCGACAGGAGGACAACATGCCGTAGAAATGGTAATATAGGTTAGTAAGTGAAGACTTAAAATGAGAGCAAAAATTCCGTTCTATGCAAGAATCTTGGCACGTCTAGTGAGCACGTTACATACACTGCGGGTTTGGAGCGATGCCCAATATTGAAGGTATAACTACAAAGGGCTAAGACTCGACTAGCATGATCCGTATTTATAAATTAACATATTCCGAAGTACATCCGCTCAACAGTTGCTAGTGCAGTTCGCTGCGGAGGTAAAGACTGATCTAGTCATAATCAGTGCGCAATTCCGGAAGAGGAATGTGGTTTCATGCTATCTCGACTTATCAGGCATCGCTGGCATCTAGTTCCAAAACGGCATTCGACTTCGTTTTTTCTGTCCAAAGGCCGATTGACTGGCTTTGTTTGGGTTAGTGTTTAGGGACAACGTATTGACCTGACACCGAATGAGACGATGCCGAATGTTTGGCGCCGGCTTGATGCTCCGGGGAATGCCATTTCGGGCCCAGGAGCGGGGAGGGGGGAAATCCTGGTAGAAGGTGACTTTAATGCTAGGGCCTTTAAATGGGACATCCCTCAGTCAGACTGTATTAGTTCACTTTACTTCATTAATTAATTTGTAAATTATTTTTTTTATTTAAGGAAAATATTTTCTGTTAAAATCAAGCGCCACAAGCTCCTTTCACTGAATCAATCTCACTGATTTTTTTTAAAATGAACTGGCTGAAATATAGAAGCACAATCTTGGAACTGGCTGGCGCCTTGACGTTAGTGGTGGTTTTGGCGTGCTTCAGGTTAATTTGACTAACCTTCATATTTGTAGACATAATGTGAAAATCGGCGCCAACTAAAAAATCTGCTACATCCGGTGTGAATCTCACCGGGATTACTCACTTGTCTTCACCTTCTACCGGAAGTTGTGCTTTCTTGCGTCCGATTTACCACAATTGGTGGTGCAGTAATGTTCATTAACTTCATAAACAAAAAAACAGAATCCTTGCCACTTGGAAAGTGAAAATCCGCCGCTTCCATTTTCATGTGGTTCCTACACCCTTATTGTTGTAGTGAACTACCCCATCGCGACAAACTGATATTCGGGAGCAGATCAGCACACCGTAGTTCTTCCGCCTGTGATAGCATATATACATGGTTGCAATTCACGACTTGGGAGGCTACAACTCGCGAACCACACCTACGAACCATCGTTCGCGGTTACATTAAATACGTTTCAACACCGATAACGACTTCCTCAGACGCTCGTACTTCTACTTTACTGTTCTGCGCCAAGTGCCCTTGGGGCGACCAACCCGTCGCCTATCGTGGCAGAGTCAATTCCACTAAATGGCGTACACCCCAACGCAATTATTGCGCCCCATAATGCCTGGCCTATGGACTAGTACTCCCGCTTTCCAATCACAGTGCAACTGAGTTCTTCGTTTGAGATACCAATCGATTCAGCTTTGAATGAGTAACTGAGTCAAATCAGGGTAATAATCTCGGGAAAGCGCAATTCTGACCACATTGCCTTCTACAGTGTATTGTAATCCTGCGGTGTGCTGTTACGGTTTTGAATGTAGTGATAATAGCTATTAGTTTCTCCGGGGAATACCCCTCCTGCATAGAGCACTGGAGATACCCTCTGTATTCTTGCTATTGAGAGGTTGATGTGGTCAATTCACAAGGATTCGGATCGTAAACCAGCCAGTTCTCTGCCCATCAAACTTTTGAAATATTCTTCAATGCATTCCAGGAATATTCCAGCTATTATCATTGCAACGGCCAGGAGTACGCAGATACCTCCGGTTGTCACTCTCAAAACGGGTGCTCTACTTTACAATCTTCACGTTCATCCCCTTCTTGCACGCTCGGAAAAATTTCGGATACCCAAGATTTTTATATGAGTGGAAGTAGCAGATCTGCAGTAATTGCAGGTCAAGCGATAAACAACTCTGCCAAGAGAGTGTCAAGCCCAGGCGCTTCACTCCGTTTTAGTGCATCTTTTCAGTTATTCGTCATCATATGTGGGGAGTCGACTGTTGACTTTCTTAATAGGACGATCAAAACCTCTGCCGGCACGTGGAAACTCTTTTATGATATGGTATACATTTCTGAAATCATTCTTCTCCCAGCGGTCGATGGAGCCTTCAACCCCTGCCGTTCACCGATCCGTCTCTAAGATTCCGCAGGCAGCTAGATCTTAAGAGGCCCCTTCGGGACGTGACCGACGACCTGTGTAGCACCTGAGAACCTGTTGATGGCAACGCAATGCTCATCCAAATCCTCAGCCGAGCTACTTATTATATATGCGTCAAGATAACTTTCCCACTGTGAAGCAAAAGTTAGATCATACAAGTTTCAAAAGTAGCGGACGCAACACCTAAACCGCCATCAGATGATGATCTTTTTCCGGGCCGATGCCGGCGCCATTCTTATAACGCACATTCACGATACAATTTCTGAATCTTCTATTGATCGCATAATTGCTCATGCGGTGCCGATTAGTTGAAACTCAACTAACCTTCCGACAGACTCTGTGCTAGAACAACGTGCCACCAATAACGAGATGGAGTAAGCTGTAAAAATCTTCAAACTTTCCTCCATTATCGTTGCGGCCGACAAGACTGTGTTTCATCACATGCCCGAGTAAGGTGTTGCCAAATCCTACCTTGGCATTCAAATCTCCCTTCACCGTCATCTTTGGTAGGCCTCTCTCGTAACTGCAATTGAAAAGAAACCTTCTGCACTACATCCGAAGTTGCCGTTGGTGCATAGCATTGTACAACTGTGATGCTTCTTAACCAGAACCGGAATCTTGCCATTAGAAGGCTGTCAGAAATCGGCTCCCAGGTCAAGAGAGCGCGGTAGTCAGGACATGGAGGTGAAACGAGAAACAGAGGTTAAATATTTGAGAATTACGATGGACCAAAAATAACTGTGGAAGGCGCATGCCGAAAACACTTATCGGAAAGCCTCGAGGCCTCTGATGACGTGCAGGTGCATAGCAGCAAAAAATGGGGTTGCACACTGAAGATACTACTTTGGGTATATATTGCAATAGTGAGACCAATGATCGCCTATGGAGGGGTGATCTGGGCAGAAAGAACTGAATTCAGCACAAAAGCCAGGGAATTACACAAACTCCAAAGGCTGGCATGCGGGGGTATCAGTAGGGCAATGAGGCCATGCCCAACGGCATCCGTGCTTCTGCGAATAACCCTCTCCATCTCTTCTCCATTTGCACCTACAGATGCAGGCAAGGAGGGCAATTATTACGAGCATTAATGCGGGGAGCTGCCTAAATAGAAGGAAGATTGATGATCTTTGTAGGAGGAAGCCCCAATTAATGGTACCAAGGGATAACATGAAAACGAGGTTTCACTTCGATTTCCAGGCGGAAATATACCCCATAAATAGTTGTGCCTTTTTTAATCTCCAAAGGAACTTCAGGGGGCAGAACATTGCTATTCTAACTGACAGCGAAGCGGCGAACAAGGCACTTAGGTCCAATCAGGTGAACTCGAAACTGGCATGAAAATGTCTTAAGAGACTGAATACGCTCGGCTCGTTCAACAAGGTGTGGATACTCTAGGTTGCAGACCATGTTGGTTTAGAAGGCAATGAGGCAGCAGACGACCTAGCCAAGAAGGGACCAGTGATGGCTTTAAACGGGCCAGAATAATTCGTTAGAAGCGGAAACGGGTTCATGGCTATGACATTAAAACTGAAGAGGAATGGTTGAGTGGACTATACTGGACGGGTCTGGTAGGAATGGGGCAGTCCAGGGTGTTATAGGGAGATACGAAGGCAAGTGCTCAAAGGACTGGTTAAACCTCACCTAGAAGAATCAGCTAATTATAGTGGGCATTCTTACTGGTCATTGTTGGCTGAACTATCGCCTAGGGAAACTAGGGATGTCTATGGACATTGCCTGCAGGTTCTGTTCGGAGTGAGATGAAACCTCTGGGACAGTGTCCGGTACTTGTGCAAAGTAGGTCGAGGCATCTGAGAGAACACTTAATACCAGATGCAAAGTTGAAAGATCTGGACGTAAGGAATATACTAAAATTCCTAACGGTTATTGACTTGCTTGAGATGCCTTCGATTGCTAGGTACACTATAATCAACAAAAGCCTATAAGACCAATTTCTGTAGTAAGAAATGAAAAGGGAAATAGAACTTCAAACACCTCCTCCAAACACCAGCAAAATAGGAAACAGGTAAGACACCTGTTCCTGAGTTCCTTAGCAAGGCAGGCCTGGAACAGATACCGGTTGTTGCGCCGTTGAAGATGAGGTTGAATTTTTTCAATAAAGATTACCACACAAACTAGACCCAATTTAAACTGCGAAAAATCTAATTTAGAATTTCTTCTTCTACTTTAAACTCCAATTTTCTTCTGAAGACGTGAATCTGATGATTATGAGTCTCAGCGTTAGATGTGCATCACAATAAGATTGCATTGGACTCCGCGCTGCGACTCCATAAAATTTACTTCTATTTGACCCTCGCTTAGCTCTCGTTATTTATGTGGTTTAATTTTGAGGTTTTATTATAAATACTGTATTTACTTTCAGCATGGTCTTGCAACTCAATGAAGTCCTCCGAATCCGGTTGAAGAGCGCAAATAATAGTTTTTCCTATTGCAGAACTTCCCGCACAGAAGTTGCTGCCAGTTGTTAGCTGCAGACTTCAAATTACTGTTTTTCTTTCTAGAATATAATTTAGTAATTTGGCGGAGAACTTTGCGTAATTCTGGCGCCCCGTGTACTGCAAGAATAAGATTGGATTCCAAATTGAAGATAAAGATTTCCTTCAAATATGGATTGTTTCGTTTTCTCGGAGGCATCTTCATCTAATAGTCGTCGCGTTTGCGGTTTATTGTATCTACTAATGCCTGTTCGCCTCCAGTAAAATATTGGAATCGTGATTTTCTTCGAATATGAATACAAAAACAAGTGCAGCTACCATTGGGATGGTGGAGACCACTGCCGGTAGCTGCAGCAGGAACCATCTACCGTACGTTTGCGAGGTTTTATCTAATAGAAACCGATGGGACAAAAAGTTCACGATAAGCGAGAGTAAATGGTTCAATTTCTTTTACGGTGCACTACTCGTATTTCTGCATTCGAAAAATCGCAGTCCCAGTTCCCACACTTTGAAAAGTGCATGGGGTTTCGACAGGCACCAGGCACCGCCAACACTCTGATTCGATTTGCAGCGTTCTGTGTCAAATGGTGCACACTGTGTCTAATATCTATTATCTCGAGAGCTAAACAGTGTGGCGAAAACGGTAGTGCACATGATTACGTGAAAATTGGAGGAATCTATGGACCGGTTGCAGTCGAGAGAGTTGTCGGTTCAAGAAACATTCAAGATCAGGGGTCAACAACGCCGACTCTGTATGTCATGAAAGTGGTTTGTTGGGTGCGGGTTTGAACCATTTATGCATAGTACTTTGAGGTCTTTGGTAGAAATAGATTAGTAGATACCTGACTTTTCTATCCCCAACTTTCCCTTCCTTTCTCTACTCAACCCCGAGCCGGCAACTCAACCCGATTACACTACATAACCGTCCATATGCAGAATAGGTCGATTGGATCGGATTGCACCGATTTGGTGGAGCTTCTCCATCTAATTTGCATTTCGTATTCATCAATATCTCTTCAGCGTCTATGGCGTAAATGTGAAATACCTTAATTTGCATGTTGCAGATTACCGATGTGAATTGGTATCGTACGGATGGATCGAATACGTTGTGTAAAACAAGGAAAAGTGCTCCGGCGAGGTAACATCCATCAAGACGCCTATTATTTGTAATTTATCACGAACAATCGGCGGACCTGTAACTAAAGCACTTCCTTTATGCGAAACGGTGCCATGGCCTAGGATGACTACTTACCTGCAGTGTCATCATAGAATCCACTCAAAAGATGCTATCCGCCGTAAAATGCAGTCGACAATGGGAGTATTGCAGACGGACCTCAACAACAAGTGCTGAGACATGGAAGTTTGAAAAGGGGCGCACAATAGATGTGTCTTAAATGTTTCAGCAAGTGTCAAAACCAATTTACATATATCCCTGTCCATTTTGCTTAAAGTTGCGATCGTTTGACATTTTGTTTGCTTAGATTTACATCATGGAAATGTTGGTTATTGTTTGAATGGCTCTGGAACTTATGGTTGCAATTATGGCCCCAAGAAATGCGCATAGTTTGCATAATTCAGAACAGGTAATTATTGATAGAAGGTAGGTAAATAGAATTTTGGAATAGATCTAGTTATCTAAATCTGATAGATAAGGTGCATACCGATTTGCTTTATGGATAAACTGTGACATTTGGCTTAGTTTGTTTTCCCACTTAATTTCGTTTAGGAAATTGAGGGAGTGCTAAGTCATCCACTTGTTGGCCGACCAGACCAGTTGGGTAGGAACTCATTTCCACTGTTGTCGTCCTTGAACTCAGGCTCCCAAATTGATTCGTGGTTTCGTCCAGGGCATCGTCATCGTCATCAGACTCTGCCTCGCCTCTGTCCTGGTAGCAGCGTGAGCCCGCGTCTGATAAGTTACCTCTGCTCTGGACGAAACCACAAGTATATTGTTCTTTAATCTTTAAAACGTTATCTTCAGTATTCTGACGAGATAAATAAAAAAGCGAACCAAAAAAGCATCCAGGTTATACAAGACTGCAACCAAACATAGAATAATATCCTCTATTTGTCGGGAAAAGTAACTTGGAGCATTCAGGGCGAGTCTGGAAGTCAGGGTGTATCTGCTTCTCAAATCTAATTTTCTGAAGTTCTATTCCGCGGCGCAGGATAAAAGCATTCTGAAACACTGCAGAATTGCAAAAGAGGTATGCTTAATAGAAGCTAGGGTAAGATGGACAGGGAGAACTCCTAAGCTAACAAAATCACCCAGATTGGATGGCCTTTACCCAGTCCTAATCCACTGACTGAAATTCTTCGTACTTAAAACAATGCAGTTGGTATTGGACAGCTCTACTAGAACCAACGTTCCAATATATAATCCCTTACATCCATGCGAACATGCTTAACGGGTAGGATGATAAACCGAGACTACCCTGTATCAACTGACAGATAGATTGCAATAGCTGTTCTATGTGCGTTTTTGGAAATCGAGGGCACATCGCATTTTTAAATACAAAGCATTCTAATTCGCAAAGGAGCCAGGAACATCCTGGCCTTCTGGATAGGCAAAATGCTAGGAAGAAGAACGTCGCAAATGCCATGAACACAACTCAAGGTTGTCCACAGTCTGGACCACTTATGTGGAGTATAGTGATTTAGGAATTCTCAGAAGAGCTAACAAATGTCAGATTATGATGATGGTATTATATTGATCTATATGTGTGAATATTAGTACATCCTATGGAACAGAATCCAATTGGGATTCGGAAGTACTAGCAACTGGTGTAGGAGGATGGGGCTGCTCATCAATGTAGCCAAAACCGCCATAGTACTATTCACTAGAAAGCCAAATTGATCACTTAGCAACCACTGGCGAACACGGTATAGGAGTTAACAAAAGGGAAATAAAGATCAAGTATTTGGAAATAACAAAATAGCAAGTATTAATGTTGCGGAGAGAGAATTACTGATACCGTGTGTAGCATAACAATGAGGAGTGTAGTGTATAGTTTTTCCTAAGCCAGGCGAATATTAAGGCGCTTATGTTCAGTCAGATGGTTTTCAAACTGGTATAAGAACGACTTAATAAATTGAATTCGTTTGACTTGCACAATAGGATCAGGATGCTCTAGGTTCCAGACTACATTGGGTTAATAGACCAACTTCCTTTCGAGTGTTCAGAAGGGTTTCGGTCTATTTCGTGCCAATCCTGCTACCTTACTGACAAACTCATCAACTCACCCGAAGATAATGAGGCACTAAGGAAATAGAATCGCCACTAAATAGATCAAAACCCTTCTGGAGAGTCGGAAAGAAGTTGGTAGCCATGGCAGCAACGAAGGAGTGAAACGGTTGGGAGAACTAAATTGGGCGAACTTGCTAGGAGTGCTCCAGTTCAAGGTGGTGACTTTTAAGGTTTTTGTATATATCCCAAGACAATGCTACTTCTTCCTTCCTTAGAAGAAACTCTACGATGATTTCTAGGTCTCTCTGGAGAAGTGCTTGGAAGACGCCATCTACTCCGAAAGATCGCAGTCATTTAAAGGTAAACACTGCCCACCTTACTTTAGCTTCCAAGCATACCTATTTTGCTAGTTTCAAGTTTGCCTTTTTCCTCTTTTGTGGTTGTTGGAGTGTCGGGCGGAACCTCGCCGTCATAAGGTAGGACTCCGGGAAGTGAGTTCTAGGAAGCCAGTTTACTCTGGCATTCTTGGCAAATGTCTCATCTTCCTTCTTCAGACAGACAGAGGATATTGCCTTGTCCCTGTTTACAACTTTCTATAGCCTAGTTGCTTTTGTGGTTCGTTTTATCCCTCCACGGAATTTCCTGAAGCTGTTCCGTTTTGCTTCCCTAATCTCGTCACCATACGCAGTCAGTGTGTTTTTGTACATCAGCCAGTCCTTATTTTGGTTAAGTTTCTGTTCCACCAGGGTACATACCTTGAATGGCTTAACTATATTAGCCGGACAGCTGATCTCATATACATCGATGACGATTTTGCTGAGGTCTTCGACCTCTGTTTCCAGTTCTAGTTCGCTCCTGACATCATCGCCCCTTTGTAGGTAGACCGTGTTGCTGCTTGGGTGCGTTGCATAGGAGTCCCGTTCTCTTGGAACTTCTTATTATTCTTTTTATTTCGGAGTCGCCTTGAACGTTGAATCTGATTCTTCTGTAATCCGGCATAGAGAGCTCATTTGATATCCTTCAATTCTTGACGTGTGCGATATTCAGAGTATTCCCTAGAGTTATTCCTAATATCTCGTGTCTAGTGCTGGTTCCGAATGTGGATGGATGTTAGCATTGCAACCGGCGAGAAGTGATAGCGCATTCCTCTCTCACAGAACTTAACCATTCTTGTGACTAGTTTCGGTAGGATCCGGATGTCGTTTCCTGGGAGGTAGCTTAATTACCCTGAGTTTTCCCCCGGCTTCCAGTCACAAGGGATTCGGTCAGGAACTTTGAAAGACATATATATTTTAAACTACGTTTAAGAATGATGCAAGCTCTTTATTTTTCGCAAGAGAAGTCCCAAATTGTCTGGGTACTTCCTTTTTGTAGACCACGATTCTGCCCCCGGCACACCAAAGGTTTTTAAACCTCGCTAAGCGGCCATATGCGGTTTTTGGGCTATGTGCCCTAACAAGGTACCGAAAAATATCTTTCAGACAGTATTTATGAACGTTGTTAATCGTCAAATGTTACTCCGCTGTACTAAACTATAAGTATGAATTGCTAAACTGCTTTGCATAGTTAATCACTTCGATATTTAAATAGTTTGGTTGTCTATATATCTATAGGATGTGTAGAATTTCAAAATTTCCCATCAGGTGCATCAATCAATGCGCGCATCTGGATATGTACATGTGTGGGCGGGCTTATGCGCAGGCCTGGTAGGCGGGAACAAGATGCCCACCTGTGGATACACATTAGCTACAGGAAGGGCACTCAGAAATTAAATCAAACATGAAGGAGCAGAAGAGAAATAAAGTTACGGTGCAGGGCTTCTGATACCCAGGACCTATGTTTTCTGGTAGTAGGTAAGTGGTAGGCGGACCGTCAACATCCAGCGATAGCAGTTCCCCAGTAGTAGAAACCTTAACTACTGCGGCTTCTAATGTTACAGTGAGTGATAGACACTAGAACTGGCTCCACTGACTGACCCGTACAGATTCCCGCACATACGGCCAGAAGCCTACACGATCCAAACGGCTACACCCAGTGCGGCATGTGTCGCGATGGATACAAAAACAAAGAAACCTCGAAGTGATATACGATCCAATCACAGAATGTTTTTATCGCACTGGGCAAAAAATTGTTAGAGTTTTGTGAATTCATCAAAGAGAGCCGGAATATTCACCAAATTATAAGGGCTATAGTAAGAGGTATTCGGTTGGCGTTGCCAAGCCCAAGGTTAAGGAGAAGTAAAGGCATTGATCAAAAAAGTGAGCTATGTAACACAGGAGAGAACAAACAGGAGAAGAACTTGCGCGAACGGTTGAACGAATCAAGAATCCAGAGGACCTTGAAGAGAAAAATATGGCTTAGCCTTCAAAAAAGTAGAGCACTTGAGGAAGACGGTTCCTTTGCCGCCATCAACAGCTTACCCGTGGATGCAGCACTCAAACTGTTGGCAGCGTGGAGAGTAAGAATGGGCTGGGTTACTGAAGCGATGCTTCAAATCCCTTGGCGTCGGGTACATTACAACGGCATATACTAGTTCAAATGCCATGTCGAAGCAGTGTTGGAGGTGAAGAGCTGAAGGTCATATTAACAATGAAAGCAGAAGATGCTGACCCAACTTTGCTTACGGTGCAAAAGCAAGAATGAAATTTACCAACGGCACATTGCAAGAATCAGCAGGTACCTGGAATGCAAATAAGGTTGATGCAAATTAACTTTCATCCAAACCCAAGCACTAAGGAAGGTGAAAGGTAGTCGCCGAAATATGCATATTTGCAAAAAATTAAATTCGAGTGAATTTAAGGGAAACGGTATTGCATTTTTTATTTATAGGGAGAGAGCGTGCTCTTCACGGAGCATTGTCGGAGCTAAACGTGACACTCGTTAGGGCGAATCGAGCTCAAAAAATAGCTCTGAAGGGTGAAAACTTCTGAGAAGACACGTTCTGCGCTACGCTTATCCCTCACATTTACCTGGATGGTGCAGCCTGAGAAAAAGTCACTCATACCACCCGATGGGTCACGGAAGCATGCGATATAACTATGTCCAGAAGGCAACTACTCCCCAATAAGTTACCCAATGAACAATGAAATTGCAGCTTTGCGAGACGCATGTTGCCCGGCAAGGAGGTTTTACTTTAGGTTTAGAAGAGACACATCGACAACTGCGTGGCCGCTTAAAAGCAGTGCTTTAAATGCTTTTGCCTGAGCGTCAAAAAGTTGAAGTGGATTCAGCTTTTAAAACCACGAGTCTTGTTTCCCTCTGGAGTGGAGGTAAGGCATGCCCCATTCATGTGTCAAAGAATTGAAGCCACCCTTGATCAAGATAGCGTCTCCAGAGCACCAGGCCTGCGTCGAAAGTGCGGCATCGTCTAATTCGGTGGTAGATGATCCTGCAAAATGCTACCTCCAAACACCGAATCCAGAGAAAGCCGTTCCCTCGGCCTTTGGCAAGAACCCCAAAGTGTCCCAAACCAAGATGGCAGCGACACCTCATAAGTCGGGATGCCCTAAAGTCGGATCCTTGTTTCGGTACTGGTCACTGATCACTAGATCAGCTTTGGTCTCCGCAGCGAACTGATCTAGCAACTCATGGGCGGTTGCACTCTGGTGCATATTGATCTGTAGAATGCGAATTATTTTAACCGACCCGAGCCCACAGTGTGTGCAATGCCTTCAGCAGACGTGCCACGATTCCGGCATAGAGCCCCACTTTTTTGTTGCAGATATTCGCTTTATGGCCTGTTTATGTCGAAGGTTGAAGATGTGTGCCAACTGCGTATTCCTTGGCAACTTTCACCACAGTGAATTTTTGGTCTTTGAGGTGCGTAAAGATGATACAAATCTGAACATGGTTGCCTCCAAATATTTGTGATTAATAGCCTCTCCTGGTTTATTCCTTTTAGTGAGGCAGTCAAGATCTCGAATTTCTAGAGAGCACCTAAGTTCTAGGCTAGAAACCAACTTTTCCCTCCTTATGACCCCTTCACAGAACATACCTTATTTGTTGTTTTCAGGCCTCTACCACCTTTCGTTTTCCAAATGGATGACACTATTGCTTCACTATCTTCGGGCTTGATCCTTTAGCGGATTTGGCTGAGGACTTCCGTAAAAGTCTTGCCTTCCGTTGGCTTAATATGTAGGGCTGGCGGTCTAGTCCTCCTTCGACTCCCCACCTTTTCCTTAGTGCTCCACTCCCCATCTTTTCCTTAGTGCTCCACCATTCGTGTCCGCCTTAGTTTCAGATAAAGGTTTCTCTGACCACGCAGCGCCTTGCCCCCTGTTGTCTATCCTTGCCTTCTTCTTTGAACCCTGGAGAGTACTAGGGTGAATTTTCCTCTTTCGTCTTTTCGTTTTTCCCCAGTTGGCTCTGCAACGGGCTATCTGCGGTCGATTTGGCGCTTACGGTGCTGTAAGTGGGGGAGGCGGTTATTTCTGCTACGCACATCTTCTGTTCGCACCTCAACCTATAGTACGAAATACGATCGAAATGCTATTCCAGCTCCATCAGTCAATTTTTTAAACTTTTGCTGATTTTTCTTTGGAAGAACGTTGCAGACCGCATGCACATCACACTACCTTTCCATTTCGACTTTCGCAATAATACTCGACTATGCTACCACTCGGCTTATATGTAAGAGCATCTGTTCAGTTTCAGCAGTTTGCGCTGCGCGTCTTTACTCAGCAGAAATTCTGTCTAGATGTGTTCCGGTGTGTATCGATCATTAGCAGTTTGCTCTACATCGAGAACTTCCTCAAGGCTACTACCTAGGACGCAGGTGTAATGACAGCTAGAGGTCAGAGCTAGTTGCTCGGGCACCTCGGGGACGCCACTCTGTATGATAAGCGACCCGTACCTGCATTCCCAGATTTCTTATGGGACAACAGAGAGAGATTTACCTCTAGTGACACCTCTGCCTCTAGAAACACCGAATTCAATGCCACCTGTGGAAGCGGGCGGGGGGGGGGGGTTTGTCAGTATATGCAAATCATTCAACACATTCAACACTCTGTTTACTGATGCAGATAAGACGAATGGGGAAGATCAAAAGGACCAAAACATCCTTGCACATATAGCTGGGAATATGACAATAGACGAGAAAAAGGCCTTTGACATTCATTCAAAAATCTAATAGCCCACATATTTTCATCAGAAGCCACAAAATATTACCGATCATTCAGCCCTTAGCTGAGAGGGAAGTCACCCAGCTTCCGGTATTCCGACTTGTTACCATCGTGTCGTGTGCAAACGAAAGGGCCGTCCTACTCCAGTTCCTGATACCTGATCTATCTTTAGCTGATCTCGAAACTCAGGGCAAGACTGTCTACTACTAGTAGTTCAATGCACACTACCCGGACAAGGTCCCGACGGAGCTGGCTTCTGATACACACCGCAACTACCACCTTGGCACAGCTAGAGCCACATCTCCCATCGATGTCGGCGAAGATTTGTCAACGGCTTTGGAGACTCCCAGTGCGTCTCGGCACGTATCGATCATTAGCAGTTCGTTCTGCACCGAGAATTTTCTCAAGGCTACTATCAAGGACACAGTTGTAATGCCAGCTGGGGGTCAGAGCTGCTTGCTCGGGCACATAAGGGATGCCACCCCTCTCATAATAAGCGACCCGTTAAAGATCTCTGCCGCTCCCTGCGTTGGCGTTAGTGTTGAGGTACCTGCATTCCCAGGTTTTTTATGGGACAGCGGAGGCAGTTTTATGGCTAGAAATGTCTCTAGTAACACCGGATTCAATGCCACTGGCGGGAGCAGCAGCACTGCCAGCATATGCAAGTCACTCAACACATTCAGTGCTCAGTTTACTGATGCAGATAAGACGAATGGAGATTATCAAAGGGACCAAAACTTCCATGTACATATACTTATAAAATTCCTATTATGGGGGTAACTTTGGGAATATGGCGATAGATGAGAAAAATGCCCTTCACATTCATCCAAAAATTTGATACTCCACATATTTTCATCACAGGCCACAAAATACTACATATCATTCAGCCCTTATTTGGAGTCCATTTTACCATCGGACACTGGCATATCCTCTAATTTCTACCAAAAAACTTGTTAAATTGCGTATCGGAAATTCATAATTTGCACATAACAGTGTGACATTAAAATGCCTCATGGCATGGCGCAGATATTCCTGATTTCATAACTGAATGTTCAAGTGCAATCCTCCGTCATATCAAATCCATTCCCAATGAAATTCATAATATAATATTTTACAGGTGATTTTTCCGCGATCATCAAATGCATTATTATAAACTCAGTGATGTCTGACTGGCCAAAATCAGACATTGAGTATAGTGTAAAGCGGGGGAAACCATAAGCTTTAGTAGTTCCCGGATTAAGTCTTTTACTCCAACTATTCAAAAAAGATTTAATCAAAGGATGAGCGTACTATTGCATATATCCAATAAAACGGTGAATGGCTATTCCCTCATTCCTCCCACAATGAGTCAAATAAATCAAAACCGAATCGTGGGTTCGAATCTATCTTCAGTAGTCAGTGCTAGCCAGGTCTAGTCCCGAGCGGGTGGCCCCTATACTCTACTCTTATTGTAGCACCATATTTGGAGGAACAAAGACTGAGATGGTGAAGACAAGATTAAATCAAAATGAAATAAATACCAGCACATATCATTTCGAAATAAAAATCTGAACTCATAAAGCGAATTTAATGGCAGACTCCCGCGGAATACTAAAATATCATTTCAATACATTCCACTGTTTCGTATTGAAAACTTTTTCTTTTCCAGACGAACAATAACAAAATTTGTTGGTTCTTTTGTCCCCGGGCTATGATTATTCACCGCTCGGTAAAGAAATTAAAACCGAGAGAATATTTACTTTTTAATTGAACAAAACAAAACCAAAATTCCATTAGATACTTTTGAAATATCGCTCGGTTGATCAACAAACCTGACCGAAGAGGAGTCCATTAAAGCCAATGCGACAATATCAAAATCCATCCATCAAACCTATTAAAATTCATTTTTACGTACGTGATATGAAACATATTCAGCGGAATGATCATCACCCCGACGGCGGAGCCAGGCGCGGAGCCATTGACGTTCCTTTCTCCAAGTGTTAGTTTAGATAGATCAAAGTTTTGTTCGCTTTCTGATCCCAATACTCATAACACGAGTCCGAGTCCATATATTCTGCCCGACGTGCCGAAATATAAATTTATATCATATTCACGTTTCATATGGTGGACTTTTTATCCAAGATACTGCAATCTTCGCCAGCCCAGCCAGATACGCGGACCACAACCTGAAACAGTAGCTCCGGTAATTATATTTGGCCAGTCCGCTGTTAAGATCAGTTCAGAAAGATCCCCAACAATCCGTGTATTATCGAGCATCCAGTCGAGTTCTGGCAAGAAAAAGTCAACTGTCTGGAAAAAGATAATTTGGACGGAATTTTCAAAAGATTTTCGATTGATCGCCGTTTGGGATCGAGACTTAATTAAAAATGCAATTTTCGGCTCGTATTAATATTCCTTCGGAGTGAATATCGATATCATTCGAATAAATTGCACCACGGCGGAGCTAGACGGATGGGGTTGGTTTTTGAAGTCGCTGCCGGAATTCGGGGGAAAAAAGTTGGCCGGTAATATCGATCTAATTATAAATTGCAGCCCATATATGCCAACTGATTGATCATTTCCTTAATAGTTTGGCGACATGAAGGTTGGACCCAAGATGTGACAGAACGTGATCCTCTGTTTCGATCGTGATTTGACTTTCAATTAAGTCCATAATATTTATTACAAAAATTTTAATTAAGCAACAATTTGTTAAGAAGCATCTTCAGCGCGATCTTGGTTATGAGACGAAGCTCGTTTCAAGGGCAAAAATCGTGAAAATGATGGTAGTAATTTCGTGAGATATTTTGTACAATATCATTATGAATTAAAAGGTTAAATTCGGCAGAGCGTAGCGGAGGATCGCTTCTGGATTTTGAAGGGGCTTTCAGGCTTTGATTTTGCATTGCATGGTAAGTTGAGAGATCCTACCGGATTCCTGCCACTAATCTTTTGCCCTATGTAGTTACTGTACACGTCTATCTATTTAGAGGCTGGCTAGTAGAAACCAGGGAGATCTATCACTGCTTTCCTCTCGGTTTCTTGCAAACCCTTTAGTCCACGTACCTCTGATATCAGGCTACTCCTCCCTAAGTTATTACAGCAATAACGGGTGTGGACTACGACTCATTTACGCTACAACATTTTCGGCAAGTTTTATGAATTATTAAATTTTATAAAAACACCTTCTTAACCTTGCACCGATTCCTTAAAGATTAATGGCTTTTTCCGACATGAATCATCAAAAGAATCCAATCATTGACGATATTGCTTAGTTTTTGCGAAAGAATTCAAGTTTCTGAAGTATAACAGGTGGTAATTTTGGATGACATGATTGATTATTCCTGCGTATGTGTTGCTGCTAATAACTCTATATGAATGCGAAGGAATTCCTGATAGCCGGCGTCAATTAGATTGAAATCATGAAGATTTGAAAGTGATAAATGGAAATTAAGGTAACCATGGTTAAATTAGTGGTGGAGTTTGTAGAATTGAGTGTGTGATTCTACCGACATAGTTGTATAATCGATTCGCTTGAAGGAACCTTGCGATGCATGGTCGTATGATTCTCTGGAGTTCCTAGGAAACGTTGAAGATCAGTGGTAGAAATAGCATATAGGTCATAATGACGTACTACGCCAATTGTAACTGAATACATGTACGGTAACATATATTCATCCCAAGCAATATATATAAAGAGAACATCGAAAGTCTCGCGGGCGAGAATGTAGTGAAAAAGTTTCCGAGTGGCCCGTTACGTCACGAACACTATAAGCTCCTTATTACGAAAGCCTTTTTGAATATGAAGATGGAGAATAAATATACAATGGAGCCCACTAATTGAGACATGTCTGGCCCGCAGGTTGAACATTTACATTGCTGCTACTTCTATCTCAAGAGAGACTATTCACATCTACATCAGGCAGCCTCATCAGCCTAATATCTATAGCGTTTACAGTACATTCTCCCTGAACAGCACAAACAGATTAGGTCTATTGTTTTCAACTCTGTGGTTCCTAGCCGTTGCATGGTCCTCCAATAGTTTGATCTGGTGTTCTCGAAGATACCCCTACAAAAGATAAGCAGTTTTCCAGTAACTCAAATTTCAATTCGATATGGCCCCCTCATGATTGCCTAATCGAAAACTGAAGATATTGAACTATGAGTCCTGCAAGATAAACCGTTTATAATTTTTAGTTAGAACTGAAACATCCTGAATCAATGTCTAGCGGTGGAGTTTCAAGCAAAGTTAATTACCTTTTTTTTTCTACTAAACTTATCTGGCGGTCAAAGGGTAGTATAGGTCCCAGAGCGAAGTATGGATTGGTACCCACGATCGACCATAAAACCTGCGAAACGCTTATTGAACCAACACCAACAGCTGTACTACCAAACCCTCTCTTCCCCTCCATCGCTGAAAGTTCTTTTTTCATGAAAAACTGCAGACAGATAAGGATGAAAGCGAGTCTCCCGCGCCTAGAAACGGGAGAAAATGTACCAACTGGTTCTCCAGGTTGGGGGTTGGGTAAGGTTGACAACCCTACATGGAAAACCGATGTTACAAAGCCACGGAAGGAACCTCGCAAAGAATGTATTTCAAAACGATGAACCCGACAACGACAACGGATTAACGATTTGTGCATTTTCTTATGGAACGTGCGCTCCCTGTATAGACCGAATGCTGCTGAGGAGCTAGCCAATAACCTGTCCCAATATAAGGCTGATGTAACCGCGCTGCAAGAGATGCGATGGACACGAACTTTTTTCCTGGAGAAGAGCCACTACACCATATTTTATGGCGGCCATCCAGTAAACCATGTACTCGGAGTAGGTTTCTTAGTCAGCCAAAAAGTGAAAACGGCTTTGAAAATTTAAGCGAAAGACTATGCAAAAGGAGGAAGATACCTTCCACGAGGCAGGACCCTCGAAGCCTGTGCCAAGTATGATATCAAAATCATACTTGGAGATTTCAACAGTCAAGCAGTGACGGAGTCCGTATGCAGGCGATACGTCGGCTCGCATCTCTAACATAGGGATACCAATGATAACAGATTGCGCATTATCCAGTTAGCAGTATCACACGAAATGGTTGTTGGAAATACCTGGTTTGCGCGGAAAGCGGTTTATAAACATACGTGGGTCTCTCCAGATGAGACCACTTTCAACCAAATTGACCACGTGATGATTGAACGCCGCCAGCTCTCAGCCTTGATGAATGTCAGAACATATAGGGGAGCCAATATAGACTCGGATCACTATCTCGTTGCATGGTCTTCCGAGCTCGAATAACAACACCACCCAGAATCACCTCGGACAATCAGGTGAGAGTTATCACTGAAGCCATCCAGAACACAACCCTCCGCGACACCAATAATAGGGAAATGGATGCCGCAATTACCGCAGTCAACAGAGATCCTGGAGATAAAGCATCAAGAAACAGTCTGCACAATCACCTGAAGAACATTATCATTGATACGGCCACAAACATAGTTGGCCACAGCGGCAACAAAAGTCGGAAGGGCTGGTTGGACCATGAATGTAAGCTAACTACGAAACAGAAGAATGCCGCATACCGAGTAATGTTGCATTCTCAAAGAACGCGGTCCCGTGCAGAGACTTATCACGAAATCCGTCGAGCGAAAAAGCGACTTCACAGGCGGAAAAAGGAAGCCTGGGAGAACCAACAAATCTGTGAACTAGAAAATTACAGGGAGGAACTGCATCAGGCGCGGAAGTTTATAAGTCAGCACTTCGATGCGCATCCTACCGATACAAACAGGGAAATCTGATTTCGGACAGAATGGACATATTGGAGCGATGGGTTAAGTACCTTGATGAACTGCTAAACAACCAAAATATCGGCAAGGTGGAAGTATGATACAGTGAATCAATGCCTGACGACTGGCAACCAGGCATTATCTGTCTCATATATAAAGAGGGGGTAATTACGCAGTGTAGCAATCATAGAGGTATTACGTTGCTGAATACCATCTATAAGATATTCTCCTCCCATACGCCCAGAACATCATTGGTCTGCACCAAAGAGGCTTCACTCCGATTTTCTTTCTGCAACAAGCGACGGAAAAACTGTTGGAAAATGGGCATCAGTTACACCATCTCTTCATCGATTTTAAAGCCGCCTATGATAGCATAGCTAGGGTAAAACTGTACACGACCATGAGAGAATTCATTATCCCGACGAAATTGATAAGACTGACTAGGCTGGCTCTGACCAATATACGAGGCCAGATAAAAGCAACAGGATCACTCTCGAAACCATTCAACATCAACAACGGTCTAAAACAAGAGGATGCCCTATCATGCGTCCTCTATACACTGGCCCTGGAGAAAGCGATTCGCGATGCAGGTGTAAATGCGAGAGGCACCATCCTCTTCAAGTACACCCAACTACCGGCCTACGCTGACGATATTGACACGGGAAGAGCAACCCGGGATGTACAGTCTACCTTCATCCAAATCGAGCAGGCGGCGCGAGATCTTGGGCTGCACATTAATGAAGGCAAGACGAAGAGCATTGTAGCAACGTCAGCACCAAAACCAAAACAAAAAGAACGCACAACGTCGAATCGCACTGGTGAAATGGAAACAATGAAGATAGGAGGCTGCAACTTTGAGACCGTCGGAAACTTCTCCTATCTAGGGTCGAAGATAAAAAAATAAGCGACAACAGCTATTTTGATGAAATCCGCGCATGGCTGTTGGCAGCTAACAGTCTCAGTCTCAGCATAGGGTCAAAGCTCCTACTGTACAAAACAATGATCTTGCCAATCCTCATGTATTCCTCGGAGACTAGGGTTCTTCCCTACATGATGGATAGGCTCCATAACGACGAAATCTATGACCGATATCACGACCGTCAGGTTGTGGATAAAATCCGGCTGAACAGGTTGTGGTGGGCGATGGCGTAGATCAGGACGCCAGACAGCTTTTAGGCTTTTCGAATTGGTGGACCTCGGCGCAAACCCGCGATATTTAGAGTTCTCTGTTGTTGCGCCGTTGGATTGTTGGAGTAATCTACTCCTTAAAAATTAGTTAATTGTTAGAGGGTTAAGTGGAAGAGTCATTCGGCAGCCCCATAATAATAGTATTTGCAAATCATAGCAATGCCTCATCGAACCATCGGGTCATACCAAAAAGGCAAAGGAAATATGCAAACCTCCTTTATCCAAATCGAGCAGGCGGCGTCATATCTTGAGCTACACTACAACGAAGGCAGTACGAAGTATATGGTGGCAACGTTATCAGCAAAAACGGAAGAATGCTGGTTCAAATCTTACTGGTCAAACAAGAACAATAAGGATAGGAGACTACAACCTTGGGACCATTGAACATTTTCTCTATTTAAGCTTGAAAATTACAACCAATAACAGCTATGACGATGAAACACGCGCACGGTTATTGGCAGCCAACAGAACCTATTTCAGCTCATAAAAACTGTTCCTCTCCAAACACATCGCCATAAAGTAAAAGCTCTTGCTGTACAAGATAATGATATTGGCAAGAAAAGCTCTTAGCTGCACTCGAGAGACGAATCCTTCAAAGAATTTTCGACCCCCCACAGGAGGATGGAATATTCTGTTGCTTGCCGACTATTCTGTAACCGTGCGGTGGGTCTGCAGCCCAGAAATTCTATAAGAACAATATCTAAAAGCAGACGACGCAAATCTTGCCTGACATGAAGCGATGGCGTGGGCCAGGAAGCCAAACAGCTGTTAGGGATATCGAATTGTTGAACCTCGGTGCAAAAACGGGATGTCAGAAGCTCCTGATTAAGGACAGTCCTACACTGGATGCCAGCTGTTGCGCGGTGATGATGACGATGATCTTTAGTCGACGGTAGCAGGACCAGGCAGCACGGCATGCGACCCTTGTGATGATGGTACTTCCTTTCTAACGTCCCACCCACGATGACCACAGCAGGAGCAGAAGCTATTCCTGCCATCATTTCTGGCCCCCTCTTCAGCAACTGCACGGCACCACTGATACAAGAAGAAAGAAGAATTTTCCGAGATCTCAAAATCTTATATATCCGAGTATCTATTCAGAGTGAAAAATGGAGGAACATACTCTGAATGGAAAAAAAACGCAGTCGGTGTACTGTAGGGCAATGTTTTGGGCATGCTGACTGCGGACGGTGATCTTTGTGACGGCTTTGTTTTAAGTTGGTATGAATAAATTATCAAATATTTGTTACTTTAGTATGTTTTTGCAATGAAAAATAAATCACGCTTAGAAACGTTGTAGACGCTCCCTGATTCCTTCGTAAGGAGGATCTGCATGGTTAGTGAGGTTATGAAAAAGTATGCAGTTAAGCATGATCAGCGACTATGTTTTCATGAGAATAACGAAGCTGAAAAATCGACAGATATCTCAAGTATGACGAGACGACTGAAAAAAGTAAAGCCAAATGACTTACTATCATAAAGGACTAACTGCCTAAGGACTTGAGCTTTTGAGGAAAAGTCAGCTCTTCAACAAAGCTGTCCTAGGTGACAGCGTTGATCACAGTGTCTTCTCCATCTAAATGCGAAACTTAAATTTGAAGCTGCCAGATAGGGAAATCTCACTCATAGTTTGGCGAGAGATGGTTTCAGTAATTAAAACAGGAATGTCGAGGAATGTGAGAGACAAAAAAAGTAATTTTACCACGAAGAACGACTTAAGAGGCAAAGGAAGCAGTTCCGCACAATTTTTAATCGTATGACATCTGGTGAAGTTTCACCTGTTATAGATATGATACGTAGTTGTAACATAGAGATACAGACTGTTCCTTTAAACAAACTTGAGACTACCTCTGGTATCAATGCAACTAAGCTTCATAAATCTCTTCGAGACTGATCCTAGGACCTTTCTTAGTTGCTAGAAAAAGGGGAGAGCCGTTACGGTTCCAAAGAAGGACACTACACGTGACTACTGCAATTGCAAATGCAAGCGTTTGCGTGCCCATGGCCTTCACAAAGATTATATCTAAGTTCATCCTAGGACATATCAAAGAACACTTTGGAAATCTGATTGACGAAGGCGGCACATTTCCGCTCTGTGTACTCCAGTGAAGACCATACTAATAAGCCTGGATTATTTTGGAATATTGAGTGGAATTTAGAAGCTAACAAGCAGAGTTGGATGGAAAGTGAATGCTAAAAAAATAAAGGTTTGAAATCCGGTAGGATATCGGGCTCTACCTATTTGCGTTATTGTGGAATGCGTAATTCGATTATCCGAGAACCATTCTGCTTGGTGGCGGACGCATCAAGAGTGCTTAATCCAGCTTTGCTAGTCTGTCTAAAATCTAAAAGTATAGCTCCATCAACATCGAGTTGAAGTTATTTCATCCAAATGGTCTCACTGTGCTGCTATTTAGGGGTGACCGTCAGTGTTATTCGACAGCACCAAACCTACCTTAATAATTGTCTGCGTCTGGTCATCACATTACTCTGGTCTAAGACAATAGTAAATCAAAGTGTGAGCCGGTTTCTGACAGATTTCTGACTGCAAGATTCCGGTCCAGGTTAAGGAAGATCACAATTATGCAATGCTATACACCAAGGGAGACTTACGATATAGTAGAGGAGCAAGGTTTCTAAAAGAAATTACACGCAGTTCAGGGGAGGTTTCCTAAAGGTGACATTCTGATCGTAATGGGTAATCTGAATATCAAGGTGGATTTTGACAACACTTTGCTCGGATATGTGATGGGGAAGCACAGTCATGGCGACCATAAAGATAGCAGCCTCCATAGCCTCGTCATTCCTGACATATTTATTAAACTCAGAGCCTGCCATAAAGTCCGCTGGGTTTCAACTGACGGACAACGCACAAGCAGTCACACCAAAAACTTTGTGATCAGGAGTCGATTTAGGAGTAGTTCTCAATATGCGTAACAAGAGAGGCGCTGACACCGGCCTGGAAAAGGATCTGATAACCACTTATGTTCGCTTGCGTGTTCCGTTCACCACTTCATACAGGATGAGAATATCGATGAGCATTAGACAGCCATCACAAATGCTCTTTTTTCAGGTCCTACACAGGTCGTCGAATACGTCCGGAGGTGGTGTCATAAGATCTGACTGACTGCAGAATTTTGAAGTGGATGGATGAACGCAAGGGTATGAGGACTCTATTGACCGCTGCGAGTGATAGCGGGCAAGACGGCGCCCGAACTCCGATTCCGAGTGAAATCCCGAGTAGTTCAGCGTAGTGTGCGCCGTGGCAAGAGAGAATTTGATATTGCCCTGGTCTGGGAAGCGGAAGATGCTAGAGAATGCAACGATTTCAGGAATGTATACCAAATCACGAAAGAGCAAATTTTTCAATGGTATTGCAAAGATCATCAACGGTAGATTTCTCAACCACGATGACGAATAATTGAAGAGTTCTGTGGACAGAACATTTCACCATGGTTCTGAACAGTGTTACATCCGGTGAAGTTCCTGCTCTTGTGGTGCAATGGCTAATCACCGTAATATGTGGATAAAGAATGTTCCTCCAAGCAGAAGAGAAATTATTTCGACGGAGTAAAGCCGCTATGTTTGACAGTCTCCTGGCAGAGTTATTTATCGCTGCACCTGCAGTTACTGGAGAACTGTTACTTCCACTCGTACGGAAATCTTGGGATTCCGAGATCTTTCCCAAAAATTGGAAGAAGGGGATGATCGTTTAGTTTCCAGGAAAAGGGTCCTGTTTTAAGGGTGACAAGTTTGCAGCAGGATGCTTTCCGCTGTGGGTCATCCTGCATTGACCACGTTAACACACTACATTCTGGAACAATGCGCGGAGTTTAGCTCTTTTCTTCACGTGCTTTTCACAGATTTCTAGAAAGCTTTCGACATCGTGAACAGGGAGTGTATCTGGCGTACTCTAGGTAGGAGTAGCATTCGGGGGGAATATATAACCATTACCAGAGCGAAAACTGGGTTTGCTAGGGAATGAATATGTCTGATATTATTTCTTCTTGATATCGATGACGTTTTTTATATTGCCTTGTCCGAAGAACGTGGAGGAGTTCAGTAGACGATGACATCTTTTCAAAAACACCTCGACTACGCTGATTGTATCTTTTTGCTTTCTCGATGGTCAAATGTCTCTCGTTTTGGAGTGAGAGGCCAGTAGAGTTGAAGTTAAAATAAACACCAACGAGTCTTCGCATTCTTCTTACCTGCGTTAATGGCCCGAACGAAAGCGATGATCGATTATATATCTAGGAAGTGGATTGATGGTCTCCCTGCAGAGTTATTTATTGTTGCACCGGCAGTTACTTTAGATCTGCTGTTTCCACTCTTATGGAAATCTTGGGAATCCGGTACGTTTCCTAGAGAGTGAAAGTAGGGAACGATCGTCTAGATTCCGGCTGACTTCCACTCCAAACAACAACACTCTGCGAATAACTTTGGAACAGCGCGCGGAGTTTAGATCTTCGCTTAACTTCTTCTTTATCGATTCCGAAAAAGCTCTCGATAGCGAGAATATGAAGTCTATCTGCAGTTGTCTTCGCAGAAGGGGCATTTCTAACTAACTAAACTAATAACTATTATCAGAGCGACATTTGTGGCGTACAATGTCACATGCTGCGCCGATGTAAAATCTCGGAGGGTTTTAAGATCTAAAGCGGAGTCCACCAGGATTGCATACTGCCACCGATATTACTTCTTCTTGTTATCGGTAACGTTTTTCTTCTGCCTTGTGCGTAGGACGAGGAGAAATTCAATGGACGACGACATCTTTCCTTAAATACCTCGACTACGCTAATGGCATCCGTTTGCTCTCTCACCGGAACATCGACTTTATCCAAATGACTCTCAATTTGAAAAGAGAGACAAGTAGAGTTGGACTGAAGATAAACACGAACAAAAGCAAGGTTTTCAATCTGATGCGTCATCGCATTCTCCGTATCTGCATGGTGAGAAGAGCATCGAAGGCGTGCATCAATTCGCATATCTTGGAAGCGTGGTTTCTGTCGACGGTGGCACTGGACCGGATGTTCGCTGCCCTGTCTAAAATCTGGAAATGCAGTTATTTCAATACCAAGATTAACTTGAGACTGTTCTGTGCAAGTGGTTATTACTTGTTGCTGTATAGGAGTTGCATATGGAAAGTGAACTCCATTGTTACCCAATAGCTCTAAGCTTTCGTCAATACCTGTCTGCGTCGAATCATCGGATACGCTGGCCTGACACTCTCAAAAGAATTCTCAAAAGAATTTAGTCGACGCACACACCTGCCACTCTGATCGGAAGACAAAAGTGGAAGTGGATAGGTCACACAATAAGAGGGGGCGACAGTTTCATTGCAGGCTACGCCATGCAGTGGAATCCACTCTCCCAGGATGGCCGACGAGTAGGTGCCCCAAGGGTACTTGACGCAGAACATTAGAGGAGAAGTGCGAGCGTCTAGAAAAGTCGTGGGGGGTACTGAAGGACATTTCAGGTAACCGAAAACAATGGCGCGTGTGTGAGGTTTACGCGCTATAGCCCACCGAGGGGTGAGTGGCAATCATACTATATGTATCTCGTCAATCCACAATGATGGATTGCCGAACTTCATATATGTAGGTAACTTTCTTAGTACTTTCGTAATGACAGCGTTTACGCAACATTATCAAACTTACAATTTGTTCCCCCACTTAGTCACTCGTGACGAGCTATGCTCTTTCTAGCAGAAGTAATCAGCTTCGTCTTATCGTCTTAGCTTTAGTACATGTAGATTGGGATCATCACCTTTTGCCTGATAAAAGTTGTGCCTCATATTGATGTCTTGAAGAAATCAATTTGAAGAGTAACACAGCGGTTTTCACCTTGAGCCTTCAATTGTCAATTAGTATCTTTTATGTATTTGCTCTTAAAAAGGGTTTATATTTTACAATTTTTTATATTTATCATATTTAATCACGATGTATTTGTATCGCACCCTTAAGGTTCAACCAGAGCTTTCTTAGGGTGTTTGATCTTGGGGCCTGTCTCCGGCCCTAATATATGAAAGGGAACAGCGAGCCTCTCATTAAATCCACAAAGCTTATTACTATTCGACATGCCTAAGAGTTGTTTATTTGTTTCAACAGATATGAGATACATTGTCGGTGCTAACTATTGACTAGTTCCATTTACGCTTTGCGTTTTACGACCGAACTATAACATCACAGAAAAAAAGGTTCCATTTCACCGAAGACGTTGAAGTGTTTCCTGAATCGTAAACAATTTCTTTGGTTGTAAGTGAAACTCATCTTGTGATCTGCTCTCGTTCCACTTAACTTTGCGCGCATCTTCAGGACCATAGCACTGAGCCTAGCCTTCTGCATGCCTAGGCTGAAGTCGCTATAATTCGTTAACTAGCCAGCTCGTAATTCTTCCCTGAGATAGGTAAGCTGAAAATCGATAATCATAACTCATTCTCGTAATAAAATTTCTGCAACTATTGCCTTAACCTTAAAACTAAGACGATATGATCTCCGACCTGGATTTCATTTCTTTGTGTCTGATTTGTTCTGAGATGAATTGTAGATGAGTTCAGATACTTTCAGGCGAGCCATCTGAACACATTTCAGATAGGAAACCTGCGATCTACTATATTAAAGACAATTCATCCAATTACGATTTTTCCTGGTAGTCAGGGTACATGCAAGTGCACTACATACGATTTCTGCGGAAGACGATAGATGGTTTCCTCTGTATCCAGTAGTTCATGATGGCCAAAAATAATATCTTAAAATTACTTCCAGATACAAAGAATCACACTAAAGAGAAGGAAAACGAAAAAAGGCCAGATTCGATACGGATCTCTAGTTGTTATGGGGAATTCAAACTGGAGCCACATGAATGCGCTGCAAATTGGATCTAATGAGCTTGGCTAAGAGCTAAGAGACGAAATAATTTCACACCTAATCAAGAAATATCAATAATTTAATGAGATGATTGCCTGCTACTTGTGTTTCCTCGTTAAAGGTTTGAAGCAGTAAAATCGTTGCTCCTCTAACGGTGAAAGCAAATCAGAATTGATTTGATACGCTTCTGTACAATTTATTTGAAATGAGAGTATGTTTTCAGATGAAAACAGGGTTAAATAGTCGCGAGAAGAACGCTCAAGTATTGAAAAAACCATTATGACACCAATATGTGTTGGTTAGTTCATAACCTACAAACTACTGTTCGGAGTAAGCGGAGTATCTTGGACAGGTAAATGCCAGTAAATAGGGTGAATAAGTATCTGTGAAGTCAAACAAGGTATCATTTGGTCAAGCTTTGACTCCATCAGATTTTCAAGGGTTTCCTGCATTTGTGCTTCTCTCCAAAAGCATTTATATAGTCGTAAACTGGTTGAGAAGATTCGTAATTGAAATTTGGCTGGCCAAGAAAGAGTTCAATTTCGGAAATAATTAGAAACATGTAGAAGTTTTACCAAGTTGGATGCGAGAAAAATGCAAACCGAAGTCTAGTCAATTATCATATCTACGCATTTCACGTAGTGGGTGGGGCACTTCATACCTTATTAGTAGTAACCACTATTAAGTCAATCAATTCTATGCCCCATTGAGATAGTGACTCCTTCCTTGATACGCTATAGGATGACTTTAGCTAATATTTTCACGACAACAATAACAGAAGGGAAATACCCCTTAAGCTGTCACACTCACTCTGTGGCATCCGAACGACCGACCATCCGCTTTTAAGGTTTCGTGTAAAACAAAGCCTTATTAAAACTGTTTTACTGTCTGCCTAACACATGCAATTGACATGAAATTTGGTTGGTGGAAAGGTGGAAACTGTGGACACCCACGCATGTAGTGAGTAACATAGTCCTACGTTGAGTTTACGGGGGGGCTTATATGTGAAAGGGGCCTGTAAAATGTTTTTTCATTGAATATAGGCATGTGGGGTATCAAATGAAGATTTTTGATTAGTACCTTCCTTTAAGGATCCATTCTCGGAAGACACCCTACCAAAAATCTGAAAGACAATTGCGAAGCCGCCAGTGTACAGCTCGAAAATCCCTTCCATACTAATAGCTGCTCAAATAAGATTAATAATAGTATATAACCACATTTCTTGGAAACTCAGCCATGTTATTTACATACATTCCTTGGTGACAAATCCCGTGATATGCCGAACAAGAAAACGGATCCAATGTCGATAAAAAGCGAATGATCGTGTTGAGAGGTACTAAGCCTCTGAGAAATGCTAGGGCGGTCCCCTCAGTCGACGCGGCAGGTTGGGCCTTAGTCCAGGCAAATCAAACACGTGTCTGCACACTAAATATTAGCACACTCAGTGGAAAAATCGAGGAACTCCTAAGAGCCTTGCGGAAAAGGCGAATTGACATTTGGGCTCTACAAAAAAACCCGCTGCTCTGTTGCCAAAAGCTGCGAGATAAAACTCGAACGTGCTAAAAATAACTACAAACTTCTCTATTTTGGTAGCCCGGAGCTCGTATTGAGTGTGGAATACGGTGTGGACATTGTTATCTCAGAGGGTTTTCGTGATGCAATTCAAGAAGTTGAACGATTTGATGACCTAATGAAGCCCGCCATTACACTAACAGGTTGCACTCGCCACTTTTTCACCACATACGCACCCCAGACAGGTCGTCCTGATGCCAACAAAGGTTAATTCTGGAAACTGCTCGATGATAAGACCTGTAACGTGCCTGCTGATGACTATAACATCATTGCAGACGACCCACATGATGTAGGCGGCCATGGGTGAAAGAGATTTGGAGCACGCAATAAGCGTATAATGGATTTTGCGAAGTCCCATTACATTGCAGTTGTGAATGCATGGTTCATCAAAAGATTGTTACAGCATGTTATTGTGGGAACAGTAAAACTTAAACCGACTATATTCTCATAAGACGCTGGCATTTTATGACCGCCCATGACTGCAAAGCTGTTCCCCATGAGATCATTGCATGTCGTTAATCGCTCTCCAAAGAATGAAGCCACTGATAAACAATGCCAGGAACACACTAGCAGGGAGCGTATTAAATAGCGATTCCAGGAAAAGGCGGTCAAAGGGTAGTATAGGTCCCAGGGCGATACGCGAATTGGTACCCACGATGAAGAATAAAACCTGGGAAACAGCAACTGAACCAACATCAACAGCTCTACTACCAAACCCTATCTCCAGCTCCACGTCGTGATCGCTGGGAGTTCTTTCTAAAGAAAAACTACAGACGGAGAAGCATGAAGGTGAGTCGCCCGCGCCTAAAAACGGAACAAATTATACCAACTGGTCCTCCAGGTTGGGAGTTGGGTAGGGTTGGCAATCTTACACGGAAAGGGCTCAGAATGGATTTTAAAACGACGAACTTGGCAACGACAATGGAATAACAATTTGCGCATTTTCTCATTGAACGTGCGCTCCCTGTGCAGACCAAATCATGGTAAGTAGCTAGTCGATACCCTGTCCTAATATAAGGCTGATGTAATGGCGTTGCAATAGATGCGCTGGACAGGGACCGGTTTCCTGAGGAAGAGGCGCTACAAAATAAGCCTGTCCCAAGTATGATATCAAAATCATACTTCAACAGTCAGATTTCAACAGTCAAGTAGGGATGGAGTCCATATTCAGGCGGTACGTCGGCTCCTAAAGCTTACCAGGGGATACCAGTGATAACGAACTGCGGATTATACACTTAGCAGTATCGCACGAAATGGTTGTTGGATGTACCTGGTTTGCGCAGAAAGTGGGCCACAAACGTACGTGTGCCTCTCCAGATGGGACCACTTCCAACCAAACTGACCACATGCTGATGGAACGCCGCCGCCTGTCAACCGTTATGGATGCCAGAAAACATGGGATATCTATCTCGTTGGTATGGTGATCCGGCCTTGAATAGCAACACCATCTAAGATCCGCTCTGACAATCAGACGAAAGTTAACACAGAAACCATCTACAACAGAATCCTTTGTAGCACCTATAAGGGGGAAACGGATGCAGCGATAACCGCAGTCAACAGATGTCCTGGAGATAAATCATCGATATATGGTCTTCACGGCCATCTGGAAAACGTTTTCATTGATACGATCACAAACATGCTTGTTCTCAATTGCAAAAAAGTCGACGATGAATTTAAGCTACGAACGGAACCCATACCGAACAATGCTGGATTCTCAAAGAACGTGGGCACGCACGGAGCCTTATCACAAACTTCGTCGCGCGGAGAAGCGGGTGGAAGGAAGCCTAGGAGAACAACCAGGTCTGTGAGCTCGGAAAGTACACGGGGCTACCACACGAGGCGCCGAAGTTTTACCAACAAGTCAGCAACAAAATATCATTGAGTTGGAGGTCCTGCTAACTGAAGACGACGGACAAAATTTGCCACCACCAAGGAAGGAAGAAATAACAACAACGATTGGCAACGAGGAATTGTGAAATAATTGGGCATAACGCGCATTGCAGCAATAATAGAAGTATTATGTTGCTGAGTACCATCTGTGAGATGTTCTCCGCAATCCTGCAAGTTCGGGTAGCCCCACGCGCCCAGAACACCATTGACCCATGCCAAAGAGACTGAAAGTACAAATTAGGGTATGATTCGGTAGCCGGCCCATACCATGAATATTTTTGAATACATTCTTCACAACCATATTCAATGAATCAAGCCAGCTTCGTCAAGAGCTGCGAAACTACTGACGCAAAACACTCTGCGCAGTTACCCATAGGGAAACACCGTGAGAAGCATCGCCCTCTTTACATTGCATTTCTGAATGTGGTGAAGGCGTTTGGCCGTGTGCTACACGAACTCATCGGTATGCTCTACGGTAACCCCTAGCAACAGGAACTTTTACGCTGGATTAGATGGCTCTGGCACGATCCGAAAAGTTAAGTTCGAAGTGTTGCGGGTGTATGAAAGCCACGTTCTGTCTCCATCGGTGTTCATCAAAGAAGGGCCCTCTCATCACTCCTCTTTGTTCTTGTTATGTATACTGTCACACGGGACATCCGACGTCCAGCGCCCTATACACTACTTTATTATTATTATTCTGTTAAGTCGCCCCTTTTACTGGTTATAGCGTACCTATTGATCATAGTATCTCAAGCAGGCCTGTAACCGTTAGGAACTTTAGTATGTTCCCCACTTCCAGATGTTTCGGCTTTGCATCTGGTATTAAGTGTTCGCCCAGATGCTTCGACCTACTTTGCCCAAGTGCCGGACACTGTCTCAGGATGTGCATAGAGGTTTCGTCCTCCTCCTCACAAAACCTGCAGGCAGTGTCCGTAGATATCCGTAGCTTCCCTAGGTGATAGTTCAGCCGACAATGACCAGTGAAATTCCCACAATGATTCGGAGGTTCTTTTTGGTGAGGTTTAAGCAATCCTTTGTACGTCTGGGTTCGTATCCTCACATGGGTTCGTATCCCGTACACTACTTTAAGCAGATGATATTTTCCTAGCGTCAAAGCGAAAATGATCTCGAGAAAATTGTTCAAAAATTGAATGATCGTCTCATGCAACACCATCTCAGATTGAATTGAATGAAACTGAATTTTTGACGACCGATCCTCATGAAACTGGGGGTATCACCGTCAGTGTCAATTACCTGCTCAGAACTGAGCGATTTAAATATTTCGGGTAAATATATTCAGCCAGTGGAGAACTGTATTGTGAAATTGCTTCACGCATTTCCGCAATCTGGATGAAGTTGTGCTTCACAACTGACAACGTATCAACGAATGTCTTAAATCTAAAATTTACCGGAATATCATCCGTCCTGTCGCTGGGGAGTGTTGGCCAACTATAAAACACAATGAACGACGTCTTGCTGTGATAAAAACGAAGATATTGCGTTGGACTAGTGGCGTAAGACACTTTGATCACCGAATCCGCGATCGATATGGGGTTGCCTGGATTGTGAAAAAAATTGTGAGAGCGTCATCTTCGATGGTATGGCCAAATGATTCACGTTAAAGAAAATTCGCTTGCCACGACTTGTCTGAACATCGAAGTCGATGGTCAGGGACCAAAGGGCCGGCCGAAACTGTAGTAACATAGCGTGTCATGTTGTTGGAGGGGATTTGAAAGACTTGCGACTGTATCCAGATCAGACCTTTGGTCGGATCATTGTGCGGTTGTGTGCCCAATTTACATCTGCGTTTCTTTCTATTTACTAACATTGAAAAGGCTTGCAAAATCATTGTGAAGGAACTTATGGCTTTACTGGAGGATCATATGATGGCGCAAAATGTCACTTGGAGCATCCCCGAGAAGTATAAACAATACTATTTTTTCATTATTGAAAGCCTTCAATAAACTATCTCATATTTTTTCAAACTATGGGTATGGAAATGTTTTGGAATTTATTTTGCACTTGCAGTTTCCGTTTATATTTTGGGGAGGTGATTGTTAGAGTATGAGTTCGCATAGATCTTCTACTAACTTTAGATTGTTTAAAGTTCCCTTTTTGTGTTTGAACACTCTTTTCGTTCTTCACAGTGTACATTCTTGAGAGAGCTGTCAAGACTGCCACTTCCTCAATCCAGTAGATCATTGGCAACCTTGACCCCAGTGTTACAACCGGTTCGGATCTTTCTTCCAACTTCCTTCTGTTAAAAGGCACTAAATATATTTGACTTCTGTGCTACATAATTTTGGATACGAACCTCGTAGGTCGCCATTTTCCTAGCCAAGAATCACCACCGCAGTTCACTTTTCTTTTCGCTTTCAAAAATCATCGATGCAACAATCAAGTTTCTAGAAAGTCTGGTTTCATATTCTGACTTCTGAACCCTCCTTAACCTTCTTTAGCTCTCTCGCTCGAACCATCCGGGAGTATTACTCTGCGATTTGGTTCTCTTCTGGAATGGAAGTTGTCTTAGCCTTGGAAAAGTTCAATGCAAAGTCGCCTGATTCCACTAAGAACTTCCCTCATGTGGACTATTCTATATGTCTCCATTCTTTTAATTTCCCTTACATGAAACTACGCAGAATCTTTCTCTATATGTGTACTCTTTTTAAACTCTCTCATAGTTTGACAAATCGCCCAGTCTCTTCTCACACTATGATTTTGCCGTGACGAATCTCGTTGAGATGTACGAGTATTGTTGTATTCTAAAAGTTTAAGGTCTCCATGAATCCTCTGAGCTACTCCATGCTAACATTAGCTTTGCATTCCGCAGACCGAATGTCATAAACGGAAACTTGTAACGGCCGAACAAAATTATGTGACTTCTTCACTTACCTGGATCTGGTTAACTACTCTAATCGGGTCTATTATTAAGCAGAAAGTGCTTGGACAAAATTTTGGATGCGCTGAACTGGTTACTTGTCAACGCAAGTCCTGCTGTGAAGTGCACGATACCTCTACGGTATCTGATTGTCTTGACGTCCTGCAATGAGAGCAGCTCATAGACTAATGCGTCTAGTTCTATAGGGAAACAACGGACAGGAGGAGCACATGGTATTGCAAGAGATTTGAATTGAATCCAGTTCCTGTAATTTCTTCCAAATCATGGAACCCCATACATCTGTTTGTCTGAGTTGTAAAGTTAATAGACTCAAAAATATGTAGCAGAGTATACTGGGGTCTTCTAAACCCACAACTCAAAACAGAACAAGATTCCGGAGCAGTGATCTATAATGTTATTTCAAGCTGAAGTGTATATGATCGTAAGGGTAGCAACCTGGGTGATCCACGTGAGTTTGCAGAACAGGCACATTGCAATCTGCAGTGATAGTCAATCTGCACTAACGGCGTTGAAGAGTCGTTTGATCTATATTCAATAAAAAGAAGGTAACTAAATGAAATCCCGGGTGCCTTAGCACCAGTGGAATCAGTCCCAGCAATTGGGGTGTCTATAGGATTGGCTAATGGTGCTATTGAAAACTGGGTAAAAGCTTCGCAGTATGAAAAGTGACTGAGCTTAAATGTCACTAGACACATCAATCTTTTGCCAGAGCCAAACAAACATACTTTAAGCTTATTTTGTCGAAAAGCAGGAAGACTTGAAGAAGTATTTTTGCCATTTTCATTATCATCAACGGCGCATTAACTGGTAACCGATCTACATCTGCCTTAATAAGGCACTCCAGACACCTCGGTTTTGCGTAGAGATCCACCAATTCGATATCCCTAAAAGCTGTCTGGCGTCCTGACCTACACCATCGCTCCATCTCAGGCAGGGTTTGCCGGGTCTTCTTTTTCTACCATAGATATTGCCCTTGTAGACTTTTGGGGCTGGATCATCCTCATCCATACAGAATAGGTGACCCGCCCACAGCAACCAAAGTCATGTTAATACGTCCTGAACTATAACAAATCTACTATATAAAATAAAAATCGCTTGGCCTAAATAGTTTGGTAGGCAGGTATAGTGGTCACGGCGAAGGCTATTTTGATACCACAGATTTCTAAGATCTAACCTACTCAAACCTCAGAGACAGCCAGTAGCGTTCATCACGAAAAGCAGCTCTTCCACCTGGCAACTACGATGACTTCGGAGTCTTGAAAAATGTTTGCCTGTCTAGCAGACTGAATCTGGTTGGAGGTGGGAAGTAGGGGAGGAATACTTTGTATCGGCATGTTGTGGTGACTAGCCATTTCATCCGCACGAGGTGGAACTTAACCAGATGTTATTCGGTTGCAAACAATGGCGAAATGTTCCCCCCACCTTTTCAGCTGCTCGTCGTCGAGGAAGAGGAGTCTTTTTTTCGTGGGCGGTATACGGCAGCAAAATTATAATTTTTTCCGGCAGCTTCTGATTCCATGACTAGTGTAATTACAAATTCCCGTTTTTCACCTTCCAATATTTTCCGCGGCATCGCAGTTCAAAGCCTTTACGTACGCCCCTACTCGCAACCGTAAAAGAGCCTCCGATTTTATAAGACAGGAATTTTTAATAAAGTCGAAACAAGAGACTCACCTCTTTCCAAACTACCCCTAAAGCGTGTGCCTCGCATTGACGTCACCGCCTAGTAACAAATTAACCTTACTGCGGAGAATTCCTTTCACCAACTGGTGGTAAGAGGAGGAAGGCAACTGTTAGTTCAAGGAACACCCTGTCATTCGGCTTCTGTACCGGTTGAGATCTATCTTTTTTGCAGCGAGAATAACTCGAACGTAATGTGCAACATGGCTCCACTTATCAGCGCTGATTGACATCTCCTCGCCAATGTTGTCTGGAGAGAGATCACCCGTGTTTCAATAGAACTGCTCACGAATTCCATTTTACCTCCTACAAGAAAAAAGGGTGTGAAAGGCGTCGTCTAAAACTACAATGTCAAACAGACAATCAAGAGATCATTTTGTGCAGGTAAAACTGAAAATTTCCATGCCCGCTTAGAGGCTGGGTAAGAAAATATTCAGTCTCACCATGATTCCGGCTCAGCCACGAACCTAAGTTGCTAATGAGCCGTGCAGTCCATCTGCCCCTAGTTTAATTTTGCCAAAAGAGTTGCCACTCATCTAGTGTTCGTTGTCGTTCTTCACGAGCAACCACCTCATCTGGCGCCTATTTATGGTTTTACGCTCCTTAGCAATAAGGGCAACTGGAATCACTCCCGCGATCACCATCATGACCAGTTCAGAGACAGTGCAGTACACTGGCGCCTAGCGGGAAAATCGAATACAATGGACCATTAAGGTCAGAGTACTCAGAGGCTTTGCCTCTCCTCAGTTCAAACACACACCATACACCCACGCTGGGGCCACCCGCAAAGCTCCCCATCTCTGTACTTGCGCGATACAATTACGATATATCTCCTTGCCAAGAGCGTCAGCCCACACCTCTGAGCTGGGCGGATTTCGTTGAAGTTATCAAGGACATCATCGCGACTTTTCTGGCATGTCGAGTCTAAGCAGATCATCGTAGGATGCATTCTAGAGGTCCGTCTCTACGATGGATCCCCGCACTAGGTCCAATGTGACATCAGTCTTCCTCCAACCTTCTAGCGCAATACGTATCGCTTCAGCGAGTCTACTTCTGATGAGCTTTTCGAGCACATTATCCCGGCAATGTCATAAATGCAAAGTATGAAGACAGCAACTCGAGGTGGCTTTTCCCTTTGCTGATCAGCGCAAGCCTTACCACCTTTCAATGAGAAGGAAAAATGTTCCCTTTCAAGTTGACTGCACCAAGCAGGAGGTCTAGCCGTTGTTGGAGCACCAGTCTGCTGGGATACCATCGGGTCGCGGCGCTTTCTTATTTTTCATAAAACTATTCTATACAGAAAAGTGGCAGTGATCGGCGCTATAGGGTGGGCAGGGAATAGTGCCGGTAAAATGTGCCATTTTGAAAATTCAGTCTGGATGAGGCATGCCCCATTCCATGCCCTGCCATTGAACTCAGCTCCGAACACTAGATTAGGTTTGGTCTTCGCAGGGGACTGCGCTAGCAATTCGTGTGTGGTTGCAATCCAGTGCATATTGATTTGTAGGATTTGACCGCGTCCTACCTCCAGTTCTGTACTGAAGACTGGATACCGTCCCAAGCCCGCAATAAGCGCAAGGTTTTCATTGGACACGTCACAGTCCTTGCATAGTACGCAACACTCCTTTGCTTTGCAAGTATTCGTGTTATGGCCTATCTGACAGCATTTGCGGCGTGTTGCTCTCCTGTCAGGTCCCCGGCAGGTTGTACACGTGCGACCATATTCCGAAGATCTGTAACATTTGTTTGGGGCAGCACCTGGAGTTCGCAGAGGTCATACCAATCTGGTCATTGGTTACCTTCGAGCATTCGCGCTTGATGGCTTCTTCTACCTCGTTGCTGTCTGTGGAGCGATCAAGGTCTCGGATTTCCAGAGAGCGCCTAAGGTTCAGGCGAAAAACCGAAGTTTTCTCTTCGAGTAGTCTCTCAAAGAACGCACCTTTTTCTAGTGCTAGTGTCCGCCTTGATTTTAGGCTGAGGGTTGTTCAGACGACACGGCCTGTTGTTGCGTCTTGTTTTTCTTCGTCTATTCTTTGGCGGACAAATACTGCCACCACCAAGTTTAGGAGAAACAGTCCGTGCAATTCATCGGCTAAAAAATCATAAGTCGCCAGGAGCCGATGGAATTACAGCCGAATTGGTTAAATATGGCGGCGACCAGTTACACCAAGTGGTTCATCAACTTGTGCTCAAGGTATGGGACAGCGAATTAATGCCTGACGATTGGCAGCGAGGCATAATCTGTCTCATACATAAAAAGGGAGATATCACACAGTGCAGCAATTATAGAGGTATCACGTTGCTGAGTACCATCTATAAGATATTCTCCACTATCTTGCTAGGCCGGATAGCCCCATACGCCCAGAACATCATTGGCCCATACCAAAGAGGCTTCACTCCAGGCAAATCAGCAACAGATCAGATTTTCTCTCTGCGGCAGGCGATGGAAAAACTGTTGGAATATGGACAACAGTTGCACCATCTGTTCATCGACTTTAAAGCCGCCTATGATAGCACAGCCAGGGTAAAACTGTACACGGCCATGAGGGAATTCGGTATCCCGACGAAATTAATAAGACTGACTAGGCTGACCCTGACCAATGTGCGAGGCCGGATAAAAGCAGCAGGATCACTCTCAAGACCATTCGACATCAACAACGGTCTACGACAAGGGGCTGCGCTATCATGCGTCCTCTTTAACCTGGCCCTCGAGAAGGTGATCCGTGATGCTGAGGTGAATGCAAGAGGTACGATCCTCTTCAAGTCCACCCAACTACTGGCCTATGCTGACGATATCGACATCATGGGAAGAACCACCCGAGACGCTCAAACTGCCTTCATCCAGATCGAGCAGGCGGCGCGAGATCTTGGGCTGCACATCAATGAAGGCAAGACAAAATACATGGTGGCAACGTCAGCACCGAAGACGAATCAACCAACAACATCAAACCGCACTGGTCAAACACAAACACGAACAAGAATAAGGATAGGGGAATACAACTTTGAGACCGTTGACAATTTCTCCTATCTAGGGTCGAAAATCACAACCGATAACAACTACGATGATGAAATCCGCGCACGGTTGTTGTCAGCCAACAGAGCCTACTTCAGCTTACAAAGACTGTTCCGCTCGAAACGTCTCACCATAGGGTCAAAGCTCTTACTGTACAAGACTATGATCTTGCCAGTCCTCATGTATTCCTCGGAAACTTGGGTTCTTAGCAAGAAAAATTGCGAACTCTTGGCCGCGTTCGAGAGAAGAATCCTCCGAAGAATTTTTGGCCCCCTACATGAGGATGGACGATTCCGTAGCCTACACAATGACGAAATCTATGAGCGATACCATGACCGTCCGGTTGTGGATAAAATCCGGCAATAGGTTACGGTGGGCGGGTCACTTAATCCGTATGGATGAAGATGATCCCACCCGGAAAGTCTATAAGGGCAATATCTATGGTAGGAAAAGAAGACGAGGCAGACCCTGCCTAAGATGGAGCGATGGCGTGGGCCAGGACGCCAGACAGCTTTTAGGGATATCGAATTGGTGGACCTCGGCGCAAAACCGGGATGTCTGGAGTTCCTTATTAAGGCAGGCCTAGACCGGATACCGGTTGTTGCGCCGTTGATGATGATGATTCTTTGGCGCCTTGGAAAGTACCTGAATGAAGTTCAGAGGCTGTCTACTCCATCCATCCATTTGGCACTTGCGGTGTTCATAGCGGGGGGCCCGATTGTTTCTGCTTTTCTGTTACTCTCCATGTCCACCTGTAATACGAGATTCTCTTCACGCTGACGTTTCTGGAAGAACGTCGCAGACCACATGCGCTTCACACCAGCAACATTTCTTGAGAAACCTTTCTTTTTCAGCCTCCGCCAGAGTAGTCGACAGTGCCCCATTCGACTTGAATTCGAAGCTTTCTGCTTAGTTTCCACTGTGCCTCTTTCCGCAACAACAGAACTAGGTGCTACTGTCTGGGTTGGCGTCTCCGTCGCAGATGTGGCATCACTTTGAGAGTCTTCTTCTCTGTTTGCGCATCCTGATGTCTGCTCGGGTTTTTCAGCTCATGCTGCATCTTTCGCAGGGCACTGGGGTGAGCGGTGCATTTTCGTGCTGCGTACAAACCCAGCCAACTCATTCTCCGTTTAAGTTTTATCATCTTCATCCTTTCAACGCTGGTTGATGTGGCTTGAAGTAGCACATCTCCATCTTCTATCGTTTGTTTAAAAAAAAAACCGAGTATCTGTGCGAGAATTGGTGTTGGATAAAATTGAAGGTGCCTAATATATTCAGCGTCTGGATACACGAAACTGAGCTCCTTCAGTGTGTCTTATTCTACAACCTTTTACAGTGCAGGAGAACAGTTCCAGATCTGTTGCTTTTGCAGCATCCATCGCGAGATCCGCTTGTCTCCAAAACATTCCAGCAGGCACACAGGTCTTTGTTGGTTGGGTGAACCAACTCCTCGCCTTCACCATGATGTGGGTTGTGGGATGTCATGTGGGGAGTCGTCCACTTTCGAAACCATAATCTGAAGCGTAATCTGACTGAGCCACCTACATAGTTAATTTGACCTTTCTTGCTTTCAGTGTCGTCTTATGGAAACATACTTCTCTATGTTATCGCATTCTATGGAAAACCATTCAATTACCTTTCAACACTTGGGAGTTCCCAAAAGATCATTGGCAGTTATGCAATGGTAAATCAGGAAGAAAAACTGGTATCGCATAAGCTATAAACTGCTTTCGGTTAGAATTTTTCAAAATTAGTAAAAATCATGAGAACGGAATATTTTATCTTCCCAGAAATCCGCAATCTGATCCATTTCCGTCTTAATTGTTATTTATATATGCCAAGAACTCGATTTGCTATTATTAACTCGAAAGCGACAATAAAATCTATCTAAAGATCCCACCTACGCTGGCGAAAACTATACCAGATTCGCGTCTCCAAACACCAAGTCCACCTCATTAAGTTTTATTGCGAACCAATAACGTAAATAAAAGATACGATTCATATCCATAGAAGATGAAAATGTCAGACACAACGCAATGCATTTCACATTCAGCTCAAAGATTTTCCCACGATCCATTGAAAATCCGTTTTGGAAATTGAATTGGACGAAGACGAGCCAAACGTTAATTCCTTGAAATAGCGTTTCCTGGCCTTAACTAGATTTCATACGTTATTATTACTATCATTGTCATTGTGGCAAACTAGCATGTTTCGTCGATATAGTTAAATAAAATTAGGTAATAGGCAGAAAAGTATAAGTTTACGGTTGATTAATGACGGGCCGCATTACAGTGCGGATTAGATGGCTACCTGCACGAAAAAATGCAACCTTGATACCAACTGAAACTTATGAATACCAGCAAAGATAGCCATCTGAAGTGTGCAATACGACGTTCATTAGGAGCACAGATGACTTGGAAACGTGAAATTGAAATATTTTGTAACCTTGTCAATGTCTTTAAGGCGATTAATTAGTTCCTCTTTGGAAGAAGACATGCCGTACAGAGGTTATAATTGCAGACGACGGCACACAGTTGCAACAGTCGGTTTAGCTGGAATCATGTTCGAGCCACCCACTATTCACCACTCAATGCTATCCGTAATTAGTTTGGTTATTGAATTATTCCCATTGTACTGCGCTATTTTTGCTGTGGCAGATTGCAGCAGCGTCTTCACTGCTGAAGCAACCAATGCTACTGCTGCGTCCTTCCTTTTTTGGTGCGCCAACGACTACCATCCATCCGCGTTGGCCAGCAGCTGAAAATCTTTCTATTAATTAGAGACTAAGCCGATGAGGCCGACAATTGAATTATTTTGGTCATGAAATTCGCATTGTCGAAATGCTTTACACACTTTAGTTTCGGAATGAGATTTCGGTGTATTAGAAATCAAGGTTTCTGCAGAATTTCCATTTGATTCGGCCGAACTTATGTGGATTGAACCAAATCGGATGAAATTTTATGGCAAAATCCAGGGTACAAGCGAAACGTAATGATAATCGTCTTTGCTTTCACTGAATCTGACTTAGTTTTCGGTTTCGTACCACAACAGTTACATGATAAGCATAAATGGTTACTGAACAAGCTTTACACGCAGGGGACATTAGCGGGGTAACACCAAATTTCCTGAAAGCAATACCAGTTCTTCTCATCTAGAGAGGAATAACTTAGAAAGCGAAAAGGCCTAACTATTGCTGCATATCCACCAGCAAATTGGCCCCCCTCTAACTTTTGATTGCACATGTTAACTCTAATTAAGTGTCTTCTCGGTAGTCTACAAAGCCTACTTTCAAACTCCGTTTTTCCTAGCCCAATTTCCCGTGTTTCCACGAATGCACGCATGTATCGATTTGACGACGGAACGTATTTAATGTCCACAATCTCCCGCCGCGTTTGAACGCCACCGAATTTGTCATGTGAACTGAGCTAATTATCTCCGTAATAGCCTGCAGCAGTGCATTGCAAAGATACAAGATGTATGGAGAGTAGTCATACCGAAAATTACTAAAAATTTTATTGCATTACGTTCTCGTTTAATATTCGCCACAGTAGGTTGTCGCGATCAGTAGGTACTAATTAGCAAGATCACTTCATGCCGAGCCATCTAGTTACATGTGTACGACTATTATCCGTGCTCATATTCGAAAAATAATGTCAACGGGAATATAACCGTCTAGAGAGCAGATGATTGCCTTAAATAGATACGTATTTGTGTTTCATATATACTTTTATCTTTTCGAGGTTTACTATATTTCGCGACCGTATCAGTTTAATCTCAATCTATTTCAGAGACGACTGAGTTATTTAATATTAGTCACGTATGCGGTGTCTCCGAAGCGTAGATTTTATAACATTCTCAGATACGATCAGGACTGAGCGATCAAAATATTCCTTTGAAATCATATTAAACGCTAAATTATGATATCGTCATGCGCCTGTATTACAGCTATTAAACAAAACATGATCATATGTCGCCTAATGGTCGCGAAAACAAGTTCTATAAGATTATCCATTTCATATCTAAATACTACTAAAAACGTATTTAAACGATGCACCAATATGCATCAGATTGGTATCCGTTGTGTAACGATAATCACTGAAAACGAGGAAAGCGAGGCAATTGATAATAATACTCGTAATTGATGTATTTCTTATAGGCATTACGGCCTGACTTAGATAATGGTACTGAAGGAGGTCCCGGGCAAAGGTTTTGCTTTGATTAGGGAATGCTGTACATCATTAACCCTTCACTTTTATCCTGCGATACTTATTAACATAGAAGAAGTGTATAAACTAGGTCAGATCGTGACCTATATCAAACCCTTCTTCCTTCACCTCCAAAGTTATCTGGAGAGAATTGCAGAATCATTTAATCAGGATGGGTATAGATATTTCCTGCTGGGACTCCCGTATCCTGTAAGCGTTTGGAAGAGATCCTTCTGTTTCCACTCGAAGTGAACTTAGACAGTAACTTTGTCGGACATATGATGAAGAAGCACGGTCTTGGCGACTGTAACAACAACGGGGAAAGGTGTGTGAACCTCTCCAGTTTTCAACGCTCAGCCAATGGCGGCTTATTGTTAGAATGTAAAAGCACATGGCCAATTGGTTCTCGCATAATATATGCAAATCTATGAGCGATAACCTGACTGTCCGGTTGTGGGTAAAATCCGGCTCAATAAATTACGGTGGGCGGGTCACTTAATTCGTATGGATGAGGATGATCCAGCCCGGAAAGTCTATAAGGGCAATATCTATGGTAGAAAAAGAAGACGAGGCAGACCCTGCCTGAGACGGAGCGATCGCGTAGGTCAGGACGCCAGAGAGCTTTTAGGCATATCGAATTGGCGTACCTCGGCACAAAACCGGGATGTCTGGAGTTCCTTATTAAGGCAGGCTTAGACCGGATACCGGTTGTTGCGCCGTTGATGATGATGATGATAATATTTGCATAATAAAAAGGGTGCTGATATTAGCCTCAAAACCATCATTTGGTAGCCATTAACCATCGCTTGTGTGTTGCAACGTCAATTCCACCGAAAGTATTGATGAGCACTTGGCCGCCATGACAAGTATTTTCAACTTTGGCGCTGCTGAAGTTGTGCGTCACGTCACAATATCTGCCTGACTGTAAAAATATGGAGCCAGATTGATGAACTTAAAGAGCTGAAGGCTCTGTTGTAGGAAGAGAACGGGGTGAGCATGATGGGCTGAAGCTTCATTACCCCGCATCGGAAAATGTAGCGTAGTATCGAAAGAAATTCCATCATTGTGTTGGTGAGAAAAAAAATCATCATCATCGTCAACGGTGTAACAAACGGTATCCGGTCTAGGCCTACCGTGAAGAAGTCTAGACATACCGATTTTGCGCCGAGGTCCACTAATATCGCTAAAAGCTGTCTGGCATCCGGGTCTACGCCGATACTCCTTCACAGGAGGTTCTTTTATACGCAACCAGGCGGTCATTATATCGCTCACAGATTTCATTGTCATAGAGGCTACATGGTCCACTCCCATGTAGTGGGCCTAAAATAGATATCTCTTATCAAACGCGGCTAAGAGTTTGCAATTCTTCTTTCTTAGAACCCAGCTCTCCCAGGAGTAGGTACATGACAAGAGATTGTCTTGTACAGAAGAAGCTTTGATCCTGTTTTTGTAAGCTGAAATATGCTCTGTTGGCTGCTAACAATCGTGCGCGGATTTCTTCGCCATAGCTGTTATCGGTTGTGATTTTCGACCCTTGATGGGAGAAATTTTCAACGGTCTCGAATTGCAGTCTCCTATCTTTATGGTTCTCGTTTGGCCAATGCCATTTGATGTTCTTTCTTCTTTGGTTTTTGGTGGTGACATTGCCACCATGTGCTTCGTCTTGTCTTCAGTAATGTATGTCCCAAGACCTCGCCGCGCCTGCTCCATATGGATCAAGGTAGACTGTAAATCTAGGTTTGTTCTTCCCATAATGTCAATATCATCAGCGTAGGCCAGTAGTTGAAGAGGATGGTGCCTCTCCCATTTGTATCAACATTACGAATCACATTTCCCAGGGCCAGGTTAAAGAGGAGGCATGATAGGGCATCCCCTTTTTTAGACCGTTGTTGATATTGAATGGTCACAAGAGTGACCCTACTGCTTTCATCTGGTCTGACACATTAGCCAGTCTTGCCGATTTTGGCGAGAAACCAGATTCTTCTATGGTCATGCACAATTTTATGTTGGCTATGCTACCATGCCCATCATGTGGTTAGAGCGCGAAACGTCGCGGTTTAAATCCCCCTGGTATTAACGTGATTGTACGTCGCATTCTAGTTGAATCAGGTGTGAACCAGTAGCTGAATTAAATCAGGGTTATAATTTCGGGCGAACGAAATACTAACCACATTGTCTCCTACAGGGTATTGTAATCCTGTAATGTACCGTTACGGTCTTGAATGAAGTGCTCTAACCCACTTGAAGGCCCTGCTCCAATATGGATTGTTGCTCCAGCGATTATAATTATACTATCATAGGCGGCCTTGCAGCGTTCGTCCGTCGTCTTCAGTTGGAAAAACCTCCAACTGGCCGATACTTTGGTTGTTGAGCAGTCTATCAAAATACTACACCCATCGCTTCAATATGCCCATACGGTGGGAAATCAGATTTCCCTCTCTGTCTCTGCAGAATAAGCATTGAGGTGTATGTACAAGGGTTCATCCTGCTGACTTGCAGGTAAAACTTGTTGTACCATACATTTTTCGAGTTCGCGGACCTGTTGGTTCTCCCAGGGTTCCTTTTACTGCCCGCTTAGTCGCTTCTCCACTCGTGGTAGGTTTCTATCTGTGCCCGTTTTTTTAAGAGTGCAGCATTGTCCGGTATAAAGCATTCTTTCGTTCCGTTGCTAGCCTACAGCCATCGGCGAACCAGCCGTTCTGACTTTTTTCTCTAACTGGGGCCAAATAAGTTTGTGGCCGTATCAGTGATATTGTTCTTCACGTGCTTGTGAAGATCATTTGTTGGTGCTTCATCTCCAGGACCTCTATTAAATTAGTTTCTGAAAATAGCAACGATTTCGCTACCGTATACTTCATCACGAAAAAGCTTGTAAGTGACAATAAGCCTTTTGATGGTCCAATAAGAAAAGTTCACAATAAGCAGCAGATGTGCAGCTAAACATCTGGTGAAATTCCACTTCTCGTAGACGATAGCATCCGGATACAATCTGCTCCCCGAAACAGAAGCGAAATTATATTTGTGACCTATTCGCGGAAACGGAGTGAAATCTCCGCCCTTGTTGTTGTTCGATACTTTTCCTACAGAGTTGCTGTTTATACTTATTCGTAAATCCAGTTAACCTACAATCCCTCCCAGTGAATAGAAGCAAGGGATGATCGGACGACTTGCGTGCGTTTCATCCTCTCGGCAGTTTGTCCTCTCACGACGATACTAGCTGAAACTATTCCGAAACGCATCAAAAAAATTTTGCAAAATCGACCGAGAAAAAGTAGGCTAGTTTTGCCTCTGGATACTACTATATCGACTATATTGATATCATGGGAATAATTGTAAAAAAAATGGGTGGAGTTTAGGGCCCCGCTCTGCATTGCTTTTAAACAGGCTTTCGATACCGTGAAAGGGGAATATACCTCGAATGCTCTACGCAACAGCGGTATCCAAAAGAAAGTAAGAGTCAAATGGCTGTTAGTTACTTGAAATGCACTTCCACTCCTCTCATGATCTTCCAAGCTAGACATGCTCCTCCTATACTTGTGCCAAGTGCTCTTCCACTCTGCTCTTCTTCGGCAATCTTGACAGTGTAGCTAGCAATGTAACTATCTTACTTTTTAATGTTCCACTTTCCCCTTTCGCCCCCGTGAGACAGGCCTGTGCGCGAAGCTTTTTGCTTGAAATCAGTCCAGCAAACTTTGATAATACAACGCAGACAGCTGTTCGCGAAGGTTTAGAGCCTTCGAGTGACAGTGGTGGTCACTCTCTATGTCCTCCTCCCATATCATCATCATCAACGGCGCAACAACCGGCGTCCGGTCTAGGCCTGCCTTAATAAGGAACTCCAGACATCCCGAGTTTGCACCGAGGTCCACCAATTCGATATAGCTCTCCCATATAGCAATACAAAAAAAATAGCACGGAGCAGTCTCAACTTGATCTTGGTGTTGAGATAGCTGCACTTCCAGATTTCAGACAAGGTAGACAAGGCAACAAAGGCAGATCTAGCGCTGTTGAAGCGTTGGGCATCATCCAGTTCGGTGCCATCAAATAAATTGATCAATGCTTTCGGTGTTCTGCCATTAATGCAGGTACTGGTAGTACGATGACCGGTAGGACAGAGAAACGTAGCTTTGTTTACTTGCCCTCACCCCAAAACGGGAGCCATTTGGCTAAGGTCCATGACCTGTGAAAGAGCAAACAGTGTAGTCGAGGTGTTTTTGTAAAGATGTCATCGTCTACTGAACTCCACGTCCTTCGGACAAGGCAAAACAAAGAACGTTACCGATATCAAGAAGAAATAACATCGGTGGCAAGATATAATCCCTGGAAAACTCCGTTTTGGATCTCCGTTTATCACCTGATATATTGCGCCATCATATATCGCTCTGCTAATGGCTATTAGTCGCTCCAGCGTCCTCTAGTCCCTTGACTAGAGCATGCCAGATACACTCCCGTTCACACTGGCGAAACCTTTGTTGAAATCGATTCGAAGAGCGGGTGAAGGAAAGATCCAAACTCCACGCATTGTTCTAGAATGTAGTATGTTATCAATTCTTCAGCCGGGTTGAACTTGGAGAATCGCAGCTCCCCAGCGCTGCCAGAAGTGGAGGACAATCAAATGGTGATCGCGTTCGAAGCCGATGTCAGCACCTTTCTTGTTTCGCACATTTTGGGGAAATCTCCTAAATCTACTACTGATCGCGAAATTGTAAATCTGATTGCTCATATGGCGTCCATCAGTTGAAACGCAACTGACTTTATAGCAGCGCCTGCTCTATTTCCTCGAATAATGTGCCAACCAATGATGAGGCGGCGTTAGCTGTGATCGCCAAGATCGTGTTTTTCCATCATATATCCGAGCAAGTGTTTTACCGGAGCCCATCTAGGTATTCAAGTCATCCATCACGATCACAGTATCACCTTTAATAATCCTCTCGCGAACTATGTACGCATAGATAATATCCTTCTCCACTACCTCAAAAACCACCGTTGGTAGGTAGCACTGTATAATTGTGGGCCGTCTCAACGAACTGGTATTATGCGAATGAGAAGATTTTCTTGCTTCTCGGTTTCTACTTATACACATGTACTAGGATTTTTCCGAATTTTTAGTTGACGAAGCATTTACGCATTTAATTGCCTCCAGGAATCGGTCATCTATGTTGATCATAGAAAGTTTATCTTTGCTCTCCACCTGGATTCTACAGACTTTCAACAAGCGAATGTAAAAATCCTTATTCTCAGTGAGTAACAGATCCAGGAGCTCCTTCATCCTCATCGTTGGGAAGGTAGACTGCCATTATGCATGCTTGAATTTTGCTCCCTACTAGCCTATGGGTTCAGGGACTGTGGTCCAAAGCCATTCCGCCGTGCTCTCCGTTGCACTGTCCACCACAACTAGTCGAAAACATATCCTAGTGAACACGAGTTCGGCACTCCATCGCGTATATATCTATAACAATAATAACCATGGTGGTACAATCCAATTGGATGAGGAGCTTGAAGTGTGTTAGAGCACTTCATTCAAGACCGTTAGGGTACACTACAGGATAGCAGTACCCTGTAGGAGGAATCGTGGTCAACATTGCGCTCACCCGAGATTATTACCCGGATTTGACTCCAGCACTCATTCACAGCTGAGTTGATTGGTATCCAACGTCAAATCCCTCTGCCACCAGCAAGATTTGAATTGCAACCTTCCATATGATAGCCTTGTGCTCTAACTACTGAACTATCCGACCACTCTTATATATCTGGTTGAAGTTGTCTTACATAATTTGCTGCTTCCCATAAGTGAGTATTTGCACCGAAATGGTTTCGGGCAGTTGAATGCCCTTCACCGCATTAGCACAGCTTACGCCAGTCCCCTCGTTTCTACCTATCTTCAAGACCTATCCAGGATTTGCTACCTCCTGGGTTGGACTTTGGATTCTAGTGAGCATTGTCCTCTTGAGGACTAATCTCCTCTGCTTCCTTCTTCTTTCGTACTTTTGTTGGCTTACGATTCGGTGTCCACGAAGTGTCCGAGCAAGTAATTTTGACCATCACACCTGCGACCTTGATTGTCGGTGAAGATTGAAGTGATGATAAATGACCGATACATGCCGATATGCACTGGGAGTTCCCGCAATCGTCGACAACTCCTTAATAGCCCGGAGCAAGCGCTGGTCTATATGTCAATTCCGAGATCAGCTAAAGGTAAATCAGGTCTCAGGGACCCTGGTTAGGGGGGTTTACCCCGAAGGTATACCCAATCCTGACTATTGCGACCCGCTCCCTTGCACACGATACATTGGTAAAAACTTAAACCAAGGGAAAGTCCTTTGCAGAAGTCTTGAGCTATATCCGTTGTAGGATCAAGCGCAAAGATAGCAAATCGGAATTGTCTTCTTTCCGAACGGCGAAGAGCGGTGGAGTCCTAGTCGAATTTTGTCCGAGGACAACAGATAAATGTACGTTCTGTGAAGCAATCAAAGGGCTACTGCGAGATAAAGATTTGGATTGTAGTCTACAGAGCACTTCAGTTCTCCCTGGTAATCCGTGATGTTGACTACCTTACAGAAAATAACGAAGTAGAAAAGGCCACGAAGCGCGACTGTCTGTATGTAACCAATGTCCGGACCGGTATTAGCACTGCGAATTCCCAAGGCGAAAACTTGCTATAGTGGAAGTTGCCGAGTAATACGGCAGGAAGCTTCTTAATAGTGGGCAAATCAGAATTAATGGGGTAATATGTAGGATACGAATCCGAACCGCCCTAACCAAATTTTACAGAAGTTTGTCTTATGGGTGCATGTCTGCAACTTACCGGGGACCTGACCCAAGGCAACATCCTACAAATGTGGCCACACCAACCAAAAAGCGAGTTTCATTCCATGCAGGGATCGTCGTGCGTCTGATGAGATCTTTGCGTGCACTGCGAGCTCGGGGCGGTGCCCAGTCTTCAGAGCAGAACTGAAAAGAGCTAGGAAGTAATTTACATAATTTGCATCCTGCAGATAAATATGCACTAAAGCGCACTCTCGGGTTGCTAATGAAGTTCGCTTCGGGGATCAAAGCTTATCTAGTGCTCATCATTGAACAGTAGCAAATGCACTACGGTATATCAGATACCTCTGCCACGTGGCTTCGGGACGCACCTTATAGTTCTTTTCCAAGGCTGAAGGGACGGATTTGTCCGGATTCGGTGATTTAGGGTTACGTTTTTCAGTGTCTGCCTAACACCAAATGATACAATACCGGACTTTCGACGCAGGATTGATTCCCTCGAGAATGCAATTTTGGATACAGACGGACGGATCTTTGTTGGTGGTGACTTCAATGCCAGGACACTTGAATGAAGCACGCTTCACCCAGGCTCCAGAGGGAAACGAACTATCGAAATTGCGGTGACGGCAAGACTTGTAGTTTTAATCACCGGATTCACACCAACGTTCCGGCACCCAGGCTGCAAGAGAAGCTTTTCCGAGGTAACCATCGCGCCGGAATCATTCGTGCCACTGATGGTCATATGACGGGTTCTGGAGGACTTCTTGGTAAGCGACCATCAATACATTGCCTTCGTAGTGGTTGACACAAATTCCCGGTGGGCACTCTCTCCGTGGGAGAAAAGTCGCAAAGGTGAGCGCTGGGTGGTTTGTCGAAACTTTTGTAGCAGGTGGCGGACTTCTGTAGGGCACACCTGGGGTGGTGGTGATGCAGTTGACACCGCCCTAATTTCCGTTATAAACGCGATAATGACCGCCTGCAAAGCTTTCATGACCAGGAGGATATTGAGACGTGCCAAGTCTTCTATGTATTGGTGATTGGCGAAAATTGTAGTGCTCCGGTACGAGTGTCACAAACTGCCGCTTCACACAACCTCTAAACCACCGGGAGGAGATAAGTGCCATAATAATAGAGAACATATCAACCAAAAGCAGACTCGTAGCATAATAAACAGTAGCAAAACTCACAGCTGACAGGACCCGGTCGACGAGCTGAATGAGGGTCAGTGTGCGGGCACTATTCCCAGTGCATCCAATTCGGGTTGATGACAGCAGCGTGGCAGGCGCCGAGGGCGCCTCACTTTTGTCTTTAGAAGAATTGGAAGACGCAGTCTTCTCTATGAAAAACAAGAAGGCGCTGATACCCGATGGAATCCTACCAGAGATATATACTACAAACTGGTGCTCCAACATTGGCCGCATCTAATGCCGTGCGCATTCAACGTTTGCCTGAAAGAGGGCATTTTCCCTTCTCGTTGGAGTATGGCGAGGCTTGCACTGATCAGCAAATGGAAAAGTAACCCTCAGCTGCTGTCTTTATATCGACGACTTTGTGTTCTTGACACGGCCGTAGACTTGTTGAAAACATACGTTCCGCCAGAGACTTGTTTCCACGGCATGTGTTTTAGAACGCAATGCAGTTGATAGTGTCATCTGGAAGATGTCGATGATTGAGTGGCGATACACAGCGCTGAGCTCGACGAACTATCTCTTACGGATATTGGAGGAATATCTAACGAACCCCACCTTGCTATATAAGATGCCGGAGGGTCGGAGGAGGATGGAGGTCATGCGAGGGGCAACGTGGGGATCCGTCCTAGGGCCGGACTTCTAAAGCACTCCTATGACAGTCTGCTTAAACTCGACATGCCAGAAAAACTGCGCCTGTTCCGCTATACAGATGATGTTTTGGCTCTTATTTTTGGATAAACCGTCAAACAGATACAAAGCAGTGGCATATTAATGCCTCGGGTAAGGGAGTGGATGACTGCTTATGATTTCAATCTAACACAGGGAAAAAACCGAAGTATCCATCTTAACTAAGAGGATCCCGGCCCTGGGTCCCATATCAATCGCTGATGAAAGGAGCTCCTTCAGTTAAAGGCTTTCCAAGGCGGGAAAACTCCGCGGCTAGCCCAAAGTAATGTGGCAAATGAATCTAGGCTAGCTCTCTGACGATGGGGAGGTGTTCAGTTGTTAGTCCAACAGCGTATGATTGCGGGAGCCTAAGACTGCGTAAACGCAAATCCATAGTTGATTGGAGTTTTCGCAACAGGTTGATGTTGAGTTTCAATCCACTGACTGACTTCTTGAGCATAATAGCCTAGTTATCAATAATACTGAAATAGAAATCTGCCTATTTTTGATGGACCAATTTGTGTGCAGTACATTGTTCCACTTGTTTATTTCTGTTGATTTTATTTTTTGCATTTTTAATTTGTTTAAGGTCAATGGTGATGCGACCTGGTGCTAGTGAGGCTCCGTTCAAATACAATCCGCTGTCCAAAAACACGATTGGTGTAACACCCTTAATGGTAGTATCGGTTTTCGATAGAAGCCACCTTGTACAGAATGTGGCTATTATCATGCTTAACGAGAGACTTGGCTCCTGAGAGTCGCATATCAATCTCAGAGAGCGATTGGTTAGCTCCTAGAGAGTGGATAAAGTACTTCACCATGATTCTGTCGTATAATATCCGAAAACATTCCAATTCTCCTGGATGAAAGGGATTTCACTTTTATATGCGGTTACAAACTGTTCCTCGAATCAGAAACGTAATTATATTTGCCATCAAGGCGCTGTGAATGGAAGACGGGGATGACCTTACAGATGGTATAGTAGGTCAGTTTTCCGCAATTGCAGCGCTACGAGCTTTAAATATCGATGTCTACCTACGTTGGATTTCCAAAACCCTCCCTCTTACATTTGGCAATTCTATTCTGAAGATGGGTTCGACAGCATAAAAAGGGAGTGCTTTTCAGAGTGACTCATCCTCTTTCACTGAAGGCTTGGAAAAACTTCTATCCCAGGCAATTGATTCGATTCAATATTTCTTGTTTTTTTGGGCTTACTTAAAATTATGCCTCCGTACAGCGACTACATTTTGTCAGTATAGTCTTCAATATCACTGAATCGCGTCAGGACATCTATTACCTTTCACACAATCGCTTTATTCGAGATCCTGACATACGTATATGCAAAGTATATTCTGCAATATCGTCTTCGTGATTCCTCCATCAAAGTTTAGATGAGAACAACAATAGTTTGGTCCACGAAGCTTTTGTAACATAAGAACATTCCATTTACCACTTATCTGCAGCACCATTTTACATAATTTAACTCCAGTAAACAAATGGCTCAGCACAAAGGGAACTAAATGGCACATTCAAAGCCTCTCTCTCGAGATATCAATCACCGAGAATAATCAGCTCCCTTAAATCTACACGAAATGTCATAGACAATTATCGAGATTGAAAAAGTTACAAAACCCCCCAAGAAAAATGAACGGGCCGAGAACACCATTCCAGGTGCAGCACTGATAGCAAGCGCATGCATATCTAATGAGTGCATAGCGCATACAATACGTCATCAGCCGATAATAGTGCATCTCATCATTCTTACACTTTTATTGACTAATTAATGGATGGCAAGCGCTAGGAGCACATGTGCAACCTTGACGCTGCCAAACGATTGCAACAACACAGCGCTAATTCCATGTGGGAATTTTTAAGCCCCAATGCAATGTCTACTGCTTCGCTCAGATTAGATGCACTAATAGCGTAACACTCACTCATTTCAATTTTTCAATGTATCAAGAATAAATTCATACCGGAACTATCGTGACTGTCTTGAGCAATACTCGATGCAACTAAGTAGATTCTTCGATATGAGTACATAAGTGGCTACGTACGTACGCTGCTGCCTTTGTGAGCTGCAGTTAAAATATAATAATCGGAAAAGAAGTAAACACACTCGGGTCTAATGCCACGGCGGCCAGGTAGCTTCTTACTTCTTCTAATTAAAATACTCATCTTGTCAACATAAATTCAGGACCGTGGCTCATCACATTTGTAATGCTAATTATAAGGCGCACTTGTAATCTGTTTGCTGGCTGAGCAGCTGAGCGATCAACTCCGCTGGCTCCAGGGGGACAATATAAAGAATGGCTTCAATTGCAACTATTTTCTCAAGATACAATCTACAGATTGTGTTCGGTTCGATTCAACTGGGTAAAAAATTAGTCTTGTTAAATAACATATTAGTGCAGAAATCAACTGTAGAACACATTTCTGACAGAGTGATTAGATCGGTTGCGGAAAAATAGAGAGACAGAATTAGAAATGAGGGATGCATAGATTTGGTCCTTCAAATACATATTATTGTAGCCAATGCAGAAGATGTTTTCTAGATTGTAGTTCAACTCCAATTTAACTGGAGCTTTAGACTGAAGAATTCAACGATGAATGAAGGAATGGACATCGCAAAACGTAGATGGGTATCAACAATAGAGCCGAAAATCTGGAAACATTTGCGAAACTAACACTAGAAGCTCTGCTGCCATACCGCCCCTTCGTGCCAAAGATCTACTAAGAAAAACTACCACAACTCCTTCTCCAGGTTGGAGACTGGTACATATACCGGTGGCATCCTGGAAAAATTAGTAGTGATAAAGCTTCAAAGCAAGCTAAGATTGTGTGGCACACAACTAAATATTCTCAATAAATTTCATCCCAATAGGTTCATCCGTGGCGGCTATATTGCTGTCTAAATATGTGTTCATGTGCTTCCTTTTCAGACTCTGTATGGGCCTGTGTTTGCTCATCTTTGGTGCGTGGACTAAAGTGGCTATTGGAAGTATACGCCGAACATAAAACGAACATGGAAGAAGAGAGAAGGAGTAGGCGCATCATACCAGTCATCAGAGCTACAATTTTCTCTGCTTTCTCGTCCGTGTAGCTCAAGTATTCCTTCAAGGTCAATCGATAATCCAGAATAACACCGAGGTATTTGATGAAAGGCTTGGACTCTATCTCATGATATCCCACACGAAATCCTAGAATTTCTTTCAGTGTGCGACTGCTGACCAGTACAGCCTCCATGGGTTTGTCTACTACAGCAAATGCGATGTCGTCTGCATAGCTGGTAAGAATAACTTGTCACGGGAGTTTGATGGGCAGCACATAGTCATATATCAAGGTTCAGAGGAGTTGGCGTACGGATTATTGAGGCATTCCGCCGATTACCAAATATTCAACTGGGCCTACGTTTCATCCACGAATTTATTCCTGATAATTAGCTGAATAGAAGTGGGCATATTCAGCTGGCTTAAGGATCTTATTATATGCTGGCGTTGCGCTGAAATCAAACGATTCCTTACGAGAGGGTGATGATGGCATAGTATTTTTTGGTACCAGATTGACCACGGCATTGAAAGCATACACCGTAGATCGTTCAGTGCGAGAACCGTATTAGTATGTGGACAAGCTTTCTGCTTCCTCTACAATTAGGAGCCGACTGTTGCATATAATGCGTTCCAGCAACTTTCCCATACTATCTAGCAAACAAATATGGCTCACCAAGTGCTATACCACTTTTTCATAATAGCATCAGCAGAAGAGTTCATTGAGTCAGGAAGATGCCCTCTTCCAAGCAGGTATTAAAAGTGGAAATGAACTACTTCGGTCTTACTTTTATCGCCGCCTTCAAATCCATGTTCGGCATTCTGTCCAGCTCGGGTGTTTTTGTAGCCCCTGGATTTTTGCAGGCAAAGGCCAGCTCATCCTCTATTATTTCTAGTAGTATATTTGCTTTACTGTGGAACTAGAGTGATCACTATTCTTCGTAATACACTTGCGGGCTATTATTCCTTTCAACTTAGCCATTATCACTCTATAGGCTCTTCCACACCTCACTTGTTAATGGCCTTGTCTTCCCAGGGTTCTTTAAAGAGATTCCGTTTACTTTCACGGATGGCCAGATTATGTCCCTCATCAACATATTGCTTACGAAGGTAATATCTACCACTGAACATATCTTTCCTTTACGAGAGGTATAGGTACTTCCGATATCAGCGAGAGTAATGTCCAGCCGAGAAAAAACTTCCATGAATATCATCATCATGAACGGCGCAACAGCCGGGTATTTGGTCTTAATAAGGAATTATTCGGTATTCGGTCTTAATAAGGAACTCCAGACATCCCGGTTTAGCACCAACGTCCACCAAATCCTTTGTCTTCTTTTTCTATCATAGATATTGCCCTTATAGACTTCCCCAGGCTGGATCATCCTTTCGACATGGATTAAGTCACCTGTCCACGTAACCTATTGATTCCGGATGGCCATAGCATCGCTCATAGATTTCATCGTTGTGTAGGCTACAGAATCGTCCATCTTCACGTAGGGGACCCAATATTTATCTGGAGCACGGCATAGAGTTCGCAATTTTTTCCTAAGAACCCGAGTCTCCGAGAAATACATGAGGACTGGCAAAATCATTGTCTTGTACTTGCTAATGCTTCGATGAAAGCAGTTTGTACATTTCGATTCGTTCTTTTTATAATATTGATATCGTCAGTGTAGGCCAGTATTTGGGTGGGCTTAAAGAGGATGGTGCCTCTCCTATTTACTTCGACATCACGTTCAGAGGCAGGTTAAAAAAAATGCACGATGCGCCACCCTCCCTTAGCCCGTTGTTGATGTTGAAGGGTCTCGAGAGTGATTCTGTTGTTTGTTCTGCTTACGCACATTGGTCAGGGTGAGCCTAGTAGTTGGGGCTTGAAACCCCAGTAGTGGCTTTGGGAATGAGCAAGCGGGTTCCCGGTCGTCGATATCCCTGAACAGCAATGCGTTGGTGGTGGGCAACTTGGTCAGCGGGACATTTAATGCTTCAAATATTTTAAATCTAGAGAGAGAAGTATTAAAGAATGAACTAACACCTTACCGTGCACAGTAGTAATAAAACCGAAGGAAGATGGGCTAGAAACAGATTGCAGAACTACAAAAACGGTAACAGCACCCAGAGCTCTGAGGTTTCTCTTAATGCCAAAGATTGTAAAAGAATGGTAATGGTAAAAATGGAAGCCACAAAAAGCACGTTAAATACTAAGGTTCATGGAGAGTTTAAGAAGAGTAATTCGGCTGCCCAAACACCTGAAGAATTACATTTTATGCAGATCGGAACAAAAATAGTTGAGCTGTTCGTGTCTACTAAGGACAAGCATAACGTGCACAAAGGTATTAAAAACATGGTGAGAACCATAACAATAGGTCATAAGAGGTGTTATCATCCCAATAGTATCACAGACGATACAAGTGTCACCTTATCGTAGTATCATTGACATTCCAGCGAAGATAATCCAAGGGGAACGAAATTGGTGGTTGCTAAAAAGGCAAGAAAGGAAGCTAGACGCAATAGTTATCTTCAGCAAGGGCAGTCTGTCTTACGCGGGGATACTAACAAAGGTCAAAGCTGGCCTCGACCCAAAAGATATTCGACGAGTGGGCCGGCAATATGTTGTTTACGACACCGCAGGTGATTGCCTTGTTTACGACACCGCAGGTGATTGCCGGCGATTTTAATGCGTAAGACCTGGAATGAGGAAACATAGAGAATAACGCAAAGAGTCGATGTGAACGAAAAATAGCGAAATGACGTCCTCTGAGTTGCTAAATTGCCAAATCTCTCCAGGAAGAAATGGAGCTTTATATAGTGCTCACCGAGCCTTCAAAGATCTTCAAATGCCTATAAATGCCAAGCTGAAACTTCATTCTCCAATGTCAGAGATCTTCGTCCGGGTGCACTTCATCAAGTATTCGCATGGTGTTACTTATTTTCCGTCTACATCTGAACCGCTGTATCGAGTTCAGTTCAATGTTCGCAACGGTGAATTTAAGCTATCACCAGAACTATTGCTCTTTGAGATAGACTCATTAGTGTATTCCAAATAGCGGAATTAGTTACAGTGGTAATTAGCATTTCACTGACCAAAGGATCTGCTGTTTCCAGAGCGTGTCGACCCGTGGTTTGCCCCCTCCGTAGATGGTTTCGTTTTCAGATTCTGGTACCAATGCAAGTAAACATATGCCTATATTCAGTTCCCCATCCCCCCCCCCCCCCCCCCCGCTTTTCATGGCGAAAGCGGAGTAGAAAGTGCAATTGAGAAAGATCTAAACTTTTTTTATTGTAATGTAGGTATGGTTGGGAGGTATAGCGCGTCAAACTGCATGGTTACATAAAATAGGCTTCAAATTCCCTAGGGCATAGTGGGTTCCACTGCGTGACGCACTCAGGCACGCAAAGGTTGAAGTTTTGAGTGATAGTGGGAGTCACTTCCTTCCATGCGCTATTCCATATATAGCTACACAAAATGAAGGCTTTCATACAACAGTCTTAGCTTGACCTTGGTGTTGACGAAACTGCAGTGCCAGATTTAAGAGACAAGACAGCGAATGCAAGCCACATCCAGTTCGGTGCTACCGTCGGCAGAAAACACTTTTAATAGATACTAATTGATCGATGATTTCTATGCTCCGCCCCCTATAAATAGGGAGAATGTAAAAACCAGTCAGATTGAGAACCTTGGTTTTGTTGGTCTTTGTCTTCAATCCGACTCTACTTGCCTCTTTTTCCAGTCCCAGCCCTGCGTGGAACATTCCAAACACATTCCCTCTTCACACTTCGGTGCAGCGAAGACCTAAATTCCGCGCACTGTTAGAAAATGATCAGTAAGGTGTTGATGTGGTCAATGCAGGAGGATCCGGAGCAGAAACTAACCTGCTCTCTGCCGATGGAGCTTTCGAGATGCTCTTTGTTGCTACCCTCTATTATTTGAGCTATTAGCTTGCGAACACGCAGTTACCCCTTCATTTGTCACATTAAAACATTTTTGGGAAAAAGATTCCTAGACTTCCGATATGAGGGGAAGTAGCGGATCTGCAGTCATACAAAGCCGTTTTTTTCCGTTGAGGTGCATTGATAGCCGAAATGATTCCTTTTGTATTTGGGCAAACAGTCCGTGCTGCACATGCTACGGTGACTAGTCATACGGTTATGAAACGCGGTGAAGTTTTCTTTCCACCTCCTTAGTTGCACATGATCGTGGATGAGGAGTTGACCGTCGACATTCTTTGCAGCACCACGGAAAGAGACATTATACATTCCTTAAATCATTACGATCTGCGGTATCTTTCGCTTCCCTGTCCAGTGCAACAACGGAGCTTCCCTTTTTACATGGCACGTTCTACGTTGAACTTCTCGCGATTACGCTCGGTATTAGAGTTTGAGCGCCTCGGGCTCGCCATTATTCGCATCGATCAATAGAGCCTTCAACCCATTTCGTTCTTTGATCCGTTTTCACAACTTCGCAGTTAACATTCCCGGCAGACAACATGCGTGCTCTCAAAAGAAGAGCATTTTTTATGGCGGCCCGGTGCTAATAAATATTCTTGGCAGAGTTAGCATATCTGCCGTCCGACCTGCAAGCCAAACCATCATCATCAACGGCGCAACAACCGAATCCAGTCTAGGCCTACCTTAATAAGGAACTCCAGACATCCCGCTTTTGCGCCGAGGTCCACCAATTCGATATCCCTAAAAGCTGCCCGGCGCCCTGACCTACGCCATCACTTCATTTCAGGCGTCTGCCTCGTCTCCTTTTTCTACCATAGATATTGCCCTTATAGACTTTCCTGGCTGGATTATCCTCATCCATACGGATTAAGTGACCCGCCCACCGTAACTTATTCAGCCGGATTTTATCCACAACCTGACAGTCATGATATTGCTCATGGATTTCGCCGTTATGTAGGCTACTAAATCGTCCATCTTCGGAGAATTCTTCTCTCGAACGCGGCCAAGAGTTCGCAATTCTTCTTGCTAAGAACCCAAGTTTCCGAGGAATACATGAGGACTGACAAGATCATTGTCTTGTACAGTAAGGGCTTTGATCCTATGGTGAAACCTTACAGCGGAACAGTTTTCGTAAGCTGAAATAGGCTCTGTTAGCTGCCAACAACCGTGCGCGGATTTCATCATCGTAGTCTCAAAGATGTATTCTCCTATTCTTATTCTTCCTGTTTGACCAGTGTGGTATGATGTTGGTTGGTTGGTTTCCGGTGCTGACGTTGCCACCATATATTTTATTTTGCCTTCATTGATGTGCAGCTCAAGATCTCGTGCCAAATGCCGCCTGCTCGATCTGGATGAAGGCAGTTTGTACATCTCGGGTAGTTCTTTCCATGATGTTGATATCGTCAGCATAGGCCAGTAGTTGGGTGGACTTAAAGAGGATCGTAACCCTCGCATTTACCTCAGCATCACGGATCACTTTCTCAAGGGCCAGGTTAAAGAGGTCGCATGATAGGGCATCCCCTTGTTGTAGACCATTGTTGAAGTGAAGTGGTTTTGAGAGTGATACTGCTGCTTTTATCTGGCCTCGCACATTGGTCAGGGTCGGCCTAGTCAGTCATATCAATTTCATCGGGATACCGAATTCTCTCATGGCGGTGTACAGTTTTATCCTGACTATGTTATTATAGGCGGTTTTAAAGTCGATGAACAGATGGTTCAGCTAGTGTCCATATTCCAACAGTTTTTCCATCACTTGCAGCACAGAGAAAATCTGATCTGTTGCTGATTTGCCTGGAGTGAAGCCTCTTTGGTATGGGCCAATGATGTTCTGGGCGTATGGGGCTATCCGGCCTAGCAAAATAGAGGAGAATATCTTATAGATGGTACTCAGCAATGTGATAATTGCTGCACTGTGTGATATATCCCTTTTTATGTATGAGGCAGATAATGCCTCGTTACCAATCGTCGGGCATTGATTTGCTGTCCCATACCTTGAGCACAAGTTGATGAACCACTTGGTGTAACTGTTCGCCTCCATATTTAACCAATTTGGTTGTAATACCGTCGGCTCTAGGTGACTTATGATTTTTTAGCCGATGTATTCTTAAAACCTAGGTGAATTACATACATAATCGCGTTTTCTTTTTAAAATTCTCTGCAAAGCAAAACCTTATTCAATCAGTTTACCATATGCCTATCTATCTACCACACTAAAAAAGCCGAAGCTTGGAAGAGCCAGTAACGAGGGGAATGCAACGTTTGGATTTCAAATCTGGTTCTCAAATGAAATCCCAGAAACTCAATGCAAATATTTGGACAACTATGAAGCCAACGAAGAAAGCCCCGTCAGGATGCAAGCAGGACAGAGGTGACTTCTCTTACGCTGAGATTCTGCGAAGGAGATCCGACGCGAGTTTGGTTAGTAAATCCTTAGATGAGAAGTTTATGGTGAGGTAATTGACCAATGTGGTAGCTGCGATATGCAGTGACCTTGACGATATCACGGCAAAGGAAGACATTGAGGGAACTGGTGCTACAATTTCATATTCCAGACAAGAGTGTCAATGCAAGGTGGAATGCAAACGGTGGCATGTAAACGGCAATCAGTTACTAGAAGCTGGCCAAGTCGGGATCGAATGGATTGTCAAGATTCAGGAGCATGGTTTTATAGCCAGATCTGGCATAAATAAGCACCATAAGTCTGACCAGTGCACGCAATCATCGCAAAACATCGACTTGTCACAGAGACGCTGCCTGTGTGTTTGCCAAGATGCAGGCTTTCGTGATAAGGGCGAAGCCGCGGAAAATGCCAATTGTCTAGGAGGAAACCAAAATGAGAGAGTAAATGAGATCTATGGAGATAAACTTTAACCACTGTGAGGTCGCACACGATCTCTTGAGCTAGTCAGCCCAAGATCACGATGTGCACCTGTCGCCTTTTTGTCTAGACTGAAAACCAAGGGCTCCCGCCTGATTGTGTGGTTCCCAGAGGTTGTCCAGGCATTTGAGACCACTCAACAACATCTTGTGGGTGCTACACTTATGGCATTCGCTCAGCAATATGGACCCGCAGCCGTATCGTTCGATGCCACTCACTTTCGCTTTGAGACAAGCCCAACAAAACGTCCCTTCGCCAACTTAGCCACTTAAGCTTTATCAGACTGTTCACTTCTGATATTCAACACGAGTCTAGAAAAGGAAACGTGGTTCCTGACGCTTTGTTATGTATTGCAGAGGCCATCAAGAGGGCAATCGCCGAGGCGCAGAAGGACGACATAGCTTTGCGGAGCTTGAGGACCAACGCCAAATACACATTTAGGGAGTGTCCTATCTTTGGCTCAACATCCAGTATATATTGCGAGACTTCAGACAAGGACCCAAGGCCATATATTCCCGCGATTTCCGAAAGGAAGTATTTCGTCACTTCTGAAACACATTACTGCACAATTTTGTACGGAGGCCTTCTGTCGAGAATAGATTCCACGCTGTGGTCTATCGACAATTATTGTGTAATCACGGACCAGGGAATCCAGTTGGGCAAACTCCTCGGCTTTAAACACCACCGGACAACCATTTACAACCCGCAGTCCACTGGGATGCTCGAAAGGTGGCATAGGGCGCTGAAGGCTGCTATAATAGCCCAAGGTGATCGTTTTTGGTCGCAAGTCCAGCCACTCATTCTTCATAGCCTCCAAACAGTTAATCGAGACGAATTTCCTGCAAGTCCCGCGGAGTTGGTATACGGGGAGAATCTGAGACTCTTTAGGGACCTTGTTCTTGACATCGGTTCGAGACTCAGCGCTACCTGTCTGTTGTGTCTGCTCAACGACGTAATGCCGAAACTGAAGCTGCCACCCCCCAACCATGGTAAAACCGTGGCTAACATGCCCAGCGATCTTCAATTCTATACGGATGTCCCAATTAGGACGGAAGCTCCTCGAAAGCTGCTTCAGGTTAAATGGGCCTCCTTGGTTCGACTAAAGCCCTTCATCCTGCAAGAAAATGCGACCAGGCGAGAGGTGCGCGACGCGTTCGTTGGGACTTGCAGTAGCCGAGTTGAGACAGCCATGCATCTGGCTTCTCGTTGAACCTCCCTTTGGTTCCAGCTGGAGGTGGAGTGTTGTGGCGGAACGAGCAACTTGCGCATCGGACACATGCAAGTATGAATCGTGGCGGCCATGACATCGAAATATTGTGAAGTATAAATTAAATTAAAAAATAAAAATAAAAATTTTTAATTTTAAAATTAAATAAAATAAAATTAAATAAATAAAGACAGAAATAAAATTAGCAAAAATGGGGAGATGTACCAGGAATTCAGTTGTGTCGTTTGTGAGGGTTGGACTTCGTCTAGTTCATTGTGAGCACTTTCTGTGGTACAAGCACCTAATTGTACGCCGTTTTTTGGAAAATTAATTCTCCCTATAAGGATGAAACTGAAATTTGCAGGAGAAGCTGCTGGATGGGGATACTTGGCGAGAGGTGGTTTTAGTGGGAAAAAATCCCTCACTCTTATAGCGCCTGTCTGCTGGGGTTCGTATTTTGTAGAGCCCATCACTTACAAAAAAAAATTACTAAGCGAGCGTCTCATTAATCCACCAAGAATGTTCTCCGAACTTACTTTGAGTGCCATCACAAATTTTAAATTTCTTATTTTACCTTGATTAATTCTCCTTTTATATTTTGATATATTCCAATGGATTATAAATTAAAAGCTATAATGCTATAATCTGAATATAATTGAAATACCAGCTCCGCCACAATCATTATTTACTATCGGCATTGAAAAAGGCAAGTGTTACGAAATATTTGCATTAAGCACCTGCAAATACGCGCCAATCTTTCAGATACGCTTGCAACGGGAACAATTTTGTGCAACGCGTAAAGCGGGCCAGAACAGCCTATTATCATGCTACTTGCGCTGGTTGATCTCTTGAAAATTCCCAGTAGTGTCCACTGCAGCGTAAATTGCGGCTATTGCGCGGGTCCAATCATGATAACTGAGGATTTCACTCAGGTGCTTTGTTAGTTTTCGATAATATGCAAAAGTGTTGTCACTTTATTGGATATTATAGAAAGCCGTTACTATGGGAGAGATCTTTCTTGATATAAAGATGGATTTCGCTTCAATTTCAATCTTGGAACCCAACATTTCTGACTGAATGTCGCTTGGAATGTCTGACGAGGAATTTCTACTAGTTTGATTTGTTTTGATTGAAAATATCTCTGAAGCACTTACCACTTGAAATAGAAGAAACCATCTGTAAATGGCATTCCACCGATCAAAACATCTCCGTCAGATTTGACCCTGAAAGGACTTCCTGAACTTCATCAACAACAAACCCATCAAAATTAGAAGTTCCTCAGATTGTCCCACTCGGCAAGCCCATGGGATCAATTGCTTTACCGTATTTGCAACAATCAACGAAAAAATAATATCTAATATCTGAAAGATCATGTGGTCTTAAATTATTGTTATTGACATGATGAGCCAATAGATAATATCAGACATGTCACTTGAACTGGCTACGATGACTGGATAGTTGCTCGGTCCATGCATTCACCAGCTCTTGGGCAAGCTGGTTACTTGTGAAGTCTTCCTTTTACGAGCATTTCGAATGCTATTCAAATGTTGGCCACTTCTAAATGTTGTTGCTGCTGTGTTGCATGACTTGTTGTCGAAGGAGACCATTTCTTTTTTGAGCATTGCTATGCAAATTTATCCATTTTATTGCCACCGCTGTTGTTGTAGCTGCTTCTGGATGCTGATATTTTCTGGATTGCTCGTTGTTTTTTGTTAGTTTTTCTGTAGGGTATGAGATTCCGCTACTATAGATGATATGTCTCAAGTGCTCGTATCGATCGTCCTAATGCATACTCATCTTATTCGTGAATATTGTGAATAGGTGCTTCTTGTGCACGATTGTGTTCATGAGAGTAACACGTATCTTCGTATTCGTATTGATTCCATTCCGCCGCTTGCTATCTACTCATTCTTGCAAATTTTAACTTGAACTTTTTCTTGACTTTTCCTTCTCCGATACTTTGACTATCTGTCCGAAGCCACTTGACGGCCAATGTTACGTGCATTCGCTGAAGCGATTAAATGACTGCCTCAAAAACTCTGGTTTATGCAAATTTCCTGAACCGAACATTGCCTGTTTTAGTGTATTCAATGACATATGAGTAACCTTTGAGATCACACTTGGCGATTTAACTCGATTGATACGAATTATGGAAATTTTTCACGGCTATACTTTGTTGCGCGGCTTTTCAGACTTTCATGGCGAAGAAATGGCATTTGAAGGGCTTTCCTCGGTGCAGGAGGTGCCTGCAGTTGGTGTATGTTAAGTACGTCCAGAAGTGTTCGCGGCAGCAAATCGTGGTTAATAAAAACGTATTTTCTATCTAAAATCAAGGCAACGTTACTTCAACTTACAAAAAAAATCTAAAAACTGAGTTTGCATTTTCAATTTATAGCAACATCAGCACATATCGAAGTGGTGGTCTTTTAACGCCGTTTTCAAGCATAAGTATCTGCGAGTTTTATCAATTTTCGAAGGAAGGTAATGATTGTTCCATTATCCATGTTCTCGATAAAATTCGGTCAAGAGTCCACCTAAGTCAGGTCTCTAATGATGGTCTCGTCTGACGTCCTAATCTGAGAAAGCATCTCCCACATATTTCACCAAAATCATCAAGATTTCACAAAATCAGGACTATAAATTCACTGACCGCATCTCGGTGACTTCTTTGGCTCGAACAGATCGAGAATTTCCTTGATTCCGAACAATATATTTCATGAAGCGCTGAATCAATTTCCACGACCTTCATTTGAATATGAAAAAGTCCAAAGAAGACAACGTTGATGAAAAATATTTTAAACGATTCCCTGAATGCTTCCATGATCGTTGTGGATTTAATCGGTTCATCAGTGGACAGGTATGCTGATCCCAATAACTTATGACATTTTAACACGTATCTATTTATAAATACAAAAGACATGATCTAGAACAGTAAAGATATTATCGCAGCAGTTGGTTGATATTTTATGGAGAATATTCCAGCCGGTGAACAGAGGAGCATCTTGAGTGCAAGATATGGACGAGGTCAACTCGTAAATTCTTCGAGTAGATATTCTTTTCTTTGTGTATGCTTGGAGTTGGAGTATCATTAGTTGATGCTTGTAAAGATATGGTGATCCCTGAGAAATCTTTGTTTCTCAGGAGCTTTGGTTTGCTGATAGTGATCATGGAACACAAATTTCATTTGGTTAATTAATAAGTGCTTCAGTTTCTTGTGAACAGCAGTTTAGAGATTATTATTACACATGGACTTCACAAGACGAACACAGTTGAGGAGCAGGTGGAACATACTAGTGGAATGTGCTGATCTGATTTACCACATTGTTGATATATGCCCAGATATAAAATATACCGAAAAATCGTTAATTAAGACAATTTTTTGAGACGTATCTAAATGTAGAATTCGATAATCAACTGAGCGATTCCTTTTAGAGTTAAAAGCTGTGCAACTAGCCAACACTTAAAAGATAATCAGTTCTTGCTACAAAAGGACAGTAGACCTAATATACAGAAAAAAGAAAACTTAGCTGCAAATTACATCAAATATCCTTCCATAACGGGTGCTATATTTGTATTATTTTAACGTTCTCATATGAGGTAATGAATTAGCGGAGCTGCAAATTAATAATCGATCAAAGATACCAAAATAAACCCAGTTTTGACCATTCAGGTCACCCAAGTGCAGTTCATATGCTTGCTTACTTTTCAAGTACCAGTATGAGAATATGATTGAAATCTTTAGAAGTTTGACGGTGGAACACTGCTGCAACAATTACTTTTTGTTTAGAATTGTGAGAGCCTTGAAACCGCCATCCACTTGGTGACGGACCGGGCCAGTTGGAAAGAAACCATCTTTCCTTTTTTATTAAAATCGGTTCAATGTCTGTCTGTCTGGCTTTTTTTTCCCGATGGAAGGTGGAAAGCTTCAAAAGCTACCGCAGGCTCCTGCCACACGGTTATGTGGAAGTCTTACCCACTAAGACCTCCTCCTTCTCCTTCCACTCTCCCCGCGGGACTCCCATTTGGCATTACGTTGCGAGGCTGTATCAGAATTTATTCTGCGCTCATGTTAATATTTGTGTTCTTCTCGCGTTCATTCTTTTGAATGACTTCTTCCAGCCTAAGCTTCTTTCCGATGGCTGCAATCACTTTTTCGACTTCGGTCCATATCCCCTTTGCTTTTAGCATAAGTTCCATTATATTTTCGGGCTTAAAGTGCTCCCCGGTTGTAGCTTCTAATCTAGCCCTTTAGGCTTCGAATCTGGGGCAGTGAAAAAAGACGTGTTCTGCGTCCTCTGCAATATTTGGACACTTTGGGCAACATGGCGAATCATCACGACCAAAACGATACAGATATGCTCGGTAACCTCCGTGTCCGCTCAAGAATTGAGTTAGGTCTCGTCCCACTTCTCTTGCCATTCCGCGACAGTTTCAGTTCGTCCGAACTGTCGCCGACGGGTGAGGTACATTCGATCGTAAAGTCATTGTGTTTCTTTCGCCAGGATTTCAATCGGGACCATTCCTGCTATCACGTAAGCTGCTTCGTTGGATATTGTTCTGTAAGCGCAACATGTTCGCAGTACACTTACGCAATACGCAGCTCCAATCTTTCTCTTATTTGCTATATTTTCCAGTGTGTCTGCCCATACTGGGGCTGCATACAGTAGCATCGAACTGACCACCCTCGGCTCGACCTTGGTATTTGGTAGCATTCTCGCAACCAGCGCTCCGATGTTATGTGCCTTGGTTGCTGCACCCTCCACATGCAATCTGGAATTTAACCTCTGGTCAATCATTACACCTAAGTACTTAAGTGCGGGCTTGGAATGAATTGTTTGCGCTCCAACTTTGATCTTAATAGGAGTGCACTTTCTCCGCTTGGAAATAAGTACTACTTCCGTTTTATGCTCTGCGAGCTGTAGACCAGCATTCTCTAACCAGGATTTAATCTCATAGACTGCTACACTTGCATAAAGTTCGACTTCCTCGAGAAGGCGTGCAACAACCGTCACACCAATATCGTCTGCCAAACCAATGGAGGCCACATAAGTAGGAAGGTCTAGGGTCAGTACCCCGGTATACATAATAATCCACAAGAGTGGCACTAGAAAAGACCTTTGGGGATCTCTGTCATTTGGTATGATTTCATTCCTTCATCTGATTCGCAGCACAGAATTCTATCGATTAGGAAGTCGACAATGATACGCACTAGGTATTTCACCACGCCTAAGCTGATTAGGGACTCAAGTATCTTGCTCTATCTAGCGGAATTGAAGGCATTCTTCACATCAAGTGTAATCACTGCACAACATTTACCCTCGTCAAGTGTGGTCTTAGCTGTGTTAGCTACTAGGACAAGTGTATCTGCTGCAGACTCCTCTTTCGAAAACCGAACTGGAAAGACTGCCATCCTTTTCGGCAATTCGAATTAATCTGTTAGAGATTACTCGTTCGAATAGTTTGCCAGTATTATTTAGAAGGCATATCGGCCTGTTGGACGAAGCTTCACCCGAATTTTTGTTTGGCTTGGGGACTAGTATTAATTTCTACTTCTTCCATTGTGTAGGAAATGTTCCTTCTTTAAGGCATATGGTGAACGCCTCGACAAACATATTTAGAGCTATTTTGACTGCTACCTTGAGAGCTTTATTGGGAATGCTATCAAAGCCAGGTGTTTTATTTCCAACAATTTTATCTGCAGCTTCGAGGACCTCCTTTTCACTTACCATGGGAACTTCGGCGGTGTCTATCTCGACAGTGGGAAGGTTAGCGAGTAGAGTAGCAGTAGTGGTAGAGTAGGGCAACAAATCGGCGAGGTGCGTTTGCCTTTAACTTTGAAGATTATATCTGTCTGCCTGTCTGTCACACACACTTTTCTCAGAAACGGCTTGACACGAAATTTGGTGAGAAGGCGGGAAGTGTGAACGCCCAGACATGCAGTGAGTGATATCCTTCTACGTTGAGATTTAGAGGGGTCCCCATACATGTAAAAGGGGGGTGGAAAAATTTTGTTCACCATGTGGCGTATCAAATGAAAGGTCTCGAAGTCGTTCTTAGTTTTGAGGTTTGTTAGAAAGGCGAGGAGTGGGAGGGGTGGAAAGTGATGATTTATTTAACGGACCCATTCTCAGAAACTATCCAACCGAAAAATCTGAAAAAATCATGATACTTTTTCTATATGGTGCCCCAAAATACTCTCTGCATCAATATCAGTTCAAATTGAGTTAATAATAGTATATTACCATATTTTTGGAGAAATTTTGTAAAACCCCCCTTAAGCTTATCTCAGAGTTTTAAAAGTTGGTAGCAGTATAAAATCTAATGTGAAGCATATTAACCCCAAGTTTGATCAAATCATACTATTACTAACAAAGTTACAGGAGCTCAAAGTAGACTTTACCGTGTAAATTTACTGCAACTAAATATCAATATCACACTAAAGTGAGTAGTCTCACATGCTAAATGCATATCCATAACGAGCTACGTACAAATGGGATAGTTCACCCTGATATACTCACAGAAGAAGCAAACAAAACCTTTAATACCTGAAGCGCCAAGCTTCCGGTTTCCCGACTTGTTTTGGCTTACAACCAAAGTTAATTTTTTTGTACAAATGATTACGGCTTCGTCCAAGGCAGAAGCAGAGTGGCGTAACCGAAGTGGTTGGCAGATTAAATTTGCGTCCTTTTAATGATCCGCAAACATGTTATGGGTGCGAATTTTGTGGCGGAGTGAACAACTTACGTATCGGACGCATGCAAAGGCGAACTGTGGTGGCCGTGACATCGAAAAACAAGTTTTGGCTGCGAAACTTGTTTTTCGGGTAGAATTCGTCCCGTTCACAAGCGGGGTCTCCTCGTCGTGATCGGTTTCACCATTTTATTTTACCAAAATGCATGATTTGGATGCAATCACGAAGCTTTTAAATCTCAATCCAGCGTATCAAGCCACCGCTGTTTCGGCTGGCCTCTTGGTCGTTTACCATCAACTTCGATGTTCAAACCAACCTTGGCAAGTGAATTCTCGTTGGCGCAGATTACGTGACCGTACCATCGAAGACGCCTCTCTCGCAGGTTTTTCACGATCGGTGCAACCCCATAACGATCGTGGATATCTTCATTTCAGATGTGATCAAAACGTCTATCGCCACTAGTCTAACGCACCATCAACTTCTCCATTACCGCAAGACTCCGTTCATTGTCTTTTGTAGTCGACCAACGCTCAGAAAAATAGAGAGCGACAGGACGGACGGCATTGCGATAAATTTTAGATTTGAGATGTTTATTGATATGTCGATTACAGAGAACACCAGTTGAGTAACGCCACTTCATCCAGGTTGGGTTAATGCGTGAAGAAACTTCATAGGGCAGTTCTCCATTGGCTGATAGCGTTGATCTGAGTTATTTAAATCACTCAGTTCTGGGCAGGCCACTACCGCTGACAGTGATTGTACCTGTTTCATGGGGATCGGTCATCAAAAATTTGGCGATCGTTCCATTTTTGGACAAGTTACTTAAGAGCATTTTTGCTACTAGATACTAGGAAAACATCATCTGTACAATGCAGTGTATAGGGCGCTGGACGTTGGATGTCCCGCGTGACCGTATTCATAACAAGAGCAAAGAGGAGTAGTGAGAGAACCCTTCCTTGATGAACACCAACAGAAGCACGAGGCGATTTTGATACACCCGCCACACTTCGAACTTTACCTTTCGGATCGGTAGAGCAGAGAGAGAGCATTTAAACCCAGCGCACCAGTTCTTTTGGTCTAAGTGTTGTCGTAAAGCATACTACATGAGTTCGTGTGGCATACGGTCAAACGCTTTCTCCACATCGAGAAATGCAATGTAAAGAGGGCGGTGCTTCTCAGGGTGTTTCTCCATGAGTAACCGCACAGCGAGTATTGCGTCATAGTTTCGCAGTTCTGACAAATCCGGCTTAATTCGCAGTTCTTGTAAGAATTTCGCCAATACGGTTGTCAAGAATTCGTTCAAAAATCTTCATAGTATGAGAAAGTAACCTCATTGGACGGTAACTTGAACATTCTGCTGGACTGCCTTTCTTTTTCCAGGAGGAACTGTGGTACTTTCTTGTGAATCAGATGGTGTTCTTCCATCCTGAACAACCTGATTAAAGAATTCACTCACACAATTCAGTCCCAGCTCTTCGTTTTCCAGAGCTCAGATGCGATGTCTTCAGGTCAAGTGACTTTCCCTGATTTCATTCGTTTTATTGCCTCTTCGATTTCAGTTGCGCTGACAGTTATGGTACCTGTCTTAATCTTAATCCCACGATCTTCTTAAGACACGGATTGATTTTGTGACCACAATCAGAGCCCCACTGAGACAGGCAACAACGGTACCAGGAGTTGTACTCACATACAACAGGAGTTCACCCGAAGTATGGGAGTCCAGGGGCTATCTCGGTTCCCATGGTACCAGAATACTCCTGGTGAGGTGTCGTGACTAATTTGCCATTTCAGATTTGTCCCCGCGCAGACTCGGGTCTGATCGCCCTGATTGGGCCTTTGGAGCATTCGCCTACTGCATCCCGGCTGGCAAACCAAAGTGCGTACAGCGGATTATTTTAATAAATAATCCACAGTGAGATCAAGTTTTCTGCGACAGAGTGTAGACGTGTTTCATGTTTGGAGTGAAATCGAAATTTTCTTGCAAATCAAGTAAAACAGAGAATTTTCCCTGGCTCTTATTTTTCCGTCTGTTAAATATTAAAAACCTTTCATCGTTGTTGTTTGATCATAAAGATTATGCCATTAACACATGCCCAAGTGCAATTCATCGGCTTCAAAACTATTAGTCGCCAGGAGCCGATGTATTTACAGCCGAATTGGTTAAGTATGGTGGCGGCCAATTACACCAAGTGGTTCATCAGCTTGTGCTAAGGTGTGGGACAGAGAATCAATGCCTGACGACTGGCAACGAAGCATTATCTGTCTCATACATAAACAGGGGGAAATCACGCAGTGCAGCAATTATAGAGGTATCATATTGCTGAGTACCATCTATAAGATATCCTCATCTATCTTGCTAGGCCGGAAAGCTCCATACGCTCATCTATGCCTCTTACTGAAAAAGCTTCACTCCAGGAAAATTAGCAAAACAGATCAGATTTTCTCTCTGCGGCAAGCAATGGAAAAACTGTTGGATTATGGATATGAGGTGCAGGATCTTTTCTTCGACTTTAAAGCCGCCTATGATAGCACAGCGAAGGCAAAACTGTATACGGCCATGGGGGAATTCGGTATCCCAACGAAATTGATAAGACTGGCTGACCAATATGCGAGGTCAGATAAAAGCAGTAGGATCACTCTCAAGAGCATTCGACATCAACAACGGTCTACGGCCCCACAGAAAGTGATCCGTGATGCTGAAGTAAATGTGAGGCATACGATCCTCTTTAAATCCACCCAACTACTGGCCTACGCTGACAATATAGACATCATGGGAAGAACGACCGAAACGTACAAACTGCCTTCATCCAGATCGAACAGGCAGCCCAAGATCTTGGACTGCAATGAAGGCAAGACAAAATATATGGTGGGAACGCCAGCACCAAAAACCAACTAACCAACAACATTAAACCGCACTGGTCGAACGGGAAGAATAAAGATAGGAGACTACGAATTTGATACCGCTGATAATTTCTCCTATCTAGGATTGAAAATCACTACCGATAACAGCTACGATGATGAAATCCGCTCACGGTTGTTGACTGCCAACAGAGCCCATTTTAGCTTACAAAAACTGTTTCGCTCGAAACGTAGTGTCAAAGCTCTTACTGCCTTGCGAGTCCTTATGTATTCCTCGGAGACCTGGGTTCTTAGCAAGAAGAATTACGAACTCTTGGCCGCGTTCGAGAGAAGAATCCTCCGATGAATTTTTGGCCATCTACATAAGGATGGACGATTACGCAGCCTACATAACGACGAAATCTATGAGCGATGCCATGACTGTCAGGTTGTGGATAAAATCCGGCTGTTATCTTAGTATCTTAATCTCCCCCCGAAGTTATTCCCATTATGTATTTGTTTCACCTTGTGTCATAATTCAGATCAACCTGTCGCGCAATTCATTGTCTGGGCAATGTCCAACTTGATCTTTTTGAACGACCCAATCCACATTCAAATAGGAAACATATTTTAGACTTAAAATAAGAGCTATCATATAAATAACTTTTCACCGTCTATTTATAGTCAAGGACGAGTGCATGAAAATGCTAATTCACCAATCACACAACTCAAAACAATACAAAATATTCTGGCAAATCGATCCGATTATATTTCCATGTGGGTTAAGCTCTCGGTTCACCTTGAATCGCATCTGATTCAAATCAACAATCATTACATTGTAAACCTATAAAATCCTATTTACTTCTCATAAGCGAACGAGCGTCACAGATAACATAAATAATAGACCGAAAAGGCTGAATGAATTTTTACGACGTTCATTAATTTAAATTATAGCTATATAAGCTGAAGACATGATGATGGCCATAATGCTTACAAACGAGACCCTAAATATCCTACGAGCGAGTTATGAATTTGATTTTATTAAAAATTCCGAAAATAATTAGCTGCCTATTCACTGGCCATACTTACATATGCATATGTGTTCAATCCGGTCTATCAAAATCGAGCCCTTTCAATCTCAGATGCTGGACAGCGCAAAGTCGGTCGCCTGAATGGTCGTGATTATCGCGTATCGATGGGCCATAATTCATATTTAACATATCATTTGTAAATCGCTAAGCCCTTCTAATGAATTCGGGTCTTCGTTAGAGTCACCGTTGTTGCCCGGGCTGACTCCAGTCTAAGGTCGACCAACTTGCGCCCAGCGTTTCGGATGGTTTCCATCATTTTTCCCTTTTCGGCATGGCCACGCAGAAACAGTAGGACCTGATTTGATGAATTTATAATGTTCATTTTTTCAATGTAAAACACATAATTTATGCTTACGTTTTTAATTCCACTTGTTTCGAGACCATGTTACAGATTTTTACGCTGTGGATTGCCTGGTTTGACATTCTTCAGGCTATTTATGTGACACCGCTGCGATACCCCATGACTTCTCCCCAGTGAGAAAGACATACAAATTCTTGAAATATCACAAATCAAAATTGATTATGTTTTTATTGCGGTGTTGAAAGTATTTACGGTACACTGAATGACGACAGCCAGGAAATAGATACTTTTTTCCTGCTTTTTCAAGGCTTGAGAATCTTGATGGGTAGCTATGACATAATCTGGTTTCCCTTCGGTTTGCTGTCTCCCATGACTGAAACTATCCTTTAGATGATCTAATATGAGGACAAAAAGTTGCCTTAATAAACTTCCTTTTATTTGGCTAAGGAGGCACTATCATGGAAACAATAGCAAGCGGTGAAAAGTCGATTATACTGCTATGTACATATGTGCTAGGTGTAATTTTCGCGAAGGTCACAATTTGTTCATCGATTTAAGTTTTACCCTAATAAATTTTAAATTATTCTACATTTGGCTATTGTTGCGATAAGGCCTAGTAAATAACATTCAAAGTAAAGAAATTTCGAACAATTTGCTAATTTTCCCCTATGAAAAGCTGACTTTTCAGTTTCTGGTCTACGTACGAGCACGAATTGCTGCCCTACGCAAGTATACTTGGGATTGTTGTGGTTGACTTCCAAGTTCAGGTAAGTCCTTCGTAAATCTGACTTCGAGATGATGAACCCATTGTCCTACACTAAGCCCAACTGTTTTCCAATTTTCGTTGTCAACAATTATTTTTCTACGTCATGACCAACGCGATTTTGCAATTGGGTATGTTCACTCCCCAACAGCGCTCCGGGCATGGCTACAACTGAAGGGTCCCGCCGAAAGAACCGCGGCTGCCTACTCGGCAATGGTCGTTTGGCGGACGTCAAAACGTACACGATGCTCATGCTTCCTTCCGGGGCCGTCTGCCTCCTGGCAGAAAGGTTTCAGCCTGTCTAAGGAGACCTTCTTGGGCTTACCACGCGTGCTCCTCATACTTGAGTACCTTACAGGTAACCCCGTATGATGGCTGCAGTGGCTTGAGAGTGGCATCAGTCCTTACGAAAGTGTGGGTGCAAACCTTAAGTTCCCTAGGGGTGTGGACCGCTGACCGCGCGTGACGAGATGACAGATGCGGTTTCAGTTTGAGAACAACCTCCCGTAGCAAGCGCTACAATCCGGCCTCTTTAAGCCCTTCTGTCGAGTTTCAGATCGCCAGGGAGTTGTAGGTTCTCCTCGTACAGCAGATAAGTAGAGCTGACAGCAAACTCTTTGAGACTGGTTGTACAAAGGCCAAGCAGAGCAAAAGGGAAGACCCACGACGGCTCGTTCCGCACCGTAATAGCTATCTTCAGGGTTCGATACAAATATTCTAGCATCCTATTAAACTATGGATGATATGGATATGCGTACGTCCGTTCCCGTTTGAAGGAAGGAAAGAACTTTCGGACCTCAGAGAAAAGAGTGGATTCGAATTGTATTTCCTCGTCTGTGATGATTCCGGCGGGAACTTTAAATTTCGGAATCCATTCTCGACAGAGGGGCTCAGCACATGACTGTGCAGTTTTCCCGAACATTGGGCGACTCCAAACGCCAAATCCTGCACTTCCAAGTATCCGATGTCAACCAAAAGTTTACAGTCCAGCAGTGGACGAGATGCAAGAAATCATTGCGGACTCGAACTCACCGACGTACAACAACGCCAAGTGGTTGATCAATGAGTGTCAGTTCCTTGAAACGACGAATAGTAAGCATTCAGTGGCTAAATCCTATGAACTAATGCAGAAGCTGCAACGCATTGAGAAGATGGGTGAAGACGAGGTGATGGTATCATACGACGTGAAGGCATTGTTTTCCAACACGCCAGTAAAAGATTTTTGAACTGGAGAGGTGGCCAGTTTGGATCTGGCCCGAAATGGAGTCCGAATCTATGCAAAACTTACCAGGCTCTGCATAAACGAAAACTATTTTACGTTTCGAGATAGATTCTAGAAAACTACTTTAGGGGAACCCTCTCGCCATTACTCACTAAAAAGTTCGTGTCATCAATCGAAGAAGAAATTGATTCGAGGGGAGCAATGCCTAAAGTATTGTTTAGGTATGTAGACGACGTATTTGCGATTGTTAGAAGAGACGATACCGACATGGTCATCTGCGCTATAAATAATATTCATCATGAAATCAAGTTTACATTAAAGTTAGAATACCCTTCCTAAATATGAGTATGGTCAACTCTAGCGGAAAGCTTAATTGGAGATATACCACACGTCTACAGCAACGCAGAAAATGATACCGGCAACTTCACACCATACATTTTCCCAAAAGAGGGCAACCTATAATTGCATGGTTCACCGAGTGATAAGAAACGACAGTATATTATTGACACCGCTATTAAGAATGGGCATCATCCTCATACTATTGAGAAACTGATCCTAAGGAAAATCAAGCAACACAATAGGCATGCCTATACAACAGTATTCTAGCATCATAAGGATGGAACCAGGAGACGGATAAGTATCTCGTATCCTACCTATTTGACAACAACAGGAATTGGATAGAAAAAGACAGTTTCAACTGGAAGTCGTGGGTTTGAGTCGATCGCCCACCTTGCGGAATTTACGGGGAAGCGTTAAGGATCTTTTCGCAGCGGAGACGAAAAGCGGGATCTACCGAATAACGTGCAGCGACTGTAATAAGATATGCATAGGATAGACTAAACGCCTGATAACGACTAGATGTAATGAACACATCAAGGGAGTGGTAAGTAGCATTCGAAAACAAAAGTCATACATAAGATCATCAGCTGCAACGCATATAGCTACCCCATGTCTATCAATTTTAGACTAGACTGCAAGCATCAGGAAAAAATCGAATCCCCTATGACTGCGATGTAATGCCCCTTGGAGGTATTGAGGCAGTGCTTGCAGCTATGCAAATATCCCAAACAGCTTACAATGTCGAGGTGTATGGCGTGAAAGCTTTTTGTTGAATTAGGAAATACACCTAAGTGACTTAACTTTTGTCACGAAATGCGCTCTCTGGTCCAAGACTTCACGTCTTTGTTCATGAACAATCAGAAAGATTTGGTAAAGACTAATCGGTTTGTTGTCCGAATGTTTTTTTTTGGGGTAGGGTAGGTGAATGCATTTACGCACACAGTGTTGGACTCCCGATTCGGTACGTCGTCGGACTACCAACTAAACACCTCCCCATCGTCAGAGAGCTAGCCTGGAACCGTTTGTCACATTACTTCGGGCCAGCCCCCGAACTCTCCCGCCTTGCGGAGCCTTCAAATCAGGGAATTCCTTTCACCAACGGGAGGGGAGAGGAGGAAGGGAACTGTCATTTCAAGGAGCCCTCTGCCATCCGGCTCCTCCACCGGTCGAGCTCTATCTTCTTAGCAACGAGAAGGGCCCGAACGTAATGGGCAACACGGTTCCAGCTGTCAGCAGTCCTCAGCATCTCTTCCACAATGTTGTCTGGAGAGAGATCCCCTGTGTTTAAATAGAGCTGCTGACGAACCCCATCCCACCTTCCACAAAAAAAAGTGTGGTGGGCATCGTCCACAACTCCATTGCAAAACACACAATGCGGAGAATGCGCCTTTCCAATCTTGTGCAGGTAAGACTGAAAACTTCCATGCCCACTTAAAAATTGGGTAAGGAAATAGTCAGTCTCACCATGCTTCCGATTCAGCCACGCACCTAAGTTGCCGATGAGCCGCGCAATCCATCTGCCTCTAGTTTCATTTTGCCAAGAAAGTTGCCACTCGTCTAGAGTGTGTTGCCGTTCTTCGCGAGCAACCACCTGACGCTCCCTAGCAAGAAGGGCAACGGCGATAACTCCCGCGATCACCATTACGGCCGGTTCAGAGACTGTGCGGTACGCAGACGCCACCCGTAAAGCTCCCCGTCTCTGTACTTGCGCGAGGCGTCTACGATATACCTCCTTGTTAAGAGCGCCAGCCCATACCTGTGCGCCGTAGAGCAGGGCAGACTGCGTTGAGCTCATCAGGAGACATCGCCTACTAGACGTAAGACCCCAATGTTTGCCCTTAGCCTACTTAACGCCGAAACTTCAGCCGTAGCCTTGTTCGCTGCTGCTTGGATTTGCTCAGAAAGGTCATCTTTGAGTCAAGAGTCAACCCGAGGTACTTTACCGCTGATTTTGACTCGATTATCGACTCGCCGAACGATATGGGACGCAGGGTCGGAATTTTCTTTTTAGTCAGGATGACTACTTCGGTTTTTTCCAGTGCAAGGTTGAAACCATGAGTAGTCATCCCTCCGCTTACCCGTCGCATCAATATGCCGAGTCTGTTTTGCGCCTGCTCGACAGTGCGTCCAGCAACAAGCGCTGCGACATCATCTGCGTAGCCGACCAGGCTTGTCCGAATGTTGGGGTGTGCTAGAACGGGTCGGAGCGAACCACTTATTTACGGAAAGCGGCCGAAATATACGTCCTAAGTCCCTTTTCGGATATCTGGCAGTAGATAGAAAAAGGTGAGCCGAAGGTGAGGAACTCTTTAAACTTGTATTTAGAGTCTAATGTAGGCTAAGTGCCGAAGTTAACGAAGGCACGTTTTGTTGGGCTTCGGCCTTAAGACAAAAGTCCGAGATGTTAACACGGTGAATGGTCTACCTTCAAAGAAAAAACGGAGAAAGAAAGCGGAGAGAAAGAAATCCAATGGTTGTCAGCATTGGTTCGCCATCTGGTGAAGAACAACGCTTACTGCGATGTCTGAGACGTCAACAAACACAGCTGGGGCTACAGGTGTTGAGGGAATGCAAAAAGGGCAACATCTACCAGCTGCTACTTGATTGTTTCAAATGCTTTGAAGGCTTCTGGAGACCTCTCTTACGACGAGATAGGAAGGCGATAAGTAAAGTCTTCTGGTGAGGCCTCTGACCGTCTTGGCAGCTCATTTTAAGTGGGTAATACACCTTAAGACGACAAATTGCTGCTCTTCGGGTAGACTTTATCGCTTCCCCCAGCATGGCCTGATCTGCAAACCTAGGATAGCACCAGCACACGCCTGAGTTCGATGCCTAACGCGGTTACCCGAACATCCATATCTTCAAGCGAACGTTGAACGGGTTCGCAAAGTATCCAACTTCGTTGTCAGTGGGGCCACGTTGATTTGCTTTTTCAACTCCCCCAAGTCGGCAGCCTTGCCAGCACGGGACGCTCGCGCACCTCATGGATTTTGTCCGCGGTCACAGGCAACACCTTTAGAGAGAACTGCTATCGACACACGCTAGCATGGCCTGCATTGCAACTTCTTTCGGAAATCTAGATTGTTCACCAACTGCCAATTGATGCAACGTTCTAACAGCCAAGAATAGTGCGTTTGCCGTACCGTAAGTAACCGTATTCAATTGATAATGCTGAATAGGCTCACTTTTATTAAAGTACCAAAGTATTTTTTCATATCTATTATGGTCTGCTCCATTCAACCAGATTTGCCTATACATCCCTTTGATGGCTACTACTATGACACAGCAATGCTGCCATTGAATAAGTAAATGTAGCATGTTTTGTTGAATAGTTGGCCAAATGAGGAATGGATCATTCAATGATCTTCCTTTGGAGGATTTCGGAAGGACCCTATATGTCGGATCACAGAATCATAAGATTCGATATAAAATAGTGGGAAATTTCAAGAGAATGGATTGGTAGTTTTGTACTGATGAAGGGGATAAGTTGCTCCCGAAATATATATAACTGAAAAAGTAAAATTGTAGTAGAGTAAGCTATGGTCTATCAATTTTAGGCTAGACTACAAATAGAAGACAATATCTAATCTCTTCGAATATATTGGGATCCCTTTCTCTGATATCTGAAGAACAACATGGGTCATTTGTTGCTGGAAAAAGAGGGAAGCAGTGAGAGATTGGAATATCTCCCGCATAGGACGACATCATTCTTGGCTCATTTTTAAACAAGATAGAAGGCAGTATAGCCTTGAGAAACATACCAAGAGCGCGGAGGCGGACAAAAGTGGTCCTCACTTTGAATGTAGTGTGTGTGTAGTGAGCAAACTCAACACAATATTCAGGTCGTTATGCAGGCTTTAACGATTGGTTTGTAGGTATACTATGGAGGTGATGAGAACATACACAAAGTCCTTTTGGAGGTTATGTCAGATTGATTTCACATGTAGGCAAGAAAGACAATCATCAGAATCTGCAGGATATCAAGAGCTCAGGACTGCCTAAATCAAAAAAAGGTTGACATTCTTTTTAGGAACCCATTAAGAAAAACAAGCCTGAACATCGAAATCGACTGGTAAGAACCAGAAGGCAGAACAAAAATATGATGGCTTAATATGTTAATCGGTTATTTAGGAGCGTCTCGATTTCATCTGAATGAAACCGTCCGAAAAAAAAAATGCGAATTTGTTCGAAAGAAGGTGACCTTACTACCGAACGGTATAAATGTTAAAGAAGAAGAAGATTGGTTATCAATATGTAAAGTTTCCTTTCAAATTACTTAAAATGATACCATACAGGCACTTGTATGGTCCCAACGTCAGCAATAAATTCCTAAGCTAGAATTATTTCTGAATAAAAACCAACAGACAGACAGATGAGTTTAACAAGTTTTTGTATGACATAAATGCTAATAAAAAGAGGAGCAGATAAACTGAAAATCGTAGTTCCTTCTAGTACCTGACACGTAGCGCTAACGTCTGTAGTGAAGGGTACGAAACTCTGTATTTTCGTTTACCAGTGGAAGGACCGGTGTTCTCTCTTGGCATACCCTAATGGCACGAAACTGAAGACTCGCCACGAAATGGAGAATCAACAAAATGACCAGAGAAGAGTAGAATCAAATGGATACTAGGCTGCTTTCTTGGATATGGTATGCGATCCTTGCGCAGATGTCGAGTGCTAAACACCTTCTTCAAACTAAACATAAAAATACCAAGCCAAGATTGGCGAGATTCAATCTTATACCATCTTTTGAAAACGGGAAATCTACAGGAGATTGCTAAGGTATTAATTTTGATAAAATCCTTATGCCACTCATGAGTATTATTGGCTTTACACCAGGCCTTCTACGAAAATAAGGAAAAGCGATGGGAATCTATTATATACTTGACCAGGTATTGAAAGGCAACAGTCTTCGCGTGAAAATTGCCGGTAAAACGGCTTAGAATCATCTTTTGACCAGCCTACAAAAAGGGTGACCAGCTGGCATGAGAGAATACCTTAGGCATCTCATTGTTTCTGTTGAAGGTAACCGGCAACAAAATCAAGGTTTTTAATCTGGCGGGCCATCGCGCTCACCCTATTTGCATTAACAGGCGAGTATTGAAGGCGACGATCAATTGGAATATGTAGGAAGCGTGATTTCAGCCGATGGTGTTAAACTGGATGTTCTCTGACCCATTAAAAGCAATTGATTCGCTTTTGCTGCTTTGTCCGCAATCTGGAAATGAATTTATCTTAACACAAAGATTAAGTTGAGAATGATACGTGGTAGTGTTCTTTGTGTATTGCTGTATGGGAACTGGACGTGGAAAGCAACGCTCATACGATAGGTGTCACATTAAGAGAGGTGACAATTGCTGGATACGCTATGTGGTGGAATCGACTCGAGCAAAATTGCTTAGGAGTGGATCGCCTCAAAAGCACTTGGTGTAGAACAGTAGAAAAGGAGTGCGGACGTCTAGAGGAGCCCTGGAGGGAACTGAAGCACATTCCAAGTAATCACGAACGATGGCGCGTATCGCTGCTCATTCGGGTTGCAAGATATTGATTATAACTCGGGAAACTAGGTTGAAGTTCACGCAAAAGAAACGTCGTGTGATATCAGCATAGGTTCAGAAGTGGGCATGCTACCAAAACCCACTGTTAACGTGCATGCCTGTAAAACAAGTTCATCTGGCGAAACAAACCATAGAAGTCTCAACCGCACAGGTATGAATTCTAGGAATCTGACTAATCACTTTTTAAAATGGAACGGTCTCAAGTAGGAGGATGAGTTGGTCGCAATACTCTTCCATTTGGCCCTTGAATACACAATCAGAAAAATCTCTGTCAATTCCACAAAGGACACGTCGGTGTCAATATTTTACCGCGCTCATTTCCTGAAGCCAGGAGAATGCTCATTAAGTTTTGTGATGTAGCAAAGGCTGAGTGACCAAAAAACACAAATTATGACCCACTCCCCTTCAGTTCTAGCTAGAGTTAGGAACGGGTACTAAGTAAACCATTCTTTGGGAACACCTGCTTTCTTTCCTGAATGCTACAGGTTGGCTCTGAAGATCTAAACCGGTTCGACTCTGCCCCCTTGCTCTTATAACAGCAGTCACGGTCTTAGGAGTCTGTGGAATCAAAACCGCGCACGACAGCGCTAATTTGGATCCTCGGAGCGGCCACTGATGCTTACCTTCCCATGGTTCCAGTTAGAAAATAGATTGAAGCTAGAAGAAGTTAGTGAATACAACAAGTTATCGAGTCATGCATGCAAAGCACATAAAGTAAAAACCTCCATATCTACGAAGCAATTATCAAATCTGCGTTGTGCTACTCGCATCTGCAACTTGGACCTTAAGGACTCTGATATATAGCTAAACGCCTCTCAAAGGTAAGGATTAAGCGGATCAGGTACAATGGAGACCTGAATGCTGCATATGAAGTCTCTAAAATGATAAATTTGAGAAAACACAAATGGCACCGTTAAACTAATGAGCGAGCAGGTATTCTCAAGTATGCAGATGCGGTCGTTGAATCGGGAGGACTACAGGTAATGCATTCAGGAGGCCAAGAATAATGGTTGGTTCGAAATTCACATGATTGTGATGTGACTATTAGGTGGGATTATGAGAGTCCCCCTTTTTCTTTATCTTTTTATCCTCAAAGGTATGAGCTTTCCAAGATTCGTCCAAAATAATTTTCTGATATACAAGTTGGATTTGTAAGATTTTATTCTCTTCAGAAATACTTAAAAAATAACTTTATAGCTCATCTTTGATCATCCAGTCTGAAACACCTTTTCAATTTCCAATCGAAAAAAAACGAAACGAGCTCTTTCCTTCTCATATCTTACACGACATCGTACCTTAATCATCATGGGAAAAACTCTCCATCGTCGACAGTATCTTGAAATCGTGCATTTAATTTGATAGAGAAAATGACAAAAGGTCAACATGTATTTGCTACTGTAAGTCAAATTGTTAGCCGATCCTCTTAATTAACTTATAATTTCGTCAGAAGGAGAAAACACGAATGGAGAACAAGTGAAACATCACCTGATTCACTTCCGAGCCCTGCTCATGTTCACTTTGCGACTCGAGTCGCGGCGACACGGCGACGATCTAATAAAAACCGAATAATCATTACGAATCAATGGCAAAAAACGGGGCGAACCTCTTGACATGGACTACATCACGACATGAAAATGATGCATTTAAACAGCATCTATCGATCTTCTAAAACTAAGCCAAGTAGCTTTTTCTTGTTGGGTCGTTTTTCATTCAATGTTTCACCTGGTCTAGTGCTTTCAGACTGTTACTCTGATGAAAAATGACGAAAAAGTGTTTTGTAACCTCTTCAAGGGAAAAAACTGATTCGGAAACACTTCTTTCGCTCGGCCAGTCGTCAAGGTACAAGAAAAATAGAAGGAGTTCTTTTGTGTTGCCTGTTGTTACAGTAATGGCAACACAACGTTGTAATCATCTAGAGTTTCTGTAATAACACATGATGACATGATCACGATATTATTTCTTGTCGCGATCATCATTTTCTCGAATAGGATCGCTAATATTCGCTTAGGCCTGTGAGTTTGATTGCCTCTCAAGAGTGGTTTTTATATTTGTCAACAGGTTATTTGTTTACATTGTAACATTGTGACTCATTTGGAGCGATTGCTGCAATGGCTGGGATAGGGGATTGGCACCTGAACTTGGATTAGACGATCTAGAGTAGAGGCAACAGTCCCCTTTCGAAGTGGTAAATATCCAGAAATTCCTCACGAAGACCCACTTTTACTGAAAGCCAATTAATCAAAAGGGTTAATTTCATCAAACGAAGTAACTCTAACTCCATAAATGATGAAAAATAACTGCCACCATAACAGGGGCTATAAAGATCTTCCTATCTAAATTTACATCTAAAGTGGCTTGTTGTCCAAACCTGGCCACATTTCTCTGCACCCATTTAGAATTTACGTCTAGAGGACATTATTACATTTTAGTACCCCACAAAAAGTGACTCATTTCCGATTGCTGTTACCCATTTCTGATGATTTTCTTGTCGTATGTCGTCCAACCTCTATCCAAGCACCTTCTGTATTTAGATGATCGTTGACGAAATCGGCCAACAGGTAGCAACAAAAAGTGCAGTACAAATGGCAGATCAACAAATTGACATCGTTAAGGTGGTTGTGAATCGTGGGAATTAGATTTCTATGCTTGCTAGCTTAGAATAAGAAACCTGCAGAAGTTTGAAGGTCGCTCCCATTACAGGTTTTGTTAGTTTCAGTGCTTCAATAAATTCTGCAATATTACTTTGATGGAAATTATAGTATAAGGAAACGAAAGACTTAAGCCAGAAACTCGATTGGTATTTTTTCAGAATTTTTTTTCTGTGTATCTATTTAAGTGGAGTAATTAAATCATTCCAGTTAAAGATAATGAAATTCCGAGGTTTTTACTTTTCGCATGATCATTAAATAATATTCCCTTTTTCCCCAGGTAACACAAAATTACCAGCAAATACTTCCATTTGGAGCATTAAATTGATCGTTTTTGGTTGCACCGGAAATGGGTTGAAAACGATTCATCGTTCAACATTTCATCTCATCATTATGTAGAAACGAACAGAAGTGACTAATAGAAGATAAAAAATCAATTGTTATTCTGCCCATTCTAACAATTCAAACCAAAGCTCCAGCTTGTCCATGAATGGTTTGATTTAAGGTAATTTCAACCAAATAACGAAGCCCGCTAGATCAAAATTAAATATTTCCAGTAGCATTTCTTCAGAAAGACAATACCAGAAAAGTCCCCGCGCGAATCTGCAGCACAGAAAAAAAATCCAAGCGTTTAGTAAAAGAACTAAATTTAATATCTCTTGCACCACGTGCCATTTATGTCTGGTTATAAAAAACGACAACGCAACGGATAGAATTTCAATTAGATACACATTTTTATTATCCAGAAGGTACAATTTAAGCGAATGTGATAATGTACGGGTACAATTTCTTGTGTTGTATCATGTCATAAATATTTGAAAAAGATACATTCATTCGGTCGACGAGCTATGACTCTGAGTCCGTTACAATAAGAAAAAAAAATCATTTGATTGTCGATGAATGGGTGAGTTTCATCGACCTTTTTTGTGGAAAACAAAACAAAAATCATAAATTCAAATTTAGATAATCGTTATGCAGTAGCGCACTTTTGAGTAGATACAATAATCTTGCATAATATCGAATTCTATGTCTGATAGTCTCTCTCAGTGAATTCTTTATAATATCCGGGTTCAATAATAGGAGACAAATATATTGGCATCAATGGTATGATTTTAGTATTTCGAGACTTATAAAGATACATCAAAAGTGGAGGTCATTGCGGTGACTAGGACAGATAAAATCGAACTGTCTCGTCACATGAGCACATCTGAATACGATATCAGGATGAAATCTGATCAGTAAAAGCCCGGGGCGACAATTCTTATTAAAGTCGAACTCCACCCCATAAATTTATAAAAATATTTAAAATTCTAAGGTTCTCTTCAAAAATTGCTGAATATCCAGCAAGTGGGTCAATACAGACAGGTAGCAGGGAGTTTTGAGTTCCTATGAATTGCGCTAAATTATGTAGAACGAAGCAATTTAACATCTGGTACCTAAAAGTAATCCTGTAAAATATGCTTTTTGACACATTTTCGAATTAATAAAAGGGAGCAAATACCACCTTGTAACCACTTCGGTCACGCTGCTCCTAGGGCGGAGATGAGACAGCGTCTGATGAGTTGCTTCTGCCCTGGATGAAACTCAAGTCTTAAACTTTATTTTAACTTATTTAACTTTCTATTCACTCTTCCAAAAGGCTGACAAGTCTGCCTCTTTTTTTTTGAAAAAAATCTTCCTCTTCTCATCTAGCTCGTGTTTCATTTTGTAGCAGATTCCCCTGGTCTGGATCGGGTTCAATACTTTCTTGGTCATACGTTTCGCCCGGGTGGTGTCCAGGGGCTCTCATATCACTACCTAGCGTATCAAAAAATCGCTGCATCGGTCGCTTTTGGATCGGTTGTCGACTTGATTTTTGATGTTTAGCCCAATCTTAGCTAATGAGTTCTCATGATCCCATTCATGACCAAACCATCGAAGATGCCTCACTCCCAATTTCTGCATGACGGGTACAAAGCCATATCGATCCGGAGCGGCCCCATTTTGAATATAATCAAAGCTTGTTATGCCAGTGATGTGACAAAATGTCTCCATTACCGCGGGACGACGTTCATTGTATTCAGTAGCCAGCCAGCACTGAAAACTATAGACATCAACGCTGTGAATAAAAAGTAGTAGGCCATTTATGGAACCCCATCTTTTTCGACGAATAGCTTTCTGGCTAGGTGATGTCAAAGGATGATTTAATAATTTTCCGGATTCAGTTCCCAGGTCGATTTCTTGTTCCTTTAATCCTTATGGTGGCAATTAGGTAGGCGAGGTTATTTCAATCCTTTCTTCTTCTTCTCTCGAGTGATAGCGAATCCGATGTTGGGTTGCCCCTGATGACTTCGCAAGGCGTGCTCTTTTGAGCTGGGGACCGGTTTCTGACCGACTTCTAACTGCAAGATTTCTGTCCAGGTTAAGGGGCATCATAATTGTACAATGCTATGCAACAGCATGTTCTGGAGGAGGATACTTTCTATGAGCAATCGATTGCGGTTTAGGGGAGGCTTTCTAAAGGTAACATTGTGATCGTGATGGGTAATCTGAATGCAAAGGTGGGATCTGACAATCCTTTGCTCAGACATGTGAAGAGTAAACACGGTCTTGGCGACCATAACGGTAATGGTGGGAGGTTCGTGAATGTCTTTAGCTTCCACCATATGAGCAATTAGATTGATCATTTTGCGATCAGCAGCAAATTTAGGAGTTGTCTTCTGTATGGGCCTAACAAGTGAGGCACTGACATCGTCCTCGAAAGGGATCACCGTTTGATAGTTACTTATGTTCACTTGCATGATGCGTTAGCCACTCCTCGCAAGGTTAGAGAATAGCAGTTCAACATCGGCCGCTTATGTAATTTAGTTGTCGCTCGACAATGGGAGAGCTCTCATCCGGCTCGGACGGCAGATACACTGAGTAATCCACTTGGGAATATCAATGAGCATTGGGGCGCTCTCAAACATACCCTTTTGAGGAAAGATACTGAGGCACCGGGCAGGTCCCGAGGGTGATACACAAGATCTGATTGGCTGAGGAATTGTGGAAGCGGATCAGTGAATGGACGAGAGTGAAACCTCTCTTGATCGCTACGAGTAATGGTGGGTGCGATGCGCTCAAACTCCGATAGGTTGTGAATAGCGTGCGTTGTGACGAAACGAAATTTGCTACAGCGCTGGTCAATTAAGCGTAAGATGCCGAAGAATGCAATAAATTCAGAAGTATGTACTTCATCACGAAAATCTTACGATGGTAGTGGGAAGAACGTTAACGATCGATTCCTTGTCTACGCTGATGAGCAACTGATAAGGTGGTAAGAACACTTCTCCAGGGGGGAGGGGGTGTCTGCGTACTCCCTTTCGTCGCAAAGATAACAGCTAAAATAATCCTAGATCGCATCAAAGAACACCTCGAAAGCTTGATCAACTCTCCAAATTCTCCCTACGGATCATTTTGGAACAGTGCGCGGAGGTGTTTGTTAAATCTGCTCTTCATGGATTTGGAGAAAGCTTTTGACATTGCAGAGAAATTAATAGCTGCTATCAAAGCAACATACCATTCCGCAAAATGTCACGTGCCGCATCGACGTGAAATGTCAGAGGAATTTGAAGTCGACAGCCGGGTCGCTCCGAGGGCAGTAGGAGAGGAGTGCGGCTGGAGAAGTCCTGCAAGAAATGGCAGCACATTTCAGCGAACGGCGGTTTATCCTACCAACCATACATTCAAACATTGGTTACAAATTGTGGAAAGTTACTTCATTCAGGTCGCATTAATGCATAAAGCAATTTCATTGCGTAGTTCTGTTACCTAAATTACATAGTTCTCGGCGGGTCCTTGTCGCTGACAGTGTTAGGGTTTTCGAAGAACATATCACTTGAATTTGTGCAACACTCAATTAAATGTCTTATCTAAATCTCTGCAGTGTCAAGAGGGGGATATTTCCAGTGGTGTTTCCTATGGATAATCGCAATTAGTTTAACAAATCCCGACGAACTCGACTTGGACCACGATTATTTGAACAACATAGCGAACGTAACTGGATAACAAACAAATCGCGGGCATATTGAAACGGCAATGCTTTTTTTGACAGTCAGATTGTATTCTACTCTCCAGCACAATACGATTAAAGAACTACCTTGAGCAGATTTTTGGAGCCCAACTGATTGCTTTCCAGACCAATTTGATTCCTTCCAATTATGTGGAAGTTGAATTGCGGGAAGTATTTGTGAAAGTGGTGCCGGAGCGAATTCTTCCGTCCAAACTTGCTAGCAGTATTTCCCCCATTTGTCCGTTGCATCCCATCGGCCGGTAAACGGTGCATTGGTTTTATTACTGGCACAATAGAAATGTTCGATACCCCAGCCTAGCCGGACTGATGATAAGTTGAGTATAGTGCAGTTGCCATTATGTTGTTAATCGAAACATGGCTTCCGAATGGTTCGGATCTTCAAATGCATTCAACAAAAATAATCTATTTTCGTCTTATTTATACTAAACACGTCAGCCCATCAGTTTTCCATCAGTCCATTTTTGATGCATTAATTTATGAAATACTGATGGTGTAAGCTCAGCCATACAGATCTCTTTGGCCGTGTCGAGTATCTATTGCATCGTTGAAATCTTTGTAGCGGGCTGCTAACTGTTTTTTTTTATTTACCCGATTGCATTCTTTTAAGAAACTTTTTGAAGGCAACATTCCCATCGATTTGATAGCGCTTTGCTCTGATATGCGATGGAGAAACGCGCTCTTGGGAACCGTATTGGCAACATTGAAAGGGGGTTGGTTACAGGAGCTGATACTGCCTTGCTTGCTACATTGATAGCGCATAACCAGTTCAATTGACTACATCTCGATCGGCAGTGGATAAAGAAGTAGCCTTCTGAATCTGTTCAAGAAAAAGTGCTGAAGTCGGCATAGAATGAAAAAACCATTCGATGAAAGCCTACTTTCGCTTTCGTCTTCCTTTCTAGTACTACCTCGCAGAGGGGGAGTATTTCAATTTTTTCATGATCCAACATTCCTTCGTCTAAGGGAAAAACATTTTCGGGGCGAATCACGGATATGTTGAACATTCCGCCAGAAGATACTGACGAAATCAGACCCGCTATAAAAAGTGTTCTTTCTTAAATGTTTAATTGTATATAATCACAAGTCTTTTATAAATGTCAAACTGCTGTATATTACGTCAATATTCATTAGAAGTTACTTCAATTTTCCTTTCAACTTTTTTTTGGGTCGGCGGACGGTACTAGGATGCTGTCGAGAGTGTTAGCAAATGTCATTCTTGACATTCGTCACCCCAGTCTCATGTTATTCTGTCAGCTGTTTCTACGGTCATTGAATGCAGCAGCGGCGACGAATTCATAATGGTGCCCACGTTCGCACCTCCGATGTGTTGCCACATCACTCCGCCCCCAGCTGAAATCGCGCGGGTTCAGCGATGGTCGCGAGATTCGAGACAAAGCAGCTGCAACAACATTTTCTTTTTCAGACACGTGTTAGATATCAAACGTGAACGAGGAGACGCTTTATCGGGCTTTTGTCTAAAAGCGGAAGTAAGGGGCTTGTAGTTCGTGTACAAGGTGGACGGCCGGTCCTCAAGGGAGAAACAGAAGTATTTTATTGCGCGGGAATCTTTTGGGGCTAAACAAGTAAGCGTTCAGGCTCGCTTGGCGATGAGCGGCTTTGGCGATAGAAGATTAACATGCCCAAGGACCTTCGTAGATGCTTAACCGTAGTTGGGCTGAAAGCCCCTTATCGCCTCAACCTTGTCTGGGTCAAGTTGGATACCGTCTGGGGTTATCAAGTCGGCGAGAAATTTTACCTGCCTCTGAAGGAATCTGCATCTTTCAACGCTGAGGACACGTCAGTTATATTACGTTTCCACGAGGCTGGCCTTTTAAACACTTCAGTTCTCTTTATAACCCTTATAATAATAAATTATAATTAGACGTAGTTAACTCACTTAATAATTAAAAACTTTCATAACTGAATAACTTGATCAATAGAATTACTGTTTCGTAGAAAGACGCGATAAGGAAACTTCTATACTTTGAGACTGATTGATGAAAAAGATTGTCCCGTAAGATGAGTAGGTGGAAAAGACTACCGTATTCCCAGACTATTTCGTAAAGCAGACAAGCTCTCCAACTATCACTCTATATTTATTTATTTTAAGACAAAGGATGCAAAATGCTGATAATACATTTTGGATATTCAGTAATTTGATATCTATGTTTAATTCTGCTTACTATGCAGTTTTGTTTATTGTTCTGATTGATTCGGATTGATGATTCACACTAAGTTTGAGATAAGGTTATTAGTCATTCTATGATGAGAGCTAAGATTCTAGTTGAACGATGTTTACATTAATATGGAGGATGTTTACATTTGTATTATGTTTCAATGTGATTCTAAAATTCTATGATTTTGATGAATACTACTTATTTAATATCTGTATTGTATGCTCTAATATAGTTAATGGGTTTGACATGCTCAAGGTCAGTATTGATATTGGCTGTGACTTGTCCGGCCTCAAGGAGATGTTTAAAAAACATTATCCTTGTAGACGGAACAAAAGTTCAAATTTCACAAGACAGGGTGGATGAACCTCTGAAAAGTCTGCGCAGCGTTGCACAAGCCAAAAGTCATCCTGGGGAATTCTAAGAGTCCGAAAGGCCTGCAGATAGACGTCTTGGCAATGTCTTTGAGGGCGACAGAGATTTGGTGATACACCTTAGCTAGATCCAAGGTCGTAAAAGCACGCAGTTCGTTAGCAAGTGCGCAACATCTAAACTGTCTGAGTATTCAGACGCGTATAATCTCCACATTACCATCCGTCGTTTAGGCAACAACTATTGGGAGGTCTGCAAAAACCCTGTTTCATTAAATCATCCAAATTTCTCTTTGCAACAGGAAGTTTCTGGGATGAAAGTAGACGCATTCCTGAGAAGATTCAGGAGCCGGAAGTGTCGATGTGGCGCTGCACATCGTACTTAACCCGCTGGGAAAAACTACTTTCTGTGCGAATGCGGTGGTCGGCAACATCCACTAAAATTATCGAAAGAGTGTTATTTTTGCAGGTAGAAATTTTCCCCGACGTGTGTAATGAGGTTGCGGGATTATCAAAGCCTTGTTTTGCAAGTCCACCAGCATCTCATAGTGACGAAGCACGTCTGCGCCTAATCTATGCTTATGCTAATGTCTGATTGAAATGCCACTATAGCCACAGGTGTGGATTGGAGAAGAGTTCGCAACCGCTAGTCGTACATTTTGCGGAACTAGGGTGCAGGGAGAACCGACACCTCAGCGGCCGTTTCATCCAGGAAGCAACGTCTGCTTAGGGGGTCGAAGATGGTAAGGCGACATAGTACTACGCTTTCGGTAGCCGTTCGAGAGGCACCAAGCAACCCTAGTTTTCTTGCTGGTACCAGCAAATCGTCGAGGTCGATGAGGGTCCCGGAGACCTAGATCTAGATCTAGATCTACCTCCTGAACGCAAAGTACTAACCGTCGCTGCGAGCTTTGTGACAGCGTCGGCTAGTGTCATCATCATGGCCTTCAGCTCATTCATTTCCACAATAGCGTCAGAGGAGGTGACTTGGTGAGTTTTCCTACTCCAAGACTCTCTCTTTGAAATTCCATGCTATTATTTTAGGGCTCTTTCTCCTCATGTTTTGCTATTGTTATGCTTGGGGGGCCTAGCAGCTGTAGACATGTCCGCCGTTCATTTTCGATCTTAAAGAGGTGACTTCATTTCTTAAACTCAACGCAGATATCTTTCCGAAAATTTACCTACTCGAAACCATTCCATTAGATCTTTATTTCCTGCCTTTGGGGTTTCACCTTCGCTTATTTTTTTTAACTCGTTTCCTATCTATCGATTTATTTCACTTTCAGCCTTCTGTGTTTGCTAATGCGACTCACATTATCTTCAAAGTTAAACTATCCCAGACCCGTTTCACTGTTCAAGGGATTTCAACGTAGGAGATATATTTTCTCCTGTAAATAATTGTTCTGCTTTTTGCTGGTTGTGCCAGTACTGAGACTGTAGTTGAGAAATCATCAACTTTCGTGAATATCTTCATCGGATCAGATTTCTTCGGGGAAAATATGTTTTCTTTCTTAGCTCCTGTTTAAGCCCGAAGGGTACACAGATGAAGTTTTTACTCCATTTCCTCACTTTTTTGCCTACCTTATCTTGAGTAAGTGGCACCTCCTTTACTCACATGATTGTGTTACTTCAGGCTTGGGTCTTTTACTCCATAAACCCGTCAATGTAGGGCGACTTCTTAGCCCTTATCAAAGCTCGCCACCAATTCAATATCAATAATAACTACCTGCGTTCCTAGCCTACATTATCGCTTCATATGATGAAAGGATCAAGCTGATAGCTAAAGGACTAAATGGCTTTTATTTGTCTGCCATAAAAGCCTACCTTCACTACTTTAAGCGTTCAATTCGAATCTTGATTTGAGAAAGCGTCTTACGATTCAGTCGTGTGAAAGTTTTGCATAAATGGTCACATCTTCTTTATTGCCCACTTAAGCCATAACCCTAGTGCTGCAAAAAACAAATCACTGACTTGAAACTCAATAAAATTAAACACAATATCAAATTATTACGTGCGGATTACTGCAGCTACCATTACCCGTACATCTCGAATCAGTTTCGCTTAACGTGCAATTTAACAATATCATTTATCTTCTGGAAAACAAGTAGCTACGTATCACCAACAAGCCGCGGCGGCAATAATATCGCCTTAAGAAGTTCCATTTCTACAAGGCACTTAATTCAATTAGCAACAACAACCAACATGTGTAGCTTGCAGCCATACTTCATTTAGTCCTGCTTGCGCGAGTAGTTGAAGTAGCATTTGGAGTGCATGATATGTGCAGTACTTGGTCATTTCGCCTGATCCCAGGTTGTCCTGATATATTTACCTTTCCATTTTGAAACGTTTTCATGTTGTAATTCTTGGGAAAAGATAGGATGAACTGTTGTAGGAATATGAATGCTGTTTTGTTTGTACAGGAGGAGAGATGGTGTCGTTGTATCCACCGGTGAGACTCGAGTTGTCAATAAAGCAACTTTCGCCCAAATACATATTCTTGTCTATAATATTTCAATATTTCCAATTAACTCGCATAAAATTTATCCCTACGCAGGCTTTGTCATCGGTTTCTAGTATGACTAGTAATGGAAACTTTTACCCATGACAAAGACGATAAAGATGCAGACTCAAATATGGCTTTAACTACCGAGGCGGCGCTCAACCCAATAGCAGGATAAAGAATGAAACTAAAATGGATTATGTGTTGTAGTTTTCGGTGGTCGGGAGCCATAATGAGGTGACTTAAAATCATTGGGCACGACATGAAATATAGCAACAATGCGCCGATATAGGCTATGCTTACTCGCCACTAAGATACTAGGCAAGTTCGTTTATGACCATCTTAAAGAGAGCTGTATTTACTATCATTATCCTGTCTTTGGATTGGAACTCATACTTACTGGTTCCCCAATATTTCTCACCGCTAACCAGTTTCTTTCCTTGCTAGAGAAACTAAGTGCCTCTATTATACGAGAGGGGGGAACGAACAACACCTTCTCCTTGAGGTTCTTCGTAATCAACTTAACGACCCATTAATTGATTGGATATCTTTGATATAATGCGAAACTGCAGCCTAGGTTTATTCCAAAATATCGACACAAACAATATTACAGCAATCGTATTTGATCGACTAGTTTACATAGATTTCACTTCGCCATCGATTCCTAGCAGAAAGCGATGTTTCCAAGAAGAGAATTGGTAAAAAAATTATCGCCCGTTGACTCATGCCCGCGTGGCTCTGCGTTATTCATAAATCCTTAGTTTTTTAATTTTTAACTTTAAAAATCATTTTTATTTTTAAGAAATAGGTCACAATAGTATATGGATTGGAAAAATGAACAATAAAAAACAATCTTTTAAAATGACAAAAATAACTTAAATCTAATGGCCACTGTGGGCTCTCAAAGTTTTCGAATAACAATTTACAGGCAGAGAAGAGAAACATTAAGAAATAATAATCTAATTTTACAATAAGTTGTCGGGAAATGGTCAAAACCCCGACAGAATTCACTTGGCCTTAGTGGCAAATAAAGAAATATGAAAGCAATAATAGTAATAAATGTTTTATCGCTTCCAAAAGATACTTTTAACTTAAATTATTGTGCTTAACACTATCATAATTATGTAATATATATTTTTTTTTTTACAATAACATCCATAGGGAGAAAAGGTAATAATAACAGTTGCAATATTTACAAAGAAACCAGGAATAACAACGTATGTATGTATAAGCTACAACTGGAGGCAAAATCAGCACCCGTTCAATATGTACATATTTAAAAAGCCGCAGAACTGAGCACAGCCACCGCTAACCGGCATCCCGCAGCCACCAGTACCAGGATTTCTCTTTTTCATCCCGCTTAATATCAATTGCTCTCGCTCTGGAGTATCCAGTCGAATCCCGGAGCCCCCACTGTCAAATTCGGGGGGTATTCTATCCTTTTGTCCGTGGCCCGTCTATGTATATGATACATAACCGGATCACCGGCAGAATCAAGAATTAGACCATTTCTGTCAAGATACACGAACGCTTCAGGAGGAATGAAGCCTGTTGGGAGAGTTTTCTCGAAATACCCATCATTTGGGTAGAACGGCTGCAAAACCCAAGGGTTCTCGCCATGCGAAGTAGATCGCACTATATGATTCGACATCAATCTGACGATAACGGTGTCGATTCTCGGCACAGCAGCAGCTGCATACATCATCTCATTGGTTACATAGTGTTCATAATTTGACGAAGCAGTCTTTTTAAGCTCCGTGCAAGCACGCAGACGCTTCCTTTCAAAGATCCTTATTTTCTCCATTTGGCTAGCATTCAAATTAAATCAGATAGCACACCGTAGGTGAGCCCCAATCTAACTAAAGTAAGATAGCAAATAATCTTAACCTTCCGGCTAAGATGTGGAGTATAAAAGAGTCTTCGAAGAGACATGAATGCCTTGCGAGCGCTTTCTAGCGCGACTTTAACGTGCTCGTTAAATTGGAGACGCTCGTCAAGATGCACACACAGGTATCTAATGCACTTCTTATGAGGAATGCGCTCAGAACTATCCTCGTTCACGATAATTTGGAAATCTCTCCAATTCCTTTTCAAGTTCCTACTGACATACGCCAAGGAATTTCGAAACAGAATCATTTCACACTTTTGCGCATTGATTTTCATCCGCCAACTGTTCGTGAAGAACTTAATATCATTGAACATCTTCTGAAGTTCAACTTGCACCTCAGTTACCTTCTTGTGCGCCGTGTAGGCTATCAGGTCGTCAGCAAAAGCAACCACCGACCTTTTAGGAGATTTATTAAAATCGAAATAGTTGAGTAATTCGCCGGCAAATACCGCATAAAGTGTAGGCGCAGTCACTGTCCCTTGCTGTAATCCATTCAGAACATGAAATTCTCTGTTAGTAGTGAGATTTTCGTCCGTAATGACAAAGCACTTGCCATACGGCATACTACACATCATCGCTACGAGGTGGCTTGGAAAATCATTCGTCACGAGCCTGAAAATCAGTCCATCCAACCAGACGGTATCAAAGGTTTTCTCCATGTCTATAAGGCAAGCGCCTACGCACTCACCATTGTTAATCCGCCAGCAAATATCAGACGTTACCTTCGTTATGTATTGTCGAATGCCCAGATCGAAATCCGAATTGCGCGTTCGCCAATAATTCCTTCTTCTTGATGTGCCCGTTCAAGGCTTTCAATACCAAAACCTCAAACACCTTGTTGATGTTAGGCAGCAAACTGATTGGGCGGTAGCTTTGAGCGCTGAATGAATCCTTCCCTCGCTTTAAAATCGGGAATACTCGGGCTTTCTTCCATTGTCCTGGAAAGAAGGAATTGTTCAATAAATTATTGAACAAAATGCAATAATTACGAATGGCAATGTCTGGTAAATGCCTGAGGACCACGTTGCGAATGCCATCCATACCGGATGATCTCTTATTGTTTACCCTTCTAAATGCGGAAGTTAACTCTACACATGAGACAAAGTAATCAAGCAGATTATCATTCGGTATGAGATCAGCCTGCAATGCAGGACTAAACTGGAGAACTGTGGTGCCGTTCAGGCTATATTTGAAATTGTCGACATCTCGTTCTACAATTTCCGAAACTCGCGTTGGCTCGAAGTCCGTTCTGGGTCGATGCACCGATTCAAAATGCTCCCCTATAAGTTCGAGTTTCCGAGCATCATCCATCACGATGTAATTGCCTTGCGCATCAACAGTTACACTATTCGTGTCTATACCTGAGTCAATAAGGTGTTGTATCTCGCTGCCACCGACTTTAATTCTCGGCACAGTTACTCGTGACTTCTTCCGGAATAACGTATTTATCTTAGTAAACATGGAATCTGGATCGCTTGGTGAAATACCCTTTAACTTCTCCTGCCATTGGAAGTTCACTTCATTTACGTAATGTTGACGGATAAGATCCCGCGCAATCTTTGGAAGTGATTTCAACTTAACCAATATGGGTTGATGATAGTCCCCATATCTCCGATAGATTTTTTTGACGCGAGTGAGCAGAAGGCTTTTCACTTTTTTCAACCGTTTTATGGCTGCAGTAGAAATCCTTCCATATTATTGCGAGGTTTAATCTTAAGGACGACTTGCTCTATTGTTTCCAGCGTCAAGTTCTCCAGCTTGAGAAGATATTGAAGTATTTCCTCGTTGCTTAAGTTCCTGTCACCTGGTGCAATTGTACTATGGTTTTCCCCATCAAGAGGTAGACATTCCTCTCGATATCCCCGAATAAACCTCTCTTGGAATTTCTTCCAATCTGTTTGTTTAAAGTTCCGCCTGTGAACGCCACGGAGAATGCTGAACTTGGCTCGATTGGTTTCCACTGCATAGACTGACAGAATGTATAAATTCCCTCCTCTAGGCAGTGAAAACAGAATACAAGAAACTTCGATACACTCAAAGGTTTCAAATTCAGGCCTACTAATATGCCTGAAACTATAATGGCGGCCCACAAGTATTCCGGTACCACCTCCACCATCACAATTTCGTCTATCGTTCCACACGAATTCAAAATCCTTGAATGTTATCGAATGCTTCGGATTAAGGTGGGTTTCTGAAATCAAGACTATGTCAGGCTGTTGCCTGGCATCGAAATCAAGGAGCTCCGCTCTTCGATAGATTCCTACGATGGAATTCACATTAATCGCGAAGATCCGGAGACCATCCAGTGGTATCGCTGTGACTGCAGACCTAGCAGCGGGCATGCTGTTTTTGTAAATATTCTGTTATGGTGTTTATTTTTGTATTGTGGACGTGTAGCGTATGCTGCATGTTTTCACACATGGTTAGTATTTTATTGAGGATGGTGTTCATTCCGCCACTTGCATCTTGTTGGGGCTTCTTAGCTCTCCCCCTTGTCGAACTACTTCTGCAAATGGGATCCCCGAGACGATTAGTGCCGAAGGGACGGTACCGTTCAACGCCGCTGACACCTTCGTCCTTTGGGCCGAACTCGGTGCCTGCTGCCTTGTGACCTTAACATGCAGGATATCCACGGTACGGAGCCGGATGCTCGCCGCTTCCACAGTTGGCACAGAAAGTTTTTTCCTTGCCATCTGCTTCAGTCAGCGAACATTCGGCTGCGGTATGGTCTTTCCCGCACTTTACACATCGTAAGGTCATTGGACAGTTCACTGCCGAGTGACCATAGTGCTGGCATCTTCGACACTGGACTATTTCGCCCCTTAGCAGGCGCTCAAAACGAATGGCCTGGTAATTAAGCGACCTGATGCCGATCAGATCGCTTTCCCGGCTCTCCGGGCTTATCTGCACGAGGAAGTGCGGCAGGGTTCGTTTTTCCAAAACGGATCTCCTCGTACTAAAGCGTGACACTGAGAGGAACTTGCCCTCAGTTCTCGTCTCCTGGAGCATTTTGAGCACCTCATCGGGCTCTTTCTCCGCATCCAAGCCTTTCAGAAGGAAGGTTTGCACCTTCCCTTCCTTTCGAGTGTAGGTGAAGTGAGGAGCCTTCACTCGCTCGAGGACCTCCCGTGCTTTTTTGTAATCTGCAATTTTGTTTTATTTGACATTTGTTACATTTGACTTGGACTTTCTCGGCCCTCGTCTTTTTAATAACAAAATTCGAGAGCCCCGCGCTCCCATTAAGTGGAGTGGCTAAATCTCTACCACCTAATTCATAAACATTAATGGGAGGCACCCTTTCCCCCTTTTCTTTATTTCGGGTGCTACTTGTTGCCCCAGACCATTTTTAAATTTTCAATCCTACTTGAGTTATTCTTTACATTAGTTAACATTTCTTCTTCAATTTTGTTTTTCTTTTTTAATTTTTAGAAACATAGAGCAAAAACTCACCCAATTTTCCCTCTTCACTACTACAACTAGCCTGGTTAGCACCCTCTTCTGTGACATTTCCATCGCCACCGTTGCCGCTGTCTCTCGTATTGCCAGTTTGATTGTTTTCTATGTCCTCCATACGGACAGATTCGCTGCCGAAAACTTGTTCGCCCTCAAGGCAGCCCAGCTCCCCCATGGCTGCAGAAGTATTTAAAGAAAGCTTCACTTTTTTCCTGGCCACCTTTGGAGACGGCGGGCCCGCCTCCCCAGCCATTAGCTGCTCCGTAAGCTTTCCATTTTTCTTGATCAATATTGGAATTTGATTCTTCAAATCTTCGAGTGCCTTCGCCAGCTCGCCTTTTCTTCTTTAAAAATTGGCTATCCTTACTTTGGCTGTTTTCAAGTCTGGATCCTCTTCGTTGCGGACTCCACGACCGATCCGAGTGCCCCTAGGCCTTACGGTGGGGGGCCGGTCTGGTCCGCTACCCGTCGCGTCGGCGGCTAAAAACGATTTTTTTCTCAAATTTTTTTAAGGAAAAAGTAACTTAGATAACAAATCAAAAGTAAATTAGTTTCAATTAAGTTTTAAATTATATATTATTAATTAAGTAATATAAGTATCTTTTTATATTCTTGATAAAAGTTAATTTAATTTCAATTTTAAATTATTTTTATTATAGTATAATATTAATTTATAGACACGTCCGTTCTCTACAAATGTCAGCCTACTGATTCCAGGGTTTGGTAGTAGAGCTGTTGGTGTTGGTTCAGCAGACGTTTCCTAGGTTTTATGCTCCATCGTGGGTACCAATCCACGTTTCGCAATGGGATCTATACTACCCTTTCAATCGGTGCGAGTTAACTAGCATCTCAACGAATCATATGTTCCTTTCTACCACCTCCACTACCTTTAAGGATAATGGGTTTAATTTTCCTGCATTTTCAATGGCAAACTTTCTATTAGTGTTTGTTAACGTAATACCACTATTTGGTACATCTTATTTTAATTGAATTTCTGCGACAGTCTTTCCACTATTTACTGTGTATTGTTAGAAATTGTCATATCTTCATTTTCCGTGCCTCACGAAAGCCTGAATTGAAAAGCTACAAGGAACCCTAGATCCAATTTGCGAAGATCATTACTCGGCTCTAATGTACACACAAATAGTCCCACATGCCATCTGTTAACCATAACTAACTCAATCCTAACATCTTTTCGCAACTATTTAAATGGGAATTGTGATGTCAAAATAATTAAACAGTAGAAGGAAATAAACATCAAGAGGAGAATGTTGAAAAGTCTACACACTCTGAAATTTCATCCTTAGCTGAAAAGTGGTGGCGTGCTACTTGACTATAAAATTAACGAATTTACGATAATTTTCAATCTCGTTGTAAGTGTGTGTTTTCATCGGCTCAGATATCTGAAACTTACTTAACTCACCATCTAGATATCTTTGCCAATCTGTTTCGTCTCTTTGACCTAACACTAAGAACATCGGCACCGGCAAGAGCTCGTGGATGAAGGTCTGTGAAAGAACCGCCAGATTAGGTGGCTGCCGCTGCGAACATGTTCACAGTTCTATACTATTATTGGTTTTTCGACCAAGAGATACAGATCAAAATGTATCTTTGTTTTTATGAGGGAATTACGTTACTAGATTTGCATGTCTTTCGGCGATGATGAACTTCAGAACATGGCAAAATACTAGAATATTATTTCAGAAAGGACTTAGAGGGGTCACTAAGGCTTGAACTGATTGGCGTAGATATCGTTCTACTGATAGTTACATACCTAAAAGCAAAACTACCTAATTTGTTTTGAAAATATTATTCAAGGCCGAAGTGTCTCTAGTGGCACTAGAGAATATGTAACGCGAATGAAGAACAATTAGTGCACGATTTTTTTAGTCAAGTAGTCACCATGTGAGTACTGTTTCGAATTCTCCCTTAACTGGTTTTCTGCATCGATTTGTGTAACGCTACACCCTTTCCTTGCAAGATCTTATTACAGTCACATAAAGCAAGAATAAATCAAGTAACTTTCTGCGACTAGTAGATACAACAGGCTGACCTCTGTGGTCATAGAGTGCTAATAAATGTAATCGCAACATAAAGTACAGCGTCAGCCTAGATATATCATACAGGACCGATCCGTACCTGTGCAGCCATAAAGCACGGTACGAAACGGAACATTACAGTGCATGCTCACCAAAGCACGGCATGATATGGTGCTTCACTAGAATCTAACCCCCAACCGTATAAGAGTTCACGACCTTTCTGTGTCCACAAGACTAAGCGTGCGATCGATCTTCCAAGCACCACCGCTCATATGTGATCATGATGTACAAGATCTTTTCTATTTGCAGAACTATTTCTTACGTACGGTGAGCCTCGTGTGGGATCCATGTGGCCATCATCCGACAAGTGAAGCCTTGCTAGCAACAAAGTACACAAATATCTCGCGACTATCTTTAGACGAAGGAGAGAAAGGAAAAAGGTTTCCAGGGTCTTATCTAATTCTGCAAATCGAAGGTAGTAACATTTAATTGGTGATTTCCAATAAGTCCTTAGAAAGTACCCCAGATAATGATTGTAAACGTTTTCAAGTACAAGATCGTTTATTTTGTATCGGCGTCTTAGTCATCGTAAATTCGCAAGACGCTACGCCTCTTTGATAAATCTGATCTTAATCAAAAGTTATTTATGATCGTTTTCAATTATCTTAGTTGAGTGTATTAGGCATGGATTTTATTTCTATTTCATTTTTGATTAGCATCAAAGATTTATTTCCTGCGTTAAAAGGCTCAGGCTACCCTTGGCCATTGGAATAGTAATTAGAAAGTGACTAAATGGAAAAGACTCAGACGAATACGTTTGCTGGACTCCAACTGACTGAAATCTCCAAAATATTCTCGATTGATTAAAATAATCCAGTTCAACCATTCCACGTTTAAATTCAGTACAGATTTCTCTAGATTTCCTGCCGCTGAATAGAATTCTTGCCCAAGCTTTCCTTTACGATTAAGAGAGGAAGACGCTCCTATATTTCATATTGCTCGTGTTAAAAAAAAACCCAGACAGGGTTGCGCTCAGCAAAGGAAACTCCATATTGTCTGCGTTGGAAATGTCCATTAACTCGAATTGGTACCCCCAATGGAGTACAAAACCAGGAAAACGCTGAAAGTCCTTTCTTAACGAAAACCTGCAGTCTCCTGCGCCTAAAACCGGGAAAAACTTTGGCACCTGACGCTTCAGGATGGAGGCTGGTGTAGGATTGACATTGATCCTATTTGGAGAAATTAGCTGCTACGAAGCATAAAAGGAATTTAGTACTGAATTGGCTACCCAACGACGGAGCCGGCAAAGACAAAGGAACAGCGATTTGCCTAGTTTCTTATAAAATGTGTGCTGCTTGAGGAGGGGAAAGACACTTCGTTCCTTGTGACATGACTACCCTTTGCACCGTTGGCTCTGATTTTCCAACAAGTCAACTATAACTCTACTTCTTTCATGGAATTTTCATGGTCTGGAGATGCAGCACTAGTACTGTCGTCTCATTGGCAAAGATAAGATACTTCCTTTCGTGTAGGTGCATTTTATCGAACAGTTTTGATAAGAGGGAGCAGGTATCTTGGTTTATCGGAGGTGGCAAGCATGGAATCTTTACCTTTGTTGAGATCATCGCAAATTGCGACCACTTCCAGCATTTTAGAAAATAACGAAAGCGTAAACCTGCAATAAATGGATGAAAACAACGCGAATTTAGGACTCCTCAATCCCTAAACACAAAAAATGTCTTGGTAGTTTATGATTTATTTTTAGGGTCGATGTCGTCTTATGGTCAGCAGGTAGGTACCAGTGGCCACTACGAATTGCGCTACGGTGGGCCGCTTTGACGCCACAAACTCGTAATATCATGACTGCTATGGTAAGAGTAAGAAAGTAGTCGAGCCAACTAGATCTTTACAGCTAGCCTGTAGTAATCACGAAGGATAGCATAGATAAAGGTCTTCAAAAAATGATTTACCTAGTGTACGCAGTGTGGGTCTACCTAGAGCTGGGCAATCGTACATCTCTGACGGTTGGGTCTTGTTATAGGCGTGCCAAATTCTTCTTGACTTAGCGCAGATGATGACCTTCGCTATCTGAAGTCAGCGGCTGCTAAGTAGTGCGAGTAGGTTCCGCTCCTGACAGTCGCCAGCGGAACGCAGACTGTGCCCACCGAGGGATCGACAAGAGCGGAGTGGCGCCTGACTAGTCAGTTATATCAGTCCAATGACTGGGAATTCAGAGGAGGTTGATTTTGATCCTGCAACTTTGACGGTTCAGTTCTTTCGCTTGGAATACAATGGGGAATCCTTGGAGACTGTAAAACTCGACTATGCCGTGTATATCCGAGAAAACCTCTGCACTGTTTTCGCAGAACATCTTTGATCCGTGGCATTGTGAGAATCTTATCACTTCAGTAACTTTGATACAAATCGGTTGGGATTCACTTTTGAGGAATCGAAATTGGTAGTTCTTCCTCCATTAGCTGCGCCATTGGTAAGAAAAACTCCTCTCTAGTGTTGATCAAAGACTAAATCCGCCTTGGCAGCACTCTTCGCCCAGCTGCTGCACCAGCCATGCCATCATCGAATTAGTCACTCCTGCATGTTTGGCCTATAGAGCCTTTTCATCACCTCCAAAGGGAATAACTCATTATGGAAAACGATGTTTAACTCCTAATGAAGCATAGTGGCTGACAGACGTTTTTTCAAATTTGGCGTTCTACGCTGTTGTCGTTTTTTTATGAAAGGTTGGGCCACCACTGTGGAAGACTAGTAAGGATCTGAAACTCGACATGGAGGTCTCAATGGAGTAAGCAAGGCAGCTGATAATAGCACTCCGATTTATAAATATACAGCCTGTCGGCTTTAGGGCTTGATTTGTTTGAACATTTGTTTGTATATGCAAAGAGGTATACTTGCAACACTTTAGCTAATTAGTCTGTTTCGTCGCCCGCTTGCTAAATTCATGAGGGATTGATTGACGATTTTGGGAAATTTACGAAGACCGCCGAATGATCGGAGCTTAGATTAATGCATGGTTGTAGAAATATACACGGTGGTCAATCTCCCTTAAACGAGATATAGTGCTTCAACTACCCACATCGTTCCCGGTTTGATGTAATGAGCTTAGCCTCTGTCCTGATCTTCTCGGAAAGCCTACGATCCACCTCCACCATTCTGTTCTATTTGCTCCTTTCTCGTTGGTCACTCCGGGAAAGTGAGTTTTATTGCCTGTCATAGCCAGCATCACATTTATCGCCCTTCCTAAAATATAACATATACACCGCCACTTCTGCCTTCTCATCAACACATCCACCGGTACCTGGCCCCTACGCCGTAGCTACTCGTTCTAGATTTTCTAAGGCTAGAGTGCTTTGGCGGTATGGCTGGGAGAGATGTGTTCAAAACTTTTCACCTTTTGAGTAACAATGCAGATCAGTTTACATATGCTTGTTCCATATAACAGCCTGGAGAGAGCATTGACGTGAAACGGTCTCAACTTGATGTTAGTATTGAGATGTTTGCAATTCAAAATTTTAGACAAAACAGTGAAGGCGGATCTAGTTCTTTTAATGCATAGGGTTACATCATCATCATCGATGCCTGCGTCGGCAGAAATAACGTTACCAAGATAGGCTATTGATCAAAACCCTCTATGTGCTGCCCACTTATACAGATAAGAGAAGTGCGATGACCAGTCATATTAGAAACCTTTATTTTCCTGATGTTTATCTTCAGTTCAACTCGGCTTGCCTCTTTTTCCAAAGCCAGAGCCATTTAACAAATATTCATATCCGGTGAAAGCGGAAATTTATATCAAAAGCGTAAATGAGATGTTTAAAGAAGGATGTCATAGTCCACTAAACTCTTCCACACCCTCCTGATAAAGCAGGAATGTTAAAGATAGCATATCGATGACAAGATGACCCTAGTGGACCCAGCTTGAGATTTCAAATTACCTTGAGATTTTATCACGATGCAATACGTCATCACGTTTTGCTCCCTTTGATAATAGCTGTTAGTTTCTCCGGCATACTTCTCCTGAGTTAAGTTCGGGAGATACACTCACTGTTCACGCCGTCGGAAGTATTCTCAAAATCGATGGTGATCTGTAGGGTGGTGATGTGGTCAATACAAGAAAATCCATAACGGAAAGATGATCTATCATGATCGCAAATTTAACCTTAAGATGCCCATCCTGGATTGTCTTGAGTGGTTCGTCCTCCGCATCGGAGATCTTCACTGGTGTTCGGCACTATCAAGATGTTCCTCATTCCTGAGTGAAAACTTCCAGTTACTATTTTGCCTGATGCCGGTTTTCAGGACAAGAGGATGCGATAAGCATTAATCCAACTCAAAAGATAGATAGGAGTGATTCCCAGAGTCTTCAGCATTGCTGAAATTCTCGCTGCTGTTGAAGCAAGCAAATAGTTTGAGGGCTACAATACCATCATTAAGAGGTGGTGGCACATTCCTGCATCCAATAGCAAACCACTGATGAAAGCAAAAGGTTGTAGCTGAACAATCATTCCAAAGTATAATATGCGTTTTCAAAGCATAGTCAATTTCGGAAGTTGCAAATTGCTAACCCACATCTTTAAGTGAATTCAACAAGATTCAACTCATATAACAGTCACTGCCTCAGCGAGTCGATTGCCTTACTGGTAAACACCACTAGTCTGAATAAGGTTGGCCCTACCCTTCCCTGAGACACCGAGGCGTTACACACCATTTAGATAGTAGTGACTCTCCTCTCTCTCAACCGGTCTCAGTTCCACCGTTTTCGTAAGAGCACTGAAGTAATGGAAATCGGTTATATTCCCTCGCTTATGCTGAAGACCTCTGTGAATGCTTTTTATGCTCATATACAAACAAGCAATCTAAATCTGCCCTAGGAACATCCGAACAAAAGATGTAGACCAGAACTACTGAAGGCACAGTTTCGATTGTTGGAATAACTCTTTTAGTGGTCCGTGGTTAAACTGAAATAAATCTTCACATGCATTCTTCTCATAGCAGTTTGGCAAGCAGGGCCACCCGTCTCTTTAAGAATGATTACCTTAAAGTGTTTAGCTTTTAGTGACCGCTTTTCACGGAAATCTGTTGCACCAGCCCCAGGTAGGCTGGGTAGCAATAACTTTTAAGCACACCATGTTCTATCTTTAACTTTATGTCTCTGTGCTATAATAAACTTTTCCACATCCGACTCTTCTAAATTTAGCAAGATTCTCTGTAACTCGCTAAACAAGTGGCTAGGGATTTTCGCCATCGATAATGCTTCAGGATTATAGAAGAAGCTAACCATCCCATCCAAACCCAGTTATATATCCTGAGCGAAAATGAACACTTTCGTGCGGAGAATGAAATTAAGCGGAAGTTGATGGGCTGATGAACTAAGTTAGCGAATTGAGGGATATAATGAAAACCTTAGAAATCAAACTTCAAGTAGCAACGTCTTCTAAGTGCTACCTGTACCGCAAGAGTCTACATACAAGCTAGAGGCGCTAACACCAACCGCATCGTCATGAAATTTGCGAAAATTGTAGGCAAAGATAGAAATGACGCTATGTTCTCTAACAAGGGCCTATTCAACTTCGCCATACGGCAAAAAAAGAAGAAAAGTTTAGTACTGTGACTGTAAGTATGTACAAAAAAGCACGGGCCTCATCTCATTGTGATTTGGCCCTTCAGATTCTTCCAAACTTTCATCTACAGCTACAATTCCAGTAACCTTTGGGCACAATATAAATGTGAAATCATGCCTGGAAACCCTCAAAGAGTAGGGACTTAACGAGTCATTGACAAACACAAAGACAGATTGGATCGTCATTTGAGCTCAGTCCGAAACAAAATATATAGGACCATGGCAGGATATCCTCTGTTACTAGAAAGAAAGTATTAGACTCATCAACAAAGACCCCACCAACGCCAAGAATTCAGTCCCTTATTATCAGAAGCTTCAATCGAAATTCCGTTTGATCACTGTTTTTGTGACAAAGAAGGTCGAGGCTCTCTACAATCCATTGCTCCAACTAAACCCCTAATTATAATTGCCCGACGGCGTTTTCGAGTAACTTCAGCTCAACGAGTAGATGCGTAAATGTGCAATACATACAATTTTCCTTGCGTTCCTTTTTGCAGGATTAGGTTAAAAATGATATACGATAAGGCATCACCTTGTTTTAGACCGATCTGGATGTTGAACGGTCTCAAAAGTGATCCTAACACTTTTATGCTCAGAGATACCAAATTCTCCCATTACTGTGTATAGTTTTACCATAGCTTTGTCACCAACTGGCCTTGAAGTCTTTAAAAAGGAGGTCCAACTGATGGCCATATCCCAACAGTTTTCCATCGCTGGCCACAGAGCAAAAATTTGCCTGGAGTGGAGCGTCTTTAGTATGGACTGGTGACGTTCTGGGTGTATGAGGCTATCCGGCCTAGCAATATAATGGAGAATACTTTATTGATGGTACTCAGTTGCGTAATACCTCTATTATTTTTGCACGGTGCGATATCTCCCTTTTCACATATGGCGCAGGTAGTGTCTCGTTACCAATCATCAGGCATTGATTCGCTATCACATACCGAAAGGAAAGAAAATTTCAGAAAAAAACTCACGTGAACAGTTGAATGCCTACTTATTCTGTGCACAATAGCACCACAAAGGATTGAATAATCCAAGCGATCAAGTTCTGCAAGCGAGTTAGCAATAGAAAATAGTATGAGTTTTCTGCATACATAAGGACAAGTAAATAAGGAATGAAGGCCATTTAAAAACCAAGGAGAATAGAAATGGGTCAAAGATGGAAACCCTCGGGGTCTCCCAATGAGGAAAAAAGGAATAGGGACGGAAGTGTTGAAGGAGACTCTACTATATAAGTCAGACCTCAACGAGGAGAGTATAGATGGCGGGAACCCATATGAACCGACTTTCTTGATAAGCAAGATATAATCAGCGGAGTCAAGAGCTTTGGAGAACTGAGTACAAATTGTGTTCATGTCCTTTCTTTCACTGAAATGGATTTAGCAACTAATTTTAATCGTGACCAGTGTTTCGTGCTTAACGTGTCAGGAATTCATAGTAACTAAGTATCTACAGAACTGATGATGCAATATGAGAACAAAGCCTGGAAGCGGTTTTTCAAAGAAGTCGTAAAACGCCTGATAGTAAGAAAAATTTTGGAGGACTGCAGTCCAAACAACTGAGGTAAGAAACATATTTGGGACTAGGAAGTTGGCTTTGTAGAAGGCGCTAATTTTCGAATCCTTATGTATCGGTTAAACGATGCATCAATTAATATGGAAGTTGAATTCAAGAGAGGCGTGGCGAGCATCAATTTTAAGATAAGAGGTACAAATACGAATACGAAAATGAGGAATGTTGGAAGGTTGAATTCTAAGAAGGGGTAGAAATTCATGAACGAAATGAGAGCTTGAAACGCGAAAGTGATATGTTTAGGGAGGACGGATCGACTGGCAGAGGTCGTCCATTCAAATGAGGTGAAATTTAAGTACCCACAGAGGATAGATGGCTGCCCCGGATATTTAGAGAGAGAGAACATCTACTAGCGTATCAAAAACTTCATTCGTTAGAGAAACTGAACAAGAAAATGGAAAATCAACAGAGGAAATAATTAACTGGACACAGATTCGATGGTGAAATCTGAGCAGTGATTGCCCCATACGAGCGAGTGCTTAACAAAGTGATAGGAGCAATGGGAATATGCTGCCTCCCGGCGACTAAAATACCTCTCCCTGTGAATTTGGCCAAAATCTGCACATCGAGGGTCGCAATGAAGGATTGAGTACTCATCAAGAAGCTCGTAGTTAGAAATACTGCTATAAAGCGATATATTAGTGTGACAAATGACACCTTGCAATGCGGAAAGCTATTGCTATTATCACAGACCGAACTTACCCAACTCACTATCTGATTCAAAATAAGATTAGAGGTAGTTAACAAATGTGTTATTCTTACCGGGTTTCGAAATCCATACCGAAGTACACAGCATTATATTGGATAAGTGTATTTTGTAGTCTTTCTAACTATGAGTTTGGATTCCGATTTAAACGTAGAACACATTACGCTTGAGCTACCTCCTCATGGTGAAGACCCCGCTTGACATCTACAGTAAACCAACGGAAGCATGTGCATTAGACTCAGAAAAGATCTTTAGCTACGAATGGGTAAACGGATTTATCTATATACCCTTTTCCAAAAATTAGATTCACGATTAGCTTCCTTGAAGATAGGCAATCCCTTGTCAGTGTCAAAAATGATCTCTTTCCATTCCAGCCCTCTATAGCATTTTTGCGGCTGGCGTTTCGACCGCTGACATCTAATCTGACTGATCTCGTCCAATACATCAATCCAAGCTAAGCAATCTACAATTTTTTTTTTAGATATTTACAAATACTACTATAGCGAGGGTATTAAATTTCACGACGGGAAAACACAAGTCTGTGCAATTAGAAGAAAATCTAGATACTTTGCTTTCGTAACCCACAAGGAAGTTTCAACAACATCAAACTTAAAATTGGAAACACCAGAATAGGCAAACCAAAATTGATCAAATACTAAGGAGTTACACTAAATGAATTCCTAAACTTCAAATCCCACTTTAAGCTCGCTGTCAGTATGGCGCCGGTGCATCAACTAGCATCTACACACTTCGTTAGAAAGTAGCGCCTAAGCCAAGCTTAATCTCTGCAAATCTGTCCTACAGAAAATTACATGCTACAAAGCCTCTACGCGGATCACATGCTTAAAAAAGATGCATTGCATTCCATTGGCACGGGCTCGCTTGCCTCTTTGCGGACTGACTACTTGCTTACCAACCCTCCACGATTTGATAGCGTACATTATTATTGAAAGGGTCAATGTACACCTTGAGACCAACAACATTCTGACCGATGAGGAGAAGAGCTGCTATCGTTGCTGGGGTTGAAAAAGCAACTCATTATCGATTCGGTAGTTGTAGGACAGGCAATTAGATGCCAAAGAAACCTTTTTAGTTGCTATAACGATTATTTCTACGTTTTCGTTCGCATATCTCTACGTCTGTATCGCATTGACACTAAACTAATCAGGTTGTTGGTAACAGTCATGGAAGGATGCGCCGTTTTTATTTTTCTTGTATCGTGAACTTTATATTGGTTTTTTGACCATTGTAAAGGATATACTTGACCAAATCAACAAGTGGTACGGTGGAATTTCCTTCCAAGACATCAAAATACTAAAGAAAAATAATAGCTTTGCATTCGATATACATAGGAAGCCATCGAGTGCACAACGTATCATCGTGAGGACGTCTAACCACACATACCAGCATAGAGAGGCCGACTTTTGTCTATACCTCTTACCAAACAAAGGTTTGAGAAAGAAAATTCATAAATTGTGGATACAGCCACTAAAAATGGATTTCGGCCACACCTAATCCATAGCTTAATAAAGAGATGCAAGACACGAAGGAACGGAATTGCTTAATAACTTTGTTCGAACAAGAGAGGATGAAGATGGACACGCAACGAGCCAGCATAACATACTCAACGAAAATATTTCCCACCTGCTTCGAATCTTGGCCAAAGAACGCATCGAAGCAGTAGGATCAAACAGGATTCGCAAGCCAAAAGTACAATTAGACAATGCAAAAGACCCCAAGAAAAAGGAGAAAAAAGCGCCATCTACAGGATGTCTTGGCTAGTCAGCACTTGATTCAAAGAACATTTAAAAGAATCCGAAGTAATAAAACGGGCAGAAAAACACATATCAATTCTGCAGTCGCACGGCATATTGTAAAACATTACCATAAAATGGAGAGGGTAACGGTGCTCAAAGAGGTCAACGGAAACAATTTGGACCCTGCGAGAGATTCTTCATTGGAAAAGGGCCTCAGGAGCACCGGCTGAATACAGATATATGTAACGCGCACTCATATCTCTATTCACTGATACCATGAAGGAGGTATGTAAATCAAGATACAATTAAGACGTAGTAGTTAAGATAATTAGATTATAATAGTTAGTATATATTTAGATTGAGCACATTTCTAGGCTTGTTCCATTGAAAAAGATAGCAAGGGGCTCCCAAAATACGTATGTGGAGAATTTGTTTGCTTTTTCGAACATGAATTCAGTCAATGCAAACAGACCGTAACACGCAATAGTCTTCTAAAGTATTTATAATTTTGCAACCATTTCTTAATAAACAACTTTTAAGCTAACCAGTCGACTCAGCTGTGAATGAGTATCTGAGTCAAAACAAGGCAATAATCGCGGGCGGGCGCCATGCCGACCACATTCCCTCCTATAGGGTACTGTCATCCTGTAGTGTATCATTACGGTCTTCAATGAAGTGCTCTAACCCATTGGATTGTTACGCCAATGATCATTATTATTATTTTAAGGTTTATCACTACCTCACTTGGACATCAAGGTGCGCAAAGAAGAGAAAATCTGTTCGACTCATTAATAATAATGTAGGCTTCCTAACGTTTAAAACACAATGCCCAATAATTTCACTGCATAATTTTTTGTCCGAACTTTTGTAACTTGAGGCTACTTTCTGCGTATCAGCTCTTCCAAAACTTCTTGACGCCACATCGTTCCACCTGCCTCAGCTGGTCCAGGTGGCGCTAATTTTGCTATGTTTGACCTCGGCCTTGAATTTTTATTTTGACGTCGGTGGTGACAATAGCAAAAATTGCCTTGATTTTTTCTAATTTTATGCCTCATTGCGACAACAAATACATTATTGTTTGCTTCCAATTCACCTTAGCCAGAAATAAACGTTCGAAATGCATATAGCAATATGCAGTATAAGCAAGGCTCAGTCAGAGTAAGAGGTGAACGATCATTTCCCAATATTAGGAAATCTTTATACGTGCTCTACAGGCAAGTGAGGCATCTGTACTGAATTTTCAAAGAATTTTTTCTTTGTTCTGAACAGGATACAGTTGCTAGAAGACGAAATGTCTCTCTAAGTATCCAATTAGTAAAATACGGGTAAAACTAAGGTTTGATAAAAGCTCGAAACTTAATTTATATATATATTATACAAATAACCCTTAGTGTTTACTACAGTCAACGAAATTTGCAGTTACTAGAAAATTCTAATACTATAGAGTCCAAGTAGGTCTCGTTTTTGTTTATTTTAGGCTCTGGATATCAGCGTGTACACTAAAAATATTGGGAATGACCATCTCCTACGTTAGAGAAGCAAAATTCAATTTTAGCTAACATGATTGTTGTCGCCTCAGAATGTTTTTATTAATCTAAGTTGCAGCTGAAAAGTATGCTAAGACATAGTTCATTGATTTGTACTCGTAGATTGCTGGCAAATATACTGCATGTGTAGCTTTTACTTCACCTTAGAGTAAGTTTTCAAAAAGGAGATGCTAGTGATTGCAGCCAGAAGAATGTTTGACGAGAGGACTTTACTAGGTCTCGACTCTCCTCTTTATCTCTTGCTATGAAACTATATTTATATGATAGATGTTTTCAATGCTTTTCCTTGACTCTTTCTATTTTTATGTTGTTTATGCTTAGCTCGACATTGACAATAAATTTTCCACATTTTGATGATTTTTTCTGCCGCAAGGCACGATCTCTCGCTTCCGTAACTGCGAATCTGATGACTCAAAGGCCAATTCACTTCTAATGTAAAGATACAAATCGTAAATCACATAACCAAAATAGAAAAAAATGTTAATCCGTCCCAAGTGTTAATTTTGATTAGCGAAAAGACATTCTCTCTGCGGCACATGTGCACATAACACAAATCAACCGAAGATCATCTATTATGAAGCGAACAGATAGTCAATGTTCAAAAAGGAGAAGATTGGCAAACGACAACGCAACAACTGGGATCGCAGCGAAACCTTCCATGACCTCTCAACTCTTCTCGCGCGTACCATTATCGCACCATCTAATCAGTATCTCATATTCTCCGACAAAAATAGTTAAAAGCGCAACGAAAAGATGTAACGGCTAATCTATGCTGCGCACACCTCTAGCCGATCGATGGATGCTGATAGCCAACTGAAATGGACTGGACCGGACTGAATCTCCCCCTAATCCATCTAATCTGCTCGTGGAAGTGCACTCAAGTCCGACGACCATATATCCCACGATTTCACTTTTCTATAGATACGGGTATGCCACAAACATGGTCTAAACCAATAAAATTATATATGAGTGATCAACCGCTACACTGGCCGTGGTACCGCTCAACGCATCCCGCTACCTTGTCCGGCCATTTAACTTCAGCCATCAAGAGGATTGCTCGCACACTCTGGTCAAACTTCCGTGTTATTTCAGTTATTCCACACGATTGGACTGTCAAATGCCGTTTCGTATCTTGAGACCATGGTAAAAAAGCTGTTTCTGTGTTCACTAATTTTATCTTATTCACTTTAAGCTGATCAGCGCTCGGCAAATTCGCAACATTTGATTGGACGATCCAATTGAAATATACAAATTCAAATGGGCATATCATCCACCACGAAAACGTGATTTTCTCTTATTGCCCTCGCGTATGTATATTACCTGGTCAAACACAAGTTCATTAATATATTTGCTTAATTGGATACAGGTAAGGCCTCTCTCTGCACGGTCGTGACTCCTCTCTAACATCTGTTGCGAAATATGCTCACCTGAAAGGTAAGTATATAGAGGAATAGATGGGAGTTGACGGTGCTCATCCAATCAGAGTCGCGCGATCACCTGGATTCTTCTACATTATGTGGAGTTGGACAGGTGTTTGTGTGCGAAGGGGAACTGAGATCAAAGTAACGATCACTTAGTATTAGAGACCAACACATTCACGTATTTAAGAGAAAAAATCTAAAACTAAGAGAAAAAGTTCTCTAGGCTGGCAACAGATGGCAGCTGTAGTATTGATATTTGGCCTCCAACCGAAAGATCACCCTTATTTCATTGCGGCTAGCTCAATGTCCAAATTTAACTTCTTCTAGGATTAGCTTCTGCTGATATGTTCTTGAAACCCAGTACTATTCAGTACCGAGTGCTATTCATTCAATCTATATCTTTATTCCAATGAACCATTTATCAAAATGAGTTCAAAAAAGTTGAACTAATATTCTTGAAAGGAATTTAATTCACACATTGGGTCCTCATTCGGAAAAAACCTTACTACATTTGAAGTGTTGTCAACCAGTTTTTAATGGGAGTAAAATTTAGGCAGATATTTGTTACACTCTCTGTGATAAAGGCATTTTAAAGCTGTCATTTGCCGTACTTACCTCCTATTTGAATAAGGGATGAAATCGGAGTCCAGTAGCATAGCCAGCGAAAGACACAGAAAAAGTTTTTTTGAAACTTTTGGTAACACCACTTTAATAAATGAGAAAATTCTTTTGATAAATTAATTAATAATAATGACGGTAACGAAACCATGAATCGGAGGGCATACTCCACTTAGTACTGATTTTAATTATCTTTTTTCCAAAGGCCTCTAGATATCTGCCCGCATTATTTCATCTAAATTTTTTTGCACTATAGACATCCTTTAAGAGGAAAGTTTTTGCTCTACTGTTGAAATTCAGAGCCTTCATGAGAGGATCAAACCCGATCGCTAACAATAAAATATCTGAAAGTCTTTCAAGATTCAGTGCGAATATTTATGTTCGCAATAGATTGATGTTAATAAAACTAACGCTGTACACTGCGAAATTATTCTCGTTACCTCTATTATAGCATAGCGAATTTAATTCGAAGATTTACCTGCACCGACTGGTAAAGTTTGGGAAGTTATAATCGAATTCCAACCTTGCAAAAATTGGTTTCTCCAGTAAAAGTCATCTTTTGAAATGAACATGTCAAACACCATAGAAATTACTTTCTACTTCATTTTTTCGTACAAGTATTGTGTAACGTAAGTTCAGCGGTGACGAGGAAGGGTACACTGCAGATGATGTTAATGCCTATACTTCAGAAAAAGCTTTTATCGACGAGGTCAGACCATTGGACTGAGAAATAAATGAACTAGATATATTTAGATATCAAATTCGATAACGAGACAGATTTATCTTTCCTGGTTTTGAAAAAACACGGCTGAGTGACGGAAAGGGGTCAAGCAGATCGTGGAAAATTTGTCAATCCAGGAATAGTTTAGAACGATCTTCAATACGCAAACATTCAAAGTTCCTCAGCCCACGGAGTTATTTTCAAAGATATGTTGGCGAAAGTTAATTTGAAGACAGTTGTTACTTACACAAATTTGTATGCCCTACAGTCGGACTTGTGTATCAGAAATCAAAAGGCTATTGTCAGTTTAGAGCCCTCAACGGTACGTCTCTTTTAAAATAAAGGATTAAGAAATGACCTGTTCAGTAATGTAATGTTGACATTTTTTTCCAAACGAATTTATATTGTCTACATAGTCTCCAAATTACCATGATTTGCCAGGGTAGGTTTTATAAAACCTTGTTGCATTTGAGGAAACTTTGGTCATCAAAGAGTATGTGAACGGCAAATCAACACTACCAGATGCTTACATATGAAACTGCTGAACAATAGCTTCTGCAATTTTTTTCCTAATTTTTTTGTACAGCGGTAATATCCGAATCGCACTGCAGACTTGGTCTCGCAGTTTTCAAAGTGATTTTGGAACCCGCAACGAAGATCGTGGTTTGGGAGGAAAGTAATAATGTGTGTTTGCTATGACGAAAGAGGTGCATATTAATGCATCACCGCACATGGCAAAGACTGTCAAAGATCAGCTGACAGCTCCCCCGGCATATTTGGCTGCTTTAGACTATCATTTATTATCTTCAGTGGGGCATGGACTTACGAATTAGAACTTCGTTGTTGTTTGGTTTTGTTTGTCCCCTGGAACCCGGCAGGCTAACAGTCCAAACAGGATCTGAAACCGAGACACGTGTTGCATGCTTGACAATATTAGTCGTTAATGTTTTGGGATTCTGAGCGTTTAGTCGTTCATGAGTTGCACTCCTTAAGTTGATAGTATTAATTCAAGCGAAGTTGCATGTTAGCAATTTTAGTTGTTATCCAGTTTAATGAATGACCAAGATTTCTCCTTTGAGGCCTTTGATCCCTCACGCTTCATTACTACCAAATGAACGTGTCTATTCCGATGCATGGGTCCGCACCGGATTCCAAAATAGACAAGACTAGGGAATTCGCGACGGCCTATCGAATAGCAACCAGAACGCGAACTAAAATTGGAAAATAAAAAAAAAGGCTCAACCATGCGCGAGGAGCTGTAAGTCTCCGGACCCGAGTGTCGCGATCAAGGAGCGGAAGATTCCCGACGGATCACAACCCCGAATATTACCTCTTCGGCCTCAGCTCTTGAATGAAGCGCGGCCCCTGAGGCTCCCACTCTTCCTTGACATCCTCAGGCAAGTTTGTCATTTTTGAGGACGTCCCTTAGATACAGGTTCTGCGGGAGCAAGGAGGAAAAGAGAGGGAAGTAGTCCTCAAATTACATCAGAATTATTCACAATTCATGTTGTATTAATTATAAAAAAAAAAAACAATAGAAAAAAATAGAAAAAATTAAATTAAATTTAAGAAATGAAAAGAAATAAAAAAAAAACGAAAAGGAAAAAAATTACTGCAAAACCAAGAAAATTTAAAAAAACTTACTCAGGCCGTCACTCCGAGCTCGAAGGATGCTTCTGGATTACTATGAAATTCATTACAGTATGATATGATATGAATATGAAAAAACTAAAATATAAATTTTAATTGAGTAGTTTATTTGTGGCTTTTCTTTCTGTTCCCTTTCTCTTTCCTTTTATTTTCCTTTCCAAAACCGCTAGGTGAAGATGTTGTTGCGGCAAAGCCTCCCCGATAATTTCACATCCATTGGAGCCGCCTCTTCTCCTTTCTTCTGCTGTTTTCTGATATAACACTTTATTTCCACGAATGTTGTAATTTTTGATGGTTTCTATTAATTTAAACCGCGTCGCGGTTAGCCTTCGAAGGAGTCTCGGAGGCTTCCTTTATCCGGAACAGTGACGACAAAGGGTTCGTGCCGTTCACGTCCTTTCAAAAATTCCCTTTAATTCACAGTTCCAAAAACTTCTTCTTCCCGCCAACAGTTCACCCAAAACAACTCTTTCGGCCGCCAACAGTTCACCATAAAACTTCTTTCTACCGCGAACAGTTCACCAAAAACTTCTTTCGGCCGGCAACAGTTCACTCAAAAAACTTAATTTTCCCGCCAACAGTTCACCAAACCCGCTTTTTCCCGCCAACAGTTCACAAAAAAGACTCCCTCGGCCGCCAACAGTTCATAAAAAAAACAGCTTTCCCGGTCCTCGGCCTCTCGTCTTTGTTCTCGCCCAGCACCGCTTCACCCTCCCGCTACGTTCCTTCAACTCTCTCTAGTTAATGTTGCGGCAACATGCGCATGCGCCTGCGGATGCGGAAAATCATTCGCCTCTGTCAGGATCAATTCGCCCGAATGCATTCAATAATGTGCAATCTGCGGCGAACATTAGGGTAATTGCATATTATTATATGCATTATTTAAGCAAATTAATTAAGAAAGAGCCGAATGAGATTCCGCTCCCGCATCGCAGCCGCGGTCACTACACAATGCCAAGAAGCAAAAACGGCGGTGGCAGAAAATGCCGCGCTGGGAGACAAAAGAAAAAGTATCATAATTTGATTTTAGCCCCTTAAAAAAGTATAAAAGTTCCTCAATCATGCGAGGATCCCTACTCAACAGGATTTGTTGAAAGTTAAAATACTTGTTATACCATCTACACTTTACCCGGAACCTGGTATACTCCTTAAACTAGAAGATTATGTTTTCATTAGTTTCCCTAAGTGCAAGTTTTACATATGTCCAAAGCAATGTTACCAAACCTCTTGAGAAAGACTATTATATATGTGATTGATTTGACGACGATTCCTCGGAAGCTGTAAGGACATGTGTGTGTGGGCGAACGTTGCCAAAAAGTCCTCCTGACCCCGCATGAGCCAGGCACCAGAGAATTTTCATTGACTTAAAGCAGGGGTTAGAAGCCAGGGCATGTTTTTGGCTTACTAGGGAGTTCGATCCCAATTGATTGAGTAATTTACAAGATCGAAGAGAGTCTGTAATGATAGCAGGATAAGCACTTGGACGTTTCAGCTATAAAGGTTTTGTGTTCATCTTGTGTGGAAAATTTCTTAAGCACGTTTTTCCATATATATATTCATCATATTTGTTCACTTCGTATGACGATGACCTTCTACAACTTTGTTGATAATATTTGGATTTCCCTCAAACTTTCCAAAAGTGTGTATTATGTAATTTCTCATAAGGCTACCAAATAATGAATGAACTTAAGGGAGTTTTGAGCTAATTTCTAAATTATGGTAATATGCTATTATTAACTTTATTTAAGCAAATATCTGAATGGCATGTATTTTGAAGCCTAGATTTCGTATGAGGCACCATTGTGATTTCTTTTAGATTTTTGGTCGGATAGTTTCTGAGAACGAGACTTGTTACACTTTTCAGGGCACACATTTTGAGCCCTTACTCCCCTACTACTAGCCCACACCCCCCCTTAAAATCAACACAAAATGGCGCCACTTGCTAGATATAAAGGGATTTACAGATCACAGGTTCTCACTAAATTTCGTGACAATAGCTTCAACCGATTCCGAATAAATCGGGTGTGACAGACAGACAAACATCGAACCGATTGTGGTAACAATTTTTTCACACGAAACCTTGAAAATCTGAGCGAAAATCAAATCTGGTTTCCTGGTTACATGAATTTATCTAGAAATGAACAAGCAGAGGTGCTAACCGGACTCGTGGGTTTTCGGATCGAATGTCATAAGAAGTGGAATTTGAGAAATTGAGGAAAATCATATAACTCCTCAAAAGCGAAAGTTAGAGAGTTACTGCACTGCCCAGGTAAGAATATATTCTGAATCATATTCACATGTATGGGGTATTTGCTCATTGGCGGGCATGCCACTAAAATGTACTTACCTTATACTATGCACTGTCACAGTTATAGTGAAAAGAGAAAAATCCATTGTCTGGGTCTAGTAAGAATCAAACAATGGACATTATGCAGGTTATTACTGGGCATCCCCAAGCCTGTGGAAATAAAATCACGCAATTCTTAGCTTATCTGAAGCTTACGAACAGTGTTAGAACGTCAGAATCATTGTCTTGCTTCTTATAGGTTTCAAGCCACAACGTTGCTGGTGAAGGTCTAATCAGTTGGAGCAGACAGCACAACTGCCTTTTCCAGAGCGGCCATTTAAAAGAAGTCAACCTATATTGCCCTTTAAACACCTTGATTGCATACTACTAGATGACACTCACTCGCTTTCTAGCAAAGTCACGGACCATAGGTTAATATGTTAGTATTAGATCGTGAAACAAGGAGGAATATCGGATTGTCTGTTATGAGTCAAAACAAAGTTGTCAGTACTTTATGGAAGGTGGCGATCAATTTCTAAATCGTTTTTGCTGACGACAGAGCCTAATTCAATGTCAATAATCTGAGCACCAACATGCGCGTTAAAGCTTAAGTTTAGAAGTGCGCCTGTAATAATATCAGTATCAGGACAGTTCCATAAAAGATATAACTCGAAAACTCAGGCATTGATTAACTCTTACCTAAGAAATACCCTCAAATACTCCGGGTGTATGGAGTTTTAAATTCAAAACTATATGATGCACGGCTCAGATGTCAATTAATTAAAAGACCTCTCCCAGTTTAAAAAGTCTGGTGGTGGTGCTTATCTCATAATGCAACAGAATACAGTTTTCAAGCGCAAGTATCTGAGGTGTCTGTCGTTAAACATAAAATTAAAATTTACCTGCCAAATGAGAACAATAGAATTCGGAATTTTCCTAACACTATTCTAGTGATAAGCATTTTAGAATCCTCTTGGGAATAGTAGGCATGCTTAGCCGCAATATATGGATGGAGTTTGGTTTAAACAAAGACAAAGATCATCACGGCCGCATGCCGGATATAGCATTGGTAACCTTCACAGTCAAACTATGACCAAGTCAGGTTTCTATATATATCTAGAAATTTTGCAAGGTACGTACTGGTAATTTGCAGGATGCTCTGCTGTCCGAATTCCTGCAACATGTGAAGTTGGTGCTGAAATCGCACTTCTCTGAGAAGACTAAAATAAGCGCACTGAATGTATTTGCTATGCCTTCAATATTGTCGTGGACGTAGACCCCAGCGGATACAGATTTCTTTGTTCAAATTACATATGCATCATTCAAATTCTGCCGTGGACCGGATGAAGGTATCCTCGTGATATCGGAAGCAGGAGCGCGATTGACGATGTGGCATAATATCACCGCCAATTCGGCTCGCTAGCTGCTTACAGCAAGGAGTAGGTGAATTCCTTGCATATGGCTGTTTGTAAGGCAGATTGCGGGCACTTAACTTAAAGGATCGATCTTTCAATACTCTGAGTGGGGCAAAATTAAATCTAGATGGATTGATGAATGGAAATGGAAGATAATGCACGGTAAACACATGAATTATCTCTAGCAGGCTTTTGTCGGTCCGCATTTGTCAAATAGATGGTTGTTTGCTGGGGAGTCCTTTGCTTAGGCGGAGGGATTTATGTGTGCCACTCAGTAGGGCGTGGTCATCACCCGGGCTTAGAAAAATCTGATAATAAAAAGCCGGATGTAGAACGACCTGTGTAGAATGGGCGGTTCGACGTTACAGATGGTGAACTATCTCATTCCTGGCTGCACTCTTCTGGTGCCGGTGCAATACATGAACAGGCACAACGTTTTATGTAAAGTGATTCATCAAAATCTTGCATACAAGCACGGGCTGATCACGGGAATATGTCTGATTTATCTTCCTAACTGATCACCACGAGCTTGACGTACTGTCAGTTGACAAAACGAGTCGTTCCTGGCATATTATTCATGTTGCTATTCCCCATAATAGCAACATTGAACGGAAATACGTAAAGAAGGGAGTGAACTATGAGCCATTGGCCCGGGAATCCAAAGAAATTTGGCGTATCCAGAAAGTGTAGTTCACCTAAATCTCTTACGGCTTCCCTATACATATATCCAGGGACTTTGACACAGTCTGGCTCAAATTACGCAGAAATACACCATTCTGAAAACGATATTGCACGATATTCTGGACGAATTATTAGCTTAAAATTGGCCACTATCACCAGAACCCCTGTATATTTTAAGTAAATATGATCATCCGGGCCTAAATGTTTGGCTGGTTGATATTCTAGCGCATGGTCTTATTACCAGATTTTCATTTCGTAGGGCATATATTTCAGTGTCCGGATAGCTGAGTGGTTAGAGCGCAAGGTTGTCGTACAGAAGGTCGTGGTTCAAATCTCACTGGTGGCAGTGGAATTTGTATCGTGATTTGACGTCGGATACCAGTCGACTCAGCTGTGAATGAGTACCTGAGTCAAATCAGGGTAATAATCTCGGTCGAGCGCAATGCTGACCACATTGCCTCCTAGTGTACCGTTACGGTCTTGAATGAAGTGCTCTAACACGCTTCAAGGCCCTGATCCAACATGGATTGTTGCGCCAACGATTATTATTATTATTATTATATATTTCAACGGGTTGACAATGAGTTGGAATGCTGATGATGAATCAATAAAGAACAGGCTACGAAATGATACTCCGTTTATTCCGGTGTAATTTACATGGGCTTGTCTACAAGCAGCGCGACATTTAATTTGTTTAATTGGCACTCTTTAGATGGAGTGTGGATCAAGTCTAAATTACGCTGAGGCACTCTCATAATTCCTTGATTTCAATTCCAAAACGAGTAATTAATCACAAAAAAGTCACTAATGATTACGATTTTTTCACTTTTCTCCTTCATCCCTGCACTGTGTCCCAAACTCGACTCCTCAATTCACTTCTCTCTGTTCAGCTGACCACGGGTTCACTTTCATCAGCCAGTCCAGACCCGTTACTTTTTGCTGTCACTGAACCATGAACTTGGAACTTTCAATTCAAAGTCGGCGGCAGCAAAGGTAAAAATTACGTTATCTGTTTTGCATTGATAAATGCATGTACATTCGTCCCAACTAGAGGCACAACGTTATGCTTGTAATAAATAGTAGCAATAACATTCCATTTTTGATATAAATGGATGTCGGGATTAGGAAACTGAAAGGAGTAAATTGACGAAGAAATGTTGCATGTCATTAAGTGCATTCTCCCGCCCGATTGTAACTGGACAAGACGGACACTACGTAGGGTTGCATTAGAGGAAGACATCGTGACATGCACGGTTCGACAAAAATGAAATAATATCAGCCTTTGCCATTCTCGCCTTTCTATATACTTTTGGTGTAAAATGTAAAGTGGAGTAATATGGATTTAGAGACTGACAACAGGGCGGTAAGGGTAGTTTTTAAAAACCCATGGCAGATAATAAACTCTCTTTTGAGCTTGAAAAGTAGAAAAAGGGAACCCATGCCGAAGTTCAGTCCAACAGAAGATCCCACAACAAATCCCACCATTTAAGAACAGCAAGAAAAAGTCCGAAAATACGGCTCCTAGGCAGGCGATGTAAAGCAGAAGCAAAGACTACAAAAGATCCAGGAAGTTCCTTTTTTGAATTAAGCGACGAACGGGACTAGCTCTACAAAATTTGCATGAAACGCTGAAGATGCTCCATTTTATTTCCGGAATGTACAAGCACAGATTCAGAAAGCTGCAGTCAGAAGCATCCTGTCCGGTAAAGTCTGGCCTAATAATACACTGGATTCACACTATATTTCATTTAACATTACTTGCCGCTGTAGCGAAGAACCTCGGCGACACTCCTTGCAGTATTTGCAGTAATCGGGAATTTAAAAATACATTTTGGCATAGTTGCGCACACATTGGGTGGAAACGCATTATCCTAGTGATGGAACACATATTGAAAATTCAAATATGGGGGTCAAAACCGCCCTGATAACCCCGAGGGTCATGCAACACCGAGCCCAGGCAAAATAATCAAACTGTAGGAAAATTCGGTGCGAAATGTAGATTTAAAATTTTATACTCTGGTTAATGTAGGATTAAGATTTTTCCATGTCATTCCCTTTCACCATGGAGTATTGGTCCAAAAATTCGATCTGCACCTGGCTCAAGCTCTCTCTATAAATAATACGATTTTGGTCATTGCTCTAATAATTTCCGTTGTCTGCTTATATTTTACACGCATTTGAATAAATTCGACATAAAATCGGATTTAAATAATTTACTGGCAACCAGAGATTTATTGAAGGCAAATAAGATCTAAATAGGACGTAGTTTATGCGCATTCAATACACGGCAGTTGGTGATGCGGGATCATCGACATAACAACAAATCAAGAGAATACTCTTAGTTTGAATCGCTCGAATGATTTTTGTTCAATAAAGACATATCTATTTCAGTGATAAGTTCCAGACGTCGCAATATATTACTAGAAGTATGCTAAAAACAGGATGTAATTCAAGATATATTGAGCTGATAGCGGAAAAGATTCTATCCTTCTTAGATAGAAGCATAATACAGGTGACTTATGAATGGCGTTTGTTCTTATGAAATAAGTAAATAATGGGTATGGTTTCTCTATGATTCGGAATTGAATCAATTAAATATATTTTATTACTATAAATTTACACAGATATGATCACTTTGACCTGGTATAACTTTGCTAGTAATGGCAAGATTTGCATAAAACTTTCCGGTAGCGTATCTTATATTTTTGTTTAATTTTTGCAATTTCGTATTTCTGACATGAATTCCCAGTAAATTTTATATATAAAGTAATACACTATTAATAATTTAATTTCAAGAGATATTTGAGTAGGATGTCCTTTTATTTACTACGTCATGGTATAAAGACCAAGAGCTGATTCTTGACAAGAGAAGAAGATCTAGATAGAACTAACATTACCGGGAGCAGTAAGTGTTTTGAAATTAAGGAGGCAACAAGAGTAGAAAAACGAAATTTATTTCACAGACATATACCTACCAAGCCATATAGGAATATATCAGCTAGCCAGTAGGCGCTTTGTGCCGGCAGAAGGGTACTTCTGCAGTTGCTATGCTTTTGGAAGCATCAAATCGGCTGAATTGGAGAACACGTGGGACAGGCGAGTTTCTAATGCGAAAGAACAGAGGTCAAAATTCTTTGCCAAGGACTCAGATGGGTGGGCAACAGGGTGGGGAAGTAGATCGACGAATGTAATAAAACATTATCTTCTCGAAATCCTCGCACAGATACACAATATATTGACTAACAGAGATGAAATGAGACAAAAGCAAAAGCAATGGACGAACAAACATTTGGATTCGTTTGGATAGACTAAGACATTATATCATGCGTCATCTTGCAGAAAGTCCTTAATTTAAATAGGTATATCCTATATATACCACTCCTCAAATCCTAGATCGGTCGGTAGCAAGTTATGTATGCGTCAGCACACATAAATAAAAAAAACAGATTACACGTGCAGCATTTAGAAATGAATAAATAAAGGAAATCAAATAACATCTCGCCCAGTTGCCGCGAATCACCCGTCACTTCATATTGTCAATTAACATTGTGTAGAATAAACATTTCCGAAAAGTAAAAGCTCTGTTTTCATTTATAGTTCTTTTTTCTTTGTCCCCGGTAGGAGCCAGGGACTTAATTAGCAAGCCTACCAAGTTCAACTTTCGTAAGGCGAACTTCGAAGGTCTGAACTCAGCCCTGGCGTCAATCAACTGGGTTCCCCTCTTCTTTTCATTTACGTGTGACCGAGCACTCAACACTTTCTATACCATTTTATCTCATCTCCTTCCTTGTTACGTTCCTTCCTCTCCTAAGTGCTCACTAAAGCGCGGAAACCTGAAACCTCTCTGGTCCCACATTCGCAACTCCCGCTGCCCTACCCAGTTATCCCCCCGGTCCATTAAATTCTCTGGCTTCTCAGTTAACTCCTCCCAACTATCTGCCGCTACTTTTCGTCAATCTATGTTCCCCTCCTTCCTCCGAATCTCTCCCGATAGTGGAAGTAGCATGCCGCGCATAGCCCACCATTCCCCTTCTTACCCCCATCCTTGTCGAGTACCTCATTGGCAAACTTGATGCCAATGTGAGACATGGCTACGATGATCTCTCAAACCTGTTTTGCTCAAAACTCGTAAGTCCATCTCTCTGTCCCTCTCACTAATTTTCAACAAAAGCCCCGAAGAGAATCATTTTCCCGGTTTGTGGAAGGAGGTTCTCATCATCCTCATACACAAAAGTGGTGCTCGTACGCTTGCCGAGAATTACCGTCCCATTTCCCTCCTCTCGTCCTGTTCCAAAATCCTGGAAAGATATGTCAGCGACTGGTTGTCAGCCCACTTTGGCCAACACTTAGTGAAAGAACAACATGGCTTCATTAAACGTAGGTCCACTACCTCCAGCCTACTTGACTATACCAACTTTGTCGCCAAGTGTCTAAATTCACGGCAAGAAGTGCATTCCATTAACACTGACTTCGCTAAAGTCTTTGACACTGTAAATCACAAGATACTTCTATCCAAACTCTCGTCTTCAAACGTTCCTATACCACTTGTTTTATGGTTTGCCTCTTAGCTTTCTGCCGCGCCTCTTTTCACGGCTGTACTTCCCGCTCCTCCCCCTCCCCCCTTGGCAACCCACAGGGATCTATTCTGGGTCCCTTGTTGTTTTTATTTTTTATTCACGACCTTCCTCTCCTCCTTACTTGTCCCTGTTTGCTCTATGCAGACGACCTTAAGCTGTTTTCCGCTATATCGCCAATGAACTGTGACTGTGTCAATCTAACCTAGACACTCTGGTTTGCTGGTGCTCGACTAATGGTTTAGCGCCTCCCTAAAATCTTCACCCACTCTCTCTCCTACTCTCTTAACGGGCATTTCTTATCCTGCTTAAATTCCACTCAAGGCCTCGGAGTCAATTTTGACAATAAGCTCCGCTTTGACACCCATTGCCCCGATGCCATCAATCGAGCTAAAAAATTGTCAGGCTTCATACTTCGCTCCTCCTCTGATTTTGACTCCATCCAACCCTCCTTAGCTCTCTTCAATTCCCTGGTGAGGAATACCCTCGAGTATTGCTCCGTGATCTGGTCACCCTCCCGTAACTGTGATTGTCTTGCCCTTGAAAATGTGCAACGTAAATTCACCCGTTCCCTCTTCTTTAAGAAAAGCTTCCCTCGTGTGGACTACCCCTATCGCCTCCGCTTTCCGAACCTGCCCTTCCTACAACAACGTAGATTCTCTCTCGATCTATGCACATTTTTTAAACTTTCATCGGGTCTGATGGACTGTTCCGCCACTGACGACATCACCTGCCGTGCCCTTCGCAGAGCTCAAAGTCTACTTTCATTCCCCGATTCCTAGGCTTTTCCGAAATTACAACGCAGAATAGCTTGGTCCTTTGAACTTCTCTACTTTAAATAGTTTTAAACGTAGGATAAGTTTTTTGCTTTGTCCTCCTCCTGAGGATAATAATTAATTGGAGTTTTTTCTGTTTGTTGTTGGTTAAATTAAATAAATAAATAAATAAATAGATAATACCCATTCAACAACTGCCCCCTGAGATGCTCAGTAACAGTAATGATGACGCCAACTGCTTAAGATTTGTGGACGAATTGGAAACAACAACACCGGGCCCAGCGGGTATACCCAATAAAGCTAAATCTGCTGTAACAGCCTACAGTAAAGGATAAAAGTTAAATTAAAGTTCGAGTTTTTCCTACTTTAACTTTATTGAGTTTATTTTTCCACTAATTTGCCTATTTTCACTGCTTGTCATCTCACTTAGTGCTAGAAGCGCAGCATTGGTGGATCATCGTAAGGCAGACCTGTGTATATGGATTCTGCCTAATATGGGCAAAACACTGAGGTCATCGTTGTCGTGGCTCTATCGTCTATTTCAGGTCTTGGTCCTCAGGATCCCCCACCTCATACCATCTCTACACTGTCAGAATCTACCCAGCACTTTCGGCGTTTTCCTACTGTTCTCGTTCTTCTGCCCTCCCTTTCAGTACAATTTTAGGTATCAAATTGTCGTCCATACGATGAATGTAACCAGCCCTTTGAAACTTCTGAAGTTTTATTAATTTGGAGACTTAAGGGTCGTGAAATATTTGGTACGACTCATGGTTGTACCTGATTTGCTTTGGTTGTCCTCTTCTTTAGCGTCATTTTGCTTATGTGAAAGAACGCTTCATGGTGTTTATATTGCCCGGGTGTGCAACGATTTGGCAGGACTTATAGAGTAGCGTGTCGTTTATGTCGTCAAGCAATTTTAGTATAACCTGCTCCAGTGCCAACTGAACAGTTGAAGATCCATCTCCTTCTTTTACAACTTTGAGACCGTTGAACATTTCTCCTATGTAGGATCAACGTGGGTTCCTACCAAGAAAAGTTGCGAACTCTTGGCAGCGTTCGAGAAAAGAATCCTCCGAAGAATTTTTAGCACCCTACATGAGAATGGACGATTCTCTCCGTTTGTGGATAAAATCCGGCTCAACAGGTCCGTATGGATGAGGATGATCTTGCCCGGAAGATCTATCTATGGTAGAAAAAGAAAACGAGGCAGATCCTGTTGAGATGGAGCGATGGCGTAGGTCAGGACGGCAGACAGCTTTAAGGCATATCGAATTGGTGGTCGTTGGCACAAACTGAGATGTCTCGAATTCCTTACTAAGGCTGGCATAGACCGAATACCGATTGTTGCGCCGTTGATAATGATGAGTTGGTGTGGCTCACAGTCGATGAGCGTTAGTTTTGTCAGTAAGTGCTTTAGATTGGCCGTTTACTCACTGAGTCGTTCTCAAGCACGAGGGAGACAAGCTCAACTGTTTCCTCATTCAACACACATTCATGTTCGGCGAGAGCAAATTGCCCCTCGAGCTCGCCGAACGATGCTATTGGAAACTTTTGCTAAAACGGTAGAATTCGTGCTACGACGGAAATTATTGAGTGCCTAGCCTTTGCTTTGTCCATACACATTTTAAAACGAAGCGAACCAACCCGCAAGGACTACCGACACACGTGAAAATAAGGGACTAGGAAGAGAGGAGAAAAGGAGCCCTGCGCACTCTCCTCCGCCGTCAATATCTGCAAAAGGTAGGGTGAAACAAGGAAACGATTTTGCAATGCTTTGAGCATGTCGCTCCACCTCGCATACCTGAAGATGTTTCTTACCTCTAGCACCCCGAAAAACTGCACTCCCCAGCCAGTCCCTCCGCTTGGACCATTTCTTCAATCACATTAATTATGCCCCGCTCTAAAGCCACATTGTTTTGTTGAGAAGTCTCACGTATTGCGCCAGCCAATTGTGGCATCATGAGGCTCGCAAGCTGTTTGCTTGCTGTGCCTGAAAGGACAACATACTGATGCCACCTCGAGGTCGCCTTTGCCTTTACTTATCAGAACGAGCATTGGAACCTTCCAGCGGGAAGGAGGGTGTCAAAAAACGGGTTGGAAGCATTGAGTGAAGTGAGAGTGAATGCAAGTTTTACCAATTCGCTAAGAATATCATCCGATCTAGGTGCTTTCTTGTCTTTCACGGACTTGTCCTCTCATCGGCAACGTCAGTTTGAGTTGAACAGGAAAAAGTATTTGCACGATTTCATCCATTTTTACTGTTTCTATAGAACAGGATGGTCGATTGACACCGAGTTTTCTGATAAGTAATTTATACCTAAGGCTCCATGGTTCCCTATTAATGTCAGTGATTAACTTCTGCTAGCAGTGTGTTTTTCGTCTGCTGATTTCCTGATGGAGTAAGTTCTTCACTTTCTGGTATTCTGCGGATCTCAGGGCTACCTCATTTTGCCCACTTCAATGTCGTGATATCCGTCGAAGTCAGAGACAGTTCCTTCGTAGACTTGCATTTTCAGCCATTTACCAGTGCACAATTGACTTCCCGTGACGGAGTCTTTTCTTAGACACTGATGCATTTTAAGCTGCGCAACAAGACTCACTGTTGAGTTCACTCAACGGTACAGTCGCAGTTGTTCCATCCACGTTCACGTCTTCTGGCTCATTTACCCTTAATGAGCGAGTTTCACCAAATTCGTGAACATCGATTCTCTTGATGTATCATTCGATAGGTATATGACGGAAATCAGAATATTGAGAGGGACTGATTGTCACTTGGAAGGAAATGTGCTGGTCAGCACTAGCAGTGAAATTTCAAAGTACGTTCCATCGTTTCATATCTGATACAAAAAGGTCGGTAGCGAAGGTTACATCAGCGATAGTGTCAAAGGAACCTGGAAATCGAAAAAATCCAAGTGTTGGAGAGCATGGTTTGGTGTAAGGTAAGCGCTGGAACCCAAACGAAGCGATTTCCTGGACATGGGTCGCACTCGCAAGTTTAACGTGTCTCTCACTCAGGCGACAGCTATATGGTGAACTCCAATCTCGATACATTTGACTGCAGAGCATCATTTGCTCTATCAGGCCGTGAGCAGTTGCATACAAATGCATGCTCGTTCGCACGATGTGGATCATGGTACTTCAGTTTTTATTTTCTGCAGCTCTCCTTTGAAGATTTAGCACCGAGCGGAACTGGGAACATGAGCCAGGTTTTCTATCTGCAGACCGCATTCCCCGCAAAGAACTCAGCATTTTTCCAACTCGTAAATCCTCGTCTTGTACCCGGGTTTGCCCTGTGGGCCGTTTCCACAAAATGTCATTCCAGAGTTGTAAGGTAACAGAATGTGAGGTCAAATGCATTCTATTCCGAATCGTAACATATCTAAATCTGTGTCATATCGGGTTGTCGTCGCCTCCGCTCACATCATTTCACCACCAGGTTGACTGTTGGCTGTTCTAAGCTATCCTGCGCAAACTATAATGTATCTAATATGGGGTTTCCCCAACGTAGATACGTTGGCATATGATGATGTGTGCTTTGGCCTGTGTTAAACAAATATGGGAAAATTCGATTGACGGCAATAAAGTAGGAAGGCGTAATTCGTCGGTAGACCGAAACCCAGACCCGCTATCGGCTTTCGTGTCACTTATGTTGATTTAAAAGTAAACTGGTTTGTAAATTATGAAAGAATACCTATCAATTTTTCCCTTACATGGCAAGGTAGAATAATAATTTAGAGGTACCTTTTCAAGCCTTTCATCTCTAAAATTTTCAATCCATGTTATGAGTTCGGAAAATTAGGCAATCGCCTTGCTTGATAATCGACCAATATAAGTTATGTGCTGAGATATATTCCACCAACAATTACATGCAATTACATAAATTCATTTTCTCAGTTCACATGCAAATTGCACTTTAATTTACTGACCATCCTGAGACATAATTTCAAATGTATCTGCAAGACTATTCGAAATCAACAATCACGAGTGTTAGCCTATTAACAACAATACGATATGCTCGAAAACCATGAGAAAATTTCCCATCATTTTCATGCTGTATTTAAAATGCTTTATAATTGGCATGAAAACTCATAAACACGCGCCTAATCATTTCTGGGAGTGCAATCTACCTGGGATATCTTCGTGAAACGTTTATCTCCATGAAGACGATGATTTACATTGACTAGACTATCTAAGCTGAGTAGACCATCACTGGAGCAAGTCAGCACATCAGTCAGCCAGTCAGTTAGTTTGAATGGTTGACTAGAAAGGAATGAACCGAATTTTAGCTGTTGTTTCTCTGGCATCTTAGATAATAGGCCAGACCTAGATGTGGATTTTATTGAATCAGATTTAGATGTGTTTATGGATTTGTATGCCTTTACAAGGCCCAGTAATTCGCTGGTAGGTGAGTAAGGGTCTGGGAGACTAGGCTAGATGTGAGTATACCTTATATTGGTGAGGTCCTAGACACATTTTGAATTTTCGAGAGCCATGTCCTTTTTAACAACCCAAATATAACTTGATTTCCCAGCAGCCTCTTAGCGAAACGTTGCCTCTGCAAGTGATGCTGGGTTGTGCCCAGTGCTCCCCTACAAACCTATGTTGCATTATCTACACCAGACCATGATACTAGTTAGTCGCTAATAATGTGTCTCTAATGTAATATTTTACGTTACGCGAAGATGTTGCAATTCAAATCGCCGCACCAGCTTCGTTATTAGTTGCACCAATGAATTTTATTCTTCTTGCATTTTATGCACTTACATAATAGCATCATAATTTGAATAAGAATGACGCCGGGATCAAGGTGAAATCTGATTATATACACCACTGAGCTCGCTGATATTCACTTCATTGCGGAGGCGGTTGTAATTTAGAAAATAAGAAGGCAATAATGCACTATCTTCAATAACACTGTACTAATTGGCGCAATTCGTTTTTCAGATAATTAGAGTCTTAAAACGTAATAAAGAGCTAAACCTAGTCTAGATGATTTTATAACAGTTCGTTTTCATGTGACTGCAATTTTTTAATCACTCAGGGATAAACTCTTAACGGGTCAATCACAACAGAGAGAGAGATGCCCCGGGAGTACCCGAACATGTAGCCTTCAACACCCATTTCGTTTTATGCCAGCCTCCTAAGTACTAGCCTAAAGAAAGGTTCCAGGTGACAAGCGATTTGCAAGCGACTGGGATACGTCGGGACACATTGGGTAGCTAGTTATAGTATGCCAGTCGCTCCGGGACCTTTGTCAGGTAGTAAGCATGGAATTAGAAAGTCAGACCTCAGTGAACTGGAGTAATGATTTTATTCCCAAGTATACACCCGTTTCGGACGGTAGGCCCATTTCAGACTACTGCGATGCACACGATGCTCTGCTGTAGATTTTATGGAAGACTAGCAAACCGATTCAAAAATATAGTAGGGATGGAGAATGAGCTGACTGCGTTTGAAACCAATAAGGAGATGCGTTTTATGACGCAGTACGCAGTGGAGAAGGTAAAAAAGGCTAAAAAAGTCACTGAGGCGACCAAATACAAGGGACGCACGGCAGATAGAAACGAAATCTCGCAAGGGGTTATATGACTGCAGTTGCGAGGCCGCCGTCTTCAGTACTTTGCAGTACTTCTATTCCAGAAAGAGGGGGTTGAAATTGAGCTGATAGTTTTCGATTTGAGTGCCCAGTCAGCTCTCCCTGTCCGAGCTAAGAATCAAGACTTGCTCGACAGTATATGCACTTTCTCCACGCCAACTCTAGTAAAGGCAGATTGCTTAAACTGCCGCTGGGTTGCATTTCCACCTACAGGCGGACATGGACAGCCACACAAGCAGCAGAAAGGGCTATGAACTCCGCTAGGTAAACCATAAGTGCTCAGCGGACAAAGCGAAAGAAGGTAGACATATCCGCAGAAGACTTTAATCACGTTGTCTCCGGGGCATGAAAAATAAAGGCGACCAAAGGCAGGGGAAAACACTTGCTGCGCGAAGAGAGTCAGTATAAAGTCAAAACAGATGTGAATGCTGCAGGAACAAATGGTAATTCGAAGAAATGAAGGGACACTAAACCGCGAATTCTACTCATTAAACCAATAAAAAACAACACCTTTGTTGAAGTTCTCGGCAAGATTCGCTATAAGACCAAGGATAACTTTCTGCACAGAAGGCGGACGCTGTCTTTCGGATACCTTTTCTGCAACAGTCAAGAGACTACTGAGAGAAGATGTTTTAGGCACTTGCCTAAAGCTGAGATCTTGACTGTGATATAGAAAGTACTGAAATGTGAATGCCTAAAAGCAATAATACTCGACTAAGCATAACCTCAGCGAATTTTTGATGCCAAAAAGCTCGCCTCCATGCTAACTGTAACGAAACTTCTTAAAAGCGGGAAAATGAGAATTGGTTTGGTAGTATGTAGGATACAGGTAGTGGAAGGTATTACAAGTATTTTTCCAACTTCGTCTACTTCCTGCGACTAACTAGAAACCTACAATGAAAAAGCGAGTGATATTCTCGGCAGCTGGTGAAAGCCCTGCACAAACTGCGATCTTAGGGCAGTGTCTGGTCTTCAGGTTGAAACTGAAAAATACTACGACGTGATTAACTTCTTACAAATCAACATGTACTGAACTGCAACCCCTCACGAGTTGCTATCGTACTACGCTGCAAGGATAAAAGCTAGCTAATCAACAAATCCAACAGAAACAATGTCCCAGTTTCTTAGTATCTCGACTTGTCAGGAGTCATTGCCATGTGAGTTTGGAACGGCACTTGACTTGAGATTCAACTCCAGCATCGAGGAGAGATTCGGTGTTTGGGATAACAATTTTCACCATCCATTTAAATGCAGATGAGAGGATGGTGAAATTTCGACGGCCGGTCCCAATACATGCTGTAAACAGAACAATCAAGTACCGCCTGCGGCTGATACCGGTAAAATGGACATGTTCCTGTGATTAGCTTATGCTTGTATGCAATGTTTTGGTGAATCATACTACATACAGCATTAATCATCTTCGTACATCCCACTGGTGCAATAAAAGTGCAGCTAGAAATGAGATGATCCAACGTCTCTAACTTCGAACCACACATTCTGCACTGGTCGCTCTCCCCCCTTTCATTCATGATGAGCTCAGGTGACGACGACACCGTTCTGAATGGCACACATGAATCCCTCCGTCTCAGTAAAGGGCTGATACCGCCATCTGCTGTACATATCTACTATTGAAAACAAACTAAGGTGATCGATAGTACCAGCATAGAGCTTGATGTCATCTAAGTACATTGAGTGTGTCAGCTCGTTTTTAGCACCTAGGCCACATTTGATTGCAAACCATGCACTTTAGCATCATTCTATCATTAGGGGCTTCAGTGCCATGCAAACCAAAGGGCACTCAAAGAATCCCCTGGAAAATGCCTCTCCGTATGTGGATAGGCTCTGAAGTATTGGCACCCTCAGATGAAGGCACTGATAAGGTGGTATGCCACCCTTACACGATTATCGCCAAAAACTTAATTAGTTTGGAATCAATGTGACACAGACGTAGGACATCGATAAGCCAGGTATGCGGGACACTATCAAAAGCCTTGGCATCGATATAGCAACTAAAGAGGTTTTTTTGGCTTCTAATTGCTAGTCCAACCACTTCCCAGTTGATAATCAGTTTGTAGTTTAAACACTTTATTTCCCCGCAGTGAGGAAGGGTGGAAACTCCTCCGGCCGACTCATAGCCTGATTTGTGTGAATTTCTTCCCCCGATCCAGACCTGGGCCCCTCTAGTTCTTCGAACTGTTTATGGCTCGTCAAACTTCCTTATCGATAACATCGCAAAATTCATGCCAGCCTTATTGGCATGGCGGGTGCCTTCGGGAGTGGTCCATTCAGCATGTTGGGCGGATAACCCCCAAAGTCCACCCGAACATTGTTTTGATCCATCACTCAAAACTGCACTGTCTGGACGCTTTGTTGGGATTCGCTGAGTGATCTGACAAAACTCCGCTGGTTCCTCGCGTATGTTACATTCTGGACACATCTGGAATGACTTTCGCCATACCGTCGTAACCAACTGCATATGACAGAAAGTTTCTGTTTTAGTGTGTCCAGAATTTCAATTACCGTCTGCACTTTATTTCTCACACATCTGCTGGCATTCCCAGTGCTGATCTGAATCAGTCTAACAATGTTGTGCTTAGTGAGTTCCGCCGATGTTCCAGACGAATTTGTCATGGTGGATCTGTTCGGCCACTCAAACCAATAACGCGAAAGCGAGTTTTCTAACCGTGCAATCTGACAGTCGCAACTGTACCACAATGCAAAAGTGATTGTAGTTTCAGTAGCGACATATCAACACACAGTTGAGATGCAATCTCATCATTGATTTGATTGCACAGTCATGTGTCCGAATTGAATTTGCGGGAAACGCTTGACGAATCTCTGGTGAAACAAAAGCGATAAGATGTTACCCCCCGGTGTTTCGTAGTAGGAGCGGATGATGAAGACGCAAACGCGCCGAAGTGGTCGTCACAGATTGTGGCGAAACAGCTCTAACTGGCGGAGCAATGCTTCTGATCGCCGTGGCGCCTAGACCTCGAACCGCCCCACGACAAGCGGTTTCAACGCCGGACTGTCCATTACGGGAGACCAATCCAGTCACCAAATCAAACAACTCCCGCCGGTTATCCGTAGCAGAATTTAAAATTCTCTTTCTCCTCATTTTTGGTAGTGAATTTTCTCTCTAACTGCTAGTTGTGATGACAGCTCCCTCAATGAGTAATCAGCACAACTGCAAAGTTGCTGCTCTTTCCTCACCTACTCCTTGAGATGCTGCAATGGCGCAGCTATTCAGTTTGAAGTTATCCATCCCTCCTCCTTTTACAACCGGGCTACGGCGGAGTTATTATTATTATGATTATGGTAACATTCTAGACGAATTACTTTAAGAACTCGGGACATTTCCAACGGATACGACAAACGCAAGCCAATAAGGATTTTTCATGTGAGATTTTCAACCAGAACAGAGTGTAATATTGGCGCGTGAAGTTATGATACTGTGTTCTTCATGGACAGACCAAAGATGATGTTTAGAGTCGGTGCAGTGGTTTTCTTGGATAGTGGCAATAGTGAGAGCCTGTCGATTACGGGGGCATCATTTAAGCCTCGAGACAGACCGACAAGTGGCTATTAAAGCTTTATAGTCAGTACCGGCATCTTTCGGGCTGGTGCGGCAGTGAAGGGACGCGCTAAACAGACTGTACCGCCTAGTGTGACTTATTAGGCACAGTCACTGTCCTGGTGAAGACTGTGAAAGGTGGAATCTACTCGTACTTCAGATAGCGAAGATCCACCATTTGGCTCAAGTCGATGGCCCTCATGGCCTATCGCGAAAGCTTCTGGGCTAGATGCGTGCGAGGCGGTTTGCACAGCTCGGGGCGGTTTGCAGGGTCACTGGTCTGTAAGGAAACAAGCCGCTAGACTGGGTTTGCTTCACAATTCGACTTGTCCGTGTCGATGAGAGGAGAAAGAAACCCTCTGACGCTTGTTTTACAATCACCTGGCTGCAGTTAGAGCCTGACTGTAAACATTAGGTGAACAATTCTGTGGGATACTCAAAGAGATCTCTGGTTACAGGACTGTGGAGCTCCTATCGTTTGTTGGAGCTACGGGCTGACTCTGAACATCTGACCCTATTTCCTTTCCCAATGCAGTCATTGTCTTCGGAATCGTGGCGTCGAAACGGAAGAGTACTAATTTTACTTCCCCGAATGCGTACTCACATCTATTTACCACTTAATTCCGAACAGCCAGGCCGCATTGTACAGGCATTATTTCCTGCGGATCCAGTTAATGTTGATTTGTGTTGCCAGAAAGCGGCAAAGATTGCCAACTTTTCACGAGGAAACAGTGTTCGTGGCTACTTTATTTGCTAATAGGAATATCTTTCGGCCGTACTTCCACACCAAAGATGAGAGGTTTAACTGAGAAGCCAAATGGAAGGCCCAATCCCAAACACTGAGGAAGGTGACAAGCAGTCTCCGAAATATGCGTATTTGTAAAAAATAAAGTCTCCAGTAAAGTTAACGGAAACGGATTTGGATTTTTATTTATACATGGAAAACATCTCAAAGAATGTACCTTTTCGACACCCTCAGGGGGAGCAAGCAGTTGGCGTTTAAAACATCGCAACCGTCCCACTTCCGACTCCTACGACAATATTGGGCCCTTACGAAAGTATAGCTGGACAATTCCCAACCCCGAAGTATGCGTTCACTATAAACTCTTCCTTAGTCGATGCAATCATCCGTGCATTTTATTTAGGAAATTCATTGGATAAAGAACTACCGCCCCACGACAAGTCGTTAAACCGTCCAGCGGATCTAAGCACCGACAACTTGTTGTGGCATACTTAGTAGATGCACGTATATTGATGGTTACACGGTTGCCTTATCTAAGTCTCAAGAACGCAAATTTCACCCTTAATGTTATATGAGAAGATCAAGTCCTTCGAAATAACTATATAAGCATCCTCTATAATCCGCACGCAAGAGCACATCGCATGCAATCATCGCAGTTCAAGGTCGTAGGTCATTCGTCTATTACATCTCCTTCCAACCCCTCTCCTTCTTCGCTACTTTTGAGCACCTCACCAAAAAAAAGCAGAAAAAGAGCTACCAAAGCTAGACACATCCGAGTGGAGGTACATCCAGTGGCCAGACTTACTAGTCAGGATTCAACGCTTACTTGAAGAAGGACGGTGGACATAGTTATCGAGCTGAGGGTCCTCATAATGATCGATGTTAGAAATGCCTTCCGTAAAATAGACAGATATGTTAAGCATACTAAATAGAAAATTCGATGTCATAGACTATGTTTTACGGATATTGACGGACTATATGCAAGACACTGTAGGACGAGAAGAGGATAGAGATCCTCTCAAGGATGGCATCGGGGACCATCATAAGATCGGATCTCTGGAATGCTTTCTATAATAGTCTGATAAAAGGAAGGTACACGAACACCTGGAAAACTTCAACATAGATGGGTTGGGCAGGCTGCTTGGTTTCCGAAATTCGAGGACGTGGTTGCTTGACCGAAAGGAGTGGAGACGGAAACTTGAAAAGGCTAAGCACCGACATCGGACTATAGTATTATGGAAAGAAATGCAAATCAGGGGTAAACATATTTGAAGCACGAGTTTCCGCTTTGAGTCTGTTAATGGTAACCGTTAGAGGTCTTACAGCAGAGGACGTCTTCTGATGAGCGAAGCGCAGTGGTAACATTGTCACGGAAATGCCGAGGAACGCTGATAAATGTAGTCATTTTGGGCACTGCATTTTTGTTCTTCGTCTCGGGAAGAGAATTGAGCTTGACGGAGGGACCGTATTGCGGGGGATTCTCGTGAATGAAAAAAATTGAAGGCTCTCTAAAGTAGGAGCTCGGAAGGCTTTTGTATGATAAACACCGATGGCTTACGGGGGTTCCATACTTTGGGCGTTTCCTGATTTGAAGGCTCCACAAAGCGGGAGAGTTCGGGGACTAGCCGGAAGTAATGTGACAAACGGTTCCAAGCTAGCTCTCCGACGATGGGGAGGTGTTTATTTGGTAGTCCGATGACGTACCGAATCGGGAATCCAACACTGTGTGCGTAAATGCATTCACCTACCCTATCCAAAAAAAAAAAAAATACTCTGGGCGTAAACATATTCACCCGCCGTATGGCCCAAAAACACTAATAAACATTTTCTGACAAAAAGCAAATGATATCTGCCCGATCGTGGAATCATATTTCGCACAATTACAAGGAAAATTATTTTTTGTCCTATTTGAAATTTTCTAAGGGAAACTTTAAAAAGGAGCTGGTGTATCGGAAAATTAACACGCTTTATCGTGACACACTTCACGCTCATACATAAAATCATCGAATATTATTACGCCAAACAAGCATTCCCACTCGAGTGCAGAATTCCCAAGTCACTGCACGTTCAGTAGCTTCCAACCTCACTAAATATTTCCTAATCTAAGCCACACACTGAATTACTTAGCACCATTCGCTGTTTTCCTCTACTTTTTTCCCAACCCAAGGACCATGCACGGACGAATCGTGAAAATAAAACGCATCGAGAAAAATTCATGAACAAGATCATTTTCAATTTCAGTAGCCACACATCTCGGAAACGAAATCGTGGACGAGCATTTCCTCGGTTCTATTCCCTTTCTCTATGCTTTATCGTGGCGAGATATAAGTGCTCTTATGATAATCTGCGCTGCATTCTCGCTTTTCCTTTTATCTTAAATTTTCACTTAACCACCTTCTCGAGCCCAGTACGATCGCGATCAGGAATTCGATCTTGTGTTGCTTATAGATATCCTACATATGCGCGAAGTAGTTACAATTTTCTGACTGAATTTAGTAAGCCACGATCGCGATCGTGTGTAAATTCGAACATATCGTGTTAATCCATAAAAGATGTTGCTCGAAGGCTAAACTCCAGAATTCAATGAGTTTCGCTGCTCAAGTTGCTGATGTTTGCCAGAACATCGCTCTGCGATCAGCTCCTGAGGGACAACGGCGAGTAAACGAGTAAGTCTAGATACAGGAGCTCTAGATACAAGCCGATATCCAATTCGTTTAAAAGTCTAAACATAAACGGCTGCTAGTGCAGCGACCAAGGCGCTCGGACTACTGCAGTTTCAAGCCCTGATCTCGATCGTTCCTGGATAAATAAAAACAGCGTGCCCATGATCACTAAACTCCTTTTCTGTAACATGAAATTCGTTGTTTTCTCTCCTTGCTTCAGTGATCCTCCGAGGTACGCCTAGACGGTAGTGGTAACGTGACAGTTTATCGTTTTGGTGTAAAGAAACCATAATAAATGATAATAAAAATTGGTAACGATCAGAGTGAGAATCGAATATCACCAGCGCAGCTCCGCGATCACGAGGAAAAAATCAATGAAAACCCTTCAAGTGGTACAGCTTCAAGAGCTGCTAATACCTTCTTCGACCATCCTCCCCCTCCGGGAGAGCTGACCAAACGCTAACCAAAATATTTTTGCACATTTGTCCTCGCTGCATGTAACAAGATCGCTTTCAAGATCGTGAAATATTGATAACAAAACATTTATGGGCCTCGTCGTTCGCGACGTTTTTGCAAGGTTAAAAATTCTTTCAGGTCCCATTCCAGATTACCCCCGCTTAGTTGTGGTTCTAGATTACCCAGTGCTGGATCGGGCATAACCTTACGCGGGACTCAGCTCGGAACCTGGGTGAAGGAGTTCATATTTTTTCTGCGCGATCGCGATTAAAGAGATCGTGCATTTGTTGGAACTGACTACTCGACAGATTTGTTCGATTTGACAGTGGTTATTCATAAATGTGCTAATATATTTAAGGGATGTGTGAGAAGTAGTCGAGATAAGAAAGTTATGTCGCAAGCCTTGAGTTTGTGTACGAAGGAAAAATAAAAAATGCAGACCAAAGTATATTTTATTGTCCATCCTCCGGAGATCAATTCTGACTAATCTCGGTGTTGGAAACTCAAGTTGGAGATTTGAAATATTACCACCGAGTTTAGTCAATGGTATTATAATTTGCGGAGGATTTATGCTAATAAATTTGTCGAAAATTATAACTGGAAACATGTTTATTTTTCAGTTTTAGGACTGTATTCAGGGAAAAAGATATTGGTCTCATTGTTGACCAAATCTGCTGGGTTGGCACTTGTCAACTAATGTTAAGTCACCAGAGCCTGCGGGAGCCCAATTCGATCTTACATATCCATTTGAATTACAGATACACATACTCTTCATTGGCTTAAAATTGAAAGGCGATAAAATGAAAAAAAAGGAAAATTTACTTTTCTTGTTCAAATTTGAACTGATTTACTGGTGAAAACTTCGTTATATATAATATAAATCTGAGGCTATCCAACTCATTTCTGACCATGGTTTTTAGAGATTAGACGTTACCCCTCATGTATTTTTTCTTTTTGGCTAACCATGGATATGCAATTTTCGAAAGATTGAATACCCCCTCTTAGGTATTGAATCACATCCGTGTACCACTTCAACCCTTCACCCGGGGGAACTGTCATTAGACACTACTGCTAGGGTCTGGTTAGCAATTAAGCTGTTATTCTTGTGTAACTATTACTCCCCTCTTCCCTTTCACGATACAAAGCCCTTTATGGATGTTATTACCGTCCGTCCTCCGACTGCATCATGTGTTCCACCCGGAACCCTTGGCGTGTCGTTCCTCCATATCGCGGAGCGTTTGCAAAGAAATATTGAAGCATACATGCAGGAGGGGAGAGAAATTTGAAATCGAAAGTGGAATCCCCCAGGGTTTTTCTTTAGTCGTTGCGGGAATGAATAGACGTTCTTTTCTTAAACGAGTTGTTTGCGCTTATAAAACCTGCTTCCTCTCTCAACGAAGGTTGAACTAAATGGCTCTAGATTATGAAAACAAGAAAATTGGAGTCAGCTTCAAACACCAATGACTATTCCATTTGCATTAATGAGCCGAATACCAGGGGCATCAAATTATTTGTATACATCGAAAGGGTTGTTTCTGGTGACAACAACTTTTAAATGGTTCGAAGCGTTAACAACGTCAAATCTCGAAATCCAACTATGTTTCAAGCCAATACTCTTCTTGTGCTCTTTTTCAGGAGTAGCACATGATAGCTCCCTCTCAGATACTGCCTTTGCGTGGTGAGGGAGCTTGTAATAGTGTACTACTAAACTATGGGTGTCCAGAAACACATGAAGATGGAAGCAATGAATTATAACTCTCTAAGTGGTAAAGCTCGGCAGAAGGAAACGCAAAGAACGTAAGAGAAGAGGGGACTATAGGATGGTCTGCTAGAAACTTCTCCTCCGCCTCAACCGGGAAAAGCCGGTGATGTGGACCCAACTGGTCTGATTCCGGTATCTGGAAATAGGTCCATGTTGTTCGTACACAGCGAACCTGAAAGGGCTGCCAGCCGACGACAATAGAAGGCTCTGGGAAAGAGGGGGAAGTTTCTTGAAAATGAGGACATGGGCATTGCTGCACTACTAAATGTGGTGATATCAGACGCAAGAAAGCAGAACTTTCGGCAAAAGGTGAGAAAAAGTTGGTAGTCCCGGTGAGATCCGCACTAGGTGCGGCGGTTTCACGTTAGACTACACTTACCTCCACAAACATAATCTACCGCCAGCAAGACTGGAAACGTTGCAAGACTATCCTTATATATTTCTGGTCCATAGCCATAGGTTTGCTTCATCAAAATCTGTGGTATTGGATAAGTAAATAGGACTAGGATCTTCTTCGATGAGAGACCCAGTATCTGTGTCTTGATGTCAAAATCTGTTCCCAGGACTTCAGGAGTTTCAATCAGCTTACAATATCAGGTTAATGGCAGGAGGAGAAACGTCATAGTTGCCTCTGCTTATTTACCCTATGATTCTTTGTGTCCTTCACCGACGCAAGAGCTAAAATCAAGTGGCCTTAAATTCTTAATTAGTTGTGATGCGAACGCTCAGCATATTTGTTGGGACAGTAACAAATGCAATCCTAGAGAAGACAAGCTACTTGATTTTATTTTTCCAACTGGTCTGATGACCCCGAATATAGGGTGGACTCCATCGTTCATAAAGCCAAGAAGAAATAAAATAATTGCTTTAACAATATGCGCTAGATAATTTTTATAGTTGATTTGATAGTTGACTGGCGAGTGTTAGATGAAGTCTCACTTTCAGACCACCGACACCTAGAATTCAGTCTGATTATTGCAAACGAGGAGTTTCTAATACAAAGACACAATCCTGGGAAAGCTTGGCTGGAAATTTGAGCTCCCTGGGCAACTAAGGACTTCTTTGGCATTTAAAAATAAATTGAAAACTCTGAATTGAACACTTTGAGAGTGATTGCGCTATTTTCCGACGCAAAAGCGGTAAAATAGTTCCATGGTGGAACCGAGAACTGCAAAGACTCAGGAAATCAACGAGATGACTTCTGAATCGTGTTTGTAAAAGCAGTAGTAATGAAGACTGGTTAGACTTCCGGATCTCACAGAGTGAATGCAAGACTCTCGCGAAACGTTCTAAACGAGACTCCTGTAGAGCATACTGTGAGCAACTGGAAGAAGAAAAGGAGACTTCTAGACTATGCAAGAGGATGTCTCGCTATGAGCCTGTTGACAAATGGTTAAACTAGTCTTCATAGCTATGCCTGAAAAAGTTGACCATTCAAATTCATTTCCATTGAAATGTCTGGAGATACCGCTTGAGCGTGACATACGTGAGATGGCGCTTATATCACACCCATCATATGAAAATTAACAAACTTATCAGCGTGGGAAGTCCTGTGAGTCTGGTCTTCACTCTTTGGTTTTAAAAATGGAGGACGCAACTCCGAAAGACGAGTACGCGATGGTGAGGTTCCTGGGCATTAAAGGGTCGTTAGACTGTGCACCCTTCTGAAAGCTCTGTGATGTCTTCAGAAAGCACGGTGTTGATGAAACTATAGTTAAGTAGATCTATGCTATCTTGACGGAGAGATTTTTGTGTGCTGAAATGGGTGTTGGTCGCTATCGAACTGCGAGAGCGACGGAAGGCTGCCCTGAAGGAGGTGTGCTACTGCCGCTTCTATGGAGTATGACTCACTACTATGCGAACTGAAATCTGCTTATGCGGATGACGTGGCTGTACTAGTTGTTGATCGAGATTTCAGAACAGTGTATTGAAATATACAACGCGCCGTTGATTTGATTTGCAGTTGGTGTCTTATGCATGGACTTTCAGTAAATCAAAATGAAAACTGAATGGTATTATTTACAAAAACGCAGCAACTGAATGGTCTTTGCATTCCAAAAGTGAAGGATGCAATCCTTGGACTCTCCGAAGAAGTGAAATATCTGTGAGTTATTCTAGACAAGAAGCTTCTTTGGAACAAGCATGTCGCGATAAAGATGAAACGAACTGTCACAGATTATGGGCTGTGTAAGCAGACCTTTGCCTCGACATGGGGACTTCGGCCTCAGATAGTAATATAAATATATGCTACTATCATTAGGCCAATGTTCGCTTATGCGGTCCCTAGTAAGGTCGAACAAAAAAGTTTTTGCTGTGAACTAGCCACACTGCAAAGAACTATGTGGCTAGGTATCAATCAATCATCAATTTGCAGCCCTTGGATTTATTTCTTCAGTTCAGAGCACTTCAATGAGAGCAGCTCATAGACAAATTCGATCTAATCGAATAGGGAGACAATGGACATGGGAGGCACAGAGCATTGCAGGAGTTTTTGGGAGAACTGAATCCAGCTTTCGTATGGCCTTCTGATTCTCGGATTCCCATTTATCTCTTTGGTAGGAGATATGAAGTAATCTTCAAACGAAAAAAAACTGGGACGAACCAGGAGAATGTGTGCCAGGATATACTGACGCCCTCTATACAGATGTCTTAAAAACAAAACAGGTTTTTGGAGCAGCAGTCAACCTCTGGAATAAAAACGAGAAGTGGGCTTTTCTCTTGGGACAATACACAATGGTCTTTCAGGCTGAAGTGTATGCGATCCGAAGGGCGGCAACTAGGATGATTGACGACCGGTTGAAGGACAGACGCATAGCAATCTGTAGCTCAAGCTGCATTGATGACGTTGAGTAGTGTAGAAATCTATTCAACTCTATTTGCGGATACAATACGGTAAAACTACCCTGGGTACGTGACCACTTGTTATGTAGAAGAAAATTAAATCTCGGATGCTTTTGCAAAAGGGAGTTGAATTTTCTCCATACCTGGACGGGAAACAGCAGGTTAGGTGTCAGTAGCATTGGCTAATGCTGCTATCAAAAACTGAGAAGTGTTCGGGCGCTTTGCTTCTCCCCCACCTCACAGACACACATAGTACATGGAAGCTGGTACTCATATGGCCAAACATTCATTAAGGCTTTTCAGTGTTATGTCATCCACATAATCCAACGCGACTCAATCTCGGACGTACAGTACTTATAAGGCGCATGTATCGCTAAACGTGCTGATCAGGATCATCACCATCAACGGCGCAACATCCGGTATCCAGTCCTACACCATCGCTCCATCTTACGCAGGGTCTGCCTCGTCTTCTTTTTCTACCATAGATATTGCCCTTATAGACTTTCCGGGCTGAATCATTCTCATCCATACGGATTAAGTGACCCGCCCACCGTAACATATTGAGCCGGATTTTATCCACAACCGGTCATGGTATCGCTTACAGATTTCGTCGTTATGTAGGCTACGGAATCGTCTATCCTCATGTAAAGGGCCAAAATTTCGCAGGATTCTTCTCTCGAACGCGGCCAAAAGTTCGCAATTCTTTTTGGTAAGAACCCAATCCTCCGAGGAATACATGAGGACTGGCAAGATCATTGTCTTGTACAGTAGCAGCTACTCTATGGTGAGATGTTTGAAGCGAAACCGTTTTCGTAAGCTGAAATAGGCTCTGTTGGCTGATAACAACCGTGCGCGGATTTCATCATCGTAGCTGTGATCGGTTGTGATTTTTGACCCCAGATAGGAAAAATTATCAACGGTCTCAAAATTGTATTTTCCTAGCCCTCTTTTTCTTGTTTCGTCTTCGGTGCTGACGTTCCCACCATATATTTTGTCTTGCCTTCATTGATGTGCAGCCCAAGATCTCGCGACGCCTACTCGATCTGGATGAAGGCAGTTCGTACGTCTCGGGTGGTTCTTCCCATGATGTCGATATCGTCAGCATAGGCCAGTTGGGAGGACTTGAAGAGGATCGTATCTCTTGCATTTACCTCAGCATCACGGATCACCTTCTCGAGGGCCAGGTTAAAGAGGACGCATGATAGGTCATCCCCTTGTCGTAGACCGTTGTTGATGTCGAATGGTCTTGACAGTGATCCTGCTGCTTTTATCTGGTCTCGCACATTGGTCAGGGTCAGCCTAGTCAGTCTTATTAATTTCGTCGGGATACCGAATTCTCTCATGGCCGTGTACAGTTTTACCTTGGCTATGCTATCATAGGCGGCTTTAAAGTCGATGAACAGATGGTGCAACTGTTATCCATATTCCAACAGTTTTTCCATCGCTTGCCGCAGAGAGAAAATCTGATCTGTTGCTGATTTGACTGGAGTGAAGCCTCTTTGGTATGGGCCAATGATGTTCTGGGCGTATGGGGCTATTCGGCCTAGCAAGATAGCGAAGAATATAGATGGTACTCAGCAACGTGATATCTCTATAATTGCTGCACTGTGTGATATCTGCGTTTTTATGTATGAGACAGATAATGCCTCGTTGCCAATCGTCAGGCATTGAATCGCTGTCCCATACCTTGAGCACAAGTTGATGAATCACTTGGTGTAACTGGTCGCCTCCATATTTAACCAATTCAGCTGTAATTCCATCGGCTCCTGGCGACTTATGATTTTTTAGCCGATGAATTGCACGGACTGTTTCTCCTAAACTTGGTGATAGCAGTATTTGTCCGTCGTCTTCAGTTGGCGGGGCCTGCAACTCGCCGATGTTCTGATTGTTCAGTAGCTCAAAAAAGTACTCAGATTTCCCTCTTTGTCCTGGCAAGATGAACATCCTAGTGTATAAGGCTTCATCCTGCTGATTTCTGGGTGAAACTTCCGACCCTGGTGCGGTTGCTCCCTGTGCTTTTCTAGTTCACAGACTTGTTGGTTTCTCCCAGGCTTCCTTTTCCATCTGTGAAGCCGCTTCTCCGCTCGACGGAGTTCGTGATAAGTCTCTGCGTCTTTCCGCGTTCTTTGAGAATGCAACATTACTCGGTATGCGGCATTCTTCCGTTCCATTGCTAGCTTACATTTATCGTCAAACCAGCCGTTCCGACTCCTTTTGCGGCTGGGGCTGGGTATGTTTGTGCCGTATCAATGATAACGTTCTTCAGGTGGTGGTGAAGATCATTTGTTGATGCTTCATTTCGAGGATCTCTGTTGACTGCGGTTATTGCGGCATCCATTTTCCTCTTATAGGTGTCGCGGAGGGCTGTCTTGTGGATGGCTTCAGTATCCAGTCTTACTTGATTGCCAGAGGGGATTGCGGGTGGTGTCGTAATTCGTGCTCGGAGGACCATGCCAGCGAGAGTGTGGTCCGAGTCTATATTGACCCCCCTATATGTTCTGACATTTATCAAGACTTAGAGGTGGCGGCGTTCAATCAACACGTGGTCAATTTGGTTGAAAGTGGTCCCGTCTGGAGAGGCCCACGTATGTTTGTGAACCGCTTTCCGCGCAAACTAGGTACTTCCAACAACCATTTCGTGTGATACTGCTAACTGGATAATGCACACTCCGTTATCATTGGTATCCCTATGTAAGCTATGGGAATCGACGTATCGCCTGAATATGGGCTCCGTCCCTACTTGACTGTGGAAATCCCCAAGTATGATTTTGATATCATATCTGGGACAGGCCTCGTAGAAGGTATCCTTCTCCGACTCTGCAATCTCCTCTATCGGGGCGTGAACGTTTATGAGGCTTATATTTCTAAACTTGCCTCGCAAACGCAGAGAGCCTTTCGCTTATATTTTCAACGCCGACAACAGCAGGTTTCATTTTTTTGGCTGATTAAGAAACCTACTCCAAGCACATGTTTTACTGAATGGCCGCTATAATATATGGTGTAGCGGCTCTTCTCCAGGAAGCCGGTCTCTGTCCATTGCATCTCTTGTAACGCTGTTACATCAGCCTTATATTGGGACAAGGTATCGGCTAGCTGCTCAGCAGCATTCGGTCTGAACAGGGAGCACATGTTCTATGAGAAAATGCGGAAATTGTTAATCCGTTGTCGTTGCCGGGTTCGCCGTTGTGAGATCCATCCTGTCCGAGGCTCCTTTCGTGACTTGGTAATATCGGTTGTTCATGTAGGGTTGTCAGCCCTACCTAACCCCCAACCTGAAGGACCAGTTGGTACATTTTGTCCCGTTTTTAGGCGCGGGAGACTCGTCTTTATCCTTCTCCGTTTGCAGTTTTTCATAAAGAAAGAACTCCCAGCGATCATCAGGTGGAGGCTTAGATAGGGTTTGGTAGTAGAGCTGTTGGTGTTGGTTCATTCAGTTACCTCCATCGATGACTATGCTATACTTTGGCATTTTCTATCGGGATAGACCGGGGTCTGGGCAGTGAGTCGCCCTGTTAGTGCATAAGCAGGTAAGAAGTATAGGTTTCTCGGGAAGATCTAAAAAGTGTTGAATCACACTTCGTCTAACTGATAATATCGACGTGCTATTGCCCATTGAGAAGTCACCATTAAGTATCTTTTTGTCTACCATAATTCCCAAATTTCTACCTTTTGTTCCTTCTTTAGCGTCTTTGCTGTGTAGTCTGATGATCTACCTTGTGCTTTGTAGTAAATTTTATGATGACATATTTGGCTGGGATACTCAGTTTGCCCTCTTGCAGGAACTTTGTGCCAGCTGGTGCTTCTTTGGAGCTAGACTTAAATGCTATGGAACTGCACGTTCAAAATGTGCCGCTTCTTCGATTTTGTTGGATAATTCTACTCTTTTAGTTAACAATAGCGAGTTTAACTTTTCACTTTGATCATACATAACGTCATAATCAAACTATATATAAATCAACCTATAATGAGCTCCCGTCCCCATCCAGTTCCTAAAAAATAGGTTACGAAACTATTTTATAGCTTAGTGATATCACAGTTCGACTTTTTTAAAATCATCTGATCGTCGAAGGTAGGAAACAAAATAATAAAAATTGTAAGTTGCACAAAATGCACATAAAAATTATTATCTGTGGGACCCATATGGTCTTCTGGGATCTCTCTCAATTTATTCGGTGTCTAACTCTGTGGGAAAGACACCAAAATCTTTTTTATGGATTATAAATGCGTGTACGAAAGATATTATAAGATTACGTATGTAGCCCAAAGTAATAAATCCATAGTTATGAATGTTACCAATCAAACAGCTCCAGGGTCCCATCAACCAAGCTGGCTCCTAACCATAAGTGACCATGTCTTGGGACACTGAGAAAATCAAAACAGTAGCTCCTAATAAAAATCTGTTCACATCTTATATATATTCAACATGCATAAGGCAATAAAATTCAAACCCATAACTTATGTCAACATCAGTTTTCAACAACAATACGGTCGTTATCAAAAACCAACAAAAAGTTTGTTAGTAGCCACTCATGTTGCCTGGCTAAGTCAAAACGAGCCAGCACTGCCAAAGTAGCATCGTAAAAGGTTACGGTGATAGATAAGCTCTAGACCTCTCTTTTCGCAGTTTTGTCTGCATTTTGAATGTATGCAATGGTAAAATTCAATTTTCTGTAACATGTCAAGATCTCGTTTGTCGTGGTCGTTTCGTTTTCATAGAGCCGACGATATTCAATCCAAAATTGATTGTTTGACTGACAGCAAATCGTTATAATGTTAACTTGAGAAAATCCTAGACGAACGCAAAACTGTTGCAGAAATATTCTAGGAAGTGTTGTCGGTTGCATGGAATGTTTAAGGACTCCTTCTGGTTTTCAAGCTCCAGGGCTGAAAACAAAAGTAATATCCTCCTATAACTCCTTACTGCTAGTAAACCCCCTTTGAAATCGAAGGAGCTTTACACCTTAATTCTCTTCGGTAATTTATTCTGAACTTGCCTTTTTATAGCAATTCTTGATTGGGAAGGTGCTATTGGTCTATAATCCTAGATAACCTAGCTTAACCTTGATTCATTAAGGTTCCCTAAAGTTTGTATTCCTCCGAATCTAGTTTCTTCTGCGTAACTAGCAACACCTACTTAAAACCAACTTCCTCAGTGCTCAGCCCCAGCCGCTATGGCAACAAACCCAGTAATGTCACCTATACTTTATAGCCGAAGACAAAAATCTGGTTTTCGCTGTCTCACACATTCATCAAAGTCAAAATAGAGAAATCAAGGCTTGTAATAGGATCACTTTTCGCTATAGAACAATAAAATCTAAATAATAAATAAAAGCAAAGAGTCAATGAAACTGATTCTCCATGAAATTCAGTACGTACGCGCATGGGCCGACTTCTTCTGCATCTCTAAGATGCTGGTGACTTACTTGATGCTGATGGAAGCGATCGCTCCTAGGAGCCCAGAGGAAGACGGTAGACAATCGGATGCAAAAATGGGTTTGTTTGCTGTTTGTCTTTGTTTATACGTAAAATTGATGGTATGAATAAATTACCTGTACGAGTACAATAACCAAGAGCGATTTGAGTTTCCTTGAGTGCTTGTAGCGAGGCACATAAAAGAAACAGATCATCATCCTTAGCATCTTCTGGAAAGTGTACTATTATCTGGTATGCGCAAATGTTACTGGAAGCATGACATGATGTGTCTTGTTTTACGTAATTTCCCAGTATCCTTGGTTTGACTATGTTTTGAATGAGTTTCGCGTAAATACATTTGACAAGATCGATCGTTTTGCTTATATTATGGGATCAACGCATATGCTGTCCCTGAGAACTGTACGTTTTTCTACGAAATTGAGACTACTCCATTTTCTGAAACTGAAATTTAGGAAATAACTATTCATGTTTGTAAACAGACGTTTTCAACAACAAGCAACATGAAAGGGTATCTCTGAAGAACTGAATTTTGCCATTAGCGTCACATATGGACGCAGTGGCTAAACGGCTCCAAAGTAATATGATTAATTCAGTTGGGCCGGCTGTTAAGCCTTTTTAAGGTCTTATGTAAAACAAAACCTTATTAAAATCGGTTTACTGTCTGCCTGTCCATCCGACTGTCAGTCTTTTTTTAAGGTTTTGATCCCAGGATACTGCAAGAAAACGTGCGCTGGGTCCTCTGGGACGCCGCAGTTTGGACTATTAGACGAGGTGTCCAATTTGAACCTGTACAGGCATTTACGGTATCCTCCATGGCCGGTGAAAAACTGGGTGAGATTATAATTGATCTCCCCATGCTTTCTCCCCAGCCACTCCCCGATGGAAGGATCAACCTGTAAGTCCAACGACCCTCTTCTGACTGGTCCCATCGCTGTTGCCATCTGCTTATGGATCTCTCCTTTTCGGCTTTTTTCACCTGAGATAAGGGAGAAGTGGACCTGGTGTTATAAATGTTCATCATTTCGGTTGCCAGGATGTCAATGTCATCGTCTGAGACGGTCCTAAAGGCAGAACACACCCTTAGCGATGTTCTTCTGTAAACCGCACTCAGTTTATGTGTATTGCCTAAAACCTGCAGTGCTTTTCCCCAAACTAGGACTGCGTGCAGCATGATGGAGCTCACCACCATAGCTATGAGCAGCCTGCAAGTATGCCGCGGGCCTCCTAAGTTCGGCATCGTCCTTGTCAGGGCAATACTCGTGGTGGATGCTCTTTTACAAGTATGCTCTATGTGCTGCCTGCTTAAAATTAAGTCCTCCGTTTATCATCACCCCCAAGCATTTAATGGCAGGCATGGAAGTGATGACACGATTCCCAATTTTAGTGCAGGCGTAATTTCTTTTGCGGCGCTTAGTGATGAGGAGCGCTTCCGTCTCTTCCTCCTCGAGTGCCAGTCCAGCACTCTCTAACCAAGCCTTAACAACACTGATAGCTTCGCTTGAGTACAACTCAGTATCCTCGAGATGCTTTGCGATCACAACCAGTGCTATATCATCAGCGTAACCCACCACCCTGGCCTCCTCTGGAACCGGAAGGTTGAGTACATCATTATACATGATGTTCCACAGTAGTAGGCCCTGTACCGAGCCTTGTGGGACACCCGCGGAGACAACGTACTCTTTGGGTCCACCATCGGTATGATACCAGAGTGTCCGCTCTTTCAAGTAGCTATCGATAATAGCGGCGAGGTAGGTGGGAACACGAATCATCGCCAGAGACTTTCGTATAAGGTTCCAATTGGCCGAGTTAACTGCATTCCTAACATCCAGGGTGACCACCACACAATATTTGCTCGTAAAACCCCTCCCGTGAATTGCATTTTCGGCCAAGCCAGCAACCATTTTGATAGCATCAATGGTTGATCTGGCTTTACGGAACCTATACTGCCTATCTGAAAGCCCCTTTGGCTCTCGACGACTGGAAGTTATCTATTATAAATGACCCGCTCCAACATTTTCCTCATAGTGTCTAGAAGACATATGGGTCTATAGGAGGACGGTTCTCCTGGAGGTTTGACAGGTTTAGGCAACAGCACCAGCTTCTGCCGCTTTCATGGTGCAGGAAAGATACCCTCGGAAATCCACGTTTCGAACAGCTCCGCGAACATATCCGGTCTACATTTGACGGCAAATTTGAGGTCCTTATTGGGAATGCCGTCAAAACCCAGAGCTTTACTGTCGCCTATTCGACTGCAGATCTCCATGAGCTCGTCCCTGGTGACTGGTGGAATCGGCATTACATTCAAGGGGCGTTGGAAGATGTCAGTGCCCCCCTCTTGCGGGGGAAATAACCCCTGGATTATTTTCAATAAGATTGTAGGGCACGTGATCTGCGGAGATGATCGGCCTCTGAATCGTCCTGTCACGATTTTGTAGGCGCTACCCCACGGATTTATGTCCGCTTCCAAGCAGAGGTCCTTAAAACATTCCCTCTTACTCCGCTGGATGGCCAGCTTGATGTTCTTGCGAGCTTCCCTAGATGTCTGTCTGTCTGTGTGTCACAAGCACTTTTCTCAGAAACGGCTATACCGATTGACACGAAAGTTGGTGAGAAGGTGGGACCTGTGGACCCCCAGACAAGCAGGGAGTGATATCCCGTACATGTAAAAGGTTCCAGCATTATTCTCACCCACTAAAACCACTCCCACTTTCTCCTTCTTCCTTCCACGCAGAACCGCAGCAAAGCATTACTTCGCGGAGTGGACTGCGCTTTAATCGACAAGCGACTGTATCTTGGACCTCCTTAGGTCCTGGTAGGCATCATCAGCGCTACTGATGCGCTGGTATTTGCCGCTTTCTCATAGGTATAGTCCAGTTGTTCCTGGAAATTGATTTTAGCGTCAAACGTCACCCCCAGATATTTGATAATCGGTTTCGAAGTGACGATGTGACCACCAACACGAATGTTAACCGTATTCCTTTTCCTACGGTTGATAATCAAGACAGTCTCCGTCTTTTGTTCCGCAAGCTGAACCATCCCCAGCCATGCTTTTATGGCGCTAATGGTTTCGTTAGCGAACACTTCGACGTCTTCAGGCTGTTTCGCGACGACAACCACAGGTAGATCATCTGCAAATCTTTGCCACGCGAAGGACAAGGACCCCATTGTACATGACGTTCCCCAGGAGAGCACCAAACACTGAAACCTGCGGTACTCCTCTAGCGACGGCGTACTGCTTGGTTCCCTCATCCGTATTACACCAAAGTATCCGGGAGGTAAATTTCGAGGAGCTTAGTCAAATAACTAGGGACACCTATTTTAGCCAGTGAGCTTGTTAACCACTTCCAGCTAGCGAAATTGAACGCTTTTTTTATGTCCAACGTCACCACAACGTATCGATGCTATCGATCGGATTCGGGAGCAAAACTAGTTTTTACTTCTTCCACTGGTCGGGGAAAACTGCTTCTACCATGCATGTTTCAAATACGCTGATAAATCAGTCAGGTCTGGTCTTAACAGCGAGTTTAAGAATTCTATTGGGAATCGCATCCAGATCGGGTGCTTTGTTATCACCAATTACCCGGGAAATTTGCGCAAGTTCGTCCTCAGTTACCGCCGGCATGGTATAGACGTCCTCTGCTTGCTTATGTATTTTGTGCTTCCCTTTATACGGGGGAACAGCGCCATCATGATATCGAGTAGAAGCTACGGGCAGGTCAGTTGTGGTGTTCGACCTCTTTTCGACCATCCTTTTCATAATCATCATGTACGCTCTTCCCCAGGGACTTTGGTCTCCCTCCGTGCAAACTTCCTTTCTCGAAGGTCGCCTGCTCTCGTTATGCGTCCCATCATTTGCTCTACCTTTTCTGTAGCCGCCTATCCGGACCGTGAGCTACCTTCTTCGTTGCATTTCACTCTACTATTGAGATGATTCGATTCGTGATCATAACCTCGCAGTTAACATTCAGCCATATGATCCTAGTATATGAGGGCATGCTTTGTGGGTGCAATAAATATTAAGGCAATCCCCAATTTGCGCTTACTTCCAGTAAGCTTACCAGATGCTGGAGGGGAAGAAAGGTACTCCCCATAGTATGTTCACCTTACCTCGTTTAATCTCAGAATATACAGCCGGTACCGCTGGAAAACACAGGTGAATTTCATACTTCCCAGAGGATATAAACCAGTGATGCATGGCAGGCGCTTCCTATAATCGGATAAGAGTTTTGCAAGTTACAAGCTGACAAATCTCCTTCCGTTTGATTGACTGAATTTTCCTTGCGATTCAACATTCATAAGAAGGTATTTCTTAAAGTTCCATATACCTTTTCAATTTTAGTATGTTGAATTTCAACCATCTAAATCCATTGGCATCATTCATGACCGATAAATAATCGAAAAACATATATTCGTCATTTTGAGGAGAAAAATGTCGAAGTCTTAGTCGCATTCGAGACAAGAATTTTTCAAAGACTTTTGGCCCATTATAGCGAATTCAAAATTCAATATTCGCCACGAAAAAGAGAAACAAATAGTTTAATCCTGAAAATTAGTAGATGACGGGTTTAGAAATACTCCATCTTCAAACAAGTATCGGCAGATATCGGCAAACAAAACCCCATGGCCGAGAGCTAACTGGTAACAAGGGTTAGGATGGGTCATGAACGGGGACTTCCGGTTGAATTAACTCTGCCGAGATCGGCTAAATTTCCCCAATATAACAAAGGCCACGGCAACCAATTATGATAAAACTCAAAAAATAAAACGAACATCAGAGTTAAATCTCCTTCGTGATAATCCAACCCTTAACTCGTCGTTGGGGGGGGGGGCATGCATCTAAATCCAGATTAAATTGTGGACCTATTAAATTATTATAACAATTATGACGGACGAGCTGAACCAGACCCTTTCACCCCTTAACACCAGGTCAGTGGGTGCCACATGATGAGGCTAAAATCTTAGCCACTGATAAGCAACTGCTTTCTCACAGCAACGAAAAAAATGGTGAGCAAACCCCTTCTGGAAAAACAATATCTCCGGACAAACCGCTTTTCGGCAAACCACGACTTCCGGGTTGTGTTAAGGATGGGGGAAAACGATCGTCCGGGGTATCTATGGCTAAGGATAAACCGAAGGGGCAGCGATCCCCTGCCGATCTCAACTAGTCAGCCCAAGGGGCAGGAAAGAAAGTTGTGCCGGTAACGGTAACGCACCCCTCAATATCGTAACGAGATGAATCGATAGTTAGGCTTCTAATGAAGGCCTAGCATTTGCAGCCAAAACTATAGATTCATCTCTGTGCAATATTAAGCGGTGTGAACAGTTTAGGAAGAATCGCAAGGCATAAAGTTCGCGTAAGTCGGTAACTGTAAATCGTAAAAAGTTACGGCTAAACTTAGTCGACGAGGAGCGTACTGACGCCAAGGCTCTGAAATAGTTCGGTGTGCAGAATAACCTGAACATCCTCACCTAGATCGGTCAACATGATTTGCCTCCTACAAATCAATATGCACTGGAGTGCAATCGCTCACGAGTTGCTGGGGAGGCCAAAGCTGATTTAGTACTCATCAATGAGCAGTACCAAAACAAGGACCCAATTTCAGGGTACCCTGACATATCAGGTACCGCTGCCATCTGGGTTCGAGATGGCACCCTCCTTAGGGTTTTTACCCAAGGCCGAGGGGACGGCTTTGTCCGGATTCGGTCTTCATGGTTTCAACCTTTCACTGGAAAAAACCGAAGTAGTCATCCTGACTAAAAAGAGAATACCGACCTTGCGTCCCACATCATTCGGTGAGTCGATAATCGAGTCAAAACCAGCGGGAAAACCTCGGGTTGACTCTTGACTCCAAGATGAGCTTTTTTGAGCAAATCAAAGCAGCAGCGAACAAGGCCGCAGCTGGAGATTCACCGTTAAATAAGTTAATGGCAAATATTGGGGGTCCTACGTCTAGCAGGCAACGTATCCTGATGAGTTCAAAGCAGTCTGTCCTGCTCTACGGCGTACAGGTATGGGCTGGCGCTCTTAGCAAGAAGGTATATCGTAAGCGTCTCGCGTAATTACAGAGACGGGGAGCTTTGCGAGTGGCGTCTGTGTACCGCACTGTCTCTGAACTGCCGTGATGGCGATCGTGGGGGTGATCCCGTCGCCCTTCTGACTTAGGAGCGTCAAGCCATATACAAGCAAAAGGGAGATGAGCCAAGAGAGGCACTCTAAACGAGTGGTAGCTCTCTTGGCAAAATGTAACTAAAGGCAGATAGACTGCGCGGCTTATCGGCCACTTAGGTGTGTGGCTGAATTGGAAGGATGATGAGACTGACTATTTCCTTACCCAATTTTTAAGTGGGCATGGAGGTTTTTAGTCTTACTTCCACAAGATTGGAAAGATGCGATCTCCAGATTGTGTGTTTTGCAATGCGACGTGTGGATGACGCCCATCACACTTTTTTTCTTGTGGAAGGTAGGATGGGATTGGTCAGCAGCTTTATTTAAACATATGGGATCTCTCTCCAGACAACATTGTCGAGGAGATGCTGAAGAGTGCTACGAGGTGCTACGTTCGAAGCCTTGTGGTGAAGGTATTATAGATGGCAGAGGTTCTTGAACTGACAGTTCTCTTCCTCCTTTGCCCTTCCGTTAGTGGAAGGAATATCCTGATTTGAAGGCTCCGCAAGGCGGGAGAGTTCGGGGACTAGCCCGAAGTAATGTGCGTAAATGCATTCACCTACCTTACCCCCCAAAAACCCTCACCTAGATGCTCCTAGGTAGCAAAGCAGACGAAAGAGCCAATAGGCCAGGAAATTTCCTGTCCATCGGCGTTCCTGAAGTGGGTATTAGAAAAGTTTAGGAGAACACGTTACGTTACAAGTCTCGGTTCCTGAGACCAGTAAAGGCAACACTCCACGGAATCTTCCTTTGAGAGTAGAGAAAGTGCAATGATTCTACTCTAATCAGTCATCGTACGCCCATGGAAAAGAGAGCTCATGAATATTCTTTGGGGTGTATTTACGTCAATATTGCCGTACTTACCTCATTTTTCCGTCCTAAGGTTTTCAAGTGCTACGGATTCAAAGAAGAGTTTCGCTCTTAGTTTTTCTTATCAAGTAATTCAATCAGAATAGTCATGACCATAATTCAGCTACTGGTCTGAACTCAGGAGTAAATGTTGTGAAAGATGAACTTCTTCTCTAAAATGATGGTCTCCACTAAACGGATCTAAACTTTAATCCATGGAAGCGCAGTAGATAGTTATATACTTTACACATCCATCATCATGTCTACGATGAACAATTTTTATTGCAAATAAAATCTGTTCTAAAAACTAAGATAATTAGGAAGAGTTTAGAATATCAGCCCGAAGAAGAAGTAATTAACAGAGAAGACAATTTGGGACATCTTCGCCTGAACCGTCCACCTAAGCAGACTCTCCCCCAAATGGCTAACTCTAAGTACTGAAACACTTTAGACAACACCTATTAGCCTCTCGGTGTTGTTTGGGTAATTAAACTAGTTTCTGAAAATGTAGCTTTTATTGTTGGCAGTAGGCGCATATTTTTATTTGTACGCGTATCTGGACTAATGGCTACCCATCATTCTAAATCGCTTGACTTTTCGGAGGAAACATGATGAAATAAGAGCTCATTAATGTTTTGTGGCTTGTACATAGTTCTGGACAATTTTTTCGGGTAATGTTTGCGGTTGATTGTAAGCGTGATTATAGATGGTCCAGGCTTTCGGAGGAAAAGATACAGTTGTAGGATGATGGGTGATTGCCGACAGGTTTGTTGACCTTATTTTAATGGAGCTCTTTGAATTGTAACGCTTTAATTGCGTGTCATTAAACTAATCTTTCGATATGATTTCATATCCTCCGAAAGATATTTTGGAGACTCTAATGTCGTGAAGGCCTTCATTTTTGGTAGTAAGTGGAAGCTTAGGGGAAAGTGACGCAGAATATTTATATTAGAATCAATTCATGCTAAAATCGACTAAAAATTCGGTTAGGCTGAGAACCCTCAAAAAGTTAAAGGGGAGATTATTTATTATAAAATTAATGTCCAGACCAGGACTTCTACCATACAATAACAAATGAAGAAGAAGAAATAAAAGGAAGGATCTGGCTTCAAAGTCGAAAATGCCTGGTCAGATTCAGATATATACTCGACAGACTTACTGGCCTTGTGAAAGTCTATATGTGAAGAACTTTATACGTGAAAGGCAAGGAAATAGTGAAATAATTAATTAAGTGTATTTAGACGTATCTTAAAATTGAAATATTTGTTTATTTAATTTAAAGAGAAATTAATTTTATAAGAAGGAGCAAGTAAGTAACTTAACTTATTCTTAAAATTAAGGAAAGAGACAGAGTCCCAGGCCCCTCGCTGTGAGGCGTTGAAGGATTGTCATAATCGCGGGATGAATGAGTGAAAGTAGCCGTGAAGCTCCGTGGTGGGGGCTTCAAAAATATCCATGTTAAAAAGGGCAACGTGGAATATAACACTTAAGGATGCAGAGCAGTCCATTAGGCAAATACAGAGTTTGGAAAGGGTCCACATACTAGAGAAGACTATGTTGTGTTATTGCGGAGAGGGATTGAGAGTGCGAAGCCAAGAAAGCGAACAGGACAGTGACAGCTTCGGAAGGGAAACCAAATCATCAAGCAATATTCAAAATTGTTTGCAACATTTCAGTTGAAAAGTCCTGAGTAGGGTTGGACCGAGGTAAAATCGGAGCAGGGACGTAGGATAAAACCAGATATTTTGGAAAAATGGTTGATAATCTCAACGAAATGGGTATAGTCATAGGGGTTGTCTATCAGGAGAGTAGGGAAAGTATGTTGGGGAAGTGCTAACAAGCCTTGTCAGCACTGATGAAATGAACAAGTTGTTCCCAAAATATCGGTATTTGCAAAATATAAATCAACACTAGCGAATAGGAAAAGCAAGTTTTTAAGGTTTTGTTTGTAAAACAAAACCTTATTAAAATCGGTTTACTGTCTGTCTGTCTGTCCGTCTGTCTGTCTGTCTGTCTGTCTGTCTGTCTGTCTGTCTGTCTGTCCGTCACACGCATTTTTCTCGGAGACGGTTATAGCGATTGACACCAAATTTGGTAGAAAGGTGGGAACTGTGAACGCTCACGCATATAGTGAGTTACATCATCTTACGACGAATTTACATGCAAAAGGGGGGTGTACATTTTTTTTTCATCAAATATAGTCATGTGGGATATCAAATTAAAGGTCTCGGTTAGTACTTTTCGAAGCCGGTATTAGTTTTGACTTTTGCTGAAAAGGTGGGGAGTGCGGCGGGTCGAAAGTGGTCATTTCTTTAACGAACCCATTCTCAGGAACCACCAAACCGAAAAATCTGGAAAAAATCAGGAGGCTGCCACTATATAGTGCCTAGGCTCCGAAATACCCTCCATATCGATATCTGTTCAAATAAAGTTAATAATAGTATATTACTATAATTTTTAGTAATTGACAGGAAAACCCCCCTTAAGTTCACCATAGAATCACAAAATTTTGCAGCAATGTAGGCTACAGTATAGATCATGATCCTGCAAAATTTGGTGAAAATCGCACTATTACTAACAAAGTTATACTAGGTCAAATCTGCGCTCCTCTGCAAATTCAAGACTATGAATGTCAATATCACTTGAAAGTGGCTATTTTCACATAATATATGCATATTTTACGTGCTACATGCTAATGGGACAAATGCACACCCAAATCTCTTTATAAAAGAAATATACAAAACCTTTGATACCTGAAGCGTCTAGCTTCCGGTTTTCCGACTTGTTATTATTTCAAATGGAGACCTAGCTCTTGTGCAGGTTAGAATATAAGAAATCAAGAGTTTCCTGCAAAGAGTTTTTAATGGTGTTTAACTGCAGGGAAGCACAGTTATTTATAAAAGAAGAGAGTGGGAGGGAAGGGTAACACAGCCATAAGGGGAGTCAGATTAAGAGAAGACGAGTTCGGTGCAGAGTAGATTTTTAATCGTAGTTCCCATCGCCAGTGGACTTGAGTGATGCCGCGTGGTCCTCCTAGGAGCGAAAAATAGAGTACCCTTCCCGAAGCTAATTAAGACACCTCAACCAATGGGTGGAACAACCACCATATACAATGAAACGACGAAATTATTCCTCACAAGACTTACTAAATTATGTGATAATTATCTTTGTTATAAAATAGCGATCAACTGGTATTTGTGTTACTGTACAGCTGGATTATATTTTACAAGTAATAACTCTTGTTATTCACAGTACCCTCAGACTAACGGTAAACATTTTTACATCATCTTGTCAGAAAATAATATGCCGGATATTCAGCCTTCGATTACGCTCCTTTTTCCCTTCGATGTTTCATTTTCGAACCTAAAACTTATAGTGTGAGGCAGGAGAGCAAAGATAGGGACATATGCAAGCAGCAACTGCAGTCCCAATTTTTACGTAACCTAACCTAAAATTGATGTAAGTGTCGAACGGGGTTCCGACAATATCATGCGAGCACATGTGATTGAAAAATACGGTCTTGTTATCCGCAACAATAATGGTAAGGGATATTTAGATTTCTGTAGCTTTCACGACCTCGCCATTGGTAACGGCCGAGCACGGAGCCTATCAAAAGGTTTGTCGCTTGAGGATATTAATGAGCATTGGGTCGCCACTGAAAATGTTTTTCTTGGTTTATCGGTTACATTGCGAAGGGACTTCACAAGGCTTGCTAACTGCCGAATCGTGGAAGCGAGTCGGCGAGCATATGGGAATGAAGGCTCATGAGAAGTGGAGAGCAGAGTGCGTTCGAGCTTCAATACCGTGAGAATGTGAAAAGTTCAGCATAGTGAACGCCGTGACAGAGAGAATTTTATTACTAAGTTGGTTGATGAAGGAAAGCTCTTAGCGGTACGTAGAGAATTGCCCGTCGTCTGAGGAGGGGTTTCAAAGATCATGTGAAAGTGACGTTAATCCTCATGATGATATTGACCAATGAGACTCACTCATAGACGAGGCGCCACGTGTTGGAGCTGATGAGGCAGTCGAAGGGAGGAAACTGGAGGCGATTCACAACGGAGCATGGCGATGGCTATTAGGTATGGGTCTACCCAATATACAAAGGGAAACGAAGTCACACCATTGTCGTCATTAAGATGAGGGGAGAACATGTTAATTTGAGCCTTCTATATATGCTGGCGATCGTGCTGAAGGGGAGGAAGAAATTCTTCTTCTACAGTGTTATGAGATCAACAATAGGTTCAGATCTCAGAAGTCACCTGATCGGGATGGAATTACTGGTGAGATTTGTCAAGCGCTGTAGGAGTATTGCAGTATTGCTTACGGGAGGGCTATTTTCCAACGTTTTAGAGGACCACCAGTGTTATTATGATTATGAACTCACCGAAAAATTGTAGGAGTAATTCTCAGTCGTTCAGGTCCACATCTCTTCTCTTGCTTTTGGTAAAGTTGTGGAAAATTTTATGATCCAGCGACTAGGGTGAAAACATCCACCTGGCGTTGGAAAGGCAATACGGTTTCCGGATTGGCAGGTGCATCGACGACACCTTGATTCATGTGAAAAACTTTACTGTCTATTGTGTTAGCAAATACGTCCTTGGAATATTTGTCGATTCAGAAGCTCATTTTGTTCCTATATTGTCGAGACTTCGTGCATGTAGTTGCCAGGAATTATTTAAGTACCTGGAGGTATTTTCCGAGAAGTAAATGAGTGTAGAGGCACTTGTGAGGCCAATTTTCATCGAACCTTATGATGATTGAGCTGTTGGTTGAGCTCAGTTCAGTAGCTGAATGTGTTGGATACGCGCATGATCTCCTCATTCTTGTTGAAGGCAACAGCTAACTTAAGCTTGAGTAAGGGGACTGACTAGATGTGCATCGTAAATGCATTGGTTGGTGTCGCAGTTTTAAGCACATCTTACTTCGTATGGTACTGATTAAGTTGAACTGAGGGTGTTTTAAATACCCACAGAAGTAGTTGGGAATTACAATAGTGGAACGAATGTACTTGCACTTGATCTAGGTCAGGACGCGTTTAATGAAGTTAGTGTATATGGGATCCGTTAGATCAATATATGTGGTATTTTCAGTTACATGTTCTACGTAGAGCATGAAACTGCTCTGCGTCTGTCAATGTCATCTGTGTCCGTTCAGGGTATTTTCGTATCCGAAATCTAAATAAGTGTTCATGTAATGAACGGTATCATTAATGTTAGCCAGTGCCTTAATAGTGGTGGTACGCTTCAATGTTTTTTGTGTTTGTTTCTCGTTTTATAAAATTCCTATGAGTTTATAGTGACGTATTTTAGTAAGAGATAATTGAGCATTATGGATCAACAATGTTTGCATTATAGCATTGCGCAGCTTGTATTTCTTACCAAAAAAGCAAAAAGTTGGCTGACGGGCTTGCTTTTTTGAAAACTTGGGTTTAACTCAAAAAAGAGGAGTCCGTCAACTACAAAAGAGAAAGTAAGTTGCTTCCCAAGTGGTTCCGTCCGTCACTAAGTGGGTGCGGACTCAGGACTGCCAGCATCTTCAACCAAAAAAATCTTTATTATGCAGAGTGCGGCAGCATAACTTCCTTTTTTAAAATGCGCGCCACTCAGTTACTTGATGTCATTGCGGAGCGCTAGTGGTCTCGTTCAAGAGGGGATACTGTAAAGTTTTGTCCCGACACGGTTCAGTCGCCATCATGCGTTGGAATAGTGAGGAGCATGCCTTTGCCGTTGAGGTTTACTTTTCAAGCGAATGTTCGGTTATTGCAACACAGCGTGCATTTCGGAATCGCTTTAATTTAGCCCCGTTGGCTCCCGTCCCACACCGCAAATCAATTGTTACATGGGTCACTACATTCAGACAAACTGCAAGAACTGGAGTCCCTCGGCCCGTTAGATCACCTGAGAATATTGAAGCAGTGAGAGCGTCAACGTTGCGATCGGCACGGCATTCTACGCGCAAACACGCATTTTCCCTTGGACTATCCGATCGTTCTGTGAGAAGAATGCTTCGTGATGATCTTCATTTTCATCCCTATAAGATGGCGATAGTGCAGGAACTTTCAGAACGCGACTTCAATTCTCGGATGAAGGCGTGTGAGCTTCTTCTTGATGTCATTCCCGAGGGTGCTATTGTTTTTTTAGCGATGAAGCCCATTTTCATTTGTGTGGGTCGGTTAACAAACAAAACATGCGCTACTGGGCTGACACCAACCCTCGAGAATTGCATCAAAAGCCTTTGCATTCACCCAAAGTTACAGTGTGGTGTGCAATTTCCTCAGCTGGAATTATTGGTCCCTGGTTTTTTGAGGAAAATGAGGTTACAGTGACAGTGAATTTGGACCCGTATGTAAACATGCTACAGAATTTTTTTTCCCACAGCTAGAAAATTTGGATTTGGGGGACACTTGGTTCCAACAAGACGGTGCAACAGCACACACTTCAAGAGCATCGATGGCTGTTTTGAGGGAACACTTTCCAGAGCACCTTATATCAATTAGAGACGATTTGGAATGGCCGGCACGCTTTCCCGATCTGTCCCCTTGTGATTTTTTTCTATGAGGTCTTTTGAAATCCCGTGTTTATGTGAACCGTCCAAGAAGCCTACAAGATTTGAAGACCAACATCCAAGAAGAAATTGCCAACATAACACCTGCTATGCTAACAAGAGTCATGACAAACGCCAGAAATCGGTTTACGCAATGTATGGAGAATGGGGGACGTCACCTAACAGATTTGATCTTCAAAACAATGTAAATAAAAACTTTAGACATGTACCTACATTATAAAAAATAAATAAATATTTTCCGATGCATACAATAGTTTTTATTGAGTTTTGAAAAAAGGAAGTTATGCTGCCGCACCCTGTAGTTCATTTCTTTCATTTTACGTGTAATCTACACAGGCACGTCAAGGAGTCATTCCTGATTTCCTTACAAGGAAGTAGCTAGCTTTCGAATATCCTCTCCGATATCTTACCCCTTTAATCTGACAATTGATAAAGGCTCACCAGCTGAAATTTAACTTTCCGTATGGCATAATTTTGTGCTTCCTAAATATTCCGTTATACCTGTCAAGGTATTGAAAGTAGTGCTTTTCTGTAAGAAGCTTGAGAAGAGCCTATTGTACATTCATATTTTAAATTCCAATCACTTTTAGACTGTGCTGTAAATTCGCTTGACATGTCAGTGTATCCTGGATGAAGTGGCTTTCCAAAACTTTTCATTCGATTCCTTCGATTTAACGTAGTATCATTCGCCATGTAACTTTCCATGGGACTAAGTACTAGCTCGTCGTCAAAAACAATGAACCGCGCCAAGATGAGAATAATGAAGTCCGAAAATTGACTGATATCGCTAATATAAAGAGACGACTGAAAGGACTAAAGCCGAATGACTTGCTAACATGAATGATGCCTAAAGATGTAAGCTACTAAGGAACATTCAGTTCCTCAGCGAAGCTAACCGAAGTGCTGGGGTGGTCCACAAAGTCTTCTCCCAATCAAATACGAAACCTAAATATGGAAAGAAAGCTCTTGGATGGGGAAGACTCAGTCGTTGTTTGGCGAGTGGGTACAAATGCCACACTCTCAGAGACAACTCCAAGGTTAGCTTTTTGAAGATCTCTGACTCTAGGAAAAAGGCACTATGAATAAGAAATGTTAAAAAACGTAGAACCGTTTACAAGAAGGACGAAACACCGTCATCGACATCAAGAGCAGGAATTTATCCTCGTGAGGTGTGTATTGGCGAATTATTCACATACGACGAAGGAAAGCACCCATTCCTGTTGAATAGATGTAACGTCATATTTTACCAACGCTAGTCCTCACTGAAGAGAAGATTACGGAGTCAGGGTGGCAGCAGTTTGTCTAACCTCCGTACTCCTGTAACTTTAGCCATTCAGATTACTTGTTCCGCTAATCGGACGATCAGGACTCGAAAACTGAATGTACTATTATCCCAGACCGATAGACGCAACAATCAGTCTCATTCCAGATCACTCCTTCTGAATGGTATGCACTCAAAGGAAGTAATCTAGAATCTCATTCTCTATATCGTAATCGGCTAGCTAGGAATCACATCACCAGCAACGAATGTGATGGTGCACCCATTATTCAAAACTATAAAAGGGACGTCTTTGATGATGTGCTCATATAATCCACTCCGACAAGAACTCACTAGTTAAAACTGGTCTAAGTATCAAAGTCGATGGAAAACAACCAAAAGGGCCGACCGGAGCATCGACGGCTTTCACATTACCACTCCACCAGAGTGCCTTTATTCTACTCCTGTTAGTAACCTACTAACAATTCTTCGCAGTTTCTACGAACTACGAAATACCTTACACGTACTTTCAGCGCAATTTTGCGATGAGCTCCCTACCAAGTAAAAGTCCAGCGATATGCTGTTACAGACGGATCAAAGGAGGACTGTGGCGTTGGGGCGCAAGTATCTTTGGGCACGACTGTGAAGACTTTAATCGACTAGCATTACTTGGCAGTCGTTGATTGCAGATGGCGAAGGTCCCTCACCTGGACTAAGTTAAGAACAATCTGCTTTTTTACAACAAGGGACCAGACGTACGCTAATTCGTTTAGGATTAACACCATTTGCACGTGACACTAGTTCGAAGGGAGTCATATCTCCAGGCTCGGCATACCTATAATTGGCATTGTCGAAGTTAAGAGGAAGAGACCTTGATGACCATCCTTTGCTATTGCCATGCTCTACCTAGAGGCTGCGGACACTAGGTAAACAAATCTTTGCGGATCCGAAAGAAGACTTTGGGGGAGCTTCGTAAATGTTATCAGCTGGCCAGATTTTGGTTATTAGTTTGTAATGTCAAAACAGCGAACAACAGCGCTAATAAGGCTTCTTGAAGTTGCCGCTGACCGAACCTATGACCAAGAAAAATGGTGCATTTGATCCTGCCGGACCTACCCCGCTACTGGACAGGGCAAAGGCTATAGAAGAAGAGGAAGATGATAATATAGTCATTTCCTAAGCGTTTATTTCATAATCTCAGAAGGTTATGGTAAGGATTAGCTAACCCTGTTGACGAGTTTTATGCAAAGTGGCTCATTGTGTAGAGACTACTAATGCATGATGGATAAAATTAAGAATGCAAATGAAAAGAGCTCAGTTCTTTTTGAATTTTAATGGAGGCTTGAGCTGACATCGAAAATTTCGCTATCCTAAGGAAAATGAAGACCGATAGCATGGTATTTGCAAATTATGCCGTAATGGTCAATTCTTAAGTATTATAATAATACGCAGAGTCAGCTGTATATCATGTCAGTCCTATATATTGCGTCACGAATAATACTTCCTTTTCCGGCCGAAAAAGAACAAAATAAGCAAGTTTACTTTAAAATTGCCCACTAGATAATTTTTTGCAAATACCTCAGTGTAAGTTCCCAGTGGTCATGCAAGTAAAACAAATTCATGGCTAAATAGCAACCCAATTCACATTACTCAAATAACGATCATTAAACTATCATCCGGGTAGTAACATTCATCATCGGGTCGTAATGGACATGACTCTTTATGGAAATTTGTAATTTCAAAAACACACACACTCACAAACAACCCTTGACATCTGGATAAATGATATTGAGTCACAAATTGGTTTCAGCTAACCACACCATGGAGTCCTAAACCATCACGGTAATCATCATCAAACAACATCCTGATCCCAGCCATCGCATTACCACCGCGGCGATCATCATCAACACCACAAGGTCCCTTCCACTCGAATCCAATTCGCCATAAATTCTGGGAGATTTGTACAAAAGCGAATTGAACTCAGCACATGTGAGAGTGCGCACGTTAGTCCTCCAATGTCTTAAAATTCCTCCTAGCCCGCTTGCAACATTGCGATGAGCATATAACATCGCAACGGCATTAAAGTGTGTCTATTACTTCTACAAGAATAATATTATAAAAGATAATATGAAGATATGAGAGACCGGATAACATGGAATTGATATATTAGGTCTGATCTTATGATACACGCAGGGGTTATGGTCTCTTGGTCTTTTGATCTAATACCCACAGCTAGAGTTTGGTGTCTTCCAGTGCTCTATGATTTGTGGGAGAGGTCAAACGAGGCCAGGCGATAGTTCCAGCTCTTCTTCTAACTCTATATGCTGGGCGATCAGGCCCAACTCCAGCTCGGCGCAGTAATCTCATACAGCTCCGACATCATCTTCTTTCATACTTTATGTACCAGATTTTCTGCTTATGGAATTCAATATCTCAAGCTGTGAAATATGAAACGAACATCAAGTACAATAATAGTAATAATTCCATTTAGTCAATATGTGAGCAATAACAAGTTCAACATCGGCAGAAGTATCAATCGGTCTTTAACATTGTACGCGTTGCGGGTTGTTCTCCCCAGCCCCACTGGGACCTTCTTTCGATCGCAGTCTGCATCTATTTCAATCACATTGGGTTTCTGCTTGATCGGGACGATCTATCTATCTAAACTCGCAACCAAAATGATATCTGATTTCGTGAATCTCTCGTGAAGACCTCCCTTGTGTTCTAGTTGTGTGTAAATTACGGTACTGGGAGTTTAATGCCATTTAAGATGATTTGCTATCTTTGGGTAAAGTGGCGTTCATGAGGCAGCCTTCTGACGCAGCGAGAGGGGACCCACTGCTTCAAAGAGGCGACCCTTTTGCAATTATCGTCAATGTTGCGTCTCAGTGGTGCAACAATCAATGGATATCGCTGAACATCTCCAATAGATTATCTCATGAATGAACATCACAAATCACAGGGACTGCATAGGACGCAGCAGCACTATTGTCCGCATGGAAAAACTATAATTTACTGCGATATAATTTCTCACTCTTCATGCCAGAACGGGGGAAACTTTGCGTTTTCTGACGCACTCGAAACAAAAAGATTATTAATTGCATTTTGCTCGCCATTACTTAGTAATTAGCTTAATTGAATCCATTACTCGATTGATGCAACTCTTTTGCAATTCACCCCTTTTATTCCTAGGAGTGCAGTCATCAGAGCTGATGGTCATTGTGCGGCTGCCCATCAAAGTGCCAGCTTTTTCACACTCGGGCTCGGTTCGCACACATCCGTGAAATTTCTACATTCAGTTTTTTATCAAATGATCATCTAATAGTTTGCTTCGAAAAAGATTGTTGCAATCATCTGCATCCATTTAGAGATTCGTTCTGTTAGCGACGGCTGATCGCAGTTGCTGTTATTTTCCTCAGCAACATTTTTTAAAACACAACAGACAAATAAGCAATGGAAAGACGATGCTCGAGAAGATTAATTGATTTGCATCAAGCTGTAGTCATCGAAGCCGTTTGGATGCATTATGGCGATGACTGGGACGGAAAAAGTGTTATGGAATTTTGCTAAGCAGAAAAAAGGCTGTGACTTAAGGTCACCTAGCTAGCCGCTTACGATGTAGAGAATGAGATTCTAGATTACTTCCTTTGAATGCACGCCATTCAGAGGGAGTGATCTGGAATGAAACTGATTGTCGGGTCTACCGGTCTGCGATAATGGTAGATACACTTTTCGAGTCCCGACGCTTCTCTCCAGCTCTAGCGTAGCTTCAACAAAGATAGAAAAGAGGAAGGGAGAGTTAATATGATTTCACTATCTGCAAAACATTTGGGCGTCTTTGCAAGCGCACATAAGTTTTTTCATTGTTTTTTTTTTCAAGCCAATCTTTAAAAGACAATATATTGTCATTTTATCTAATACATAGTTTCCTTTGTGGTCTGTTACGTACTGTCAACGGCCTGGTAGGATCAAAATCTCCTTTTGTAAAATGCGGATATGTGTGTGTGTTTGAGGTTGAGCACTCAGATCTTAGTGGCCCATTGTACTCGATTCCCCTGTCTAATATCCCATCCCAAGATTTCCATAGTGGATGTAATGCTAGCCGCTGCAGTTGTAGCCCATCAGCCCCAAAAATCTGATGTTTGATATGTCCATAGGCGGGACACTAACATAGAAAATGATCCGTAGATTTCGCTTCCTCATTATAGGATGGCCCCGTATCTTCTCGAAGAGTTCCTTTTCTGAACATATTCCAAGCTAGTGAATTATGGCCTAGAATAATGCCCGCAATACTTCAGAAAGTTTTCTTGCTTTTCGAGAGGATAAACTTTGCAGTATGTGTGTTTACCAGCATTAAGGCTCAGCCACCTGTCATGGTGTATGGAAAGCTTCTCCCCGGTTTTTGATAGCAGCATTAGCCAATGCTTCTGACACCCAATTGTTGGTTCCGGTCCGGAGAAAATTGAACCATCTTTTGCTAACGCATCAGAGATTTCATTTCATCCCTCTACACCACAATGACCGGGTACCCATAGTAATTCCACCGTACTGCATCTAGAAACAGAGTTCAATCGACTTTTACATTCCTAAACGATTTTTGAGCTGATCAAAGAGCTGCTCAATGCCCTCAATGCCCTCAATGCAGCTTGACTATCGCTACAGATTGCGATGCGCCTGCCCTTCTACCGGACGTCATTCATTCATATTGCCGCCCTTAGGATTCAGCCTAAAAGACCATTGTATATTGTCCCAAGGAAAAATCCCACTTCTCGCTTTTATTCGAGAGGACTCCTGCTTTGGAACCCTGCCCTGTTTTCGCGCCATCGGTGTAAAAGATGTTAGTATAACCTGACACGCATTCGTCTGGTTCGTCCCAGTTTTCTCTTTGTTTCAAGATAATCTCATGTCTTTTACCAGACAGATGTGTAGGGATCCAAGACTCAGAAGGCATTGCAAAAACTGGATTTAGTTCTCCCAATGACTCTACGAATGTTCTATGCCCCTAACATCCATTGTTTCCCCATAAATCTAATCGAGTTAGTGTATGAGCTGCTATTATTGCAGTGCTTTGAATAAACAAATCCAAGGGCTGCAAATTGAGTAACGCATTAAAAACTGCGCCGGATGTTGTGATTTTGGCACCGGTGATACTCAATTCACGCAGTTCTTTGCAATGTGGCTAGTTTACAGTGAAAATTCTTTTGTTTCATCTTAACCCACCACACTGCGGATGCATAAGTGAACATCGCCCTAATGATAGCAACATATACCCATATCACTACCTGACACCTATGTAAGTCCTCATGTCGAGGCAAAAGTGCGCCTACACAGCCCATAAGCTGTGAGAGCTCGTTTTATCTTTACTTCTACTTGTTTCTTATCTAGAATAACTCCAAGATATTTTACTTCTCCTGAGAGTTGAAGGATTGTACTCCTCATCTCTGGAAGGCGAAGAGCATGAAGTTTCCTCCTTTTTGTAATTAATAGATTTTGCAGTTTGCATAGTAGTGAGTCGATCAGCCCCATCTGTAAGAGTTCAACGCCATTTGATTCTGCATACGTCGACAGAGGGCACAAAGAATCCTACGGTAAGTAAGGAAAATCAACTATGGCGCCACTCCTCTTACCATTAACCTGCTATTAAATGTTAACCGCAATAAGGTCCTTGGAACAGAATTGCCTCAGCATGGTTGCCTCTAACAATTTCGGTTTCAGAACGCAGGCCCTCGTTCTCGAGGATCTTTCATCCAAGAAGATCATAGTCCCCTTGACTGATCCAATACCACAGATTTTGTTAAAATGAACCCATGGCTCTTGAACCAGGAATATAGAAGGACAGTCGTGCAATTTTTCCAGCCTTGTCGCCAGTAGAAAGGAAGAGGCTTTTGCTTGATTCAGGTTAATTTGACTAACTCTTATGTTTGTAGCCATAAGTGCAGTCTAATATGAAAACCGCCGCTAACTGAAAAGTCGGCTACATCCAGTCTGGATCTAACTGGGGTTACCAGCTTGTCCTCAGTTCCACTTTCTTGCGCCCGATTTCATCGTCACACCTTGCGGTGTAGCAGTGCCTTCTGTTGTTGCCCGCCCAGGTTCACGGTGTGCAGGCTGCATGCATCTATTTCCACATACCGGCATTAGACCAGCGTCCACATCACCAGCTTCCTAATCTTTCGTTTTTCCTGGTATATGCGGAGGAGAAGGTTCTGACAGGCAAGCCTGTAGTCCCTTCTCCTTGCGGCTAACATTTTTTTCTGTCCAGCCTTCCTCTCCCGATTTTTGAAAGAGTTAGGAAACAGTGTCACCGACAGGCCTGCCGTAGTCAGGATTCTAGTTCCTCTCATTAAGGGAGTTGCTATACTATGCTTTCTGGCGAACCGCGCCGTAGACAACGGGTGTAGATTTTCGACTGAAGTGGAGAGACTGTCTTCTACAGATATCTCCGTGGGGGAACATGAATATAGTGAGGCCTCCAAAATCCGTGCCTTGGCCATAACCTGATTTCTCAAATTCGCTGGTGGATTCGAAGTCTGTCACATCTTATTAGTCGGAGAGCTACAGTCCTTTGTTTCCATCTTCATGTCTTTTTGGACATCCTTATTGTAGTACTAAACTACTACAGGCTCCCCCACTACGACAAAATGGTGTCCGAAGGAGAGCAAAAAAAATCAAATGATTTGGACTTGAAGAAACGCTTCCTTTCAAATGATTGTCCGAGAAGCGAGACAAGAAATTTAAGGGGCTAAAGTCACAGGAGTACGAAGGTTGGACAAACTGCTGACTCCGTAATCTTTCTTTTTCAATGTTGCGTTTCGAGGACTACCGTTGGTGAAATATGACGTTACATAAATTTCCCAGCGATAGGCGTTTTCCTTCAGCGTTCCTTATGGACGTATACTTCCCATGCATAAAGTAACTTCAGTAAAGAAACACGAACCACCGCGAAACCTGGACCGTAACCCAAGCCTCCGAAAATTTGCTAAACACATTTAAAAGAAGAGTCCTTCTGCAAATTCCAGTTGCAGTTCGCGTCTGCGACGGGTATCACATGAGTTGTATGAACTGCATGATGAGCTAGAACTCTCGAAATTCGCCGTTATTGGAAAGGGCATGTCCAACGAATGAGCGATGGTCGCATGCCTAAAAAGGTTATGTACGGACGACGTGTCGACGGAGCGAGACTACGAGGAAGACCGAGAGCACGGTGGGAAAGCACAATATACACTGACGTCAAGCTAGTCGGACGCGGTCACGTGATCGAGATAATTGAAGGACAACAATCCAGTCGGGCTCTAGTACCGCGAGCATGATAATGATCCATAGAATGCAGCACCAAACTTTCCGACATCTCCTCTCTCTACTTTTCAATCAGAAGAACGTGAATGTAATGCGAACGTCGACGTTCCTCAGCATTTCCTCGGCAATGTTGTCTGGAGAGGGATCCCGACGAATCACATCCCACTTTCCACCAGAAAAAAAGGTGCGACGATAGAATAGTATCCCTACAATCCGGTCCATCTACCCGGCTTCAAGTGAACAATGTTTCCGTAGAGCGCTGATTTGTAATTTGTAACCGAGCCGGGGCTCTTCAATTTCCGCTTGCCACGCCTTGATACCCTCCTGGTTATGAAAGCACCGCAGGCCGTTATCATCTTCATCACTGAATTTAGCGCGTTAGAAAGATAATGAAAAGCGTTACCTCCAAACACTGAACTCAGACAAAACTGTCCCCTCTGGGCAAGAACCCTAAGGTGGGTGCGGTCCCGAAGCCAGATGGCAGCGGTACCTAATATGTCGGGGTGCCATAAAGCTGGGTTCCTGTTTCGGTGCTGCTCAATGATGAGAACTAGATTAGCTTTGACCTCGTGAGCGGTTGCCCTTTAATGCATATTTATGTGTAGGATGCAGATTGATTGATTGATTTTCCCGCTGTTAAGGAGCTTCCTGTCATATTGCTTTGCAACTTTCAACACAGCAAGTTTTGACCTCGGGAGTTCACAAAGGTGATGCTACTCCGGACATCGGTTACCTCCGAACATTCGCATTTGATGGCCTTCTACCTCGTCCTTTTCCGTCAAGGGGTCGAAGTCCTGAATTTTCAGAGAGCCCGTGGGTTCTTAGACTAGAAACCAAAGCTTGCTATCCCAGTCACCCCTTGACCACTCTACAGAACGTAATTTTATCTGTTGTTCTCGGATCTAATTCGCCAAGGCCCCACCACCCTTCGTTATTCAAATGAAATACACTTCCGCTCCGCTATATTTGGGCTTGATCCTATAACGAATTGCGGTGAGGGTTTCGTTTAACCACCTTTTCTTTTGGTGCTCTATTCTTGGTATCCGAGTGAACGATGCCATTTCCTCCTTTCGTTTTTTTCTCCTCAGTTCGTTCTGCAACGAGCTGCCTGCGATGATGCGTTTACGGTTTTCTTAGCGGGAGACGTGGTTGCTTCTGCTTTCGTCCATTTTCATCTGTAATGCGAAATTCCGTCCAAGAACTCTTGCAGCTCCATCAGCCTGTGTTTCCCGCCTTTGTTGACGTTCATCTAAAGGAACTTTGTAGATCGCATGGGCAAGAATCATCGACAACGCTTCTAGTCGGTTTATATTCAAATTCATCATCGTAGGTGCCACATAACTCTGCGAGCCTTCTTCTCTGTTTACGCATACCGATGTCTTGTTGGGTATTTCAGCCCTTACTGCGTCCTTTGCAGCCAATTCATTCTCTTTTCCCACTATCTCTGCATTTATATTTTCTTTATTCGCCATATAAGTTTGTACCAGTGCATCGTGTACAAGGGAGCGGGCCGCAATAGTCAGGAACGGGTATATCCTCGGGGACAAAGCCCTTATCCCAACTCCCCGAGGCCTGACCTAAGCTTATGATCCCGGAACTCACAGACGGATCAACGCTCCCTCCGAGCAACGCGATCTACTAACACCGGCTCAACGCACACTTCTCGGGCAGGGTCACGAAAGGGTTGGCTCCTGATATACACAACAACTGCCACCTTGTCAGAGCTAGCCTCACATTGTGGCGCAGCAGGATTCGCGGCATTCGAATTTTTTTTCGAATGTTGCGAATACGAGCAGGTAGATGGCTCACGAAACTCTCACGTATACTTTGAAACAAAAGCCCGACAAAGTGTCCTCTCGTCAGCTTCGACACCTGAGCTTTATAAGCCAGTTTACGTCAGGCATTCAACACGTGTCCGGCAAGGACAACATAGTTGCTGACGCTTTGTCTCTTGTCCCGGAGGTTAACATCCCCCCCTCAATCGACTTCTCGGCTATTGCCAAGGCGCAGGAGGATGACGCAGCACTTCAGAGCCTCAAATCCAACCCCAAATACAAATTTCGGGAGTTGCCCATCTTCGGCTCGAACCTCTCTCTCTGCTGCGAAGACTCGGAAAAAGGACCTCGGCCATACATTCCGACCACCTTTCGCAAGCAAGTGTTCCACGCGGTTCACGACTTAGCGCATCCAGGCATCAGGACAACAAATCAACTAGTCACCGAAAAATACTTCTGGCCCTCCATGAACAAGGATATCAATTCCTGGGCTAGAGAGTGCATCGCATGCCAGAAGTATAAAGTCTCCAGGCATGTAAGGAAAGAAGGGGGCTCATTCCCCCGCACTACCAAGCGGTTCCACACGATACACTTAGACATAGTAGGGCCTTTGCGAGACTCGCACGGTTACAAGTATTGCCTCGCAATCATCGACAGGTTTAGGCGGTGCCTGAGGCAATACCTCTGAAAGACATTACGGCGCAATCTTATGCCGAAGCCCTCTGTCGAGAGTGGATACCTCGCTTTGGCGTCCCTGCAGTGGTCATCACTGATCAGTGAGTGCAATTTGAGTCTACCCTTTTCTCGGAGTTAGGCAAACTCCTGGGTTTTAAATGCCAACGAACTACTGCATACCACCCGCAATCCAATGGGATGCTAGAACGTTGACATCGGACGCTGAAAGCCACCATTATTGCACGCGACGCCATTATTGCACACAAGTTTTGCTTCGCGTCCTACTCGGCCTACGTACAACCAGCCGAGAGGAATTTGCTGCCAGCTCCGCGGAGCTGGTATACGGGTTCAGTTGCTGAAACCCCCTAGGTTTCATCTGGGGGCGGAGTGATGTGGCGCAGCAGGATTCGCGGCAATCGAAATTTATTTCGAGTGTTACGAATACGAGCGGGTAGATAGCGCACGAAACTCTCCACGTTTTAGAGTTCGCCGCGGGACCGCATGGAAACGAACCGGTCTCTTTTGCCTCCAACTGAGACCGCGAACAGTACAAAATACGCTCGACGTCTCCTTATACAAAAATTTAAAGTTGAAATAAAATTAATAGTATTTGAATTGAAATAAAATTAATAGGTAAATACCTAAAACATCACTCCATCAACGTCAGCAAGGAGTTGTCGACGGCTTCAGGGGCTCCCAGTGTGTCCTTAGGTGTATCGGTTATTCGTAGTTCGCTCTTAACCAAGAAACTTTCTTGAGGCTAGTACCTAAGATGCAGGTATTATGCCAGCTAGGGTGTCAGGACTACTTGCTCAGACACCTTGGGGATGCCAACCTCCATATGAACTTAGTACATCTTAGGCATCATTTTCACATAACCCAATTTATTTTTCCCTACCGCTGGTGATCACTCTAACCGCTGTTTTCACCGTCAAGTAAATGATATCGTTCTTTGCACTTCCATGTCCGTACCATTAATATCAAATTAATCTTTCAAAGCAAGACAAATATTATCCTAGGAAATAACCTCATCTGGTTTTTTATATTCAACCTCTAAAACGTTGTCCGTATAGCACAAACATTATTTGCTGGTCTCTTGTTGGCTTCATATAATCCTAGCACCAGATTCTGTATTCTGACGATATGGTTGACACTATTGTCTACGTCTGTTAAATCTAGGTCCGCTTTCACCTTTCTGCGGATGTCTGCTGTGAATATATATTTTTTGAGAATATTTATTATTTCTTAACTGGTCTCCTTTTTGCCGACCCCGTTATCGACCAACTGTCATTTCTCATCCTTGGTAACTTTACCCGCATTTTCAGCAACCTTACCGGGAGGAGTCATGTTTCTCTTGTGACTTTGATGCTTGACGCTAGAACATTTTCTTTTTAAGCGCCGTAATATACATATATCCTAGATACTCGGCCTTTCCTTGAAGAACTCAGCAGTAGATTTATGTGTTCCTCATGTGAAATCCTGCCCCGGTCTACTTTCTTCGTGCGATTCTTTTTTCTGATAGTTAGTGGCCGTTCTCGGGTGTTAAAAGTGGGGAAAAAAGTTCCTTTCCCATCTTTATGATTTCTTTAATTTCGTTTTTGAACAATTTTCATTTCATTGGTGGTACGAGCTGAAGGATACGTTAGAATGTTTCTGATACTTTTCGAGTAATATTTTGAGGAAACTGCCCCTATGGGCTGAATTTCCTCAAACTTCGCATGCGTATAGGATATTATATGGCTTTTATTCTTGGTTGTAATTGGCCGGAAGCCTTGCCTAGTCCGGGAGGCAGAAAATATAGGTGGGTTATCCGCTCAGGTAGGCTATCACAGAAATGTAATTAAAATAAACAGTCAAAGCCAAAGAACTGAATGTGAATATTTTCAACCCCTAGTTAGTTTTGATAAGTCAACCCATGAGAGTGATGAGGGGGTCTAACTGCAAAGGGATGAATAGCATCTTATCACAATCTCAGCACTCTTACTTAGCCTGTCTAACAGTTAGTTAATCTAGAGTTTTTATGGGTGCAAAGAGTGTATATAACGCGGAAAGTCATTACGTGGGCATGCTTGCCAAGTAATCCTCGCCGTATTGGAACACCGATCAATCCCAGGATAATAACATTCATAAAAGTGCTGCTACTTCCGATCGTTTTCCCGATCTTCCTAGCCCCTGGTAGGCTAATAAATTTCTAACGTGTACCTCAGAACTCTATTCTTTCACCAAGCTGCGATATCTATGTACGGAAGAATAACACACTTTGGTGGATCGTAAATAACATTTTACTTTATTGCTCTCCTGAATGTTCCCAGAACAAATCAGGCATAAAATTTAAATTTATTAACATTTCTTGTTGCTGTTCCGTTTATCGATTTTGTAACATCACCCGACAGAGTTACGGCTGGAATAGATGGCATTGTCTTCGTTTTTGCCAAGAACTTTTTTCCTGCTTGGATTTATCGATTTCTCTCCGTTTTTCTGCTGCAGATCAACTTTCAGAAAGCGCACATCTTCCTTGTATGCACGGACATATATGGCCTCGAAGAAAATTAAAATGTTTTAATGCTTTTCAAGAGCATGAGCAGTATCTGTGAAGATTAGGCCGAGATGGTACGCGAGGAAAGATGCAATGTTCTGCAGGGAAGGGTACTGGCGTAAATGTAATGAGTAATTTTCATAAGTTTAGTCCATGGAGCATAGCGCAAAGTGATTTATGCTTTTCTATTTTGTTATGGATACAGAGCAATTTCGAGATTATCGCATTTTCACTATGATCTGCTGGGAACAATTATCTTGGACAAAGGGCGGAAGATGATAGAATTTTGCTTAACATTTTTCCACTGTGTTAAGTCTGTTACAATGTTACTGATTCGAAGAACTTTTTTGTCTTTTTATGTTCACTCATTTTTGCAGATCAAATTTTAAATGACAATAATGACTTTAAGTGCTTAATTTATGTCAGCTTTACGGAGCACTGATCTACCGTGATCTAACATGTTCTACATTCTGTAAATGTTTTAGAATTTGTTGGGGAAGCTTTTCATACTACGTAGTTGCTAGTTGTATCTGTTTCTATCTGGTAAAGATTGATATTGATGGATCAATCCATCAAGCTTACTTTGTTCACCAAATACTGAATTAAAAGGACAATGTCCAAGGTCCAAACACTCAGACCATTGTAAGGCCATTGTATTATCCAAGGCGATCGCCTATTTGTGGGCCTCTCACCTGTGGCGTTCGCAGGCCTTCGCGAATCCGCGAATAGTCTCCAGAAATAGAAATGCGCAGACTCTTCGTTGAAGAAAACCTTACTAAGGTGTCTTTGACTGAAATCTAAGGATGCCAGGCAGCGGCAAATGAAGTGAAGGGCCCCCTCTTCTTCCTCCCCACCATTCGCTGTCCAACTTCTTAAGTCTGTTAGCCTCCTCCCTGGTACCCAGAGCAGTAATATAGTAGCACCTAATGACAACTCCACGCTAATTGGCTTGATATGTTATTGCCATTTAGTGCTGATAATGCCGCCCGACTGTCGGAACAGATTTGGATGGTGCGACGCCTCCATTTTGCCACAAATATTCTTCTGCTGCCAATAAAATATCATGCATTTCCGCCTGGAACATGGTCGTCATTTTATCAGGAAGTCGAGTTAGTTACATAATCGGATTTCCCGAGGATACCTCTGCGCTCGATCCACTTTCATGAATTACCCGTCGTTGATATATTTATTCAAAGCACTACAATGAGAGCAGCTCATAGACTAATTCAATTAGATTTATGAGGAAATAACGGATGTGGGGGCACAGAGCATTGGAAGAGCTACTGGGAGGACTGAATCCAGTTCTTACAATGCCTTCCGATTCTCGTGTCCCCATACATCTGTTTGGTAGAAGATATGAAGTTACCCTGAAGCGTAGAGAGGACTGGGAAGATCCAGAGGAATGCATGGCGGGTTATACGGAACCCGATTGCTCAAAAACAGAAGAGGGTTCTGGAGCCGGAGTCTATCTTTCGAATAAAAACGAGAAGTGGGCTTTTCCTTTTGGACAATATGCAACGGTTTTTCAAGCAGAAGTTCGGGCGATCCTAAGGCGGCAAACTGAGTGATTGACGAGCTGTTGAAGGGTAGGCGCATCGCAATCTGCAGTGATAGCCAAGCTGCATTGAGGGCATTGAGTAGTCCTTTGATTACCTCGAAAATCGTTCAGGAATGCAGAAACCGTTTGAACTCTATCTCTAGATTCAATACGGAGGAACTATTCTGGGTACCTGGTCACTGTGGCGTAGAGGGAAATGGAATCTCGGATGCTTTAGCGAAAGAGGGGCAATCTCCATATGCAGGGACCGGAGCCAGCAATTGGAGTATCAGTAGCATTGGCTTAGTCTGTTTGTAAAAACTGGGAAGAAGCTTCCCATAATGACAGGTGGGAGAGCCTAAATGCTGCTCGACACACCAAACTTTTCCTGCCAGAACCGAACGTACGTACCGCAAAGTTTATCCTGTCTAAGAGCAGGAAGACTTGCAGGTGTATTGTGGGCATTATAATAATAATAATCGTTGGCGCAACAATCCATATTGGGTCAGGGCCTTGAAGTGTGTTAGAGCACTTCATTCAAGACCGTAACGGTACACTACAGTATACTGTAGAAGGCAATGTGGTCAGCATTGCGCTCGGCCGAGATTATTACCCTGATTTGACTCAGGTACTCATTCCGTATGACAGCCTAGTGCTCTAACCACTGAGCTATTCGGACAGCTATGACAGGCCATAATTCACTAGCAAGGCATATGTTCAGAATAGGAATTACTCAAGATGATACGTGTCCCTCCTGTAATGAGGAAGCGGAGCATTTCCTATGTGAATGCCCTGCCAATAGACGCATCAGGTATCAGATCTTTGGTGCCGATTTTCGCCAATTGCGACGGGTAGCATCATATCCACTAACGGAAATCCTGCGATACGTTAACGAATCCGGAATATTCCGTTAGACGGGGGTGGCGAGTACAATGGGCCAACACGGCCTGAGTGCTCGGAACCTGTAGCTTCTCCCCCCCCCCAATAAACACACACACACACCCGTCGTTGAAGATTGTTAAGTCTCTAATCCTACAATACTCGTGGCCATTTATCGATCATTCTTCTCTTTTGGTGATTATGGATTACGGAGTATGCCTTTTCGAAGACGAATCTGGAAACCATATGATCGGCCGACATTAAGGCCACCTGATGTTTGCCAAGAAATTTCCAGATGAACGAGGTTGGTCGTCTTTCCACGCACCAATAGTATCAAGCATATAAAAGTCGTTAGCTGCTTTCCGTTTCACCTCTAAATGCATGAGGGCTAAATTTAGAATAACTTCAAGTGACGCGGTCGGCGTAGTACTCATTACTCCAGTAATGCTTAGACAGGCGAGCGCGTCAGCAGCTTCCTGTTGCTAACAAAGTTTATTCTCGGCCCCCAGACGATGCATGCACACATCAAAATGGGTTTTATTATGAATGTATTCATTCAATGAGTCCGCTTTGGTGAAAGTCCACAGGTCTTACCTATCGCAGTTCAACAGCACCAGAGCAATCTACAGGATTTCTGGTATTATTCTTGGATATAGTGCTTCCACATTAATTCGGAGTCTACTCTACTCTACTCTAATATGTAACTGTTGGTACCAGCTGGATATCCGCCCCTGCTAAGGTGGATGGCGTGTAGTTGCCCCACCTGACGTTCCTAGTGAACGTAACTAGTTCAGTCTTAGTAGCGTTCACCGTGAGTCCATTATGGAGGCAAACACTATGGATTGCGTGTAGTGCTGCATTCAGGCGGTCATATACTTTGCCCAGACCGTTAGTTATTACGGTTAGATCGTCCGTAAATGCTTGTTCGAAAACCTTTGTCTCCCCCAGCCATAACAGAAGAGAGAGACAGGCAAGGAGTTCGACCAATATATGGGTGTTTCTCCACTCCAGCATGTGAATGATCCAATTGTTTAAGAGCGGATTGATTCCATGCTCTCTCGCAGTGCTACAAATCGCCGCGAATTAGGCATAATTGAAAGCGTATTCGATGTCCATTATCGGGCATCGTCTTCTCAATTTTTGCCGTTAGCTCATGCAGTGCTCTCTCCGTGGATTTGCCTTTCTGGTAGGCATGTCGCCGCTAGTGAAGTGGCTACCTAGGGATATATGTATCCTTATGAACTGATCTACTAGTCTCTCCAATCCCTTTAGCAGAAAGAAAGTGAGACTGGTCGATCAGAAGCTTTTTGCATCTGTGTAAGTGGTCCCCCTGGTTTGGAAATAAATATTACCTTGACATCACGCCAGCTTGGTGGAAAATAAGCGTGTGCTAGGCAAGCGCGGTATATATTCCGAATGTGTAGACACAGTGCACCCATTCCCTCTATTATTAGAGCAGGAATAATGCCATCCTCACTGGTTGACTTGCATCTATGGAACGTGTTAAATGCTCATTTCACTCGCATGTCGGAGTCCAATCATCCGGTTGAAAGTTGTATGTGCCTGTCGGCTCCGAGGTGAGATTTTGGATGGTGCCTAGGAAATGCAATTCAAGCAAATGGATTCCCGATTTTTCATCGCTTTCTGTGTACCCCCCGCTCGGTAAACTTCGATAACCGAACTGCTGGTTACGTTCTTTGACAAGGATCCACTTTAGCTCTGAGTTTGCTTCAAACGAGAGTTGGTCCCTTCGCAAAAGCATCTCCATGATGATCGCTTGGCCAACCTTATGCTGTTCTTTAGATTTTTTTTAGCCTCTTTGTAACGAATCCAGCAAGTGGTTAAGGAGCGCCGTTGTCGCTATCCTCTGTTCTACCAAAACCGAGGTGTTTTACCCTTCTCTGGCATCATTGGTGAAGAGGTCTCTTCGAAAGCTTTTCTCATGCCACTTGTGATCATCTGGGTTGTTTTCTCAATTCCAGCAATGGATTGGCTGCATCTTCCAGGGATCGCAACTCGGCCACTTTGGACGTCGCCCAATCTACCTTGCGTGGATTCTAAAATGGAGTGGATGGAGGTGGATCCATGCCCATTACGAAATCACACCTGTGATCCAAGAGCGCGAGATCGTTCGATATTCTCTACTCTCCCACAAGAGCCGCAATGCAAAGGGATACCACCGTGATGCCGATGACCTCCTCCCGTTGAAAAAAAGTGGATTCATTACCCAAATTGAGTATCTTCAGTACTCTATCCTATCGCATTGATGTTGGAGCTTCTCCAGCATATCTGGTGGGCGTTAACATCGCATCCTGCTATTATTCCCATGCCTTTACTTTTGGCATATTGGTTAGCTCTGATCAAGGTTCCAGGTCTACGTCTTAAAGGAAATAAGCAGACCACATAGGATTTCCTTATCTCCTTGCTGGCTTTTTTGGTCAATTTAAAGTGTTGACTGAGGGCGACTTCTTCGGATCGTCCGTTAAGGATTGGGCCTCAATAAGGTTAGTTCCACTTGAATAAGTGAAGACTCTGAGTCTTGACGAAGAGCTCAGGGTTGCCCCTTCGCTCATGGTCATGATCGCTGTTGCTGTTGTTTTATTTTGTGTTTTAGGTTTTTAATTTCATCACTGTTAGCTCTCATGGTCTTTATTTTGCCGAGACAAGACTAGTTGAAACTGGTGATCGCGGTTCAGATCTCAACTTGGTAGTTACATCTTGGCTTCGGGTTTTGATTATCGCTTCACGTGTCACCTCTTCTTTACTGAGCTCCTTCACCATGACAAGGTAAGTAATCGTCGGGGGAGTAGAAACAATGTTAGTTCAGCTATCAAAATAATATCAACTTTCATTTAGGTATGTAGTATCCAATTTCCTAAATTTTATATCGACTCTTCCCTCTCAATTAGTCGTTTTTCTCCTTTTCTTTTGCTGTTGTAATTTTGTATGCGAGTGCGCGAGTGATTTTCTAGGAAAGTTCCAAATATAAGTCGTTTGATTACATGATTTGCATGAATTGTAAGCGAAGGTTTAGAATACTTTTCCTGTACAGGTAAAGTCAACCTATAACCCCACGGTTCCCAATTCCGTGCAACTTATTGGCTGGACGGGCCAGTAATTTGTGAACACATTTTCATAGCGACTATCAAGTACACGAGCAACACCAAGGTACCACTGTTGACCGAAAGTCACCTAAGGGTCGATGACAAGATCTTTCCACTCGGGGTCCACTATTCATCCTCCACGTCACCTTTGTGGCTGTAACTAGTGATAGCCCATATAAAGCCTCGAAAGGTCGAACTTTCTTATCGTTCGACCAATTTGCAATGCTATACGCAAGAACACCATGCAGCTTCTGGGCATGTATAGGAGAAAAACAGTTAGTGGCAGAATAAAGTTAATCACTCCGTATATTCCGCTTCCATTTAAACATGTCACGGGGATCAGCTGCCAACTTAAGGTCTGAGCAAAGGTGCCCTCCTGGAGCGATGTGTCGGAAGCTTTATATAGAAAACAATGAGAGTTCAAACCAACTTATTTGGCAAATTTCACCAAAGCACCTGAGTGGAACCTCTGCGATCGCTGAGACTGCAGCTTATGTAGCAACATTTGTCTAAAATAAAGATTTTTTACTTTGCTAACCTTTTTGCAAGGCATGAGAATCTATAGTGGACCATGCGTCCATGATAAGCAGAGCCAGATAAGCCGAGTGGAGCCGGGAGTTAAAAAACAACAGACTATAGAAGGCAGAATTCATTGCACATTGGAGCAAAAAGGTGCTTTCGACATCATGGATGATAACAACATCCTTTACGGACCTAATATTGATGTTCGCTTATGAACGTTTTTTTAATGTTCAAAACTTGGAAGTGTTTTTCCTACAACTCACGTTTCCAGTTTTGACTTCAAGGTGTTCCCAAAAAGTGAAAAATTAAAATTTTGAAAACCCTCCCAGGACTACCTGGGGAAAGTGATCATCAAATGAAGGAACTTTGATTTTCTAATCTCGGACGATCCAGCACTGAGTTATGAAGGGCACAGCAATTCCACTTTTTTCCGAGACGCTGTGACGCTTCCGAATAATTGCTGCCATTGCCTTATTTTTGAATATTTTTTAATTAAAATTTTTCGAATGTCATACCTTAATGTCTTATTAGTTTTAGAAAATATATATTAACTGTGTTGTCAAAAAAATTCACGAATTAGGCCCATAGAGGGTTTGAAGGGAGTGCGAAGATCCAGGAAGATTCTACATTGTGGGAGGTAAGGGAGATGAAAGGACGCGATAGTCAACACGGGGAAGGTTCATCTTGAACAAAAACGAGCGGGTAAATTTGCGTTGTATCTTCTCTACGGAATTACAAAAGAAGGATCAAATCACGGAACAACACTCAAGGATACTTCTCACGAGGGTGTCAAAAAGCATCATGGAGGATTGGACCGAGGTGGAATCAGTACAGGAACGCAGTATGAAATCTGACATTTTGGAAGCACGGTTGGTGATATCGAATAGTGGCTGTCAAAACGAAGTTTATCGTCAAAGGTTTACGCCCAGGTCGACGATAGAGTTCAGATAGGACAGAGAATAACCACCAAAAGAATAGAAGAAAGGGGTGGAAGAGGTTATAACCCAGAAACACATCGAGTGCCATTTGCCCACATTAGGAACCAATTTACCAGATTTGTTTGCATAGAAAGGGCAATTCATTTGGAACGAAACAGAGGAAAAAAGCTTGAGGTTATCGGCGTAACTAGGAAGGAGGTCAGACAAAATGGAATACAAGGAGAGGAGGGCTTCGTCGTAGGTTAATGTTGAGAGAATGGAAGCCCAGTTAATTGACGCCAGAGCTAGGTTCAAATCCTGTTAGCTGCCCCTACGAAAATTGAGCTTAGAGCAAGCACCATTCGGAATTCCATGTGATGCATCTCCAAATGCTCGTAGATCGCTTACTCTAACTACAGAATCAACATTTGCCAGCGGTCACTCAGTCAGTTTTGCACACTCTGGATCAATGGAGGAATTACATCTAAAAGTTCCTACAGTCTTGGTTATGCTGAAGGTTTAATATGGCACCCCCAAGGAAGGTACTTTTGAACTTCAGAGTAGAAAAATTGATGCACCTGACCTCAAGTTTATCATACCTAAAGGCTTACCGAATCAGTGGCAATTATTACTTTTTGCTCTCTATGCTTTTTTACCTTGAAAGAAGAGATGATATCCACCTCTAGCCTTTTTTTCAACAGCTAGAACATGTTCTTGTCAATCCCTGCGTACCTTAATTGGCTGAAGGCAACGCTCATTGGTTTCCCATAGCGGTCGAGCCGACTCAAAAATATCGTCACACCGGCGATTTATTGACCGCCGCTGATTGTATCAGCGAAGATCACGAAGTATGTTCTTTTATTATTTACTGTCAGCAAGTGCAGCCCAAATAAATGGGCATTTCTACTTCCCGTTTGAAAACGCTGTTAGTCCAGACACTGTGGCTACTGGCAGTCGGCTAGAATGCACCTGCTCCTTTTTAGCTATCCAGTGTTAGACCTAATTATCAAGAGCAAGGTGGTAGCCAGATTTTACGATTTTTTTTAATGCAACAATTATATATGGAGTAATGTTCAATGGCACATGGTAGGGCTTAAGGCTTGCGGAATAAATTTCAAAAAACTAATGGCTCTCAAAATTATAGCCGTAAGATCCCTGCTGCTTTGGAGTTCGGTGTTACCCACTAGATTCTTTCTGCTTGTTTATCGGAACTAGATGGCAAACCACGATAAATTTTTTACTGATCTGATTCGGAAATTATCCTAACTTCGATATGTTCTCACCTAGAAAGAAAAACTTACATCGCTAATCTAAGGCTAAGCCTATTGTACTCATTGGGAAATGGGTGCAGTATATTGTAGCTTATTCAAAATATGCTTTCAGCGATGACTTGTAACACTCCGTCAACTTAGCGTGATTTTTCTATTCGCTGACACTAAGAGACTCATATCCATAGATGACACTCTTCGCTTGCGGAATAAGAGTGTCATCCAAGCATTCTATCTAAGGATTATCAATTTGTGGTGTACATTTCGTTACTTTGCACGGCGTCACAACGTTACTTGATGCCTTTGCCTTTTAAAAATATTTCTTGTTTCCGCACAACCATTTATCATATTGCATTGGCTTCGTTCAATGCAACACTTGTGTTCTTTTCAGCTGTAAACTAGAAGAAAATATCTCCATAATCTTTTGACACTGGAGTCGACTTTGTTGGTTAGCTTTTTGTTCGGGAATTACCTCACCAAGGACCGAAAGCATTCGAGGACTTCATTGATTTGTCTTGTGGTCAAGATTACACACCTTGAGGTGTTAGGTGATCAGTGAGGTGGCCTTTGCAATATATATATATATATATATATTGGCGCACTGGCGCACCAGGTTAATCCCGACCTGAGTGGTAAAGGCGGAGCTGCATGCGACCAGGCGCTTGTCATGGGTTGCGGATAATGACATGGCCTACCGGGTCAGCTACGAATATCGCAAGGTAATCTTGTAAATAAGTAGCCGCGGACAACGTTTCCCTTTGTGTTCGTCCTCCCATACCGATTTTTCCCGTTCAGGGAGAGTAAACCTCCTTAACAAATCCGTAATCCGGGGTGAAGGAATTCACGCGCCTATCGGATGAATTGCAATGACGTTATACTGTATTTCAGTGGCTCCCCTCCAAATACCTTCCCTACCTTTGGAGGTAACCATGGGGCATTGCAACATTAGGGCTCTGTTGCAGGGTTGATTGCCTCCTCAACACTCGTGGGAACAAAATTGGGGATAATTTTTCAAATTCTTTTGATAGGACCCCAGGGACACGACGACAGTACCCAACACAGTTAAGGGTCGTTCAACAACATCAGAGCGGCTCTTCGCCCTTGGATGTTTTGGCGGTTATGCCGTCAACCACCAGGGACGGGAGACCCAGGCGTCGTATGGTTTGGACGAACCAACACAACGAATTTATCGTCCGCGCCTATTACCGTGTCACGGATTTGGAACGGAATCCATCAGGGTGCAGACATCGAATACATGACGCGTTCATAACCCGATTTCCGGAGCTAAGTCATGTTCCGGAACAGAACGTCGTCAACCAGTACCGGATGATAGTGAATAACAACCGGGTTGCGTTACCAACTAGGCAACAAATCTTCCAAGAGGTTTCACTTGAGCTCGGGCTGGAGTCATCAAATTACCGGACTAGTCAAAGGAGTAACACAAGTACTCCACCTGTAAGGCACTCCATGAATCCAGTAGTCAGGAGAAGCTTAGTAACTGGGGATGTCGACCCAATTTATATGAGGTTTTGACCGCATTCCAGGTCGCATTCACAGAGTATGCTGAGATCGGCAACTACTAACATCATTGCTGCCGTTGACAGAATTTCGGCTGATCGTTTGGCTAGCAAGATTACTGCTACAGAGGTTCACAGCCTGATCTACGTTACAGCTGCCACGGTTGTTCGCCTCCATAATCAACATCTTAGAGCGAATAATAGCGGTATACGTAGGAGGACTTTACCGTTGTGGGTATCTAGGCTCAATAAAAGAGTCGAAAAGTTGAGAAAGGAGATTGGGCGTGTCACGCAAGCACTTCTTGGAAATCCATCACCAAGAGTGCATAGATGCGTTGCGAACATCATTGGAAACTACCATCTTTCCAATGATATGGCAATTGAAGAAATCCTCGAGGTGCTGAAGCAGAAACTTGCGGTATGCTCCAATCGCATCCGTATGTATCAAAAGAGCTTTCAGCGAAGGACAGACAACACCTTGTTTTTCCAGAACCAACGAGGATTTTATAAAAATTTCACCAACACAAGTCGGGAAAGTAATTTTGATCTGGATCAAGCAGAATATTTTTGGAGAGGTGTTTGGAGCGAACCTAGCCGTTGCAGTTTAGAAGCAGCGTGGCTCCCACACCTTATGCGTTCATGCGAAGCCCTCCTCGAAATGACCATGCCTGACATTACTGAAGCTGACGTAAGAGCAGCCCTTGAAAAGACAGGTAATTGGAAAGCGCCATGAGTTGATAAGATTCACAACTTCTGGTTGAAGCGGTTCAAGAGCAGTCAACGGGTATTGGCAAATCATTTTAATCATTTCTCATCCCCAAGGAATAGGGTGCCTCTTGTCCTTCAAAATGTCAAAATGTTTTCCTACCATCTATAAGTTCTTCAGTCCTTCTATATACTTTCAGTGTAATACAGTGGAGTATTAGAGATTTAGGATCTGTCAATAGACGGGTAAGGGTAGTTCTTGCAAACAACAACATGCACAATAGAGCTGCCGAAAAAGTGAGGATCACTATCCAACGTCATCAGGGAGGAAGGGGGTACTTGCACTACGCTACACTACAATCAAGTGCATTCTCTTTGTGAGTTTTTCTATGAGAAACAATTCTCTGGCCAAATACATCAGGCGGGCATTACCGATAACACCAATCGTCATAACTCCGTCTGCAAGATTCTCCATTAAAGCAAAGCAAAGCATCCAAGCTGAAGTGTTTGCGACAATCGGGATGTAGTAATACATTTTCGCATGGTCGCACACACTTTGCGTTAAATCGCATCATCACTGTGTTGCGGGCCTTTGGATGTTGCCTTCAGCCCATCCTTAGGTTGGTCGCCCCTCGGTCCGGTTGGGCGGAAAGAGGGTCCGTGGGCTTTTTTAACTATAGTAGTAGCAAAACTACTTTTAAAGGACCCGATATTCAAAACCTCCATTTTTGAACACTGTCGTCACCTTGAATCAAGATGTGGCGACTATGTTCGTCAAACATATCACTATCTAAATTTCCTAACTATATAGAAACCTAATGTTTGTGACTTCTGAGAAGCAAACGTTCTTTCTCTGCAAGCTACCGGGGATAAGTTGCCTTTTCACGAATTCATTAAATTGTTTGCACAGATAGAAGCCTTTATAAAATTTCGTCACTCTGGCTTAAACGTTTGTACCTGTATAGCACCAAATGTAGGACACAACCTCTGCTAACTCTGCTGGTAATCTTTGCGGAGGTATTTTACTTACCACTTGAAGATTCACCATTGAAATCCCGCTGGAAGCTGATTCAGAAAGTGCGTGTTTGGGTAGAATTAGCGGCGAGGATGTGTGGCTCAACTTCAATAACGCCCGAAATTGTTGCAGCTAAGTCATGGAATAAAGGTTGTTTATCTTGTGTTTTCAAAGTACAAACTCAAGCTTCCAGCGAATTCATAACTTGCCCAAATTAAGCAATTTTATTATTTTATTTTATCAGGACGCCCTGATTCGACTTGCCACTTTAGGTACAAGCACATCCAAAATTGATTCACATCTTACTGCCTTTACAGCGGATGGCAAATAATCAATGGAACCAATGAATAGGGTAACATCTGTTAGCTAGATTTATTTTTAGCTAACGTTTATAAATTTTTATGTGCATTTATTAACTTCACACATTTGTTTCCCCCCTCCTCCTTGTGGCTATGATTTGTCCATTACTGGCATACTTTTGCAGTTATGTTTGAAAACTTCCGAATGTTATACGTCAAATCTCATTGTAGTTCTTAAGCAACACCCAACAGAATGATTTAATTAGATTAAACTTTCAAATAAGCACCATAAATAAACAGAATTCATCCAAATATTTTAATCATTATTCCAAATTAGGTAGTTTTCCGATTTTTTGCTTGTAACTATTGTAAAGACTAACGAGATTCTGCTTATAAAAATAACTTTGTTTACTAAAAAAAAATTAAAGAAAATCTAAAATTGTGTTGATTCCATTTCAGGTTACTGGCTTAAGTCTTTCGTTTTAGCTGACTAGGCTCGATACAATTAGTCACATGTCACGGTTGTCACGATGCTTTTCAATATCTCTTCTCGCAACTCTAATAAATATCGTTTTACTAATTTGCATGTAAATAGGCTAATGTCACTGAAGCAACACACCGTTACCGTCAAACAGCCGCTGAAATCAAATTTTATTGAGAAAAATGAAATCATTCAGAAACAGTCTTCTTGTAATCAATACTAATATTTGTTTACTTTAACAAAACTCACGCTTCAAAAGGATTGAAATTACCAAAGTCTCCTTCTAGTCCAAAAATTCTCATTTTCCGCCTATAACCCGCATTTTTTCAGCCCCTTGAAGACCTCGTAAATAAGGCAAATTACCAAAACTGTCCGAGGAATCTTTACAATTATCCAGAAACCTGTTAACATCTTAATATCCATCGAGATCTAATGGAAATCTCAAGAGCGTAGAATGCGATAAGCTCCTACGTCAAAATAATAAATTAACCACGAAAATATTCTGTAACACTGCCTTCCATAGAGGCCTATTGAATTCGGTGAAGCCAAGCTTGAATTTTCAAATACGCCGTAATAGGATAAATGTTTCCCATATAAGAATCTTTGCTCACGATAAATCTTTTCGCCGAGATTAATGTCTTGAATTGGTTTTTAATTTCTTACATATTTAGTAGTATCTGGTATAATACCCATATTGAATTCGATTCATATTTCCAAACCTGAATAGATTAGTATGTTTTCGATAAGATTGAATGAATGGAGCATTCTTTTCAAATGGAAAATGATTTAGAAACGATATCAAAACCGAATAAATGCTATTGGATTGAGATTATTCATTATAATCATATAGGGGGACAGCATGCCCGATAACAGTCTACACGTGTTTGGTGAAAAATGATACTGGCGAGAATCCACGATGATCGCTGGTAACTTTCCTGGAGGACATTAAAATATTACTAATCGTTGCAAGTTTATGGCAAAATCTACTGACGTAGATACTTATCCGGATCTTCGATTAGAATCCAAAATACAATAGGGAGCGATTCTTGTTTTTAAATGCCACAAAAATTTTATGTTTGTCCTTTCATTCATGTAGTCCAAGATATTGGTTGGAGTTTGCAATTTATTTGACTTTCATTTTTAGGCACGAGTATTATATTTTTTTTCTTAAATCTGACTAAGCTATAAGATTTGGAACACCCGTTAGGATAGAGTGAGTGGTTTCACATGCTATATTCTAGCTTTCTGATTCGGGAATTCTTAAGTATTTTAAAATACGAGTTTCCTTCCTTCCTTCTGACTATTCTGGCATCTGCACTTATTGCATTTTCTCTTCGTCGGTGCAAGGTAACTGAAAAGTAGTACTGATTCCTTGCCAAAAATGTTACTTAGTGATTTGCCATTTTTTCCAGAAAACATAATATGCATTTAGATAAGGACAACCTGATGAGCTAAGTAACTCAGTTGAGCGGCCGCTAGACTACCGGCAATATATTGCAGCTGCGTTTCTGGATATATAGGGAGCATCAAACAACTTTAACATAGCTTCGGGTCAAGCTGCGCCTATGGACTGAGAAATGATTTATCTGAGCTGATCATATGGTTCTATTGTGCAGTGGCAGTTAATCAAAAAAATACAAAAGAACCAAGTTTAATAGGATTTAAAGAACCCCGTCCGCAGGTGCTACTTGGAATCTTCAGTCTTGTCCGCTAGATACACTTAGTGTACTCCAGCACCCCTTCGCATTGAATCTTTATATTAACTAGTTGCGGCCAATAATGCTCTCAGACTACGTGACCCCGAATATTATACAGCCATGCCCTATAACTATAGTAGCGTCCTCGACGAAATACCTCATGAAATGTGGGCATTTCCAAGGGATTACGCCATATCCAAACCAAATTACAATGCAAGATGAATTTCTTGTGGGTTTTTCAATCAGGCTAGACGTGTTGCATGGTTTTGACACAGTATTCTTCACCAACGAATCAAAGATAGTCTGATCCGAACCTCAAGGGTAACGTAACTATTCTGACTGACAACCAAGTGGCTCTAAAAGCCTTGTAAGTACTGTAGTGAGATTCGCTTTTTCGGAGCAATCCTCGACGCTTTCCACGCTATTCACATCAATCTGTACGGGATGTCTGGGGAATATTGCCCATACAATGCGATCCATATGGTTGGTACTTAGTATAGCCAAGTTCCCACGGGCCTCATTTACCTCGTTGACCCGGTTCTGACAGTCGCGAGCTTTGCTTTTATTTATCGCGCTGCGGACTCTCCTTTTTGTTGATGTACACTCTGCTTTTATGGTGCATGACTACTTGCTGTATGCGTTGTGCCAAATCGCGCCGCTGATGACACTCCCTTCGTAGGTAGTCAGTTTCTGCCGTCCACCCATATATAGAAGGCTTATCACGGCTGGGGCTGGTCTAGAGTGTGGACAGTCTAGGGTGTGGAGTTTACGACAATGCCAGCTGCAACGCTACCACCTCCTGAAGAGCGCTCCAGCGCAACTCTGGCTGTTCCAAGAGCTTCGACGAATTCCCGATGTTCACCCTCGCGATATTCCACACACACGGGAGCGCCGGATTGGTGCATGCCGGCAAGTAGCGCCAACCACTTGGAACGCGATGTGCTGGTGATCACTTGCCCAGAAGTCTTCCAGGACTCGCCACCCGCCGCCGAGGGTATCAGAGGTTTCGACGGAAAAGCGATGTATGTATGTATGCCCCATTTAAGGGCCCTAGCTCCTCAGGATTTGTTCCTCGTATGCAGGTTTTAGCTCCGCAGCGGACTGCGGTAGCAACTGGTGAACTGTTGCGCTCCGGTGCATGTAGGATGCAGATCATGCTAGTCGCTCCCTATCTCTTTCTAGTTCCACCTTAAAGATTGGATACCCTCCCGAGCCCATAGTGTGTGCGACGCTCTCATCTTTCATCAACTTTTGCTTTCATTGCAGGTCTTCACTTGGCGACCTACCTCGTCGCACCTCCCCAAGCTGTCCTCCTATTGGGTCCCTTGTAAGTTGTTGACGTGCGTCCGTAGTCCAGACACCTGTAACACTTGGTGGGGATTATCTGCATTCTTACCCTGCATACTACCTATCCAATTTTTTATTTTCCCGCTGCAAGGGAGTCTCCTCGCATATTGTTCCAGGAGCAAGCCTTTGGCCACGAGCATTTACAGAGATGATACCTACCCGGGCATTGGTTACCTCTGGATATTCACGCTTTATCGCCTCCTCCACTTCAACCTTTTCTATGAGGCAGTCAAGATCTCGGGTTTCAAGACAGCACATACGCTCTAGACTAGAAGCAAAAGCTCTCACCCCCAATAACCCCTTGATCGCTTTACAGATGGAACTCTTGCTATTCGCCTTCGGGTCCAGATTTACGAGGACTCCGCCACCCTTCGATCTCCGTATAAAAGACACCTCTGATCCGTGTTTTCGGATTTCATCCTGTAGCGGATTTAACTAAGGACTTCCGGAAATGTCTTTCCTTCCATCAGCTTAATGAGCAGGACCGACGGTCTACTTATTCGCTTCATCGTCCTTTCTGCCACTGTCTTTTTATTGGCAGCCTCCTTGTCTTTGAACAGACGGGTCACTGGTAGCGTAGCCAGTTGTTTCCTTTTTTCCTTCTTCGTCTTCTTTTTTTAGGCCTTGGAAAGTACTTTGATAAAGTCTCCTTCAGGCACGCCTCCCTCTTTCCGCTGTTTCCCCAGTTCGCTTTATAATGGGCTATCTGTGGTCCGTTTGGCGTTAGCAGTGTTCTCAGTGGAAAGTGATTTTGTTTCTGCTTTACAAGCATCTTTCGCTGCCCTCAATATTCGCCTGTAGAAGGACGGTTGACTGCAGTTCTACTCGGTTTGTGTCCAAATTAGACTAGCAAACCGGACTCGCGTGATGGAACTTGCATCACGGCATTGTAGAGTCCTTTAACATAACTGGCACACTTTTTCCAGCGCCGTCCTCTTCGGGTCATATCCTCCTTCTAAAGCCCCCAGGAAAGTTTCTTGGACGAAAGCTTCAGTGGGCTCAGCTATCCTCGTTTTTCCGCTTCTGCTGCTTACTCGGCCATTGCTTCCCCTGCACCGGATTTCGAAAAAGGTAGCACTGTGGGTGCAGTGTTCATTCACTCGCCAGACCATTCCTCTCACCAACGACGCACTGAGGTAAGTCAGATCGACGATTGAGTCTAACCCTCTGCCTCAAATCCAACATTGGCTAGTATGATGTCTAGCTCGGCTAAGTGTTCACGCAGGATTTGGCCCCTGGTGTTCGTCTCTCGGCTTCCTCAGTCTAAAATCCCCGAGCAGAAACCGCGGACAATAATTCTGGGGCTGTGGTCTCTAGCGCCAAACACCAAGCTGTCTAGCATCTTCTCATATTGCACTAATGTTGCACTAGGAGGAGCATAGTGGCTGTAGATATGGACGCCGTTGACTTTTCCCTTTACAAAACGGGCTTCCGGGAATGCCATTATTTTTTCTTGTCGTTCGCGCCCTCATATTGCCACGTTTCCGGATGAGTCTTTCACCTACGTAGCATTAGCGTAACTTCAGTAAGGTTCACATATTACCGCCACGTTCACATTCGACTGTCGAATGGCTTGCGACAGCAAGTCTTGAGCTGCTCCGGTTAGAGGTTAATTTTTACCAACCTCGTTTAGCCCTATGATCCAGCTCCCTCCTGTATGACGGGCACGTGCCGGTCCTCCACTCCATTTTTGCTTTTCCACAACATGCATTGCTGATCTCCAGTGCAGTTTTTAATAAGATGACCCTATTTTCACACTTCCTGCACCATTTCGATGTATTAGGCTCACTAGTGCATGCTGCTATAAAATGACCGAAATCGAGGTATCTGAAACATCTCTTGAGAGATATTTGCTCCCTCCATCGTCGTCGGCATCCAACTACTGAGGCACTGCGGTTGCTGGATATCGACAGCAGGAAGCCCGTTTGCCTTCTCCGAAAAGCCCCGGTACTAGGTTTCCGAAACCTTGCACCGTAAAAAAAACTTCCTTTTTCGTCCATCATACTTGGTTTAATTCCTGGGTGTCTTTCCCATAGAGAATTTTCATCCACGGGTAGGCGTTTACTTCCCATCTACCCGGCCTACGAATAAGCATGTTCATGCACGCCCATATCCTGATCGCAAGCATTTGCATGCTCATGACGCATTTATCGGTCAACTCTACACACTTCACTGTCTTTTATGTAACTATAGAGGGGGACAAGGTGCTCGACACTACGGTAAATTTTAGACTCGATTTGGATTTAGAAACGTTCGTTGGTACATCTATTACAAAGATCACCAGTTGTGGAACGCCATTTCTTCTAGGTAGCGTTAATGCGTAAAGCAATGTCATAACGCAGTTCTCCACTGGCTGATAGCATTGTCCCGAGATATTTAAATCGCTCAGTTCTGGTTACTGCCACTGACTGTGATTTACCTGTTTCATGGGGATCTATCGTCAAAAAATCAGTTTTATTCAGATTCAATCTGAGACCGTGTTGCTTGAGGAGATCATTCCATTATTGGACAAGTTCCTCGAGATAATTTTTGCTATTAGATGCTAGGAAAACATCATTTGCGTAAAGCAGTGTATAGGGCGCTGGACGTCCGATCTCCCTTGCGACGGTCTCCATAACAAGAACACAGAGGAGTGGTGAGAGGGCGCTTCCTTGATTAGCACCAACAGAGACGCGGTTTTGATGCCCCCACCACACTTCCAATTTTACTTTTCGGTTCGCAGTAGAGCAACTAAACATAGCGCACGAGTTCTTTTGGCACTAAGTGTTGTCGTAGAGCATACTAGACGAGTTCATGTGACGTACGGCCAAACGCTTTCTCTAGATTCAGAAATGCAATGTAAAGAGAAGACGTTTTTTACGGTATTCCTCCGTCAGTCGTTCTATAGTTCTTGGCAGGCCTAGCTTGATTCACGGTTAATAGGTTCAAAAATCTCCATGGTATGGGACAGCGACCGGAGCGGAAAGTAACTTGAACATTCTGGAGGAGTACTCTTCTTTTTCGATATTGGAACAATGGTACTTTCTTGCCAATCAGATGATGTTCTACCTTCCTCAACAACCCGATTGATGATTTCACTGAGCCGCAGTGTAGAGTCCAAGCTGATCGCTTTCTAGAGGTCGGACACGATGTCGTCGGGTCCTGTTGCTTTTTCTGATGACATTGCATCTAAGCAATATCAAATAAAAAAATATGTTTATTGTTTTGGCGCCCAATGTGGGTTATTGACATTTATATAAATAAATTTTCTTTTACGGAAAAGCCTTAAGGAAACAAAAAATATAATAAAGCTATTCACACATTCTGTTCCAATATTCTGGATTAAATGAAAACTCTGAATTAGCTTCTGGTATCGGAGTCTCCGTTCAAGCGATATAGGCTTGCCAGATACACATCTAAAATGCAAATTTTCCGTGAAATCTCTTCAGATCCCAATTTATTTGCCTAATACCAAAGAATGCTCTGAAAAGACGATTCCGAAGGCCAATCGCCTATATGTAGCCAGCATAGAGGTCTTTCCAAAAGATCGCTGTATAATTTTGAGCGAATGATGGCTCTATGGCAAAATCCATTCGGCTTTCGAGAACTTTTATAAAGACCATGCAATCCATTCGCTTAATGCAAATTGGGCAATCTTCATAAGGATGTTTACTAGAAAACGTGATACTCGACGTATATTGACAACTCGCCAGTTCACTGATTGAAATTCATCATCTGCAAGTGGTCGTCAGTCTACGAAAAATCCTTAAAGACAAATTACACGCTCCGAAATGAAGAACATTTGTAGGCGAAATTTGTAACAATGCTTCCGCTATAAAACTTAGCGCCATTCTATTCTGATCATGTAATTGATCGAAGAATAGATCATTGGAATAATGTTTAAATACGTCGTTGTGGGTGCTCTTCAGAGTGGCATATCTTTTGTTCTCCATCGCTTGCTTTCCTCGCTTTTACGAGTATGTAGAAACGCACTTTGCGTGTTCCATCGTATAGTCCATCGATCAATGGTCGTAAGATACATTAAAAGTCCAAAACGAGGAAAAATAATAAAACGGCAGCAGAACTTTGAATACGAAAATTCGAGCCTCTCGAGTGAGGGACGTCGCACTGGACGACGGTCGGTCAATCACAATAAGATCGGACCCACACTGCCGGCATACTAAAATCGGATTAACTGAAAGAATTCCGGAAGTCGTTGGCACAATGTACCCATCGATTACACTCCATTCGATCGTTCTTGGCCAATCTTGCTGGGCTGCTCTTCCCAGAACACATTTCGACCTGAGTCTTTTCCAATGTTTTATCTATATCTTTATTTCATTTTCCGAGGAAGAAATCAAAATCCAAGGTGCATCGAACCGCACACACATCGTACATATTATTAGTGCGTATCTGAAGAAGCCCGAGTGCCGAGTGGTGGTGTTGAGGAAAGACAAAAAAGAAGGCGAGTGGTGCTAATACAAGAAGAACCTCTGCCAAGTCCAATAAACTGACTGCCACAGGGATGAGTCAGCGGCGAATCGAGCGGGTCGCACGATCACCTCAGGAATATTGAATGCGAGCGAGCGGTTAAACTCGATCGCTCCAAGATTATTAGCATGCAGTCTTGCGCTTTATGACATGTGCTTGTGCTTTTATTAACCGTCTTCGTCGTCCGTCACTTTGCTGTTACTCGCGACCCACAGCAAAAAGATAAAAATTTGCCACTTAGTGGAATGGAGGGAAGCAACAATGCCGAATTGTATATGGAACCGATTTATGGGTTCATAACAGTGGGTGGGAACCTTGACTCTGTGGAGTGTTTACGATGATTAGCTAAGAGGACCTCCTTATTTGGCGAGAATAGCTTATCCTGCATCTTGATTTTGAATCATTTGCGATCGATTTGGGAAGTCATCTATATGAGACTTTCATTGGAAAGTTTTTAGAGGTTCGATAATGGACGGAATGATTCTAACATGGTGAGCCCATTGTTGGAAAAATCAACTACGTTAAGGGGTTCCTTTATCAACTCTCACTGTAACTCACTCACTCTTAATAGGAGTATCTTCTAGAAAGTATTCTCGGGAAAATAGGAAAGTCGGAGATACTTCCCAAAATCCCGCAACATGCCACATCGAACCTCTGACTTCCATATAAAAATTTTAGCATCTCAAGGTGTAATTTTCAAATAAAATATCAATTGGTAGGTAGGTACCTCCAGTTGCTCTTTTTCAAAAAGACTCATGCACACAGGCACAGCCGGCCCTCCATAATGCAATAAAATGATCTTATGCGCGCATGCCTTAATGTCAGAAATGATTTACATTTGTTGAACGATCGACGACTTCAAAAACGCGGGTGCTACGACAGTGACAATGACGCTAGCATAACGATCCGACTCGCAGTCAACGGAGGAGACGACGACTTGCCATTGGCAAGCTAATTGGGTATTCAGCCAGGGTGGCTAGAATTTCGTTCAAAAACATTAAGAAGCATAATAATATTGAAAATGATATGATGGAAATGCGACAGATAGTGTTTAGTCAGTTCAGTCATACGCTGGAATAGCTGATTGATAATTTACGGACGCCGAAGAGAACGGGGAGTATGCAAAGCTATTGACTTTTGTGTTGGATTTAACCCTCTGACATGAAAGTGATATTTGTACAGAACACTTAGCTTTTCCTTTGAAAAGGCTGGTTAGAATTTTCTCCTCAGCTGAAGGCTGTGTAATGACAGCTTTCCTTCCTTTCCTTTACTAATGAAATGATTCAACTCTGTAACTGATTGACTAGAAATAGCTCCCCGTGAAACTATGGGGTGAATAAAAAATACATTTCTCTCCTGTGAACTAGGACACCTTTGCAAGCTTCGTCCATATTTTCACAGGATTGTTCTAAACAATAGATCCAAGATTCCAATCTCCTCTTCTGAGTGCTAACTGTAGGAAAACGAGAACGACAAAATGAGTATTTAAAGGTGTGTAATCAAATCTAAAAAATAGGTAAGGATAAAACCAAAGTTAGTAAAGAATTTAATACAAAAACGGTCCTCCGTCAGGGACAGCTTATGGTGATATTTTCAAGGCTGTCCTCAAATTGACTCTTTAATAAGGATAATACGTTTGTAAGATCGAAGATTATTTTTCCCTTCCCCAACATTCAGTGCGAGTGGCTGCGTTGGTTGTTCGTCAGACCCTGCTATCTGGCCGCTTATTATTTGCATAGCGTTGAGCGGGTTGATTGAATAAGGAAGAAGAAAGAAATGACGATACGAAATAAATTGCGTGAATGCTTTTACACAAAGGAGTGAACAAAAGATATATGACATTGATGGGGATTTACAAAGTTGTCCACTTTTGAAAGGACCTCCTCACTTCAGCAATCTACAATTTAGCCTTCGAGAAGAAAGTCTCCTAAACTTTCGATCCTTCCTGTGGTTTAAAATTTTCGAAATTTTTCCGTGGCTTTTTAATTTTCTGCTCTTATCATCTATAACTGTTTTCGCAACTTTTCTTCCTCATCAAACAGGCCTATCTCCCTTTTCTCCAAATTATTCTTTTTAACAAAAATTTCCATGTCCATTAGTTCATTCCGAATGGCGCCCAATGTGGGCTCAACATTTCAATGGTTTCAATTACTTGAACCAGTTGAAGATGGACTGTTTCGGCCCACGACTTCGTTTTGTTGTATCCGATAGAGGATAAATAGATTCTCAATATTGATCCCGGCTAGAATCCGCGTAGGTTTCACGCCTTTTTCCCCGGATCCTTGATGAGTTCATCAAATCTAGTCGTTATCAGGCGTTTAGTCTGTCCTGGGCATATCTTATTACAGTCGCTGCACGTCAATCCGTAGATCCCGCTTCTTCCTCCGCTGCCAAAGGATCCCTGATGTTTGCCAGTAAATTCTGCAAGATGGCCGATCGAATTGAACTACAACTTGCAGTTGAAACTTTTTTATCCAATTCCTGATGTTGCTAAATAGGCAGCGAGATACTTATTAATCTCGAATAGTCGTGGTTGCCTTATACTGCGAGAATAGTGTCGTATCATCATCATCAACGGCGCAACAACCGGTATCCGGTCTAGGCCTGCCTTAATAAGGAACTCCAGACATCCCGGTTTTGTGCCGAGGTCCACCAATATCCCCAAAAAGCTGTCTGGCGTCCTGACCTACGCCATCGTTCCATCTCAGGCAGGGCCTTCATTTTCTATCGTAGATATTGCCCTTATAGACTTTCCGGGTGGGATCATCCTCATCCACATGGATTAAGTGACCCGCCCACCGTAACTTATTGAGCCGGATTTTATCCACAACCGGACGGTCATGGTATCGCTCATAGATTTCGTCATTGTGTAGGCTACGGAATCGTCCATCCTCATGTAGGGGGCAGAAAATTCTTCGGAGGATTCTTCTCCCGAACGCAGCCAAGAGTTCGTAATTCACTTTGCTAAGAACCCAAGTCTGTCTTGTACAGTAAGAGCTTTGACCCTATGGTGAGACGTTTCGAGCGGAACAGTTTCTGTAAGCTGAAATAAGCTCTGTTGGACAACAACCGTGCGCGGATTTTATCATTGTAGCTGTTATCGGTTGTGATTTTTGAACCTAGATAGGAGAAATTATCAACAGTCTCAAAGTTGTATTCTCCTGTCTGCTGTTGATTGGTTGGTTTTCGGTGCTGACGTTGCCATCATATACTTTGTCTTGCCTTGATGAATGTGCAGCCCAAGATCTCGCGCCGTCTGCTCGATCCGGATGAAGGCAGTTTGTACGTCTCGAGTGGTTCTCCCTAATATCGATATCGTCAGCATAGGCCAGTAATTGGGTGGACTTAAAGAGGATCGTACCTCTTGCATTTACCTCACCATCACGGATCACTTTCTCGAGGGCCAGATTAAAGAGGGCACATGATAGGGCATCCCCTTGTCGTAGGCTGATGTTGATATCGAATGTTCTTGAGAGTGATCCTGCTGCTTTTATCTGGCCTCGCACATTGGTCAGGGTCAGCCTAGTCAGTCTTATCAATTTCGTCGGGATAACGAATTCCCTCATGGCGGTGTACAGTTTCACCCTGGCTATGCTATCACTATGGCTATGCTACCACGGCTTTAAAGTCGATGAATAGATGGTGCAACAGTTGTCCATATTCCAACAGGTTTTCCATCGCTTGCCGCAGAGAGAAAATCTGATCTGTTGCTGATTTGCCCGGAATGAAGCCTCTTTGGTATGGACTAATGATGTTCTGGGCGTATGGGGCTATCCAGCCTAGCAAGATAGTGAAGAATATTTTGTAGATGGTACTTAGCAACGTGATACCCCTATAATTTCCGCACTGTGTGATATCTCCCTTTTTGGGTACGAGACAGATTATGCCTCGTTGCCAATCGTCAGGAATTGATTCGCTTTCCCATACATCGAGCACAAGTTGATGAACCACTTGATGTAACTGGTCACCTCCATATTTAACCAATTCGGCCATAATTCCATCGGCTCCTGGTGACTTATGATTTTTTAGCCGATGAATTGCAAGGACTGTTTCTCCTATACTTTGTGGTGGCAGTATTTATCCGTCGTCTTCAGTTGGCGGGTCCTCCAACTCGCATGTTATGGTTGTTCAGTACTCAACCCATCGCTCCAATATGCCCATTCTGTCGGAAATCAAATTTCCCTCTTTGTCTCGGCAGGATGAGAATCGACGTGTGTAAGGCTTCATCCTACTGACTTGTTGGTAAAACTTTCACGCCTGATGCGGTTGCTCCCTGTACTTGTTGATTGCGATTATTGCTCTTATAGGTGTCGCCGAGGGCTGTGTTGTGGATGGCTTAAATGTTGACTCTCACCTGATTGTCTGAGGGGATTCTGGGTGGTCTTGTTATTCGAGCTCGGTGCACCATGTGAGATAGTGATCGCCGATCGCAGAGAACGATACCAGCAAATTCACACCATACACTTTCCCAAAAAATGGCAGCCTATAATCGCATGATTCACCGACTGATTAGATGCCCGCTTTCGGAATACGGTTTGAATAAGGAACGACAGCATATTATTGACACCACTTAAGAATGGGTATAATCGTTGGACTATTGCTCATTGTAAGAAAAACCAAGTAACACACTAGTCATGCCTATACAATACTATTCTCGCAGGATAAGAAGGCAACCACTACTATCCGAGACGGATAAGTATCCCGTATTCCTACCTAGCCATGTTGTTATCAGGAATTGGATCAAAAAGTTTCAATTGGAAGTCGTAGCTTCGAGACGATCGTTCACCTTGCGAAATTTGCTGGGAAACATCAAAAATCCTTTGGCAGCGGAGGAAAAAAGCGGGATCTCCGAATAATGTGTAGCGACTGTAATAAGACAGGACAGACAGCCAGGATAGGACAGACTGAACGCCTGATAATGACTAGATTTGATGAGCATATCAAGAAGCGGTAAGTAGCGTTCGGAAACAAAAGTCGTGCATAAGATCATCAGTGGCAGTGCATATAGTTGAAGAAGCCGATACCATTCAACTGGAAAATTTTGAGCTTTTGCGTCATACAAATCGAACGACTACTTTGGGCACATGGAAAAGTTTATAACTTTTGAGGGAAGACGCAACGCGGTTATTAAACACAAATTCAGGTAATTGCTCCTCAAAATTAAAAAAACTCGTGGCGGTAATCAACAGGTAATTGGGTTGATAATTTAAAAAAAATTTAAAAGTAACTTAAGTAATTAGTGAATAAGAATAAAAGAAGCGTATAATGGCAATTGTTTTTGGTAGCTTTGTACTGATCTGGTGGCCAAAGGGTAGTATAGGTGCCAGGGCGAAACGTGGATTGGTACCCAAGATGAAGTATACAACCTGGGAAATGCCTGCACAACCAACACCAATAGCTCCACTACCAAACCCTATCTCCACCTCCACGTGGTGACCGCTGGGAGCTCTTTCTTGACGAAAAGCTGCAGACGGAGAAGGATGAAGGCGAGTCCTAAAAACGGGACAAATTGTACCAAATGGTCCTCCAGTTTGGGGGCTGGGTAGGGCTGACAACCCTACATGAAAAACTGGAGTTACGAAGCCATAACAGGAGCCTCGTACTGGACGGATTACACAGCGACGAACCTGACAACGACAACGGAATAACGATTTGCGCATTTTCTCATGGAACGTGCGCTTCCTGTACCGAGATGAAGCTGATGAGCAACTAGCCGATACCCTGTCCCAATATAGAGCTGATGTAACAGCGTTACAGAAGATAGGTTGGACAGGGACCGTGTTCGTGGAGAAGAGCCGCTATACCATATATTATAGTGGCCATCCAATAAACCATATGCTCGAAGTAGGTTTCTTAGTCAGCCAAAAAATGAAACCTGCTGTTGTCGGCTTTGAAACCCTAAGCGAACGGCTATGCACTCTGTGCTTGGAAGGCAAATTTAGAATATCATCATCAACGGCGCAACAACCTATATCCGGTCTAGGCCTGCCTTAATAAGGAACTCCAGACATCCCGGTTTTGCGCCGAGGTCCACCAATTCGATATCCCTAAAAGCTGTCTGGCGTCCTGGCCCACGCCATCGCTCCATCTTAGGCAGGGTCTGCCTCGTCTTCTTTTCCTACCATAGATATTGCCCTTATAGACTTTCCGGGTGGGATCATCTTCATCCATACGGATTAAGTGACCCGCCCACCGTAACCTATTGAGCCGGATTTTATCCACAACCGGACGGTCATGGTATCGCTCATAGATTTCGTCATTGTGTAGGCTACGGAATCGTACATCCTCATGTAGGTGACTAAAAATTCTTCGGAGGGTTCTTCTCTCGAACGCGGCCAAGAGTCCGCAATTTTTCTTGTTAAGAACCCAAGTCTCCGAGGAATACATGAGGACTGGCAAGATCATAGTCTTGTACAGTAAGAGCTTTGACCCTATGGTGAGACGTTTCGAGCGGAACAGTCTTTGTAAGCTGAAGTAGGCTCTGTTGGCTGACAACAACCGTGCGCGGATTTCATCATCGTTAATGTCTTATTAGTTTTAGAAAATATATATTAAATGTCTTGTCAATCATCATCGTAGTTGTTATCGGTTGTGATTTTCGACCCTAGATAGGAGAAATTGTCAACGGTCTCAAAGTTCTATTCCCCTATCCTTATTCTTGTTCGTGCTTGTGTTTGACCAGTGCGGTTTGATGTTGTTGGTTGATTCGTCTTCGGTGCTGACGTTGCCACCATGTATTTTGTCTTGCCTTCATTGATGTGCAGCCCAAGATCTCGCGCCGCCTGCTCGATCTGGATGAAGGCAGTTTGAACGTCTCGGGTGGTTCTTCCCATGATGTCGATATCGTCAGCATAGGCCAGTAGTTGGGTGGACTTGAAGAGGATCGTACCTCTTGCATTCACCTCAGCATCACGGATCACCTTCTCGAGGGCCAGGTTAAAGAGGACGCATGATAGCGCATCCCCTTGTCGTAGACCGTTGTTGATGTCGAATGGTCTTGAGAGTGATCCTGCTGCTTTTATCTGGCCTCGCAGATTGGTCAGAGTCAGCCTAGTCAGTCTTATTAATTTCGTCGGGATACCGAATTCTCTCATGGCCGTGTACAGTTTTACCCTGGCTATGCTATCATAGGCGGCTTCAAAGTCGATGAACAGATGGTGCAACTGTTGTCCATATTCCAACAGTTTTTCCATCGCCTGCCGCAGAGAGAAAATCTGATCTGTTGCTGATTTGCCTGGAGTGAAGCCTCTTTGGTATGGGCCAATGACGTTCTGGGCGTATGGGGCTATCCGGCCTAGCAAGATAGTGGAGAATATCTTATAGATGTACTCAGCAACGTGATACCTCTATAATTGCTGCACTGTGTGATATCTCCCTTTTTATGTATGAGACAGATTATGCCTCGTTGCCAATCGTCAGGCATTGATTCGCTGTCCCATACCTTGAGCACAAGTTGATGAACCACTTGGTGTAACTGGTCGCCTCCATATTTAACCAATTCGGCTGTAATTCCATCGGCTCCTGGCGACTTATGATTTTTTAGCCGATGAATTGCACGGACTGTTTCTCCTAAACTTGGTGGTGGCAGTATTTGTCCGTCGTCTTCAGTTGGCGGGACCTCCAACTCGCCGATGTTCTGGTTGTTCAGTAGCTCATCAAAGTACTCAACCCATCGCTCTAATATGCCCATTCTGTCGGAAATCAAATTTCCCTCTTTGTCTCGGCAGGATGAGCATCGAGGTGTATAAGGTTTCATCCTGCTGACTTGTTGGTAAAACTTCCGCGCCTGGTGCGGTTGCTCCCTGTACTTTTCTAGTTCACAGACTTGCTGGTTCTCCCGGGCTTCCTTTTTCCGTCTGTGAAGTCGCTTCTCCGCTCGACGGAGTTCGTGATAAGTCTCTGCGCGTGCCCGCGTTCTTTGAGAATGCAACATTACTCGGTATGCGGCATTCTTCCGTTCCGTCGCTAGCTTACATTACGTCAAACCAGCCGTTCCGACTCCTTTTGCGGCTGGGGCCAAGTATATTTGTGGCCGTATCCATGATAACGTTCTTCAGGTGGTTGTGAAGATCATTAGTTGATGCTTCATCTCCAGGTCCTCTATTGAATGCGGTTATTGCGGTATCCATTTCCCCCTTATAGGTGTCGCGGAGGGTTGTGTTGTGGATGGCTTCAATGTTCACTCTCACCTGATTGTGAAAGGGGTTTCTAGGTGGTATTGTTATTCGAGCTCGGAGCACCATGCCAACGAGATAGTGATCCGAGTCTATATTGGCCCCCCTATATGTTCTGATATCATCAAGGCTGAGAGGTGGCGGCGTTCGATCAACACGTGGTCAATTTGGTTGAAAGTGGTCCAGTCTGGAGAGGCCCACGTATGTTTGTGGACCGCTTTCCGCGCAAACCAGGTACTTCCAACAACCATTTCGTGTGACCCTGCTAATTGAATAGTCCGCAGTCCGTTATCATTTGTTTTTTCGTGTAAGCTATGGGAGCCAACGTATCGCCTGAATACGGGCTCCTTCCCTACTTGGCTGTTAAAATCCCCAAGTATGATTTTGATATCATATCTGGGACAGGCTTCGAGGGTTCTTTCTACTGCCTCGTAGAAGGTATCCTTCTCCGACTCTGCAGTCTCCTCTGTAGGGGCGTGAACGTTTATGAGGCTTATATTTCTAAACTTGCCTCGCAAGCGCAGAGTGCATAGCCGTTCGCTTATACTTTCAAAGCCGATAACAGCAGGTTTCATTTTTTGGCTGACTAAGAAACCTACTCCGAGCACATGGTTTACTGGATGGCCGCTATAATATATGGTGTAGTGGCTCTTCTCCAGGAAACCGGTCCCTGTCCATCGCATCTCTTGCGACGCTGTTACATCAGTCCTATATTGGGGCTGGGTATCGGCTAGCTGCTCATCAGCTTCATCTCTGTACAGGGAGCGCACGTTCCATGAGAAAATGCGCAAATCGTTGTTCCTTTGTCGTTGCCGGGTCCGTCGTTTTAACATCCGTCCTATCCGAGGCTCCTGTTGTGGCTTCGTAACAGGTTGTTTTCCGTGTAGGGTTGTCAGCCCTACCCAACCCCCAACCTGGAGGACCAGTTGGTACAATTTGTCCCGTTTTTAGGCGCGGGAGACTCGCCTTCATCCTTCTCCGTCTGCAGCTTTTCGTCAAGAAAGAGCTCCCAGCGGTCACCACGTGGAGGTGGAGATAGGGTTTGGTAGTAGAGCTGTTGGTGTTGGTTCAGCAGGCATTTCCCAGGTTTTATGCTCCATCGTGGGTACCAATCCACGTTTCGGCCCGGGACCTATACTACCGTTTGACCACTAATATTTAGAATATAAGCCTCATTAACGTTCACGCCCCTGCAGAGGAGACTGCAGAGTCTGAGAAGGATACTTTCTACGAGGTAATAGAACGAACCCCCGAAGCCTATCCCAGATATGATATCAAAATCTTACTTCAGGATTTTAACAGCCAAGTAGGGAAGGAGCCCGTATTCAGGCGTTATGCTTGCTCTCATAGCTTACACCAAAATACAAATGATAATGGACTGCGGATTATCCAATTAGCAGTGTCACACGAAATGGTTGTTTGAAGTACCCGGTTTGCGCGGAAAGCGGTCCACAAACATACATGGGCCTCTCCAGACTGGACCACTTTCAACCAAATTGACCACGTGTTGATCGAACGCCGCCACCTCTCAGCCTTGATGAATGTCGGAACATATAGGGGGGCCAGTATAGACTCGGATCACTATCTCGTTGGCATGGTGCTCATTATTATGCGTTATCATTGATACGACCAGAAACATACTTAGCCCCAGCCGCAAAAGGAGTCGGAACGGCTGGTTTGACGATGAATGTAAGCTATCTACGGAACAGAAGAATGCCGCATACCGAGTAATGTTGCATTCTCAAAGAATGCGGGCACCTGCGGGGACTTATCAGATCTCCGTTGAGCGGAGAAACGGCTTCGCAGATGGAAAAGGAAGCCTGGAAGAACCAACAAGTCTGTGAACTCAAAAAGTACAGGGAGCAACCGCACCAGGCTCGGAAGTTTCACCAAAAGGTCAGCAAGATGAAGCCTTATACACCTCGATGCTCATCCTGCCGAGACAAAGAAGGGAATCTGATTTGCGACAGAATGGACATACATATTAGAGCGATGGGTGGAGTACTTTGATGAGCTACTGACCAACAGAACATCGGCGAGTAGGAGGTCCCCACATCTGAAGACGACGGATATATACTGCCACCATAAAGTATAGGAAAAGCAGTGCATGTAATTCATCGACTAAAAAATCATAAGTCACCAGGAGCCGATGAAAATATGGAGGCGACAAGTTACACCAAGTGGTTTATCAGCTTGAACTGTTGGCGGCGATTGGTGCGAGATCTTGGGCTGCACATTAATGAAAGCAAGGCAAAATATACGGCGGCAACGTCAGCACCGAAAATCAACCAACCAACAACATCAAACCGCACCAGTCAAACAGGAAGAATAAAGATAGGAGAATACAACTTTGAGACTGTTGATAATTTCTCCTATCTACGGTCGAAACCGATAACAGCTACGATGATGAAATCCGCGCACGGTTGTTGTCAGCCAACAGAGCAGAACAGGCTCACCATAGGGTCAAAGCTCATAATGTACAAGACAATGATCTTTCCAGTCCTCATATATTCCTCGGAAACTTGTGTTCCTAGCAAAAAGAATTGCGAACTCTTGGCCGCGCTCGAGAGAAGAATCCTCCGAAGAATTTTTGGCCCCCTATATGGGGATGGACGATTCCGTAGCCTGCATAACGCCGAAATCTATGAGCGATACCATGACCGTCAGGTTGTAGGTAAAGTCCTTATCAATTGGTTACGATGGGTGGGTCACTTAATCCGAATGGATGAGGATGATCCAGCCCGGAGATTCTATCAGGGCAACATCTATGGTAGGAAAAGAAGACGCGTCAGACCCTGCCTGAGATGGAGCGATGGCGTAGGTTAAAACGCCAGACAGCTTTGGGGAAATCAAATTGGTGGACCTCGGCGCAAAACCGGGATGTCTGGAGTTCCTTATTAAGGCAGGCCTAGACCGGATACCGGTTGTTGCGCCGTTGATGATGATGATGATGATGTACTGATGAAGGGGTAAGTTGCTCCTGAAATATCTATTTATATTGAAAATTAAAAATTGTAGTTTGAAGGAAGCTACCCCGTATCTATCAATTAAAGGTATTGCTGCCCAAGCTTCTGATGAGTGTCTTTCCCCACCCCCGCCGTCGCGTTTCACATTAGTTCATTACAAAATTGTGATTTGCTTATAATCTTTTCTGTCCACTTTCCTGTTGGCCATCTGTGGTATGCCCCATGTCTTGTAGTGAAACTGGGAAAATACATATTTTTCCGCGGTCTGCCCCCGTTGCGGCTTTCACAGCTTAAACAGGGATGACACTTTCGGTCGTACTTAACTGTCCAGTCTCCGCGTTGCTTTTTATTGCTAATATACGCCATTGATTGATTGATTGATTGGATTCAACACGATACGAACCTTTGCTAGAAAGGGTTAACATCGTCTCTCCACTGAATGTTAATCGCGTATACCATTTCCAATATTCCGAATGAGCTACTGCACTTGACGATGTAGTTCACATATTGTTTTATGTTATAATAGTGGTAGTCCATTTCCTCTTTGGGAACAGCATTAGAATAACAATTGCGACTTTTTCTTGTCCATATTTAGTGACAATGAGTTCTAATCCAACTACACAGAACCCGTACTCTCGTCCATATAATATGCATAAATTGTATCTTTTTCTGTCGACGATGAACTGATTTATTAAATTTTTTTCGGTTTATCCATTTCAAGGCAGGCAAGCAGGCGGACAAGTACGCTAACAACTTGCGCGTAATGTTGAATACGAAATCATCGATTTACTGATAAAAGGCGTATTCGTATCGATTTGTAACTACGATTTCCATTGCGGGCCTATTGTCTTACCCAGCGAGATTCCTTCTGATTGGTGGTGGACTGTGAGCATTATGATCGGTTTATCACTTCATTATAAGTTTAATATCATATTTATTCAGAATATGTTTGGGTGAGGAAATTCTAATGAGTTCATTTGATATTAATAGTTCGTGATGAGATTCGAGGAGTTGATGTTGATGTCGCTCGAACGAGGTGTTGGCTTGGAATTTATGGATATTTCTCAAAGACAATGGGGTTTAGCTTAGAATTGTGAAAGAATTTACGCGTGATTCTAAGTTTTACTTATAAATTCAAATTTCTTCGAACCCGTTGTGGAGCATGTTTCCTGATGGAGGCCACTAGAATTCGAAAATATGATGGTGATATTTTCTAATTGATTGCCCACATGCCCATTTATGAATACAAAATCAACTTTTATTGTGCAGATTAAACGACAACGCATGTCCTTAATTCATATTTTAATGAAATTCTTTGCTTTTCATTTCATTTGTTCTTCTTCGCTAAGTTCTCCTTTTTACCATAGAATTTTCGACACAATTTTACGCTGAGAGATCCACGATTGACTCACATGATGCTGTTGGACTAGTGACTATAATGAAATTCTATTCGAAGCTTCCTGCATCTATAACTGGCTTCAAAACAAACAGGAAACAGATTAAATGCACACAGACTCATGAAACTATACGGAATTCAGTTAAAATTAATTTTGGAAATTCCTATTGACTAACTTAGGAAGCAAAGGAGCATCCTCCGATGTGCAAACACCCTGCGTTTTTTGCCTACAAAATTGCCCTTTTTTGTAAAGGAAATAGTTCAAAATACGTCCATTTGAGGAAAGACACCAAAGTCCATTGAATCTCCTCACGGCCTTCGGACAAGGCAGTACGCTGACAACGAGAAGAAGAAGTGTTAATGATGGTTTGCAAACCTGGTGCTTAGGAATTGAAATTATTCGGAAATTCTACCTCGTTGAAGAACGTGACCTCTGGCACCATCATATGTCGTTGTGATAATAGTTATTAGTTTTCCTTCTATGTAGAGGGTTCCAGATGTACTCCTTATTCACGCCGTCGAAAGTTTTTTCGAAACCTATGAAGAGCAGGAGGGGTGGTAATCTATATTCCGCAGACTGTTCTACTATAATCCCAAGGGTAACAGTGTTCTCCGTAAATACCCGTTCAGTCGATGGTTGCTAGAAAATTATTGCTTAGGAATCTTCATAGCCACCTCCTCCTTCCAATCATTTAGAACTGAGAACTCAGAAGGAAGCAACTATACAGAAACTGCAAGAACTACACGAAGAAGTCCTGCAGGCCGCTTTCGCGGTTCCATTTGAATGCAAGTGGTGCAACTTCGCCGAAAGTTATACAATGCAGAATCGTTACAAGACACTCTTTCCACCGCTTTAGGTGCTTACCATCGTGGATGAGGAGCCTATTGTAAACGTTTCCCACAGAAAAACCGAAACGCCTACGACCACACCAGCTCTTTTTTGATGTGGTATACCTTGGCAAAGTTGCATTTCGCAAAAGTCCCTGCTCAGATGATACATTGGCTCCCATAGCGTACCTAACGATACCAATGATAACGAACAACGGATTATTCAACCCGGTTTGCACGGATGGCGCCACCGTACTGAATCTAAAAATCGAGTTCAATCGGTTCCTGCATTCCTAAAATATTTCCAAGTTGATCAAAAGACTACCCAACCGTTGCATACGGGCTAAAAGCCCACTTCTCGTTTTTATTCGAGAGGTAGTCTCCTGCTCAAGAAATCTTTTCTGTTTTCGAGTTATGCCAGTTTTTTTCTATATTTCAGGATAACTTCATATCTTTCACCAAGCAGATGTATGCGGATCTGAGAATCAAAAGGTATTGCAAAAACTAGATACAGCTCCTGCAGTAACTCATCCGATGCTCTGTGCCCCAGTCTTTTGTTTCCCAATGAATTTAAACAAATTAATCTATACTCTCATTAAAGTGCTTTAAATATACAAATCAATGAGGTAGAAATTGAGTAATGAATGCTCCTGATATCGTGCTCATGGCATCGGTAATAGCCATACTCACATTTCTTTGCAGTGTGGCAATTTTACAGTGAGAACCTTTTGCCTCACTTTAATACACAACATTACGTATGCAAAGGTTCATCTGTCCCGGGTCATCTTTCCCGCGACCAGATATTTCCCTCTTTCGGAGCGTAAAAGGACCTTACCTTTCATCTTTGGGAGCAAAAGGACATTAAATTTCCTCCTTTTTGCTAATAACACGATTGTAATTTCATTTGAATTTACTGAAAGTACATGCCTGAGGCGCTAACTCTCAATCAAATCCACGATGCGACGTATTTATATACATTATTTCGAGATCTCAATCAGCAGCTAACACATCCATAGAACCCGCATAAGATTATTGCAAATTTTCAGTTTGCAAGTAGTGACACGATCAACATAATCCACAACACCGACACCCTCTTGGTGGAGGACTTTCGTTACTTCTGTTATTAGGTGGCTTTCAAAACCAACTTCAACCTGCATTCATCTCTGCGTTAGCATAGCATAGATCCACGGCGCACTGTAAAAAATTAAATTGCCTTGCAACACCTTCGAGTCGAAGGGTTCATAGGAACCGCCAACTCTCCCCCTTCCACATCTGTCACCTGTTCTCCCAGATGGTGTACTGCCAAGAGAGTATGTACTGATTGAGTCTGGAGTTCGTGAAAGTTGCATCCGATTTTCTAGAGGAGCCAACTTGGCCAATTCATCCCTTTGGATGACTTTTCACAGCCTTCCGTCTTCCGAATTTTAATTCCTCACAGCACGTTCTAAAAGAGTCATGTTTCGAGCACTTAACAAGCCTCTTAGATTTACGCTGTGTTCCAGAAGTTTAACTTTCCTTTTTATTGATTCTACAAGCACCATTTAGAAGTCGCCTAGTTCTTCCCGACTTCCTGAGTTTTCCAATTCTCGGTTCTACGCGGAAGCCATTTTACCTCATCATCAACGGCACAGCAACCGGTATCCGATCTGGGCCTGCCTTAATAAGGAACTTCAGACACTCTGGTTATGCGCCGAGGTCTACCAGTTCGTACTGCATTTTGTTCCCAAGAACTTTGTCAAATCCGTTTACCTAGAATTCTGTCCTTCTATTACAGACTGTTTGCCTACAATAGTCAGACTAAATTCTAAGTATCGCCGGTCTCATAATGAAACGTCGCCTAACATCCGCCAGCCTTTAATCAACTATAACATCATTGAAGTGCAGATTATTAGGTCGATTACTTCACTTCTTTTTGGAACCAAGAGCGCAAGAACGCACCCCACGTTGACAGTCATGGGGCGAACTGAAGTGATAATATCGCATAACTTTTCTCCTCTAGTGTAACATCTGCTGTTTCCCCAATTAATACGCTGAATGTTCACATAACAACCTATAAACTCTGTATATGCTATCAGATCCCTTGTCACCCTGTTCTCTGCCGGCGGAGGACACCAAGGATCATAGAGTCAGTAATGAGAAGCAGCTATGGCGTTCTTTTTCTTCAGGCTTTTTCTCGTTTAAAGGCGCCACTTATCTTGATCGGTAGCACCGTTTCGCTCTGCCCAAGACGAGAGAGAGTTTCCGAGCCGTCGAAAACTCTCTGTCGACGTCAACGGGGTGATGAGAGCGTAGCTCTGCCAGTGTAGCTGTGATGTGTATTAAGAGCCAGCCCCTTCGAGATCCTGGTCGGGTAGTGTGCATTAAACCGGTAGCAAGCGCTGATTCGTCCATGATTTCCAGGATCACCTAAGTGTAGGTCAGGTCTCAGGGAACTGGGGTCCCCGAGGGTACACTCGTTCCTGACTATTGCAGCCCGCTTCCTTGCACACGATGCGCTGGTTAGTTTTCCATGGAGAATATACATGAATTTATACAAAAAATCGACAAAACAACAGGGAAGAAGGAAGAGGTGAGCGCATTTGGGCGCAGCACAAAAATGCGCTGTTCACCGCAGCGATCAGCGAAAAAGGCAGCAAGGGCTGACATACCCAATGTGCCCCGGTGTCACACCAAATAAAGAGGAAGCCTTATTAAGTGGCGCGGAGATGGCAACTCCAATAACTTGTAGTGCCCCTATTCCGAAAGAAAGCTCAGTCAGAATCGCTAGTCCTGAGGAGATGGATTTGGACACAAACGGAGTACAACTGCAGTCGTAGTAGAGCCGAAGAAAATGGCTCATCAGGAAATGGGCAGCAGTGGTGAAGCGTATACGGTTAGCAACGTTCCTCCAGAGGAACGTCAGCAAAGGCGTCAAAAACGGGCTGAGGGAACTTAAGGAACTATTAGATCGCATCTCCTTCTATAGGCAAATGTAGAGAACAGCAGAAGACGATTGGAGAGCAGGAACAGCTACACTCCCTGCTGAAAACGCTGCTTGCGTCAAACGGACCGCAGATAGCCCACTGCAAAGTAAACTAGGGAAAAGCGGGGAGAGGACGAGGTGCCTGAAGGAGACTTTATCGAAGTAGTTTCCACGGCCCAAAAAAAGAAGGCCAAGAAGGAGAAAAGAAAACAACTGACTACGCTGCCGGAGACACGTCTGTTCAAAGACAAGGAGGCTGCCAACCAGAAGTCAGTAGCAAAAAATACGAGGAAACAAAGAGGGACTAGACTGTCAGCTCTGCTCATTAGGCCGACGGAAGCCAAGACATTTGCAGAAACCATTAGTGAAATCCGCTACAGGATGAAACCCGAAGACAACGGAGCAGAGGTGCCTTCCATACGGGAAACGAGTGATGGCGGAGTTTTCGTCGAACTGGGCCCAAAGATGACTAACAAGAGTACGTTCTGCGAAGCGGTCAAAGGGTTATTAGGGGAGAAGGTTCTTGTTTCCCGCCTAGAGTCCATGTGCTCTCTAGAAATCCGGGATCTTGACTGTCTCACAGAATCGAATACTGTTGAACAGGCGCAAAGCATACTTGGTATATTGATGCGACCAGCAAGCGAATGGATGACTGCTCACGGTTTCAGCCTTGCGCTGGAAAAACCCGCCTTGATCAGAAGGAGAAATCCGAACCTGCGTCCCATATCGATCGGTAAGTTGACTATAGAGTCAAAACCAACGGTTAAATACCTTGGTTTAATGCTCGACTCGAAGATGAGCTTCTTCGAGTAAATAAAAGCAGCAGCGGACCGGGCTAGAGTCGACTAATGACGAATGTTGGGGGCCCTACATCTACTAGGAGACGTCTCCTAATGAGAACGACGCTGTCGGTTCTGCTCTATGGCACGGAGGTGTAGGCTGATGCCCTTGACAAGGAGGTGGACGGTCAGCGCCTTGCTCAAGTCGCGGGGAGCTTTGCGAGTGCGTCTGCTTATTGCACCCTCTCCGAACCCGTTGTGATGGTGATCGTGGGAGTAATCCCCCTTGCCCTCTTTGCCAAGGAGCGCAAAGCTTAAAAGAGGTGGTTGCCCGTAAAGAACGCCAACACATTCTTACCGAGTGGCAACTTTCTTGGTAAAATGAGTCAAGGGGCAGATGGACTGCATAGCTCATCGACAGTTTAGACAACTTAGACTCGTGGTTGAATCGAACGCACAGTGAGATTAATTACTTGCTTAGTCAATTTCTGAGCGGGCATGGAGGTTTTCAGTCTTAAATGCACAGGATTGAGAAGGCGCGATCCCCTGATTGTGTGTTCTGCAATGGAGTGCCGGACGACGCTGAACACACCTTTTTCTCTGGCGAGAGGTGCGACGGTTTTCATCAGCAGCTTTATGCAGACAAAGGGGAGCTCTTTCCAGACAACATTGTCAGAGAGATGCTGAAGAGCGTTGGCAGCTGGAGTCGGGTTGCGCATTATGTTTGGGCTCTTCTTATTGCGAAGAAGATTGAACTTGGCCGGCGGAGGGACCGGATAGCAAGGGGTTCCTTTAACTAATAGCTCCTTTCCTCCCCTCCCCTCCCATTGGTGAAAGGGATTCCCTGACTTGAAGGCTCCCAAAGCCGGGAAAGCGGGAGGGCTAGCCCGAAGTAATGTATCAAACGGTTCCTGGCTAGTTCTCTGATGACATGGAGGTGTTTAGTTGGTAGTTCGACAGCGCACTGCTGTGGGAGTTCAATACTCTGTGCGTAAACGCATTCGCCTAACCTACTAAGAAAAAAAAGACCTAATCTGGATGCGGTCGCGAGGCTTCGATTATCGTATCAATCTACTATTACTTCGTCCGGCCGTTTGATCTTTTTCCATCGACTTTGATGTTCAGACCAATCTTGGCAAGTGAATTATCGTTATTAACAATTAAGTAGCCATATATATAATCCGAGACACTTCTCTCACAATTTTTCCACGATCGATGCATGGGCCCCTTTTGGACGTGTTCATGGCACGTTACGCATGCTAAATTAGGTCTTGGGAACAGAGTTATCTCAACACAATTATTTTAAACAGTTTTCACATCAGAACACAGACTCTCGGTCTTATAACTCTTTCAACGTGAAAGATCCTAGCTGCCTTAACCAATGCAATCCAACTAATACAATGTTGTTCGTTAAATCGAAAATATGGCCGTTACACCAGCATAATATAAGAACAGTCCTGTAGCTTTTTCAGCCTCGCCACCAGCAAATAAGAAGAGGCTTTGGCATGCTGCATATTAATTTGACCAGGCTTTATATTTCTGGATATAAACTGAAGCGTAATACGCAACAGTCATCAAGCGTATCCCAGTGTGATACATAACTAAGCTTCGCCCCATATCGTACCGTCAAAAACCTGACCTCCTCATGATCGATATCTCTGAGAATTGCCGTATTTGAAATTGCATCATCCAGTTTTCCAGTTAACCCCATCTCCAGTCCACAATGTCTGGGATTTCCAGGAAAAAGCGGAGTGCCATATGGTGACTGTACCTAAGCACCTTCAGACTCTTCCCCCACGTTAGTGGATTCGTCCTTCTTAAGATTTATGAACTTCACCCTCCATTATCCGAAATTGATGCTCGGGTTCCGTTCACGTAGAATGCGAATGAAATTCCTACCCTCCTTCGAGGACCAGGTATGCAAAATTCGACTTGCTCGGTATTTACTATGGTGAACTTGGGCCGATTGTGCTGAACTCAAAATTGTTTCTTGAACCTCTTTGAGGCAGCTTTATCAGCGCACTCTTGATAAAAGAGACCTTTGCGAAAGCCTTGATTGCTAGTTCTCGGCATCGTTCCAGGTTCCGACATTTGTTTCTACTGGCACTCCCCGATGATGATAAATTTTCATTTCGACATTTTAATATTCATAGATAGCGCTACTATGGCAGCAGACAGAAACGGGACTGTAACTTGCCGTATGTCTTGTTCTCTGCCGCCTTCGTGTTCGTATCCATGTGGAAGGAGTCATCTTCGTTCAGAACTACCTCGCTGGTCACCTACCTTCCCCGCGGGATACGTGTATAGGTTGTTGCAAATGAAATGTCGGATATTTGAGTAAAATTTCAAAAAACTATAACTTTTATGAAACTTAATTTTATTAGTCAAAATAAGAACCAGCAGCTTCAATGCACTTCTCCCAACGAGATACAAGGGCATTTATTCCAGTTTCGTAAAAGTCTGGGTTTCTAGAGCTAAGAAATTCTTCAAAGGCACTTTTGACAGCTACTTCATTGCTGAATTGTTTCCCCGCCAAAAAGTGATCCAAATGCTTAAAAAAGTGGTAGTCGGTTGGCGAGAGGTCGGGTGAATATGGTGGATGAGGAAGAGTCTCATATCGTAATTCATTTAATTTTTGGACCGTCATTCTGGAAACATGAGGTCAGGCGTTATCATGGAGCAGTATCACTCCATCTCTGTTGACCAATCTAGGCCGCTGAACACGTAATTTCTCGTGCATTTCATCGAGTTGGGCACAATATTTCTCTGCATTAATTGTTTCAGCACGCTCCAAAAACGAATAATGAATAATTCCAGATGCAGACCACCAAACAGTTATCATTACCTTCTTCGGGTGAAGGCTCGGTTTTGGCATGTGTTGTGGAGGCTGAACGGCATCTAGCCATTGCGCTGATCTGCGACGGTTGTCGTACAATATCCACTTTTCATCGCATGTCACTATTCTGCGCAAAAAGGGATTGTTCCTGTTGCGGTTGAGTAGAGAACTGGATATTTCCATTCGCAGCGCCATGTTTTGCTCGTTGAGTTCATGCGGAACCCACTTATCAAGCTTCTTCACCTTTCCAAGCTGTTGTAAGTGCCGAGATACTGTCGAATAGTGTACGCCTATTTTCTCTGCAATGTCACGAATCGATGATCGGGGATCAGATTCCACTATCAAACGCAACTCGTCGTTGTCGATCGATAGTCCTGAGTGTCCACGAGGATCACTTTGGAGGGTCATGTCGCCTGATCGGAATTTTTCGAACCACCGCTGTGTGGTTCGTTCGTTTGCTGCGTCAGCTCCAAATGCTCTGCAAATGTTTCTGGTTGCCTCCGCTGCGTTGTGACCAAGTTTAAATTCATATAGAAAAAGTAGACGTTTTTGACTCCCTTCCATGCTTTTTTCTTTGAGTTTTACTTGGAACTTCAATGACGATTGAAACTGAAATGACTCCTTGATCGAACGAACGACTATTTATACTCAATTATCCCATACCACCAGAGTCACCTTGCGGCAGTTTTAAACATTAAAATCATAACTAACTTCACTTCATTGAAAAATCCGACATTTCATTTGCAACAACCTATAGAACTTAGTGCGGAGCACATCGAAGGATCGGCCACCACATATGTGTTCGTTTTACGCTAGTCTATTCTGCCCCGGGGGGGTTCACCCGGGATACAAAGATCCCCCTTCTTTGCGTCCGATGTCCTCATTCTTAAGGTGGTTCACTTTTTTCCGTATTCCCTTCTCTTGCCATCGACTTGAAGCTTTCGGATGTTCACGATGTCGGTGTCGGTTCATTCCATTTTCGCGTACCGTCGCCTTCCGCTCTTCCTATTAAGGGTGAACGATAGGATTCTAATAAGTAGGATTTAGGCGGACTACACCTCCTTCTTTCCGTAGATACTTCCTCTCCTTGGTCGACTGAGAAGTAGCACCACAGAAACATCCGCCATTGTCTGATTTCCAGTTTCCCCCAAGATGAGAATTTCCTTTTTTACTTTCCTCACTGGCCGTGTAGTAGACACTAAACGCAAGTTTTCCATTGAAGTAGAAAACATACCTTTGACAAATTTCTGCGTGAGGGCTTTTGAATTTGGTGAGACCTCCAAAATCCGTGCCTTACGCCGAAACATGGTTTCAAAGTTTGTCACTTCTTACCAATTGCAAAGATCCAATCCATATATTCAGTATTCATTTTTTGGACACCCAAGGTGGTGTTCTAGAGGGATATGAGCGATGTGAGTCCACTGAAGATTTTCAATTCACATTTAGTCTTCTGGTTCAAATAAAAATGAAGGACTCGTGCAATAAAAGCATTTGATTTCGATTAAAAACTGTATTTAAGATTTAGATGCGATTTTATGTAAATATTCACCATGGCCCCTTGTATATTATCTAAATCCAAAAATAGAATAACAACTTTCTCGGTTCGGTCATTCGAATATTTTTCCAAGGAAAAAGTATCTTCTCAAAATAACACGATAACTGGGTAAAATCAATATTCAACTTGGAATTCCGAAATCATTTCACCTTACGCTAAAAAGTTATTCCACTTGATTACAAAAGAAATTTACGATATGGCCCATATCTTCCTTTACGCCCAACATTAAAGTTCCATCTCGATTACTACTTGACGTACTTGAAATACCCAAAGGCAGCAAAAACAACTCCCCATGGACTGCATATATGACCGATATTTACAAGATATCACTGATTAACATACTACTCATATGCGTCCGCTTAAAATGGCAGATTTTATTGAAAATTTCATTGTAAACTGTTCTATAAAATTTGTGTGTAACCTACTTAATGTCAGCGCATGCACTTGAACACGTTGATGGGCACGACAATAATCCAAGTTTACACTTTCCAAGACTTTCTTCGGCGATATTCCAAGAGTTTTGCACGTCAAGATGCAAATATGCACGAGTGGAGCTGGTGGATGCGCTGCCTGCGAGGGTTCACTCCGCCATACTCTCCCAGATATCAGGAATTGACATTTTAATGGCGACATTTTATCGATCATTTAGTCGATAACGTAACGACCGTGTTAAAAAATGCCTACTTGTGATAACAGTTTATTTTATTATTATTATCGGACAATGAGGTTTTAAATATTTCGCATGTATGTGAAGGTCCCTGACGTGGCCAATGTAAGTGCGCCCTCAATTGCAAAGCTCGTAATTCGTAATCAATGGAATTTTTATCGTCTCTCAAGACGATACTCTGAAATGATTTTATTAAAAGTTATTACATTGTTTTGGAAGACGCAGGTACCTCCGAAAGCGGAAGTAAAGGAGGTAACGACACCAGCAAGTGATCCGCAAATGAGATGAGTATCTATCTCCATATAGGCGTCATGTCCGTATCGGGTGAACTGCCAAAAATCGCATTCACCGCCACATTTCATATCCCCCATTTACGTAACTTCATCAGTAATAAATCTCGTTATTAAACGATTCCCACGCAACAAGTGCATCGCTATTATCTGTTTCTCGTATTTCATGCAGTTTTTAGAGCATCCCGGGCTAACTTGCTTGGTGTCTACGCTAAGTAACCCACTAACTAGCTGGTAAGAGGAAAAAGTGCAATGGAAATGCAAGCCGCGATCGGCGATGCACCAACCAACGTCTAAGGTTAATTTCTCGACTCCAATTTCTACCATGGTTTTGCAAGAAGTCTACATGAGCTATTTTAGATTGCAAAGTGGTGTTGCCGTGGTAAATGTGAAGAAGACGCTGTGTTCTTAGGGGCTGGACCCCTTCATCGTGCCTCATTTTAATAAAAATTATTTGGGATGAATTATGAATACTCGAGAGAGTTTCTAGCCCCTAGAATTTTGTCATGTCACGGTTGTCAGTGCCAAATTTAGGCTTCATTTTGAGGATCATCCCCAAGTAAGTCTACACCTTGGAAACCCTAGCCACCATCTCAGACCGATAGCGCGACCATCTCTAATGCGAATGTATTTTCTAGTGAAGCAATTTATGCACAAGCAGATCGAGATACAGGTCAGACACTGGCTTACATCTTCTAAAACTCAACTCAACTTGCTAAGATAGTGGCAAAAAGGCGACGTGGTATATCTAAGGCTTTAATTCGTTTAGATTGTGGGTATGTGGGAGAGGTCACGCGGGGTCAGTGCTGCAAATAAGTGCATTACGATGAAATGTATTGCGCTATTCATAATGAACCTCTCTCTCGAGAAATGATGCTGGTGTCCACTCTTTTTTCATGTACGTATGCAATGTTATACTTGTTGTGATTTCAGAAATTGAAAGAAATGTCTGAGGGAATGGTGTATTTTGTAAAGGTCGACAGGGAGTTTGTAATTGATATGATTTATAAAGCGATCAGTAGTTTTGAAATGTTTCGGGATAAAAGATTTGTCATAGTCCATTTAGTCCTTGGATACCTGATTCCGTCAATCTTTTTAAAAAGGAGTAACCACTGAAAATAATTTCATATGAAAAGTTCCTATACTTTCAGAGAGGTGAATATTTAAAGAATGGTAGAAATGTAGTCCTTTAGAGTCACTTGTATAAAACAACCAGAGGGACGCTCAAAATTCGATTTACGGTTACCATTGTCTGCTAAATAAGCATAGGACACCAGCCACACCTATGTACCATCAATTATAATCGTTGACACAATCATAAAATTGAATCTGGACCACTTCATTCGAGATGGTTCGCTACAGAACTACGATGCACTGCGGGGGGTAAAGCGGTCAGCATTGCGATTCGCTCTGATTTGACTCAGGTACACAACTAAGTAGACTGGCATCAGATATCTAGTCATGATTCAAAGCCCTCTGTCACCAGTGACATTTAAACTATGGGCTTTTACTGTGACAGCCTAGTTTGCGCAAATCTGCTTCAACTTTCTCCATGACTTCCAAGGAAAATACACTGAGGTGACTCAATCGCCGGCTGTCTTGAGATAGTGGATTCCATTGCATTAGCATAGCCAGCAAAGAAGTTGTTGGACACTCTTCACGTGTGACCCATGTATTGCTACTTCCCCCTTCTTTGATACTCATGTTCACGTTCCTATTCCTCTTGTGTTTCTCCCATCTGATCACCTCCCGCCTAAGTTTCTTAGAGCGCGCTTTAAGTTATGAGAGCCTCCAGTCTAACTGCATCGGCTGTAAACCTCGTTTTGTAAAATCCGAACTGATTACTGAAAATCAGACCACCCTCTTTTTCGACAGTTAAAGGTAATGTATTACAGATTAGTCATTCGAGTTGGTTTTATTTAGAAAGCATGTCAGGTGGTAGGTTCACCCAAAGGTTTGTTTGGCTAAGAACTGAGCATTAGCTTCTACTTCAATATCAGCTTTTAATTTTTGGAATGCACCTTCTTCTATACATACGGTGAATGCCTGGTAAATCAATTACTATTTTTTATGGATTCAAAAGACGATTAGCCCCGTAAAGTATTATTTCGCAGGGTGACTCCGGTTTACACCAGCACGATTAAGTCAGGCGTCCGTTGCATAAATTTTTGCGTTTATCGTGCTCCAATTTTGATTTCAGCATCTCATCCACGAGATAACGGGGGCTGCTGTTTAACCTCCCTCTTTTAATCGCGTACCTCGGACAATAATCCAGCTCCTCGGGTGTAGTGGCGCATTCGCGACAGTCTGGGGACTTACTTAATTCGAAGCGATACAAATACTTCCTATAACCACCGTATCCCCTAAGGAACTGTGTTAGGTGGTAATTCAATTCTCCTTGTTTTCGCAGGACAGAGTTAGTTAGTTAGTTTAGTTAACTGGGGGGAGCCGCAGCTCCGAGCACTCAGGCCATTGTTAGGCCCATTGTACTATCCCCGTAAGTTGCCTATTCCATGGCTTCCCGCCTACGGTGCTCTCAGGCTTTAGCGAATCTTAGAACATTCTCCAGAGGCAGAGAGTGTGCAGATTCTTCATTGAAGAAAACCTTGCCAAGGTGTCTTCGTCTGAGACCTGAGGATGCCGGGCAACTGCATAAAAAGTGCAGGGCCGTCTCCTCCTCCTCATCACATTGGCTGCACACAGCCGAAACTACTACCCCAATCTTTTCCATATGGTAGTTTAAGGGGCAGTGTCCCGTCAAAAGCCCTACTAGGGTTTTCATGTCCCACTTCTTAAGGGACAACAAAAATGCCGCTCTAGTGGCCCTAGGCTCCTTCACAAGGATTTTCGCTTGCGGCAAAAGTCCAAATTTCTCCACTCGGTTGCGTGAATCTTTGCAATTTCACCCTTCAGAGTAGACTCGACAGTAGATGGTCGGATTCCAAGAACCGGTTCTGGCCCCACCATTGTGGATCCAGACCCTCGCGAGCCAGTTTGTCAGCCTCTTTATTACTGACGATGTTAGAGTGCCCCGGCACCCACATCAAGAATGTTTCGTTCAGTCGGCTAAGTTTCAGCAGCACCTGATGACAACTCCACACCAACTGGCTTGATATGTTGTTGCCATTTAGTGCTGATAATGCCGCCCGACTGTCGGAACAGATTCGAATGGTGCAACCCCTCCATTTTTGTCGCAGACATTTTTCTGCTGCCAATGAAATGGCATATATCTCCGCCTGGAATATGGTCGGCATTTTTCCGAGAGGTCGGGCCAGTTCTATAACCGGATTCTCCGAGAACACCCCTGCCCCTGATCCATAATCCATGACTGACCCTTCGGTGAAGATTATTAGGTTTGTAACCTGAAAAGACTCATGGCCACTTGTCGACCATTCTTCTCTTTCGGTGATTACGACAGTGTATGTCTTTTGAAAGACGAATCTGGCAACCATATGATCGGTAGGCATCAGGGCTACAGGATGTTTTCCAAGGAATTACCAGATAGACGCATGACCGTTTGATTGGCCGCCTTTTGACGCCCCAATGGTATCGAGCCTATATGCGTCGTTCGCCGCATTTCACCTTCAAGGGCGTATTCCTTTTCAGACATCGCCTTTTCAATTTTTGCCGTAAGTTCATGGAGAGCTGTCTCCGTGGATTTGCCTTTCTGGTAGGCGTGTTACCTATGGTGAAGTGGCCACTTAGGAACGTGTTTGTCCCTTATGAACTGATCTACCAGTCTTTCTAGTCCTTTTAGTAGAAAAGGTGTTAGGCTGATCGGTCGAAAGCTTTTTCCGTCTGTGTAAGTGGGTTTTCCTGGTTTGGGAATGAACAACACCTTCAAATCCGCCATTTAATTGGAATATAAGCGTGTGCTAGGCATGCACGATATATATTCCGAATGTGTAGACCCAAGGCATCCATTCCTTCTATTACTAGCGCAGGGATGATGCCACCCGGACCTGCAGACTTGTATCTTTGGAACGAGTTAAATGCCCATTTTACTCGCTCCAGTGATACTACTTTGCATGCCAGATTCCAGTCTCTCGGTTGAGGGCTGTATGCACCTGTTGGCCCCGAGATTAGATTTTGGATGCTGCCTGGGCAGTGTACTTCAACAAATGATTTGCCGTTTCTTCATCGCTTTCTTTGTACTTCCCATTCTGTAAACGTAAGTAACCCAGTTTCTGGCTACGTTCTTTGACCAGAATCCGCTTCAGCTTTGAAGTTGCCTCAAGAGAGTTAGTCTCTTCGCAAAAGCGTCTCCAAGATGATCGTTTAGCCGATCTTATGCTCTTCTTTGCCTCTTTATAGCGATTCCAGCTAGTGCTTGATTCACCCTTCAGGGCACGACAAAGGAGCATCCTTGTCGCTCTCCTCTGTTTTGCCAAATCCGAGTTCCACCATGGTTTTTTACCTTTCTTTGGCATCTTGAGTGGACAGCTTTCTTCGAAACCTTCTCTCATGCTAGTTGTGATCATCTGGGTTGTCTTCTCAATTCCAGCAATGGATTTGATGCGCTTCCCAGGGATCATGACTCGAGCGCTCAATTCTATTTGATACATTACCCAATCTGTTTTCCTCGGATTCCGAAATGGAGTGGGTGGAGGTGGATCCATGCCCATAAGGAAATCAATCCGCCTGTGATCCGAGAGTGTGATATCGTTTGATACTCTCTACTCTCCGATCAGATCCGCGATGTCAGGAGATACCACCGTGATGTCGACGACCTCTCGCCTGACCACGTTGAAGAAAGTGGATTCATTACCCACATTTAGGATCTGCAAATCGGTTCCTACTAGATACTCCAGTAGTCTCGATCCTCTTGCATTGATGTTCGAACTTCCCTAGTATATCTCGTGAGCGTTGACGTCACATCCTGCTATTACTCCCAAGCCTCTACTTTTAGCATATTGGATAGCTCTGATAAATATTCCACTGGGAACGTCTTCTGCGTCGTAGGGGAAATATGCAGAGCACCATAGTATCTCTTTATTTCCCTGTTGACTTTTTATGGTTAGCTTAGCCGATGTAGTGTCGTATCACATAGGTCGTTAACCAGGTTAGCCTGGAAGTCTTTAGAGACTACCATGCAGGTGCGGGGTCGATCGCTTCCATTGGCATACAATAGGTCAGCATGTTGGAAGTTTGGGCCCAACAACCCACGGTTCTTGTATGAGGTATATAAATGTCTTGCAGCTATTGATCCGACGGCTGATAAGTGCAGTCGCCGCTTTACAATGCTGGAAATTTACTTGGGAAATGTGGCACCTCACCTACGTTTCAGATGTAGATGCCGGGGGCTACATGTCCCCTTCAATGGTTTTAGGAGCCAACACTTGTAACGTGACGGTCCCCAGCCCATAGTAGAGCCAGCAACCCGATTTTTCCCGAACCTTCTTAACATCGGGTTCGGGAACGCCGATAGTGAGAAAAGTTCCCGGCCTATTTGTTCTCTCTCCTGTTTTGCTGCCTAGCAGCAACCAGGTGTAAGCGTTAAGGTTGTTCTGTACACCAAGTTGTTCCAGAACCCCAACACTATTTCGCTCTTCTTCTGGAAGCCAGGGAAAACACTTTTTGATCGATGGAAGCTCAGAGACCCTTTTCAAGGTTAGTCGCGCACCCTCCCATACATCGTTAAGGGAGGAGCAGTACTGAGCCACTCGTTCGTGTCTTCACATCTCTCAATGCACGGGATCAATTTATGGGTCCAGCGGCCTATTCCGAAATTATCCCACCGTTGTTGCCATCTTCTCTACAGCTTCTTCCTAGCGGATTTTTGGAAGTCCGCAATCTCATCGACCGGATATGCCTTCCTTCTTCGGTGGAAGCAGTGTGTCTCAGGGGTCGTTGGCGACCTTAAGCGGGTCGCTTACACTACAGGGTGTAATGTCCCCAGGGTGTCCGAGTGAGTAGATCTGCCCCCTAGCTGGCAGTAAACCTATGTCCTAGGCAGTAGCCTTCAGAAAGCTTTTCGGTGAAGAGTGAACGGCGAATGACCCGTACACGTCGGGACACACTGGGAGTCCCTGGAGCCGCCAACAGCTCTCTGTCGACATCGATGGGGTGATGTGAGCGTAACTCTGCCAAGGTGGTAGTTGTGACGTGTATCAGGAGCCAGCCCCTTCGGGACCCTGATCGGGTAGTGTGCATTGAACAGATATCGAGCGCTAATTCGTCCGTGAATTCCGGAATCAGCTAAGCGTAGGTCAGGCCTCAGGGAACTGCGGTAGGAGCTGAGTCCCCAAGGGTAGACCCGTTTCTGACTTTTGCGGCCCGCTCCCTTGCAGACGGTGCGCTGGTTAATTTTCCATGGAGAATAAATATAAACCAACAAAAAAAAATCGGCGAAATAGCAGAGGAAGAGCTGTGTGCGTTTGGGCGCAGCACAAAAATGCGCCGTTCGTCCCAACGATCAGGGAAAGAGATCGTAAGGACTGATATACTCGATGTGACACCGGGGCCTGCAAATAAATTGCCTTACCAGGTGGCACGACGGTGCGGGGACGGCAACTCCAATACCATGTAGTGCCGTTGTCCCGAAAGAAAGCCCAGTCAGAACCGCTAATCCTGAGTAGGTGGATTCGAACGCGAACCAAGTACAAGTGCAGTCGACCACCTTAGCCAGAGCCGAAGAGAAAAGGCTCATCAGCAAATGCGCGGCAGTGATAGAGCAAATGCGTCAAAAACGGACCGATAGATCTGAACTGAACTATTGGATCGCATCCCCTTCCACAGGCAAAGGTGGAAAATAGCACGACGATTGGAAACCAGAAACAGCCGCACTCCCCGCTGAAAACACTGCTAACACCAAACCGACTGCAGATAACCCCCTGCAAAGCGAACTGGGGATAAATTGGAAAGAGGATGACGTGCCTGAAAGAGACTTTATCAAAGTAGTTTCCAGGGCCCAAGGATAAAACGAAACAACTGACTACGCCGCCAGAGATTCGTCTCTCCAAAGACAAGGAGGCTGCAGCCAGAAGCCAGTGCAGAAACGAAGAAGGACTCGACCGTCAGCTCTGCTCATTAAGCCGATGGAAGGCAACACCTTCCTTCCTTGATAAAATCTGCTACAGGATGAAACCTGAAGACAACGGAGCAGAGGTGTCTTCCATACGGACAACGGGGTGTGGCGAACTCGTCGAACAGGATCCGAAGACGACTAGCAAGAGTACGTTCTGCGAAGCAGTTAAGCGGTTGTTGGGGAAGAAGGGCCTTGTTTTCAGTCTAAAGCTTATATGCTCTACCACAATCGTAAGAGAGGGATGGCTGGAAAGGAACAGAATTGTCGACATGTCCTGGGGATGACATACCAGGGACATATATGGTGGCAGTGTTTCTTCCCAAAGCCGCAGTGCTAGAGATGGAGAATCTCATGGGCTTCCTAATTGTTCAGAATGATGATCTCTATATGCAATCAAGGAGAGTTTTCAGAAACAAATCGGAGAATAAAGGTAAACTCGTCACAATCGCGGTAGATGATCGATCTCAGAAGGCATTTAAGCGTCAAAACTGTCAAATCAATTTGGTAACATGCTTGTGCAGGTGCAACAAAATTTTGCCTGAAATCCTAACAACGAACGAAAGGCGATATATACCAAGGGCGTAAAGGTGGGTAAAAGTGGTTTTTATTCCAGTAGCGGCTAAAAGAGATCAGTTTCGCTCCAAATCTTCAGATCAATTTGCTAACATCGTTCGCATTCCAAACGGTGTGGTAATGAATGAGCTTCTAGGAGAGCTCAAAAATAATAGACTACAATTCTACTGTGAAATGAATATGAATTTTTTATTTCTCACATACCGATGCTTCGAGGACCAGTGAGTTTTAGTCTAAAGACTAAAATTTTGTCTTATCTTGTTTGATTTCTCCTCACTGGAATACAAGGCCAGGGGCACGCTGACCACATTGTTTTAATCTGTAGGGGCAAATATGAGGATACCCTCTGGACTAGGAGTTACTAGTGTGTGCTGCAGGAAGGCGGCGCTACGCGTCAATCTAGCCAAAGCCACTATGTTATCATTTACTAGGAAGCGCAGGCTTGACCACCATTAGGTTACATGGCATGGAGGTGAAACGAGAAGCAAAGGTCAAATATATGGTAATTACACTAACCAATAGTTATTCTGGAAGATGCGTGTTAGAAAGCTATGATGTTTCTGATTACGAAGACAATACTTTGGATAGATACTGCAATAGTAAGGCTGCTATATACGAGTTAAAACAGCAACTGATTACCTGGTTCACTGATGGATCTCTCACAGCATAGGGTATGAGCGCTGGAATCATTAGTCCAAGGAAAACTTACGTAGAACAAACGGGTAAGCACACCAGCATATTGTACCTGCTTTTACGTTGGGAGGAACTTTATGGGGCAAAATATTGCTATTCGGACTGATAGTCAAGCGGCGATCAAGGAGATTGCCTTGAAAAACTGAATACGCTTGGCCAGTACAACAAGATCTGGCAATGTTGAGTTAGAAGAAAATGAGACAGTAGACGAACTGGCTAGGAAGGGTGCAGGGACACCTCTAAACCCTTCTGTAGATTTGGAATCGAGTTCATGGCTACGACATTAAGAAGTAAAGCTGAGGTAACTATACTGGGCGAATCTATCAAAAATAGAGTGCTCCGGCAAAAAAAATAGACTGATGATTTCGTCCAGGGCAGAGGCAGCTCATTACATGCTGCCTCACCTCTGCCTTAGAAGCAGCGTGACCGACAAAACCATCGGTAAACTCTTTTGAAGAACTTGCGTGTTTAACCCAAAAAGAGGACTCCGTGGACTACAAGAGAGGAAGTTAGTTGCTTCTCAAGTGGTCTGGTCCATTATCAAGTGAATGCGGACTCAAGACTCCTAGCACTCCAGGTTGCTCCAAGGACTGCTTAAACCTTACCAATTGGAATCTCCGGATTATAATGGGAATATTCACTAGCCACTGCCAACTAAACTATTACCTGGGAAAGCTAAGGACATTTACGGACTTTGCCTGCGGGTTCATGAAGGTAGGTAATGTATTAAAATGCTTTACGGTTGTAGGCTTGCTTGACATACTGTAGTTAATAGGTAAACTATAACCAGTAAAAAGGTCACAATACTTCCTTTGGGACATAGGTGCCTTAACCGAACAATAATCGATAAATAAACAAGTCGGGAAACCGGCAGCTCGCCGCTTGAGGTATGAAATGTTTTGTTTGCTTCTTTTGTGAGTATATTTGAGTACAGAACTATCTCATTTGTACGTAGCCCGTTATGTACACGCATTTGGCATGTCAGACTACTCACTTTAGTGTAATATTGATACTTGTTTGCAATAAATTTACACTATAAAATCAATTTTGAGCTACTGTAACTTTGTTAGCAATAGTATGATTTTGCTCATAAAATAAAGTCCCAGGTTTAGACGGCATTCCGGATAAAGCGCTGACAGTGGCCGTCGAAACAGTTCCAAGGTGATTCGCGGAAATATTTACGAGGTGCCCCATAGATGGGATTTTCCCGAAAGAGTGGAGGAAACAGAAGCTTATGCTAATCCCGAAAAAGTAATGGAGGCCAATGAGTCTTACGCGGTAGTTACTCTCGACGTGAAAAATGCCTTTAATACCATAAAATGCAGTAGAACATTTGCGGCTTTAGCCTAATTGGGCGCTCCTAAATAGCTGGCTCACATAGTCATGGAATTTCCCCGGGGGAGGATATTGTATTACCTAAGACGTATACAACAATCTGCGGGGTTCCACAGGGATCAGTCTTCAGTTCTCGCCTGTGGATAATCATTTATAACGGAATTTTTAAGTTGCAACTACCCAAAGGAGTGACAATCATTGGCTTCGCAGACGATATCGGAGACACTATCGTGGCACACCAAGGCAATTTTTGAAATCAGGTCTTGGAGAAAGAGGCTGGTCTGATACACCAAGCAAAGGAAGCAGACGTCGATAAAGATCAGGATTGGTAAACACATTATTCGCAACCAACGCTTAAATACCTAGGATTCATGGTGGACTAAAGACTGAAATTCAAGTCCCATTTTGAAAATTTAGCAACCAAAGCTTCCAGAGTAGTTACATTGTTGGCAAGAATGTTACCAAATATAGGTGGTCCTAGGCAGAGCCGTCGGCTTGTGATCTTGCTTTATGCAGCTCCAGTCTGGGCAACGTCTTTGAAGTTGGAAGCAAATAGTATAAAATTCGCAGCCCCATACCGATTGAGTGCATTCCAAACGTCGTGGGCTTGCCGTACAACTTCAGACGACGCAGCTTGTGTGATAGCAGTCATGATTGCCATTAATGATTCACCTAAAGGACGCTGGACACTAAAGATTATTCCAGATGTCTCTAAATTGATCAAACGAAGGCATGGTGAGGTTAGTTACCACCTAACTCAATTCTTAAACGGACATGGAGGGTACCGCGGATACCTTTATCGCTTCGGGGGTTACGAACATGTTATTTTTAACTGCCCGCGATTCACCGCACACAGAGCGGAGGCGGAAACTGACGCCAGGGCACGGTTGACACCCGAGAATATCGTGAATCACGTGCTAGCCTCTGAAACATTTTGGAGGACGGTAGAAAAATTAATGAAAGCGATCCACAATCTGCTGAGTAGGGAGGAGCTTCGGGGGAAAGTTACAAATAACGACACGAGCCGCAATTCATAACTGATCCTGCCCCGCGACATAATACCGAGATGGCAGTCTCGCGAGGTAAGGGAAGGAGAAGGAGGTGGTTTTAGTGAGTAAAAGTCTCACATAATCGTATGACAGGAGCCGGCGATAGGTTTTGAACCTTCCTACCTTGTAACGTATAAAAAAACAAAAAAAAAAGACAGACAAACAGACATTGAAAGGCTTCCACTACCATCGAGCTTGGAACCCTGGGCAACGAAATCAAGAGGCTAACATTAAAATAACTCAACTATGCTTCAGTAGGGTGACTTCATTAAGTATATTGAATAGCAGCTAGGATTACTAGAAAAGTAGATAAAAACTTAGTTGGGGTAATCTTTCTCCACAATTTAAACCGACCGAATCGATGGAAGTTTCTGGAAGGAGGAGTAAAACTTATACTCATTTGTTGAAATAATTAAGTTGCCCAGCTACTTACGCAGTTGAGAAAAATATATGAAGAATTTAGAGTTATATTGAATAACCGTAATAATGTAACCGATTTTTCATTTTTTTACGCTGATATAAGTTTCTGCATAGAAAAATAGTGAACTAGCTTCAAGCATCTTGGACCATAATTGAATGTTTGTTTCATCATTTTATCCACATTTGTAAGACTCTACTATAATCTCCCGACTTAAACGTGTCCATAATTAAATGCCTTCAACTAACTCAACTTGATGCTGCTATTACTAGACGAAGCCAAAAAATATAACCAAGGCAACCTAACTCCAATAAAAAGTCTTTTTACTACGACACACCATCCATACCGTGTTCCGTCTTCCTTGCTCAGTAGTTCTTTTTGCGTAGAAGAAATGTCTTGTAAAGCACCTTGTTACCTCGACACCTACCACCATGAAATGTTCGAATGCGTGGGCTCAAAGCAATAAATGTCTTGTAATACGATTCTCACGATTTCTCGGAAGCTAACTACCTTCTTATATTGTAACTTGGTGGTGCCCTGTGCAGGGAGAACAAGAAAAGTTTAGATTCTGTGTAATCTTATACGAGATGGACAATATTGGCTCTGATTATGCCGATAAGTTAAACTTGAATTTGAAATTCGATCAGTTGACTGCACTTCTGGAGGATACAAAGAAGTGGTAATAGGACAGACGCCCTCACTGCTGGTAAAAGTCAACTACTTTAGTGGAACTCCTTAAGTAAAAGTAGGCAAGTATCTTTTCATTGTGGAGCAACAACTTTTCACTACCCTTCAGTACCATCCATTGACGAACGAGAGAAACTAAATTCTGACCCTCTTGTGCAGTGAATTTCACCGTGTTCTCCATTTCATATTCAGAACAAATTCATCATATTTATAACAAATCATTGACCGTTCACTTCAAACTACAAATCGTCATAAATCTTTCATTTCAAACTAGAACCAATCCACCTAGAAAAATACTCACCTCAAAACTTCACCGGAATTCCTGAGAAATTGAAAGATATCCGAGAGTCAAGAAACAAAGTAAATTCGATCGTCAAACTAATTTATATAGTCAACGAAAGTCATGTATTATCTCGCGCGGCACCTGGAAATAAAGATTTATCTAGACGCCATCGGATGTGCTGTAGAAGATCAAGTCGACATCCATAACAATTTCTCGACCTCGAAACTTAAATGAGAAACGATTTATACATAATAATTTATCTCGGAATATTGTGTAAAATGTCACTCTATTGATATTAATTTTTCAAAGAAAATCCAGAAACGATAGAATGTTTACTACAAATAAGATGGCACAAAAAAGACATTTTCATATAATAAGTCCGCGGCGATGTATATTTTATAATGATGACATGATGATCGTTGTGGTTCGAATCGAATCAAAAGAGCGATCTGAGTGTGTGGGTTGAAATGTTTTCTGTGAACTAAAAATCGATTAAATTAGAAAAATAGATAATGGGGGTTTTATGGATACTTTATTTTTTCAAAAAGGTAATGAATTCTAAATGGAGTCACTGTCATATCGTTGCCGCGATCAAGATCGTCAATGTCGTTATGAGTGGTTTCAATGGCACGAGAAAACGTTCCCTAGAGGTGAACCCAATAAAGACTTCATAACCAGCTTCACAGGTATTCAACACTGGGACAGCGGGTTAATAATTTCCGCCAATTCGTAAACTAGTGCAACACTGGAGTAAGCTGCATAAACTATGCATTTTTGCATTATTCGAATGGGCATCCAGATAGTCCATTACTGTTCGCTTTGTCCAGTTTTTGAGATTTCACTATCTTTTTAATTCTTCCGCAAATTATATTATTCTTTGATTACAGCGATTTGAATGCGCTTTTGAGCCAAATTATTTACCTGGGTTAAGAGACCAACTTCCCAGGATATAAGGGCGAATCTTCTTCTTTTTCTTCAGCATTTGTCTCGTTCACAGGCGGGGTCGGCTCATCGTGATCGGTTTTGCCACTTTATTGCCTGCTCTGGATGCAGCGTATCAAGCCACCGTTGTCGGCCAGCCTTTTTGTCGTTCACCATCCACTTCGATGTTCAGGCCAATCTTGGCAAGTGAATTCTCGTTAGCGCGAAATACGTGGCCGTACCATCGAAGACGCCTCTCTCGCAGTTTTTTCTCGATCGGTGCAACCCCATATTGATCGCGGATATCCTCATTTCGGATGTGATCAAAACGTGTCTTGCCACTAGTCTGACGTGAATATAAATTCAAAAAGGATGGGACGGCTCGACCAATCTCCGAGTACATTACGATTCACCCGAATTGTCAAAGACCCAAAAGCTTGGGACTCATACGAACCAAAAAATATAACCAAGGCAACCTAACTCCAAAAGCTTGGGACTCATACGTGGCTTGCCGAGTATCCAAGACCTAGAAACTCCTTAGAAGAGTAATTAAACGACAACCGTATGGATGTGGCTTCACGACGGAGAAGTTGACAACAACTTTTGGTGACCACTCAACGAATCGACTACTCCGATAAATGGAAAAAAAGGGACACTCAAAGAGCCCGAAACCTTTGACCAGTTAGAAACTGGGTCAAGTGATAGTGGGAGGACATCTCCATAGCTGCACATAATCCAAACAGAATATTTGGAATCAACCTGTACGTCCACCTCGCCTTGTGAAAATTATCCGAACGCTCCTTCCACACCCTGATTGTGCACGCTCTCTCTTCTCGTTGATTTTCGGTATTATGATCACTACGTGCTTTCCAATTGTATAGTGTTCTCCTCAGCCAAAATATCAACGGGCACCATTCCCGCAACTATGAAAGCTGCTTCATCTGACGTTTGGCTTTCGTTCAAATTGGTGTTGCATATAGTAAAATGGACGAACACACTCTGGCTAGCAACAGCTTCCTTGGTGGTTGACTCCAGCAATATTGGCATCATGCCAGTTAACGCACTTACAACTTTTATTGCTTTCTCGCCCGTGCAGCTCAAGTGTTCCTTGAAGATCAATCAATGATCCAACATAACGTCGAGGTATTTGATGAAATGCTTGGACTGCACCAAATGCTGTCCCACGCGAAACCGTAGAAGTTCATTCAGTATGCGTCGGCCGGCGAGCAGAGTCTCAGTTTTATGTTACGCCAACACTAGTCCAAGCGATACCAACCAATCTATGATCAACGTAACTGTAACATGCCCACATAATCCACATCCTCCAGGTGTTTGTCTACTACACAATTGCAATATTGTCTACATAGCCGATAAGGATAGCTTGTTACGGGAGTTTGATGTGCAACACATGATCATACATCATGTTATAGAGCAGTAGACCCAGCACTAATCCTTAAGGCACTGCGGCGGTTATCACGTATTCAAACAGGCCTACATCAGTGTCATAGAGGACCTTTCTATTCACGAAATAATTCTTAACGATATGCTGAATATACGTGGCTTAAGCGCCATTGCGCTGAGTTGAGAGCATTTTTCACGTCGAGGGTAATGATGGCGCAGTATTTTTTGGCACCGCCTGCAGTTGTTTCCTACGCTAGATTGACTATCGCGTTGTGAGCATCCAACCTTGATCGCTCGGTGAAAAAACCGTATTGTTGTGTTGACATGCTTCCTGTTTCCTCTACAATTGATAACAGCCGGTTGCATATAATGCGTTCCAATAATTTTACCATGCTGTCCAGCAAACAAATGGTTAACCACACTTTCGTAGCAGCACTAGCATTTGCCTTTTTCATTGAGTCGGGAAGGTGCCCTTCTTCCAAGCAGGTATTAAAAGTGAAAAAGGAATCACTCCGGTATTACTTTTACCACCGCCTTCAAAATCACGTTCAAGATTCGGTCCAGCCCGGGTGTTTTTTCAGCCCCTACCCTTTCGCAGGCAATGATAAGCTCATCCTCTATGCTACTTGGGATACCCTTTGGGGGATGCTCTCCTTCAAACACAATGGTGCATTTGCTTTGATGTGGGAGTAGAGTGGTCACTATTCTTCGGAATAAAACTGGGGAATTTATCCGCGGGGCCCTGCTTCTTTCAACTTAGCCATTGCCGCTCTATAGGCTCCTTCTCACAAGTTGATGTCGGCCTCTTCGCAGGGTTATTTAAATTGGTTCTGTCTACTTTCGTGGATCGCCTTTCGAAGCTCTCTACGAAAAGTTTTGCACATCGCCCTTCTCTGTGCAAATTGCCGCTCATCATTTGCACGTTGGTAGACGCAGTCGTATGATTTCGTCATTCCACCACGGTTCCGGTAATCAGGGAGCGTCATTCTTGCGCGTTGCCATAGATTCATCACAAGCTGCGATCATACTTCTGATAATTTGCTCAGATTTTTTACTCGCTGTACGTGTTGGTGTGGAAATATCTCTAAATATATCAGTGAACCGCGTCAAACATTTTTCAATTCCGCTGCTTCATCCGGCATGATTTTATGCCTTTCAGATGCTTCATTCTCCTGTTTTCTGTTATGGTCGCTATGCTTGTAGTGTTCACTAATTCGCCAGGAAATGTCCTTCATCAACGCACTGCTTACAAAGGTAATATCTACTATTGAACCTATATTCCCGTTCCGAGAGTTTCAGGCACTTCCGATATAACAAAAACAAAGCTTCCAGCAATATGAACCCGCCGTAGTTAGGAACCTTACTTTCCTACTAACTGGGGAATGGGGACCATGCATTGAAATCTGCCGCAATGACATTGGTAGATCTCACATTTGCGTCTAATGCCAGTTCATCTAACATTTGCTGATATTCCACGCTTGCTGCACTTGGCGGAACGTAGCAACTAAAGACATGAATACCATTAATTCTAGCTCTTATCAATCCAATGTTGCGTTCGGCCTTGCTGTTATCCCTTCGAACGGGTATTGCCCTGTCTTCCAAATTACCCTTTCTACTTATGTCGTGGCCTAATCGCCACGACCTGATCGAACTCTAGGACAGCCTGGTGTGCGGTCTCCAACGAATAAATCTTATTAACTCTGTGCTTTTGGTTCCCTTCTAGACAACGATCACTTTCTACTTCCTGCAGCGTGGCTCTCATCATCAAAAACTGCAACTTTATCCAAATGCATTCAGAGTCATTTTCAGAATTTCATACCAAGTTTCCTTTTCACCGCACTGGTCAGCTTCCAGCGACTTGTTTGTCCAAACATCTGGCAAACTGATGATTGTCGTTTGAGTTCCAGCGTATGCTTTCCGCAAATTCTTTATTGCGTCGACATGACCGTCTGGAATTTGAAATTGCCACGTCCATTCTATTCAAATGTCCTCCGTCATCGTGATGTCGTCAGCGTTCCTGCACTCCGCAGTTATCTCGTGGGTTAATTGTCCCACCGTAACTTCCTCAAATAAGGATCTACCAACTAAGTTCTGGTAGTTCAGCGTCCTTATGCCCTGCATCTTCCGAAGCTCCAAGAGTAGTTCTCTCTTCTGTGTTCTTCTGATCCATGTGGTATTGTCTCCCAGGCCACTTATTTGCTCCCATTCCCTGGGATTTAATTTGTGGAGCCAATTTAAAGTCCAAACGTCGCGCTCCCTTGGTTACTAGTTCTTTGGACCCCTGGATTTTCGTTGGTTTTGGAAGCTTCACATCAGTATCCTCCATTCTTTCTCTGCTCCTCTTTACGCCCTCTATAACATTCCACTTTGGACTAGTTTGAGTGGTTCGTACCATCCCTTTGGTAGCAATAAGTACCTGCTAAAATGGAGTAACCTTAGGACTTTGTAACTGTGCTTTATTCGCTGTAAATTGGTTCCTCGAGCCTAACTCACCAATAGCAGGTGTCTTTAAAGTTTCAAACAACCACCTTAGTATAGCGATGGACATTACGCTTCGGCTTGACGAATTTGTAGAGTGTGTTCAGGGTATAACCCACTTTCATCATCATCAATTTTTTCGTCGTTGAAATGCTCGGTTTTTTCCTCAATGAGCCCGGTGCAGCCTTTGCCACTATCAATACCTTCGTCCATCCATCCTTACGGATGTAGGTGGAAAGCATAGAATTTTACCACTTTGCTTAAGGGTATCCAGGTTCATTACCTCCTCCTTATCACTTGTTACAGTATCTACTTCCACTTTGTTCTTTAATATTAATGGTATTCCTTCATCCATATTTTTGTTCATGCATTTGCCCCAAATTCAGGCACACGCTCGCATTTACGACCACAGCCGTGGCAGTTTCCTTTCAGCTACTCCATAGAAGATCCTATACATCCTCCTCATACAGCTCTCAGGGTATCAGGATCGGAGACTAAAAATAGACATCGAGCTCCGCGAAGGGGACTTACTTTACTGAAGGTTATGAGAGATCAGACAATAAGTGGACTGAAAGACGTTACGTTACAGAAGGTCAAGGGAAATCAGACGATTAGCGGGCTGAAAGACAATTTCACAGGAATCAGAAAAACGCAGAAGGGAGAGTTCTTCTGGAGCTTCGAAAGACGCAGGACAGAAGAAACCTTAACTACCAAAAATTAGCTGGATGGATCCTTAACTGAGGAGGTTACACTGAGGCAATTACTCCACGAAATAACTATGAAGTACAAGCGAGATCACTACAAACGAGGACATATGGGGAGAACCGGTGCGGCAATTTCAAATCCTAAATGGTAATGTCGACACAATAAAGAACTTGCAGAAAGCATGCGGTGACAGGCAAGCGACAATAACCAGCTTGCCAGCAGTTTGGGCAAACAAGTTACTGGAAGCTGGGAAGGTCAAGGCTAGGTTGCCTGCAGAGTTTAGGAGAAAATATCTCCTGCTATGTGCTTTGAATATCTGGAAGTACGGTCATATAGCCAGATCTTGCACAAGCAACCACGATTAGTCTGACCTATATAGGTGGTGTGGTGAAAAAGGGCAGCTGGCACGAAATTCTGAAAAAGACCCTGAATGTATGTTGCGTAAAGATGCAGCTTTTGATGATAGGAGACCCGCCAGTAAAAGCTCAAATTAACGGCGTTTATGTCTGCAGTTGCTACACTCCGTCAAGCGCGTGGAATATGAGCAAATATTACATGAACTGGTGTTGGACGCAAGTCTACGATCCCCCATTGTCATCGCGGGACACATCAACGCATGGTGTACCGAGTGGAGAAACGCGGTTTCTAGTAACCGCGAACTGATATTGTTGGAAGCTTTCACTTCACTTGTTCACTGGACATTCTTCTTGTTAATATCGTGGAGGGAGAATAAGTTCAGTGGTAGATATTATCTTCGTAAACAGTGCACTGATGAAGCACATTACATCGGAAGTTAATGAATACTACACATATAACGACTATCTGGTTAGTGCAGCCAAGAATGGGGCATCCTACTGACATAAGATCACACCGGATGAAGCAGTTCAAAGATGTCGAAAGTGTACAAAGCTACTGTAGCTTTGTACTAATGAAGAGAGTAAGTTGCTCCCGAAATATATATATACATAAAATTGTTGTTTTGAGTAAGCTACTGGTCTATCGAGATTAGAGTCTCGAAGTGACTTAGATCACTTCATTCAAGCCCGTAACAGTACACTGCAGAATTACAGACCCCTGGCATTGCGCTCGCCCGAGATTATTACCCTGATTTGACTCAGGTACTCATTCACAACTGAGCGCCCAGTTTTATTGCGAAGAATGGCGATGACTCCATTTCCACAGCGAAGCAAATGCACTATTGCGGTCGAAAGAGAGTATCACCTAAAGTATATCCCAAGTATAACAGACCATGAGCTTACCATTGCCTAAGAAAAAGTAGGAGATAAAAAAGAACCCGGGCTGGAAAGAATACCGAAGGCGGATTTAAAGGCGGCGATAAAAGCAAGATCGAAGTGGCTCATTTCCCCTTTTAATATATGCTTGCAAGAGGGTACCTTTCCGACTGAGTGGAAAAGGCAAATATTGCCAGCCATTGACGTATCGTCCTATTTGTATGTGGGACAGTATATGAAAGCTGCTGGAGCACATTATATGCAAAAGGCTGCTGCAATCATAGAGGAAGCAGGATGCATGTGCATGTGCAACAAAACGATTTTCCTCTAGCCGACTAACGGTGGATGCTATCAACGCAGTAGTCAATCTGGCAGAGGAAATAATTGCAAGTATAAGGTGGCAAGACGGCACTGTTCCATCACCACCTTCGACTTGAGTAATCCTTTCAACTCAGCGCAACAGCTGCATATAATAAGATCTCTAAGCCAAATGAATGTGCTTACGTATATTTAGCTTATTATCAGGAATTATTTCGTGGATAGAAAACACTTCTATGACGTAGGCCCAGTTGGATATTTGATAACCGGCAGAGCGCGTAAAAGATCAGTTCTGCGCCCTAGGCTCTGAAGGATTTTTTGGGACAGCATGTGATGGAGTGCAAGGTTTCACCAAATAATAATATAATAATCGTTGGGGCAGCAATTCTTATTGGATTAAAATAGAATGCCCAAAATCACGGCGTGGCAGGAACGTTGGAATAATCCCCACAAGGAGTAGTGGACGCACAGGCTGATTCCAAACATCCAACTTCCGATTATACGTAGCTGTGGACATGTCCACTATCACTTGACTCAGTTTATAACTGGTCATGATGGATACCGTAGGTATTTACATCGTTTTGGATATGACTAATTTCCCTTCTGTCCTGAATGTCCAAACAAATACAAGGACCCAGAGCACATGTAACCTTAAAAACTGTGGACCCTCGGACAAGATCCAAGTCCCTTCTATCTATTGTTCGACTTCGTGTCCTTGCCCAAGGCCGAGGGAATGGGTTCGCCTGGACCCTGTGTCTAGGGATAACGTTTTTCGGACTTTCGGCGTCGGCTTGATGCTCTGCAGGACGTCGTTTCGAGCACGGAGAGACGAATCCTAGTATACGGTAATTTTAATGGCAGGGCCCCTGAGTGGGGCACGACACAGTCATATTCCCGAGGCAAATCGATTCTGGAAATGGCGGCGAGAACCGGGTTCGTAGCGTTAAACACCGGATCCACGCCAAAATTTCGGCGCCCAGACTATGAAGGAATCATTGGTGGGCTGGTGGCAAGTCCTAGATGACTTCACGGCAAATCATCACCAGTACATCGCGTTTGAAGTGGTTGACGCTACTTGTCGGCGAGCACCAACCCCACGCTTCCCTTGCCTATAGAATGTCGCGAGGGTGAACATCAGGAAGTTTGTGGAAGCTCTTGGAATAGGTAGAGCCGCGCTGGAGGACACTCTGGGAGATGGTAGCGTCACAGTTGACACCGTGATGGACCTGATAACGTCGACGATTGCCCCCTTTCGCCAAGAGAGAGCTCGAAGAAGCGGTTCTCACTATGAAAAATAAGAACATAAGAGCCTGATGACATCCCGGCGGAAGTTTACAAACTGGTGTTCCACCAGCACCCAGAGTTGCTGCTTGAGGCGCCCAACGCTTGCTTGAAGCAGGGTATTTTTCCTTGTCGCTACGAAGTGGACTCGCATTCATCAGCAAGGGTAAAGGAGACCAACTGCTGTGTATGCTTGACACGGCCGGTAAAGTGCTCCAGAACCTGGTCAGGAAGCGATCCGCGCTACTGGGGACTTCTCCCCAAGACAGTTCGGGTTCAGAACAGGGAGATCCACAGTGAATGCTATTATGGAGGCCATAGATGCAGTTTATCTAGCCGGGGCACATAGCCGCCGATCTCGACCGATAGTGTTCCTCATAGCACTTGATGTCAGAAATGCCTTCAATTCCGTAAGATGGACAGATGTAGATAGACTACGCGACCTATCGAAAATTTAGACCCGTGGCTGAATCGAACGCACGGTCAAATTGATTACTTCCTTACCCAACTTCTAAACGGACATGGAGGTTTCCAGTTTTACCTGCACAGGATCGCCATCTCCTGATTATATGTTCTGCAATGGAGTGACGGACGACGAACACACCTTTTTCTCTTCCAAAAGGTGGGACAGCTTTCGTCAACAACTTTATTCAGACACAGGGGAGCTCTCTCCAAATAACATTTTCAGAGAAATGCTGATGAACGTTGGTAGCTGGAATCGTATTGCGTATTATGTTCGGGTTGTTCTTATTGCGAAGAAGATTGGACCCGACCAGCGGAGGGACCGGATGGTAAGGGGTTCCCTGAACTAACAGCTCCCTTCCTCCTCTCCTCCATCGTTGGTGAAAAGGATTCCCTGACTTAAAGTCTCCCGAAGCTGCTATAGCGGGAGGACTAGCCCGAGGTAATGTGTCAAACGGTTCCAGGCTGATTTTCTGACGACAGCGAGGTGATTAGTTGGTAGTGCGACAGCGTACTTCGGGAATCCAACACTCTGTGCGTAAACGCATTGACCTACCCTACTACTATCATAATTAAGCTGATGTCGGAGGATCAGGCAAAATGCTTCCGCATAAGCTCAACATGCCCGGTCCGTCTAGTTGTTCACAGAACCAATAACTGCGTAAGGGGAGTAGATACTGTATTTTTGTTATATCAAACTGAGGAATTAATCTTATTTAGAATGGAGCGTTTCACCTTCATTCAAAGAAAATATGGCAAACATTCATTGGATTAATAAGTGTTATGTGTATTTTAAGGGGAAAGAAGCGATGAGAACATGGAGATGCATAATTTTCTTTTGCTCACATCTTGAATAGAGAATTCCGTGAAACACATATGTATATAGCTTGATGACCCCACCGCAAAGGATTATCATGGATTATTGTGAAATTGGCGATTTGATTGTAATAATTCCAACCTTTATCGAGTATCCATTACCATGTACTAAATTTGATTCATTTTTCCCATTTTTTCAAATGAAGAATATAGCATACTCGTCAAATCATAAAATATCTCCCAAACTATTGCTAAACGGTTGCATCCGTCTTCTATTCTATTCCTCACTAGTCTTCCCGACTTTGGTGTCAATGAATACCCACATGATCCACCAAAATCATCATCAGCATCAGTTTGGGACCAAAATTGATTGCAACTAACCTCGAATTACTATCAAACTTGAACAATACGAAATTCATCACAATGAAAGTAAATTCATTGAGAACAAAACGCAGCTCGACCATCATCTCGATGATTATATCCTCGACGTACCCGGTCCAATTCATGCCAGTACCTACAGATGTATCTTCACTATTAATCTACTTTTCGCTCAATAATAACATGGACCATAAGAGGCGCGTGCAAAGAATCGATTAATTTCATTTTGGTGGGTATCTATGTATATTATCTGCAGAATGCGCTGCGGCGCTGAGAGTGTGTATATATGATCATTTTAATTCGATCGGAAAGGAAGATCCGTGAAATCGTATGGCAACAACTGGCAATCATATGAACTTTAGAGCCGAGCGAAGGCTCACCAAAATTATCTCTTCAGATCGATCTTTATAATTACAACTGCCCAATACACCCACCTACACAACACACCGTGGGCGGCTTACCTATGCTCTAATCTTGATTATATATAGGTATGGGATGTATATGTGGTCCATATATTTTTTCCTGGAGAACCTATTGTATCATTCTTCTTGCTTTTGTTTTACTTTTGGAGTTGATCCCATAAAATCATCTCTTTCTGAAATGGTTACTTTCTATGAGACTGAAAAGGCGGAAAAAATTCTGTATCATCTGAGGATAGCATAGCAATCAGGGTTGCGAGAAGGCGGGTGCATTCAGAAACTTTGTATGATCACTTTTCCTTAGTTTATTCAATGTTTACTTCTTTGGAAGCAGTGGTTTGGGAATCCAACAGCCCTTCGAATTCGCCAAATATTCGCAAAAATTTACTTCATTTTCATGGGAATCTACTTGCAGTTTTGAATAATATGAATCTCTACGTGCTTATCTTTATTCTAAAAAAAATATCTAAATCAAATAACACAAATTTATTGAAATAATCCTCCGGAATTGTACTGAGTTAAAGACGGCTCCAAAGTGAATAATATTATCCCAAGAATTAAGAAGTGTTGAATAAAATAACTGGAAAAGGTTTTGAAATACTGCCACAACCTCCCTCAGCAAAAACACACCGAACTTCTTGGTATCCCACAGAGTAATGTAGATCAAGTGGAGCATCTCAGATCATCCGCACGAAAAAAAGCCCAGCAATGGCGCGATCATGTACGTTAGCCATTTAAGTCAAATGTTTGAATAAATCGTATCTTAGGCTATTATTAAGTCATACTGATCGTCCACATGGGCAGGATAATGACAAGGTTGGACGACCGCGATCAACTGAAATGAAGCTATTTTCGGTTAAGTGAATCTCAAGCCACGCAGCCTAGCGTTCGAAGATATTCGAAATTGCCAATATCCAGTGGGAGTGATCGAGAGCGGACGATCTTGGTTGAATTCAGGTCTGAAGATTTTCTCACAGCCGCGACTGATGCCGATCGTAATGTAATTGGTAAGCAATGCATTTGTGATCACTTCAGGACTAAGATAGCTAAATTGGCTCCGGTAGTGTCTGCTAATCCACGCACTTGCAGTAAAGTAGCTACTATTCATCAGACAGTGATTACTGCAATTCATCACATTTACACGATCACTAAGGAAGCAAAGTGCAGGGAGAAATCTTTAGCTAGGATCGTTAAACATACACAATAAAGTCAGATACCGCTAATTGATGCATTTCAGGAATGATCGACTACTGCCCAGGCGACTCCGCTTCCCCGCGTGTACTCCTTATTGAAACGATCGCTATCACGATCGTTATGGGGGAAATATTTCAAGATAAAAGTTATAATTTTCATGAAACGTAATTTATGACGGCATCTACTGCCGACGGTTATTATAAGCACTAGTAAATATCTTTTGAAATTTACATTAGTATTATAATATCTCTTCCGCACAGCGAGTACTTGGAGTTTTCTAATGTGATAACAAGCGCGGAGTAACGCGATTTTCAGCGTAGCTACCGCTACCGAGCAGTAGTTTTACAATTGACAAAACTAAATATGGTACTGCACGCATTTAATGTAAATGCAAATCGTTCGGATTTCTTCGCGGAATAATATTACCTTGATGGCTGAGAAGAAAGCAGATATAGGCATGAGCAAAAAATATTACCGAGCATTGAGGAAACTCTGAAAATCGTCGCATGGTCGCACGAAATTACCTTCGAAATGTTAAAAATGGCAACAGTTGTTCTGTATTGATGTTGATTGGGTTCTTCGGGAGATATGAGAAATCCACTTGCCATACGTAACTAATTCTCATTGAAAGAATATCAAATGAAATTTTTGTCTCCATTTGGTGTTAGATAAATTTTCGAAGCCCCCAGCTCAGTGTTTCGAGTTAGGCATTAATAATGTATTATCACGAGAAAGCATTAGCAAGTGTAATTTTTGAAGGAGAAAATGCGAATCGGCTTTGTTTATTCAAAGTGTTGAGGTTGTCGTGATTAAATATTGCTTCTTATTATGTATCCATTAAGTAAATTGATCCGCTAGCACCTAAATACTAAAATGCGACTGTCACGCACAAGTCATTAATTTCAGGTGAGAGAACAACCTTACGTTCCTCAGCTGACCCCAGCGAAATTCCTTCGTTTGGCCTGCTTCTCTGCTGAATTTGAAGTGATAATAGTAGCATCAAAGGATATTATACTGGTTTCTAATTACCTCCCTGATGGTCACAGTGTATCTATTCATGGCCACATTCCCAATTGCCTTACCCCAGCATCTAATCTAATAATTTCTCCAAGTGGTAGTTTAGCCTGCGGTAACGATGATCCTGAACTATTTCTTGTTTGGATTTAAGTAATCCTACGAACTTTGTTGTTCCTATTTCCCCATTCCTGTTACAGTTTGCTCCATTTTTCCTCTTCTTTCTTTACTGTCATGGCAGTCTTGATTGCACAGAAGGATTCTGGCCTACTTAGCCAAATCACCATTCCCTGACCAGCTCGTTCGCTGCTTCATTGCCCCAGAAATCAATATAGAACCCAGAGTATCCAGACCTTATTATATAATCTAAGCGTATTTATCAAACTGATACCGGTTTATGGTTCACCAGGTTGGACCAGAGTGCTCTGATGCCCATCTAGCTGTCAGTTGGAACATTCCACCCTCTTTGTGTGTGTATGTGCATGTGTTTGTGATGACAGAGTCCCCCGTCTGACGAAACATCTCAATTTCATCTATGTATCTCAGAATTTCTGCTGGCGGATGATGTGGCGTGATGTGAGGCAAACCGCTGTAACTGGAGCACATCAGCACCAAATATCTTATGTCTGATGTATCCATAAGCGTTCACATAGAAAATGCTCTGAAGATTCCACTTCCTCACTGCAGGAGGGACACGTATCATCTTGTAGCATTCCTATTGCATGTACTCAACTAGTGAATTATGGCCAGTGAGAATACCCACAATACTTCAATAAGTCTTCCGTAAACTTTGCGGTATGCATGCTAGGCTCCGACAGGATAAGTTTGTTGTCTTTAGTAACATTTAGGCTCTGCCACCTGTCATTATGGCGAGCTATTCTGAAGACAACCTTCGCCAATGCTGATGACACTCCAACTGATAGTCCCGGTCCCGACATGGGACAAATTGAACTCTCGTTTGCTAAGGGATCTCAGATTTGACTTCCCTCTATATCACGGTGACCAGCTACTCCGAGTAATTTGCCGCATTGAATAGAAATGGAGTTCAATCGATTTGTACACTCGCGAACGATTTTTGAGATGATCAAAGGACAACTCAATGCCCTCAGTGGGGATTGGCTATCGCTGCAGATTACGATGCGCTTGCTTTTCAACCTAAAGAAAGAGCCCACTTTTAATCGAGAGGTAGACTCCTGCTCGGGAATCCTGTTCTGTTTTCTAGCTATCGATGTCGAAGACTTCGGTATATCCCGCCAAGTATTTCTCCGGGACTTTCCTGTTTCAGGGTAACTTCATATTGAACCAAACAGATTTATAAGGACATGATAGCCAGAACGTATTGTAAGAACTAAATTCATTCCACCAGTAACCCTTCAAATGATGAATGCCTCTCACTACCAATTGTTTCCTCGCAGATCTAATCGAATTAGTCAATGAACTGCCCTCAATGCAGTACTTTGTATATTTCCAAGGGCTGCAAACTGATTAATACATCTAGAGTTGCGCCAGATATTGTTATCATGCGCTGTTAATAGCCAGATACACAGTCCTTTGTAGTGTGACTAATTTAAAGCGAACCAATTTTTGTCTTACCTTAACTCACTACACTACACCGCCTAATGATAGCAACGTAAGTCCACATTACTATATGAAGCTTAAGCCTCCATGTCGAAACAAAGGTCCATCTGTATAGCATATAGGCTATGAGACTTCGGTTCTGGTTTTTTAAAGAAGATTCGTATCTAGAATGACTCCCAGATATTTTGTTTCTTCGCAGAGTTGAAGGGTTGTACCCCTCATCACCAGGAGGCAAAAACAATCCAGTTTCTTCTTTTTTTGTAGATAGCACCATTGTGGTTTTATTTGGAACTAACTCCGCCATGCTATTAACATAGTATGCTGGTCCCAAGCCCAGGTAAAGGAGGAGGGTTTGAGGCAAAATAAAATGCTGAGATCAGGGAAAGAGATAAATAGAGTACAGATGAAGTTATTCCACTATGCCCCCGCGACAGATCGACTAAGAAAATGCATACAATGTCGTTAGGAACAATATGATCGGACTCAGACACAAGCCTTTGTCGATGCGGCAGGGCGGCCCCCGTTCCTGTCAAGAAATGAGCAATGAGCATGGACGGCGTCAGGACGTAGCAAGTTAGTCCAAATACGTGGCTGCACGCTAAATGTTGGTACCCTAACTGGAACTGGACCGAGGAACTCGCAAGAGAACGTCGGAAAAGGCGCATTGATATCTGTGCTCTGCAAGAAACCCGATGGTCTATTGCCAAAAGCTGCGACATTGAACGCTAAAGCGGTAAAAATGTCTATAAGCTTCTCTATTTTGGTAGCCCACACACTCAATATGGTGTTGGCATTGCCATCTCAGAGGGTTTCCGCGATAGCATTAAAGAAGTCGAACGATTTGATGATCGGCTAATGAAGCTCACCATTATATCAGCTGATCGCATTATTCACTTCTTCACTGCATTCGCACCTGCATGCCTTCTGGCAACTTCTCGATGAAAAGACTTGTCACGTGCCTTCTGACGATTATATAATCATTGCCGGCGACCTTAATGGTCATGTGGGTGAAAAGGCAGACGGTAACAGGTGCCATGCGGGAGAGGGGTTCGGAGCGCCCAATAAGTGTGGCAAGCGTATAATCGATTTTGCCGAAACCATTGACCTTGCACTTATAAATACATGGTTCATCAAACGATTGTCTCATCTTCCTACATTTTATAGTGGGAAATAGTGCAAATCGGCTATAAGGCGCCGACATTTCACCATCGCCACTTATTGCGAAACCATTCCCTATGAGAACATCGCACCTCAACATCGGCCGTTGATTGCCGTCCAGCGAATTAAGCCAATGATAAAATAGCGTGAGGAACGCACTGGCCCGCGACGCATTAAATGGTGGCGATGAGAAGGAAGAACAAATGATACCACTTACGCGATTACCAACCATTACGAATGTGGAAAGACAAAGCGCAAAGCGGCGTGTGCTATTCTCGGGGTCACCAAGCCGGGAAAGCGGTACATCAACTGAGATACTTGGCTTTGGAATGACGATGTTGAAATAAAGATCCTTGAAAAGCCTCTATCACAAGTTTCTCGGCGATAAAACGCTCGCAATTGGTCAATTTATTAGAGTGTCAACTGGGAAGCAAGGAAAGCGGTTGCTGTCACCCGACCGAACCATTACAAAAATCTTTACGATAAACTGGACACTCGTGATGGCGAGAGAGATCTGTATCGACTTGCTAAAAGCCGTACCGAATGCACACAGGTTATCGAATACTTCTGTTGCGTTAATGACAAGAACGGTACTTTGCTTACCAACCGTCGAGCCGCAGCGGATATATGGCAACATACTTCGAGCAGATTTCAACTGAAGAATTTACTTATCCTCCACTTCCATAATCATTGCCGACATTTGGACCTGTCAACGCAACTGGTGCTCTGAGGTGGTGGGGAGGAAGACGGGGCAGCAACCCTGTTGGCTGAACCAAAACCAAGTGGCCGAGGATAACCTCCATAGTGGTGGCACCGGGAACGGTGTATCGCATTGGCTTGCCGACCGTGATTCAGTAGGTGAATGCTCCAAAGGCCTAATTAGGTCGATCAGACCCGAGTTTGCATACTCATCTGAAGTGGCAATAGTCACGAAACCTTATCAGGGGTATACTGCTACCATGGGAACCGGGATAGCCCCTGAATTCATATACTTCAGGTGAACTCCTGTTGTATTTGCGTTCAACTCGGTTGTTTGTAGTTGGCTCCTTAGTAGGAGGTTAATGGGGGCTGTGGTTGTGTTCAAGCGAACAAAGACCTTTGGGTGTCAACGTGGTGTTGCGTTTCAACACGGGTACCGTACTCCTTGCTGCGGCGGGGCTAATTGTGGTCAGAAAATCAATCCGTGGCTTAAGAAGACCGTGAGATTAAGTCCACGAGACAGGTACTCACGTTAAGCGCGGTGACGTAACTGTAAGCGCAACTGAAGTCGAGGAGAAAATAAAACGCATGAAATCAGGGAAAGCCACAGGACCTGAAGACATCGCATCTGAGCACGGGAAAGCGAAGAATCGGGACCCAACATTACTAACATTATATCCATAATGTATTCTTTAATCAGGTTATTCAGCAAGGAAGAACACCATGTGACTGGCAAGAAAGTACCACAGTTCCATTATGGTAAAAGAAGGAAGTCCAGCAGAAAGTTTAAATTACCGTCCGATCCGGTTAGTTTCCCATAACATGAAAATTTTTGAACGCATACTTGACAACCGTATTCGCGAAATCTTTGAAATAACCGTGAATCAAGCCGGAAGCAATACATGCTGCGCGGTTACTCATGAAGAAACACCGCGAGAAGCATCGCTCTCTTTACACTATAAAATACAGTGAACGACGTCTTGCGGTAATGGAGACGAAGATCTTGTGTTGGACTAGTGGTGTGACACGTTTCGATCACATCCGAAGTGAGGATATCCGCGATCGTTATGGGGTTGCACCGATCGTGGAAAAATTGCGAGAGAGGCGTCTTCGATGTATGGTCACGCAATTGGTGCTAACAAGAATGCACTTGCCAAGATTGGTTTGAACATCAAAGCCGATGGTAGACGACCAAAACGCAGGGAGAAACGACGATGGCTTGATACGTTAGATGAGGATTTGACAGCCTCGAGATTCAATCCAGCTGACCCCGCTTGTAAACGGGACAAAAGCTGAAGAAAAAAAAGAAGATGGTTTTATTAGGATCTGAACTAAGACTTTTCAGAATTCCGAGATCCCGACAAACAACCAACACAGCACGCATATGCATGAACCTAATCGTATATTGATAGATTTTGCAGTTCACGTAGTAGTGAGTCAATCAACACCCTCAACAAAAGCGGCGATAACACACTTCCTGGGGGCAACCTTTTGTCGCATTTTTTGGTTAAGTAACCATCAGCAGCCACTTCAGCGTAGAGCAATCTTCGCGTTAGCTTAGCATAGATCGACTTAATGAAGGTATTGCCGACACCATGCGCACTGGCGGCATCACAAATTTTTTTGGACCAGCGCACATGAACATTTCCATCATTTAAACCAAAGTGTAAAAAGCATACTCACAGACGTTTGGACTCTTTCGGTTCAATTCGATTATCAAGCTGAAATCCTCCCCATTTATAAATCTCCTTCCTGTCATTGCATTGAATTCCAAATGAACGAGCCCATCACGAAAGCCTTGGCTTAGTTCTCGGCTCCAAAATTTTCCCACAGGCATTTTCTGACCCTCCGATATTTTGCTATCCTTGGACGAAGCTCCCACTGTGTCCGTATTCTTAAGAGAGGGGCCAGCTCCGTTGAGATCTCCATCATTAATCTGATCGCCTTCATGGAAGTAGGGCCAAGTGTAGAGCACATTAAAGCAATGCCACCACAGAGAGTCGGTTGCGCTCAGTGTGGTTCACAGCAGGGTTACCAGTTTTTCCCCATCTTTGGATGAAACTTCCGCTTCTATTCATTCGATTACTACATCTGGGAGTGCAGCCACGTCCCTGTCCTCATTCCAAAGGTTCTTCACCCGCTTCTGCAGTACCTTCCCCTGATCCATTTTCACATACCGGCGTTGAACCAGTCGCGTCCACGTCATAAGCTTCGTTTTCTCCGCTCGTTTTGGTAAGAGTGATCAAGAAGGCTGTGACAAGGAGGATGCAGCCTGTAGTGCCTCCCCTTAGTGGTCGAATTTCCCTGCTGCCGGGCCTCGTTCTTTCGCTTGCGGGTAGATTTAGAGAGTAGCACTGCTGGCGGCCGCTTACTTCCTGTCTCCCTAGCCTGTAGTGTATGCTCCCCCACCACGACAAGTTGGTGTTCAGAAGAAGACCATCCTATATAGTTTCTTTCAAGATTAAAGTAGGCGATCGCAGCCATAACGTATATTACCGCCTAAAATATATTGGTTTGTTTAACTATTGGTTTGAAGTACGTTTTCTTGCAGTCACTTTTGCTGTTGAGAGGATTCCGTTAATCAACAATGCCCTGTTGGCAAGACAGTTGAGGAATAGTGATAGCCTGCTACTTCCACTCGTACCGAAATCTTGGGGATACGAGACCTTTCTCAGGGAGTGGAAGGAGGGGTCGCAAATATCTCCGAGGATTCCGAAGGAGGGGCGGGATGCTGAAGCGCATTTCTGTCAATTGCGGACCATGGCGCTAGGTGTGGTTGACCAAGGAGTGAAGAGTAACCAATAATACTATTCAGTGTGCTTTCACCGTCTGCACTAAGCTAAAGTAAGTACAGCGTTGACACAACTTTTACAATTTTGGCTTCGTTGCTTTCTTTGGAAAGAAGCAACTCTGTTGTATTTTGGCAAAACCCCATTGAGAATAACCGCTTATGCTTATCACAAGTGCAATTGGGATCTCTTTTGGTAGTCTTAACATTTTTCTTGTAGGACTGGCAGAATTTATATTTGATGCAGCCAGTTTTCTGACCAGGAAGCTTTCAGTCTACCATAGTGATATTTTCTTTTCACTGTTAATTTTACAGTCGGAGCCACCTACATATAGTATCCAAAGTCCCTATCTAACTTTGCACTCAAAGGAGTGCGAGTATTCGAATTGGCTGTTTCATTCATCCGACTTTCCTGGTGCCACTGAGTGGAAGGAAAAATTCTATCTTGAGAGGAGGCAGAGCTTCTAAAATTGAATTTAAGTTTCGAGCTAATAAAACAAGTTACTCACTTGAGTCTTTTGTTTTTAGTGTCTATTTCCACTTATGGGGTGGGTTTAGATGCTAGCTGTGTAGACGTTGTGCGTTTGAATATAATACAATATGTTGGAATTTACTTTCAATGATATAAAAGAGTTTAAAAGATAAAGATGCCTATCTTCTATCATTTTACCTTTGTTTTGTCAAATAATCTTTCCTTCCTGGGTAGAAATTTCCCAGTTGTCGATCGTTGACCCATGCATCTCTCTTCGCTTGTTCGCCATCCTTTTGCAACAAAAAGCCATTCTCCTTTATAGCGTCATTCAAAATGCACTTAGTTTCAATACGGCCACCATAATTTGCTCAACAGCTGTACTCATAGCGGCTTACCATTGTGCACGAGCAATAACTTTCAAGATAATCCATACAAAAAAAACATACAATATCGATCATGGTCATAGTCCATCTAAATACACATGAAAATTGCTACTTTTCAGACAATTTTGTCTCAGTTTTATTAAATTTAATGACAAGTTCGGGCCCCACACGGCGTTTGATATGTTCCACAATCTCATAAAAAGTCCATTCGTAATGTATATTGTCTTGGCCACTTTGACAAGATTTAAAGGTTTCATTTATTTCTGGGTTGCGATACAGGGTTGTTTAGTAGGAGTGACCTAAAATGCGAAGTTATTCACTTTGAAGTGCTTTTCCAGGAAAGTAAGTATTATATTTTCTATTGGCCTGATTGAAAGGATATCTTTTCTTACTAGGCTATCTTAATTTTTGTCTGCCCTCATGCTTTCATTTATAACCTAAACTATTTAACACAATTTTAGGCTTAAAACAGTTCTTGGAACGATTTGTCCATGTTCATTTTTGATCACTCTGTAAACCATTACACATTTTACACTTTAAGATCAATCTTTTATTATTGTCGTTGTTATTACCCCACTCGCAGTTGCTGTTTTTCTTCAAATCTTATTATAAATTTTAAGTGTAAATTTTAACTACTCCTTTTTATGATCTACTTAAAAACGTATTACGGCTTTGTTACATATACACCTGATGTATCTTACTGAGGTTGGTAAGTGCTTAATTCAGTGATGAAATTAAGTAGTAAAATAAGAAAAACTTTATTTAAAAAAAAATACATTTATGGAAAATATAAAACTTACTTATGCACTTGGATTTAAAGCTACAAATTCATATTGTGACTCAGTCAATATTTATATTGCGAGCGAAAATTTTATATGTCGGGTTTTTCAAAGCTTTTTACTTTGAGACACGGATTCAAAGAAGTAATATTCATAAAAAATCTCCTAATATGATTACTGGGTCGAGTCACCGTTCAGATCAGAGAAGATTCAGCGAAGTTGACACTGTAAGCTTCCTGCATATTGGACTTCAAATATTACTTTAGTGGTAAACACTTTGTTTTTGGTTGAACGGGTTCAGATAAACAGGGTAAAGTTCCTGATCTCCTTTAATTCGCAAAGGTCAGTAACGACTCTTGTCCGAATTAAGACGACTCATATCTTTTATTGGTAGCCTTGGATAACAATTAGACACCGTCCTATGATGAACAAACGTAACTGGTCTCCCAGCGCACACTCTAGGACAGAGAGCGTTGAATTTGCCAAACAATATAAATTGCACATATCCATATGCATTATACACCCCAGGATGCAGACCAGTTGTACTGGAAAATACACCCTCTGTGGGTAGCTACAGATTTTGAGGAGGACATTCGATCGACCCTTTATATGAGTTTAAGGACTGCAGGATCACCATCATCGATTAAAAACGTAACTCACAATACAAAAAAATATAACACTAGCACTAAAGTAAGGAAAATCTAAAGCTGTAAAACCAACTGGGAATATAGCGGGAAAAAGAAAATGAGGGACTCCGCGAAAAGCTCAAATAGTTAGAGAAATTTACGATACAGCTTAACTCGAAAGTTAAAGAGCTGCAGCATCAAAACGCAATCCTCAGTGGAATATCTCAGGCTAGTTAACTCCCAGCGAAGTGCCGTAAGTCTATTGTAAATGAGCCAAAAGGAGACAACATAGATGGAGAAAAATTGGCAGAGGAAACTGATTGGATCTTGCACAAACGAAGAGCGTCTAAGCAAATAAAGGCAGACTCGCCACCGGAAACCATTAGGCAAAGTCATGGAAAAATCGATAAAGTGAAAACTGTATCAAAATTAAAAATGAAACTTCCTCCACCAGTTAATATCCGCGGGATCGATAAGCACATGCAAATTCAAAGCCTATTATCGGCAGCAATGATAACGGGGTACTCAATCATCAATCAACATCATCAATGGCGCAACAACCGGTATCCGGCCTAGGCCTGCCTTAACAAGGAACTCCAGACACCCCGGCTTTGCGCCAAGATCCACCGATTCGATATCCCTAAAAGCTGTCTGGCGTCCTGACCTACGCCATCCCTCCATCTCAAGCAGGGTCTGCCTCGTCTTCTTCTTCTACCATAGATATTACCCTTATAGACTTTCCGGGCTGGATCATCCTCATCCACACGGATGAAGTGACCCGCCCACCGCAACCTGTTGAGCCGGATTTTATCCACAACTTGACGGTCGTGGTATTGCTGGTTGATTTCGTCGTTATGTAGGCTACGGAATCATCCATCCTCATGTAGGGGGCCGAAAATTCTTCAGAGGATTTTTCTCTCAAACGTGGCCAAGAGTTCACAATTTTTTCTGAGGAATACATAAGGAATGGCGCGCTTTGACCCTATGGTGAGACGTTTCGAGCAAAACGGTTTTTGTAAGCTGAAGTAGGCTCAGTTGGCTCTGTTGGCAGCCTACAACTTTCGCAAATTTCATTGTCATAGCTGTTATCGGTTGTGATTTTCTCCCTTAAATAGGAGAAAATTTCACCGGTCTTAAACTTGTAGTCTCCTAGCTTTTTTGTTTTCGGCTAGTCCGATTCGATGTTATTTGTTCTTTGGTTTTTGGCACTGACGTTTCCACCATGTACTTCGTCTTGCCTTCATCAATGGGTAGCCCAAGATCTCGCGCCGCCTTCTCGATCTGGATGCTGCTGCTTTTATCTGGCCCTGTACATTGGTCAGAGTCAGCCTAGTCAGTCGGGAAACCGAATTCTCTCATGGTAGTGTACAGTTTTATCCTAGCTATGCTATCATAAGCGGCATTAAAGTTGATGAAAAGATCTCTCATCTCTCGAACATCTGTTAGTTGCGATTATTGCGGCACCTATTTTCCCCTTATAGATGTTACGGAGGGTTGTATTGTGGAGGGCTTCATTATTCACTCTCATCTGATTATCAGAGGCAATTTCAAGCGGTGTCGTCATTCTGTCTTGGAGCACCATGCTAACGAGATAGTGATCCGAGTCTATATTGGCGGCTTTCGATCAGCAGAAAGTGGTCTCGTCTGGGGAAACCCCCGTATGTCTGTGGAATGCTTTCCGCGCAAACCAGGTAGTTCCAACAACCATTCAGTGCGATACTGCTAACTGTATAATCCGCAGTTCGTTCTCATTGATGTCCCTATGTAAGCTGTGAGAGCCGACGTATCGCCTGAATACAGGCTCCTTCCCTACTTGACTCTTCAAATATGATTTTGATATCATACTTGGGAAGGTATCCTTCTCCGATTCTACAGTCTCCTCTGTAGAGGCGTGAACGTTTATGAGGCTTATATTTCCAAATTTTCCTCGTAAGCGCAGAGTGCATAGCCTTTCGCTTCAAAGCCGATGACAGCAGGTTTCATTTTTTAACTGACTACGAAGCACATGATTTACTGGCTGGCCACTATAATATATGGTGTAGTCGCTCTTCTCCTGGAAGCCGGTCTCTGTCCAATGCATATCTTGCAACGCTTTTACATCAGCCTCAAATCGTTTTTCCATTGCCGTAGCTGGAGCGGAAGACTCATCTTCATCCTTCTTCGTCTGCAGGTTTTCATGAGAGACGAACTCCCAGCGGTTACCACATGGAGGCGAAGATAGAGTTCGGTGGTAGAGCTGTTGGTGTTGGTTAAGCAGGCGTTTCCCAGGTTTTGTACTCCATCATTGGTATCAATCGACGTTCCGCCCTGTGACCTATACTACCACTTGGCTGCCAGCGAAGTGATTTACTCTCTAACAGTGTTAGTTTGTTAATTAGAACAGTCACTCGGTAGAAGAGTCAGCCTTCTCATAGATCTCACCTTGTGAACGCCACAATGAAAAGCCAGTCAGGTGATGCATTTAAATAAACATATCACATATATAAACACGTTTTTCATTCAACTTCTGCCACCAACCTAACCTGGTAAATCCCAAAATGGTGACCCATATTTAAAACAGGAAAATTGCACTGTTCAAGGAAAATGTAAAAGCAGTGACAACGAGAACGGTGAGAACATGCCTGCACACAAGAATATGACTCCGACCGCGGTTAACTGGATACCAGACTTCAATTCTCACGACCCTGAAATTTGGTTTAAATTAGTAGAGGCAAGCTTTGTGAGGTGCAACATAAAACACCCACCGCAGCAATCTGCAAATAATAGCGGTGTTACTACCGCGATATGCCATCGAATTCTGCGATATTATTACGCAGTCCGTGACAGACAGCTCATACAACCGCTTACGCGACTAATTAATAAAGCGTTTGTGTGCCAACCAGGAGGGGAACAGCCTATGGGTGATCAGAAACCCTCCCAGCTCTACGGTCACCTGCATTGGGGCCGGGGCCGCTGATGAAAAGCCCATGGTTAAGACGCTTGCCATCTGCTTTTCACCCGATTATGGGAACGACGGATGGTCAGTTACTACAAACTGCAACCGTCATAGCTGATAAGGTCTACGCCACACTTCCATCAAGTATTGTGGAAGCAACATCCTCGCTTTCAGCAGCGGAAACCGGTTCAACGGAACTAGTCTAGCAATAATCAAGTCAGCTTGCAGAGTTGGGAACGGAACTACACACGGTCAAACAGGAGTCTTAACCCGTGAATTCGTTCGGACGTAAAAGTTGACTCTCTCATTTTCGAATGCATTCATAGCCCAGACCTGCAAGTCTTCGTCGGCAAGGCTTATGCCGGTATTACTGGAGATTTAATGCTGGAGCAACCCAATTCGGGAAACCGTGTAACTTCGAGAAACGCCTTCGGGAGCCATGAAAGATGGCAAACGGCCCCGTTTCATCGTCTTCATGCCGCTTTTTTATGTTCGGCAAAAGTGCAAGGACACGGTTCCTCATAGGAACAGGTGCCGATATATGCGTTTATCTGCGCTAAAAATTCCAAGGATTATGTGGAAAGACTCGGTTCGAGCTTTCGGCTACCAACGGAACACTAATTGCCACATACGGAATCGCGAACCTCACACTCAGCCTCGGCTTTCCACGGGATCTCCCAAGGAGATTTGTTGTATTCGACGTTTCTAAGCCCATACTTGGGGCAGATTTTTCAGCACATTACGTACTCCTTCCAGATCACGGTTGTCTTTGATTTAAGAACTCACTTTACGTACCAAGGAGAGATTGGCAGAATGTACAATCCTGACCATTGCTAAAAGAACTCCTTATCCATTACTAAAGGAACTCGTTATCATGATATCCTACATGAGTTTCAGGATATGACTCCTCCGGACGGAACTAAATGAAATGAAAAACTGAAAGAATTGCGTGTCAACGAACTAAGCATTATGAAGTCACAACGCTAGGACAACCAGTTGCTTTAAATCCCAGACGATTGGCTCCAGACATGCTGAACCTCACGAAAAAGGAATTTAATATCATGATCCAGCTAGGATTGGCGCGTCCATCAAATATTCCGTGAGTTGCACCCTTAGATATAGTGTCAAAAAAAAAAAATAACGATTAGAGACCACGTAGAAATTATCGCGCATTCTATGCCCAGATTTCCGTCGGCAAGTACCTAGTTGGGAACATCCCACATCCAAGATTTCGGCTAAACGCTCTATGGTAAAACTGTCTACTCAACAATAGACTTGGTAAGAGCATTTAACCAGATTCCGGTATCTGAAGAAGATATATCAAAGACTGCCATCACAATACCATTCAGCCTTCACGAGTTTCCGTTTAGGACATTCGACCTACGGAATGCGGCGCAAACGTTGCAGCGATTCATCGGCGAGGCTTTGGGAGGTTTGCACTTCTACATTACATTACACATTAGTCACTCCATCTTCACGTGAACAGCACACCATCTACTTAAGGGCTCTACTTCAAAGGTTGAAACGTCGTAAATCCAAGCAAATGCATTTTTGATCAGCACGAGGTCAGTTTCTGAGGATACCTTGTCTCAAAGGAGGACACACGTCCCTTACCAAAGTCAAAGCGATCCAATCATACTAACACCCCACCAACCAACTTGAAGCAGCTTGGAGCATTCTTGGTTACGTTAAATGTTTATCGGAAATCATACCCAGAGCAGTAGCAGTACACGCACCACGCAACGAGATTTTTCACGCAAAAGTAATGGAAATTAACCAGTCAACTGGAGCAGCAAATCTACCGCAGCGTTTGAAGCTCATCTAAATCTGACGCACCTTTGGCCATTTTCTGCGATGCATCTAATTTTGCATTATCCGTTTGCGACAAGGTTATCTCGGACGCATTATCGCGCATTGAGGAGTTGCGATTAATTATCGATTACATAAAGTTTGGAGCATCTTAGTCTGCGAACGAAGAGCTCAAAATACTACAACAAGGAAACACAGGGCTTCAATTAAAGCAATTCCAGCTTCCGAGGATCAGCTGCAAGCTATGGTGTGATGTATGTACGGGTACCATCCGACCTTACATCACTCACCCATTCTGAAAAACTGTTTTCAACACTACTTATCCCACCCAGGAACAAAAGCCACCATTGAACTGGTAACACAGAGGTATTTGCGGCCATTTGTCGAAACCGATTGCAAGAATTGAATGATTGGTTGCAATAATTGTCAGCGATAAAAAGTAACGCGTCGTGTGATTACACAAGTTAGCACCTTTGCGCCACCATTATCTAGATTCGAGCACGTTCATCTGAACCTTATCGTTATACCTTATTGCGAGGGACAACGCTACTGCTTAACCATAATAGACCATTTCTCTCGTAGGTCGGAAGTAGCACCAATCACTGATCAAAAAACCATCTCAGTTGCCAGAACATTCCTCGACACATGATTTCCTAGATGCAGTATACCACTTCGGATCACCACAGATCAAGGAAGACCGTTTGAATCGAGGTTGTTTCAAGAACTCAGCAACCCGATCGGTGCAACCCACATCAGAGTTACATCCGGCAGCTAATGGCATGGGCGAGCGTTCTCATCGTCCGCTCAATGCAGCAAGAAGATTTCACAGTAGCTGCTGGAAGGAAGCATTGCCAGTCCTGCTACTAGGCATTCGCACAGCTTGGAAGGAAGACCTCGGCGCAACTGCAGTAGAAATATTGTATGGTCGTCCATTATGCTTCCCAGGCAACAACGAGCAAATATACACGTCGTATTTCGCCAGAGTTGAGACACCGTTTCCGCATGTTACTTGCAGTCAATCAGAGTCAACATGATAGTAAAAGAATCTTCATATTCAAAGAATTAGGAACAACAAACCATGTCTTCATCCGTAACGATGGCCCAAAGAAAATACTCCAACATCGATACCAGGGCTCATATCGGGTGATCAGTAGAACGGATAAGTTTAAGGGCAGTTCCCACTCCCGAGAGAGATATCTGAAGAATCGTTCAAATTCCCGTTCAGCATCCTGTAGTGGAAAACTCAACGAAATTTCGCAGACGGGTTAGATTTGCCGATCGTTATCAGGCAGGTCTTGCATAATTTAACAATAACAAGACCACAGATTCACGGCTGGCGTCATGGCATAGCCAGCTGAACTATCGTAACATCCAATTACTTCCAGACAAGTGTAAACTTTTAATTACCTTTCTTTTCTACGGAAATGATCTACTCCCTAAAAAGTCAACTAATTGCTAGAGGGTTAGGTGGAGCAGTAACTCGGTAGAAAAGTAAGTTTACTCACAGCTCTCACATTGTTAACACCACAATGTACATCTTAAAGTCGAATAAAAGGCTTTTTATTGAGCTTCCGCCATCAACCTATCCTAGCAATTTGCGAAAGTCTCAAATCCAGTGCCGTCCGCCCTGTATAGTTCTGAGTGTTGGCCGACTATAAAAAATGGGGATGGCTGCGATCGATATGGAGTTGCACCGATCATGCAAAAACTGCAAGGGAGCCGTCTTCGATGGTCTGGTCATGCCACGAACACGTCCAAAAGGAGCCTATGCACCGATCGTGGAAAAATTGCAAGAGGGGCGTCTTCGATGATATGGCTACTTAGATGGCAATAACGAGAATTCACTTGCCAAGATCGGTCTGAACATCTAAGTCGATGGCAAGCGACCAAAACGCCAGTCAAAGCAACGGTGGCTTGATACGCTGGATGGGAATTTAAAAGTCTCGTAACAGCCAGATCAGTCATTTGATAGGACCAAAATCATACATGGGGATTTTAACAGCCAAGTAGGGAAGGGGCCCATATTCAGGCGATACGTTGGCTCCCATAGTTTACACCAAAATACAAATGATAACGAACTCTGGATTATCCAATTAGCAGTGTGACACGAACTGGTTGTTGGAAGCACCTGATTTGCGCGGAAAGCGGTTCACAAACGTACATGGGCCTCTCTAAACGGAACCACTTTCAACCAAATTGACCACGTGTTGATCGAACGCCACCACCTCTCAGCCTTGATGATATCAGAACATATAGCGGGGCCAATATAGACTCGGATCACTATCTCGTTGGAATGGTGCTCCGAGTTCGAATAACAACACCAGCCAGAATCCCCTCTAACAATCAGCTGAGAGTTAACACTGAAGCCATCCACAACCCAGCACTCCGCGACACCTATAAGGGGGAAATGGATGCCGCAATAGCCGCAGTTAACAGAGGACCTGGAGATGAAGCATCAACAACTGCTCTTTATAACCACCTAAAGAACGTTATCATTGATACAGTCACAAACATACCTGGCCCTAGCCGCAAAAGGAGTCGGAACGGCTGGTTTGATGATGAATGTAAGCTAGCAACGGAACGGAAGAATGCCGTATGCCGAGTAATGTTGCATTCTCAAAGAACGTGGGCACGCGCAGAGACTCATCATGAACTCCGTCGAGCCGAGAAGCGACTTCACAGACGGAAAAAGGAAACATGGGAGAACCAACAAGTCTGTGAACTAGAAAAGTACAAGGTGCAACCGCACCAGGCGCGAAAGTTTTACCAACAAGTCAGCAGGATGAAGCCTTATCCACCTCGATGCTCATCCTGCCGAGACAAAGAGGGAAATCTGATTTCCGACAGAATGGGCATATTAGAGCGATGGGTTGAGTACTTTGATGAGCTACTGAACAACCAGAACATCGGCGAGTTGGGGGTCCCGCCAACTGAAGACGACGGACAAATACAGCCACCACCAAGTGTAGGAAAAACAGTCCGGACAATTCATCGGAGCCGATGGAATTACAGCCGAATTGGTTAAATATGGAGGCGACCAGTTACACCAAGTGGTTCATCAACTTGTGCTCAAGGTATGGGACAGCGAATCAATGCCTGACGATTGGCAACGAGGCATTATCTGTCTCATACATAAAAGGGGAGATATCACACAGTGCAGCAATTATAGAGGTATCACGGTGCTGAGTACCATCTAGAGAATATTCTCCACTATCTTGCTAGGCCGGATAGCCCCATACGACCAGAACATCATTGGCCCAAATCAAAGAGGCTTCACTCCAGGCAAATCAGCAGCAGATCAGATTTTCTCTCTTCGGCAAGCGATGGAAAAACTATTGGAATTTGAACAACAGTTGCACTATCTATTCATCGACTTTAAAGCCGTCTATGATAGCATAGCCAGTGTAAAACTTTACACGGCCATGAGAGAATTCGGTATCCCGACGAAACTAATACGACAACAAGACTGACTCGGTTGACCCTGACCAATGTGCGAGGCCAGATAAAAGCAGCAGGATCACTTTCAAGATCATTCAACATCAACAACGGTCTACGACAAGGGGATGCGCTATCATGCGTCCTCTTTAACCTGGCCCTCGAGAAAGTGATCCGTGATGCTGATGTAAATGCAAGAGGTACGATCCTCTTCAAGTCCACCCAACTACTGGCCTATGCTGACGATATCGACATCATGGGAAGAACCACCCGAGACATAAAAACTGCCTTCATCCGGATCGAGCAGGCGACGCGAGATCTGGGACTGCAAATCAATAAAGGCAAGATAAAATATATGGTGGCAACATCAGCACCGAAGACGAACCAATTAACATCATCAAACCGCGGTGGTCAAACAGGGAGAATAAGGATAGGAGAATACAACTTTGAGACCGTTGACAATTTCTCCTATCTAGGGTCGAAAATCACAACCGATAACAGCTACGATGATGAAATCCGCGCACGGTTGTTGGTAGCCAACAGAGCCTATTCCAGCTTACAAAAGCTGTTCCGCTCGAAACGTCTCACCATAGGGTCAAAGCTCTTAATGTAGAAGACTATGATCTTGCCAGTCCTCATGTATTCCTCGGAAACTTGGGTTCTTAGCAAGAAAAATTGCGAACTCTTGGCCGCGTTCGAGAGAAGAATCCTCCGAAGAATTATCGGCCCCCTACATGAGGATGGACGATTACGTAGCCTACACAATGACGAAATCTATGAGCGATACCACGACCGTCCGGTTGTGGATAATATCCGGCTCAATAGGTTACGGTGGGCGGGTCAGTTAATGCGTATGGATGAGGATGATTCATCGCAGAAAGTCTATAAAGACAATATCTATGGTAGAAAAAGAAGACGTGGCAGACCCTGCCTAAGATGGAGCGATGGCGTAGGTCAGGATACCAGCCAGCTTTTAGGGATATCGAATTGGTGGACCTCGGCGCAAAACGGGGATGTCTGGAGTTCCTTATTAAGGCAGGCCTAGACCGGATACCGGTTATTGCGCCGTTGATGATGATGACCACAGAGTCTTCTCCTGACAAAAGTGTAACTCATGTTTGCAAAGAAAGTTGCTGGACGGGGAAATCTCAGCCGTAGTTTGGCAAAAGGCGGTTTGAGTAGGTAAGAATCCCACCCTATTAGGCAATTGAACCCTGAGGTTAGCCTTTTGAAGGTTTTCATCTATTAAGTAGGAAAAATATGAAGAAACTCACATATTCACTTGGACTTTAAGCTACAGATTAACACTGGGGCTTAGTCAATATTTAAACTATAAGGGAAAGTTTGGGACGCACATTTGTAAAAAAAGCATTCATGAAGAATCTACTAGGTCGAGTCACTGCTCAAATTAGAAAAAAATTCAGAAGAGTTGTCTACGTGAGCTTCCTGATATGTGGCTTCAACCATTGTTTTGATGATAAGCAATTTGTTTTGGACATTTTTAATTCTACGTGGGGAATTTGTTAATAAAACGCTAACAAAGCAAGTCCCATTTGAGCTCCAGAGTTTTCCAATGCATAAATCTTTTCTACTAAGCTCAAATATTCTTTCAATTCATTCCACTCCATTGAACTCTTTCATCGTCAAACATATTTGCACTTGTTGATTAAAGATAAACAAAGATTGTCCTAAACAGTTAATTCACATTACTCCACGCCATACTATGAACCTGTGCAGCCGCTTCAGTGGCGGCGTCTTCAATTGCAACCAGATCTTTTATGTCCGCCCGTACCTCCGTTACGACATACCTACATATGTTCACTTGGTACACATATATTGAAATGGTCACAGAAAGCATTAGCCTCTGTTTGTTTGATTAAAGATGGAAATTAGTTTACCTTCTTCATTTCAACTCCATTCTTCGGTCTATTTTCGTCTCTATGAGTTGAATACGGTCACATAAGTGCATGGTTACGTGAAGCGTTCAAACGTCCGTCCTTCGAGAAAAAAAAGCTTCTTCTTTGAACTCGTTCGGCGGCGGACATTGGTAAGCCGCCATAGGTAAACAATAAATATCCAATATGACCAACTAGAATTCACTTGATGTGGATTCAGATGAGGAAAGGGAAACGAATGTGACGTGGCCGTGGACAGTTGATGTTACATTTTCTTAGGGAAATGAACTGATGAAATAGCGGATCTTTTCATTTTATTTTCCAGTCCTTGACTGCAACCAAATTTGCACTTCCAGTTTAATCCTGAAGATGCCTCCTTGTTGTCCCGAATCTCCGCAGCTCTATTACGTTTGGGATTTAAACTAGAGCTCCAAAATGCGGAGTCAGCGATGACACCCTGACAAAAACTCAAGTAGTTGAGAGCGACAGAATTTCAACGACAATAATAAACAAATATTGATTAATACTCAAGATCTAGACCATACACGCAGCTTCCACGTCCTTGAGCGCACACTTCACCCATGATGAGAACAAAACCAATAAACGTATTTGTGCCTGGTTTGTGATGAAAAGAAGCCGTAGGTCCGCGGCACATTTATTGTTGTTAAGTGGTCTATTGCGTTATATCTAACCGGTCTAAAATTAAAAGAGCATCAGCGGCGTTTTCATTGTGTTTAATTAAATATTATACTTTTCCATCCTTCATCCACTCTCAGAGCTGATATTCAACAATCGGGAGAATCAGTAGGAGGTTTTGTGATCCGTTACGAAAATCGGAACATATCAATGGTAACGATCAATTTTGTTAAGTTCTCCATTACAACAATTCGACCGTCATGCCGTCGATCCGATTACAAAACTACAGTAGATATAATTCAAGTCAGTAAATGACCTCCAAGAACCTTTGCGACGCCCATCTTTTCTATTGTTCTTCGTTGCCATCGTCGGAGCTTTGCAATGCAGCGCAGTGAATACCATCTCGAGCGAAAATCGATGAAGCCAAATAGAAATCATAGCCATCAGCGAAATTTTACCAATCTCGTGGAGATATTCCTGTTGTGCTGTTGACTTTGAAGTAGTGCAGAAGTTTATGCGCGCAACCTTCAGTCTATTCCTCTTTATTTATCTGGCTTGTGTTAGTTAGCTTGCATGTTTGAAATTCAATAGATGATCCCGGCTCGGACCCGTCGGCATTTTAATATATGGATTTCTTCTCACGTGAAACCATTTTTCCGTTTGAGTTATTTGGAATGAAGCCTGTGGGCAATTAGATCGTGTACAATATCGGTGATGTTACGAAAGGAACAACAGTTCAATTATGGGAAGAAGAAACATCCAAGTTACAAATTAAAGTTACTCGCTTGAGTCTTTTAGTTCAGTTCAAGTTACCCGCTTGAGTCTTTAATTTTTCGTTTGGTAAACGGCACCGGAAAAGGAATAGTTTGCATAAAATTAATTTTACTAATTTCCACTTAATGATAAAATACTCCGAGTTTGGTTTCAAACTGGGTTACAGTTTCAGCCAACCTCTAACGGGAATACCAAAATGAAGCGTTCACTTCATACCCAAATCAGATTTTCCACCAAATTATCACCACGGAAAAAATGCCAACTGTTTCCCAGACAATCATAATATCACCTGAATTAGTTGGTAATTTTCTACAATTTTCTATTTCCTTTCAATTTCGTCGACTCTGTACTACCGGCGAATGCCCATCTGAACTTTATTCTCTGATATAATTATTTTCGGTGTATCTTTACCGTAGCTGCACCAGTATCTTCTCTCACATTTCAATGAAATTTCATTGTTGGAACGGAGCCAAAAAGATCTCACTGAATCGAGAATTAAACACCTTCAGCTCAGCTCCTTTAGTCAAGACATTGAAGTGTGATGTTGAGATTTCGTGACTTGACATAGACCTGTCAACCAATTGATGATGATCTTTTGAGGACATTGTCACATAATTAAGTCAAGTATATCACGCGAAAGTCATTAAAGATGAATTTAGTTTAGTCGAGTTCACCATTGTCGGCTGAATAGAAGAGAAGGCAAACACAGTGAAAACAAACAACGTGGGGCAAAATGAGTGACGATGCACGAACTGGTAGACGAGTGGAGAAGGTGCAATATCCCAGGCTGAATAGATGCTTGAAATAGATGTATCTGGGTGGATTTCTATTTGATTTGCTGCCTGGCTAGAATGGCTTTAAAATTGACGAAATATCGTGGGAATTGTATTATTACAGTTGCCGTCTTCTTATGTGAAATTGAAAGTGCTTCATTTTGGCTTTTGCTTTTCAGGTTTGACTGCTAATACATCCGGTTTTTTTTCACGAGGTAGACACGACAGAAGCAACCTTTACAATGTGACATTTTATCTAGTTCTTTTGGATTATGTTATTTATTAGATCGAGTTGAATAATCAGTTTGCGTGGGCCCTGAGAAAGTTATCTTATTTGACTCAGCAAGGTGACTGCATCCGGATAAAAACTTAAATTATAAACATCAGCTAACAGACATCTGAATTTGCACATCAATCGGACAAAATAACGGAAGAATTAAATATAATTTAGAAGAAACGCCAGTTAGTGCTTGCGGCTATTTACGGTATTTTTAAAAATTTATAATCAAATTCTGAATTAATAAAACGTTTATGGCTGGAAAATTTGATAGCTCCCTCCTCCTCAAAACGTTGACATAAAATTCTATGCATATCAAGTAATGAACTGATAAAGAGTTTGTAAAAGAAACCAAAATATCTAGAACATTTGCAACAAGTTAAAAGTTAGAAGCGTCTACCTATTGAGTAACCATCGGAAATTCATAAATATTGAGCAACATATTATTAAAAATATTTATTTATTAAGAGCACAATAAAAATATAGAATTCCAGTAAATAAAGATTTCAGAAGGAAAAGAAAGTAAAAAGTTTTGCTCGAGCCTAAAACCATAGAAAAAGTTGAATAGACCAAACTGCAATGGCATAGCCTTGGAATCGGGAAGCGAAAGGCGTTTTGAAGGTTTTTGTCTTACGTGTACTATACGAAGTCATGCGGTAAGTGATATCTTTTGGGGCGAACCCATCTATCAGGCCGCTGGAGAGTTTAAAGAGAGTAGTCATATCAGATAAAGTTTAGGTAAGGGAGATCAAAAAAGTTAAGACGAGTAGGATAGTCCACAGATATTCTTAAAGAAAAAGGAAAACAGGTGATATCGGGTTGAATTGTTCACGGTCTATCCAATCACGGTCACGGGAGAAAAACTCCGTTATAGATCAATACTCAAGGATGCTTCACACGAGGGAGTTGAGGAACATTAAGGAGGGTTAGACACAGCTAAGGTCAGAAGATGTACGCAATATGAAGCCAAGTATTCCGGAAGCTTTTAAGTGCAAATTGCACCTAGGACTTAGATTAAGCTTCGCTCTGATAGAAAGTGGCTACCAAAGATTAAGAAAGTACAGCGGGAGAGGGTTTGAGAGAATAGCATATCGTATGGCATTCCCTAATGTTTAGGGCCAACTCATGCATAGAGCATAATTGAGCGAGAGGGTCTAAAATCATCTATAGGGACATACACAGCTATGGCGAAAAAGGGTTTAAGGTAGTGAAGCAAGCAAAGGACAGTGTGAAGGGAGAAGACAAGTATTTCATGAAGAGTTAAAACTGTAGTGCAGTCAGAATGGAAACTTGTGGGATACCAGAGGAACGGAAAAAGGAACAATCTACCCAACTGATGAACTAGACTGTAGAAATGGACAGAAAAGTAGGAGGTCAGTAATGCTTGGAAGGAAATGTTAGGTGAGATACGTTCAGGCATAAATATAGGGATAACGTGAATTTCCTCTAAGAATTTAGATATTTGGCCACGGAGCTGAAGTCTTATAGTTTGATATTAGTGAGCTGACGTTTTATAAAGCCATGTTCCTCTTTACTTACTAGCCGGCCAAAGTGAGCAATCAACCAGTCGTTGAATTACCCCTTCAAGATTCTGAATCAAAGAAAGAAAATGGAATTAGCACGGCAATTTTTAGTAAGTGTATGACCACTTTTCCCATCAAGCTAGTCAGCCCTGTGAGGGACTTAAGAACACAGTTAAAGCGCTCCCTGGCTGTTGAAAGAGGCGAGTAAAAGGGATAAACATTTTTGGGCTAGCACCTGCAAATTTGGAAACTTTATTGATTCCCGAACGCTAACAATATCCCGGATGAGATGATCTCGTGGCTATGACATTTGGGTACCGAAAAAGGACTATGATAGGTTTGCGGAATCTGAGCACGCTTAACAACGGGAAGAAGGGTCCCCAGAATGCTCGCTTTCTCTAGCCCGGACGGAAATTTGAACGATATAAGAGCATTCAGGGCCAAAGCAAAGTCAGTTGTTGGAACTCTGAAGAGCACCCCTTTCACTCTTGCAGCAATGTGCAATCTGGAAAACGTAGTGACGGCTATCATCAAGTGCGCTTCCTTGACCTTAGTTCTGGTTTCTGATAGACTTGTTTTCTGCGAGCAAGTAAACGTAGTTCACGGGAGGCTTCCTAAGAGTCACATTGTGATCATGGTGGATGCCAAGGTGGGCTCTGTCAATACCTTGCTCGGACATGTGATTGCGGAACACAGTCTTGGTGATCGTAATGATAATGGTGAGAGGTTCTTAGATTTCTGCAGCTTCCACCGCCTCGTCATCAGTAGTACATTGTTCAAGCACAGACCCTGCCATATGGTCAGTTAGGTTTGGACTGATCGATGCCGTACAAGTAATCAGATTGACCACTTTGCTCTCAGCAGTAGTCTTAAGAATTTTCTCTAGGATGTGTATTACAAGAGAGGTGCTTACACCGGGCTCGAAAGGGAACACCATGCTGTAGTCGCTTACTTTCGCTTACGTGTTGCGCCTGCCACTTCCCACAGAGTTGAGCAGTTGCGACTCCCTAAGTTCAATATCGACCGCGTGTATGATCCAGCTGTCCTTCCACAATAGGAGAGCGAGCAAGTCTTCCTGCTTGGTCAGTAGATATACTGACCACCATACTAAAAGAGGGTTCGTTAATAGTCCACTATGACGACCAACTGAGAAGGTGGACACAAGGCTTCACCGTAGTTCCGGTAAAGTTCTTCGTCTTGTGGGTGAAATGGCTAGTCACCGTAACATGCGGATACAGATTGGTCCTTCAACAAGAACAAAAATCATTTCCGCTATCAATGCACTCAACGCACTGAAGCCGATGGGCTTCACGGTCTCTCTAGCAGTTTTCAGAATCCGGAAGCTCGATATTACTTACACCTTGACTGCGTTTGTTGGTTGCCTTCAGGGGTAATCAGGTGGCCAAGGAAGCTCACCTGAGATTGTAGGAATTTGCGTTTTTCAACGTTAAGTACTAGACCGACTACAAGGGGACGTTGGAAAATACACTCGCGGTGCTCTATATGCTCGGACTAAGATGAAGACAGGACCAGAACATCGTCCAAATATACGAAACAGAAATGTATGTTTTGCAACATAGATAAATCTCTGAAAGGTTTGCGCTACGTTCAACTTGAAGAATTCAAAATATATATTGCCGGAATGTAGGATTTCAAAAGTGCGTTCAGTTATGCCTCATTTGCGTCAATTGGTGATGCGGAAAAACACCCGAGAAGATCCTTTCTTAATCAATTGCATTCTTTAGATGCTGCACGGGTGGAAAATCAACATATTGGTAGGAAGAAAGTCTGTTTGGGCAAGAAGTTTTTGGGGCTGCCCTCTGTTATAGGTCCTAGCAATGGAAACCTCGCCATGGCTTCTGAAGGACACAAAGTCTATACGCGATCTTTTACGATCCAACCGTAATAATTATAATAGCTTTTTAGACAGAGTACGGGACCGCAATTAATCCATATTTGGTGCCTTCGACTAATGGCAAACATTAGGAATGCTGGACTAGTTACGTTCACTAAGAAGGGGTTAGGTGGGACAGTTATACGCTACCCAGCTCATCGGGCGGAGAAATCTAGCTGGCACAAAATTGAAGTACTACTACTTCAAGTATTCACGAACAATACCATATCTGAAATCTAGCAGATTGCTCTACTGTTATCGGACTGTAATAGTCAAAATCTGGGGACTTCCTCCACAATGAAATCAATGGATGTACACATCCATGATAAAGCCTCCCATCTGATGGCAAGGAGCTCCTGACGTTAATTCGAATTCTCGGCTGCCTAAGTATTACTGGACTAATGAGAACTACGTCGATTGCAGCACTCGAAGCTACCCCAAATCTACAGCCCATTGATTTGATTGTGAAAGAGAAAACAGTTAATGAGCCATATCGGCTCGATAATATTGGCGTATGGAAAAGTGGCCAATTATATGCAATATGACGGTGATCATGCGGTTTTCCGATTTCTCTTTGAGAAGACATACTCCATTGTATTTACTAAGGGAGAAGAATGGTCGATAAATGGTCATGAGTTGACAAGTCGACCAACGAGTTAGTTATGGAAGATGGATCGTGCACTGCTCCTAGGGCAGAGGTGAGGCAGTGTCTGATGAGTTGCTTCTGTCAGCGTTTTTTTTTAATGCTTGGGTGCTATGTCCGTGAACCGAAAACGTGGGAGTAAGTTGTTCTCCATTTGGTCCGGCCAAGATCATATGGATTTAGACCTAAGAACCTCCATATCTCAAACAGTAAACTAATTTTAGCCAAGCTTAGGCTCAAACTATTGGCGGTTTAACTTTAATATAATTCGCAACCTTGTCGTGTTTTTGCAATTATATGAAGAAGTGTTTTCCCACCTGTTGCCACTTCCGGTCACGCTGGTCCCAGGGCAGAGGTGAGGAAACATCTGAAGAGTTGCTTCTGCCTTGGGTGAAACCGTTAGTCTTGGTTTTCTTTATCCAGTGTATACTGTGAGATGTCAGACAAAGGGCGAAGGCCATATATTTCCTCGATTCCAGAAAGCAAGTATTTCACGCCGTTACGATCTAGCGCACTCAGCCATTCAGACAACGAATCGGTTAGTCACTCCGAAGTATTTCTGGTCACTCATTTACAAGGACATTAATTCTCGAGCCAGGAAGTGCACTGCATGTCAGAAGTACAAGACTACAAAACATGTGGAGAGAAAGGTAGCATTTCACACAATCCACCTCGTCCGCCGGCAACTATTACCATCAACCAGGGAATGCAGTTTGAGTCCTCCCTTTTCTCAGAGTTAGGCTTCCTTAGCTTTAAACGCCCCAGAACAACCGCGTACTACCGGACGACTCTTCTCGGTCACAAGTCGTGCCACTCGCTCTACTTTGCCTCCATACAGCCAATCGAGAAGAATTTGTTGCAAGTCTAGCCTGGTATACGAGGAGAACTGGGGACTCCTCGGCGAACTTGTTCTCGACATAAAGTCGAAACTCAGTGCTACCAGTCTGTTGCGTCTGCTTAGGGACGCAATGCCGAAGCTGAAGCTGCCACCACCCACCAACCACACGAAAACATGGCTAACATGTCCAGGGATTCCGACGGACGGCCGCTGCAACTAACTTACGAGGACTTCTTTGAAGTCCTCGAGCGAGGCACCACTATAACCTTATTGAAAAAAAAGAGCAACTGGGACGAGAGGCGCGCGAGGCATTCATTTTGATTTGCGGCACCCGAGTTAAGGGGGCCGTGCGTCTGGTTCCTCGCGAAAACTTCGTTTGGTTTCAGCTGAGGGTGGACTGTTGTAACTGATCGAGTAGCTTGAGTATCGAACGCACGCAAAAGCTAACGTGGTGGCCACAATATCGAAAGATAATTTTTGTCAGCGGTGTCAGTGTAGAAATGGAGTGGAGGAGACAGTCGCAACTCTTATTATCATTTAAATTGTAAAAAGTAGCCTATATATTATTTTTATTGTCTTTTTTGCGGCATGCGTCGTTTTAATTAACACGTATTTGTTTAACGGACAATAAACAAAGTAAACTCCAATTACTAATTGCCCTCAAGAGGAAGAGAAAGCAATAATCTTATCCTGTGCATCAAACTGCTTAAAGAAAGGAAATTAAAAGGACAAGCATTTGTGTTGTAACTTCGGCAAAGCCCAGGAATCGGGGAATGGAAGTAAATTTCGAGCTCTGCGAAGGGCACGTCGAAAGTGTCTGCGTTACGGGTATTATAAGACGCAGGGCGGCAGGTGATGTCGTTAAAAGCGGAGTCCATCAGACCCGAGGAAAGTTTAAACAAGTCGGAATACCGGAAGCTCGCGCTTCGGGTATAAAGGTTTTGTGTTCATCTTGTGTAAGAAATTTCAACGCGCATTTTTCTATCCGTATATAGCTACAAATCCAACATAATCCTTCATATTTTTCCAAACTACGAGACATACGTACATATTACAGTCCTAGATATTACGCTCACCCTAAACAAACAAACATTGCTTATTTCCGAATATTGTACACCTATATGCACGTATATAAATTGATCGTACCCATATTTCCGATTTACTTCTTATATCTATTTGAATTAGGTACTACCCGCAAAGTTCATTAGCACGCGTATATTATATACCTACATACACACATGTCTGGTTGACAAATAACTAAAAAACTAAAACAAAATAATTCTTTGGGACCCAATTCATAAGAACTCATTTCGTTGTGGTATTGACGAATTGATATGTAATGCTGACGTCATGCAGGGTGTAGAGTCCACGAAGTTCGCAAAAAATTGTAAAGTTTCACCCCCTATAACTTTGTTAATAATTGTTGGATTTTCTTCAAACTTGACCAAACTGTGCATTATATTCTTCATTACACGCATGCCAAATTTTGTACTTCTAGGATGAACACAAGGGGGGTGCCGGGTAAATTTCTAAAATGTGGAAATATACTATTATTAACTTTATTTGTGCAGATATCGGAACCGGATATATTTTGAGGCCTAGATTTCGTAGAGATGCACCATTGTGATTTTTTCCAGATTTTTCGGTTGGATAGGTTCTGAGAACGAGACCTGTTACACTTTTCGGGGGTCATATTTTCAGCCCTCACTCCCCTATGTTTCACCTAACATCAAATATCGAACCAGTTTCAAAAAGTACTAATTGAGACCTTTCATTTGATACCCCACATGGCTACATTCTGTGAAAAAAAAATTTGCACCCTCCATTCACATGTATGGGGAGCCCCCCCTTAAACTTAACACAATATGGCGCCACTGACCGCATGTAAAGGGAACACCAGATTACATACTCTCACCAATTTTCGTGACAATCGGTCTACTCGTTTCCGAATAAATCGGGTGTGACAGACAGACAGACAGACAGACAGACAGACAGACAGACGGACAGACGGACAGACGGACAGACGGACAGACAGACACCGTCTCGATTCTAATAAGGTTTTGTTTCACACAAAACCTTAAAAATGTGCATTCCTCCTGATATGATCTTCGTTGTTGTAGGGGTGGTTCAGAAAGCGGAAGAGTATTCGAGGGTATTCCTCACGACGTAATTAAAGAGAGCTAAGAAGGGTTGGATGGAGTCAAACTTAGAAGAGGAAAGAAGTATCAAGCCTGATAATTTTGCTGCTCGATTTGTGACTTCGGGGCAATGGGTGTCGAAATGGAAGTTATTATCGAAAGTGACTCCGAGGTCTTGAGAGGAATTTTGGTATGTTAAAGGATGCTCATTAAGAGGGTAAGAGAAGGAAGTGGATGAGGATTTAAGCGAGTAGCACACAGAGTGACACATTCTGACGTTTATAGTAAGTAATAAAACAAGTGGTATGGGAACGCTTAGAAGCGGGAGCTTGGGTAGAAGTATCTACCTCCTGACCTACGCCATCGCGCCATCTCAGGCAGGGTCTTCCTCGTCTTCTTTTTCTACCATAGATATTGCCCTTATAGACTTTCCGGGCTGGATCATCCTCATCCATACGGATCAAGCGACCCGCCCACCCGTAACATATTGAGCCGGATTTTATCCACAACCGGATGGTCATGGTATCACTCATAGATTTCGTCGTTATGTAAGCTACGGAATCGTCCATCCTCATGTAGGGGGCGAAAATTCTTCGAAGGATTCTTCTCTCGAACGCAGCCGAGAGTTCGCAATTTTTCTTACTAAGAACCTCCGAGGACTGGCAAGATCATTGTCTTGTACAGTAAGAGCTTTGACCCTATGGTGAGACGTTTCGTGCGGAACAGTTTTCGTAAGCTGAAATAGGCTCTGTTGGCTGACAACAACCGTGCGCGGATTTCACCATGGTAGCTGTTATCGGTTGCGGTTTTCAACCCTAGATAGGAGAAATTACCAACGGTCTGAGAGTTGTAGTCTCCTATCTTTACTCGTTCCGTTTGACCAGTGCGTTTGGTGTTATTGGTTTGTTGATTTTTGGTGCTTATGTAGCCACCATATACTTTGTCATGCCTTCATTGATGTGCAGCCCAAGGTTTCGCCCCGATTACCGCCTGCTCGATCTGAACGAAGGCAGCTTGTACTTCTCGGGTGGTTCTTCTTGTCGTAGACCGTTGTTGATATCGAATGGCTTTGAGAGTGACCCTGCTACTTTTATCTGGCCTCGCACATTGGTCAGGGTCAGCCTAGTCAGTCTTATCAATTTCGTCGGGATACCGAATTCTCTCATGGCCGTGTACAGTTTTAATCTGGCTACACTATAATAGTCGATGAAAAGATGGTGCAACTGATGTCCATACTTCAACAGTTTTTCCATCGCTTACCGTAGAGAGAAAATATGATCTGTTGCTGATTTGCCTAGAGTGAAGCCTCTTTGGTGTGGGCCAGTGACGTTTTGGGCGTATGAGGCTATCCGGCTAGCAAGATGGCGGCGAATATCTTATAGATGGTACTCAGAAACGTGATACCTCTATAATTGCTACACTGTGTGATATCTTCCTTTTTGTGTATGAGACAGATAATGGCTCCTCGCCAATCATCAGGCATTGATTCGCTGTCCCATACCTTGAGCATCAGTTGGCGAACCACTTGGTGTAACTGGTCGCCTCCATATTTAACCAATTCAGCTGTAATTCCATCGGCTCCTGGCGGCTTGTTGGTAAAACTTCCGCGGCTGGTGCTGTTGCTCCCTGTACTTTTCGAGTTCACAGACCTCCTGATTCTCCCAGGCTTTCTTTTTCCGTCTGTGAATTCGCTTCTCCGCTCGACGGAGTTCGTGATAAGTCTCTGCACGTGCCCGCGTTCTTTGAGAATGCAACATTACTCGGTATGCAGCATTCTTCCGTTCCGTTGCTAGCTTACATTCATCATCAAATCAGCCGTTCCGATTTTTTTTGCGACTGAGGCCATGTATGCTTGTGGTCGTATCAATGATAAAGTTATTCAGGTGGTTGTGAAGATCATTTGTTGATTCTTCATCTCCAGGTCCTCTGTTGACTGCGATTATTGCGGCATCCATTTCCCTCTTATAGGTGTCGCGGAGTGCTGTGTTGTGAATGGCTTCAGTTTTAACTCTCACCTGATTGTCAGAGGGGATTCTGGGTGGTGTTGTTATTCGAACTCGGAGCACCATGTCAACGAGATAGTGATCAGGGTCTATATTGGCCCCTATATGTTTTGATATCAGCAAGGCTGAAAGGTGACGGCGTTCGGTCAACACGTGGTCAATTTGGTTGAAATTGGTTCCGTTTGGAGAGGCCCATGTACGTTTGTGAACCGCTTTCCGCGCAAATCAGGTGCTTCCAACAAGCATTTTAATATCATATCTGGGACAGGCTTCGAAGGTTCGTTCCTCTGCCTCGTAGAAGGTATCCTTCTCCGAGTCTGCAGTCTCCTCTGTAGGGGCATGAATGTTAATGAGGCTTATATTTCTAAACTTGCCTCGCAAGCGCAGAGTGCATAGCCGTTCGCTTATGTTTTCAAAGCCGATAACAGCAGGTTTCCCTTTTTGGCTGACTAAGAAACCTACTCCGAGCATATGGTTTACTGGATGGCCACTATAATATATGGTGTAGTGGCTCTTCTCTAGAAAACCGGTCCCTGTCCAATGCACCTCCTGTAACGCTGTTACATCAGTCGTATATTGGGACAGGATATCGCCTAGCTAGCTAGCTTGCAGGGAGCGCACGTTGCATGAGGAAATGCGCAAATCATTATTGCGTTGTCGTTGCCAGGTTCGTCGTTGTATAATCCGTCCAGTCCGAGGCTCCTGTTGTGGCTTCGTAACAAGTTGTTTTCCGTGTAGGTTTGTCAGCCTTACCCAACCCCCAACCTGGAGGACCAGTTGGTACAATTTGTCCGGTTTTTAGGCGCGGGAGACTCACTTTCATCCTTCTCCGTCTGCAGCTTTTCGTTAAGAAAGAGCTCCCAGCGGTCACCACGTAGAGGTGGAGACAGGGTTTTGTAGTAGAGCTGTTGGTGTTGGTTGAGCAGGCATTTCCCATGTTGTATGCTCCACCGTGGGTACCAATCCACGTTTCGCCCTGGGACCTATTCTACCCTTTGACCCCACAGCCATTATGAATAGTAACCAAAATGAAGCAAACATTACGTCATGTTCAAGGAGTGTATGTTCATCCTATGAAATGATGTCTTTTGATCAGGCTGGACCATCCATTATCAAATCACACAAACACTCTAAGTAAATTTTGGTTACTGATCTCTCCTCAACAGTAAACTTTAACGAAAAGTTACATTGTTCGATTTTCGCATCACGTCTGCTGGCAACCAGACTATTGTGCTAAACCATAGTCCAATAAATCGCCTACCATCAATATCACCTCGGGTCCAAATAAAACACGCCGACCTGGTATTATCCCATAACTAACACCTCCCTGCTGTGTCATTTTAATTACCACAATTACTCATATATGTTTAATTCAGTTTGTTTCGCAGATATTTGTATCAAGTCTGCGGAATTGCGAGGATGAATTCCCACAATCTAGATCCCACACCCATTCACGGTGCACCATTTCGAAACCTGTTCGATATTGGGATTCAACTAAGTGCTTGGAGGTACTTAGCCGTTGCACTAGGCCGTGCAATATGGTCGTGCATCGCGGCCGAGATCCAATCTCTCCTAGGAAAATTGTCTCACTCCTACACTCCGTCGCTATTACACTTTTCGCTTTTGTAGTTTAATTACCCACTTCACAAACGACGACCAATATTTGTAAACAATATTTTTATTTCGGTTTTAAGTGGTCATCTTCGACACGATCGTTCTGGTAACAAGAAAACAGCCACGGGCTCCAACCAGAGGGTCCAGCGAGAGGCTGCAAGCAGACCCGGTACAATGTGGCGAGGTGCGGACAAAGTACGGGAAATACAAGGAAGTAGCAAGGCTGCGTTATGTTGCGGATAATCTTGGGTTCCTATATTAACGAAACACCATCCAGAAAGAAATGATGCTTATGGAGTGCGACATCGGTACCTTGGCGTCGAAATCGAATGCAGAGCCGGTGAGAATAGGCTGACATCACAAGAAAAGGTGTGAACATCGAACGGAGGTAGGAAACATCAACGCCGATTGTCGGGGTATTACTCAAGATGCTTTTATTATTATTAGTTATGTGGGTTATTTATATTTGTTGAAGCGTCGTGGGACTGCGGTAATGAGCTTATCTGCCTAGTCGATGCGGAGACGACAGTACTGAGTCATGACGATGCCGGCGAAAATTTCGAACGGAACTGAGAAGTCTCTACTTGAAGTAGCCGAAAGGCTGTCTTGAGTGGAGGGTCCCTGGCTAATCGGAGCATTTTCCTAGCTCTTTGGCTAAAATGATAGCTAATTGCGTTCGCTACCTAATTCGCTGAATTAAAAGGAATCTAGGATACATAAATTAACATTGAATCTTTGAGTTATTGAAGTGCGTCTTTATGTCTCTCATGTGACTCACTTCAATAACACTACATTGCGAAGCGAATTCTAAACAGCGCACGCACTCCATGTCCAAAGGAAACGCAAGTACCTGAGCTGAACACGCGAAAATCTATAAGAAGATTTCAGGGTGTAGGGAACGATCCACAAGACCTCACGTAGTTGTTCTTCGCCTGCCTTCGCCTCCCGTCAGGTTGAGAACTTTTCAAGGGACATGACTCAATGATTTTTAATTGGTTTATTACGAAAACGATACGCAGAATTAACAACGCTTCGAATCGCGCCGGATTCAACTGAATAAAATCGTGTGGCATAAAACTGCGTGCATCTTGGCTTACGGACGCAAAGATGGTATGGCACAAGAACAGGAAGTCCAAGTATGTAATGGCGCCTAAGACTACTCGCATTTGCTAATTTCCCGAGACCTTTGCTGAACCTCGACTTCTCATTCACATTGTCGTTCTTGGCTGATCTTCTTTAAGGTATCGAATGCATTGGATATTGTATTCCATGTTCAGTATTTAGCGAAAAAAAGAGAGGTTCTGTACAACGTTCGAATGTATATATGTTTTGAAAAAACACAAACATGGAATGAGGGGAATAAAGCCAATGCGAATCGTCCAACTGATATTATGTACAGAATCATTGCGGGATCGAAACGGGAACCATAGGCACAAAATCTGCAAGTGATTATGGCCCCTCATTAAATTCCAATCCATTGCAAATGAATCGAATTAACATAACAAATTATTCGTTCGTGACTAACCCATAAATGATTGTTTTTGAGAAATACTCACGCGGTGGCATCTTCTTTACCTATTCATCGAAATACAGTCTATTACCGCTTGCCCTGGGGAATATATGCTAACCCTTTTATGGCCTCTGGTTGAGTACGAGGATGGACAAGAAGCTGCTTAGAATTTCAGACGCGACCAACTGCATAATATCCCACTCTGTAATATTTCCCAGATAGAGCTGAACTACTTTTTCACAATCAAAATCTGATCATTACAGATATCTGCTAATCTGTATCTATTTAGACTCTCCACCACCCATTAGATACTCGTATGCTTCCATTCAGAAGACTTACCGAGGTGTCAAGGAAAAACACCTGCCGTTCGGCTTCCTGCTACATTAGCACCAAATTCGCAGTTCATTAATTCGATTATTTACATTTGAAAAGATAGTTCCGAGTCTTAGTTAGAGCGCTTTCGTCATTTGGAATTTCATAAGAATCTTCGCTGAAAGGCAGAGGCCAACTGCGCATGAGAGCACCATCTGAAGGAAAGACAACCCCATAAATTTCACAGTAATTATATCGCGATCATAACCAGTGCTAATTTGAATTTTATTTTGACAAAGTGAATATCCTTTTCGAAACCAGCTGGGGTAGTCGAATATTAATTGAGTGGACAAATAGACGGACAGCGAGCATTTGCATGTCTGGCATTTCTGTTTGATTCTAGAAGAAGCGCCAAATTACATGCACCCAAAGTGAAAAGAATCTGACCTTTTTGACTTTTTCTTGCATCGTAAATTATCCGATTTTTCCATGCACTTTTGGCAGTGTGATGTGCAAAAGTTAGCCCTGTTATCCACCGTGTCATCTTTGCTGACACAAATGAATACAATTTCTGCAAGAAGTTGAGGGCAACCATTGTTATTTATGACGCCATTTGAAAAACCGTTGCAAATACTTTGTCACCCGGAGATACTTTCGTGTGGATATAATAAAGATAAATAAAGTTTGATTGACTGAATTGGTTTAGACCACCCAGTGATCGCGGTAGGGGGCCACTTATCCGTAAACGAAATTCCAATATTTCAGATTCGGTTTTATTAATATTTCCACGATCAGATTTTTTATGGGGAACTAGTTATATTGAGCGCATACTTAGCTTTATGTGCTCTATAGGAAGTTTTATCAGTTTCTTGGTGTATCTGCATATTTAAGATTATAATCAGAGCAAGTTTTTTTTTTCGCGGACAAACGATACTACGAATGGCGCATGGAGACCTTTCGGTGAGGAAAACGATACTTGTTTCGGAATTGTAATTTTAGATCTGATTCATTTCTCGTGGAACTAATGTTCATAATTTAAAAGCACTTTTTCTGGATATAATAATTCAAGAAATTATGTAAAAACTCAGCCGGATCTGCGTGTGGCATAGCGAGTTGAGTTTCAAGATGGTCCGTGATTGATGGAATGGAAATTTTAGAGTAATTTAGCAGCTGGGATCCCAGAGCGGTGATAACTTTCTTTTCATGAATTTGTACCTAATTTCACATTAAAGCAACATAATAATTTATTAACAGGCCTATTTTCAAACATTTCAATAAAAGCTTTAATAGAGAGCTGGTTTTCGCCCCTGCCCCCCCCCCCCCATCAATTAAGATTTACAAATTTCAATAAAATAATTTTATTTTTAAAATAAAAAATATTCAGTTTTCCAAAATTTCTCAGGATTCCTAATATAAATGAAAATATTATCCCGAAAAATACTATTTATTGAAAGCGACGACTATAGTGGTCCCACAAATGGAACATCTTATGAATGAAGGGTAGCTTATCAATGGAGAGTGCCTGCAAGCCTTTTGTGTTTGATAATAGAATATTTCGATTTGACATGATAGCATTAAAGATAAAAAGAAGACTAACAAGAACAAAATGGATTTCGAATGTAAGATACATGAACAACAACTCGACTCAACTAAAGGAGAGTAGTGTTGGAAACTTCACCAGTATCAGAATAGTATGTATCTCAGGGAAGTTTGCAGATTCAGTATTGCAATCTTCAACGAATACCTGAATAATTCATTTTGATTTAATGTCAATAGATCTACAGTTACGTCTCTGCGGATTTAGGTACCTGTCTCCTGGACTTAATCCCACGGTCTTCTTAAGACACAGTCTATACTGAGTACATCTCTACCAAACTTCGAAATACAGCACCGGCAACACCATGTTTCAGGATCTAAAGCCTTTGTCCGCTTGGCCACAACCCCTATAAAACTCCCACTAGCTGGCCAAACGCTATAACCGAGCCGAACGCACATGAATTAGAAATTCTCCTGAGACATGTGACTTCAGGGACCATCCCTGTTTCCACGAAATTAGTATACCCCTAGTTAGCGCCCTGGTCTAATTAATTAAGTTGCATAATTCGGCAAGTCCTCATACGACCTCCTCGCGGTGGCCGTTGGAAACCGTCTTCGGACGGGCCAAGAGTGTGTAGGGCGAGCTGGAGTACCCAACTGGCGAGGATCTGTTTGTCTACTGGTCATGTGCTAAGGGCAACTGGATTTGACGGGGGGATAAGCCGAAACAACAGCCCGGGAATCGTCCTCCCTGCACAGGAGAAGGTGCTAATAGGACCCCAAGCCAAGGTACGCAAGCATACGGCGAGGCCTGCGTCGCCAATGGGGAGCCTGGTCTTTAGTATACGACCCTTACCCTGCTGGTCGGGCTAGCCAAGGTGAACATTGTTCCAGAACTCCTCGTGGGACCAATTATTAAAGAAGCAGGAAAACCGGAAACTGGACGCTTCAGGTATGAAAGGTTGTGTGTATTTCTTTTATAAAAATATTTGAGTGTGCATTTGTCGCATTAGTGCGTAACGCGTAATATATGCATATATTATGTTAGAATATCCATATTCAGGTGATGTCGACATATAAAGTCTTGAATTTACAAAGAAGTGACAAATTTGACATATCATAACTTTGTTAGCAATAGTACAATTTCCACCAAATTTGATCATGCTCTATTTTATACCCAGATTGACCCCATTGTTGTAAAATTTCGCGGTGTTAGAATTAATTCAAGGGGGTTTCATAGCCAATTACTAATATTATAGTAATGTACTATTATTAATTTTATTTGAACAGATATTGGTATGGAGGGTATTTCGGAGTCTAGCCACCGTATAGTGGCAATCTCTTGATTTTTTTCAGATAATTCGTTGATCACTTTCGACCTCCCATACTCCCAACCTTTCAACAAATGTCAAAACTAAGACCGGCTTCGAAAAGTACTAATAGAGATCTTTCATTTGATACCCCCTACATAGCTATATTCGATGAAAACAAGTGTGCACTCCCTTTTGCATGTATGAGGACCTCCCCCCCCTCTTAAATTTGATGTAGAATTATATAACTCACTGTATACGTGAGCGTTTACAGTTCCCACCTTTCTACTAAATTTAGTGTGAATCGCTACAACGGTCTCAGAGAAAAATACGTGTTACGGACAGAAAGATAGACAGACGGAGAGACAAGGAGACAATAAACCGATTTTAATAAGGTTTTCTTTTACACAAAACCTTAAGAAACAAATAAACCGACAAAAGAAGAGGAGGTTGTGAAGCCAGGCGCATCATCGGAGGACAAGCTACTGGCTTTCTGTCAGGAGACAGTAGCCATCGAGAGCAGCACACTTGCTGCCGTATCACCGCTGTGTAGCGAGGTAGCAGACGGACAATTGGTTTGCAGTTTGGAATTAACTGCGGTCAAGCTGGGTGCAGCGAGTACCAGAGGTACTATCCCTAACCCGAAAACTTCGACGTCGGGGGACCCCTTAAGAGTAAATACCTACAAAAGCATCGGTCAGCGAAAACCGACTAAGTAGCGAAGAGTGTCCTACTCAGGAGCTAGTTTCAAAAAGCCATGCATATTCTCAGCAAGATTGCTAACAATAAGAAGGCCGGTACTGTCGACGACCGGTTTGAAAAGAGCCTCGATAAATACTAGGCCATTGTTGAGGATTACAATAGCAAACGCCTGGCAAACGGCTAGAAGGCGAAACCCACCGCTCTGAAACGCAATCGATCTCAAGGCGTAGCAAGGCAAGAGCTCGGACGCTAAACAACATATGGAGAAAAGTACACTGCAACAGTTTTCTCAGGTAGTCCATGTGTTCCACGTTATAGCTGGCGAGGATCAATTCTCCAAGTGATTTTTTCGCTCGTACGTCGCTAAGATCAGCGACGCCTTGGATTATGTTGATGGTAACGCAGATAGATCTGCAGCAATCGAAGTGCGCCGCGACTAATTTGTTTGTGTTCTTCCTTGAGGAAACCATCGACATCGCACTAATAAAGGAACCTTGGGTCGGAGGCGACCGAACCATCAAAGGGCTGCAAAGCAAATATTTTAATTTATTCCACAGCACAGGAGACACTGATCAGGACAGACTTAAAGCATGTGTCCTCGCAAAGAAGAGTGTACACACTTTTCTGTGACCGGACGTGAGCTCAAGCGACCTAGTCGTGGTCAAACTGGAGCAGGTGGAGGCGGAGAATGTGTATATTTTCTCGGCTTGCATGGCTCACGATTGATCAGCTCTGCCAGAAGAACTACAATATTTGACGAGCAACATAACAATAAAGAAGGCTAACCTGTTGATAGGCTGCGATGCCAATGCAAGGCATATGCTTTGGAGCAGCCCGGAAATATACGAGAGGTAAATCATGTGTGTGACCGCACCTGAGCTCAAGCGACCTAGTCGTGGTCAAACTGGAACAGGTGGGGCGGAGAATGTGTATATTTCCTCGGCTTGTATGGCTCACGATCGATCAGCTCTGCCAGAAGAAATACAACCTTCGACGAGCAACATAACAATAAAGAAGGATAACCTGTTGATAGGCTGCGATGCCAATGCAAGCCATACGCTTTGGAGCAGCTCGGAAATAAACAAGAGAGATAAATCATTCTTTAATTTTATTATTACAAACTTATCGCTGTGTAACAGGGGCAGTACCCCAACCTTCCATTTCCCAGCTGGGAGAACTGTCACGGTTGGGAGGAGATCCTTAATTTTTCCCTTCTAACCGACAATGGAATTCTTAGAGAAATAGAAAGTGTCTGACCAGAGATCGTTCTCAGATCAAAGTTGGATACTTTTCGGTCTAGATCTCGCTACAGTGGTCTCCAAACGCTTCAGAGATCTCAAGAGGAGATCCACTGTAGAAAGTTTGGTCAGGTAATTAAAAACAAACGCTTCGGTGCGCAAATTGACAAGATTGACACGATAGACGAAGTGAACTCAAAAATCGGGGCTCTGGAAAATGGCATTCGGTACCTCCTTTAAAGTCTCCCGCCCTGCTAAATACTGCAAGAAGAGACTGCCACCATGGTCAGGAAGCTGACCAGGGAAATCTTCATCATCTGCTACAGGCATATATATTGGTAGCCATACAAAGACTGCCTGAAGAAGTAAAAGTCGGCCATCAAGATCGCCAAGCGGCGGTCTTGGTTGAATTATTGTCAGAACATCGAAAGCACCAGCGAATCCGCGAGGCTCGGTATGATTCTGTCCGAGAAACATAAGAGCCCAATCTTCTGTTGAAACCTTGGAGCTGCTGGTTCAGACGCACTTTCCCGCCAGCGAGAAGAACTTTGAGTCAGAGCCTTGCTTGAAGAGTTTGCGGACACCCCACCCGTGCGAGACTATCAAATCGGAAATTACTTAGGATAAGATCGGCTGGGCTAGGATATTTCCGTCATTATGAGCGACATCATGGAAGGAGCGTTGCGAAAGATGTGCCTTGGGCCCTAAGATGCGGTTTCCGCATAAATCCAAGCAAAACGGATCTGATGCTATTCACCACCATGATAAAGGTACCTGAATTCCTCCGCCCCAGGATAGTTCTCTTAATGCATTGCCGAAGATGCGAAAAAGGGAGATCAAACCCTCATACACTTCCTCTGCGATTGCCCAGCTCTAGCTAGAATCAGGCTGCGGACACTGAGTAAACGATCTTTTGGGCACCTCAGATTTCTAGCTGCAGGGCGGGAGAGCTGCTTTTCTTCGTGAATGTTACAGACTGGCTCTGAGAACAAACAATAATCAATACAGCGTTTCCCGGTGTCACCACATGGTGGTACTTCTCCACTACTTGATTTTGGTTTGGCCGAAAGGATCGCTGCCCTACCCTCCTGACCGCCACCTTAAAATACCTGCTGCAGATCTACAAAAAAATCTTAAGATCACCTCCACTGTGGTTATTTCTGGATATTGCAAATAGCAGAAGAGAGCAGATAAATGGTCCGTTCCCTGCGCCATAAAACAAGCATAAGCCGACTGGTCCTCAACTTTTAAGGTATGCAATAATCTAATAATCTATTTACAATATAATATTTTCATAGAATTCGAAAGTGAGCCTCGAATCGAATAGGAAATACACCAATGGCCATGGCTACGGAAAAATGACTACGAATTTGGAACCTGGAATGTGATCTCCGTTCAAAATTATTCTTAGATAGGAGCCATCAAAAAGAAACCACCGAACATGAACCTCGAAGCATGAGGAATGAATTGTTAGACGGAAACTGTCAGTCAGAAAAAGTAGGAGGGTTTGATGCAATGTACTTTGTACTATCCCCCGTAAAACAAAAATAAATTGCTGAAATGAAGAAAATAGATAAATAAAGTATAGTTGGAGTTACTCCACTATGCTAAAGCTTGCCTGGTTTCTTTTGATGACAGACCCACCAAAAAGATTCAATGTCGCTAAAAGCACAAATGATCGCGTCGGATTTAAAGTCTGGGAAATATTAGGACGTTTACCTATATCTATGCGGCAAAATGGGCTCCGGCCCAGTGCTGAAGTCAGGAAGGGTTGTTGACGTATGGACGACATCAAGATGTAAGTATAACAATCCAACTTTTAAAAAAATATGTGGCTGCATACTAAATATTGGTACCCTCGCTGGACGCACGAAGGAGCTCGTAGGAAAAGCCGATATTTGCGCTCTATAAAAAAATGAATGGTGTGGTGACTAAACCTGCGGCGTAGAACGCAAACACGGTGAAAATAGCTAACTTCTTTATCACCGCAACTCACGAGCTCCATATGGTATCGGTATTGCCTTCTTAGGGTTTCAGTGATGCCATTCAAGAAGTCAAGCAATCTAGTGTCCGAAATGATTTCTCTTGGAGAAAAGGTCCGTATCCGCATGTTTGTGGTTAGCCATTTCATCCATAACAGGAGGAACCTCACCGGATGCAATACCATTAAGGACCCTGGTAAAGTTTCTTTCGACTGTTATTGTCCTTCACAGCACCATCGAAAGAGTTGAGGCCACATGCAGGCTCTTTCGTGATGCGGTATACGGTATGCGATCTACGGCATCCTCCGTCAGCGCAATAGCAAATTCACTTTTGTCACGGAGTACACTATGTTCAACTTCTCGAGATTATGCTCGATATCAGAGTTCGAACGCGTCACGCCCGCCACCACTCGCAGTGGTCAGTAGAGTCTTCAGCCCCTTCTGATCATCGATCCGCTTCCATGACTTGGAAGTCAGCGAGATTTTATGACGCTCTTTCGGGACTTGCCCGATGACAGTACCCGAGAAAAGAGCATTTTGGATGGCGGCCCAATACTCATCAATATTCTCAAGAACGTTACTCAGTAGATCTGCCATTCGATCAGCAAGATAGCTCTCCCATTCTCGAGCAGCAGCTGGGTCGTACAAGCGGTCGATATTGAACTTAGGGGGTCGCAGCTCCCCAACACTGTGAGAAGTGGCGGACGCAACACTCAAGCGAACGTAGCTGATCATCAGATGATGACCCCTTTCGAGACTAATCTTAGGGCCTCTCTTGTTACGCACATCCAGAAGATAACCCGTAAATCTACTGCTGATCGCAAAGTGGTCGATCTGATTGCCCATATGGTGTCGGTCAGTTGAAGCCTTATGACAGGTTCTGTGCCCGACCAGGGTGCTACCGATAACGAGGCGCTGGAAGTTGTACGATCCTCCCACCATTATCACATGTCCGAACAAGTTGTTCTCAGATCCCGACTTGCATTCAGATTACCCAACCCGATCACAATATTAGCTTTAGGAAGCTTCCCCTGAACCGCGTTTAATTATTCCTAGAAAGCATCTATTCTCCAAGAGAGAGAGAGGAGTATTCTACAGAGTCCCACCATCTTGTTTCGCTTAGGTCCAAGGTGTTGAGCCTCTATTGCTGAATTCCTGCTCAGGTTGGAGAAAGCAAGCATTCTGAGGACCCTCGCTACCGTTGTCGAGGAGTGTGCAAACATTACAGAAACCAATCATAGTCCGTATTCGACAGCCTAAGGATGTCCTTCATTACATGCACCTCTTGCAATCAACATGCTTCTGCTAAGGATGAGCTACAATTTCTGAACACCAAACTTTTCCAGCAACCCGTCACTATCGTCGTCATTATCTCATCCTTATGGTAAATCTATTATAAATTTCATTTGAATCTTCTGTCGATTATGTTTATCACAAAACGCAATCCCAAATAAACCACCACACCTTTTCGAATGACCATAAAGAAACCGAATAGGTTTTTAATCTAATTGTGTTCTACTTATTAATTACGATTGACCACATGCGGACCGCGATGATTCCCGGGCGATATAAAATAGACCACAACATCTTAAGGAATTTCTGCTGACTAATTGCAGTCGTCATGATGTAGCCCCAAAATGTTTACAATCCAACAGACGAATTTAATTCAACAATGGTAAGGGCGCAGACGTTGTGGTCAGAACCAAATTTAAAACAGTAAAACTGCGATCCGGAACAGTATCTATTACTCAGCGTCAAGAGTATCTCTCAGATATTCTATAATATATTTTACGATCTGGCTCTCCTTCCTCGTGGCCGCACCGTCCCAGCAGCAGCCGACTGACTCTTAATTCATTCCTCTGGATAAAAGTTGTGATCATGTCGACGACGCCGATGATGACGATGGTGATTATGATGATGACTTTGGGTATTTAGAAAAAGATTCGAAAAAATCGATTTTTGCTTCAAATAACGCCCACTCGTTCCAAGGTGTGAACCTAACAGGCATTGTACCAAGTTTTTATGCAACTCATTGATTTAGATAAAGATGAGTATTAGGCGTGAAAATAAGAACAGATTTCTTCACCATTAGTTGGGTTCTTTTTTTGTAGAAATGAAAGAAACGTTTAACCACGAGAATTGTATCTATTTTGTCTAGATGTCTTTCGATGTGTAACAAATGGAGTGATGGCTGTACCTCTTTCATGTTGAGTAATAGTGACAAGGTTAGAAGGTGTTGAATGGGACGAGTGTGGGCCGATAGTTAATGTAATTTGCAAGAAGTAAAAATGTTTAAAGAATCAGGCTGAAGAGGTGTTTTATTCAGACTAAAGTGAATAATAATTAAATAGATTTCATCTGGGAATGAAAAAAGAAGCAAATTGAAGACGATGGTTGAGCTATGCTTTTGGGAAACATTTAAATTGTGTCATTGAAGAAAAAAACACTAATTTGTAGTAACCAATTATGATTTTGAGCCTGCTTTTAATGAAGAAGCTCTTAACAATTATTTCAACTCTTTTATAGAGCAAAAATCCATGGCTCCTTTTAGGTTCTGCTTAAAATTTAACACAACCAAATTATGGACCCAAAAAACTAATCCCAGTTACATATAAGCTTAATTTATTTGAAAAGTTATTAAGTAAAACCATTTCGAAATAAACGACTATGGTTGATTCTAATATTTGTCGTCAAGGCCCAAGTTCGGGGTAATATTTGAGTAAACTGAACCCATCAACTCAGGCCTCGAAACATTACTACAGAAACTTTACAGTCTTACAGATTACTCACTGAGGAAGCTAGCACCACATCTGACAGTTAAGTATAAATTGCACTACCAAAAAATAGGAGAAGGAGAAGTTTGAGGTGCAGTACGGATAACAGGCGGGAGTTGTCTGACGCAATTCGTGCACGTGACTGTGCAGCGAGTCGAAGACCAATAACGCTTCATTACTCACAGCGACACAATCCGGCTGTCATCAAGGAGGGTGTTCGACTTGAGGTCACCGCGGAAACTGGTAATCGAGAGTCGATGGGGGCATAAGCGGCATCAGCAACACCACGCCTTACTGCAGCCAACAGTTTCAGTACTCGCCGAAGTACTCTTCTCCAACGTCCAGCTGAAGTCTCCGCTGAGGTTAGGGATGAATTACAAAGAGCTCGTACATAATTCTCGGAAATGGATCCTTTGAATATATCAGGTATTACCAGGCTCTATGCATCTCCAGCAACTTCGGGAATTCTATCTCAAATCAATGATGAGATTACATCTGATATGTCGCTGTTGCAACTACAATCACTTGTGTTTTGTGGTGCACGTTGGCGTGACTCACTAAGGCAGGACATTGCTAGGCTAATTCAAATCAGCGCTGGCAATGCCACAAGATAGGTAAGAAATAATAGAAAGAAGTACAGGTTAACAGAAACTTTTCCATCCCTAGTGAGACCCGTAGTTGAGACTCTGGACACATTAAAGCAGTAACTTTCTGCCGTATGCAGTCCATAACGACGGTATGGCGCGAGGAACCAACGGAGTTTTCCCAGATCACTCAATGAATCCCAACAAAGCGTCCAGGCAGTACAGTTTTCAGTGACGGAAGCGAAACAATATTGGAGTGGACTTTGGGGGTTACCCGTCTAGCATCCTGGGTATGCTGAGTGGATCAAAGTGAGCACTCGCCATGCCAATACGCCTGTCATGAAAACGAAGGGGAAGTTCGACGGTGTAGAATTTCTGGTATAATATATTTGCCAGTGTACATAGTCGATTTGCACAGCATAAATCAGATCATTAGTCGGCCAGAGGAATTTCCGTCCTTCCTCACTGCAGGAATCACCTACCTTGCCCCAAAAAAGGACACGGTGCAAGACCCCGGAGGCACAAGACCGATTATTTGCTTACCAACCCTCTACAAATTCATAATGTCCATTATTAGTGGAAGGGTCAATGCGCATCTAGAGGCCAACAACATTCTCTCCCAGGAGCAGAGTGGCTGCAAGTCGGTTCAAAGGGTTGCAAAGAACAACTCATTATTGACTCGGTAGTTGCAAGACAGGCAACTGGAGGCCAAAGAAAGCATCTCTTTAATTGCTATATCGATTATGCTAAGGCTTTTGACAACGTCCCGCATACCTGCATAATCGGTATCCTTCGTCAGTATCGCATTGATCCGAAACTAATAAAGTTTTTGGCGACAATCATGGAAGGGTGGCGCATCACCTTATCAGTGCGTTCATCTATGGGTACTAATATTTGGGTTCGTGTGACACTGAACCCCCTTTCATGGCTACTGAATGATGCAATCAAATATGAACTGACACACTTGATGTATTTAAATGACATCAAGTTGTATGGTGGTAGTGACGACCACCCTAGAAGTCTGTAGCGAATAGTAGACAAGTTCAACCGTGATATTTGTATGGAATTTTCATTAGACAAGCCATCCGAAAAGGTCATCACGAGCCGCATTCCTAACATAACATTGGTGACCTTCACATCCAAGCTATAATCGAGATGGACTATAAATACCTAGAAATTCTGCAAAGACCTATGTTTGCGTTGGTGATCTGAAGGATGCTCTGCCATCCGAATTCCTGTGAGGTGTCAAACTGGTACTGAAGTCAGATATTTCGGGAAGTGCGTAAATAAACTCATTTAGAATGAACTCTGAGCAACTGCAAGACTAAAGACTACCAGGTTGTCCAAGGTTGGATTCCTTTAGAAAACCGGGTGGAACTTTTACGGACCCCAGACTTGAGTCTGTATAGATTCTCTTGAAGGTACAGCATCGAGGACAACATGCAGCAGGAGTGGGCGGCGGGGACAATTGGCGGTTTTTGCAGACCGTGAGAAAGCGAGAGTTGCAGCTGGTATGGTTGACATCTATTCAGCGATCTTAAGGCTGGTTACGGGGGGAGTGACGTCTAAGGAATATTTTTCTAATATGTTCTTCAATGGGCTATGTTCCCACTTCTCGGCAAAAGATCTTCATATCAAAGCCTGGGAAGGTGGCACCGGCTAAATGAAAACCAACATGTTTACCCGGTGGGTTTGCTCTTCATTTATTGGTTTAAAAGAAACTTTAAAAGGCGATCACGGGATGAGGATGTTCGTAGGCATTAAAGGGGCATTGGACAAACTGTTTAATATCACCAGAGGGAATGGTGTTAACGTTATATTATATAAATGAATCTATACTCTGCTGACGCAAAAATTGCTATTTACTGAAGTTGGTATTACTCATTTCTTGACTTTTTGACAGAAGCAATGGAAGGCTGTCCCTGAGAAAGTGTGCTACTATCACTTTTGTGGAGTATGTTGATCGACCGACTTCAGTGAAAACTGCAAAATCTGCCAATACAGGCCTCAGTCACGGGCTTTCCAGAAACTCAAATAACACCGCCATGTTATTATTTACAAAAAGGAAGAAACTGAATAGACTTTGTCCTCCAGAGATGAGGAGTACAATCCTCGGACTCTCTATCCTAAATTAGAAGTTTCTTTGGGAAAAACACGTAAAGGTAAAGACTAGCTTTCACAGCTTACAGAGGCAAGTAGGCCTTTGGTTCAACGTGAGAACTAGGATCTCATATAACAGTGGACGCGTGTTACTATCACTAGGCTGATATTTGGTTATGCATCGGTATTGTGGTAGGTTAAGGTGAGGCAACAAAAATTTGACTGTAAAATAGTCTTACTGCCAAAGGCTGTGTGTTTAGGTATTGCCGCTGCCATGAGTATAGCATCTGGGACAGTTTGGATGCATTACTCAATTTGCAGACTTTGGATATGTATAATATATTTAGGTCACTGTAATGGGATCGCCTCATAGACTAATCTGTTTAGATCTATGAAGAAATAATGGACGTAAAAGACGCAGAATAGTTCGAGAGATATTGACAGAACTGAATCGTAATACCTCCTGATTCCCAGATCCCCACACTTTTATAGAATATATGCATAGAAAAAACCGGGATGAACCGGTAAAATTCCGGGCAGGCGAGGTTTTTAAAAAAGAAAAAGAAAAGTTCTCCTTAGGACAATGTGTAATTACTGGTACCTGATCATTATGATATAGAAGAAAATAAAATTACCCATGCCTTAGTGGAAGGGTGTTCAATTTAGACCTTTCCGGGACAGAAGTTTGCCAATACTGCTATCAAGAGCTGCGAACAAGGCTCCCGTAAGTACAAGTGCTGTTAGACACAGCAAACAATGCCTGTTTAAACCAAAATAATATACTGCGAAATTTACCCTGTCATAGAGGTTGCTGCTAACAGGCCATAGTTTACTAACGATTCGATAAAATAGTCATCTTGCGACGGGGAAGCACGGAACTTTTTGTTGATAGTGAGGACAATAAAATACATTTATATTCTCAGAAGACGACGACCTTTTACCACTGTCACTGATTGCAAAGCCATTGCCTATGAGACCATTGTACCTCAACATTAGACGTTGATGTCTTGCAAATCAAGCCACAACTGGCCCGCCGCGCACAAGTGATTTCACTTCTGATTTTACCAACCATTAAACATGTGGAAGAATCGTTACCCGAGTGGTCCATTTCAGAGAAGTCACACGATAAACTGGAAACTCTAGATGATGAGAGAGATCTGCATTGACTCGTCAAAAAACGACACGAAAACACACAGGATATCGGAAATTTCTGGTGAGTGAAGGCAACAGGATCTGACTACATCGCTATTGAGACCTGGAAAGCGAAGAGCAAGGACGCAACCAAGTGGTGTAGTGAGTTCTCCAATCGAGCTATTGAAGAAGGTAAAACACCATCTGATTGGTACGAAAACACCACTGCTTCAAATGAAAAAAGGACAGTAGCCCAGCATAGTGTTTAACTTACCCTTCGATCCGATTGATGACGCATTCTTGACAATCGTTTTCGCAAAATCGTTCAAATAACTTTGAATCAAGCCGGCTTTATTAAGAACTGTGGAACTATTGACGCAATACCCGCTGCGCGGTTAGTCATGGAAAAACCCTGGAAGAAACTTCCGCCTCTTTACATTGGATTTCTGGATCTAGGAAAAGCGTTTGTCCGTGTGCTATACGAACATATCTGGTATACTCTACGATAACACCAAGTACCATAAGAGCTCGTGCACTCGTCCAGGTTAAATTGCTCTAGCACGATACGAAAAGTAAAGCTCGTAGTATGGCGGATATAGGATTGCGGCTTGCGGTCTCTCTCGGTATTCACCAAGGAAGGGCCCTCTCACTACTCCTCTTTGTCCTTGTTATGGGCACTGTCCCACGGGACATCAACGTCTAGCGCCCTATTCACTGCTTTACACAGATAATGTTCTCCTACCTAGCAAAACTGATCACCAGCAACTTCTCCAAAAATGGGATTTTCGCCTCATGCAACACGGTCTCATATTGAATCTGAATAAAACTGAAATTTTGACAAATGAAACAGGCACTGACAATGTCAGCCATAGTAACCTACTCAAAATTATGCGATAAATGCTATCAGTCAATGGAGAACTGCGTTACGAAATTGCTTCACTCATCAACGCAACCTGGAGGAAGTGGCGTTCCACAACTGGTGTTCTCTGTGATGAACGTATCAACGATCGTCTCAAATTTAAAATTTAACACAGTGTTGTTCACCCTGTTGCCCTCTACGGTTCTAAGTGTTGACTGACTATAAAAGACATTGAACGGCGCGGTAATAAAGACGAAGATGCTACATTGGTCCCATGTCGTAGCATGATATGATCACATCAAAAATGAGGATATTACCGATCGATGTGGATTCTGAAAGCTTCGCGACCGAGCCCACTCCGCTTCAAAACGGGACAAAGGTGAAAGAAAATGAAGAAGATTTCCTGCATGAGTCTCCAGTCTATGAATGCACCACGTATCAAATTTTTCGAGCTAATGTTTTTCACTTGCGGCAGATAATATCACATCGACAAATGGAAAGCCTGTGGCAGATAAACAGAGTCGGGATATTCGGTTAGATGGGGTCATCATCTTATTCTTCTTTTTCTTTAGCCTTTGTCCCGTTCACAAGGGCGGTCGGCTCATCGTGATCGGTTTTGCCATTTGGCTCTATCGAATGCCTGATCTGGGTGCAATCTCGAGGCTTTCAAATCCCCGTCCAGCGTATCAAGCCACCGTTGTTTAGGTCTGCCTTTTGGTCGTTTACCATCGACTTCGATGTTCAGACCTATCTTGTCAAGTGAATTCTCGTTAGCACGAATTGCGTAACCGTACCATTGAAGATGCCTCTTTCGCAACTTTTCCACGATCGGTGCAACCCCATAACGACTGCGGATATTCTCATTTCGGACGTGATCTAAACGTGTGACGCCACTAGTCCAACGCAACACTTTCGTCTCCATTACCGCAAGATGCCGTTCATTGTCTTTTATAGTCGGCCAACACTCAAAACCATAGAGAACGATACGTCGATCACAAAGAACACCAGTTGTGGAACGCCACTTCATCCAGGTTGCGTTAAGGCATGAAGCAATTTCATAACGCAGTTCTCCATTGGCTGATAGTGTTGACCCGAGGTATTTAAAACGCTCAGTTCTGGGCAGATCACTACCGCTGGTAGTGGGGGGGATCGGTCGTCAAAAATTCAGTTTTGTTTAAATTCAATCTGAGACCGTATTGCATCAGGCGATCATTCCATTTTTGAGCAAGTTACTCGAGATCATTTTTGCTATCAGATGCTAGGAAAACATGATCTGCAGAAAGCAGTGTGTAGAGTGCTGGACGTTGGATATCCCGTGTGACGGTGTCCATAACAACGACAAAGAGGAGTAGTGAGAGGGCGCCTCCTTGATGAACACCAACAGAGACACGAAGCAGGTTTGATACACCCGCCACACTTCGAACTTTACTTTTCGGATCGTGGTAGAGCAATTGAACCCAGCGACGAGTTCTTCTGGTACTAAGTGTTGTCGTAAAGCATACCAGATGAGTTCGTGTGGTACACCGTCAAACGCTTTCTCTAGATCCAGAAAGGCAATGTAAAGAGGGCGATGCTTCTCACGGTGTTTCTCCATGAGTAACCGCGCAGCGTGTATTGCGTCAGTAGTTCCGCAGTTCTTGACAAATCCGGCTTGATTCACGGTTATTTCAACGATGTTATGAATACGGTTGTCAAGAATGCGTTCAAAAATCTTCACGGTATGGGAAACTGGATCGGACGATAATTTGAACATTCTGCTGGACTACCTTTCTTTTTTCATATTGGAACAGTGGTGTTTTTCCTTCCTGAATAACCCGATTAAAGAATTCAGTGAGCCACAGTGTTGGGTCCCAGCTCTTCGCTTTCCAGAGCTCAGTAGCGATGTCGTCAGGTCCTGTTGCTTTCCCTGATTTCATTTGTCTTATTGCCTCCGCGACTTCAGTTGGGCTCACAGTTAAGCCCATGGTGTTTAACGTAGGGACTTGTCGTGGAGACTTAATCCTACGGTCCTCTTCAGACACGGATTGATTTGGTGACTATCTATACTGGCGGATGCAAGAATTACCTAAATCTCTACCGAACTATGGAGTACGGCACCCGTGTTGAAACGCAACACCACGCCGAGGCCCGAAGGTCTCTTCTCGATTGAGCACAATCACTCCCACTGCGAGGGCCAACCGCAAATAACCGAGCTGTACTCACATACACCGGAAGTTCACCCGAAGTATGACAGTCCAGGGGCTTTCCAGGTTCCCATGGTACCAGTATACCCCTGGTAAGGTTTCGTGACCAATTTGCCACTTCAGATGAGTCCCCGTGCAGACTCGGGTCTGATCGCCCTGATTAGGTCTTTGCAGCATTCGCCTACTGAATGACGGCCGGCAAACCAAAGTGATTACAGCGTCTCCCGGTGCCACCACTATGGAGGTTCTCCTCGACCACTTGGTTTTGGTTTGGCCGGTAGGGTTGCTGCCCCATCTTCCTCGCCGCCACCTCTGAGCACCCAATCGTGCTCACAGGTAGAACTGGGCCAAATGCCGGTAATGATTGTGGAAGTGGAGAATGAGCAAATTCTTCAGTTGAAATCTGTTCGAAGTATTCTCGCCATCTATCCGTTGCGGCTCGACGGTTGCTAAGCGAAGTACCGTTCTTATCATTAACGCAACAGGAGTGTTCGATATCCTGTGTGCGTTCATCACGGCTTTTAGCAAGTCGATACATATATGTCTCGCTATCCTGAGTGGCCAGTTTATCGTAAAGATTTTTGTAATGATTCGCTCGGGTGACAGCGACCGCTTTCTTTGCTTCACGGTTAGCATTCTTATAAATTTGCCAATTAGCAGGCGTTTTATCGTCGAGAAATTTGTGGTAGAGGCGTTTCTTTTCGCGGACCTTCATTTCAACATCATCATTCGAGAGCCAAGTATCTCGGTTGGGGTACCGCTTACCGGACTTGGTGACCCCGAGGGTTGCAGAGGCCGCTTTGTGGATCGTGCCTTTCATTTGGTTCCGCGATTCTTCCACATAATGGTAGGCAATCGTATGAGTGAGATCGTTTCTTCTTTCTTCTCACCAAATCGCCGCCATTTAATGCGTCGCGGGCCAGTGCGTTCCTCACGCTGTATTATCGGTGGCTTAATTTGCAGGACGGCAATCAACGGCCGATGTTGAGGTGCGATAGTCTCAAAGGGAACGACTTTGCAATCAGTGACAGTGGTAAAATGTTGGCGTCTTATAGTCGATTTGCGTTTTACTGTTCCCACTATAAAATGTAGGAAGATGAGACAATCGTTTGATGAACCATATATTCATAAGTACAAGGTCATGGGTGTCCGCAAAATCGATTATACGCTCGCCACCCTCACTGCGCCCTCCGAATCCCTTTCCCAAATGGCACCTGTTACCGTCTGCCTTTTCACCCACATGACCATTAAGGTCGCCGGCAAGAATAATATAGTTAGCAGGCACGTGACAAGTCTTTTCATCGAGAAGTTGCCAGAAGGTATCTTTCTCGGCATCAGGTCGACCTGTTTGTGGTGCGTACACGGTGAAGAAGTGAATAGTGCGATCAGCTGATATAATGGTGAGCTTCATCAACCGATCATCAAATCGTTCGACTTCTTTAATGGCATCACGGAAACGCTCTGAAATGGCAATGTCAACACCATATTGAGTGTGTGGGTTACCAAAATAGAAAAGTTTGTAGCCATTTTTACCGCGTTCGCGTTCAATGTTGCAGCTTTTGGCACCAGACCATCAGGTTTCTTGCAGAGCGCAGATATCAATGCGCCTTTTCCGAAGGGCTCATGCGAGTTCACCGGTCTTTCCAGTTAGAGTACCAACATTCAGACACGCATGCAGACACGTATTTGTTTTGTTCGTTGTGTTCGGACTAACTTACTTACGTCCTGACGCCGTCCATACGTCAAGAACCCTTGCCCATTTCTCGACAGGACCGGGGCCCGTCGTACCGCGTCGACTGAGGTGGACAATCCGATCATCATGTTTGTAACGACATTGTATGCATTTTCTTGGTCGACCTGTCGCGGGGCCTGTCACCAAGAGATCAGGTAGGATTTAGCATAGTAGAATAACTCCAACTATACTCTATTCATCTCTTTCCCTGATCTCAGCAATGGGGTCATTATGTACAATAGAATACTGCCGTTTGGATGCTGAGAGGTGGAGACTCTCTTCGATCTCATAAATATCCTAGTTGGACGATCCGCAGCCCATTGTCATTGGCGTACTTCGGTGCGGGAGGCTGGCCTTCATCTGTCTGCAGTTTTCCTTTAAGAAGCAACTGCCACCGATCACGACGTTGAGTTTGAAATTGAATTGGTACTAGAACTGTTACTGTTGGTTTAGCAGTCGTTCCAGGTATTGTGTTTCATTGTTGGTGGTAATATAAGTTTCCACAGCGGGACTATTACTCCTTATCCCCCTAGGTAGCAATTCGTGTAGGAGACATAAGTCACTATAAAGTTTGAACGGTGGATGATCTCTTCGTCTGCAGGGATTGGGTTCAAAGTTAGACCTTATCATTCTGACATGGAAATAGTTCCACTTTAGGGCCACGATTCTTTAATAGAATTGCAAAGTGTTCTTATTCTCTGTCTCTCTTGGGGACAAGTTAGAGAATTCAAACTTTACCATGATGATATCATAAAATTACAATTCGATTGACCATATATATCTGAATATTCTAATGGTTGTCCGGGGGAGGCAACCGTCACGAGTTGAATAGGGTCGCCTATCCTTCCCATAGACTCCTCGCCCTACCAGAGATGATGCCGAAAACTCTATCTTTCCCAACATTTCTTTCTTATGGATTTGAGTAGTACCAAAAGCAAAAACCAAGAGTATCTTAAATTATTGAAGTTGCCGTGCTCAGTATATGATGGTGCTCACGTTCAACGAATTCCTTTCGCCCAAATCTCCCTCATGTACCACCTAAATTTCGATCATCAATTTCTTTCATCTATAAATGACATTTATTATGAAACAAAAATTTAATTAACGCCACTAAGAATGTGGGATGCCATCCCGTCGTCAGTAATGAGAACACAATTCTTGATTGCGCTTGTGGTGATAATGGTGATGGCGATGAATCTTCCAGACAACTTTGGAGGCCAGTGAAGGAATCTTCAAATGTTCAAAGAATGTCAGAAGATTGATTTGATTCGTATCGAAAATTTGAAGGTGCCATAATTTCAATTCGTTGATTGATTTACAATAGAGTCGTCTTCCATTTTTGGCTTGTCTTCAAGCCCAACGAAAAAATTGAATGAGTCATGAATTAGATTTATGTACTATGTGTGTATCAATAATACGAATCCGTCGGAGGTCGTAATTGAGTACAGATGATCTCCTCGAGATCTATCTCATGGACTGGATAGTTGCGGTTTTTTCCCCGTGTCCGTGGGCCCTGCTTTCACGAAAATACATAGATGCGAGTATGAAACAAACTTTTCAGTATGGAGTGCTCTTAATATTCTTGTTATAATTTTTTCTCAAATCTCGATAACAAGTTTTTGATTGATTTAAGTGCACGATGTGAAGATCGATATAATTGATCGTTCTCTGCGCTCAAGAAGGCACCAAATTTGTCTATAAAAGATCGATTTGTTTGAATGTCAGCTGCGGGCTCAATTATTATTAGTTAGGAGACCTCTGTGCAAAGAACTTGATAAGGTTAGACATTAAGAACGAATAAATGTTGATTTGAGTTGAGTCTTTGTTTGATGTGTTCACATTTGATCTTAAGTGAAGCTTCGAGCGTACACAAAATACATATTTCGTACGTGACATGCGCTTTTGGATGACTTCTACTATTGGAGAACATTCAATAAATACAAACAGTGAATAGTTGCGAAAAAATATTCGTTACTCCAAGTAACCTATTATTTCCAAAGAGTCAACATTTTCCGATATATTACTCTCCATTTACAGATATTTCAAAACTGACTGAAGCTGCACAAGGCTGGAAACAGATTAAGCAATGGCTCTGCTCGATTATTGGCGAAGTTTCATTCAAATTTTAGAGAGTTGAAGTGGTCGCACCAAATAATTAAATGGTACTGGCTGAACTGGCTTGGTTCCCAGCAGAGTTCCTCTCCGACAAAGAATCTAACCAGCGCCGTATCGTTATCACTGGATATTAAAACGTGTTAAAATCTCTGCAAATTCCAGACACACTGACCTTTAGCCCGGCATAGTGGAAAAAATGAATTTCATATCACAACGAGAAAATCTAAAGTGAAATTCCTGCTCGTACTGAATATCGTGCAGATTTTGACCTCCAAGACGTGTTTTAGAGTAGACCAGGAAGTTTACAGTATGGCGCTCTGCTGTCTGCTCATGTTGAATAGTCATGAAGTGGAAGACTAACCTTAGCATTTTTAGGGGTTAGAGTTGCTGCTAGGAAAAAAAGCAGCCTGAAAAGTATGAAAACATAGTCGTGATGCAGGTGAACCTGAAGCATTTATCTGCTCACGAAAGATGCAATAGTGCAAGCAAAAACATATGTAGAAGATAGAGTTGTTCGGGTATCAAATTGGAAAGGCAACGGATTTAAACCTAAATACGCCCAACCAGGCAATATTTGGGGATACAAACCATGGTACAGGTGGTTGCACCACTATTTTGTTAACATATGCCGGTGTACGAGTTCAGTCGGTTCAAAACATTAGAGGCAACTACCCTGTACTAATATGAGATAATCATTCTCTCCCGATAAAGAGAGAGGAGTTAGATTTGTACTAAATGTCATCTCATTGCAACTCAGGCTTAAACCGACCCACATAGTTTCTACAATATTGTTTGCTATATCCTCTCTCTGGGTTGGGCATAATGATAAATGATAAAATAAATAAAACGTACTCAATACATTCAGTCTTCATAGTGTAAAAATTATTCTTCCTTGAACATTTTTTTAGCCTCATAGTTATTAGTTATTTACAAGAATTTCACTCCTAATTATGCTACACATTTTCCGAAATACCTCAGATTGAAAACATCTAGCCATGCAGTCATCAGTCAGCCTGTAGAAAATAGAATCAATGCTTAATTTACCCAATCCCGGGACCACCGAAAATCTGACGATACCTGGAAATCAGCAAGTTGGAGCCTGGGAGTATCAGTCTACCTGATTTAAAGCAGTGAGTATTCCTACTACAATATGATCCAGAGGCGCAGCTTGGTAAGATTAAAACAATCATGGAGTGCTTTGGATGGTATTCCCTCTTGAAAATCTTGGTTCGCACACAGGAAATCATCACCCAGTTTTTTCCAATTTCAACGATTCTGTCCCTTGTCCCTTTCCCGGCCACTTCATTGCCTCATAACCCAATGTGACCCGAAACCCAGAGTATCCACACCTTATTGAAGGAGGTGGGGAAGAAGCAGAGCCTCTGAGCACTCAGACCTCAGTGGTCCATTGTACTCGATTCCCCCGTCTAACGGAATATCCCCGATTCGTTTATGTATCGCAGGATTTCCGGTAGTGGATGTGATGCTCCCCGCTGCAGTTGGAGCACATCAGCACCAAAAATTTTACGTCTGATGCGTCCATAGGCGGGGCACTCACATTGAAAATGTTCAGTGGATTCCGCTTCCACATTACAGGATGGACACCTATCATCATGGATAATTCCAATTCTAAACATATGCCCAGCTAGTGAATTATGGTCAGTCAGAATGCCCACAGTACTTCTGGAAGACTTCCTGCCTTTCGATAGAATAAACTTACCAGTACTGTTTGGTTGGTTCTGACAGGAAAAGTTTTTTTTGTATCTAGCAGCATTAAGGCTTCGCCATCTGTCATTATGGGAAGCTTGTTCCCAGTTTTTGATAGGAACATCAGCCAATGTTATCGACACTCCAATTGTAGGTTCTCATCGGGATATGAGGGAAGTTGAAACCTTTTTTTGCTAATGCATCCGAGATTTCATTTCCCTCTACACCATAATGACCAGAAATCGGTTTCTACATTCCTGAACTATTTTTGAAGTGATCGAAGGACTACTGAACGCACTTAATGCAGCTTGACTCGACTTCAACCGCTTGTCAATCATCCAGGTTGCCGCACTTAGGATCGCATACACTTCAGCCTGAAAGACCGTTATGTATTAGAAAAGCCCACTTCTCGTTCTTAATCGAGAGTTAGACTCCTGCTCCACAACCATTTTCTGTCTTTGAGCCGTTGGTGTAGAAAACGTTAGTATATCGTGACACACATTCTTCAGGTTTGTCGCAGTTTTCCCTTCATTTTAAGATAGCATCATATCTTCTACCAAACAAATGTATGGAGATCCGAGAATCGGAAGCCATTTTGAAAACTAGATGCAGTTCTCCCAATGATTCCTCCAATGGCCTGTGCCCCTCGCGTAAATTGTTTCCCCATAGATCTAATCGAATTAATCTATGAGCTGCCCACATTACAGTGCTCTGAATAAGTAAATCCAAGGGCTGCAAATTGAGTAATGCATTTAGAGCTGCGCCGGATGTGGTGCCAATGGTACCGGTGATACCCAGACGCACAGTTCTTTGCAGTGTTGCTAGTTTACATCAAAAACTCTTTGGATTCACCTTAAGCCACCACACTAAGAATGCATAAACGAACATCTGCCTAATGATAGTAACATACATATATTCAGATTACTACCTGAGGCCTAAGTCTGCCTACACGGCCCATAAGCTGTGAGAGTTCGTTTTGTCTTTATCTGTACATGTTCCAATGAAGCTTCTTGTCTAGAATAATTCTCAGATATTTCACATCTTCGAAGAGTTGGGGTTGTACCCCTCATCTCTGGAAGCCAAACACTATTCAGTTTCCTCCTTATTGTAAATAATACCTTTGTCATTTTATTTAGATTTACTGAAAGTCCATGCCTGAGACACCAACTGTCAATCAAATCAATGGCGCGTTTTGTATTTCTACACACCATTCCGAGATCTCGACCAACAGCTAGCACAGTGTATTGGCAGAATTTGCAGTTTGCATAGTAGTGAGTTGATCAGCATACTCCACAGAAGTGACGATAGCGATCGACACTCCCTTCAGCACAAAGCAATCTCTTCGTTAAGATAGTATCGATCCACTTTATTAAAGTTTCACAACAACATGCTCTCTGGGAGCATCACACAGCTTTTGGAAGGGTGCACAGTCAAACACCCCTTCAATGTTCATGAACGCCCCTATCGCGTGCTCAGCCTTCAGAGTTGCATCCCCTATCTTTGGAAGAAAAGAATGAAGAGCAGACTCACAGGACTTTCCCCGTTAGTAAGCATGCTGGTTTTCATTTATTGCGTGTGACCTTTACGCCTTCTCACAAATGTGACGCTCAACCAATTTCTCCAGATATTTTAGCGAAAATGATATTAAGCTGATTTGCCTGAAGTTCTCTGGATTTAAATAGTCGTCTTACCCAGGCTTTGGTATGACGACCACCTTCACCTTGAAAAATATTTTTTAGAAATTGATTTAAGTGCTCTATGCCTCCTTTAGCATCGCTGGGTAGATACCATCTAAGCCAGATGCTTTAAAGTGTTCAAATGATAGTATAGCAGATTTCGCCTTTTCATTCCCCTTGCACTACCTTCATGTTGAAGGGTTTGCAGAAACCGCCAATTCTCTTCTTTCCACTTTTGACACCTGTTGGTGTACTTCGAAAAGAGTTTCTATAGACTCAGCTCTGGAGTTCGGTATTCTAAGAGAGTCCAACTAGGTTGACTCATCCATTTTAAGGAGTCCCTACAGCCTGGAATTCTTCCTGTCATCTTCCAGTTCCTCACCGTATGCTCTAAAAGAGTCTCGTTTCGAACATTTTACCGGCGTCTTATATTCACGCTGTGAATTTTGCAAGTGTAGCCAGTCTTTATCTTTATTGCTTTTGCAAGGACTGTTAGAAGTCATGTGGCTGATTTTCTGGGTCTTTATAGTTCTCGGCTCCACCATGGAACCGTTTTAGCACTCTGGCCTCAGGAAGTAGGACAAGTCTCTTCAAAGCACTCTAAAAGTGTGTGATTCAGAGTTTTCAATTGATCTTCTGTCCCCAAAGGAGTTTAGTCGCCTTGGGAGCTCAACTTTGTCGCCAAGAAGTTGATTGAACTTTGTCCAATCCATTTTCCTAAGATTCCGTGTCTGCATTACAGCCTGGTCGCCTGCAATCGTCAGACGAAACGGTGATCTGAGAGTGAGACTTCATCTAGCACTTGCCAGTTGCTAATCAACTCTAACAACTTTGAAATACAGATTGGTAAGTCAATTAATTCACTTCTTCTTGGTCCCACAAACGTAAGGCGCGCCCTACGTTCGCGATCATCAGGCCAGCAGTTGATGAAATTAAACAGTTAACATGCTGAACATTCACATCATAACCTATTAAATGTTCAAGGTTACTTGATTCTGCATACACTACCAAATCTCTTAGTTCTTGCGTCGGCCGAGGGCAAATCATAGGGTAAGTAAACAGAGTTTCTTCTCTTACCACTAACCTGGTATTGTAAGTTAACCCCAACAAGGTCCTGGGAATAGAATTGTCTCAGTATGGTTGCCTCAAACAATTTTGACATCAGAACACAGGCCTTTGGTCCTGAGGATCTTTCATCGAAGAAGATCCTAGTCCCCTTAAAGGATCCACCACAGATTCTGTTAAAACGTCCGATTTATCTGGATATCGGCACACTTGGTGGTGCAGCAACGTCCATGTCCTCATTCCCAAGAAACTTCGACTTCTTTCACAGTAGCCTTCGTTGTCGGCTAGGAGCCCTCCCATGTTCACAATGTTCGGGTTGCATCTATTTTCATATACCGTCATTAAACCAGTTAGATCCACACTACCAGCTTCCCTTTCTTCTGTTCTTCCGGATACAGGTCGAGAGTACATCTGGTTGAGCCTGATAATTGCCTGGCTGTCGGCCAGAATTGCAATGCTCTGCCCAAAAATGAATGGCGTACATTTTGGCCTCAAATAAACTACTATTTATGTGATTATCCATTGGTGTAAAGTACATGTTTCTTGTATTAATGGCCCTGGCGCCCGCTCACTCTGCGTAAGGGATCCGTCAATGTATCTGGTAATCAAAATTTCGTTGGGATACCGAATTTCGCTGATTTGCTTGGAGTGAAGCCTCTTTGGTATGGGCAAATAATGTTCTGGGCGTATGGGGCTATCCGACCTAGCAAGATAGCGGAAAATATCTTATATATGGTACTCAGCAACTTGAAACCTCCATAATCACTGTACTGCGTGATAACTCCCTTAGTATGTATTGCACACATAATACCTCGTTGCCAATCGTCAGCCATGGATTCACTGCCCCACACCTTGACTATAAGTTAATTAACTGCCTGGAGTAATTCCATCGGTTCGGTTATGATTTTTAAGCCGATGAATTTCACTGACTATTTATTGCTGCATGGTGGTGGTAGTGTTTGCCCGTCGTTTTTAGTTAGCGGGACCTCCAGCTCGCCGATATTTTGGTTCATCAACGGATCACGATCAACGGAGCTCATAATAAGTCTCCGCACTATTGCTTCAGTTTGATTGGCATCACGTGATAAATCTGTCAATAATACAAGGCAGTTTCGGTTGACGGTTTTTCCCGAAGAGCGCGTTGACATGTAAGTACGGGATTGCGCATTAGAACGGAAGTTTTAATATAATTTTCCACTACCATTCCACTGATATCAGGCAAATTGTTCTGAAAGATTTAGGGTGTAGGGGATCCTGGTTGACTCCATTGATATATACTCGTAAGCCAAGGCTATGCTGCCCGTTATGGCCCTTAGGATCCCATGACTAGTTCTAGGCAGCTCTGTAAGTAAGTAATGCTGAAAAAAAAGACATGCACTCAAGGTGATTTCAGAGTTCTAAAGATTCTAACTAGTCTAGCTTCCGAGTATACCTGCTGCGCTAGTTTCGAATTTCCCTTCTTTCTCCTTCTGTCTGTTATTATGGTGTCAGGCAAAATATTGTTATTTTCCTCCCTGGGACAGGACTCCGAGAAATGGGTCCTGACAATCAGATATATTAACTATGCAAATTATGTAAATATCATACTGGTCCCAAGCCCATGTAAACTAAGAGGTTTTGAGCCTACGCATTTGGTACAATTCTCAGTAAAAGAACCAGTGATCGAGGAAAGTAAGAAAAAAGTAGAAAGGTGGATGAAGTGGCGTTCCAGAACTGTATTCTTTGTGATCGATCTATCAACGAACGTCTCATATCTAAAATTTACCGCAATGTCGTCCGTCCTGTCGTTCTCTATGATTCTGAGTGTTGGCCAACTATAAAATACAAAGAACGGTATCTTGCAGTAATGAAGACAAAGATGTTGCGTTCAACTAGTGGCGTGACACGTTTTGATCACATCCAAAATGAGGATATCCGTGATCGATAATGGAAAAATTGCGAGTGATGGTATGATCACGTACTTCGCGCTCGCGAGAATTCACTTTCCAAGATTGGTCTAAACAACAAAGTCGATGGTAAACGACCAAAAGTCCGGCCGAAACAACGGTGGCTTGCTACGTAGATGGGGATCTAAAAGTCCCTAGACTGCATCCAGATCAGACATTTGATAGGGACAAATGGCGGGGGGTAACAAAGGGGGACGAAAAAGAAGACTGGCTATAGCCCCGCAGAGTTTAGTTCTCGACAGGCTTTCCCCCCAATGTGTCTTCTGAAATATCCTTCCCTGGTTTCTCCCTGTGCACATGTACAGGTATGTTGTCAAATTTGTAATTATTGGGATCGGCCAAATATCCCATCTTACTTTTAAAGACTTTCTACGTTACGTTGCTAGTGATAGTCAAGGCAGCTCCAAATTGGCTCGCCGAAATATTAACAGCGTGCTTCAAAGAAGGGATTTTCCCGGAAAAGAGGAAATAGCAGAAGATAGAACTAATTCCAAAGCCAACCAGGCCTTTGAGTGATCCTTCGTCTTATAGGCCTATATGACCATCAAACGGCAACGGTAAACTTTTTGAGCGGGTTATCTACAACAAGCTTATACCGATCACCGAAAAGCAGGGTGGCCTCTCGGGCAGGCAGTCCGGATTTCGAAAGGCGAGATCTACTGTCATTGCGATCACTACAGTGACGAAAATTGCGGAAGCAGCAATAGAGGTCAACAAATGCTGCGGGATAATTACTTTTGATGCGAAAAATGCTTTTAACTCTGCAAACTAAAGTAAAATAATTGAGGCTGTAGCCAAACTAGGACCTCCCACGCCTAGAGCACATCGTTTTCGAGTTTCTCCCCGAGAGGCTATTCCGTTACTATTCGGACTGGTGACCTAAAATAAATCGTATAATCTGTGGGGTTCCACAAGGATCGGTCCTCAGCCCTCTTCTGTGAATAATAATATACGATGGAATTATGAGATTAAAACTCCACAAAGGTGTGACCGTTATCGGTTTTGCAGATGATATGGGAGTGACTATCGTGACACGAGATATTAAGCAAATCAAGATTTCACAAGTGAGGGAAATTGGGAAATCAGATCCTGACTAGAAGGCGCTGGTCTGTCAGTTGCATAGCATAAAACGGAGGCATCATCAAACGAAGGAATCAAACGTCGATGAAGAAGCCTTATCTTGAAAGTTGTGATTTTGGGGGGTTGTCTTCTCCATCACCCAACATAAGCAATCGGCAAATCTTACACCTATCGTTGATAGTTGGCACAAACTGAGGCAATACTGAAGCGGCAGAAGAGGTCGGACGTTTCTCCTAAAGGACGCCGGACTTATAGAATTATCTCATGTGAATGTCTCAAAGTGGATTCAACGACGCCATGGAGAGGTTAGCTATGATCTAACGCAGCTCCTAAGTAGACCCGGAGTATATCGCGCATATTTTAACCGCTTTGGGCCCGAAACCACCCCATATTGCCGGGCATATGATATTGTTCATAAGGGTGTAGAACGCTCTGTTTTTAACCGCCCGAGATTCGCCGCACCCAGGGCGGAAGTAGAAATTGTCGTCAGGGCACAGTTGTGATCCGAATATATCGCGGACGACTGGAGTGCTCCGGTCACATGACGCTGAAATAAAATGACGAAGCTTCTGTTGATTAACAAGGGATGTCACATTCCATGTGCAACTCCTGTACAGCAGCACAATCAAAATGTTGAACTAAATAGTTTTAGTTTGGTGCCATCCTCAGCCGAAACAACAGTACAATGATATCCAAATTAATGGATCGAAGATCTAAACTCGGAATGTTGATGTGGTCATTGCAGGAAAATCCAAAGTGAAAACCAGTCTGTTTCTGTTGAAAAAAATTTCGAGATGTTTCTGTTGTGTAACTCAACAACACTTGCTCATTTTTCCACAACCTTAATAGAATCCACCTCCTTCCGCTCACTGGGAAAAGTTTCAAATTACCAGGATATTCGAATGAGTAGAAATACTAGGCTTGCATAGAATGCAGGAGCTGCATTTCCCAAGATTTACCGCGATACCAGAGACCAAGGCAATTAGGTTCGCTACCACTCGCAGCACAATAAGAGCTTTCAATTCCTTGCGTTCGTTGACCCACGTCTTAATTTCTGCTGTCAAACTTTAACGCGCTGCTTGAGGACTTGATCGATGACTTAACTTCCATCAGGGGAAAGTGCTCTTTAGATGATAGCCCAATGATCATGAATATTCTCTAGTGAATTGTCTAAGAAAGTTTCCCCACCGCCGAAGGAAAGCCGAATCTCGAAAGTGGATCGCGAGAATCAAGATTGTCCTTATTCGTGAGTAGATATGTAGATACGAACACAATAAGCAAGTGAAGTTTTCACTCGAAGTCAATGTGTGTACCTCTCTTCTTTCGCACATCCACAAGACAGCTTCTTCCACCTGTTGCTACTTTCGGTAGGGCAGCTTTCCGGGCAGAGGTGAAGCACCGTCTAATGAGTTGCATCTGCCCTGGATGAAACCGTCAGTTTTTCTTTAAGGCAGTGACGTTTTGTATCAACATGAGGGCAGTGAAAGGGAACTTGGGACTACTGGACCTACAATCCCGCGGAGTGCGGTTGTCCAATGGTTTGGCATGTACCGTTACAATTGTCTCTTATAGGGAAAGCATATTGAAGTTAAGAAACTTTACTTTAATATAATCTCCAGCAAATAAACAGTTCAAAACTAAAACGTCCTTCGGTTTCTGTGCCTGCGTGGATTGAAACTACGCCACCGGTTTAACCTAAATGATCATACATTCCAAGATCCTACTTTCGTTTTACAATGTATTGTACCGAATCGAAGATTATTTGAAATTCCAAAATACAACAATGTTAGCGCTGAGCATGACATTTCCAGCCGCCAACGATCAACGATTCACTACCATTTATTCACTTAAAAGAAAAGCGATAAGCATAAATTAGAAATCATAAAATTCACAATATCAGAGCTGATCGGGAAATATAATTTACGATCGATATAAAACTTTACCGGTAGTAATACCGAAGGCAAAACATTCCTTGGTGGCATTTCCAAGTTGGAACAGTTTAGTTGGATGATGGACTGAGACTTAAATGATCCTCCCACGAAATAATCAAATGGTTCCTGCCAGGTTCCGAGGATGTCCCCAGAAAGTCTTAGTTCTTTTTAAAACAAAATTGAGCCCGAAATGAGCTCAGCTCAGTGCTTCAACTCTTCAACCTAGATATTTCCCAAGGGTCTGACCCGCTTAGTGTTAAGAAATTGCAGCTCCATTTACGACCCCACCAAAGCAACAGCATTTCCTTATCTAGATTATGGACTAATACACCATAATGCTGCCCGAAAGTGCGCTGTTAAATTTTAAGCTGATTGAATCAGACTTTGGACCAACCGTCAAGCCTAATATAATAGTCGGTAATAGAAACCCCTTTATCGATGACGGAATGATCCAGACAGCATGAAGGTATCAGCCTCATAACGGATGAGAAATATTGAGAGACCATTTGAAGCGAACAATTTATGCGTATTGCGAACAATTCCTGCTGACTTGATGACATTTTATGAAATTCAAACGAACTTGTCTTTCCGTTTTTCGCTTTATGATCCTCCTCGATCCGAAAACTGCTTGAGATGTGTGCGGCCAATAATGTTTTACAGTTCGATTTTTGTAATATTGAGCTTTCAAGAAAATCGTAAAGTAATCTAAGTCTTGTGCTATACTGAAAAGACGGGTTGAGTTTTAATGTAACCTAGAGCCTAAATGAGGCATGTTAGCTAGCTGGTCCCGGCAAGAAGGAGCGGCGGATGGTCTGGTTTGGGGTGAGGTGAGGACCATCTTTGTTAAGACGTTGTTGCACTGACGATCATGATCATGATTACGATCATCATCATCATCATCAGCAACAACATCAGCCATGGCGATCGTGCCAAAACCAATTCTACGAGTACAACTTGGACTTTACTGGAAACCGAAGATTCACTCGCGAAACGTATGAGTCCCCATATAGAAATGAAGTTATGCGCCTTTTTACATAAAATGTTAAAATCAAGTAAATATGATATTATTGGAGAGACCGATGAACCGACATGGCTGCTGATCGTAATAAAGTCAAGGAAATTAGATGTGTACATGGTGATTGTGCCGGTGAGATATGACATTTGGCGTATTCAAAGATAATATGACACGATTCGTAGTTACAACGAAATGTGTGGTGCTGCATGCATTTGATCACAGACATGACCCCGTCATGATCATTCAGCCGATGAATTTCAAAAGATGGCAAACCAATCAGTGAATTGTATGTTCTGCCTTTCCGGTTATGCCTAATTGATATTCGGTGGAACACGTCATTCAATCCTTATCTTACAAGCCTGTCAGCCTCCTCCACATTCCCAAAAAGCATGTTTGGAAGATTCCGATATCCTTGAACTAATAGGGATCACTAAATCAGTCGATATGCTTGGCTTTGGAATGGACGATGTCCAAATGGCGGTATGTGCGAGGAAACACCTCTACCATTCTTTTTGATGAGAAAACGCCGGTCAATTGGCAAATTCGCAAAAATGCCAACCGGGAAGTAAGCGCTCGCTGTTACTCAAGCGGTACAAAGTCCTTTAAAAAAACTGGATAAACTGGACACTTGGGACAGCAAGAATGATCTGTACCGACTTGCCAAAAGTCGACACCAACGCACACAAAATATCGAACACTTCTTTTGCGTTAACGACGAGAGCGACGATTTACTTACCGATCAACGAACCTGCTTTATGCGGATGATTTTCCCCTCACCTCACGCCACTGAGACTGTGTAATTGGATCTGAATAGAACAGCATTTTTGTCGACCCCATTGAAACACTGATGGATGGTATGGCAATGCAATTCACGCTGACGAAAATTCACATGCCAAAAGTGGTTTGAACATCGATGTCGATGTTAAGCGGCCAAAAGGTGAGCCGAAATAACGATAACTTGATGCGCTGGATAGTTTCGTGACTGTATCCAGATCAGGCGTATGACCGAGCGAAATGACCCAATCGACCAAAATGAGCCAACCCCCACCTTTTGAATGACAAAAGCTGAATAAAAAGAAAACTACCATTGTATAGCATCAGCCAGTGAGCCTACTTATTGCTTTATTGTTATTGCTTTCCCGGTCTTACAACTTACTTTTGTTTGAAAATTGAATTGCTAGGTTAAAGTTGAAATACACGCCAGCATGCCAGCGACCCAAGTATTTGATGGCTGGCTTGGAAGTGATGATATAATCCCCAATTCTCATTTCTTTTACGGCGCCTAGTAATGAGGTCCGCTACTGTTTTTCTCTCCGCAAGTGTCAGACCGCAACTTTCTAACAATGATTGCTTCAATTCAGTATAACTCAGCATCTTCGAGACACCACCACCGTAGCTTCCACCTGATGTTGCACAGTAGTGGGACCAGTACGAAGCCCTGTGGGACACCCACGCAGACAACATACTTCAGAAGTCCATCATTGACGTGATACCAGAGCGTCCGTTATTGTAAATCGCTATCGGCAACAGCATTGAAATTCGCGGGTATGCCAATTTTTGCCAGGCATTTCCGTATTAGATTCCAAATGACCGAATTGAATGCACTTCTCACGTCCAGGGCCACTACCATGCATTTGCTGGTACCGTCGTTTCCATGAATTACATCTTCATACTTCATAATATTTCCCGAACAGTGCATTAAAGATGGCTGGTCTGGATTTTGCGGCAACCTTAAGCCTTATTCAGTGCTCCGTCCAAACCCGGTTTAATTGTCGCTTATTTTTCTACAAGTCTTCAGTAACTCGTCTCTGGGGACTGCTTGGCTCTTTTCGTTTAGTTTAGTTTAGTTTAGTTTACTTCCGCCAATCGTCTATTCAATGGTTTCCTGCCTACGCGTTCACAGGCTTTAGCGAATCTGAGAACATTCTCAAGAGATAGAGAGTGTGCAAATTCTTCATTGAAGAAAACCTTACCAAGGTGTCTTCGTCTGAGATATGAGGAGGCCGAGTAGCTGTATAAAAAAGCGAACGGGCGTCTCCTCCTCCTCTTTACATTTGCTGTACATAGCCGAAACCACTATCTCAAACTTTTCCATATGATAGTTTAAGGAGTAACGTCCCATTAAAAGCTCTACTAGGGATTTCATGCCCTACTTCTTAAGGGACAACCAAAAAACCGCTCTGGCAACCCCAGATTCTTTCACAAGGATTTTCAAAGACGAATCAGGAAACTGTATGATCGGCCGGCATCAGAGGTACCGGATGTTTGTCAAGGAATTTCCAGATAGACGCATGACCGTCTGATTGGCCGCCTTTCCACACTCCAATGGTAACGAGTCTATATCCGTCATTGGCTGCTTTCCGTTTCACCTCCAAGTGTATCCGTTCGGTGAAAGTCCCCAGGTCTTACCTATCGCATTTCTACAGCACCAGAGCAAATTGCAGGATTTCTGATATTGCTCCTGGATATGGTGCTTCCACGTTAACTTGGAGTCGAAATGTGCTCCTGAATACTTGATTGTCAGTGCCAGCTGGATTTCCGCCCCTGCTAAGGTGGGTGGCGTATAGTTGCCTCATCTGACGTTCCTAGGGAACATAACTAGGTTAGCCTTGCTAGCGTTCACCATGAATTCATGGCGGAGGCACCAACTGTGGATTTCATGCAGAGTTGCATTCAAGCGGTCACATGCTGTGTCCGCAAACTTGCCGGTAATTATTATGGCTAAGTCATCCGCAAATGCTTGCGCGAATACTTTCTTGTCCTCCAGGAGCCACAGCAGAGTATCCATTACCAAGAGCCACCAGAGAGAAGCCCTCCCGCTAAACATCCTGCTTCAATAGACTTCTGGCCGACCGCATGTGAAGGATCCAACTGATTAACAGCGGTTCGATTCCATGCTGTCTTACCACATCACAAATTACCGCGAATGGGGCATAATTGAAGGCACCTTCTATGTACATGAATCCGCCTGAGGCGTATACTTTTCGGACATAGTCTTTTCAATTTTTGCCGTGAGTTTATGGAGTGCTGTCTCCGTGGATATTCCTTTCTGACTGACCGGTCGGAAGCTTTTTTGCGTCTGTGTCGGTGGATTTCCATGGTTTGGGAATAAATAACACCTTGACATCACGGCAGTTAATTGGAATATAAGCGAGTGCTTGGCATATACAATATATATTCCAAATAGGAAGAATGATTTCACCGGACCTGCAGACTTGTTTCTATGGATCTCTCGGTTGGTAGCTGTATGCACCTGTCGGCCCGAGATTAGATTTTGGATGCTATCTGGGAAGTGCAAGCAAATGGTTTGCCCTTTCTTCATCGCTTTCTGTGTACCTCCCGTTCTGTAAACGTAAATAATCCAGCTTCTGGCCACGTACTCTCAAAAGAGTTAGTCTGTCCGCAAAGCGTCCCCATGATGATCGTTTAGCTGATCTTGTGCTGTGTGCATTTCCCCTCAGATCCTTTAGGTCGGGATCAGCTTTAGTCTTTTTGAGTATCTTTGGACAAATTGCCCATGCTAGAGATAACTATGGCCTCTCGGCGAATTTGCACTTTGCTTTTCTTTTCGCTTTTTTGTCGGTAACTTTATCCATTCAGTATGTTCGTTCTCCTTGGGTTTCCCTACGGTAGCTTTTTCTGACTGTTGATTCCTTACGGGATCTCCCTCCTTCTCCTGTACTCTCTTATTTGGCCATAATTCGATAGTAGTATGATTAATCATCACTTAAGTGCCCTGTGACAGAGTTCGTACAGTAGATTTTGGTATCTCCTTGGAACTGCGACTCTGATATCTGTTTTCTATGGCTTGCTGTATGTCGTGCTTGTTTCTGATAAACTCGGATAGCTCAAATATTTTGGCCCCAGTTAAGTAAAGGCTAATTCCTCCGGATCAGGGCTCTGTTCTTTATCACGATGGGATTACTCCTTTGATTTCTGGTATTCTTTGTCTTTGAAGGAGGTGAATGTGCCCTTTTCTTGGTTCTGGAGTACCTCCTGTTGACATCCGAATTTTGCTGCTTTTAACTTACCTTTCTTTGTTTTTTTTTTTACTGGTTTCTCAGTTAAATGGCACTACGTTTGAACACTTCTTTTTCCGAAACTAAAAAAACTTATAGCATTAGACGCTACGGTGTCCAAGTTGTCCACCACCGAGACACTGTGGGCGGAGGATATAGACAACCGGGAGCCCGCTTGCTAATTCCCAAAAGCCGCTGGTACTAGGACTCCGAGCCCCTGCGCCGTGAGTTTATTCCTATTCGCGTATTCCATAATGGTTTTATTTTCTGTGTATCCACCCCGTAGCATTTTGCTCCCATGCACAGTTAGACAAAGAATTGCATGAACACATCTTTACACACCAATAGGTATGCCTTTCTCTGCCACCTAGAATTGCATCTGATAGGAGATCTGGAAACTATTCACAAGCTGTCTGTTTGTCCGTCGGTATGCCTGTCTGTCTACCGAACCCATTTATTCAGAAGTGTCACCCCTACTGATACGAAATTTAGAGCGAAGATGGGAACTATGAATTGCCTTACATGCAGGGCGTAACATCGTTGTACGTTGAGTTTAAGGGGCTTCTTATACATAACAAAGGGGCGGGAGCGTAAATTTTTTTTTTTTGAGGAATATAGCCCTGTGCAGGATCAAATAAAGGGTCTCGATTAGTACTTTTTGAAGGGGATATTAGTTTTGACATTGCGAAGGAGGGGGGGGGGGAGTATGGTGATCCAGAAGAAGAACCCATTTTCAGAAACTACCCAACCTAAAAATTTGAAAAAATAATTTTGATCCGCCATCCATGGTAGCTACTTCCAGTACAGTTTTATGGAAATTTGGATTCTTTTCTCTTGGAGCGCAAATTGAGAGTGAAATACAAAATCTTCATGTCTCTCGAGTACAACAGCCAAGCTGGAGTTGCCGAAAGCAGTGTCCTTGAACCAACATTGAACCTCATCTATGCCTCGATTCTATCAACTGATTCTAATCTGGTTTGTATGGACGTACGGAATTCAGCTGCGGGGTTCAGCCTGAACTTAAGAGGGATTTTGCAACCTAGTAACTGGGATTATGGTAATATTATATATTAATATTAACTTTACTTGAAAAATTATCTTTATGGAGGGTATTTCCGAGCCTAGGCACCATATAGTGGGAGCCTCCTGATTTTTTTCCAGATTTTTCGGTTGAGTAGTTTCTGAGAAAGGTGAATTTAAATCACTGCTAAGCTTCTCAGGACCTCAAATTGATGTTCCTATTGTCTGGGAGGCGGATGCAAAGGAAGGGTTAGGACCTCTAGTTTTACAGCTGCTATGTCGCACCAAATATGATAACATCAGTATATTGCAATATACTAGGCAGACTAGTGAGGGACGCCATTATTGCCGGTGACTTGGCCGGCTTGGGCAGAGGAGTGGGGAAGTCGCGAAACAAATGAGAGTGAAGAATCCTACACGAGGTGTTCTCCTGCCTAAAGATCACCCTGGCTAATGTTGGAAGCGTAAGCACGTCCATTAGGCTCCATCGTGGATCTTACCTTCGTAAGTGACTCGCTGGTCAAGTATATGCACTGGCATGTTAATGAGAAATATACGCATAGTGACCGCCAAGCGAAGAAATACGCTGGAATATTAACAACAGTTCATCATCGTAAAAAGGTGCAATGTGCCATTACGAAGAGTAAAAATTATTGCTTCAGGCGACTCTATAATGAGGTAGATTCTGAGCCTTGGGGAGGTGCGTTCATGATGGTAATGTCGGCAGTAAAAGGCGAAAGCTCTCCTTCTATTGCATGTGCCAGATTGCTGCGGGAGATTGTTTCGACACTGTTTCCCCAACATCCGGAAATTACATTTCCTACGATCGCACTAAGTGCGAAAGATATCCCCCAAGTAACCGCAGACGAAGTTTTGAACGTAGTAAAACAAGTCCGGGATAACGTAGTCCCCCAGTATTGAGCGTATCCCTAATAAGACGCTGAAACTGGCAATGAAAATGGCCGCAAGAATTTTTGCGCAAGTATTCACAGACTGTGAAAAGGAAGGATCTTTCTCCCAGAGTGGCAATTACATAAACTTGTAGTGATTCTGAAGCCAAGTTGGTGGTTATTTATCAGACAAGGAGTATGAGTTCCGGAAGGCTCGGTGAGCGGTTAATGCCGCCAGTGGTTTTTGAACTGGCGAGGAAAGCCTTTGACGAAGGAAAATACTGCGCATTGGTGACTCTCGACATCAAAAACGCATTCAATTCCGCCAGAGCGAATCGTATCATCGAATCGCTCATCGTGGCACAAACGCCTAATTATATATTAAGAATAATCTTTTACTACTTCACTGCAGGACCAAGAAAGAGGTCCATTAAAAAGAAGCTTGTCAACTATGAATCTCTACCAATGATGGTAAAAGATAACGTACAGGCAAGTTCAATAAACACCAATAGTGAAGGAGCGTATAAAAGGAGGAATCCTGTCGGGGCTCATAGAGAGCAGAGTCCCGATCCGGAGGAATTACTCTTCACCCAGCTTGGGGCAAAAATAATTGACCTCTCCGAGTTTATCAAGTTTAACGTGCATTAACCAATAAAGAATATGGTGAAGGCTATTAGAGACCTTTATAATTGATCACAGATGGAGGAAAAGAACACTAAGGATACGCCGAACCCTGCTGTGCCTACACTGACACAAACGATCTAAGTGACGCTTAACCGTACTGCCATCAAATCATGGCAAAATAACGAGTATGTGAAAAAGAGGGGGATCCTCTAAATAATCAGCAGGAACCTAAGAGAAAAAAGGCGAACAGGCAATTCTGAAAACCGGCGCTAATAGTACATAAGGAGGAAAGCACACAGAAAATGTATGATAGAAAAGTCGAAAAGTGCGAAACCCCGATATATGGACTAAAATTGCCAGCAAAAAAGTGAAAGGAAAAACAAAAGTGCGAACTCGTCCAGATGCGATTGTTATCTCCAGTCAGAAAAGTCAAAGCTGATCCCGACCTAAAAGATCTGAGCGGAAATGTGAACACAATCCGAAGAACCCAGAAAGGGGATCTCATGTTCGAGCTGAAAAGATCCAGCGTAGGCAAAACTGATGATTTTCGCACTCAAGTCAGAAACTCACTTGAGCATGAGATCTACATACATTGTAAGGATCTCGATTCAGTGACATCGAAAGAAGAAATTTGTGATGCTCTGAAGGAGCAATTCAAGTTGGAAGAACGTACCGAGGAGTCTGTTGTGGATTTACGAAAAGCCTATCGTGATACTCAAGCAGCCACAATACGAGTACTAGCGGAAGCAGCCCAGAAATTATTGGCGGCCGGAAAGTTCAGATCGGAAGGGTTATTTGCCGTTTAAGAGAACAACCTTCACTAAAGAGGTGATTTAAATGCCTCTTGTTTGGTCACTTCGCGAAGGTATACACCAGCAGCAGATCAATCCGATCAATGCAGAAGGTGTGGGGAGAAAGTCTATATTGCCAGGGAGTGCAGTAGGGACTCCAAGTGCCTATTGTGCGAAGTAAAATAGGGACAGGATAACCGGCATATTGCCGGAAGTGGTAAACATACAGAATTTAGGAAGGCGCTCATTGCAATGAGAAAATGAGGTTTATTCAGATAAATCTTAATCATTACAGGAGCACCCAGGATTTACTTGAGCAGACCACGTTCAAATCTGAGATGGAAATCGCTATCATAAGTGAATCGTATAGAAACCGTCACGGTGGCATATGGGTTACAAATTCGACTGGTGGAGTGACGATATGGGATTGCGGTAGACATCGCATACAATGTACTGCAAGTCAGGCAGGCAGTGGCTTTGTGGGAACCAAAATAAGCTGCTACGCCCCACCAAGTATGGTACTGCCTGAATTCGAGGAAATCCTTGATAATTTTGTTCTCGATGTAAGGGGACGAAGTCCAAAGGTAATTGCTGATGATTTCAACGCTTGGGCCCTAGAGTGGGGTAGCAGGGAATCAAATGCCAGGAGGCGTAGTTTATTAGAAGCTTTTGCAAAGATGGACATAGTTTTGGCTAATGAATGTGCTGTAAAGGGGGGCCAAGTTGGGTTGTTGATCGGACCTTTGTCAGCCCTACGCTGGCGCGTGGTATGTCCTAGTGCGTCAGCGAACGCTACACCTACAGTGATCACCAGGCAATCTATCATCAAATAGTCATCATGACCGAAACAAAGAAAGATTTCAGGCTGTCTGTAAAAGCTTCGGACGAGCAGGCCTTCATAGAGGTGTGGTTAGATCAACCTGATAAAGCCAGCGCCTCTACGGAAAGACCCCCTGGTGGCCCGATGCATTGCCAAGGCATGGGGCTCGTCAATGCCTAGGAGGTGCCCAATAGAAGACCAAACTATTGGAGGAATGGTGAACTAGCCAGCTTTCGATCGGCTTCCTACCTAGCCAGAAGAGCGCTTCAGAGAGCGGTTGGCAGAGTCGATCGTGGGCAAAAAGAGTGCCCGCAAAACCCTCAAGCTCGCCATCTAGCGAAACAAAAAGGAAAGGCATTAAGGAGTTCTGCTTAGAAGCGGACGTAAAGCTGTGGGTGAGTGCTTATAGAATCGTAATGGGACGATTCAGAGGGCGCAGATCACGTGTCCTACCCTGTTGCTGAAACTCATCCAGGGGTTATTCCCGCAGCAAGAGTAGAGCACCGACACATTCTACTGTGACCACTGTGACGACTTTTCCGGTCATCAGAGATAAGCTGCTGGAGATCTGCGCTAGAATACTAGACAATAAAGCGCTAGACCTGGACGGAGTACTGAATGAGGCCCTTAAGCTTGCCGTGTTCGAAGCGTGCATGTCCGAGAGGATACTTCCATCGGCATAGAAGTGGCAAGGAGGGTATTTCTGCTTAAGCCTGGCAAACTCATATATATTTCGGACGTTGTAGGGAAAATGTTAGAGTGGGTAATTTACAATAGATTCATCATCATCAACGGCGCAACAACCGGTATCCGGTCTAGGCCTGCCTTAATAAGGAACTCCAGACATCCCGGTTTTGCGCCGAGGTCCACCAATTCGATATCCCTAAAAGTTGTCTGGCGTCCTGGCCCACGCCATCGCTCCATCTTAGGCAGGGTCTGCCTCGTCTTCTTTTCCTACCATAGATATTGCCCTTATAGACTTTCCGGGTGGGATAATCTTCATCCATACGGATTAAGTGACCCGCCCACCGTAACCTATTGAGCCGGATTTTATCCACAACCGGACGGTCATGGTATCGCTCATAGATTTCGTCATTGTGTAGTCTACGGAATCGTCCATCCTCATGTAGGGGGCCAAAAATTCTTCGGAGGATTCTTCTCTCGAACGCGGCCAAGAGTTCGCAATTTTTCTTGCTAAGAACCCAAGTTTCCGAGGAATACATGAGGACTGGCAAGATCATAGTCTTGTACAGAGAGCTTTGACCCTATGGTGAGACGTTTCGAGCGGAACAGTCTTTGTAAGCTGAAATAGGCTCTGTTGGCTGACAACAACCGTGCGCGGATTTCATCATCGTAGTTGTTAACGGTTGTGACTTTCGACCCTAGATAGGAGAAATTGTCAACGGTCTCAAAGTTATATTCTCCTATCCTTATTCTTGTTCGTGTTTGTGTTTGACCAGTGCGGTTTGATGTTGTTGGTTGATTCGTCTTCGGTGCTGACGTTGCCACCATATATTTTGTCTTGCCTTCATTGATGTGCAGCCCAAGATCTCGCGCCGCCTGCTTGATCTGGATGAAGGCAGTTTGTACGTCTCGGGTGGTTCTTCCCATGATGTCGATATCGTCAGTATAGGCCAGTAGTTGGGTGGACTTGAAGAGGATCGTACCTCTTGCATTCACCTCAGCATCACGGATCACTTTCTCGAGGGCCAGGTTAAAGAGGACGCATGATAGCGCATCCCCTTGTCGTAGACCGTTGTTGATGTCGAATGGTCTTGAGAATAATCCTGCTGCTTTTATCTGGCCTCGCACATTGGTCAGGGTCAACCGAGTCAGTCTTATTAATTTCGTCGGGATACCGAATTCTCCCATGGCCGTGTACAGTTTTACCTCGGCTATGCTATCATAGGCGGCTTTAAAGTCGATGAACAGGTGGTGCAACTGTTGTCCATATTCCAACAGTTTTTCCATCGCTTGCCGCAGAAAGAAAATCTGATCTGTTGCTGATTTGGCTGAAGTGAAGCCTCTTTGGTATGGGCCAATGATGTTCTGGGCGTATGGGGCTATCCGGCCTAGCAAGATAGTGGAGAATATCTTATAGATGGTACTCAGCAACGTGATACCTCTATAATTGCTGCACTGTGTGATATCTCCCTTTTTATGTATGAGACAGATTATGCCTCGCTGCCAATCGTCAGGCATTGATTCGCTGTCCCATACCTTGAGCACAAGTTGATGAACCACTTGGTGTAACTGGTCGCCTCCATATTTAACCAATTCGGCTGTAATTCCATCGGCTCCTGGCGACTTATGATTTTTTAGCCGATGAATTGCACGGACTGTTTCTTCTAAATTTGGTGGTGGCAGTATTTGTCCGTCGTCTTCAGTTGCCGGGACCTCCAACTCGCCGATGTTCTGGTTGTTCAGTAACTCATCAAAGTACTCAACCCATCGCTCTAATATGCCCATTCTGTCGGAAATCAGATTTCCCTCTTTGTCTCGGCAGGATGAGCATCGAGGTGTATAAGGCTTCATCCTGCTGACTTGTTGGTAAAACTTCCGCGCCTGGTGCGGTTGCTCCCTGTACTTTTCTAGTTCACAGACTTGTTGGTTCTCCCAGGCTTCCTTTTTCCGTCTGTGAAGTCGCTTCTCCACTCGACGGAGTTCGTGATAAGTCTCTGCGCGTGCCCGCGTTCTTTGAGAATGCAACATTACTCGGTATGCAGCATTCTTCCGTTCCGTTGCTAGCTTACATTCATCGTCAAACCAGCCGTTCCGACTCCTTTTGCGGCTGGGGCCAAGTATATTTGTGGCCGTATCCATGATAACGTTCTTCACGTGGTTGTGAAGATCATTAGTTGATGCTTCATCTCCAGGTCCTCTGTTGACTGCGGTTATTGCGGCATCCATTTCCCTCTTATAGGTGTCGCGGAGGGTTGTGTTGTGGATGGCTTCAGTGTTCACTCTCACCTGATTGTCAGAGGGGATTCTAGGTGGTATTGTTATTCGAGCTCGGAGCACCATGCCAACGAGATAGTGATCCGAGTCTATATTGGCCCCCCTATATGTTCTGACATTCATCAAGGCTGAGATGTGGCGGCGTTCGATCAACACGTGGTCAATTTGGTTGAAAGTGGTCCCATCTGGAGAGGCCCACGTATGTTTGTGGACCGCTTTCCGCGCAAACCAGGTACTTCCAACAACCATTTCGTGTGCCCCTGCTAATTGAATAGTCCGCAGTCCGTTATCATTTGTTTTATCGTGTAAGCTATGGGAGCCAACGTATCGCCTGAATACGGGCTCCTTCCCTACTTGGCTGTTAAAATCCCCAAGTATGATTTTGATATAATATCTGGGACAGGCTTCGAGGGTTCTTTTTACTGCCTCGTAGAAGATATCCTTCTCCGACTCTGCAGTCTCCTCTGTAGGGGCGTGAACGTTTATGAGGCTTATATTTCTAAACTTCAAAGCCGTTGTTTCTTTGTCGTTGCCGGGTCCGTCGTTTTAAAATCCGTCCTATCCGAGGCTCCTGTTGTGGCTTCGGAACATGTTGTTTTCCGTGTAGGGTTGTCAGCCCTACCCAACCCCCAACCTGGAGGACCAGTTGGTACAATTTGTCCCGTTTTTAGGCGCGGGAGACTCGCCTTCATCCTTCTCCGTCTGCAGCTTTTCGTTAAGAAAGGGCTCCCAGCGGTCACCGCGTTGAGGTGGAGATAGGGTTTGGTAGTAGAGCTGTTGGTGTTGGTTCAGCAGGCATTTCCCAGGTTTTATGCTCCATCGTTGGTACCAATCCACTTTTCGCCCCGGGACCTATACTACCCTTTGACCACAATAGATTAATCCCTGTAATTTAGAGTCAAGGCGGCCTTTCAGATCCGCAGCATGGGTTTCGTAAAGTCAGATCAACCATTGATGTCATCAAATTGGTTACTGGCTTGGCCAAACATGCAATTCACGGAAAGGCGAGTATCCTGCAGGGCTTTGTATTGTGCCCAATACTGTGGAAAATCATGTAGAACGATGTACCGAATCTTCCCCTTCCGGGAAGCCACGGTGGTGGGTTACGCGGACGACATAGCGCTGGTTGTTGTCGCAAAGCATCTCGAGAATGCTGAGTTATATTCAGGCGAGGCAATCAGTGTTGTTAAAAGTTGGCTAGAGAGCTCTAGTTACTCGCAGAGGAAAAAATGCAAGCGGTCCTCTTCACTAAGCATCGGAAGGGAAATAACGCCTGTATTAGAATCGGAAACCATATCATCACTTCCAAGCCGACCATCAAATACTTGGGGATGGTGATAGACAGGAAGCTTAGTTACAGGCAACACGAGAAGTGTGTTTGCGATAAATCATCTACTGTAAGTATGACCTTGGCAAGAATGATGCCGAAAGTGGGAGAGGCGCTGTATACCTCTAGGTCGCTTATAGTCAGGGTGGTAACCTCAATAATGCTCTATGCGACCCTAGTTTAAAGGGAAGCGTTGCGGATGTCAGGTAACGCTAACAAACTGAGGGTATGTTCTGCCTTCAGGACTGTCTTAAATGATGCATCATTCATCATCTCTGGAATGAAGTCAATTGATATCTCGGCAGATGAGATGGCTAACATATACAATGCGAAGCTGTACAACCTCATCGCAGATGAGGGAGAGATCCAAAATTAGAGGGCAAGGGCGGTGGGAACGCTCGGAAAAGGGTCGGTGGACCTTCAGGCTCATTTTTATCATTAAGGAGTGGTTGAAGATACGATACGGTAAAATTAGCTAAAATCTCACCCAGTTTTTCACGGAACACGAAGGCTATCGCCAATACCTGATACGTTTTAAACTGGAGACCTCACCGGAGTGTCCAAATTGCAATGGAGTCCCAGAGGAGCTAGAGCATGTATTCTTCCACTGACCGAGATTTGTGGAAGAAAGGAGGAATCTAGAGGGGACCCTAGGAGAGGTGCTGGCACCAGAAAATCTGGTGTCGAAAATGGTAGCACATCAAGAGAATTGAAAGATATCCAAAACAAACTGCGTAAGGCAGTGAAGAGGAGAAAAGCGTGGTCATGTATGTCGCATATAGAAGAAAAGTGACTAAGCTAGAGTGAGCTGACTTCGCCCCGTGATGTAATACCTTATTGTGGTTTCGCGGGGCAAGGAGGGAGTCTGGAGTGGTTTTAGTGGGTAAAATCCCACACGCTGGTGTGTCCAAGCCATTTCCACCTCCTCAAAAAAAGAGACCGACGGGCAGACAGATAGACACACGGACAGACAGACAGACAGTAAACCTTTTTTAATAAGGTTTTGTTTTTTCACAAAACCTTAATGAACATTGTAGAATGTGAATAAAGGCAAATAAAGTAAAAAATCATTTTACTTTATGAATAATATATCCTGTAGTACTGGCGCGAGGTACATCTCAATTTTACCTCTAAGATTTACCACGTTAGAGGGCAATGTAGTCACAGACATCACCATATCGAAAAAATCCTATCTGTGCTGCTGAAAAAATCCCAAAACATGCTTAGTTATTAGGGCGCTACTGTGGCCTAACCCCTTTCGTAAACTCATTCTCAACTGAATGACAAATCTCTGTCTCTGTCACCAGTGCAATTTGAAAAACCGTCTTTCGATGCGAAACTTTCTGTTCTATCCACTTAACCATCTAAACGTGTCCTGAAGAACAGAGTGACGAAAATGACATGAATGGTTACACATATGAACATTTTATTTGAGGTCTTCAAGAACCTCCACCATCATATTCATGTTAAAGTAAGTATTACCAAAATCTAGATTTAGGATCACAAGACTGTCAAAATGATTCTCTGGTAAAGTTGCCACAAAACTCATTCCATTAAACAAAGAAACTCTGCCTTCCTCCGATAGTCATATCTGGTTTGACGTACACCCCTTATAAGTAAAACCGTGCATTCAGGTTTCTATCTATTTATCTAGGAGCTGTGGACGAAGAATATTCCACCATGCTATTTTAATGATCGCCAATTCTAAATGTGAACCGGACTATATTCCGTAAATTAGCGAATTAACTCCTTTTTCATACCCATACGGATCCATATAAGTTGCCCCTCTGTACGGTCCATTGAACTATCACGTCGAGAGGAGACCAACTTTATGATGGAAAGATAAGCGTATGCGCCTGCCTACTCTACGCGTATCTTCTTAAGAGACCAATTAAATGCATTATAATCATAAATAACATCAGTTATGATAGTTACAAGATCTGAAACTAAATGGTATCAAATGTCATAAAGTGTGTATACTAGAAAAGATTGCAGTTTCAGCTGCCAACAGTATATCGGCCTGGAGATTGGGGTAATAACTACCGAAGCACCATACTGCACCGCTTACTGCACTCTATTGCGTTGAAGTGCAATGATCGATACCAGAGGATGCACAGGCTTGATCTGCGAACTGCATTTTCATTTTCGAACCCCCAAGGGAGTAGACATTTTGAGTAAATACTTTACATTCTTGGTGATACGACATCTATAGCTGGGAAGTGATATGTTTCGCGGCCACTTAATTCTATCTGTATCTTCTCATTTCGAACGTTTTTCACATGCAAATTTAGTTCCCAAAATAAGCTCTCCGCTGGTAGTTTTTTATTTCTAATGGCACCAAGAAGGTGGCATGTGTCAGTGCTTTATGGAGCCTTTTGCAGCACCAAATCGAAATGGACTGCATAATTTATTTTTTTGAATATTGCATGCCCCGTTTTAAGTCAAGTAGGAAAGGATACTCAGTGAGAACCAGTTTTAAATTCACTTTCGGTACGCCGCTCTGCAAGGTAGGTGAGAATTTATTATTCAATTCCTTAAGATAAGAAGGTTAGTCATGGCAATTTAACAATTAAAAGCTAGACTATCTAATGAGCTCCTTTGTTTCTTGAAACAGATTACGGCTATTAGCATAAATATCGCATCCAGTTGGCTCGTATATAATTAGCACAGCGGGACATTCAGATTTTCTAAACAAGATGCAGTCGTGGTGGCATTTGAGCTATTTTTGGCTATGTGCGGCTCGCCAAACTGGGTAGATCCTTCACCTCTGTCCGAGTTACTCCAGATAGACGAAAATACAAACCATTATCCCATAATCCCATACGGGGCGCATAAAACGCAAAATTCCGTACGGTGCAATATTTTCTGTCCGCCTGAATGTTCTGCTAATGCTCGTTTTATTGATTTTATCAAACTAACTTCTCAGTTTATGAGTTTCCGCCAAGTCTCCATATCATCAACATGGTCGTCATCACTATCATCATCAGCCTCCTCGTCGTTGTCCACATCGCCCTCTTCAAGAAACGACAGGCTGCAGACACTGCCAGCCAACCAGATGCCTTTTAAATAAATTGAATACACTCGAAAAGATGTCGCGCTCGGTTTCGATGCAGTTTTGTGCACAATTTTCAAGGCAAAAGTATCTCTAATATTGGAAATAACTAAAGAATATCAAAACATATTGCCAGTATAAATATCTTGTTGTTCGTATCTGTATCTACTCAAGATAAGTCGAGAATTTTTGTCCAGTATTGCACCTGCATGACAGTCATTTCAGTGTTAATGGCACCGTACTGAAACACAGCGACTAGTTAGCGTAGCTAATAATAAAGTGGCCTAGACGTTATCCCAGCTTAATCACGGTAGTGACATTAAAATTTTGTTTCGCAACACGTCAGATCTTTCGGTGTTATTTCCTTTTATGGGTGCTGCAGATACAAGATACTTGGATCGTAGGAAAATCAGGTAACTAATGAATCTGAAGATTCTGTAACGATCCGGAATTGATGATATAGATTTAATCTGGAAGTAGAGGGAGCTGTTCGATGTGCAGGAATTTTCACAGAAACAGGACCTTGGGTATTATTAAACGAGACTGAGAAGCGAGTGCTGTAACATTTTCAGTTTTAATTGGAAGAGAAGTGGGTCCAAGAAAGTATTAAACAATAAAAAATCTAAATAATGAAAACCTAATCGAATCAGTCTTTTACTTTATCAAGGTCATACAATTCTTATGGGATCTTGAAACTGATTTTATTTAATATTTTTGCATATGAATAGAAAAAAAGGTTAATCATAATTTTTCATTCTTCCGTAGAGTGTATGAGAATTGGAAGCAAATGTCGTTTCTTCACAGATAAAAAATTGGCAACAATACAAGGTACAATTGTTTAAAGCTGAAAGCCCCTTACATACGTGAGTACATATGTACACCACATTAGTAAAATAGATGGGATAAAGCACTTAACATAACCGAAAGGGAGCAACCTCACGAGAAAATCGAGTTACTTGACTCAGCTGTTTTTAGCCTGTTCCGCCAGAACTTGAAAGCCTAAGCCTCTATCTCGGAATACCAGCTCATTTCTGGATTTATCTCTGTACAGGCGATTATTAACTGAATTTCACGAGGCAGCCCAGGGCTACGACTTTGAGAGCACTTTCGCAGCTCCCATTAAATTTGTACCGTTGTTCGAATCAATAGTCCTAGGCTAACCTCTTCTACAAACGGTCCTTTGGGAAGCCGTCAGGGACGCAATAGTAAGATCCAAGCATATCTTCAAATGGGCGTCTTTGTAGTAATACAAACAAACAGGGCTATGTATACTTTCATACCTTGAGAGTTCTTACTGATCTAATGCTTCTTCCACGAGGAAGATGAGGCATCTTTGCGATTACTGCTACTCCTCGCATTCTATTGCATTTGACTACTTCAAGAAGGAGGAGGAATCCGAGCCCTGAATGTTAATTCCCCCGTGAACATTACTACCACGATAGTCAAGCTTAATTTCGCTAATAATGTGTATACAGTAAACCGATAATAACATAGTACTTCTGCTCAAAAGTAACAAGCGTCTGTCTCGTCGTCTCCTCCATGAAAGGGTTGAGTATCGATAACCAGGGGGGTTTTGAATGTATGAATGTATGAAGTTTGATTAGGACCCTGGCTCCAAATTTTCCTCAGCCAAGTACGTCCATTGTTTACATTTCCAAAGGGAAGAAATCCATTCCAACTGCTCTTTTTGTAGAAACGATAGTCCGCTAAACCGTAGGTGATGCTCCGCCAGCTTCCGCGGGCTGATACGTATAGGAACACAATTGGCACGATTCAAACTGGACCTTACAAAAATTATATCCGCGGCTAACAAGCACTTACTAATTATGACCACCCATCTTCTCACAAGCTTATTCTTGCTGAATTTTTCGCTGCGGATCCAAAAAAGAGCCACTTCAGAGTCAGCGTAGGCCATGAATTTTATTTGAATTTATTAATTGAAGTGAACTATAGCCTATGCCCCACGAAAATTCCCCCGGAAGCACTACGCTCTCCAATTCAAGTTTTTGTAACCCTCCGAAGTTGGAACCATTTTGACTGGATGTAACTGCAGCATATCCTCAATTGGCGGGTCGTTTAACCATGACATCCTCTGAGTTTTCGGGCAGGGCGGGTGATGACATCACCCTCCAGTTTTTGATCTCAATTTCCTTATGATGCGCGGATTTCGTTTTGTTTTCATTTGACGAATCCAATTCATTGTTGTTAATTCTTTTTTCTTTGGTATTGACGTGGGCACCATGTATTTCATTTTACCTTCATTAATATGTAGTCTCGCGCTAACAGCCACCTGCTTAATTTGGATCAAGGTAGACTGTACATCTTGGGTTGTTCTTCTCATAATGTCAATGCCATCACCGTAGGCCAGTAGTTGGGTGGAGTTGAAGAGGATTGTCCCTCTTGCATTGACAAGTGCACCGCGAATCGCCTTTTCCAGGGTCAGGTTGAAGAGACCGTTGTGATGTTGAATGATCTCGAGAGAGATTCTGCTACTTCTATCTGGCCTCGCAAATTTGTCAGGTTCAGTCTAGTTAGTCTTATCGATTTTGCCGGGATACCGAATTCTTTCGTGGCCGTGTATACTTTTACCCTGACTATGCTATCATAGGCGGCTTTGAAATCGATGAAAAGATGGTGCAAATGATGTCGATACTCCAGCAGTTAGTCCATCGCTTCCCACAGGGAGAAATTCTGATTTGTCGCTGATTTGCCTAGAGTGAAGTCTCTTCAGTATTCGTGTCCTGGCGACTTATGGTTTTTAAGCCGGTGAATTGCACTGACGGTTTTTTCCATGCTTGGTGGTGGCAGTATTTGTGCGTTGTCTCCAGTTGCCGGGACCTCCAACTCGCCGATGTTCTGGTTGTTCAGTAGTTCATCAAAGTACTCAACCCATCGCTCCAATATGCCCATTCTGTCGAAAATCAGATTTCCCTCTTTATCTCGGCAGGATGAACATCGAGGTGTCTAAAGCTTCATCTTGCTGAATTATTGGTAAAACTTGCGCGCTTGGTGCGGTTGCTCCCTGCACTTTTCGAGTTCACAGATCTGTTGGTTCTCCCAGCCTTCCTTTTTCTGTCTATGAAATCACTTCCCCGCTCGAAGGAGTTCGTGATAAGTCTCTGCGCATGCCCACGTTCTTTGAAAATGCAACATTACTCGACATGCAGCATCCTTCCGTTCCGTTGCTAGCTTACATTCATCGTCAAACCAGCCCTTCCAACTTTTCTTGTGACTGGGGCCAATTATGTTTGTGGCTATATCAATGATAACGCTCTTCAGGTAATTGTGATCGTTGTTCCGTTTCCTTTGCCGGATTCGACGTTGTAACATTCATGCTATGCGGAACTCCTTCCGTGACTTCGGTTTTCCGTATAGGGTTTTCAGCCTTCTCCGTGTGCAATTTTTTATTAAGAAAAACTCCCAGCGATCACTACATGGAGGTTGAGATAGGGTACGGTAATAGAACTGCTAGTGTTGGATGAACAGATATTCCCAAGTTTTTATGCTCCATCGTTGGTGCCAGTCCACATTCCCCCCTGGGACCTATATTACCCTTTGATTGCTTTTCAAGTTTTATGTATAACTCGATTCGTCTGCTTCCTTCTATCAACATTCTGCGGAACATTATGATCACTGGGCATCCACTTTGTTACCAGAAATTTTGCTTCCTTGCGCCATCATTCCATATAACAGATCGTCCATATAAAAAAAATGCTTGATCATCTTTTGAATCTCATCATCACTTGTGTTATCTTTCCCTTCTCGATAAACAGTTCAGATGTCCTACCTTGGTAGGCAATCAGCCCTGCAGGTGATATCTCTTAAAAATTACTCCGTACTAGTAAATATGAAATATTAAATACCTCGCCGCTAGTATTCATGTCCAGTTTCAGGAATATGTACCACCAATCAAATATTCAGTACTGGCTTTTTGGGTGAAACTCCTTGTATCCCCGATCACCAACGAGCTTAACTTTATCTTCGCTCAGTAACATATCCTGAAATGTTCTTAACCGCTGATCTAGCTACTCCGTAGATATAAGGATTAGATTGTATTACAAAATCTACAATCAGCGGAGGCATAATGTGCTAACCCAAGAAAACAGTTTTCATTCTGAATGTAATTACGCGGTATTTCTAGCGATTAAATTATTTGAAATAAGATAAACTTGTTTTTCCTATCCGCTAGTGTTAATATATTGGCTTTGCAAATACCGATATTTCAAGAACCACTTCACACCCTTCATCAGTGCAAACATCAGTCAACTGCCTGTGACTTGTTAGCACTGATGAAAGGAACAAGTGGTTCCCGAAATATCGATATTTGCAAGACCAATAAATTAACACTAGCGAATAGGAAAAACAATTTTTTATTATTTCAGTTTTCCTTTTTTCGCCACGGAAACTGTCTGAAACAGCCTTTGGCCACCCATCCCACCAAAAAAGCCTTCGTTTCTACTTCGATCCTCCAGCTATAGAGTAAAACAAACAGTCGTCGAACATTTTGATCGGTGTTCAGTCCCGTCCTCCAGCTGGGGAGTAACACAAACCACCTTCGGAAATTTCCGGTTGGTGACTTCCTTTTAAGTCACAGACCTCGATGCTTGTCTTTTTTTAAAGGTAACTTTTAGAGTAACCCCGCAGTTATATGGCTACTCTGGCCCGTTGATTTTGGAGGCATTGTATCGAAATTCCTTGGAGTTTTACAATGTCTGGAAGAATAGTGAACATAGCCTGATATCTTCGATGAACTCTTCGCATGATGGTCGTCGCTGCCTGCAGACGATTGACTCACTACACACTAATTTTCCGGATGCAGGCAGTAAGATGCTTCTCCTTATATATCTCGCATCTGACATACTTGCAGTTCTTGCAAGGTTTCCCTCTTCTGAATTCACGGCAGGCAGGAACAGTCCCGCAACAAATTTTCCTTCTAGATGCTGTCCAGCGACATCATTTTAAGTTCGATTATTAGACCCCACTTAATCTGGCGAGAAGGGTCACTTCTTGGAGCATTTTTTTCTTGCTTCTAGATCCGTTACTTTGTAAGAGGTGAACTAAATTAGAAGCTAGATGGAATTCCGTGCAAACGGTCTAGGCTTTCAAGGTTTTCACCAAAAAATTGGCTCTTCGAGTCGGATTTTGGTTCTAGGCATTAGTGTATTAGTGTTTGAAGTAATAGCGGTTCATCCCCTAAAATTTCAGTGGATAATTGACGCCGTAATGAACGAAATATTCAGAGTTGAAAAAATAAGACAGTCTCTTTGCAAATTGAAACTAGAGAATCAGAATTATGCAAAATTTCAAGAAATATGGCTGCAGATCCAGCAAGGCTACGCAGCATCTTGAAGATCACAAAGAATTTTTCAATCGGGTCCACGGAACTTAGTAACCGTAGAAAGCTCGTAGAAAGAGCATCTAAGGCAGCTGGAAGGTGGTTTCAAAAGAACGAACACATCCTTCGTGGTGGGCGTATTAAGATGTCCTAAACCTATAATTATAACACACATCGATCGCAAGGCGACTAGTAATGAATCAGAGTCCAGAAAGCTGCGGAAAAAGGCCAACAAATGCACAATCGCTGTTGCCTCCCATTATTAAAGTAATTCTGGGCCTATGAATGCATACCCCAGAATCAAAAATTGGTTTTCCCAGGGCTGAAGTTATAAGCTGCTGAGTCTCCCCATCGACGATATAGACATCTATGATCAAGATATTTTTTGACCTCCCTCAAACCTCCACGAAATATCCCAAAATGCTGGGGATAGCTCTTGACACAGATCATTTTGGAACTAAGATTGCACTATCTGCACAGACGCCAAGTGAGCAGCGTCATAATGTTTTGCAGGAAAAATTTTCTTATGTGTACTTGAATGGAATAAAATAGCTGAGGCTACCATTTCTAAGCCTACTAAAGTCTTCATGCTATTGTTCCCCATTAAACTTGTTCTAGAATTGGTGGAGCCGAATAACGTGAAGGTTATATTGTTTCATTGGTACTGCGACTTTACACGTCGTCTCTTGCCCTTAATCTTGCGTTTGATTAGACATAATTTCACCTACGTAAAAAGCCTACTCGAGGTTTTTTTTTGCATCATACAAAAGATGCTATTCCTAATGTTACCGACACCGACTGGACCTGGGAAACATTTATTGTCTATTTTCAAGAATATTGCTTTTTAGATGGCTTGCGCTATACGTTATCTAAGACCGGCTGAATCAATGTTGTACATAAGGTTAGCTTTTCTTTCAATATACCTTTAGGTTTTTAACGGTTTCTGGAAAAAAAAATTTAAAAAAAATCGCTCCCGTCGTCTCCTTAGAATCTATCACTGATATCATACCACAGCTTTTGTTTTTGTAAAAAGCTGTCAACAATAACGTCGAGATAGCTGGTTATTTTTATCGTCGCCAGTGACTTTGGTAGTAGGCTCCAATTAGACGAATTGAATGAATACTTTTTTCATTTGTTAATTCTCCTCTCTCGGTGAACGGCATCATCGGTTGAACAGGTGATTAGTTTGACGCCGTAAATGGTTGATTTGGCTTTGCGGAATCCATATTATCAACCTAAAAGGCGTCTCCGGTTCTTAACATATTTGAGCAATCCATTGTATAATACCATCTTCTACATTATCACCATAGTGTCAAAAAGAATGCACGAGGATGGCTTCACTGAAGATTTAGCAGCACTTAGGTCGTGCTCTTCAATGAAATGTATATCTCTTCGGACATACACTCTTCAAAAAATTTAATTATATCCAGTCTTGAGTTCACTGCGAACTAATGGACTATATTGGGTATTTCGCCCCGACCCAAAGCTTTATTGTGTCCTATTCTACTAAAATTTCCGTTACATCCGGAGATTTCTGCAAGGAAGTGCTTTTAGATAATTTCCGGCAAGAGAGCGGAGCATGCGGCCACCGGGCTGTTCCTCCACAATTCGCCATGGGATTTCGTCCATCTCTGAATCTCTCCTCAAAACATTCTCCCTTGTTTTGCTCGATAGTCTGCTTAAAATTTCTGCGGCTTCCTCATATGTAGGTTCTTTTCGCCAATAATCCTTTCTAACTGCTGCGCTCTGAACCGTTAATCGAAGTTCTGCCAATTTACTATATTACAAGTATAATATTTGGTCGTTTTGCTAGAGAATGTGCATCTCTTCGAAATAACAGCGTCGCATTTTAAATGTGGACGTGTAAATTTCCTAACCATCCCTTAAAGTTCAGCTTGCCAGGACATATTAAGTTCCAACGCTGGACTAGCAGGAATCAGATCTACAGTTCAGTCTGACTTCCTTTTCCCATACACCACTTTCGTCGGCCAGTAATACATCTGTCAGGGTAAAAGCTTAAAAGAAACTGCACCACCAAGCTCCTACACTCTCTACTTCCTCACTTAAATGACCACATATTAAAAGTTCCAGCAATCATCCCTGAATTTGGCCGCCTTGCGCCAAGAACAAAGTTACCTAGTATGTTTTCGAATTCAGAATTCTCTTTTGTCACGTCATCGAGATCCTTGGACATTTCTTTTGCGTGTATTTTTAACTTGGCTATGAAAGTCATCAGTTTTGCCCACCCTGGAATTTTTCAGCTCATGGGTTAGTCATTTTAAGTCCTTCTCATCTTGCTGATAGTTGCACTTAGATTTCTTAATTTGAAGTCAACTTTGGCATTTTTCAGTATTTCTGCCTTTGCTTGAGATAACAATTACCTCTGGGCAATTTCGTACATTTGGTTTCATCTTCGCCTTTTTAATCACTATCTACTGTTTTCATTCCGATTGGGTTTTGCTTCGTTTGCCACCGTTGACACTTGGGGCATATAATTTTCCCCTTCCAAAGTTTTAGTTCAATTTTTAAGGTTTTAAGGTTTTTTTAAGGTGGTCACGGTTCCCACGCACAAAGATGCAGTGAGTTACATCTTTTTACGTTGAGTATTAGGGGGGGGGGGGTAGTCCTCATACATGCAAAGGGGAGAGAGTGTAATTTTTTTGCACCGAATATAATCATGTGGGCTATTAAATGAAATGTCTCGCTTAGTACTTTCCAAAGCCGCTGTCAGTTTTGACATTTGTTGGAGAAGCGGGCAGTGCCGGAGTCGGAAGTGATGACTTCTTTAGCGGACTGATTCTCCGAAACTACCAAGCGGAAAAATCTGAAAAAAAATTATGCCTCCATATAATGTCTAGGCCTCAAAATACGCCGTTGGGATTTCTACTCAAATCTAGTTAATAATCATATGTATATATGATATGGAAACTAATTAGAGACCCCGCTTAAGTTAATCCCAACGTTATACAACTTTTCAGTAGTATAGATTATAGTTACAGTAGCTCAAAGTCGTCTTTTCCGTGTAAATTTAATGCAACCCAATTCCTAATTATCAATATCACATTAAAGTGAGTAGGTAAACATGCCAAATACGGGCTACGTACCAATGGGATGGTTTTGCATTTAAATATACACACATAAGAAACAAACAAAGCCTTTCATACCAGAAGCGTTAAGCTTCCGCTTTCCCGACTTATTTTTGTAAGGAGTGGAAATCTTCAAAAAAATATGGCCTGGATCTACCAGCATATAGGATTTTTACCTATTAAAACCACCCCCGACTCCACCCTGCTTCGTGAAACCATCATAAGATATTATATCGCGGGGCGAAACTATTTCTCGTATTTTCTATGCTTCCACTTTGTTACCGTGCCTTCCTCACCTCTTTCGCTTTTCACAGTTTGCTCCGGATTGGTACGGTCATTAATCTGATCGTATTCCAATCCTTCTGCCATGGTAGAATTCTCCTCACCACATTTCCCGGTATTAATGCTTAACCTAAAGTTTCTCCTTTCGTCCATAAATCTCGGAGAGCGGAACAGTAGGCGCTCTGGGTTGTCGGGTCTCCCTCATCGTTTGGACAAATGGGAGAACCGTCCAATTATAACCTATGGAGGTACTGGCGATATCCTAAATACCTTGTTAGGAACTGAAGTGGTTGTCTCCTCAGCCATTTGATAGTAGGGATCAGCCTGTGTCCCGTGGCCCTTTCCCGAACACTACCAACGCTATTGCCATCAGGCAAAAGGAGGGGCTGTTGTACGCATTTTTCTCAGAAGCCGCTATACAGATTGACACTAAATTTTTTTATAAGTAAAAGCTATGAACGCCCACACACGCAGTAAGTTACAATTTTCTAACTTTTTTTCATTGAATGTAGTCATGTCGGGTATCAGATGAAAGATCTCGATCAGTACTTTTCGAGGCAAGTTGGACTTTTGACATTTGTTGGAAAGGCTGGGGGTGCGGGGCTTGGAAACTGACCATTTCTTCAACGGGCCCACTCTCAAAAACTGACAAATAGAAATTTTGATGAAAAGGGGGATAAAATATAGTCCGACGTAATTTGTACCACATATTCATATAATTTTCTTCCTGGCTCGATTTTTTTGTAAAAGTTTCACCTCGGGTCCCGATTCCTTCACATTTAGCATCTTTCGCATTGATGGAAATCTCAATATATCTCATGCTTCTCCTGAATAGGTCCATTTCTTGGTTCTGCAGTACATACTGCAATCGCCTCTATTGAATAAATGCGGTTGGTGTCAAAATACGTTAGTCTGTTAGCGACCTCCTTTCAGGCTACCGTTCTTTGTGTTCATTGTCAGTATATTTTGCCTATCAGTGGTATAATAGCATTTGGTTTCCATATTGATCAAGTTATTCTCCACCGGAATACCGGCACCCCTAAAAGCCACTAGTATTGAGGTTCCGAAGCTTTGTGGCATACTTTCCTTTTAGTATCAGCTTCAATTTCAATTTCAGTTTCAGGTTTCAAGTTCCGTGCACCAGAGATCAGTAAGCACGTGTATTTTGAGGTCTTGATTTTTTATAGAGGCACCTTTTTTTTCAGTTGTGACATTTTTTGGAATGAAAACTCTCCCAGGCTGAAAAGTACGTTTTTAATGCTTTATTTAAAAACGAACTTCATTCAAATAATGCTAATCAAATACTTTCGTTTGATTCCCCCCATAGATAAACGTACAGGAAAAAATTACACCCCTGTTCGTTTATATATGGGGCCCCTTAAATTACAACCGCAGATACAAGTGTTACATATATCAAACTCAGTCACGGGAAACATGATCCCCAGCGTAATATATAATACGCTTGCTAACTACTAGTTAGCCTTTTGAAGCTCCCGAACATTTCATCGTTTATTCGTTTTCTCCTCTATTATAAAATCTCTTCTATTATCAAAAAGAACCCATTGTTTCTACTTAGGATGGCACTCACTTTAGGTACCTGAGAATACGCATATGGGTAAGACTATTTTACGATATCCTTCAGATACATGACGCAAAGCAGCTTAAGAAGAATGCTTTCTCACCATTTGACTTTTCGGAGAATCCTGCGATTGTTGAATCCATCAAACGGGTGCCGAGGCATTCACTTAATGTTACTTTTTTACTTCAAAGTGTTACATACAAAAAGTGTCAAATTCATGCATTTCTCTACTAAATTTAAAATTAGTTTTTTGTTGCCTTCATTGTCTTCATTGCATCTACGAATAATGTATTTTCATAATTCACTACTGCTTCAGTTGGAAAACGTCATAAGATCAAGATCCTATTTACTGTTTAGTCCCCGAAGTGGTAAAAGGAGTTCCAGTTTACAGTTTGCTTTCTCAGCAAATAGTATTCCTTTCGATTTCAAATCTGGTTTCAATTCATGAAACGAAAGCAATTCTGTTATTGTCTTCAAAATTATGTAACAATGTGAACTTTCCGGTTAACGGCATGGACTTTCATTATAAGGTCGCAGCCTGTTGTTCTTTCACTGAAAGGAGAAGAAATTGGTCTTCCTTTCTATGAGGCGGATTATCATAAATTTCAAAGATAGATCAGAATAAACAGCAACTTCTATTTCATCGGGCTATTAAAAGCAGCTCTGGCATATTCTAAATTTACGACTTGTGGGCAGAAAATATAATAACAAAGTATCTATTTTCAAATCAACTAGTTGAACCTGCTATCCGCTAATTCATACGATCGGTGATGACAAATAACGCCAAAAAGTTCTATTCAATTCTATCTGGAAATTCGTAAATATAGATAAAACTCGCATACAAAAAAAGTCCGGTGGGTAATCCGATTCTGAATAGCGAGTTGACGCATGTGGGACAACGTAAACAATTTTACGAAAGAAAGCGTTTTTGTTATTTATGTGTAGAAATAACATATTGACGTACTTGGTCTTGTGAAAGCTTGTCAATAGATTGATGAAAGGAATAATATAAATCGGAGATCTAGATGACTACAAGTTTCCCCTTTAATTTGCTACGTTCTTTATCGTATCATAACTTGCTATGTAAAATAAGAAACTTTTAATTCATTGGTTTATTTCATCCCCGCTCAAGGGTTAAAGAAGTTTGAGATAATAAATAGACGCTATTTGTAAAGGTAAAAAGAAAGGAAATTCACATACTAGCATTGGCAGGCGAGCCACTCAGGTACTTTGTGGTAGGTTACGCTATTCTGGTGGCGCCTTTACATTACCCCATCCCCAGCTAATACAGGATCTCAGCGACAAAACCCGACTCTTGGACCATCAATTTTAAGGGCCTAGATCGAATCTCACGCACTGTGAACCCTTTTTCAACGAAAACTCAGCCCCAGAGACAAAAGGCTAAAGCCTCGATACGGAGACATTCATGGGCTGCCTTAGACGTCAAGCCTAAAGAAATGTTCCCCTCAGTTCAAGACTTCATATGGGTCCTCATACAGTGGTTACAACGACTTCCGGGAAGCATCCACGCAAATCCAGATGCGTGTGCAGACATCGAGGTCCTTGGGGTGTTAGTCCCCACTGAGGGTTATTTTAAGCTGCCGAGGGTGATTTGAATCATGCCACGGTGTACCGGAGTAAACGCAAAAGCCCAGTGGTTGAAAGGACATACCAGGTATCGAACACAGGATCACTGGGGAGTCTCGTATTCTCCCCGTCTACTAGCTTGTCGAAGCTGTGCGGCAAACTCTACACGATGAGCTGTGCGTAGGCCAAATAAAACGAAAGGCAAGACTTGCGACCACGAAAGGTCATCGGGTGCCTTTATAGCGGCCTTCAGTGTCCCATGCCAGCGTTCCAGAATTCCATTGGATTGCGGGTGGTACGCAGTTGTACGGTGGCGTTTCAAGCCCAGGAGTTTGCCAAACTCCGACAACAGGGTAGACTCGAACTGCATTCCCTGGTCAGTAATGACTTCGGCCAGAACTCCAAAGCATGGAGTCTATTTCGTATAATTGTGTGGAAATGTTCGCCAGAGGTATTGCTTGAAACCACCTCGCATGTCGCAAGAGCCCAATAATGTTGATGTGGATCGTGTGAAAACGCTTTGTAGACCGAGGAAATGAGTCTACTTCTTTCTGTACATCCTTGGTAACTTTACACTTCTGACACGCGATGCATGGCCGGAATATATGGTCTAGCTCCCTTTTCAGAGGTCTCGAGGAGTATTTCAGAGGTTGAGCCGAAAAGGGAAAACATTCGAAATTTATATTTGGAGTTGTCCTTGGGGTTCTGAAGCACTGCATCAACATTCTGTGCCTCGGCGATTGTCGAAAAATCGACCCTGGCACAGATTTTAAACTCCAAAACGCGTGACAAAGCATTTGCAACTACATTATCGTTCCCGGACACATGTTGGATGTCTGAAGTAAACTGGCGTATGAAGCTCAGGTGCCGGAGTTGGCCGGGGGACGCTATGTAGGGCTTCGTCCGTGAGCACTGTGAACGGCCTGCCTTCCAGGAAGTATTGGAAGGACTTTATTGTCGTGTACGTGGCTAATGACTCACGATCGTAGGTGCTGTAGTTCTGTTGAGTTGTATTCAATTTCTTGGAAAAGAGGCTCAACGGCCGCCAGATCTGGTTCACTTTTTGGTGAACCAGGTCACCTACTGTCAATGTCTGAGGCATCGACGAAAACGGCTAGAAATGTATCTGCTTGAGGGAATTGCAGGAGTGTATCGTCCGCCAGCTGTTATTTGGCTAGCTCAAAAGTCAAGTCTCGGTTCTCCCTGTATCCCCGAATAATCGTCTACCATAATAATCCTTAAAACTCGCGCAGCTAATTCCTCGTTGATCCGCACTTATGGCTATATGCAGGCAGGTATGATTTTAAGACTTCGACCAATGTTTTCTTCGCGCTTCATTGTAGCGGATATCAATACCCTGCAGACTTCCTTAGCCACTATGCTTGCTAGTGGAACTGAATAACAAATCTCTTATCGACTCTACAACCTGTCATTGATTACTAGCGAGGATCTCAACCTGCACGTCCTTTAGCATTTCTTTGGTGCGTCCATTCCCACAGCAAAAGTTAGCAGTTGCGATGAAAGAGTTCAAACAACTTCTTGGATAGTGTATTTGCACACCTTTAGACAGCTGTTGGTTTGCGCCAATTCAGATGGCTTCTAAATCCAATGGGATTTTGTAGCGACGTCTAAATGCCCACGAGATTCTAGACCGATACGTCATTCTACTAATTCACAATTTTGCGCACTGTATTGCAGACTGCCTTATTTTCTTCAACTTGGACTTAGTCAAGGTATATCGCCAAATTTCTGCCGCCTTCGAAAACATCCTGAAAATGACAATCTCCACACCTTTCAGACTGTTCGTATTCATTCGGATGACTTTTGGACTGTGCAACACCGTGCAAAACTTTCAGAAGTTCACCCAAACTGCCCCACCTTCATTTTTGTTTTGTATATTTAGATGATGTTCTGGTCACGGCCTCTCCTCAGCTTGAGCATTTAGGGCAGCTCCTTCATAAATCGATCCTTAATACTTACCTATATAGGTTGAAAGCCGAAGACTCCCGCCTTATTGCATGGTCCAGAGATGCTGTTCAGGTGTTTGATACCATCAAGCAACAATTGATATAAGCTGCACTTCAGCCATTCCATCAGCAAGATACTGCTCGATGCCTTAGACTTTGCCATAGGTGAGGCCCTTGAGTTTTTTTTTATATTTCAGAGGGAGGGAGAGATACCAGCTTAGAACGATAGCAGACCTTTTAGAGAAACAGGTTACATATTAAACTCCAAGTAGAAAGCTGGAGAAAGCCGTAGAGGAGAGTTGATTTGGCAACTGTCTGATCAGGCGATCATCAATCCCTGGGATAGATTTTGTAGGGCAGTTATGGCTAAGCCATTTAATATTCTAAGATGGAATGCGTTAGACGCACGGTCTACTGTTGGCGACAGTAAATCGTGCCTCTAATCAATCAATAGTCGCAGAGCTCGAACAGAATCTTAAAAAATTACTTCTAGGGTTATTTTATAAATCTTTGCCTGAAGGGTACCCACTGGAGTGCCGCAAGGTTCAGTGCTAGAGCAACTAGAGCATAGATTACTGGGTACGATTATAGGCTGCGCATGGATTGCGGACGGTATAATGATATTGATTTCTGAGAAAACATAAGGAGAATTTAGTTTGGACTGGCAATAAATTTATCCAAATTGCAATGTTGGAATGTTCGCAGACAAAGGGCTTGGAACTTTCGAAGGTGGTCATAATTTCGTCAAACCGACAATTAAATATGTTGGGGTAATAACAAAGGAAAATAATAATAAACTCCGCCGAAGCCGGTCCCAAGCCCGGTTGTGAAAGGAGGAGGGATAGATAGCTTCAGTCTGAATGGCTGTACGCCACCGCAGCGTCTCAGGGGGTAGGTGAGGAAAGTGCAGGAACTTTGCAGTCTTGCAGATTACTCACTAAGGAAGCTATCTTAACACCTGGCAGCTAGGGATAAAATGCACCACCAACAATGAGAAGAAGGAGAAATTTAAGGTCCGGTACGGATAACCGGCGGGAGTCGTCTGACTTGGTGACTGGGTCGGGCTCTCGTAATGGACAGCACGGCGTCGAAACCGCTAGTCGTGGGGCGGTTCGACGTCTAGGCGCCACGACGACCAGGAGCACAGCTCCGCCTGCTGCAGCTGTTTCGCCACAATCTGTGGCGACCACTTCAGCAGGTTCGCGTAGGAAGCGGATGAAATGGACTGAAGAAATGAACCTCTTCATCATCCGCTCCTACTACGAAATAGCGGCGGGGGCGGGTACAACATCTTACCGCCCCTTGTTGCACCAGAGATTCGTCGAGCGTTTCCCGCAATTCGCGCACGTGACTGTGCAGCGAGTCGCAGACCAGTGCCGCTTTATTACTCGCAGCGACACAATCCCAGCCACCATCAGGGAACGTGTTCGACTTGAAGTCATCGGGGAAACTGGTGACCGAGAGTCGATGGGGGCAGAGGCAGCGGCATCAACAACACCACGCCGCACTGCAGGCAACAGGTTCAGTACTCGCCGAAGCACTCTTCTCCACCATCCAGCTGAGGTTTCCGCTGAGGTTCGGGACGAATTCCAAAGAGCGTGTATAGAATTCTCAGATATGGATCCTTTGCATAGACCAGGTATTCCCAGGCTCTATGCATCTCCAGCAACTCCGGGAATTCTATCTCAAATCAATGATGAGATTGCATCTCGACTGTGTGCTGATATGTCGCTGCTGCAACTACAATCACTTGTGTATTGTGGTGCAGTTGCGGCTATTAGATTGCACGGTCAGAAGATTCGCTTTCGCGTTATTGGTTTGAGTGACAAAAGAGATCCACCATGGAAAATTCGTCTGGAACGTCGGCGGGACTCACTAAGGCAGGACATTGCTAGACTGATTCAGATCAGCACTGGCAGTGCCAGCCGACGGGTGAGAAATAAAGTGCAGAGGGTTTACCGGAACTATGCCATCCCCTGTGAGACACCCGTTGTTGAAATTCTGGACACACTAAAACAAAAACTTTCTGTCATATGCAGTCGGTTACGACGGTATGGCGAAAGTTATTCCAGACGTGTCCAGAATGCAACATACGCGAGGAACCAGCGGAGCTTTTTCAGATCTCTCAACGAATCCCAACAGAGCGCCCAGACAATACAGTTCTCGGTGACGGAAGCGAAAGAGTATTGGGGTGGACTTTGGGGGTTACCTGCCCAGCATGCTGAGCATGCTGAGTGGATCACCGCCGAAGGCACCCGCCATGCCAATACACCTGGCATGAGTTTCGCGGATGTTACCGAAGAGGAAGTTCGACGAGCCATAAACAGCTCGAAGAACTGGAGGGGCCCAGGTCTGGATCGGGTGCAGAATTTCTGGTATAAGAAATTTACCAGCGTACACAGTCGGTTGGCACGCAGTATAAATGAGGTCATGAGTCGGCCGGAGGAATTTCCACCTTTCCTCACTGCGGGGATTACCTACCTTATCCCTAAGAAGGACACGGGGCAGGACCCCGCAGACACAAGACCGATCACTTGCTTACCAACCCTCTACAAATTCATCACGTCCATTATTAGTGGAAGGATCAATGCGCACCTCGAGACCAATAACATTCTGTCCGAGGAGCAGAAGGGCTGCCGAGTTGGGTCAAGGGGTTGCAAAGAGCAACTCATTATCGACTCGGTAGTTGTAGGACCAGCAACTAGAGGCCAAAGAAACCTCTTCAGTTGCTATATCGATTATGCCAAGGCTTTTGATAGCGTTCCGCATACCTGGCTAATCGACATCCTACATCTGTATCGCATTGATCCGAAACTAATAAAGTTTTTGGCGACAGTCATGGAAGGGTGGCATACCACCTTGTCAGTCCGTACATCTGAGGGTGCTAATACCTCAGAGCCCATCCCTATTCGGAGGGGCATCTTCCAGGGGGATTCATTGAGTCCTCTTTGGTTTTGTATGGCACTGAACCCCCTTTCATGGCTACTGAATGATGCTAGAGGGCATCGTTTTGCAATAAAGTATGGCCTACGTGCTAAGTTCGAACTGACACACTTGATGTACTTAGATGACATCAAGCTGTATGCTGGTACTGACAACCATCTTAGAAGTCTGTTGCGAATAATAGACATGTTCAGCCGTGATATTCGGATGGAGTTTGGATTAGACAAATGTCGAATCCAGGCCATCCGCAAAGGTCATCACGAGCCACATGCCGGACATAGCATTGGTGACCTCCACATCGAAGCTATGACCGAGACAGACTTCTACAAGTACCTAGGAATTCTGCAAGGAACCCATGCTCGAGTTGATGATCTGAAAGAAGCTCTGCTGTCCGAATTCCTGCGACGTGTAAAGCTGGTGCTGAAATCGCATCTCTCGGGGAAGAATAAAATAAGCGCGTTGAATGTATTCGCCATCCCTTCACTGGCTTATGCATTCGGAATATTGCCGTGGACGAAGACCGATCTGGAAAACGTCCAGCGGCGGATACGGACAACTATGTCCAAATTCCGAATGCATCACCCAAAGTCGGCCGTGGAGCGGATGAACCTGCCTCGTGACATTGGAGGTAGAGGCGTGGTTGACGTGGCGGCACAACATCATCGCCAAGTCGACTCGCTGCGCGCTTATTTTTACAGCAAAGAGCAGGCGAGTCCCTTGCATGCGGCTGTCTGTAAGGCAGACTGTGGACTGACTCCACTTAACTTGAAGGATCGATCCTTCAATCCTCTGAGTGGGGTGAAGTCGGACCAAGAGCGGACCGATGAATGGAAGTCGAAGGCAATGCACGGTAAACATGTGAATTGTCTTTGGCAGCCATTTGTCGATTTGCATCTGTCGAACAGATGGCTGTGTGCTGGGGAGCTCTTTGCTGAGACGGAGGGGTTTATGTGTGCCATTCAGGATGGCGTGGTCGCCACCCGAGCTTATAAAAAGCTCATCATGAAAGAACGGGTGGAGAACGACCAGTGCAGAATGTGTGGTTCGGCGTTAGAGACATTGGACCATCTCATTTCTGGCTGTACTGTTATGGCACCGGTGCAATACATCACCAGGCATAATGCTGTATGTAAGGTTATCCATCAAAACCTTGCATATAAGCATGGGCTGATCACGGGGACATGTCCGGTTTACCGATATGAGCCGCAAGCAGTACTTGATAGTTCTGCTTACAGCATGTATTGGGACCGGCAAGTTCTGACTGATCGCCATACAGCACACAACAAGCCTGACGTACTGTTAGTTGAAAAGACGGGTCGCTCCGCGTATATTATTGATGTTGCTATCCCCCATAATAGCAACATTGAACGGAAATACGTGGAGAAGAAGGTGAACTATGAGCCATTGGCTCGGGAAATCAAAGAAATTTGGCGTCTCGAGCGGGTGGTTGTATTATAGTTCCCATAATATTGTCAGCTACAGGTATTGTACCTAAATCCCTCACGGCTTCCCTTGATGTCCTGGGACTTTCGCACAGTCTGGTTCAAACTATGCAGAAGTACACCATTCTGCATACGTGCTCGATGTTGCGGGGAGTACTCGACGGATTCTCCCACTGACCTACCACCGGCCACCACCACCAGTGCCGCTTTTAGTTTTTAAGTAGGCAGGATCGTCCGAGCCTAAATGCTTGGCACTTAGTGCTAGTATTAGGTAAAATCCGGCATCTGCCGAGATTGTGATAACTCGGAAATAATCGTTGGCGCAACAATCCATATTGGATCAGGGCCTTGAAGTGTGTTAGAGCACTTCATTCAAGACCGTACCCGTACACTAGAGTATAATGTAGGAGGCAATGTGGTCAGCATTGCGCTCGCCGGAGATTATTACCCTGATTTGACTTAGGTACTCATTCATAGCTGAGTCGACTGGTATCCGACGCCAAGTCACGATACAAATCTCACTGCCACCAATGAGATTTGAACCGCGACCTTCCGTACGACAGCCTTGTGCTCTAACCACAGCTATCCGGACATACAAAGGAAAAGCTGACATTTAAAGGCTACTTCTTGGCGATGAATAGCAAGGTAACAGAGGCAATTATTTTTCACAACCAACTGAAGGAGTTGAAATGGAAGGGGGAGATAGAGAACTTGCTTAAAACCGTTTGACACATTACTTCGGTCTAGCCCTCCCGCTCTCGCTGTTTAGAGAGCCTTCAAGTCAAGGAATTCCTTTCACCAACTAGAGAGCAGAGGAGAGAGCAAGTTGTTGGTTCAAGGAACCTCTTGTCATCCGATCTTTCCACCGGTCGAGCTCAGTCTTCTTCACAGCAAGGAGAACCTGAACGTAATGCCCACCACGATTCCATTTGTCAGCACCCCTCAGCATCTCTCTGACAATGTTGTCCCAAGAGAGTCCTCTGTGTCTGTATAAAGCTGCTCACGAAACCCACTTTCACAGGAATAAAAAGGTGTCTTCGACGTCGTCCGCACTCCATTACAGAATGCACATTCAGGAGATTTTGCTTTGTTAATCTTATACAGGTAAGGTTGAGAAGTGTGTGTGTGAATTGACGGTCTTCACTGGCCACGCCCTTTCTTAGATCTTTGCCATTGCGACTGTAGATGACTTCACATTCTTTGGCAAGAACGGCATCTCGGCCGGTTCTGCAATAGTGCGATAAATAGACGCCATTTACAAAGCATCCTATCTCTGTACTTAGGGAAGGGGTTTGCGCACCTGCTTGCAATGGGCTGCGTAACCCCATCATAAGACATCTCCTCGTAGATATCGGGCCACCAATATTCGACTCAAGGTCGAGAATGTAGCTTTGGCCTTGCCCGCTGACCTGCTACCAGGCGTGACTCTTCCCGCTTAATGAGTCTTAGTATACTATCGTGGGGCGTGTCTCAGCTCGATGAAGCGAATCCACAACCTCCATAATAACATTCACCGTGGATCTCCTTGCTCTGAACCCTAACTGCCTTGGGGACGGATCATTTCAGCAAGTCTACTCCTGATGATCTTTCCGAGCACTTTTCAGACCGTGTCAAATATATACACGGCTCGCAACGGGGGCAGCAGCTCAGGGCTTCTTTTGGCTTTTCTGATTAGCGTGAGCCTTGCCACCTACCAGTGTTAAGGAAAAATGCCCCCATTCAGGCATGCGTTGAACGCCCCGAGCAGCAAGTCTAGCTATTTGCAAAATACGAGTTTGCAAACTTGCGCCGGGATACTATCAGGATCCGGCTCGGAAGTCTTCGGATTTTTTTATCGTGACCGTGATGAGCTCTTTCATGGTGAACGCCCTTTTTACATCAATCCATACAGGATATCTGGGGAATCATTTCCGTGCAATGCTGTCCATCTGAGTATAGGTATACAGGGTTTCCGCAGAGCCCCAAATTTCCGCGTCACAAGTTTACAGCGAAGTACCCACGGGTCTCCATTTACTTTTGTTGCCAGGCTTATCTGCCTTGTGCCGCTTGTTTCCTCGCGGGCGTTTTATCTTGTGCCAAACAGCGGAACTTATAACACTCCTCCCAGTGGTCGGCAATTTCGGTCATGTATTGTTGGTCGCTGCGAAATCTTCTAGAACTTGCCACTTGCTCACCGACGGTATCAGAGGTTTCGACGCACTCACCCTCATGCCCAAAACAGCGCGTTCCAGTGCATCGAGCATACGTCGAACGCTAGAAAATCCAGATACACAAAGCCATTATTTCAGGCTAAGTCGAATGCCGTTCCGAAGCCAGATGACATCGGAACCCGGTAACTCGAGATCCTATGAAGTCGGGTCCCTGTATAGGTACTCCGTGTTGATTAGCATTATATCTTCTTTAACTTCCGCAGTGAACTGCGTTAACAGTTTGTGAGCGGTTGAACTGTTAATTTTTGAGATGCCGATCATGCTAGTCGCGTCCTACCTCTTTCTGGTTCAGCCCTGAAGACTGGACCCGGCCTCAAATCCGCAGTGTGTTCAAATTGTTCACCAGACATGCCACGTTCTTTCACCCCAGCACTTCTACTCTACTGTCTTTGGATTTCATCTGATGACGGATTTCATTGAAGACGTGTCTTCAGCGGACTTAATGAGTAGAGCCGCCGTTCTATAATACTTCTTCTTCGTCCTTCTTTGTCTTTGAGCGGGGGACGGGTTTCTGACAAGTAGGAATTTAAGAGGTGATATATGATATGGAGTTTATGGAGCTGCTAGTTGCTCCAAAAATTAAGTCCGACGATCGGGTTGAGCTCAGGGAGGGGGGGGGGGGGCTTTTAGTCCTAGTATCTACCCTTACGGTAGGGTGGTGTAGGTTAAGCAAGTTAAATTTTCATTATCAGGAAAAGACAATTAGACAGACGGACAGTGACTCGATTCCAATATAGATTTGTCTTACACAAGGCCTTAAAAATGGGCAAAATATTCTAAAATAAAGGCAGGTATTCCACTCACTTTGACGTGTATTTATTGAAGCGGCTTAACCTCACTCAGTATCAAAACAAGCACATTACATAAAAGGGATTATCTAACATGTCACTCAGCAACGAATGCTAGTAACAGATCACCTTTCTACGTACAAATTACCAGAACACTCCAACGACCCCGCCATGCGCACTCCGGCAAAAATCACTCCTCAGTGGACAAATAGCCACTTGATCTGGTTAATGGATAGCGCGGTATGCAAATTTGTTAGGCGCTGGGTAAACGATCGCGAGATAAACGCCTACATATCTCCGGACAATTTACACAGATATGGCTGCATGGTTAGGCATGATCTCGTACGTCAAGAAAGTGAATTAAGATCTCCAAATCGTATCAGACAGGGCAGCCTGGCCATCACCGGTGAGCAATCTGCGGCAACCTGAGCTAGCCGTCCCGGCTTACATGCATAATGTGGTTTAGTTATTGTACTGGCAACAGCTGTACCAGCTCCGCTCTCAGCCTCAAATCCAAAGATATATGGGTACAAGTTTTTCGGAACGATCACACTTTAAGATAGATTTTGTTAACAGCAGTAATTTATGATCGGATCGTGTTCTGATCTCGAAATTGATTTACAGCGAAATCGAAGAGAAACACAGAAACACATTAATTTTATGTGTGATCGGATATGTCGAATTTTATTAAATTTTTATCGAACCCGCAGAAAAAGCATAAAGACCATCAGTTCTGGGACTCCTCGATCCGAGAACAGGCGGAATGATGTCATTTGCTTTAGTGTAAAACCCCAGAAAACTTGCTGCTTTTATGTTTTCGCCAAGGAGGAATTTCTTTGTGCTAAAACAGGAATAATGCGCGTTAACTGATTATTTATGCGATCAAAACATTTGAATTTCGTTCTCGTTATTATTTAAGCACAAGAAAAACTATTCACAATATTTTGGATATCTGAGCAGATCTTGGCGTTTTCTTCGTTTTAGTACTTCCGCAGATAGTGAATGCCAAAAGACGCTGGCTCCTAGCAAACTGGAGGGTTCTGTTGTGCGATGAGTCGTCTGCGTATATCTTGATGCTACAAATCTTAATTGACAATAAAAATCGTAGTGAATGTATCTCTGGTCGTAAACTAAACTAATAAAATCGACGACATCCACTATTACCAGAACCGACTCATGTTGCCTGTCAATTAGCGATCACAATTTGAGCAGGCAAAAAGCATCCTTGCTGCAGATGTTATCATTGCTTTGATATTGTCAGAGAGCGGAGGATCGTGTCTTATGCTAGTTTGCGAAACAGCGATTTCACCTGCGATAGTCGCATCTTCCAGTTTTATCTGCATCTATAAAATACAAAATGTATATTAATATTACCGCGATTTGGTGAGATGATCTTGCCATCATAATAGTGTCGAGAACTTTCACGATAATCGAATAAATTATCTGCGGAATTCATACGACTTTATTAAGCTATGTAGACCCTGGTCTAATTGGAGATATTTATCAGTTTCAATGAATTTGATGGTATTGGCACTTGACATGAGGAAATTTTTACGGAAAATTTGCCTAAATTGAGTTTGAAAAGATAATAAAAGACAATTCAAGATACTAATATCATATATACATACAATATAGTGAAGTAAAGGAAGTCATTTAGATGAAGGGACGTTAGTTACTCTTTATCAAAATTATAGTAAATTGCGAGTCAAAAAGAATTTACACAACCTTAAACCCAATAGTTAGGCTACCCCGGATCTAAAAACACCCTCAATACTATCTAACTAAAAACGGATAGTTAGAAAGGACAAGGCTTGAGTAGCTTGGGTAACATAACGAAGGAATGTACCAGTGCGACCGAAAGGTCAAAGAGATGCAGAAGATGGGGGTGGTCGACCATATAAGAAAGGAAAGTGAAGCTGATCCAAATTGTACGCTACACAAAGGGAAGGAGAGGAGGCGAAGGAGGACTAGACCGCCATCTCTGCTTATTAACCCGACGGAAGGCAAGAACTTTGCGGAAGCCCTCAGTGAAATCCATTACAAAATCCAGCCCTAAGATAGCGGAGCAGAAGTGCCTTCCATTCGAAAACAAAGGGTGTTGGGGTCCTATTCGAATTAGGCCCGAGGATAACAAATAAACTTACATTCTGTGAAGTAGTCAAAGGACTTCTGGGAAAGAAAGCTTTGGTTTCTAGCCAGGACCCCACGTACTCTCTGAAGATCCGAAACTCACAGAAAAGAACGAGGTAGAAGAGGCCATCAAATGCAAATATCCGGATTGGTGTCACCTCTGCGAACTACCGAGGTCAAAAACTCGCTGTGGTGGAAGTTGCGGAGCAATACGGGAGGAAGCTTCTAAATAGCAGGAAAATCAAAATATGTAGGATACGAATCCGAACCAGCCTAACCAAATGTTACAGATGTTTGGACTATGGGCACACGTGGGCAATCTTTTCGAAGACTTGACAGGCCATAAAGCGAATACCCGCAACAAAAAGAAGAGTTGCGCCCTAAGCAGGGATCGTAGCACGTCTGACGACAACGTTGCCCGCACTGCGAGCCCGAGGTGGTGTCCTGTCTTTAGAGCGGAACTGGAAAGAGCTAGGACATGGTGAACATGATCCGCATCCTGCAAATCAATATGCACCGGAGTGCAACCGCGCGCGAGTTGCTAGTGCAGTTCGTTGCGGAGACCAAAGCTGTTTTAGTGCCCATCAGCGAGCAGTACCGAAACAAAAACCCAGCTTTATGCACCTTGACATATGAGATGCCACTGTCATTTGTACTCGGGACGGCACCCACCTAAGGGTTCTTGGCCAAGGCCGGTGTCTATCTTCATCACAGATTGCACAGAAGTTGTGGTTTCAAATACCGCATCCACTCCAACGTTCCGGCTCCCCGGCTGCGAAGGAAGCATTCCAGAAATAGCCTTCGCATTAGAGTCACTGATACCGCTGGGAGACTTCTTCGTAAGCGATCATCTGCCTTCGAAGTGGTTGACACAAACTCCCGGTTTACGCCACCCCTGCGCTCTTACTGTGCGCGGAACGTCGCCAAGGTGAACACCGGGAGGTTTGTCGAAACTCTTGGAACAGGTGAGGCCACGCTGGAGGGTAATCCGGGGGGTGGTTGTGCAGCAGCTGACAGTTGTGAACCTGATAACGAAGGTCTTCGGAGCTTTGATGCCCAGGCGGGCATCGAGGCGTGGCAAACCTTCTACGTATCGGTGGACGACAAAATTGTAGCGCTCTAGGAGGAATGCCACAGACTCTGCGTTTGACACAACGTCTAAACGGCCGGGGGGAGGCATGTACCATAATGACTTAGTACAGATCAGCCGAAAGGAGACTCCATAGAGCAAGAAATAGGAGCAAAGTTCGCTGCTGGCAAGATCTGGTCGACGAAGTGAATTGGACCCGTGAGGACTAAGTTAAAAAACGGTAACCCGAAAAATCGGTGCTCTGTGGAAACCCTGTTCACTTAAGGCGGAGCAGATGAACTGCATTTTGCGAGCACTATTCTCTACGCGCCCCATACGGGTTGAAGACGTCGGTGGAAAGAACACCGAGGGCTGCCTACTTTTCGGTATAAAAGAGTTGGAATAGGCAGTCCTCTCAATGAAAAACAAGAAGGCATCAGAACCCGATGGTATGCCAACAGAAGGAAATTATGTAAAATAATCTTAAAACTGACAAGCAAATACTAACCTGCCGTGATTGACGCCAAACTAAGTCTGGTAAAAATTAATAAATGCAAACGGGCCTTGTGAGGTGAGGCTTGAGACTATACTCAAAGGCTTCCCTGCTTGTCGTAGTAGACGACTAAAAAGTATACAAATTTGTCGGCTAGCAACCTGCAAAATTTTCAAACTTTATTGCTATCGAAACATCAACAATACTTTAGATAGGGACTTATTTCAGGCTGAAGACTTTTCGCTACCGAAAACGGACTATGCTTGGTTTCTGGAATGTGCGCACGCTCCTCGACAACGGTAGCGAAAGTGCTCAGAATCCTCAACTGGACACCCTGGGGCTAAGCGAGTTAGAATCACTTTAGAGAGTACTCCAATCCCTCTTACGGCAACGTGCTTTTGTACTTTGGAAAGCCAAGTGGTAGTAGACGCGAATTCGATGTTAGGTTGTATCTGACGGCTACCGCAAGACGCTCTCTCTTGACCTGGGAGCCAGTTATTGACAGACTTCTAACTATAAGATTTCGGTCCAGGTTAAGGAGCATCACAATTTTACAATGAGACACACTAACGGAGGCTTTCGATATGGTGGAGAAAGATGCTTTCTATGAGCAATTACACGCAGTTCAGGGGATACTTCATAAAGGTGACATCATTATCGTGATTGTCGAGCTGAACGCCGATGAAGCCTTATATATATCGATGTTCATCTTGCCGGGACAACGGGGAAAATCTGATTTCCGCAAGGCGGGTATATTGGAGTGTTGGGCTGAGTACTCTGAAGAACTACTCAACAACCAAAATATCGGCAACTGATTTACCGATTCCTCGAAAACATGGATTCTTAGGAAAAAAATTGCCAACTCTTAATCGCGTTCCAGAGAAGAATCCTCCGAAGAATTTTTGGCCCCTACTTGAGAATGGACGACTCCGTAGCCTACATACCGATAAAATGTATGAGCGACACATTGACCGCGTCGTTGTGGATAAAATCCGGTTCAACAGGTTGGGGTGGGCGGGTCACTTAATTCATATGGAAGTGGATGATCCAGCCCAGAAAGTATATAAGTGCAATAACAAAGGCAGAAGAAAAAGACGAAGCAGACACTCCCTGAGGTGGCGCGCTGGAGTACGCCAGGACGGCGGACAGCTTTTAGGGATATCGAACTGGTGGACATCGGCGCAAAAGTGGAATGCCTGTAGTTCCTTACTAAGGCAGGTCTAGACCAGATACCGATTGTTTCGTCGTTGATGCTGATGATGAAAATGAGGATGCAGTGCTCGGAAATTGTAGTACTAAGAGCTGAAATCTAATAAAAAGGTATCTGGCGACGATTTGTGTACTGATTTACTTGGCTATTCTAGTCGATTGCTATCCAACAAACAGATAATAACTATTGTAGCTTCTAAATATCTTGCGGATGTAGAATTATATTCACCGGAAGTAAACATCGCTATAAAAGGATGCCTAAAAATGCAGGTTTCGCACTCGTCGAGGACCAAATAAACTCGGTATTTATCGCTAAACCTCATAAGGGAACGGACCGCTGGTATCAAAATGGGGAATGACATGGCCACACGAAAACTAAGAAACTAGTGTTTTGGAGTTATTGGTGGATTCCAGGCTGAACTTGAAGTAGCATTTGCAACATGATTACTGGAGATACCTAATGTCAGCAAGGTGCTAACAAAAATGATTTCGAATGTTGGGAGCCTCATGCTCCCGGAAGATGCTTATCGCTAAAGTGGTAAGCTCTATACTGCTATAAATAGCGGTAGTTTGGTTGAACTGCATTATATACTATCTGCAATAATAACAAGATAAATCTGCATCTATCACGGGCCCGGATATTCCTCTCATCAGAAAGTGAAAAACGCCATAACTGAGGAATCGTTGAGCAGGTGGTAAACACAATGGGAACAGGAAAAGACGGTCGAGATTACAACAAAATAAATTTTCAGCATAGACGCAAAAAAGCACGGAGATGCAAACTGTAATCTCAAATAATTTCTGTGATTGGCTAATACTAGAAATACCTGCATAGGTTTAAATTAGAAACCACCTCAGATCCTATTCACCTGTCCCAGTTGCAGTGGCATCCTAGGAGATATTGGAAAAAAGAGTTGCCCTGAAATTGACAACAGGGGCGGGGGGTACGGCTCTAAGGGGAACGAATGGCGAGAGGAAATTGCGAGTACACTCACTCTCACAGGCAGATCAATTGAATAAGGTTTCAATTAGACTTTTAAAGGTTGTTTTATGTAAATAAGGGGAGTATGGAGTTTATAGGCTGTATCAATCCATCAGGTCACCTTGCTGTAACTATGCTATATACTGCGCTGGCTATGATTCAGAGCACTCACTCTACACAATGCCTTAATACATGCAATTTTCTTCTGATTGTGCTTTTATTGCATTATTATTATTCTGTTAAAGGAAAATTCCATCGCGCCCTTGAAGAACTATTGTGTCCCTTTTATGGGTTTAATGTACCTACTAAACATAACATCTCAAGCAAGCCTATAAGCGTCAGGAACTTTAGTAAATTCGCTACTTCCAGATCTTTCGACTTTGCATCTGGTATTTAGTGTTCTCCCAGATGCCTCGACCTACTCTGCACAAGTCCCAGGACGTGTATAGAAGTTTCATCACACTCCGCACAAAACCTGCAGACACTGTTCGTAGATATCCTTTACTGCCCTAGTTGATACTTTAGCCGGCAGTGACCAGTGAGAATTCCCACTATGATTCGGAAATTCCTTTTGGTAAGGTTTAAAAAATCCTTTGTGCGTATGGGTTCGTATCCCCCAATTAGAACGCTGGACTGCTCCATCTCTGGTAGGTTCGTCCAGTATAGTTCCCTCAACCGTTCCTCTTCATTTCTTAGTGTCATAGTCATAAAACCGTTTCCGATTCCACAGAAGGGTTCTGGCCCGTATAAAGGTGTCCCTGCTCCCTTCTTGGCTAGTTCGTCCGCTGCCTTGTTTCCTTCCAACCCAGCATGGCCTGGAACCCAGAGTATTCAGACCTTGCTAGACGAGCCGAGTGTATTCAGTCTCTCAAGGCATTCCCATACCAGTTTTGAGTTCATCTGGTTAGACCTAAGTCCTTTGATTGTTGCTTGGCTGTCGATGAAAATAGCCACATTCTGTCCCCTCTACTTTCTTTGGAGATTAAAAGCCCATCATCTATGGTGCACATTTCCGCCTGGAATATGCTACTGTACCTACCCATTGGTTCCAAGTACATTTTCCTTGGACCATTGACATCGGCACCAGCTCCTTCTGCTGTGAGGGATTCGTTAGTGTACCAAGTAATCAATTGCTGGTTTAAGCCGTGTATCCCAGCCACGCTCCCCCAGTTTGCCTTGTTACACCAACATGTTTCAAATTTCTTATCTCGTTGTCATGTTATTCCTTGGTATCAGTAATTCGGAATACAGCCTAGAAAGAATATCAATCTTCCTGCGGTTTAGGTAGCTCTCCGCGTCATTGATACTCCCTTGCCTTCCTTGGTTAATCCCAGAAGGACCCCCAGGGATGTCGTTGGGTATGTCCTCATCGCCTCACTGATACACATGCAAGCAGGTCTTTGAAGTTTATGTAACTCCCTGGCTTTTGTGCTGATGTCAGTCCTTTCTGCTCAGATTACCCCTGCATAGGTAATCATTGGCCTTACTATTGCAGTATATATCCAAAGTAGTATTTTTGGGCTACGACCCCATATTTTTCCTGCGGACCTACAAGTCATTAGAGCCCTCGTGGCTTTCCTAAAATTGTCTTCCAGAGTAATTTTTGGCCTAACGTAATTCCGAAATATTTGACCTCTGTTTCACCTCCATATCATGTAATGTTATGGCTCTCAGGTGTTCAAACTTACATTTCCTAGTGGATGGTACTATGGTGGTTTTGGCTGGATTGATCCGCAAACCCAATTTCCTACACTAGACACTAGTAACCCTTAGTCCAATTTGATTCTATCACATAGGGTATCTTCATATTTGCCCCTACAGATTAAAACAATGTCGTCCGCGTAACCCAGGATTTGTATTTCAGTATTCGTTAGCACATCCAGGAGTTCGTCCACTACCATACTTCACATAGGCGGCGATGGTACCCCAGCCTGTGGACAATCTTGAGTGGTGTTCATAACAATAGAGTGTGTACCTGCCGGTACTTCTATTTTCCTGCTTTCTAGCATTTTGCCCATCAAGAATGCCAGGGTGTTTCCCACTCCTTGCGGCTCAGGGCATCCTATATCTCTGTGTGCGATGTGTTGTCGAATGCTCCTTCGATATCCAAAAATGCACACAATGCAATTTCTTTTGTTTCTATGGCATCCTGTAATACATCCTTCAGCTGATATAGAGCAGTTTCAGTTGACTGTCTAGCACAGTAAGCGTGTTGACAGTCATATAGGGGATTACGCTTTAGAAGGTTAGTTTTAATATAGTTTTCTATGGCCTTTTTTACCGTTTTCAGTTCGAACGATGTTAGGCAAATTGGTCTGAAAGATTTAGGGTGAAAAGGATCCTTTTTACCCGCTTTCGGAATAAAAACCACTTTCGCCCATCTCCATGTCTTTGGTATATATCCCAGAGTTGTGCTCCCCCTTACCCCCCTCAGAAGAGAGTCTAACATGGTTCCTAGGCCCGTCTGCATTAGTGCTGGCAAAATTCCATTCACTCCGAGTGATTTCAGTTCCCACTGCCCACCTTAGCCTAGCTTCTGAGCATAACTCTTTTGCTAGTTTTCAACTCTTCTTCCATAGCCTTTTATTTTTTGTTGGGGTGTCAGGCAGAATGTTGTCACCTGCGACCTTCGGGACCCTGAGAAATGAGTTCTGAGAAGCAGATGTACCCTGTCCTCCTCATTCCCGGTAAATGTCCCATCTTCCTTTTTCAAACAGACAGAGGATATTGTCCCGTCTTCAGCTACAGCTTTGTAAAGCCTGGTTGCTTCTGTGATCTGTTCGATCCCTTCACAGAATTCCCTGAAGCTATTCCGTTTTGCTTCCCTGATCGCGTTGCTTTACACTGTCACTGCATTTTTGTACCTTCTCCAGTCCCCGGTTTGTTTTGCCCGGTTGAAGAGCTTTCGTACCTCTGTTCTCATTCTGGCCAGGTTCCTGTTCCGCCATGGTACATCCCTTGATCATGATGAGCTGGCCTCATAAGCATTAATGACCACTGTGTTGAGATTTTCCACCACTGTTTCTAGTTCCAGTTTACTCCTGATGTCACCGCCCCCTTGAGGATAGGAAATGTTGTTGCTCAAGTGCGTTGCATAAAATGCCCAATCCGTTCTTTTGGGGTTCCTTATTATTCTTTTTATTTCGGAGTTACCCTCAATGTTGAATCTGGTTATTCTGTCATCAGACATAGAAGGCTCATCCGACACCCTCCAATTCCCGACCATCCCGTTCAGTAGTAGAGTATTTCGAAGAGTTATGTCTAGTACTCCTTGTCTAGTGCTGGTCGCAAATGTTGGAGTCATATATTTCTAACTTATTGCTAAGAATAAATTCAAGAAGGTACTCACCTCTTCGATTGGTGTCGCTGCTGCCCCAGACTTTGTGGTAGGCGTTGGTATCGAGGAGAAGTGGTAGTGCCCTCTTCACAGTTTCACCAGTTTAGTGACCAGCTCCGGTGGAGCCCGGATTTCGTCTCCTGGAAAGTATCCGGATGTCACGACTGCCTCTCGAGTGCTCCTTTCGGCTTCCAGTGAGACTTGGATAGCCACAAAGTCCCCCATCAGGAACTATGAAAGACATATATATTTTAAATTACTTATGACTTATGCAAGCTCTTGGTTTTTCACAAGAGGGATCAAAAATTATCTGCATGTTTCCTCCTTGTAGACCGCCAGCCAGTACTATTCCAATGTTTTCCTTGGAATTTGCCCTTGCAATTACCGGAGATACAGCTTTCGCATTGTGAAGGTCTATCTGGGCTATCTCAGTGCTGGCTATTGGCTTCTTTATTGTTTACGGCTCTTCTGCACTGTCGGAGTGTTACCCTCCTCTTCCGACATGGCGCTTTTCTGCGCGTCGCTGTCCACCCTGAGCGCCAGGAGTCCTAGGTCTTGGTCGTCCATCTTCTGTTCTTTACGGGGGCAGGTCTACTTCCCTCGTTGATCCATCCCTTTCCGCCCCTATGGCTTTCGAGACTTCTTCGAGGACCACCCGGTGTTTCTTCCAAGATGTCTGTCTTTCCTCGCCTTTCCCCGCACACATGCGCAGGTATGTTGCCAAATCGATAGTTGATATGGCAGGTTTCCTACTCCTAACGAGTGAGTATCTGCTCGGAAAACATGTCTGGCAGTATGGGCATTCGAATGCCCTTGACCGCACTAGCATAGCTAATTGCGGGCTTCATGAGTCCTGCCTTTACCCCTGACCTGTCCGGCTTTTCTCCCTCCTTGGGTTCAAGTTTGTATTTTTTGGGAGCATTCCCTTCATGCGAGCTATTTCCTGCTGCTCTTAGCTTTCTCGGCTCCGGTAGAACTCGTTTAGGTCTATCCTGAGCCTTCTTAAGGGCCTCTTATGGTTTCAGGCTTTCCTTCAGGTGACGCAGGTACCATTTAGCACCTGCGCCACTGGGACCTGTCTCGTTCATGACGTCTGATATATTTATCTCAGACGTGCATTTGCTTTTCCCTGCTTTGTGAGCAGTGGCGTTTGTTGGTTGTTGTCTACGTAGTATACAGATGTTGGATCCACTGTATGAACTTCTTCCTTCTTGGGTGTAATCATTTGGCTTTCAGTATTTCGGAGATGTGCCTCCGCCTGATTAGCCAGCTTGTGTGCGGTACGGGGTCCCGCTTTATCGGTTTTAGTTTTTTTTTTTTTATTTTTATTGCTGTACTCATTTGATTCCCACGAATATGGGGATTAGGGGGTCCGCCGCGCCATAGCCCCTCGTAGCACGGTAAGGTCTAACTCACCCACTAAGACGACCAGGTATCAGTGAGGCTCCGTTCGAATATAGTCAGTTACCCCCGATTGCAAACTATCCAATGGGCACGGTTCGCATGACACCCTGGATTGGGGTGTTTTTTGACTCGCTAGTCTAGATCCGTAGCGTTTTGTTAATAGTAGGGTTACCTCGTTCAAAGTGTGGCTATCACCACTCACTAACGGTCCTGGTAGGTCCCTGAAAAGTCATCTCTCCTCTAGGAGAGAGATAGGTTGGCCTCAGGGGGCTATATTCCGCTTCAGTATATCGTGCAGTGCACTGCTTGACCCCGTTTATGGCATATCAATTACATTCTTTTTTTGCGAGCTTTCCATTTTCTTCGACTTTTATATAGATTAATTCCTCTTAATTCATTAATCTATTGGAACTTTAAACTTCACAGGTTCTTAGAAGTAGATCAACTTCCTAATTCTCAGCCCTTAAACAAACCTTATATGTTTGAAAAATGTGGTAAAAATTAGTCCTTCAATACAAAATATTTGTTTCACCGATGAAATGTAAAATCGGTTTTGAAAATGCTACATTTTATTCTGCGCCATCGATATCAGTCACGGATAGCAATTGCAATGGGCCACAAAGTAATACCAAACGAAATTCAATGCACTCTTTCTTTTTCAATATGTAATTTGTAGAATTCTAATCAATTCTGGACATCTTTATTGTTCATTGTGTTCCTCTTGAGAAGAAACTGAACCGAGGCAACATTATTGTCTAAGCCCCAGAACTCGTACGCCTAAAACATCTCCTAACTAACGCGGGCTCCGGCTTTCTAGTGCAGCACTCGCTTCTTGTAAGTGTTTTGATATATTTTAACAACTTCTGGCATACCACAAAGCGGTCTTATGCAATTGCTTCTTGGGGCTTAAATTCGTTACTTGGCCGCGGCTTCTTCGCTTCGGTAATTCTAAGGATCCCGTGCGGCGTGCAAGCGTCCTCCATAGATACACTTCTCTTGACCCGAGAAAACCAATCTGCCGTTTGATGATTTATGCGAATTTGTAAAATTCACAGGGAAAAAAACGAAGCGAATCCATACGAAACAAGCGTAAGGCCCAGAAATGAAATATTTATCTCACACACAGAACAGCAACTTGAAGGCTAGCTGGAGTAGACTCTTAAAGTTTGCTCGTTTGTTTCTTTTAAGTAGGAAACAATGCAACATCTGAAGAATTACTTTACTGTATGCATCTCATTGTTTTCATACGGTATTTCAGATGTATCTATTTAATCGTTCTGGAGGAATGCCTAAGATACTTGGGTAGTTTCGCCAGCTGAAGTAACCTATATTGTCTTGGAGTATCATGGTCAGAGCGCTGCAATCTAGCAGGCAACTTCTAAAAAATGTATTTGTTCTTCTACTGTCGAGGGCAGAATGCGTTCTCTGCTTGCTGGTGCCGTTTCATCTTTCGGACATCTAAACTCTACCATCTGTGGACCGGCAGAATTAGTTGGCTCTACTCTATCGGGCAGTGGTGATTTTAATTGAAACTTTTTCGCAGATATTCAATTGTAGGCGCATTCCGGCCGAATTGAATGGCGCATTTTCGAAATAATATTGTTTCAACATTCTATCGAAGCTGCTGACCGAGAAATTTAATTGAAGGGAATGTAATGGAGGGTAACATGCCTCGCAGATCGGATGATAGGTGAAATGTTGATTTCTTTGCATAAAATTGCGTATTCGACTTATTCTAACATTGTAGAGTCAAAGTTGACTGCGTTCTTCTCACTCAAATCTCTTAACATCACCTTGAGTTTATTATTTTATCTCCTCTCGACATAAATCAATGTCTGGCCAATTAATAATCTGGATTCAGTTTAATTAGTGATATGGATTCAGAAGAATGTAGCTATATGTGGTATGGCCAATAATGGTCTAAATTACCAAGGATATTGTTCTCAGTAAATACACTTCTATTTGGTTGATTGATTGGTTGATTGGATTACGTAAACGCTTATGAGATTACGTTTAAAATCACAGATTTATTTGACCTACGTATGTACACAATGTGATTGGTTGCTCCAAAAATGCACCCTAGTTCTAGACTTTCATAAGCAATTAGTAGCCCTCAAATAAGCTAAGAGTACTATGATCTTATCTCCATACGCATCCCCGAAATTTCCCAGAAAACCCTGTCCATAGTCCGTTATCCGATCCTAGCAGGAACGGGGCAATTGCGAGTAGCAAGTATAGTAAATCCTTTGTTTTCCTTAGGCAGTATGATGAGCACATTTTCTTTGACATACCAGCATTTTGCCACCGGGTAAAGACAAAATTCCGATCCTCATGGGATTCATATGGTTGTCACTTGTCCCTTGGCGGGGTATAGCGCATCAACCATACCTACGCGCCATCGTTCGCGATTACCTGAAATTCGCTTCAGCTCCCTCACGGTTTCCTGAGATGCCCCGTGTCTGTGGCGCAACCCATTCGTGGGTTATCTTGGGAGAGTGGATTCCACTGCATGGCCTAGCTAGCAACGCAATTGTCGCCCTTCCTTAATGTGTGATCTATTCACTGCCACTTCCGCCTTCCGATCACAACACATACGGATACCAGGCCTGTGTGCCGAGCAAGCTATACGTTTAAGATAGTATCACGTCACTATTCCCCGATAATACGACACCGGCAGGTGTTAAAGAAGGCTTTAGACTTTTGAGTATCAGTCATGATCACTTTCTATATGCCCCTGATGGGATCTATCGGTTCGTGCTTTTTCTAGCTGAACTCTGCCAACTTGGTTATTTTCAGCCACGTCTCTGGGACCAAGAACTTAGATAATGATGCGCTGAGGAAATGACACAGAGACTTTAGTTGAGTATGATATTGCGACGATAGTTCAAACAATAAATTCACTGTTGCATCCGACAAGCTTCCCCGATTATATTTCACTAATGACCTCCTTCTAAGACCTGGGTGTAATATTTGATGGAAAACTTTGTTTCAATTCCCAATTCGCTAACATTATCAATAGAGCCTCAAAAATATCTGGTTTTATTCTACGTTCCTCCTCCGACTTTAGCTCTCCCTAACATTCTTCAGCTCCCCTATCAGAAACAACCTTAAACATTGCTGCGTATTCTGGTCTCCCTTCCAAATTCATGAATGTCGCGCTATTGAAGTTGTACAGCGCAAACCCACTCAGACCTTCTTTTATCAAAAAAACCTTCCCCGGGTTGACTATCCGCCACGGATCCGCACCTTCAATACCCCTTCCCTGTGGCACGTATCTTCCTTGATATATGTACTTTTTCAAACTCTGCAATTGCCCGATGGACTGCTCTGTCGACTCGGATATTACTTTCCGGACCACTTCTCATAACACACGTAGTGCGGACATTTTTGAAGTGCCCTTCGCGGAGCTCGGGATTTACTTCCATTCCTCGATCCCGAGGCTATGCCGGTCCTACAACGCCCTACAGCTTGGGTCCTTTGACTTTGGTTCCTTCTTTCATTTTAAGCGTAAGGTAAGCCATTTACTTGGTCCTCCCTCTGAGAACAATAGGTAACAAGGAATTTGTTTTCTGTATATTGCCTTAATTGAATAAATAAATATCCGGCTTGAAACTGCCCATGTTTGTTCGTTATTTTTTTTCAGGGTCTTTGGCATTCTCCGACTGCATCTAATATGAAAGTCTCCATCCTCCTTTCGATAATTATTGTCAGCCCTTTATAAACAGAGTACAGAAATAGATCGTTTATTTTTTTTGCACAGGAGAATCTATTGCAAGATTGCTGCTGGGTCCACTTAACTTAAAGGATGGATTCTCAATCCTCTGAGCGAGATGAAGTTAGACCAGGAGGGCGTCGATGGATATCTAAGTCCAAGGCAATGCACAGTAAATACGTAAATTGTCTCTGGCGTCCGTTTATCGATCCCCGATGGCAGTGCATTTGGGACCCCTTTTCTGAAAAGACGGAATTTATGCGCACACTCCAGTATGACGTAGTGGCCCCGTATTTCTAACACCGTTATTCAAACGTGCCCGATGTAGCCTAGCATCGGTCACCTCTATTTTTGTAAACAAACCAGCACAGTTTGACTCCTGCTTAAAATTACCGCCTGTTGAGGATTTCTACAGATAGAACTGAAGAACTCAGGAAGACCAAATAGCGCAGGATTGTAGCCGAATAATTAATTATACTGACTAAAACAATCCTGTCCTTTTGTCTATATCCTATTCGCTGATCCATTTCTCAATACATGGGATCAATTAAGGAGTCCAGGGTCCCTTCGCAAAATTGTCTCACTGTCTCTTTCCGTAGTAGCAGACACTACTTTACACGAACTTATGCTTTTCCGGTTCATAACATGGCCGATTGCTTCAGCTCAGATAAGAGCCAACATATCGTACGAATTTTATGAATCCTTCGATAATGGACCCTGGGTATGAGGGAACCATACGAATCTGGCTTTTCTGTTTTCTTCGGCATATAATATAAGTGTTACTTGAAACTCAGATTGCCATCGATCATCACGACCAAGATTGAGACAACTTCATGATCACCGGCCTGGATATTGACAGCCTTTTCGTCGGCCTCTCACTTAACCGCAATGTGTAATGGCTTAGTGCGACTAGCCAGGAATGGGAGTGTTGTCCCAAAAACCTAGAAATTTGCCACCATGAAGGCAAACCGCAAACCCTGACGCTCCATCAAGGTGTCCCGTCGTCACCCACTTATTTTTGCCGTGAACAAAGGCCGAGCTCAAAAACGTGCAACGGCGGATACACGTTACTATGTTCCAGTTCCGAACACACCGTTCAAAGTTTGCAGTGGAGATCCCCCCCCCCCCCCGATACAGAAGATGAAGTTTGGCGTTAGATACCTTGAACCCTCTCATTTCTGGCTGTGCTGTTATGGCGCCGGTGCAATATGTAACTGGCATAATGCTGAATGTATGGTGATCCATCAAAACTTTGCATACAAGCATGGGTTGATCACGGGAGCATGATGGGTTTACCGGTATGAGCCGCAAGCAGTAGCAGCCGCAAGGAGTAGTTCTACTTACAGCATGTATTGTCTAAGATGGAGCGATGGCGTGGGCCGGGACGCCAGACAGCTTTTAGGGATATCGAATTGGTGGACCTCGGCGCAAAACCGGGATGTCTGAAGTTCCTTATTAAGGCAGGCCTAGACCGGATACCGGTTGTTGCGCCGTTGATGATGATGATGATGATTGGGACCGACAAATTCTATCTGATCGCCACATACCCCACATCAAGCCTGACGTGCTGTTAGTTGACAAGAAGGTCTACTCCACGTGTATTATTAATGTTGCTATCCTCGATAACAACAACATTAAACGGAAATACGTGGAGCAAAGGGGGAACTATGAACCACTGCCTCGGAAAACGAAAGAAATATGGTGTCTCGAGAAGGCGGTTCTATTTCTCATAATATTGCCAACTACAGGTATTGTACCTAAATCCCTTATGGGTTCTCTTGATGTCGTCGAACAGAAGTGCACCATTCTACATACATGGTCTTTATCTTTTAAGCATGTAGGCTCGTCCCATTTTAAAAGTGTGATTGTAACAAGTGGAAAATAAATAAATAAATTAAATAGGGAAATAAAATTCCCCACCCTTTTAGAGCTCTCAAAGCATTAGTTCATAAGGATATGACTTATTTCTTCTTTATAAATTGTACTTGCCCGGCTTCCTGGCATCTCGATCTATCGGGTACTGTTGCCATCTGGGTTCGGGACGACGTTCGACTTCACATTCTTTCGCAAGGCCGAGGGACTGGCATTGTCTGGATTGCGTGTCCAGAAATAAATTTTTTATCGTTTACATGACGCTGAATGCGACAATGCTGGACTTTCGGCGCCTGTTTGATGCTCTGGAGGACGCCAGTTCGATTACGTAGGCAAATTCTGCTAGGCGGTGATTTTAATGCTAGGGCCCTTGAGTGGGGCTTGTCTCGGCCAGACTTCAGAGGAAACGGATTCTGGAAATGGTGCCTAAAACCGGGCTCGTAGTTTTAAACACCGGATCCACGCCAATGTTTCGGCGCCCGGGCTGCGAAGGAAACATCCCTGATACCACTTTTGTGTCGCACCATCGGTGGACGGGTGGCGATGGAGTACACTCCGGAGGTGGTAGCATTGGAGCTGACACTGTCATAGGCTCAGTGATGAACACGATAACGACAGCTTGTGGGGCATCCATGCCCCTAAGGGAATTCAGCCGTGACAAGTCTTCAATGTACTGGTGGACCGCAGAAATTGCCGATCTGCGGAGTGAGTGCCGTAAGCTCCGCATTTAGCACAACGGTTACACATCAACGAGGAGGCATGCGCCATAAAGGCACAGTATATATCAGCAAAAAGGAGACTCCGCAGCGCGATAAATAAAAGCAAAGGTCGCGGCTGGTAAAACCTGGTCAACGGCGTGGCCCGTGAGGACTTGGCTATAAACTTTTCACCTCTAAAATCGGGGATCCGTGGAAGGGCTGCATACCAAGTGTCGACCAGATGAACTACATTGTACGGGCATTATTCCTGTTCGGCTTGATGTCAATAACGCGGAAAGCGTTGTGGATTACCCCCTTTTCACAATGAGAAAGCTCGAAGAGGCGGTCTCACACTGAAAAACAAAAAGCCGCCAGGTCCTGATGGTATCCCGGCAGAAGTTTATAAACTGGTGTCCGCTAACGGCCAGACTTGCTGCTTGGAGCATTCAACGCTTGCTTGAAGAGGGGCATATTTTCTCGTCGCTGGAAGGTGGTGCTCAAAGGTGGCGTGAGAAAGATGGGGCGGCAACCCTTTCGGCCGAACCAAAACCAAGTGGCCGAGGAGAACATTCATAGTGGTGGCACCGGGAGGCGTTGTATCGCATTGGTTTGCCGTCCGTGATGCAGTAGGTGAATATTCCAAAGACCTAATTAGGGCGATCAGACTCGAGTGTGCACGGGGACTCATCTGAAATTGCAATTGATCACGACACCTTACCAGGGATATATGTTACTGGCACCACGGGAACCGGGATAGCCCGTGAATTTACATTCTTCAGAACAATTCCTGTTGCAGGTGCGTTCAGCTCGGTTGTTCCGGTTGGCCCCTAGTAGGAGTTTCCTGGGGATTGTTGGTGACGTTCAAGTGTCCAGAGACTTTCGGGCCTCGACGTGGTGTTGCGTTTCAACTCGGGTGCCGTACTTCCTAGGTTAGGTAGAGATTTAGATAGGTCGTGCATCCACTAGTATGAATACGGAGCCATGCACTCGGTATAGACTGGTACCATTGTAGCTTGCCACAGCGGGACTCTGATTGTTATCACAAAATCAATCCCTTTCTGAAGAAGACCGTGGGATTAAGTCACCGAGACAGGTGCCCACGTACAACCATAGAACCGTAAATATCGCTGACAGGTGGCCAGACTCGCGCTGATTGACAAGAGAAAAAGGAGACCCGATAAAGTGTTCGGGAAGCTTATTAGCAAAGCAATGACGCGGAGGTTCTAAACTACAGAGACATGGATCTTATATAGAAGACAGTGCGGATCACGACTGAAACCCATTAGGTCAGATTGTTACCGAACAGGACTCTTCGGACTATAGCACAGGTTCCAAGGATAACCGCTTTTTGCATCTCTATGTATAGTCCAGCCCTAAGATCGAGCGTTTTCAGCGCTTTATGTAAGTTCTGCGGGACTAATCCCGTCGCTGAAATTACTACTGGGACTACTTCGATCTTTTGTAGCCTCCAGATCTGCTTCATATCGTCTGCCGTAGTTCCGGATTTTTTCGTGTTGTTTTTCAACAGTGTTCCGGTCCAACGGTACGGCTACATCGATTATAAAGCACGCTCGTTCTTCCTTCAGAAGCAGAACTAGATCGGGTCTGTTATGATTAACACTGTGGTCAGTGGCAATAGTGTGATCCCACAGTAGTTTGACTCGATCATTTTCCAAGATTCTCTGCGGAGTATACTTATAGTAAGGATGGTAGGTTGCCACTAAGTTATACTTCAACGCAAGGTTTTGATGGAGAATCTTGCAGACGGAGTTATAACGATTGGTGTACTCGGTACTGCTCAACATCCTGCACGCAGATGTTATGTGCTGGATGGTCTCCTCTTCACAGTTGCATAACCTACAACTGGAGTTGGTGATTGAGGAGTCGTGAAGAATGTACCGTTTTTTGTTGGGAGCGAAGCATCCTGAATTAAAGTTAGGAATGCTTCGGTCTCATAGAAAAGTACACCATTTGTCAACCATTTGTTGGAGGCTTCGATGTCAATGCCTGACAACAACAAATTTTTTATATGACCTCCGTGAATGGGTTTCTCTTTCCACATGTCGATCTTCTGTTGGACTGAAGTAACATTCGACATGGGATCCCATTCTCTGCTTCTCAAGTTCAAAGGAGATAATTTATTATCTGCCATGACGGTAGCCTGATGTATTTGGCTAGAGGATTGTTTCTCATAGAAAAACTCACGAAGAGAATGCACTTGATTGTAGTGCAACGTTTCGTTTAAATCAAGTACCCCCCTTCCTCCCTGATGACGTGGGATAGTGATCCTCAATTTTTCGGCAGCTCTATTATGCATGTTGTTGTTTGCAAGAATTACCCTTACCCGTCTATTGACAGCTTCTAAATCAGTATTACTCCACTGTATCACACCGAAAGTGTATAGAAGGACGGGAATGGCGAAGGTGTTGATTGCCATGATTTTATTTTTCCCGTACAGCTCAGTTTTAAGGACAAGATCCAGACGCCGTTCAAATTCCCCCAGCAACTTAGATTTGATTATTGCCACAGCAGGTGTTGTTGCTTGCAATATGCCGAGGTATTTGTAGACATCGTCCGAATCCATGCCCTCAATTCGGATGTTATTTTGGCTGTATCCTTCGTTGTCGGTGTATTTTCCCCGAACAATTGTTTTTATGTGATATTTCTCCAAACCCAACTCCATGCCGATATCCCTGCTGAACTGGATGGTGATGTCCAGCAAGGAGCGAAGTTGGTGCTCGTCTTTGGCATACAATTTGATGTCGTCAATGTACATTAAATGGCTTAATGTACATTTCGACAATATGCCATGCTTGACTTGGAACCCGTATTTGCTTTCATGCAAAAGATGATATAGCGGATATATATATATATATGTATATAAAGTCAAACCCAGCGATTAAATAACTTTGTTTAATGCACGACGCGAAGATGAGATTTTTCGAGCAAACCAAAGCCGCAGCAGACAGGGCTACAGCTGGAGTCTCGGCCTTGAGTTCACTAATGACGAATGTCGGGACCCTTGATCTACTAGGGGATACCTCCTTATGGAAGCAACGCAGTAAAGAGGCTGGTGGAGCCGGCTTATCGATAATTTAGACCAGTGGCTGAACCGAACGCATGCGATTGATTACTTCCTTGGACAAATGTAGGTTTTTCAGTCTTACTTGCACAGGATTGAGAAGTCGTGATCTCCAATTGACAACGCTGAACACACTTTTCCCAATTGTGAAAGATGGGACGGTTTTCGTCAGCAGCTTTATGCAGAAGTCTCTCCAGACAACATAGTCAAAGAGATGTTGGAGAGCGCTGGCAGCTGGAGTCGTGCCGCCCATTATATCCGGACTCTTCTTATTGCGAAGAAGCTTGAACTCGACGGGCGGAGAGAACGGAATGACAAGGGGTTCATTGAACTAATAAGTCCCTTCCTCCCCCCCCCCCCCATCCCGCTGGTAAAAGGGATTCCCGTACTGTTGAAGGTCCCCAAAGGAGGGAGAGCGGGAGGGTTATCCCGAAGTAATGTGTCAAATGGTTCCAGGCTAGTTCTCTGATGACAGAGAGGTGTTCAGTTTTTAGTCCGATATTGTACTGTTGCGGGAGTCCCATAATCTGTGCGTAAATGCATTGGTCTACCCTACTCCAAAAAAAACAGTCACAACGTACATTAACATAGCGCTAAACAACCAGATGTATATATAAAATTTCACATGATAAATGAAATATGCAACTTTCTATTCGAACTTCGAGTACTTTGAAGCGAATCATTTCGCTTCATATTTGCGGTAAACTCCGGAAAGAAACCTCAAAAGCGCCTGACTGGTCAGTTTCGGAGCCACCAGCCAGAAACAAAGCTTCCCTGCACAGATTGCCAATACTGTCTCTTACCAGGGAAGCCGCTTGGAGGAGTAATTCCCGATTAGCTGAACTAAGTAGCCAGGAGCTTCTAGCTTATTAAAAATGGCATTAACTCAACCTTTGTTGGCTGAATTAAAGTCGTTCCGAATATACCACATCTGGGGAAAATAATGTACTCGAACTGTTTCGTAATCGGCAAAACGCCATTGGAAAAAATAGAGTAAATTACGTCAAAAACTTTAAACTAGAAATGATAGACGGTTTTCAAAATGTCTGATACAAAGGGCTGATAAACTTACACTTAAATATTGTGGATTAGTTTAGTAATGCATTAAAAGGTAATACCATTATATTCAAAAATCCGCTCAATTATGTCTTCTACCTGTACATACTTAAAATCCTAACAATTGACCGGTTGCCAACACTTATTAGGACAATTTAGGATCACGCGCAACACCATAGCTCTATAAGTTCCAAATTTAGAGCCTTTCAGACAAAAGCCATGGTGGCAAAATGTCGTTATTAATAGCAAGTTAACTTGAATCTCTATCAATACCTGAAAAAAGGGCTTCAAAAAAGTAGGAACCATGTTAATGCTCAGTACAAAGTTTAACTCTTTCATTGAAGCTCTATAATACAATACATGCATCATATTTCCCTAGCAATGACATGCCATGAAAATTACCCATAAATTACAAAATTTATCTCTATGTATACTTTCTCCGATAAAGATATTTGCCTCAAAGAGCACTAACGTCCCACCTTCAAATTAGTCTTTTCAGTAACTGCCATCAAACTTGTATAATGACGCAGAAAAATTAGACTCGATGCCCACAAAATACATTTTAAAACCTCTGTTGTCTGAGACATCCTCACCATTCAGTGAAACTGTGGTATCACATTCTCGATACATACTTTATTCCTCTCGTTTACTAAAAATATCAATCCAGTCATATAATAATCCATTTTTCCTGAACTTGCACATTCCCAGATCATTTCAATATTCCACCAGCAAACTAATCACGTACAGGACACATTCATCATCAAAGCGCAAGACCCACTTGATTTCCTTCAAAAACAGGAAAACAGACAGGAAATCTGATCTGAATCTCTTAGTGATCGAGCACATCCTTCTTGTTCCAATACTCTCTATAACGCGTTTTCATAACTGCCAACAGCTACCAGCCACGAGCAAAGATACACCCGTGCACAGCGCAACCGCTGGTATTGCACATCGTCCACCTACCCTCCGAGTGCTTTGTATTCCGTACACAATCCGCATTTTCAGTCTGTTATTATTTCACTTGAAATAAATCACTTCCCTTCCCTGACGTCATTGGAATAATAATTTCTCCAGGTCGTCCATAGCTCACCGGATATGTCCATTTCGAAGATGTTTCGATCAAGACAAATTTCTCAAACTGCATTGACATTTCGTATTATAGTTTGGTGATTTGGTGGAAAACCTGGTGAACGACATGTGAAGAGCCTCGGACGCGGTAATTAGTATGCGCCACTATTGCAATTCTATGCCCCCGAGGAGATCTTCGCTGCCACAGTTTATTATTCAAGGAACAGGACTAAGTAGTAGACCAAAAATGTAGATTGATTGACTGAGTGTGGAGATATCTGTTTGAATTTACTCGCCCCGGACTGCAATGCAAGGGCCTTCGTGCACGACATCTACTTCTTGAAGAATCAGATAAGGATTGCTGGTGCAGTTAGTATTCAAGAATAGTATCGACGGCTGATTGGAGCCAGAATTTAGAATGGGTTCTGCGCTGTTGGTGGCGAAGAGTCTTCCTTTTTCTAAACGTACTTGAACTTTTTTGTTTAATTGTGTACTAAAAGTGTTTGACAATTAAGGTCACGTCCAATACCAGCTGGCGCCATCATAAGCTGCATTTGATGAATCCAGGAAGAAATAAAAAACTGTGAAACCCGGGGAAATTTATAGATGTTACCTTAATTTGAATACTTAAGTAGTAAACCATGAAATTGTCCACTTTTTCTTTTCTAAGATACCAAATTAAAAGATTAGTGCTGTCATTGAGTAGCCACGTTCTGTGTTGTTGTTGCTACAACTGACATCATCAAAATACTATTCCACCTTTCCTTAAGTTTATTGCTTGTTCCTTTCGATTTGTCTTATGTTATTCTAAAGCATATATTGTTCTGTTTGGTGGTGTGTTTTACAAACCGTTTTGAAATCCGCTTTTAAATATGTAGGAACGTTTCATTCTTCCTCTTAGACTTTTTGTATTATTTTTCTTAAGGTATTGGAAGGCGGGGTGAATTGTAGACATGAATCAAACTAAGCAATTCTGTAGCATTTCGGCTACTCACATCTTAATCATGTGTGATATTTTTCTATTACTATATTTGTTCTTTTTGGATTCAAATATTTATTTATTCGTAGCGGGGTGGTTGTGCCTTCCAGCTAATCTTCCATTACATTCTGAGTTTTCTTTTCTTTAGTGTATACAAATTTATTATTAAGCAATGATATTCTCAATGGACTGAGTAGTCACAAACTTGATGACAAATGTCAAAAGTATTGAATCTTGCCGTCACCTTATCAACACATAATCAAACTTCGCTGAAAACACGAACAAAAAGTTTGATAAAAAATTTTGGAAAAAAGAATGTTTGCGAAAAAATTCTTGGCCGCTCCTAACTTCTCCATTTCATTAAGGTGCAATTACATTTGTGGTTCATTGTTGTTAATGTCGCGCTATTGCTATCATAGGGATCATCTAGACGTAACAGTTGGGATATTGCAAGCGAAATTATTTTCGTTTTTCGCTACGACTTTCGGATTGCTCCAAACTCCAATGAAACAAGGAAAGGCTTTCTTTCTGGATATGAATATCGAAAGAGTTGAAATGAGATGCAGTACGCAGATTATGCTTTGTGACACTTGATGCTGAAAACATTTAAGGATAGATTATAATGATTACGTGGGATGCCATATCCTCCTGGATTTGATCCGGCTTTACAAACCGTGAATATTTGTTATACAGTCATAAGTACCATTTAGGGGGCTCTAGTCGATACTGTTTAAAAATCTATCATAATCATCAACGGCGTAACAACCGGTATTCGGTCTAGGCCTGCCTCAATAAGGAATTCCAGACATTCTGGTTTTGCGCCGAGGTCCACCAATTCCATATCCTTAAAAGCTGTCTGGCGTCCTGACCTACGCAATTCGGAATACATGAGGACTGGCAAGATTATTGTCTTGTACCGTAAGAGCTTTGACCCTTTGGTGAGACGTTTCGAGCGGAACAGTTTTTGTAAACTGAAATAAGCTCTGTTGGCTGACAACAACCGTGCTAGGATTTAATCATCGTAGCTGTTATCGGTTGTGATTTTCGACCTAGATAGGAGAAATTGTCAACGGTCTCAAAGTTCTAGTCTCCTATCTTTATTCTTTCCGTTTGACCAGTGCGGTCTGATGTTGCTAGTTGGTTGGCGCTGCTTTCATCTGGTCTCACACAGGATCAGGGTCAGCCTAGTCAGTCTTATTTATCCTTCTCCGACTCTGCAGTCTCCTCCTGGGACGTTAATTAGTTTTATGTTTCTAAATTTGCCTCGCAAGCGCAGAGTGGTAAATTTTGTCCGGTTTTTGTCGCGTGAGACTCGCCTTCATCCTTCTTCGTCTGCAGTTTTTCATAAAGGAAGAACTCCCAGTGATCACCACGTGGAGGTGGAGATAGGGTGTGTTAGTAGAGCTGTTGGTGTTGTTTCAGCAGGCGTTTCCCAGGTTTTATGCTCTATCGTGGGTACCAATACACGTTTCGCCCTGAGACCTATCCTACCCTTTGACCGCCTAATCTAAGCAAAATCTTATCAGTAAATCGAATTATCGAGGTCGCACTAAATTTCTGTGTATAGGAAAACAGGAATCGCGTCTAAAAATTAATGACACGTGGGCACGACCAGAAGAAAACACCTAACTTTTGAACTCCTATTTTTTTATTTTGGTAGTTCCACTTTTCATCTTTTGTGTAAATTTGTAAAGTTGAGTTGAGTAAGCTTACATTACTAGATTAAAATTTAAATTAAGGAATATGAAAGAATCTTTCCAATTCCTCTATTGTTCGAAGCAAACATCCATAAATAATTAATATCGCGAAATGAATGGCAACTACGATTTATCGGAGCTTATTACTATGTTTGTGGAGGCACCCCAAGCGACTAGCGGCTGATTAACTTGTTCGTGGCCTCCTTGCTATATATGTAGCTAAAACCGACAAAGCCTACAACTTTTGGATAGCGATGAAATAAAGGTTGGATGCACAATTTGTACGAAACAGAGAAAGATGATTTTCATCAAGGCTTCAAGTTCCGATCCCATGGACATATTGCCGGAGTAGAAAAAAAGCAGGGCGGAGTATACAAAGACAGGGCAGGCACTTTGTCCTGCAAGCTTAGCAGTTCTGATTATTTACGCCTCACAAAAATACATTAAGACCTGCAAGATATGTTATATGTGGAAAAAAAATGTCAGATAAGAGCTGCAGAAATTGAATGGCTTATTAATATAATCTACAACCTATAAGCAGAATTTATTTATTTATTATTAACGAACAATAAATAGATTAAACTTCAGTTACTTATTGCCCTCAGGGAGAGGTGAAAACAGAAACCTTAAGCTATCCTTAAAACCACTTAAAGAAGAGAAGACAAAGTCAAGGAATCGATGAGTAGAAATGGGGTTCCAGCTCCGCAAAGGGAATGTGAAAAATGCCTGGGTTGTATGTATTAAAAGACACAGGACGGCAAGTGATGTCGTTAAAGGTGGAGTAGTCCACCAGAACCGAGTTAAGTTTAAAAACTGTGCATCAATCCAGATAGATCCTACGTTGTTGTAGGAAGGAGTGGTTCTGAAAGCGGAGGTGGAAGGAATAATCCACTCAAGGAAAGTTTTCTTGAAGAAGAGGTAACGGCAGAGTTTACGTTGGCCATTTTCAAGGTCTAGACAATCACAGATACGGAAGGGTGATCAAATCACATAGCAATACTCGAGGGTACTTCTTAGGAATTGAAGTGAGTTAAGGAGACTCACCATCACAATCAAAATCAGAGGAAGAGCAAAGTTTAAAGGCTGACAATTTTGCGGCTCGATTGATGACTCGAAACACTGAGCACGTCAATAAGCGAAACTAACCTCTCGATTCATAACGAGACTCGTTTAGAGCATACTGTGAGGAACTGGACTGTGTCCTTAATAAGGATGAGTCGACAAAGTTGGAGTTTCTTAGAAAACCGGATGGTACTCCAGAGTCGAGTCTATACAGACTCTCTTGAAAGTACACCACCCGGGAGAACAGACCTCAGAAGTGGGAAGAAGTGAACTAGCGGTTTCTGCAAACCCTTGAATAAGAAGGCGTTGCAAGGGGAATCGGGACACTGCGAGAGCGGTTGTTAACAATGAAAAGGCGAGTGCTGCTATACTATCATTTGAACTCTTCAAAGCACCTGGCATGGATGGCATCTATCCGACGATGCTAAAGGAAGGTATCGAGCACTTAGAGCCACATCTAAGAAATATTTTTCTAGGATGTCTTGCTCTGGGCTACGTGCCTTCCTCTTGGTCTTTATACCAAAGCCTGGGAGAGATGACTATTCAAATCCAAAAAACTTCAGGCAAATCAGCTTGGGAAGACTGGTTGAGCATCACATTCGCGAGAAGGCGCTATGGTCGCATCCACTAAATGAAAACCAACATGCTTACCAACGTGGAAAGTCTTGTAAATCTGTTCTTTATTCTTTGTTTTCAAAGATTGAAGCTACAACTCTGAAGGGTGAGTACGCGATGAGGGTGTTCGTGGACATTGAAGGGGCCTCTGACTGTGCGGCCAAAAGCTTTGTGAGGCCACCGGAGAGCAAGGTGTTGACGAAACTCTAATGAAGTGGATTTACGCTATGCTAACGCAGAAATTGCTGTGTACTGAAATGTGTGTTAATCGCTACTTAACAACGGAAGCGACAAAAGACTGCCTTCAAGGAGGTGTGCTATCGTCACTTCAATGGAGTATACTGATCAACTCACTACTATGCGGATTTTTCTTGCTCCCGATATTCTAGCTCCCTTCTTACTTTTTGATCTCTTTGCTTGTAGACACGGTGATCCCAATGACATGGTTTTCTGGTTCCATGAATAATTTGGTTTCCTGTGGTGGTGGAAATGCCACGGAGGATCTTCATTGGCCTTTTTGCACTGCGAGGACTGTAACAGCTGCAGATACGGAATCCGTGAATTTCTGTCAGTACTAAGCCAGCTCCTGGGAATACCATTGATTTTTCTATAGCTATGCCGCATTGAACTGCGTGGACACGCCTGGACGGAATGCCGAACAGGGCATTTAACCGTGTGGTGAAATCCAAACCAGACATGTTCGCTAAGTCGTTCGAAGCGTGCATGTCTGACGGAATAATTCCTTCAGAATGGAAGCGCCAGGAATTTGTAGTGTTGCCTAAGGTTGGTAAACCTCTGGGTGGACCATTCCTCTATAGACCCATATGCCTCCCAGACGCTAAAGTGGTAATGTTGGAGTGGGTAGTCTATCATAGATTATTTTCGGTCATTGAGGACCAAGGAGGAATTTCTGATCGACAGTATGGGTTCCGTAAGGCAATACTGACCATTGATGCCATCAAATTAGTTACTGGCTTGTTCGAAGATGCAATTCACGGCAAGGGTATTACTAAATATTGCGTGGTACTAACTCTGGATGTGAAATTTGTATAGAATTTGGGCAATTGTAACCGTATGCGAAGCCCCCGCAGACGATTAGTGTTTCTACCTATCTCGCTGCTATTGTGGACAGCTCCTTGCGCTCTGGTATAACATCGCTGATGTGTGGTTGTTAAGCATCTCAAAGATGCTGACATGTACTCATGCGTTGGTGCTGTTAGTGTTAAAGTTAGCTACTCCATCCCGTCATTTGATAATTGAAGGTGGTTCCCCGGGGTAGGGGGTAGTTTTAGTGGGTAAAAATCCCAGACACTGGTATGTCCAGGCAAGTGAGTAATACTAAATTAGTGTCTTCGGATGGATATCTGCGAGCTTAAATATTCCCCCGCGATGTAACCTCTTCTAGGCCCTGAGACTTGATGTAATATATCATAAATATATCGTATTTTTACTTGCTTACCTAGCACCTTTCTCGAATGGCAGTGAGGACCACCCCTGGGCATCTCGCTTGGCGATCTTTTTTCTGCGTTCATCTGATATGGTTCACACTACCATCCAAGTCTGTCAGTCCCAAAGGATATTGGTGTTGGGCATATCTCCTTTCGTGCAGGTAATTGTTATTTTCAAACGCATTTCCTTTTTGTTCTTTTGCCAGATTATCCGAGGCTGCGAACTACCGATTCTTCCCTTTTTTTCAATGTTGGGGCCGGAATTGAGGAATTGCCACTTTCCCCAGGAATTCTTGGCGCCACAACATTCCTCGTTGAAGAAGCTTTTTCCTCTTGGCCGCTTACTGAGCATTAGTAGTTAGATGATAGTAAGGATGCCAGGACGACACCGTGATCTGGTACACGGTTGGCACAAATCCTGCGAAACGTCGCCTGTATTTCAAAGTCGACAGCTCTGCTTACCTCCACCTCTACATGCTGACAACTGGAGGTTTTGCTATCAAAACAGCAGACCGAGAAGGGCAAAGGCAAACTTTCCGCGTCTTAAGGGTGTCATCCCGTGTGTCAGATCCACGGAATCGAATTTGTTTTCTTGGCATCATTTGTATTTAGATATAGTGTAGAATAAATAGAATAATAAAGCGATTTTTTGATTTTTTGATATTCGCAGTCCTTCGGAGATTATAGTGTTAAACACGTGATAAGTCACATGCCAGATTTATGTCGATCGCCGTAATAAAGCGCGTATTTATCAGTCTGAATGATGTTCGAATGACTTGGCTGAAAGGACAAAAATTGAAGCCACGACTGTACATGTGTTTTTTGTAGAAAGCTAAGTTTTATGAACTAGGTATAGCAGGTTTATGGTCAGGTAAGATTTTCCGGCTAAAAATTAAATGGGCTTTTCTGGAAACTGCGTGTTGAAAATCTGTTGCCACCATAGCCCAAAATCTGTCAAACGAAATTCTTTGAAATGTTCACGACTTATTCAGGACATATTTCTATGGCCCACAAACTAGGATAATTGCAATCGATTCAGTAGTTTTTTTTTATTTCATTACAGAAGCATTAAAAAAACACCAAAATTCTTAAAAAAAATTTTAACACGGCGCCAAGAATTTAGCTTTTAATATTTTCTAATGATCCTAGTTTGTGGACTGTAGTTGAGTCTGTATATTACAATGCCGTTTACTTTTTTTCTTTAAGATGATTGGAACGCCGTCTAGCGTGGCAGCAGAAAAATAACTTTTTTTGGAGATGGGATAAATTGGGGTGGGTGGGGTAAATTGCTCTGTATTTCAATAAAAAACAAAGTGATCAGGATCGGCTGAAAAAATTACTATGCACGCTCAAGATATTAACAAATCTATGGCGAACAATTCGTATTTGTATCTTTATCCAGTTCTTCACAAAAAATGTTTAAAGAAAGAGAAAAAAACGGCCTTCACACGGGATGACCCCCTTAATGGAAAAAACTATTCAGACCGATCCAGCTTTCGCGGAAAATATCAACATGTCCAGGAACCCCGGAGAGAGACTCCTAAGTTCAAACCTGCACCAGGCCGAAGTGAATTTTTTTTGTTGAGGCCTTGTGCAGGTTTGAACTTAGGATGGATTTCACTTCCATATAACTCCCAGCCATGTCGTGTTTGCGATTATATCATATATAAATGTAGCGATTACCACCTGTTGCCACTTTCGGTAACGCTGCTGCCAGAGCAGAGGTGAGGCAGCATTTGATGAGTTTCCTCTGCCCTGGACTAAACCGTCAGTCACATTTTTTTCTTTTTGAACTTGGGTGTTTCACCCTAAAAAAGGAGTCCATGACCCAGAAGGGAGGAAGTAAGTTGCTTCTCAAGCGGTCTGGTCCGTTATGAAGTTTCTGGGAATGGGTCCGTGAAAGAAACTATCAATTTCAATACCAGGCACTCCCCACTTTTCCAACAAATGTTAAAACTAGCACCCGCTTCGGAAAGTACTAATCGAGACTTTTCATTTGATACCCGACATGACTACATTTGGTGAAAAAAACTTCACACAACCCTTTTGCATGTATGCGGACGCCCTCCATTTGTTTTACATAAAACCTTAAAAATGAGAATAGGTTTCAAACTAATTTGCGGTAGAGATCAGCATGAAAATGTCATCAGCAACGCGACTCAAATAAAAGCATGACCTCTTGAACTCAACGACGACACATTTCCTCCCTTTTGTCGTTCCGGATGGCAACAACGGAGAACACCCCCGACTTTACACGAGACAGGTTTGTTTAAATTAAAATCACATAAAGCTCATGGAATCGATGGAATTCACAAACTAACCAACAGTATTAATTTAATTACCTAACGACTGGAAGAAAAGTGTAATTTGTCCAGTGTATAAAAAGGCTGATCTTCTGCATTGCGAAAACTGCAGGGGGGTCTCATTGCTGTGCACGTGCTACAAGGTGCTGACGTATATAATCAAATGACGACTGAGAGAGTGTAAATCATCGGGTATACCAAACTGACTTCAGATCTGGATGACCGACTACGGACCAAATATTGGCAGTTAACTAGGGGCATGAAAAGTGCTGGGAATATGAGAATATGACATCAATATGCACTAACTTCTCGGTGAATTCTCTCAGGCTAAAATTCACACCGAAGCTAGCCCGGCTAGTGAATGCCACAAAGATTAGCTAGGGGAGCCATGTAGAAGTCCAAAATAGACTTACACAAAGCTGTCCTATAGGGCCAGAACTTACACGATGGAATGATCTTGCCCCATCTTCTTTAATTTGGTGGTCGAATATGTTGTCAGAAAGGTTCTCGTAATTGATACCGCGCAACTGGCGGCGTATGCAGACGAAGTGCATATTCTTCCCCGATCGCTGTTTCGTGCGAAGGAAGTGTTCCTGCAGTTTGAGTCAGCAGCGAGTAAAGTGGGGCACCTGATCAGTGAATCCAAAACGAAATACATGAACCAAACTCAAAAGGTAACTGCTAGTATGAAGAACATTGCAATGGACAAGCATAATTTCGAACAGGCGGACCAGTTAGTCTGCCCTACCCTCGAAAGACTGAAATGGAAAATACAAAATCCAATCCAAAGCATTTCATGCGATCTGCACCATAATGAGTTCGAGAAAAGGACACAAATGCAAGATATTAATTCATCCCGTTCCGCTGTGTGCATGCGAGCCGGGGACCTTGGTACAGACGTCGGAAAAGCAGATTCATATCTTGGAAAGAAAAGTCCTCCGAACGGCTTACGGAGCCGTAAAGGAAGGATATGCCCGCGAATCAGATACAATCATTAATTATTGAATCACCAGCATTGACACTAGTCAAAATCCGGAATATGCAATGGGCTGGTCACATCAGATGAGTTCACGAGGGGAGGATTCCGAAATGAGTGCTGAAAGAGAGGGCAGGTGGTAACCGATCACAAGGGAAACCAAGGAAATATTGGGAGAACTCAGTGGACTCATATTGCAGATTAATTCAGATTTTCTAACTGGAAGACGCGATCTTTGGATCGATATGATTGGAGGCGATGCATCCGGGAGGCGAAAGCTTGATTTGGGCTGTAGTGCCAACGTCCCTAGTCTGTTCCCCACAATCTCAACCACCTTATGTTGACAGCGATACTGGTGAAATTCAATTTCATTTATACGACAAAGCCTCACACCATCCAGCGAAAATATAGAACTTATCGAAATAATCCCTAAATTATATCCCAATCGTAATAGATAATCAAATCAGTAATTTCACTTCCAACTGAAAATTTAAATCTACGCAAAAGCAAGTGATCTTATGATAAATTATACAAATATTTCGTTATTATGAATCCATTTTGATTTGCTAGGCCTGCCCGTTGAATTCACACGTCTTAACCTTAATGATTGTCATTACTACTAACATGACCAAGTGAGCTCTCTTTCCAGCCTGAAAGAATCACTTCTGCAGCTTCGAATCATAACGGATGTACATATGTACCGACTATTTGACTGATGTCTTCAGATTTCCTTTTTTCCATTCCAAACAAATCCCACAATCATCTTCGGTAGCTTAATTGCTAATAGTCCGTCTACGACAAAAACACATTTTTCCTCTCCGCAGCCCGACGGAGCTCAAACAGCAAGCGGAAGGTCCACTCTTGAACTCCAGCTTCAACTTTTGCCTCCGATTCCGATCCAGCTGGAATTATGCGATCATCATTATATAGATGACATCTTCATTAAGAAGATCGCCAATCTATTTCAGGCTGTGTGAATGGTGGCCGGTGGTCTGGCTCTTCAAATGTCTGTTAATGATCATAAAATTTCATTGTGCGGACAATTGTAATAAGGCCGATTGTAGGTAATTTTCGGACAAAGTCAATCTTGTCAGAAATGGGAACGACAGAAGAATCTGGGGGAGATGTGGATACAAGGCAGCATTAGAAGGAAATTACGGATGCTTTCTTTGTTATCTGACTGACGGAAAAGTATGAAATAATAGCCGGTCTTCCACAATTTGATTAAGTCAAAAGCATTGCTCCAGATCCGCCTCTTTGTTCCAGATAAATAAATTGGGTTTTAATGATGGAATGATTATATAGAAATTATGGTTTGAAATTAACAAGTGTTTCGGGGATTTCCATCTCAAGAGGTAATTGAAACGTTCAGAATGTTTAGCGTTGCCTTGAAGAATGGTTTTGAGCAAGGCTCCTTGAAGGGCAACAATCGACATTAAATGCTTTGACTGAGATTCGTGGAACCAAGCCGGTTACATTACATCCAAATTAAAGGCTCTTCAAGCTCCACATTGAACCCTCATTGTTTCCAGTCATGTTTTATACATTTACCGCACACAAAACAAGATTGCAATGTAACTGCAGCAGTGTCAAATTGTACTTCAGGGAAACTTATGAGCAGAGTCATTCTAGCACTATATATATGTACATACCAACTCGCTGCAACAATAAACAATCAGAGGTTCATTCATTCTCGTCTTGCAGCCAACTAACTGGAGCTGCAGTGCCTTACCTTAAACAAACATTCAATATTGTACCCGCTTGTTGCGTACCACTTCAATTCGCACTTGCAGGCCATCCTTAAGATACTTTCTTACCACCGGGCCCCGTGTAAAAACTTGTTCAATTTCTTAAATGTCGAGAAGTTCAAGGAGTCCACAGATAGATATAAATGAAGGAAGCATTACACTCTTTTCTGAATCTATTCTATTAGGATTTATGGAGCTCATTAATTGTTGGCCATATCTGCGCCAGAGATGCATGCATGTTTCTGCCTACTTACATGAGATGGTATTGTTAAAATGAAATGGATTTCGGATTAACTTCTCTCCTGAATGGGATCGTTTGCAGATAATTGATTGCAGACGAGGCTAAGAAATGTGAGAACATTTTTGAATTGCAGAAACTGGATAAGAAACTGTGTAGAAGTGGAAAATTGCAAGACTCATTTCATTATGGCTTATAATTGTATGGATCCGCTCTTGAACTGAGCATGGGAAAAATGTCGAAAATCAATCCATTCTCTTTGAATTTGGAAACTTTGAAAATTGTTCTATCGTTTCCAACACCCAAAATAACATGCAAGAGTCCGTTGCGAACTCTTAGTTTTAGGACTGTAATGTCTTCTATGTTGAGAAAGTAGAGAAAGCCGACGAAACGAAAACCCCAGTTCGATGGGCCAACAGAAGGAAATTTCAAAACATGGAGCCTTTGTCTACGTCATCGAAATGGTTACTTCTCCTGATGGTGAATGGCCCTACGACGCCCAGGCATTTCAGGGTAACTGGTGTAAACCTCATTGGGACTAATGATATTTAACATTCAGCCAGAAAGTTCATACTCCGTTGAGGCTATGATTCCCTTCTGAGTTGAGAATTCTCTGAAGTCCCTTTGCTTTCGTCGCGGCAATTACAAGGCTATTTGTGTGCTTCGTAGAGGGCATGCTGGTTTCCACTCTAAATTTTCCTGCACCGACCACATTCGGATCATTATCGAGCAGCATGAGCAATTTAAATTACCGCTCCCCCACTCCTTCATTGATTTTGAGAAAGGTTCAGTTGCCGTGAACACGGAAAGGATTTCGAGGAATGGATGAAATGAAGTGGATGAAATCGCGATGGTTTCAACAGTTCCGCAAAAAACAACCGTGATGACACCTGTTCTCTTACCAAACCATTGACTGCGAAATGCCTGCGTATTTAGAAAGGTGAGTAAGCAGAGTCAGATTGGAAGTAGACACCTATAAACCAGGGTTCTTAGTCTGTTTGACAACCGTGTTCTCCCTATTTGCATTAATGGACAAAGCAATGATATGTATGTCTATATTACATTGGTATGACACCGCATTTGATCCCACTCGACCCATTACCAGTGATAGATCCGTTTTCGCCGCATTCCCCTAAATCTGTAAATTTAACTATCACCATAAAATCACGTGCGTAGAAAAGTGAAGGGGGGAGGGGGGTGTAAGTTTCTCACAAATTGGTGACGTTGCTTGGAAACGACAACGATGACGCACAATTCATCACATAGGACGTTTTTGTGTAGGGTGGTGAAAAGCATCTACCCACAAAACGTTGAACTCTTATCTCAGATAGAAAATCGGCTGAAGCACCCCCTGTTAGGTCTGGGGCACGAACCCGAACCGTTTCACATATTATTTCAGGCAGGTCTTATTCAGTGCATGCATATAGCATATATACAGTGATTCGAAGAGCCCTACCGTCTCTCCTGTCCAATTCCCTTCCTTTCGCCCTAAAAATACTTTGATTGCAAAGTCCCACTCTACTCCGCAACATGGTCTCAATGACAGTGTCCAGAGACCCTTGGAAATTTTCTGTCGACAAATCATGATAATGGCGCTCCCACCCGCTGCAGAAGAAAAAGGTGCGGCTGGTATCATCCACAACATTCTTGCAGTAAATGCTTTCGGCTGACAGTGACTTCTCGCATTAAGCGACTGGGATAGTCAATCTCAACGGGTTTTCAATTGAACCAAGGCACATGTCCTTGATTAACGGCGCGGGTCTTCTACCATGCCCTCTCTCCTCCTTCCTCTTTCCCTGGATTGCTGAGAATGGGACCTCTCATTTCACAAACGGTGGCTTCCTTATTTCGCCCATCTTTTTGAAGTATATAGAGCGCCACTCTGCAGCATGAAAAGCGCTTGGAATAATTCCTGCTGTCATCAATCCCGTTGACTCCGAGACGATAAGCGCACGCAAATCGCAGAGTTTTTCGCTGGTTTAGTTGCTTACGATGCATATTCTTATTGACGGCACCAGAATCAAATCGTCGCCATCAACCGTCAAACTACAGACACTCCAGCAGTATTTCGAATTTGCTCGAAGAAACTCATCTTCGTGTTGGCTTCGATGGAATCATGATTTCACGAGCTTGAATAGGGACGATAGTGGGAACTCTCTCCTAGGCCAGAGTGACTACATCAGTTTTCTCTTGAGCTGGAGAGAATTCATGCTTAGTCATCCACCTTCATCTCATCATCATTCCAAACATGCGCTCAATTCAACTAAATGCGGTAGGTATGTACCGAACGTCAGAAAATAGGACGGAGCCGTTTGTTACTTCAAAAGAAATGCACTGGCGACTATCGGCTATAAACTCTTTCTGCATTCCTCATCGTTGCATCGCTGATATTAAGGACGGCGTAGCTAGAGTCACGTCGGGGATTATCCTCACAACCAAAGCATCGGAATGCCGGAGTACTATGAATACTTAAGACCATAAGTCCCGTCCTGCCAGCGATTGAAGATGTTTGTGAATTCACCTTTCCATATTTCAAATCTCATCCTCCAAGACACAGAGCATATTCCAAAAATCGAACGTAGATTCCTTCGGTGTGAGAAAAACGCTGAAAAACTCAATTCCGTACAACGAACCCAAACAAGACCATCTTCTCACCCATGAGTTCAAATGCAGTTACAGTTCTACGCGTGTTCGCTTTCAGGACGTGGATCATGGTGCTTGACTTTTCCATTTTTGCGACTTGCAAAGATCATTGCATTTTCCCGACGGTCAAGTTTTCGTTTTATGAATTGATTGTCCATACTTGTAACGCAAGAAGCTTCTATCCTGCTCTTTACAAATCCCGCCTATGTACCAGTAGGCAGCACTTATAACAATGGGTCCGAACTGTCGTTAACCATATCCGGCAGATGATTCACCCGATCTTTACTTTACTATGAAGAAATATCTAGGTAATCCTCTTTTATCGCTTCCTCCACCTGTTCTATGTTCGCGTACCTTAATCCAATTTTTGTTGGCCAAATAAAATTCATTCCTGGCATGTACCACCACAAGCGAACCAAGCCTTCTGAGTTAGATTCACAACCAGTGCCATGGTATCACCATCGTAACGTAACGATAGACCACCGGCGATCTCGGTGAACAGGCTGTTGTATATCATCCTCTTACACGGAACTCATCAAATGTTGTTGGGGCTTCGGCCTGAGGACAAGCTGCCTGCAATGATTCCGTCTGTTTTTCTGTATGACCTCCTTAAGGCTGTGGACGTGCATGGATAAGGGGGGGGGGGTATAACCTCTGATTACTGAGACGTAGTTCATTGTACTCTACGCCACCATCCCAGACTCGTTTATGTATCGCGGAATTTCCGTTAGTGGATATAATGCATCTTGGTGGAGCAGCCCAATTGGAGCACATCAGTAGACAAAACCTAATACCTGATACTTGTAGAGGCGGGGCGTCCACATAGAAAATGTGCCGTAGATTCCGTTTCCTCCATTACAAGGTTCTATTCTAAAATTATGTCCCGCTAGTAAATTGTCAGCAGTTCAAGTCTTCCCGATTTTTTGCAGGATAAACTTTGCAATTTGTTTGTTTGATTCTGATAGGAAAAGTTTGGAGTATATTTAGGCTTTGCCACATGTTTTTATGGGAATCCTGCTTCCACTTTTTTACGCAAATGGTATTAAATTTGCTAGCTTCAGTCCCGCCATGAAAGAAATTGATTTCGTTTGCCTCTACGCTCAAGTGACTAGGTACATAGAGTAACTCCGCCGTATTGAATGTAAGTACGGAGTTCAGACGGTTCCTACATTTCTGAACGATTTTTGAATTGATTAAATGGCTGCTAAGCGCTCTCAAGGTAGGTTGATTATTTCTGCAGATTGCGATGTTCTTATTATATTCCTCAACCCGAAGAAACATTTTGCTTATATTGTCTCAAAGAAAAGGCCCACTTTTCGCATTTATTCAAAAGATAGACTTCTGGTTAAAACTCCGGCCCTGTTTTCGAACAAATGTATAGGTAACCGAGGCTCAAAAATCATTACCAGAATGAACTCGATTCAATTCTCCCAATATCCCCGAGATATAAACCAATTAGTCGAAGAGCTACTATTTTGCAGTACTCTATATAAATATATATATCCAGATCTTGGATTGGCTAATACATCTAGAGCTGCTCTAAATACCTGTCTTTGCCTATTGGCTTTCAGCTTCCACTTAATTCTCCCTAGTTTCTGGCTCGGTGCATACAGCAAATGGTACCTGACGCAAGCCACGTTTCGAACGGAACGGTCAAAGCCAATACAATAGACGTCAACAATGAAATAGCTTCACCTAGGAAGCAGAAGAAGAGTCTATTGTGTAAGCGTGAGGAAGTCCTAAGTAGCAACAACTCCCTGCAGGATTTAATTAGAAGCCTGCAGTCGACGATTGCCTTGCTTGAGGTAACAAACAAACAAAGTAACTGCTAGACAATACTGCCACAGAAACGTGCCTCCGTACCACAGTCAAACTTAGTTACAAGCAGCAAACACCAGCGCCACATAAATATCGACAACATCCACCGCTGGTCCATCAGAGAAACAGGTGAATACTCCTATTGTTATTGCGCGCGGAGAATATTTTGGATAGGCAGTCCACAATCTCCAGTGCCGCGACCAAGGACTTCCTGGTGAAGAAGTCAAGAGACCCCAACCATCAAATACTCATTAAAAGAGGACTACGCCGCTACGCTTCCATGGAGAATGAGACGAAGTTCTTTACAAATAAGTTCCCTTCGGAGAAAACTCGTCAAACTCTTCGTCACCTCGAAGAGGGAGCAAGAGAGCCGTGACACCTTAGAACAATGACTTCACTCTAGTTAAATCGAGAAACCGCACTTTGTTCTACTTAAAGCGAATTATGAACAAACAAGTGTTCCAGTACAAAGGTGCAAGTAAGTAAATCATGTGCCACCAAACTGTCGCCCCAATATCGCTGCGTCAGATGTGACGCCCGTGTGTGCGCCAGGTGCGTATGCCAAGACGACTGACGAAAGTTCTAAGTCCATAAACTGTGGGGCAAGCGATCACTCCGACAATTACAAAGTGACATAGTTTCATCCAAATGATGGTGGGGAGGAATGCCGAAGAATAACTAACTCCAACCCGGACCAACCGGATTCCATCCACTCAGGCGATGATCTGCCTCAGTTCATTTTATAATCCTGGCAATCACCTCGACAATTTAGCAGTATTGATATAATATCGAATCCTAACACCATTCCATCCATCCAAACCGTCCCTGCCCCCCGTGACAATGACGCCATTATTTTTTACATCCAACTCCCCCATCGAGCCATTCCCCCAACCCGGGATCGTAGGATCACCAACTAGCGACAATTGTTCCAACAAGACAATTGAAAAAACGGTTTGTCAATATATTGAACCAATTCAGGAGATATGTGACGAATTCGGAGCCACGATCTCGATACCTCAATTTGTGAAAGGATCTTGACCTTGTATACTAACCGTCTCCATAACACCTTCACCAATATCGACTTAAACTCAAACTTCGCGACTTGACAAAGCTGCAAGCGTAATGACATCCTTACAGAAAACATAGCTCCACCTGAAAAAGCAAATGTCAATCAGTTAAACCTTCCATAAAAGCTCACAACTCCATACTCCACATGCTAAACTTTAGCTTTGAAGCGGAAGTCAATGCACCAATTAATTTTCTTCGATCCTCACCGCAGGACTCTCAAATCCTCTCTAGTTCGATCTTGCAAATTAACTTCTTTACACCCAAACTGGTCACAATGTTCATCAAACAGAGTAAAAGTAAAAAATCGATCGAACTTCACAAAGTTACCTCCACAATCTTTAGAAAATGCTCTATATCGATCAGTTTCTTCCTTCCAACATTATTCAACCATTGCTTGCTGGATACTCATCTCCCTTCGAGCTGAAACGCCACCATTATTCCAATGAAAAACGAAAATTCCACCTTACCAACCGAATAGGTCATTCAGTTGTGCATGCGCTTCTAGTCCACAAAACCGACGTGCAGCTGAAAATTATTCTCAAGGCTCCTACAATAGCCCACTGCTTTTACATTAGGATAGTTTTCGACTCCGTAGGGCAATAAAGATTCGTATATAAGCTAAACAACATGCTTCACTTCCATCCACATCTATGTAAGCTAATCCTTAGTATTCTAGAAAGAAAACAATCCCAAGTAAGAGTTACAACAACCCTCCTCTCCTTACAACAATCAAGCTGGTATCTCATAAAACTCTGTCCTCTCCCCACACCCTTTCCACACTTTTTACCACGGATAAGCCAAAACCTCCCCCACACTTGTCCCAGTCAAGATTCTTCGATATGCTGATGACTTCATCATTTACACTACCACAAAGGACAGAATGAGCTCTACCGCTCCTTCACTAAGTTGAAGCTAACCCTCAATCCACAAAAATGTTGAAAAGTTAAAGGAAAAGTGAAGATGACACCGAAAATAGTTTCCCATAGTAGAAACGTCTCTCATTCCAACAGTGAACCAAATTATCTACCTTTGCGTCATTAATAAGGCTCTAAACCGTGCCAACGGTGCCTTCATGTCACTGTCCTCATTCTGCACTTTAACAAGCCCACTCCTCCCAAAATCAAGATTTTCTGTTATAAGCACTTGATCCGACCTCTAATTACCTTCAGTTTCCTCTTCTGGACTGATCCCTTTCGTTATCAAATGTTGAGACTCCACGCCAAGGTCAGGCAAATCCTCCTTCCCTGTAACGGTATATTCAAAAATGACGATGGTATAAATGACATACCCAACCAGATCCTCTACCACACCTCCATGCGTTGACGCTTTCCTGAGAAGTGCTGATATTATATATTTCCTGAGAAGTGGCCTAACCCCTTAGTTGCCGAGTGTTTGGGGATTGAGATCAGAGATTAAAATCTCCTCCGCTCGAACAAGTTACCATGAATTTTCTTTCTATAAAAGTGATAATCGTCTTTTCGGCAGAGAAAGTAGAATGGTCTTCTGTATAGGTGACCACTCCCACGCTTAATACGTTCCTTCAGACAAACAAAACGGTTGATGCTGTTCATAAACCATTCTTCTTCAAAAATTCTTCTTCTACCCTTATGCTTACCCTCAATAATAATAACGGTTGGAAGTTGTGGGAAACGTTCTCTCAAGTTCTCAATTATCTATAGTAAAAAAAATGAAATACTATTAAATTAAAATCCATAGTTCTAACGTTTGATTAAGTTAATTACTAAGGTTCCTGTCAGTTTTTTATAAATCCCTCTCAGCTGACTTCTTCCGCGTTCCCGTAAAAATTTCAACTCTATCTGAAGTAGAAGCACTAAACGGAAAAGTAACCCAGGGAACACAAGTGACACCCGCTCAAAACTTGGGAGAAAAGATAAAAGGGAAAAGACTGCGCGAACGGTTCAACGAGTCAACTGGCCAGCAGCCTTAGAAGCAAAAAGACCCAAAAAAGTGAAGCAGGTAAAGCAAATGGCTCAAGCTGCTGGAGAAACTCGTGTAGCTGCAATTTTGATGAGAACGTGTAAAGCCCTCATGGAGGATTTTGAAGCCTGGAAACGGTGACACCAGATAAAGGAGTTCGACCTTATTGAACTTGAAGGGTCAGCGGTATAGATGCTATACAAAGCCTAGGACTATGCGTTATCTTAGAAAGCAGTTGTCGCTTGAACGGTGTTATAGATGCCTTGACCTCAGTCATATCGCGAAGGTATGTTCCAATGCCAGCGATAGGTCGAAGTAATGCAGAGCGGAGGGCCACATCAGCAAGGAGTGTGGAGAAGACCCAAAGTTCCCATTGTGCAAAAGGAACATCAGCACATTGTGGGCAGCAGTAAATGCTCGGCGGGAGTGCCTTCAGCGCAAGGCGTAGATGAGGTTGATACGAATCAACCTGAACTTCTGCCAGTCAACGCAAGATCTACTTCCGCAAACCATCCCCGAGCAAAAAATACCGATGTGAAAATAGTTAGTGAGCCGTATCAAAATCATAGCAGTAAGTGATTTTAATGAGTGTGGTCTTGAATTAGGCAGCCGGACAACGATTGCGTCAGGAAGTGTTTTGTCCTCAGTGGACGTGGTACTCGCGAGTGGGGTCTTTAGTGCACTTAAAATAGTTGGAAGAGTTACTTGGGAAGCTAGGGGGAGGGGGGGCTACGCCAGGCATTCTGCATGGGAATCAAGGGCGAATCGAGCTCGAAAACAAGCTTCCACAAAGTCCCGGGTGGGTTGCGAGTTGAACGGCGAAAGTTTTCAAGGGACACAAGTTCTCTAAGACTCTTGAGCCTTATATATCCCTGAATAATACGGTCATAGGAAAAACCACCCAGATTACCCAATGGGTGATAAACGTGAAGCGCCTATTTGCAAGAGTGAAAGCAATTGCTTCTGCCAGTTGTGCGAAGATGCCGATGTAAACCCGTTAGCCGGGGCCTACAGGCTGATACAGGTGTTCCTGGATATTTGGCGTGTCTGGTCGAGAATTACCTCTCAGACTGAACTAGAGTATATCGTCACGGCGGGAGTACCGCAAGGGCTCGGCGCTGGGTTCCTTACTTTGGAATGTCATGTATAATCGAGTGCTTGTGCGTCCAGTCCCAAAGGAAGCCACGATTGTAGGTTTTGCCGATAGCCTCTTGGCTGTAGTTGCAGCCAAATACCAGACGATATGAAGGTTTTAGCAACGGAGATAGTGAGGGCTGCAAAGACCTGTCTGGAAAAGACTGGATTTACCCTGGCGAATGAGAAAACGGAAGCGGCCTTAATAACAAACCTTAGAAAAAAATCACCCTTAAGGTGCCCGCCGAACTGAGTTTTAGAGACCACCTAGAAGATGCATGTCAAAAGACAGTTAGCGGCACCGCGGCACTTTCCGAATACCGGTTGTCCGAAACACTGCAGACGGCAGCGCTCGCAAACACTAAAAGCCAGAAGCAAGTAATTCAGTGTATCAGCCGATGTCTTTAAGCGTTCCGATCGCTTTTAAAGCCAAATCAGATGAGGCATTACTGATGGTGGCGAGCATGATCCCAATCAACATTCTGGCTAATGAAATAAGTGTACTACACCATGCAAGACGTATGGAGGCGCATACCGACCGCAGGAATGCGTCGCATGATCTCTAGCAACGCAGATGGGATGAGTTTTCAAGGGGCCGGTGGACGCACAGGGTGACATTAGGGTATGGCGTAGGCGGAAACACGGAAAGCTCAACTACTACATTACCCAGTTCCTCACGGGACACGGTGGTTGCTACAGGGATTATTTACACTGCTTCAGGCTGGATGAATCGTCGAATTGTCCTGCATGCAGTGGCACCCCGGAAACGATGGGAAGGAACGTGAGCCCAGAGAGTATCGTTTCGGAGATGCTGAGGTGAAAGGAAAACTAGCTTACCATTTGCTACATTTAGAAATACAGAATGAGTTGATGAAAGAAGGAGGAGAAAAGCTCAAACGACGAAAATCCTCAATGCCTAAGGACAAACCCATGCCGCGAAGTAATACTTAAATGGTGGGATTGGGAATGGAGAGGCTAGGGCTGGTTTTTAGTGGGTGTAGATCCTACACATTCCTTAACATTCACTCATCACTATATGATAATGTGAAACTGAACAGAGTTGATCACATCGTTTACCTATTGCTGGATGGCAAAACGAATTTTTATATGCAATAAAACGGAATCCCAATAAACAATTTGTTTTCAGCAAAAGGATGTGAATTTCAGAAATATTTGGGTCAAGTCCTCAGATATGAGATTTGTACTGTGTTACTGCTTGAATAAGTTTGATTGAATAGCCTGAAAACAGGTTTGATTTTTCACCCTGAGAGATCGTTATGACCCGCGTGATATTTCTAATTTAAAAATCTGATGATATTAAATCAATAAATGTAATTACATTTTCCAAGATTGTTCAATCGTAGTATGCAAATTCGTAAGTTTACCTCGCAGGCGTATTCTTCCATCATTTTGCTGCAAAATTGGGAGCTTTCCTAATGTGGCATGATTTAATGTGCAACTAGTGCTAATTTTCTAATTAAAATCCAGTTTAGTATGGCAGGAGTTTCTATATAAATCAAAATTAACAATCACAGCGGAAAGGCGGTCTCAAGCTAATTCGCCTCATTGAAATTACGATGCCAATTTGCCACATAAAGTGAAATCTTTTTAACTCTTAACTTAAATTCGAAAAATAAATCAATTTTTGTAGATTCGATCTTTGGGGTCATAATATCTATTTACATGAATACAAAGGCAAGTTAAAGCATCATTCAAATGACTTCCAATTAATGGACAAATATTCAGATTGATTTATTGCATGCAGTTACGCGCCATTTCGGAGCCTTACAATTGCTCGGGTGATCGATCCCAATCGAACGACCAGCAAACTATGAGTACACGCCATCCACTTTACTATGCAAAACCAACTACTGAGAGATACAAGCAGTTTTATGCTTTAGATTTTATTAGTTATGAATTTAAAATATGCTCTGCCGTGTTCCTGTGGAATACAGAAGTGATCGTAAAACTCGGACTTATCTAAATATTTCAAATCTTCAATTACTCATGTACTCATGTGTAAAATACACAAACACTTTAAAAACGGTTCCCATACTGATGCTGGATGGTAAAACTATCACATAAATCACGATATTGTCAAACTTTTCTGAATGTCTAATAAATATCGGAAATAGTATCTTTAACGTGAGAAAGTAATTTCTTTGATATGGCGGCACATATAGTGCCGATTGCGATGAATGTCTCAGATGTTGGATACTTTCGCAATCTTGTAAATTATTAGATTTCTCAAGTCAAGTTTATTGTGAGATGAATAGACCGAATTTTATGAATAGGATAAAGTGAAAGAAGAAAATTTTATTCAGTGGGAATGGATGCTTATATTTAGTACGTTTGGAGCTGATTTGATCTTTTCATAGAAGAATATCTTCTGAAAATTCAGTGAAATTAAATTTGATGATATCTGCTGACACAGTTTGAGTAATGAAGGAGCTATAGAAGCAACAGAATGACATTGTTTATAGCACTTATCGGTATTTTTGTGATTTTCAGTTTATTATGAATTATTAGATGAGCATGTTAGACTAACGAGTCACCAAACCAAAATCATTATAATCAAATCTAATTGAAGACCGCCTGCAACAATTCCTTTAAAAAAAAAAAATATTTTCCCAAAATGAAAGTGAAAACAGATGTAAGTTACTTGAAACATCTTAATTAAATTAATCAGGTTACCCGCTTAAATCTTTTGATTTGTGCATATCTCGAAAATTCGCAAAAATATTTGTCAATCGTTAAACTGAAAACTTTCTCAAAGTAATTTAATTTCACTATATATTGTCCTAGGCATCGTCGTCGGATGGCAGAAGCCCCCTCTATACTCCTAACGACTTTGAACATCGATAATTTGGGAAATTGATTCAAAACATCAACAAATTTTGAGAAATTTTATATCATTTCCTAAACAATTATGGAGCGTACTCCATCAAAACTGTGGAAATGAAACATGGGAAATTCAGGTGGTGAAACGACCATCCTGAGTGGCGGGAGACGACCTAAAAGGGAGAGCTACCGAAAAAACTAAAACAAAAAATATTCGCGAAATTGACCGTAAAAGTCCGCCCGCAAATGCTAAAGCTCCATCTAACCTCTCGGTTGACACGTGCTTACACGCCTCTGTGCTAGCCAGGCACGAGAATATGGGGAGTATTTTGAGTGCTTCGATCCTTCACTTGTGATTTTTACAAAATCAACGTATCTATTCCGATGCGTGAGTCCGCACCGGTTCAGAAAATAACCAAACAAGGAGATTCGTGTATGCTTACTGGGATAAACAGAAACACGAGTTGAAACCTGAAAAGGACAAAAAAACGACCTATGGTTTGTTAGGAGTATTTACAATTGGGATAATAAAGGAATTGAATGTTTCTAAGGAAATGAAATTAAACTAGAGTTATATCGTATAATCGTTATACAATTATAGGTAACGCAGGACGCCAACAAAGCAGGATCGAGATCAAAATACCTGGCCAGATTGAAGTTAACGGCAATATAAAAATCACGGGTTGCGGCATCAAAAATCGCCCTGTCTCAGTCACTTAATGAATGGCCGTTATGTGGAGCAACTCATACCGGTACCTGCCGATGATGTAAAAATATCTGAACACCCGAACTGGCCTTCTTCCTTCCGCAATGACAGTCACTCTCGCGGAACTCGCAGAATTTCATAGAACGTGCCTAGCGTGACACCTACATTAGCCATCGTGCTTGCCAGCACCCTGACTAGTAAGGCTCAATAAATCACCCCGTCCATGTAAAGCAAACGCGTTATACTTTGTGGCTAGCTCGTAGTAGTTTACGGCCATCAAATAAATTATCATAACCTGGACACTCCATCTACCGGGGTCCACCTCGTTAAACCGGTTGATCATTTGATTTACTGTCTGGATAACTTTGCTAATTTTTTTGGTGACTTGCCCCAATCGATAAGAAACCGCAGAATGAAAAGTCTATGTACGTGCATTCAACAATACGTTCTGCTGGGTCAGCATCTGTAACCTCGCTAGCTGCTAATGCCAGGGCCTTCGATGTTGCTGTAGACCTCATCGTTAACTCCAAAAACAGCAGTCAGTGCTTTACCTAGACGACCCCGTCTCCTCCTTGTTCATCAATTTTGTGGATAATATCCTTGCATTTAAAAGTGAGTTGATTTAGCAACGAATCACTGTGCGTTATCGTAGCTAATTTTGATGTATACTCGCACATCGCACGTGATTGATTTAGGACCTTTACGATGTCTCGTCGGTCAACCTGTATTCGGTGCACCGAGAAATCCACCTTAATCCTTAGTTCACCTCGAATGATTCGGGCTTGGGCTAACTTTCCCACGTGGTATCCCGCGTGAGACTCCAAAACTTCGTAGTTCTCGGTGAATATATTCTAAGAGAGTGCTATTCCAAATGTCAAAAACATGATCGTCAGATTCAGTAGTCCATATACACGGCGCGATACGCGGTTTCTTCGGAGAGATGTTGAGAAATTCGTACTTCGTTTTATTGTTATCGGTTCTAACGTCAGTTGTTTCTGCTCTGCTCGCGTCCATCTTTACGATATTGGCTATTCCCACTCTGATATCTTCGATTTTTCCACTAGAAGGGATTAAAAAAACACAAATTAATGATTCCGATCTGTTTTTCTTGCGCCCCATCATGTCGAACAGTTACGGCACGAATCTTGTCATCGCTTCAAGAGTAGACTTCTCGAACCCGTGCTAATGGCCATTTTGCAGATGGGATATCGCGCTCTTGGATAAGTACCAGCTGTCCAACTTTTACGTTGGGAGATTGGGAGAGACCATTGAGATTGAGACCATTTTGCCTTAGATTGTAAATGGTGCAGATATTCCTGGGACCAGGAAGCTTGATGATTCAACTGCTGCCACTGTTTGTAAAGGTGCGACCCATCGACCTCTCTTAGAATGTTATTATTAGTCCCTACACCAGGATTGTTTAATAGGGGAACCACTGGTCTTGAATTTAAGCAAGCCCCAACCTGACATAGGACCATTATTATTATTCTGTTAAGGGAAACTCGCACCGCGTCCTTGAAGAACTATTGTGCCCCTTTTACTGGTTATAGTGTACCTGTTGATCATAGTATCTCAAGCAGGCCAGTAACCGTTAGGAACTTTAGTATGTTCCCCACTTCCAGAAGTTTCAGCTTTGCATCTGGTATTAAGTGTTCTCCCAGATGTATCGACCTACTTTGCACAAGTGCCGGACACTGTCCCAGGACGTGCATAGAGGTTTCGTCCTCCTCCTCACAGAACCTGCAAGCAGTGTCCGTAGATATCCCTAGCTTCCCTAGGTGGTAGTTCAGCCGACAATGACCAGTGAGAATTCCCACTATGACATAGGACCATAGTAAATTCCTCGAACATGGGGGCTACTTTTGCCTCATCAAACACACATTTTAATTATCGCTTTGCCGATTTCACCGTCACTTTCCATAATCCCCCAAAAATGGGGGTTGTGACTGGAATAAATCGCCACGTAATCCCATCATTTGCGGAGATTGGAGCCACCTTTCTTCATACCACAGCTATTGCCTGTTGCATCTCCTGATCCATTTGGTTCTTTGCTCCTACAAAACTTGCTCCATGATCAATATATATTTCCGTTCACAGTCCCCTTCGTACTGTAAACCCTTTGAACGCAGCCAAAAAGGCTTCCGTTGATAGATCGCTGACTAATTCGAGATGCACAGCCCTTGTCACCATTCACACAAATACGCAGACCTACCCTTTCAGTATTACGATAGAACGCCCTTTTGCCCACAATGCAGGAACGGTGGACTTGGAGTGATCCGTATGGCAGGAGGGTCACGGATCAATTGCTGGCTATAACCTCTAACATATCTCACGCAAGTAAGGCAACGATTAAGATCATCCCGCGTAAGTCGCTGATCGTTTAGGATCCAATACCGCATTCGTAAATGATTACGGACCGTCAAAGCGCTTCCATGTAGTGTGTTCTTCTGTGCCTCTCGGGTTATTATGTGATGTCCAAGCGGTAGGAGTATCGGATGTTTTCGCTGTTGCATTCCGCAACGTTCCCCCAACTCTCAGGAGGCCCTGTTGCTCAACAAAGGGATTCAGTTTCTGAAGTCCTTTCTGCAACGGCTTTCTCTTACAACGTTCTCTATCTTCTTGCCAAACTTCGCCTTTTATACCAACCGCAAATCCGTAATCGATTCCTTTCATATTCTTTCGAAAATATAAATCTTTTCTCTCCCGTCACAAAATGTAGGATATACGCCGTTACTCTCACCAGCTTTGAAAATGACAAAAAATGTTCCAATAGATCGAAATCCTCGATCAGACTTGAAAAATACCTGATGTCTGCAGCAGGGCATTGGGAACCATTCCACCATACCAGGTGCTCTGCGAACTCCTTAGGACTTATTCCTCTAGAAGCACAATCGGCTGGAATGGCATTCGATTTTATGTACACCTAGAACCAGTATTCCTTGCTAATCTTTCATATCTCGGCTGGTCGATTTCCAACATAGTTGTCTAGTTTCGCTGGATCCTTTTCAAGCCAGACCAGTACTATAGTTGCGTCACTCCAGCAACATACTTTGCTCACTGGCAATTACATAGTAGTTTGTACCATGCCCATTAGCTCTGACAATAGAAGGGTTCTATTCAATTCCAACCGCGGAAGAGTTATCTGCGCCTTCAACGGCTTGACGCGGGTACTGGCGCATAACAGTGTGACACATATTTTTCCTTGAGTGTCAGCTGATTTGACATAGATAGCCCAGACGCATCACAACACGCATGCAACTCGTTTATGTTTGCCTTTGAGTACTGAACCCATCGAGGGATCCGAATCGATTCCAATATCGGTAACTCAGCTTCCAAGCGCTTCCATTGATTCAGCAGGTTCCTCGATGGAGTATCATCCCAGCCGATTGCAGTCTCCCATATTGTTTGCATCAGGATTTCGATGCCAACAGTCATTGAAGCCAACCATTGCAGTGGATCGGATATGGCCGCAATATTTGAAATAGTTGGTGTTTCGTCAACGTTTTGTCTGGGTCGAACTCTACAGTTTCGAACTGGAAATTTTCAGTCATCGGGTTCTAAAGTACCCCGAGAATCGTTAACGCTGGATCCAGAACAATTTCTCGAAGTCCAGTATCCTTGTAGGCTGCTCGAATATGCTTCAGTAAGTGAGGATCGTTTGCAGCCCATTTACGCAGAGTAAATCCGCCAGCCTTTAACAGCTTCATTATCTGATCCCTTGCTTCATCAGTCGTCTCGGCTCCAGATAAAAGACTGTCCACGTGAAAAACTTCTCATTATTTTCCGCAGTGATAGGGAACTTATATCCTTTATCCTTTGCTAGTTGCTAGTACTGACCGCAAGGAACGTCGCTGAAATTTCGCAAACGATACTGTTGTCAGTACATATTTTTGAACGGGCATTCATTGAAAGCTGATCTTTGTACCACTCCGGTATCTTGATCACGCTTGAGGACAATAACATTAATCCAATGGTTGTATTAAGTATAATATTTTGAAGGGGTTTGGAAGGACCTTTTTAATAGGTATGAATTTAAAGTCAGTGTTTTGACCGTTGAATGCACTCACCTTGAGTTATTGGCACAATATCGTCAACGCAATGAGTTGCCATTACCCGGTCATGAAAACATTTAACCATAAATAATTTAATCGGAGTCAACTTCGGACTTTAGATTACATGAATCATTTGAATTGCTAATTGGACACACTTAAAATGCTGAAATTCTATACAAAATAGCAACGGCCATATCAGCAACGGTGCAAGAACCGGTATCCGGTCTAGGCCTGCCATAATAAGGAACTCCTGACATCCCGGTTTTGCGCCGAAGTCCACCAAATCGATATCCCTAAAAGCTATCTGGTGTCCTGACCTACGCCATCGCTCTATCTCAGGCAGGGTCTCCTCATCTTCTTTTTTTACCATAGATATTGACCTTATAGACTTTCCGGGCTGGATCATCCTCATCCATACGGATTACGTAATCCGCCCACTGCAGTCTGTTGAGCTGCATTTTATCCACAACCATACGGTCATGGATCGGTCATAGATTTCGTCGTTATGTAGGTTACGGAATTGTCCATCCTCATGTAAGAGACCAAGAATTCTGATCTGCTGCTGTTTTGCCTGGAGGGAAGCTCTTTGGTATGAGCCAAGGATGATCTGGGCATATGGCGCTACCCGGCCTAGCATCGTCACCAGTCGTCAGGCATTGATTCAGGCACCTTGAGCACAAGTTGATAATTCAGCTGGTGTAATTGGTCGTCTCCATATTTAACCAATTTGGCTGTAATTCCATCGGCTCCTGGCGACTTATAATTTTTAAGCCGATGAATTGCACGGACCGTTTCTTCTATTCGGGATGGCGGCGGTATTTGTATGTCGACTTCAGTTGGCGAGACATCCAACTCGCCGATATTCTGGATGTTCAGTAGTTCATCAAAGTACTCATCCCATCGCTACAATATGCCTATTCTGTCGGAAATCAGATTTCCCTCTTTGTCTCGTCAGGATGAGCATCGACGTGTGCAAGAATTCATCCCGCTGGCTTGCTGGTAAACTTGCGCGCCTGGTACGTTTGTTCCCTATACTTTTCTAGTTCACAGACCTGTTGGTTCTCCCAGGCTTCCTCCTTCCGTCTGTGAAGCCGCTTTTCTGGTCAACGGATTTCGTGATAAGTCTCTGCGTGTCCCCGCGTTCTTTGAGAATGCAACATTACTCGGTATGCGGCATTCTTTCGTTCCGTTGCTAGCTTACATTCTTGGTCGAACCAGCCGTTCCGAATATTTTTGCGGAGGGGGCCAAGTATGTTTGTGTCGTATCTATGCGTATACGTTCTTCAGGTGAATGTGAAGATCATCCAGGATCTCTGTTGTAGGTGTCGCGGAGGGCTGTGTTGTGGATGGCTTCAGTGTTAACTCTTTCCTGATTGTCAGAAGGGATTCTAGGTGGGGTTGTTATTCGAGCTCGGAGCACTATGCCAACGAGATAGTGATCCGAGTCTATATTAGCCCCCCTATATGTTCTGATATTCATCAAGGCTGAGAGGTAGCGGCGCTCCATCAAAACGTGGTCAATTTGGTTGAGAGAGGCCCACGTTTGTTTATAGACCGCTTTCCGCGCAAACCAGGTACTTCCAACAACCATTTCGTGTGACACTGCTAATTGAATAATCCGCAGTCCGTTATCATTTGTCTTTTAGTGTAAGCTATAAGAGCGAACGTATCGCCTGAATACGGGCTCCATCCCAACTTGGCTGTTAAAATTCCCAAGTATGGCTTTGATGTCATATCTGGGACAGGCTTCGAGGGTTCGTTCTACTGCCTCCTAGAAGGTATCCTTCTCCAACTCTGCAGTCTCCTCGGTAGGGACGTGAACGTTAATGAGGCTGCATAACCGTTCGCTTATGTTTTCAAAGCGGATAACAGCAGGTTTAATTTTTTGACTGACTAAGAAACCCACTCCGAGCACAGGATAGCTACTATAATATATAATGTAGCGACTCTTCTCCAGGAAACCGGTCCCTATCCAACGTATCTCCTGTAATGCTGTTACATCAGCCCTATATTGGGACAGGGTATTGGCTAGCTGCTTGGTAGCTCTATCTCCGTACAGGGAGCGCACGTTCCATGAGAAAATGTGCAAATCGTTTTTCCGTTGTCAGTTCAGTCCGAGGCTCCTGTTGTGGCTTGGTAACAAATTGTTTTCCGTGTGCAGTTGTCAGCCCTACCCAACCTCCAACCTGGAGGACCAGTTGGTATAATTTGTCTCATTTTTATCCGCGAGACCCTCGCCTTCAACCTTCTACGTCTACAGCTTTTCGTTATGAAAGAGCTTTGGTAGTAGAGCTGTTGGTGTTGGTTTAGCAGGCGTTTTCTAGGTTTACCAATCCACGTTTCGCCCTGGGGCCTGTACTACCCTTTGCCATATACAGAACCAAAATTCTTGCTACCCATAATTTATATTATCCAAAACGAACAAAAACCAGGAATAAGTTAATTAATTTAGCAATAGATTTATTGAATAGCTGATTGATAGCTTAGATTTACATAGACGTTAAACATAATTTAACGGAGATGGTAAAACAATTCATGATATTGAATTCAATGTGGCACCGTAGTCTTTGGATCAGATCGTCTGTAAAAAATATGGGATTTTGCGGACTGACTGCAGGCCACTGGAGAGGTACTTTTGAAACCTTCAAGAGAAAACTTTAAACTGAACGGTAAAAAAAAGACATCTCCTAATAGCACCATGACCCATCTATCCATCTACTCCACGCTTTTAGTGACATTCGTTGAGCTACGAAAGTTTAGAAGGCTCCATTCCGCTAAGGAGAGACAAAGATACGCGATTTTTTGAAAAATAACGTGAAGAATATGAATATAAGTATTGACATCTCGGCCTATCTTTTTGAGTTGGCTAGGATGGTATATAAATGCAAGTCGAAAGAAATGTCTGAGATGCGACCACAAATTTGAGAGGCGCAACACGGGCATCGGTCGTTCATTTTGTAAGTGAGTTTTATCCCCAGAAACTCTCGTTTCTTTTTTTCCTTGACCTAAAAATAACTTTTTTGGCCCTTCATGTTGGTGTTTTGTTGCAATTGAAAGTCATTAAAGATATAGTGATGAAACTACTCAGGGAAAAGCGATTTGTAGTTGGGATTTCAGCTCTATACCTAGTTTCGCACTTTAATTTGTATGGTGCAAATATTCCTGGTCAGGAAACAAGGTCAACAGCCATTAAAAAATTTGTGCATATTCCAACCTCATTTTTTTCTTTTTTTCGAAAATATCTAATTCCCCATTATCTTATATGCTTATCTAAAGAGAAAAACAAAATGCTAAAATCAAGAAGATCCACCGGAAAAAATAAAATCTTTCCACCCACGTAACGTAATAAAAGCAGGTTGCCCGCTTAAATCTTTCGTTTGGAACAACTCTCGAAAATGGTCTAATCCAACACGGTATCCAATTATCATTGAAAGGAAAAAGTTCTTTATCAAAGATTTCTTCTAAATATTCGAAGCCTGCTCTGCTCATGTAATGCAAATATTATTGATGTTTTCAATACATCAACAGGAGTGAAGAACGACATCTTTCACATGTCAATTATCGACATTTCCTTAGCCCATTCGTCACTAATCTATTTCCAAATAGAAACGGCTCAAATGACATCTTGATAAATGTCTATTGCAAATTTCGCTGCCATATCAATTAGGAAAAAATAAGGCAATTTATTGTTTCCAATAGACATAAATTATCACCATTTTACGACCTAGATCGCATATTCCAATTCGTCTCCCTGACAAAGTAATTGATTGAATTGGAGTCGACATCGATACATTTCGACCCAAACTGTCTTAGATTTGCTTATTAGGACCACCAAATAAACAAAAATCTAAAAACAAAACCTCCACTTCTATTCTGAATTAATGATGACAGATCTTACAATTTTACGTGCGCGTATTAAATTAAATGGTTTTCGGGAAAATGTTAACTTTGAATGATTTATTGGAGAGAACAACCCCATCAGAGCGATTAGACAACTTACCAGCGAACAGAAAAAAGTGGACTTCACATGGGACATTCCGGAACATCATTTGGAATCATTTTAACAGCTACGCTAATCGCCCACCCGTCTATTATTTACCATCTAAATGGATGAACGGAATGGACGATTTTAGATTTCAGTTTACGTCCAGATTTTTTTCTTCTTTGTTGTCCACATTTTCGATTTACTGCTCATTATTGATTTTATTAGTGTAATAAAATCGAAAATTAATGCCTAATTCGTAACAGAGTAGAAAAAGTCCGATTCAGACTCGTATCGCACAATAATAATAACACGATAAGTCAACGTATTTATACAATTAACACGACATTAAATTGTTGGCATTAAAGTAACGACGACTGATGATGGGCGACATGTGAGGTCTGGGGAAATTTCTCGGATGTTTGTGAGGTAGCGCTTGTTTCTTGAGGGCCTTAACAGGGTGTCTGGAAAATATTGTTAGTTTTGTTTCCTGTGAAAGCCTACTTGGTACAATTTAACTTTCCTTATTCGCAATGTGGAACACCTGTACTTTACGTAGAAAGAGTCCTTCTTCAAATTGAGGATCATCCCTAATTTACTATATAACTGGTGTGATTTTTTTCATAAAAAAACCAATAGATAAATTGCGATTCACCCTACTAATATCGAATTACATTTCCGAGAAATTTAAAACATCAGAGCAACAATTAACCTTCTGACAGTGATCGCATTTAGTGATGTTATTTAACACTCCACAGCCGCAAGTGTTTAATTAAAAGTCCAGCACATTTTACACTGCATAAATTGAGGTTGAAAATAATTTATTCCCATTTTCCTACAGAAATCACTTCATGAATTAATTAAATAAAAGAAAAAATGTTGAAAGTAATCTATTTGATGGATAGAGTGGACTAAAGTTTGCTATAAATTACGGCATGAAAGTGTCCCATCGACGTGCATTTCTGGAGTATGTAATTTTCTCGGAAGAGTTTTGTGGAAAAAACAATGAGTTGAAGGGTTTTAGGGGAAACTCACGTGTTTGCAATTATTTCATTATTTTGTGCCTCATTCAAGATAGTGCAAATTTACAGGTCTCTTGAGTGTTAATCGAACTTGCTAATACGCATATCAAACAATTAAAAGTTAATGGAAACGCTGACATTTTATACCAAACGGACAAAGTTTTCCAACTACAAACTAAATACCTTCCCATCATCAGAGAGATAGCTTGGGGCCGTTTGTCACATTATTTCGGGCTAGCCCCGAGCTCTCCGGTCTTGCGGTGCCTTCAAATCAAGGAATTCCTTCCATGAACGGGAGGAAAGACGAGGAACCTCGTGCCATCCACCCCCTCCATCGGTCGAGCTCTATCGTCTTTGCAAAAAGAAGCGCAACAGACCTCCACCTGTCAGCGCTCTTCAGTACATTCTCTATAATATTGACTGGAAGGAGATCCCCTGCGTTTAAAGGAAGTTGTTGACGAATCCCATCTCACCTTCCACAAGAAAAAAAGGTGTGATGGCCATCGTCCTCAACTCCATTGCGAACACACCGTTAGGAGACCGTGGCTTTCCAATCTTGCACAGATAAGGCTGAAAACTTTGATGCCTGTTAAGAACCGGGTAAAGAAAGAGTCAGTCTCACCATGCTTCCGATTTAGTCACGCACCTAAGTTGCCAATAAGCCACCATCTAATATACATTGCGGTTTTTGACGAGAAACCACCTTCCTTGCCTTTTCTCCCTTGAGTATGACTTTATGCTCCATGATAAAAAGGGCAACTGTGACCGCTGACATGATCAACATCACAGCCCATTCAGAGAGACTTTGCAGATGCCACCCGCAAATCTCCCCGTCTCTGCGCTTCCGGGAAAAGCTTACGGAGGGGATATTCCTTACTAAGAGCGTCAGCCCATACCTCTGTCCGGAAAGCAGGACAGGCTGCATTGAACTCATCAGGAGATGCTAGAGGAAGGACCCCAGTGTTTGCCATTGGCCGACTTAAAGCTGAAACTCCAGCTGCGGTATTGTCCGCTGTTGCTTTGATTTGCTCGATAAAGTTCATTTGTAAGTCAGAAGTTAGTCGAAGGTATTTAACCATTGGTTCTGACTCGATTATTGACTAACCGATCGACATGGGACGCAGAATCGGAATTTATTTTTAATCAGGATGAATACTTTGGTTTTTCCAGTGCAAGGTTGAAACCATGACCAGTCATCCATCCGCTTACCAAGTATGATTTGCGCCTGTTCAACAGTGCATCCGGGAACAAGCGCCGCGACATCATCTGTATATCCTACCAGGAGCAACTCTTCTGGCATGCCGCGCTACCTTCGATGTAATCTCCATCCTCCTCCGTCCCTCTAACGTTTCATAAAGCAGGGCGATTCCCCAGATAATTCCTTAATATTGGCAAAAGATAATTCGGCACGTGAAAAGTACTATCTATTGTCCCTAGAATGGCTTTCCGTTTTACGGAATTTAAAACGTTTTTGACGTCAAGGGTTATACACACAACGAGCTCTCCAGCTGTGTGCCTCCGCTTGGCGAACGGCAGCCACGACTTGCATGACAGCATCAACTATGGATTACGCTGCTCCAAAACCGAATTGCTGTAGGGATAAGTCTCCGGCAGCATATATCACTTTAGCGAGTCTACTTCTGATGAGCTTTTCGAGCACTTTCTTGGCAGTGTCAAGTATACAAAGTGGACGGTATCAAGACGACAACTCAGGGTCGCCTTTCCCTTTACTGATCAGCGCACGTTCCAACAAGAAGGGAAAATGCCCTCTTTCAGGCAAGCGTTGAATGCGTCGAGTAGTAAGTCTGGTGGCTAGGATACCATCGGCTCCTGGCACTTTCTTGTTCTTCCTAGACAGAACTGACTCGTCCAACTTTTTATAAAGAAAAGTGGATAGCTCTCGGGGTGCACAGGGAATAGTGCTCGCACAATGTGTGTCATCTTGGGGTGGATTCCATGTTTGAAACTAGAAGTCTTGTTTTCGTGGATATTTTAAGAATTCGTTTCCCCCTGGAGTCTAGGAGAAACATGCCCTATTCAAATACCCTGGCATTAAATCACCCCCGACCGGGATCCGCATCTCTGTGCCTAAGATAACGTCCTCCAGAGCATCACGCCTGCATCGAAAGTTCGGTATCGTCTCATTCGGTGTTAGATAGACACAGAAAGATGGTACTCTTCAACACCGAACCCAGACAAAGCCGTCACCTCGCCTTAGGCAACAGTCTTAAAGTGAATGCCGTCCCGAACTGAAATAGCAACGGTACCTGATGTGTCGAAGTGCCATAAAGCTGGGTCTTTTTCGATTCACTGATGAGCCCTAGATCAGCTTTGGTCACTGCAACGAAAGGCGCCAGCAACTCGTGAGCAATTGCACTTCAGTGCATATAGATTTGAAGGATTCGGATCAAGTTCACTGCGTCCTAGCTTTTCTAGTTTTGCTCTGAAGACTGAACCCCGGCCGGAGCCCACGGTATGCGCATCTTTCTTATCAGATGCGCCACCCTCCCTGCATAGGACACAACTCTTATTTTCGTGGCAAGTGTTTGCTTGATGGCCTACCTGACCGCATTTGCAACATGTTGCCCTTCTTCCAAGTTCCCCACAAGTTGCAAACATAAACCCATAATCCAAACATCTGTAATATTTGGTTGGGGTGGATCGGAATCGTATCCTAAACGCTACCCAACTAATTTTGATTTTCCCGCTGTGAAAAGCTTCCTTGTATATTGTTTCACAATCTCCACTACAGTGAATTTTTGGCCTCGGTAATTCGCAGAGGTGATGCCAATCCGTATATCGGTTATCTCCAAACATTGGCATTTGATGGCCTTTTCTACATCGTAATTTTCTGTGAGGCAGTCCAGGTCTTGGATTTCGAGAGAGCACGTGGGTCGCAAGCCGAAAACATAAACTTGATCTCCCAGAAGCCTCTTGACCACTTCAGAGAGCGCACCTTTATTTGTTATCCTCGGGCCTAATTCAACGAGGACTCCATCGTCCATCTCCCCACCTTTCTTTTAGTGCTCCATTCTTCGTGTAGGACTCAATTTTAAGCAGAGGTTTTTCTGATGACGCGGCGTGTTGTTTCATCTTGTCATTATTCACCTTCCCTTTTCAAGCCCCTTCCTCCTTTCGCCCAGTTTGCTCTGCAACGGGTTTTCTGCGATTCGTTTGGCACTCACGGCGTTCTAAACAGGAGCGCGGTTGTTTCTATTTTTCGCGCATCTTCTGTTAGTTTCCATTATCATCACTATCATCAATGGCGCAACAATCGATATCCGATCTAGGCCTGCCTTAGTAAGGAACACCAGACACCTCTGTTTTGCTCAAAGATCCACAAAATCGATATCCCTAAAAGTTGTCTGGCATCCTGACCTAGCCTATCGCTCCATCTCAGGCAAGGTATGCTTCGTTTTCTTTTTCTAAAATATATATTGCCCTTATAGACATTCCGGTCTGGAGCGCCCTTATCCATACGGATTAGGTAACCCGCCTGCCGTAACTTGTGTGTGTTGAGCAGGATTTCATCCACAGACCAGACGGTCGTAGTATCGTTCATAAATTTCGTGGTCATGCAGCCTACAGAATCGTTCATTCTCGAACGCGACTAAAAGCTCGCAATTTTTCTTACAGAGAACCCATTCGATTGTTGTTGGTTCTTTGTTTTTTGACGCTCACATTACCACCATGTATTTCGTTCTCCAACCTGAGATCTTACGCCGCCTGTACATCTCGGGTTGCTTCTCATAATGTCAATATCTTCAGCATAGGCCAGTAGTTTGGTGGACTTGCAGTGACATCTGCATCGTGAATCGCTTTCTATAGGGCCAAACTGAAAAGGACGCATGATAATACATCCCTCTCTCTTAGGCCGTTATTGATGTTGAATGGCCTCGCACATTGGTCAGGGTCAGCCTAGCCAGTCTCATCAATTTGGTCAAGATACCAAATTCTCTCATGGCCGTGTAAACTTCTAACCTGGCTATGCTGTCAGAGGCCGCTTTGAAGTCGACGAAAAGATGATGCAATTGTTGGCAATATTCCAGCAGCTTTTCGATCGCTTGCCGCAGACAAAAATTTCGGTTGCTGATTTGCCTGGAGTCGAATACAAAAGTGGAGTGGAATATAAAACCTGAGAGCGGAAGTTTTATATTCCATTGTGGATGCCAATCCGCGTTTCGCTCTGGGACCTATACTACCCTTAATTAGTCTATTTAGTACACTGTAAACTCCTAATTCGCAAAACCAGGACATGGCTGTAAACATAAACAACTCTATTCTACAACTTTATTCTATATAGGTTGCGACAAAGCCCCCTTTCCCTGAAAACCATAACGTACCGACCTCACCTGAATCGGCATATATTAAGGAGTTGCCTTCCGAAAAATGGAATAATTGGCCCGAAAATCTTACCTACCTAAGACGCGGCTGAAGTTGACGTCCATATTTCCAAAGGGACCTGACTGATTGCGAATACATGGAGGCGGTTCAATGGACGTAGGAAAGTATAGCCCCTGTTAATGGCTGCAAGCGGAAGTGAACGCGATACACTTCTTTGATATGAAAAAGTAAAACGTAGATTGCCAGTTACAAATTGATAAGCGAGAGTGTCAGAAAATAATAAAACAGTTCCCCTCAGTCTGATTAACAAAGAATTTAACACAAAAATACTTTATTCTAAAAGCAATTACATATAGCGGTGTTATCAGAGTAGCGATTGGAAATAGAACTCGGCGAGAAATTATGTGGCAAGTCTATTTATTAACTTAAATTGCTGACTTAGTGTCTGTCTATTTTTGCAACCGTGGAATGTTGCAAATGTTTTCTAACGTCTTCAAGTATGGTGTCACATTTCTTGGCGTCATATCGGTCTATACCGTATGATACCTGATACATAACTCACGCTGTGGATTGTTGATGTATATCTTAGATTTGAGATAGCCCCACAGGAAAAAGTCTGGTGGCGTCAAATCTGGTGATCACGGTGGCCATGGAAAATCACCATTTTTGGATATCAACCTTCCGGGGAACAATGGGTTCAAAAAGTCGATTGTGGCGCGTGAAGGGTGGCAAGTTGCTCCGTCCTCCTGAAACCAGAAGCCTTCCATGTCATTTTCTTCGATGATTGGCATGATGAAATCACGAATTATGATCCGATAACGCTCGCCATTGATGGTAACAGAGGCTCCTTCGTCATTTCCGAAAAAGAACCGTCCAATGACCTTTTCCGCACAAACACCGCACCACACAGTGACTTTTAGATCGAAGAGAGGCTGTTCTTCAATTAATTGAAGATTTTCGGTAGGGTAGAAGTCACAGTTTTGCTTATTTACGCCTCCATTTAACTGAAAATGGGCCTCGCCTCATATGATGATTTTTCGCCGAAAGTCTGGTTCATTGCCAATAATTTCGACGGCCCATTTGGCATCATCAGGGCGTTTCGGATAATAAGCTGGGTTTAACTTTTGTGACAATTGAATTTTGTATGCGCTTGAGTGTGGTTCTTGCTATAACTCCAGGGAACAGCGATAACTCGATGCTCTCGGAGTCTTCTCAATACTGGCTCGTACGGCTTCAATATTTTCATCGCAACATCTTTGTATGTTGTCTGGATGCGTGACTGGTATTGCTAAGACTACCGTGGTTAATAAATTTTGCGTATACATGCTGCAAAGTGCTTTTAGATAGAGCACCAATTTATTTTTTTATGAAATGCCCGTTGAGTTAACACAATTGAAAGCTTGTTTTGAATGTAAAGCTGAATTATTTCAGCGCGTTCTTTTGGAGTGTACTGCTCCATGCTATAAATTATCTTGGACTGACGCTTCAAACGCGGTATGTCATTAGTCAATCTGACATTCCTGTCAAAGGTTACAGGGTTGCCAAATGGGCCCGCATTAAATGGTCTACCCTGTACAAAAGACAACGAATTCGCTACAATATACCGCATCACGAAAGAGTTTGCAGATCATAAGCCTTTCGATGATGCTGCTTAGGAAGTCAACGGGAGCTTAACGGTCTCCCTTTGAAAATGTTGATCGCAAACCCTGTAACTTCTGCAGAATTGTTATTTCCACCTCCCAGAGAATCGAAAAAGGGGATAATCAATAAAATTCCGAAGAGGAGCTCTCGTCTAAAACACGACAATTGAAGGAGTATTTGCAAGCTTCCGGCTGTCTCGATAGTATTAGGTGAAATAGTATTGAAACACATCAAGCAACATTTCCAAAGTTTGCTGGAGAAAGAACAAGCTGGTTCTGTTCTGATTCATTATACATTGACCACATAAGCACCCTTCTGATCACCAATCTCGAAGCTTTTAAATCCCCATCCAGCGTATCAACCCACCGTTGTTTCGGCCGGCCTTTTGGTCCTTTACCATCAATTCTGATGTTCAGACCAATCTTGGCAAGTGAATTCTCGTTAGAACGAATTGCGTGACCATACCGTCGCAGACGCCTCTCTCACAATTTCTCCACGATCGATGCAACCCCAAAACGATCGCGGATATCCTCATTTCGAATGTGATCAAAACGTGCCGCGTCTAGTAATATTTATGTCCACCGAAATGGAAAATGATCAGGTGGGTATTTTATCGATTGCTTCAAGTAATACAATAAATATTAATTTAAATATGATTCCTAATTGAATCCATTTTGAGTGGGATCCTAGAATATCTTTCTTGAATTTGCCAACTATCGAAAACGCAAAAAAGCACCAAATGATAAAAGTATTCATACATACATATAAGATGAATTAAAGTGAAGCAAATTGAGATGACTGTTAATTAAAAATATTAACATATTTTTTGAAGGTCAAGTTTTGCAGAGCAGCTTAATTAAAATTTAAAAGTGGTGGATCGATCACAACTGAATAAAAATATAAGTACTGAACAGCACAACATACAACCGACGGTCTTCTCATTGAAATCCTAAGAATTCTCAAAATGAACTTAGAACCACTTAGATCCAACTGCCAAAAACAAAACCAGGAATCTTTCTGCCCCCACTTTTCCAGTTCAGCTTTATGTGTTAAATGGTTGATTTCGTGTTCATAAAATAATTAAGATCCTCTTCCAAAAGATCAAATGCAAAGTACTCCTCCGCATACTTTGCCACTTTCCGCTTAATGGATGTTCGTGGCTTCCACAAGACATCTTGGAATTCTACTTTCCATCACCAGGTCCTTTTTCCAAAGTAGTCCCCATAAGTTCAAATCAGTCCCTCCAATATAGATACAAACGGACTGCATGATCCCCACTCAATCATGATCATGATATGTATAATTTTTTCCGATATGAATTCATTTTTGAAAGGAATTGATGAGTAACATTTAATTGATCATATTCTGGTATGACCGAATGCTTTAGAACGAAAATTTCATGATTAATACTAAATGGTTACTTTCATTCAAAAAAATCTATTTGTCTGCTAGTCTGACTCGCGCCAGACAAGGGTGTGATCATACCCTAAACCAGAAATTACAATTCCTCGAATCAATTCATTAATACAATTTGTTAATCGAAATCCTTTCGAATTCATCAATGATTCACTCGTTACCCCAAAGACCGTGTGGTGGTTCAAAGCTCACCTAGGCTTTCAACGGAGCGAGTTTATTTTTAGGTGCAGACCACATCCACTGGAGGCCAGGTGAAAAAATATCACGGATCTGGTTATTGACTACACATCATACTAACAAATGATTTGTAATTAATCAATGGCATTCGATGCGTCACAATCAGATTGGCATACAATCGATTCTCATTTAACAGTTCTGACCTATCACTGTTTCCATACAAAACGGTTCCACAATAATCATCCATCCTCTATCGGGTTTGGTCCATTGGGAACACCATAACAAACACTGGTCCATGACGAGGTGTTCGTTTAGAAACAAATGGAAATAAATAATTGTTGTAATGTTGATCAAACGATGTGTGAGGTATAGCTTGATTTGAACTGAGTTAAAGGTGAACTGCGATGTGATTGTTATGGCAAAACTACCATTTGATATATTTACGAGGATTGGGATTAGAGTCGTGCAGACAATGCAGGTTGAAAGTATTGAAACAAGTGTCGTTTAGGTTATAGATATTATCCCAAGGGTTTAGATTACTCTAAAATTGTGAAGGTAGAACATATTATTTCACTTGGTTATTAAGTGTCTGATGTGCAGCAAGGATAATAATTAGCATTTCTTATTAAGTTAAGAAAGTTTATGACAAACCTTAAAACCTTCGAAGAAATTAAATTAACTAAATATCAAGGAGTCCTGTCTCGAGCTAAATATCCAAAATTCTGGCCCAGGACGAATAGAAACAACTGCTAACTTAAATCCTATTGTAAAAACTTTACAAGACTAACTTTACAAGACACCAAATATGAGACTCAGAAACGGAACCCCTTTGACGTAAGTCTTACTATACTATATACGCCATAAGATTCACAGCACGATAGAATTCGTCACTCCTTAATTGGAGGTTGAATGGGTTCAGATACACAAAGTAATGTTCCTGACCGCCTTTAACCCGGTAAAAGCCAGTAATCCTTGTCCATGTCTGAATCAAGTTGAGTCACATCTCCCAGTGGTAGCCCTGGATAACCATTTGACAACCGTCGTGTGGGGAACTCTAATGCAGAGGCCGCTAAACCTGAAGGTGGCAGACCAATTGAAGTGGAATTAGATCGACCCTCACAGTAGGAGTCGAGGATTTCAAGATCACCACCATCGATCAAAAACGTAACCCAAATAATAAAAAAAATGCCACTAACAGCCAAAGGAAGGAGAACCAAAAACTATAAAACCAACCAGTATGTAGCGAAAACACCTCAGGAAATGGAAGATAAGAAACTGCGCGTTCAAAAAGAAACTTACATTACAGCTTAGTTCGGAAATTAAATAACTACAGCAGAAAACGAAATCCCCAAGAAAACGACTCAGGATAGTTCACTCCCAGCGAAATGCCGCCAGTCCTAGTGTAAATGAACAAAAGGATACCACACACATGAAGAAGGGTTAGCTAGAGAAAGTGACTGGATCTTGCATACAAGAAGGTCGTCTAAGAAAAGAAAAGTTACGAGAAATCATTAGGCAAAGTCCTGCGAAAAGCGATAACTTAAAAAAAATGTAGCGAAATTGAAAATGAAACTTCCTCCTCCGATTAATATTAGTGGACTTTATAAAATTAAAAGCCTCCTATTGGCAGGTATGATAAAGGAGTACTCAATAATTGCTCTAACAGTTGTAATGTTATTAAATGGATAGGATAATCAGAGCGGTCATCCTAAGTGGCCGATAACGACCTAGAGAACAAAGCTATCCCAGAAACCTAAACAAATTGGCTAAGTTGACCGTGAAGGTCCGCTCGCAAAGATTGAAGCTCCATCAAAGTGCTTGGTCGACACGTTCTTGCACGCCTCTGTGCTAGCCAGGCTCGGGAATGTAGGGGGTGGGTCCTTTGAGCGCTTTGATCCCTCATGCTTTATTACTACAAATTAACGTGTCTATTCCGATGCGTGGGTCCGCACCGGATTCCAAAATAGACATTAATAGGGACTTCACGACGGCCTATCGAATGATAATCAGAACGCGAACTAAAATTTTAAAATAGAAAAGAGAAAAAACGGCTCGACCGCGCGCGGGGAGCCGTAAATCTCCGGACCGGAGTGCCGCGATAAAGGAGGGGGAGATCCACGACGGATCACAGTCTCAATTATTGCCTCTTCTGCCTCAGATCTTGTATGAGGCGCGGCCCTTGAGGCTCCCACCCTTCCTTGACATCCTCAGGCAAATTTATCATGTTTGAGGATGTCCCTTGTAATAGAGGTTCTGCGAGAGGACGGAGGGAAAAAGAGGGAGGAAGTCCTCAAATTACGCTTGATTTATTTAATATTCATCTTATATTAAAAGAAAAATAAATTATAAATATGTAGTATGGCAAAGAAGTGGAGCAAAAAAAAATTAACTTAAATAACGAAATGCAATAGAAACAAGTCGGAATACCGGAAGCTCGCGCTTCGGGTATAAAGGTTTTGTGTTTATCTTATGTAAGAAACTTCAACGCACATTTTTCTGTCCGTATATAGCTACAAATCCAACATAATCCTTCATATTTTTCCTAACTACGAGACACCCTAAACAAACAAGCTGCCTATTACCGAATACTGTACACATATATGCACGTATATAAATTCGTACCCATGTTTCCGATTTACTTCTTATATCTATTTGGATTAGACACTACCTGCAAAGTTCATTAGCACGCATATATTATATACCTACATACACACATGTCTGGCTGACAAATAACTAAAAAACTAAAACAAAATAATTCTCTGCGACCCAATTCATAAGAACTCATTTCGTTGTGGTATTGAATTGATATGTCGTGATGACGTCATGCAGGTTATAGAGTGCACGAAATTCACAAAAAATTGTGAAGTTTCAACCCCTATAACTTTGTTAATAATAGTTGGATTTTCTTCAAGCTTGACCAAACCGTGCATTATGTTCTTCATTACACGCATGGTAAATTTTGTACTTCTGGGATGAACATAAGGGGGGTGCCGGGTGAATTTCTAAAATATGGAAATATACTATTATTAACTTTATTTGTGCAGATATCTGAACCGGATATATTTTGAGGCCTAGATTTCGTAGAGATGCACCACTGTGATTTTTTTCAGATTTTTCGGTTGGATAGGTTCTGAGAACGAGACCTGTTACACATTTTGGGGGTCATATTTTGAACCCTCACTCCCCTATGTTTAATCTAATATCAAATATTGAACCAGATTCGAAAAATACTAATTGAGACCTTTCATTTGATACCCTACTTGGCTACATTCTCTGAAAAAAAAATTTGCACCCTCCATTCACATGTACGGGGAGCCCCCCTTAAACTTAACACAAGATGGCCACATACTGCATGTAAAGGGAACACCAGATTACATACTCTCACCAATTTTCGTGACAATCGGTCTAGCCGTTTCCGAATAAATCGGGTGTGACAGACAGACAGACAGACAGACAGACGGACAGACGGACAGACAGACACCGTCTCGATTCTAATAAGGTTTTGTTTCACACAAAACCTTAAAAAAGAGCAAAAAAAACTAAAAGAAAAATAAGAAATGCAACAAAAATTTAAAAAAACTCACTTAAGCCGTCGACTTCGAGCTCGAAAGATGGTGCTATAGAACATGAATTTCATTAGATACGATGATGATAATCCTAAAAAATAACAAATTCTTTAATTGAAAATTATTCCTTTTTTTTTCTTTCTTATGGTCTCCCCTCTCCTTGTCTTAGTTTTCCTTCCGATTGGTGAGCGTGTAGCTGCGGACAAGACTCCCCGCAAATTTCACATCAACTGGAGCCGCTTTTTTTTGACACTCTTCCGCTGTTCTCTGCCAAAAGTGCCCAAACAAAGACTTCTCGGCCTTCACTTCCTGTTTCCTTTCTTTTTTTAAATCACTGGACATTTATCCGTTGTTTCTTGTCAAAGATTTGAACTAGCCTTGCTCGCGGGCACCCTTCACCCCCCTGCTCTTTTTCGCCCTTTATAGCCGGGCAAGATTATTCTATATCCTTGAAGGCGAACCGCGGACTACATAAAAATAATTTTTATAACCTGACGATTCCTTCTCGAACAAAATATGAAACACTTGGCACCAAGCAGGCGTATTGCTTAAATTCTTCCAGAAACGATTAATATATTATGCTAGAATCCGCACGTTTCTTAGCTGTTCCAAATCTGTAGTTTCCTAGGAACGACAATTTTTCCCGGAATTTTCCACCAAAGTTCGAAACTTCCCACAAATAAAGTCACCAAAAAAACAAAAGCACTCTCGTTTCTTCTGCCTTCCGTTTTTTCTTGCCGCACCGCTTCGCCTCCTGTTTTCTCTCCCGAACCGCTTCAATTGCCGTTACATTGCCTTCAACTCTCTCTAGGCAATGTTGCAGCAACATGCGCATGCGCCTACGGATGCAGCAGATCATTCGCCTCTTGCCAAGATCAGTTCGCCCGAATGCATTCAATAATGTGCAATCTGCAGCGCACATTAGGACAATTGCACATTATTAAATGCATTATTTAAGCAAATTAATTAAGAAAGAGCCGAAGGAGATTACGCTCCCGTCGCGTAGCCGTGGTCACTACACAGTACTCAATAATTAGGAAGTACATACTGTAAACGCAGATAACTACAGAGCTCTCGAAAAAGCTGAACATAATATAAATCCAATGGTGTAACAAAAACAACGGGCTTCTCAAGGTTATGGCTAGGGGTTCCACTTAACGTTCCAAAAGGACGACATTGTAGAAGATCTAAATGAAAAGAAAAAATGTCAATAAAAAGGGAATAACAATAATCAATAAACTGTTCATGCTTACGTTCGTCAATAGTAAATACCCAAACAAAATTCACAACTTAAGAGTTATCCTTAATATGACCTTCATAAATAGAAGCACTGATAAAAGTCAGCGCAAAAGATTTCAATCACACACAAAGTTATTATAATCGAAATGCAAGCAATGTGAAATGTGCTGGTAACCATGAATCACCCAAATGTCCAAACAACAGAGCTTCCCCAGGAAAATGTGTAAGGGCCAACACCCAGCCAATTATCGACACTGTAAAGTAGCGAAGGAATTGCAGAAGCTAAGATGTATCCTCCACCGACGCAAGAACTTAGCGAACTTAATAGGTTGCGATGCGAATGCTCAGCATATTTGTTGGGGCAGTAGCAAATGCAATCCAAGAGGAGAGACATAGGGTGCGCCCCTACTTTCGTGGGACCGAGAAGAAGCGAAGTAACTGACCTAATAATCTGTGCTTCAAAACTGGTAAAGTTGATTAAACACTGGCGGGTGCTAAACGAGGTCTCACTGACAGATCACCGATACCTAGAATTCAATCTGACAGCAAAACGGATTGGACAAAGTTCAGTGAACTTCTTGGCAATAAAGCGCAGCTCCTTAGGCGACTAAGGACTCCTTTCGCAATGAAAGATGAATTGGAAATTCTGAACTGAACTTTAAGATTGCTAGGAAGAAGCTTTCCCTATTTCCCGAGGTCAAAGCGATAAAACGGTTCTTTGGTGGAGCCGCAAACTGCAAAAACACAGGAAATCAACCAGGTGACTTCTGAACCGCGATTTCAAAAGTAATAAGAACGAAGACTGGCTAAACTTCGAAAACTCAAAGCGTGAATATAAAAAGTTTATTAGATGTTCGAAACGAGACTCCTTTAGATCATACTGTGAGGAACTGGAAGGCGAAAGAGAGACTTCAAGGCTGTGCGGAGTCCCTAAAAGGGATGAGTCGGCCAAGTTGAGCTCTTTTAGAAAACCCGACGGTACTTTCTCGAGCTCCAGATTGGAATCAGAACAGACCCTTCTGGAACTACAATACCCGGAACAGGTCTCAGAAGTGAGAAGAAGTGAATTGGCGGTTTCTGGAAACCTTTCAACACGAAGGTTCTGCAAGGGAAATTGGAACACTATGAAAGCGGTTGTCACCAATGAAAAGATGAGATCTGCCATACTGTTCGTTGAACATCCCGAAAAACTCGGCATGAATGGCATCTATCCAGCAATGCTAAGCACTTAGAGCAAGCTCTAAGAAATATTTTTCCAGTATGTCTTACTCTGGGCTACGTGACTTCCTCTTGGCAAAAGGTTAAGATAGTCTTCATATCGAAACCTGGGAAAGATGACTGGCTGACTGACTATTCTAATCCAAAGAACTTCAGACAGATCAGCTTGACTTCAGGTTTGGAGAGACTGGTTGAGCGTCACATTAGTGGGAACGCACCTGGGCCGCACCCACTTAATCAAAACCAACATGCTTACCAACGTGGAAAGTACTGTGAATCTGCTCTTCATTCTTTGGTTACAAAGATAGAGGATGCAACTCTGAAGGGTGGGTACGCGATGGGGGCATTCTTGATTGAAGGGGCGTTAGACTGTGCGCCTTTTCAAAAACTTTGTGATGCCGCCAAAGCGAATGTTGTTGATGATGCTTTAATTAAGTGGATCCATGCTATGCTAACGCAGAGATTGCTGTATATTGAACTGAGTGTCGATTGCTTCCTAACAGCAGAAGCAACGAATGGCTGCCACCAAGGAGGTGTGCTGTCGACACTTCTGTGGAGTATGCTGATCGACTCACCACTATGCGAAATGCAAAATTTACCAATACACGCTCAAGCTTATGCTAATGACGTGACTGTGCTTACTGCAAATCAGGATGTTGAAACGGTGTGTAGAAATATACAACGTGCTATTGATCTGATAGACAGTTGGTGCCTCAGACATAGTCGTTCAGTTAATCCAAATAAAACCACAATGGTATTATTCACAAAAAGATGAAAATTGGATAGACTTTGCCTCCCTGAAATGAGAGATATTACCATTGAACTCTCCGAAGAAGTGAAATATGTGGGAGTCACTCTAGATAGAAAGCTCCTTCGGAACAAACGTGTAGAGGTATAGATGAAACGAGCTCTCACAGTTTATGGGCTGTGCAGATGAACCTTGGCCTTAGACCTAATGTGGTAATGTAGTGTGGTGGGTTAAGGCGAGACAACAAGTTTTTATTCGTAAACTAGCCGAACTACAAAGAACTGTGTTTCTAGGGAATCACAAGCGCCACGAGCACGACATTCGGCGCAGCCCTAAATGCATTACTCAATTTGAAATCCCTAGATATATTTATTCAAAGCACTGCAATGAGAGCAACTCATAGACTAATTAGATTAGATCTATGGGCAAACAACGGATGTGGAGGGCACAGAGTATTGGAAGAGTTACTGGGAGTACTGAATCCAGTTTTTATAATGCTTTCGTATTCTCGTTTCCCCATACATGTGCTTGGTAGAAGATATGAAGATACCCTGAAGCAAAGAGAGGACTGAGAAGTCCCAGAGAAATACTTGGGGGTATATATTTGCATCGGAATTTGCAGCGATAGCCAGGCTGAATTGAGGGCGTTGAATAGTTCTTTTATCACCTCGAAAATCGTCCAGGAATGCAGAAACTGTTTGAACTCTATCTCTATATTCAATACGGTGGACTACTCTGGATACCTGGTTACTGTGGCGTAGAAGGAAATGAAATCTCGAGTGCTTTAGCGAAAGAGGCGTCAATCTCGCAATTGGAGTACCAGTAGCATTGGCTATGGCTATTTTCAAAACCGGGAACAAGCTTCTCATAATGACAGGTGGCAGAGCTTAAATGATGCTAGACACGCGGAACTTTTCCTGCCAAAACCAAACACCCGTACCGCAAAATTTATTCTGTCGAAACAAACAGTAATTCATCAGGTGGGCATATGTTCAGAATAAAAATTATTCAATGTGATAGGTGTGCTTTCTATAATAAGGAATTGGAATCCATGGAGCATTTCCCGCCTATGGACGCATCAGACATCAGATGTTTGATGCCGATGTTCTCCAGTTGCGACGGGTAGCATCACATCAACTAACGGATCCTGCGATACGTTAATGAATCCGGAATATTCCGTTAGATGGGGGTGGCGAGTACAACGCTATAGCTTCTCTCCCACCAGGGGTGCCTCGGTGTTGGTAAACTTCAATAATGTGACACCTAACACTAAAAATGATGATAATGGCGAGAAAATGATATCCTTTTTGGAAGAGTTTGAAGCTAGGCAGTCACCACCGGGGACACCTCAACCCCTCAGCGCGGTTAAGATTCGTCAAGGGAGTCGGAAGAGAGTATCTGCAGTCTCCGGGTCCAATACGCCATGGGCGAATGCAGAAGGCAAGAAACCGCCGCAGCATTTCTTTCACCTGGAGAACGCAGAAATCAACTCTGTAACTTCTTCAAGAAGAGGCGAGCTATCCAGGAAAATATACCGGTTCTGATAAGGAATATTAAGTTGCCGTACATTAGGACACCAGAGAAGAAAAACGTACAAGCATCTAGCGACAAAGTGATGCGAAAGGCACAGATGAAACCACTTGAAGAAAAGTAAGTTAGAAAGCGAGGCAATGGAGTGGAGTCCAAAGCAGTGAGTATTTTTATCTCAGGTAACGGGCAAGAAGAAAATGCTTCTTCAAGGAAAAGAAATGTGTCCGCGTTGATAATTTCTCGATTGCGAGTGTTGGCAAAAGCGCAGAAAATTTGCAGCTAAGCAACAGAAAACCCTTTTGAAAATCATCATCATCATCACCATCAACGGCGCAACAACCGCTATCCGGTCTAGGGCTGCCTTAATAAGGAACTCCAGACATCCCGCTTTTGCGCCGAAGCATATCCCTAAAAGCTGTCTAGCGTCCTGGCATACGCCATCGCCCCATCTCAGGCAGGGTCTGCCTTGTCTTTTTTTCCTTATAGACTTTCCGAGGGGGATCATCCTCATTCATACGGATTAAGTGACCCGCCGTGACTTTATCTAAAACCGGACGGTCATGCTATCGCGCCCAAGAGTTCGCAATTCTTCTTGCTAAGAACCCAAGTCTCCGAGGAATACATGAGGCCTGGCAAGATTATTGTCTTGTACAGTAAGAGCTTTGAGTCTATGATGAGACATTTCGAGCGGAACAGTTTTTGTAAGCTGAAATAGGCTCTGTTGACTGTCAACAACCGTGCGCGGATTTCATCACCGTAGTTGTTATCGGTTGTGATTTTCGACCCTAGTGATATATAAATGACTCCTTTCGTTCATCGAGCTAACAGGTGTTCTATGGTTGTTATTCAAACTTAGGAAGAGAAATGGTGCGCCGTGGTGACGCTAGACCTCAGGGATGCCATTAATTCGGCCAACTGAGACTGGACTAGGGGCACTTTGCCTAAGTCGGTGTCCTTCGCCAATTAGCCCGATTAATCGCGAGTTACCTCTCGGAGAAGCTAAATTAGTATCATGTGGAGTATGGACCGGAAGAGTACATTGCAGCAGTTTCACCTTCTTGTTATGGAACATCATGTATGATGGAAAGCTGAATGCAAGAAATTTGCACAAAAGCGACAACTTTGACTTATTATAACTCTGTTAGTAATAGTGGGATTTTCACCAAACTTGGTAGTAGTATGCTCTAATAACTTATATTACTGCAAAAGTTGATTATTCAAGAATAAACTGAATAATATGCTATTATTAACTTTATTTAAAGAGGTATCGGTATGGCTAGTATTTCGAGGCTTAGATAGCTCGTGGAGCAGATATGTAGGTTGGATAGTTTCCGAGAACGGGTCATTGAAGTAACTGACCCTTTTCGGACCCTCGCACTCCTGCCCTTTGCAACCAACTAATATCGGTTTAGTAAAGCACTAATTGAGACTTTTAATTTCATACCCTACACGACTATACTCGGTGGAAAAAATTGTACAACTCCCTTTTGCTTATTAGGTCTCATAATAGAATACTGTCTAAAATAATGTTCGACTTTAAAATCCTTTTGAGTCTCTTACGAATGACGAATTATATTTCGATATCAAACCGGAGGTGCTACAAAATTTCTGCGGAAAGGAAGATGCTGAAATTCGGATGAGATGAAATCCAGCAAATAAAAGTTTTTAACTGGTGGCATCTTCGTGGTTTGCAATGAAAGGGTATGCAGACAATTTGGGACTTCTCTTGTGTAAAACGAAAAGCTTGGAATATTCTTAAATTAAAATTAAAATAGATATGCCTAGCTCGGGACTGGATATCTCTCTTTGGAAGCTGGCGGGAGAACGCCAGAAGCAATTAAAGGGCTACTTCCTAGAATAAGACAACCGAATCTCACTTTACCAAGTCATCGAACTGTTGAACCACTACGAGAAGACCGCGCTACCACTTCCCTTCCGCTATGATACAAACAAAGCAGCGACACCAATCAAGAGGGTACCTTCGTGAATGTTTCCCTCAAAATATAATAGCTTAAAAGTATACAATATTGGAAACACCCCGAAATTCATGATTATTATCATGGAAAGGACCCCGGACATAAGTTTAGCAAATAATTTTTTGAACTGGCCACTCGGGAACTGGAGGATGTCGGAGCAATAGTCTAGGCTGGATCACAGAATAACAAGATTTGTCAATAGAGCAACTTTGAAATGTAGATAATAATAAGAAATTTTAGGAGAACAGATTAGGATTCCTATGTGAAGCATCTAGGTGATAGCATGGCACACTTAGAACTGAAACGGGGGATAATGGTGAAAGATAGTATCAACCGAGTCATTACTAACGTGTATGAGGCCAACTGTTCGGTTAAGATAGTCACATTATCAACTTAATAAAAATGATAGCGATGGTACGAACACTTTCCAACCGAGTGAAACAAACGGGGGAGTAGCCTAGTTACAAAAACTCACTGACGACGTACGATAACAAAGTGAAATAGTACCAGAAAATTCTGTGGAGGTATAGTTGCATCAAGACAAGGTTGTAGTCAAAGATATTATTCTTCTCTTTCATTGTCTGAAAGAGGAAGATCGGACATTTTATGTGGAGGAACTCATTTCCCGTAATCCTATATTATGAGGGAAGACTGTTATATTCTGTCTGATATGAATTACCGACTGAAGGGAAAAAGAGAAAAATTGGGGAATATCAAAGGGGCATGCTCAGAAGTTACAGAAAGATGCGTAATTTTAAACCACTGAAATCACCTAGAGTGGATAGCATTTTCTCATTTTAGGCACCCGGCAAAGAACGGTAAGGGGGTAATACTCTCTTGGAACAAATACCAAGGGTATCATCACCATTAACGGCGCAACAATGGTTATCCGATTAAGGCCTGCATTAATAAGGAACTCCAGACATCCCAGGTTTACGCCGAGGTCCACCAATTCGATATCCTAAAAGCGGTCTGGCGTCCTGGCCTACGCCATCATTTCATCTCAGGCAGGGTCTGCTCGTCTTCTTTTTCTACCGTAGATATTGCCCTTATAGACTTTCCGGGCTGAATCATCCTCATCCATACGGATTAGGTGACCCGCCCGCCGCAATCTATTGAGCCGGATTTTATCCACAACCATCATCGTTATGTAAACTACGGAATCGTCCATCCTCATGTAGGTGCCAAAAATTCTTCGGAGGATTCATCAGTCAAACGATTAAGCAATTTTCTTGCTAAGAACTCAAGTTTCCGAGGAATACATAAGAACTGGCAAGATCATTGTCTTGTACAGAAGGAGGCATAGAGGCAGGTTATAGTGATTTTCATTTCAAAGACGGATCTCAAGGATCCTTTCGTACACTACAATGTTAGCAACATTTATGCGGATGTAGTTCACATCCCAATGGTTTCTGAAAGGGATGAAATCTACATGAACTTCCAGCCATCTGTAGATAATACTGGCTTACTACCTGTGATAAATTATGAAAATGTGATTTTCTTACAGCAAAACTCAGAAGAGCAAGCTTAGCAAATTGAGAGCCATTTTACTACATGGCATGGAAGTTAAGCAGAAAACTGATGTCAAATATTTGGGAGTTATATAAAACCAAGTTCTGCACTGGAAGACGTAAATTGTGTCTATATGTAGGAAAGGATTTAATGATTTGCATACCTATAGCAATGAAGAAATGGGGAAGTGCTGAGGAAATACTACGCTGGATAGAGTACAGTATACTTCAATAGCAAGGCAAATAAATACACGGATGGACCCAAACTCGGCACAACTCCTGTAAGGCCCAACTTTATGCTTGAGTGGAAGGGACCCTGCCCGTGATAAGGACGCAATCATAACCACTACGAAATTCCCATAAGGCAGCCAACAGCAAATATTCGGATAGGGGCCACATCCTTCAAGAATTCCATTGGAATGTATGCCCTCGGAGTGCCATCCCGGTTTGGATGGTACCAGAATACCTCCGGTGAGACCTCAGATTACGCCAGACTTGGGTCTGATCGCCCTCCTCGGATTTATTGGAATCGTCTTGATCAGGAGAGCACCATGCCGACTGGGAGACCATTACAGTGTCCTACGGCTTAAATTAATAAATGGTTGCTTGTTTACACCGGGCTCTACACAACAGACCATGCGGGCGCCGGGAGCATTGCTCCATAGAAAACGTATTTCGTAGCAATGGGTCAGCCTACCAGTATATATCATAGGGAAATATTATATACGTCATGGATAGATGTGCCCACTTTAATCCCTGGCAGAATATGGCCCAGAATTCTTCTTAGGAATTGAAAAATAGTTGATGGTCATCGCAATAAGTGGAGCTATACTGGTCGAACTCACGAGGAATGCAACAGGCCAGGGTGCTAATTGGAAGATAGAAGATGAAGCCTTAGGATCATTGTGGAAATGCTCACGGGACACATCAAACTAAACTACTACCTGGGGAGGCTTGGAATATATAAGAACATTATCTGCGGACTCTGTGGCCACTGCCACTTCAGCTTTCTAATCAACACGGATACCAGTCCCGTAAGCCAAATTCTCCACTAGTTATTGGCTTAGGCCAGAATACCACACCATTCTTATAATATGCTTTCCGCGTCTTCGGAATGCTCCTCCTGTATACGACATTGTAGATATATCCCCTTTTTACACTGTCGAAAGCCTTTTTGAAATGGTTCAAGAGTACCAAAATGATTCGAGAGGTCCAAATGTTAACAGTGTAGAAGGATTTTTGTCGATAAAGCCTTCCAGATATTCCTTGATGCTATTCGGGATTAGTGTTTCCTGTTCACTCCTTGGTAGAGCATAGTACATCCACACAGTTAGGTTGAGCTTTAGCTTCACTATTATCATACTTAACGCTGTGCAAGTGATAAGCTCACAGTGATGGGACAAACTCAAGCCGAACACAGACACCCATGGCGACAGGGAGCAACGATGTTTGGCGGCTGATGATCTACCCCTCAATTCTTGCACCTTCAGAATATTAGCTAATATCTAAACGAGAGCAGTGAACTTTTTCGTAATCTAAACGATCATCCCTTTCTTTCAATCATTGGGAAAGATCTCCGATTCTAAGCATTTACGAATAAATGGAAGTAACCACTCAGGAGAGCCTGGAGAAACTCCATGGAAAAGTTCCAGATAGATCGCCAAGGTGGAGCACATTGATGGCAAACATACAAAATGTCGCTTTTGCTTAGAGGAGCAGTTTGTATTCGCATGTTACCATGGCTTGCCATATAATCTACAACAGATACAAATTAAGTGGATATTACATGATTTAAAATTTTGTAGAAGTGCTCCCTCCACCTCTTCTCCTGCTCATTATCATAGATGAAAAACCTACCATTAGTGTCTCCCGTAGGAGCATCGAGAGGTTTACGATCGCCTTCGAGCTCTTTCGTGATGCGGTATACGGTGCCAAAATCTTTAGTAAGGATGTCAGGAGATTTTAATCGAAGCTGATAAGAAAGCCTTGCCAGAAGTGATACGTAGTCAGCAGACTGAAGCGGACAAACTTACTCCAGCTAGTTTATCCGCTGCTTTCAAGAAGAAGAAAATAATTTTACGAAATTTTCGTATGTTCGTTGAGGATAAATAGATTTCATCGAACTCTATAGGGTAGATGTAGTTTTCTTTTCAGTAACAGTGTACAGCTTTCAATTATAACATTTTTCACTGGACTCCACACGATTGCCGTTGTTAGTACAGATGTCAGTACTTTTTCTAACCTCTTCTTTTTACTCGTCCAATTTATTTTGCTTTAATGAGAAATTATTCTCCTATCGACAGTCCATTCTACTTTTGAGACCCTAGCGCATGACCCATACTGTACTCATGTGTGTGGTATGAGGCGTAATGAGAAAAAAATTGGAAAACAAAATGAAAAACACTAAATTTAAATGGCTAATAAATCATTCTGGCAGGCACAATGGAAGTAAAAATCTAAACTGTACTGGCCAATTGTATGAATCGATAGATACAAAATATCTGCATTCTTTCAAAGTTCACACACAAAAACGGTGGAGATGAAATCAGAGGCTGAAAGGCTCAAGTGGTACCCTTTCTTCGAAGAGGCGAGACTCTGGTCTGGATCTTATTTCATTGTGGTTCCATTACGCGTCATATTCAATCTTCCCGGCGTGTGATCTGTTATTAGCTGATTTAAAAGTGTAAAAGCCTAACAATGGCCAACTGTAATAGGAGCAACACCAGCTCAACACCAGCATTTTAAAATGTGGTACCCAATCTACGATAAAATGCTGAAAAGTATCGAGCGATGTACAAATTGATTCCCGAAAATGGTAATCTAATTGGTTTGTAATAGATTATGGAGTGGAAAAAAGGCAACTGAAATTGGAATTGTGAGGAAGACCAGCAGACGAGACCTGCCGGGGAAAAAACACCTACTGTGCCTTAGAAGATGCCTCGTTAATCCAAATTCGGATGTAGCGATCATGACTCAGATCATTTTTATTGTCCCACAATGGATTCACTTTAAGTGCTACAAATCATTACTAGGTGAGGTAGAGGAAAGGCGGGTTTGGGCCGATTTGGGATATCTGAGGGTTTCTACTTGGCCTTGGGTATCTCTCTGGTGTAGATATGTTCAATTTTTGGATCTTGAAATTTATCTTTCCTTACGAAATGAGCGCTGGACATCACCGCCTCCCGTAACGCCATTACCTAACAATAGGACCAACTGGCCACACTACAATAATAACGCGATATTTTTTAATAGTAACTGGACCAGCATTTTCTTAAGTGCTTTCTATTCGTCGTAGATTAAAATATTCAATTACCGATGTTCAAGTCGATCATTATGAGTAATTTTCTGTAGCATTTTATCCAAATTCTCGTGATTCGGTTCCATTCTTCCTCAATTTCAATCGACACTTACATACCTACACTTCTTGTTCTCATTCTTTTATGGTTCGATTTTTTAAGAGTTTCTAGGGCACGAAGATGGATAATGATTTGGTGCTGGTGGCGTCGAAGGCGGTTCGACGGATGAGCCGCATTATCGATGGAAAAGATGACTGCTCTATGGCTGCGATAATCGTTTTCGGTATTATGATCACCACTTATCTGCCTTTGTTTCGGTGGGAAAATCAGTTGGGAAAGGAAGTGAACTTCTTGCATAGGTGAGCCGACACACATGCATAATGGCTAGCGCTGATGGATCATCCGAATCGATCTAAATTATTTTTAATATTTGCAATGAGTGGATGGAATACATTAACGATCTGCGAAAATTCGGTATGTTTGATGCCTAGAAAGCAACATTTTTGAGGGCTTTGCTCTTGGACAGCTCGAAATAGTCCACTCTCAAATTAGTATGGGAAATAAAGGTGTCAGGAATTTCAGTTTATCATATCTATAGGGGACAAAATATGTTGTACCGCTAAGGAACGTAATTTGCGTTACTCAAATAGATCTAATATCTGCTACTACACCCAGCGAAAGAATTATATGTGCAAAAATATATTTGGTATGATTTCTTTTTATAATAATTGTTATTATTCATTGAGTACGCAGATAACTTCGTGTATGTGTGTAGTTTCTTAACAAAAACCTGCGGCGGCGTGTGTCTGTTGAAGGAAATATTTATATGTGCATTTCAATAGCGATAGTGTTTTGAAGCGCGCAGTGTGAAAGTAATTACGTTTTGTGAGTATTTTAATCAGTAAGGAAATTCAAGAAGAAGGTAAATTTATATTTATAGATTAAAATAGTTATTTTTCGAACAGAAAAATTTTTTTTAAAGCACTATGCCACGTGGAACCACTCTGACGGAAAATGAGCGTGGGATCGTAATTGGTCTTCATGAATCTGGTATGAAAATTGGGGAAATTGCTGCAAGAGTTAATCGCCATCGGAATACGATTAGAAACTTTCTGGACGACTCTGAAAATTATGCCAAAATCAAGCGAAGTGGAAGAAAACCCATGGTTTGTGATAGGACCAAACGGGAAATCGGTCGCCTAGCTGTGTTCAAAAACATGAGTGCTGGACAAATTAAAGCAGAACTGGATCTGCAAGTGACTAGGCGTCGTATTCAACAAATTTTACATGAAAGCAGTAACATTCGATATGAAAACCGCAGTGCCAAACCCAGACTCTTCCCTCACCATAAGAAGGCACGTCTCCAGTTCGCTGAAAAATATAAATTTTGGCGCGAAGAGTGGCGAAATGTCATCTTCAGCGATGAGAAAAAGTTTAATCTGGATGGACCAGATGGTTCCCAAAAGTATTGGCGAGATTCCAGACAACCACGACAGACGCGCTACTCTCGCAATTTCAGCGGCGGATCTCTGATGGTATGGGCAGGTTTCGGGTACCATGGAAAGACACCAATTTGCTTTATTTCGCATAAAGTCAACGCGCAGATGTACGTGGAACTCCTTAACGATGTATTGTTAGACTTTGCTGAAGATATTTATGGTGAGTCCTGGACTTTTCAGCAGGACAACGCTTAAATACATTCTGCTAAGTTTACAAAGCAATTCTTTGCTTCCAAAAATGTGCCTTTATTGGAGTGGCCTGCTGTCAGTCCAGACTTAAATCCAGTGGAGAATTTGTGGAGTATTCTTTCTCAGCAAGTCTATAAAAATGGCCGCCAATTTGACACCCTCAAGGACCTCAAAGAAGCTATCAAGGAAGAATGGGCCAAAATCGACGATTCTACGCTCCATTCCTTAATTAATTCTACGCCATTTAGATTAAGTCAAGTGGTTTATAATAATGGAGACCATACTAAATACTAAAATATCAATTCTTGTTTTTATAGCTTATCTTTCTTATTTTTTTTATAATCTAATTTACTTTTGCACATATAAATATTTCCTTCGGAGCTAAATTTTTTCACTTTATATTGACTAAAAGAGCCAACAGAATAAAAAGGGCAATCTATTTTTTGTATTCTTATATTAAACCTGTTTCAATAAAAATATAAACAAAATCAAATAAAACCACTTTTGTTATCAATTTCAAAATAATTGTTTGCACATATAATTATTTCGCTGGGTGTAATACTACCCCTTGCTGTGATCAGTAATTCATTTCATTTTGGTTTGATTGGATTAGTTTACTGGACAGAATTGAAAAAATAGTTGCCACCATAGTTGCTTTTTCGAAGCCGCACAAGCTTTCCAAATTTCTTTCGAATACAATTTACGATGCAATTTACTCCGTTCTATGTATTTTTCTTGGAACTCAAGCATTCTAGGAACGAGTGTTTCTGCCTGTATGGAAACATCCCTAACATGAGCTTGCTAACGAATCTCGATTTCGAAAAACTAGGTACCCCGGATTTTCGAAGTGCTAAAGATTAGCACCATAAACGGTCGAAGGTCATTTGGAAGAGGAGACAAGACACTATAGTCGGAATTTCCATACAACTCCTAGGCGACTCAGGGAGTAGATGGGGGTAAAATGTATTGGAACTAATTTACTTCGGTAGAATTGCGAAAGCCAAGGCAACTCATCATCATCATCAACGGCGCAACAACCGGTATCCAGTCTAGGCCTGCCTTAATAAGGAACTCCAGACATCCCGGTTTTGCGCCGAGGTCCACCAATTCGATATCCCTAAAAGCTTTACCGACGCCTTCGTTCCATCTCAGGCAGGGTCTACCTCGTCTTCTTTTTCTACCATAGATATTGCCCTTATAGACTTTCTGGGCGGGATCATCCTCAGCCATACGGATTAAGTGACCGCCCACCGTAACCTATTGAGCCGGATTTTATCCACAACCGGACGGTCATGGTATTGCTCATAGATTTCGTAGTTATATAGACTACGGAGTCGTCCATCATCATGTAGGACTGGCAAGATGATTGACTTGCACAATAAGAGCTTTGACCTTATATTGAGAGCGAGCGGAACAGTTTTTTAAGCTGAAAAAGGCTCTGTTGACTGACAACAACCGTGCGCGGATTTAATCATCGTAGCTGTTATCGGCTGTGATTTTCGACCCTAGACAGGGAGAAATTATCAACGGTCTCAACGTTGTATTCTCCTAACCTTATTCTTTCTCTCTGACCAGTGCGGTTACATATTGTTGGTTGGTTGGTTTTCGGTGCTGACGTCGCCACCATATATTTTGTTTTGCCTTCGTTGATGTCCAGCCCAAGATCTCGGGCGGCCTGCTCAATTTGGATGAAGGCAGTTTGTACATCTCGAGTCGTTCTTCCCATGATGTCGAGACCGTCAGCATAATCCAGTAATTGGGTGCACTTAAAGAGGATCGTACCTCTTGCATTTACCTCAGCATCGCGGATGACTTTCTCGAGGGCCAGGTTAAAGAAGACGCATGATAGGGCATCCCCTTGTCGTAGACCATTGTTGATGTTGAATGGTTTTGAGAGTGATTCTGTTGCTTTTATCTCTCGCACATTCGTTAGGGTCAGCCTAGTCACTCTTATACATTTGGTCGGGATACCGAATTCTCTCATGGCCGTGTACAGTTTTACCCTGGCTGTACTATCATAGGCGGCTTTAAAGTCGATGAATAGATGGTGCAACCGTTGTCCATATTCCAACAGTTTTTCCATCGCTTGCCGCAGAGAGAAAATCTGATCTGTTGCTGATTTGCCTGGAGTGAAGCCTCTTTGGTATGGGCCAACGATGTTCTGGGGGTATGGGGCTGTCCGGCCTAGCAAGATAGAGGAGAATATCTTATAAATGTACTCAGAAGCGTGATACCCCTATAATTGCTGCGCTGTGTTTGTTGTTTTATGTATGAGGCACATAATGCCTCGTTGCCAATCGGCAGGCATTGATTCGCTGTCCCATACCTTGAGCACAAGTTGATGAACCGCTTGGTGTAACTGGTCGCCTCAATATTTAACTAATTCGGCTGTAATTCCATCGGCTCCTGGCAACTTATGATTTTTTAGCTGATGAATTGCACGGACTGTTTCTCCTATACTTGGTGGTGGCAGTATTTGTCAGACATCTTCAGTTGGCGGGACCTCCAACTTGCCGATGTTCTGGTTGTTCAGTAGTTCATCAAAAGTACTCAACCCATCGCTCTAATATGTCCATTCTGTCGGAAATCAGATTTCCCTCTTTGTCTCGGCAGGATGACCATCGTGGTGTATAAAGCTTCATCCTGCTGATTTGTTGGTGAAACTTGCGCCCAGGCTTCCTTTTTCCGTCTGTGAAGTCGCTTCTCCACTCGACGGAGTTCGTGATAAGTCTCTGCGCGTGCCCGCGTTCTTTGAAAATGCAACATTACTCGGTATGTGGCATTCTTCCGTTCCATTGCTAGCTTACATTATCGTCAAATCATCCGTTCCGCCTTTTTTTGCAATAACGTTCTTCAAGTGGTTGTGAAGGTCATGTATTGATGCTTCATCTCCAGGAGATCTGTTGACTGCGGTTATTGTGGCATCCATTTCCCTCTTATAGGTGTCGCGGAGGGCTGTGTTGTGGATGGCTTCAGTATTCACTCTCACATGATTGTCAGAGGGGATTGTAGATGGTGGCGTAATTCGAGCTCGGAGCTCCGTGCTAACGAGATAGTTTTGCGAGCCTATATTGGCCCCGCTATATGTTCTGACATTCATCAAGGCTGAGAGATGGCGGTGTCCAATCAGCACTTGGTCAATTTGGTTGAAAGTAGTCCCGTCTGGAGAGGCCCACTTATGTTTGTGGACCGCTTTCCGCGCAAACCAGGTACTTCCAACAACCATTTCGTGTGATACTGCTAACTGGATAATACAGAATCCGTATGTAAGCTATGGGAGCCGACGTATCGCCTGAATACGGGCTCCGTCCCTACTTGGCTGTTAAAATCTCCAAGATTCGCTTATATTTTCAAAACCAATAACAGCAGGTTTAGTTTTTTGGCTGACTAAGAAACCTACTCCGAGCACATGATTTACTGGATGGCCGCTGTAAAGCAAGAAACCAGTCCCCGTGCTTGGAAAAAGTGTCGCGACTTGAGAAGACCAAAAAATAATATAGTGCCGTCAGTTCAGGGCATGTTTCAAGTGATGACGGCGAAGAAGTGTCGAAAGAATAACAATAATCTGGTTCCTGAAGAAATAGAGTCGGAATGGAGTCTACCGCAAGTCAGGTGAAGCCTGTAAATATCCGGAGTCTGCACGACATCCACCTGGAAGTCGATTAACTACCCGACAACAGCGCCACAGGAGCAAATGCCCAGTGCCGCAGCCCCAACCAAACCTGCCACCAAACAGCAAGCCCCAATGTTATTTAAGCAAAAATAACAATCACAGCAGGCACCTTGGAGGATTCCTCCAATTGTTTGGTTGAACCGCCTGCGAATTTTGCGGCTACGGAAAGCTCCACTACAAATTCTGTCAGCAAAGACTCCTGGTTAAGAAATTAAGAAGTTCTAATCAATCATCAAAGACTCCTCAAGAACAAAGAGAGTAACCAAAAAGCTACTCATCGAGAACCAAATGAAATTTTTCTCCTATACTCTCCCCGTTGAGAAAACCACATGCCTTATTATCCGTGACTTAGATCATACTTACTCGGCACAGGAGGTCTCTGAGGACCTGAAGGCTCATAGCATTTCCAGTGCGCTTTCCGTTAAATCTTCCGTCACAACAAAAGCGATAATAGGGGACTATAGAATGAGCCTATAGCTAGTCACCTTTGACGCATTCTTCGAGATCGATGATTTTACCCCAATTAAGACGATAAACCGGACTTTAATTCGTTTTGAGCGGATTCTGAACAAAAAGTGAGTCGACCATACGACGCAGGACTGTCACTTCCAATCGCTGGGTCAAATGTGGCAGCGCACATGCACACGAAAGTCCCAAAGGCGTGAACTGCGGAGCAAGTAAGCAACCGGCCAACCACCGCAAGTGCCCTAACTATACCAAAATTATGGCGCGGGGAACGTGTAAAGGCTCCTCCATCCCGGAATAACACAATCCAACTGAACAAATCAAGCATGATCTCCATCAGCTCACCGAGAACTCCACGCAGTTTATGATAATGTCCAACACAATGATCAATCTTCTGGCATCTAAATATAAATGTTAGAATCATTGAGTTGATAATCAATTCTGCAGTCAGCCGGTATGGTGAACACTACCTGAAATAGTTCTCCTGTATGAAATCAGGCTGCACTACTTTCCAACCTCGTTCAACTTGAAAATCGTGGTTCCACGCCTTGGGAGGAGACTTAAAGGCCAGACACACTTCCTATGGAAACAACGATGTAGTCAGTTATACCGCTGGCTGACATCAAATCTACTGCGAGGAGCATGTACCATTTTAGGCCAGTACTCCCTGCTTAAAACATAAAGAAGTACCATTCGTACCTACACATTAAATATATTGCAGCGTGCAGTGTCGTTAGACTACGTGAGTCCGGATTCTGGGCAGCGAAGTCCCACGGTCACATGCAACATCCTAGATGAAATACCTGGGGAAATCTGGGCATCCCCCACGGACTCTGTCACACGCAAGCTGAACTTCAAGAGAAACTTTGCTGTGGACCTTCCAACCAGGGCAAAGTGGAAGATCGGCGCCGTTTTGCAAGATTATGATACAGTATTTTTATGGACGGTTCAAGGATAGCAAGGCTTTGCTATTGGCAATCCCTTGACGAATACAGTCGGTGTTCCGCTGGCGGCTGTCGGGGGCCGGGCCTACTCGCACTTCCTAGCAGCCGCGGGCCTGACATGGCGAAGGCTTACAAGCGGTGCCAAATCAAGGAGAACTTGGCCCGCTTATAACATAGCCCGATCACGAGAGCTCCTGTGCCAGACGCGTACAAATGCATTCAAGATTACAGCGATCTGCACGGGGCACTGGCCCATAGGGGACCATGCCGCTAGGCTCGGCATACCCTACAATTGGCACTACCAAAGCTGGGGAGAAGGAAGGGAAACTCTCATGCACTTTCTCTGCGATTGTCCAGCTCCGGGCAGTCTGCCCAGCTCTGGGCGGTCAGGCTGCGGAAACGGGGTAAACCATTCTTTGGGGACCTCAGAGAGATTTCTAGCTGCAGGGTGGGAGAGCTGCTTTCCTTCGTAAATGCTACGAGCTGGCCCTGAAAATCCGAGCCTGCTGGACTCTGCTTCCCTGCTCCCATAACAACAGTCACGATCTTAGGAGTTTGTGGCATCAAAACGGCGCACCAAAGCGCTAATGGGGCTCCTCGAAGCGGCCACTGATACCTAGCCTACCTACCCTTGAATATTAGTAACTTATTTTCTAAGCTAAGAAAATTTTTTTGATGTATTGACGAATGTAAGCAGTTTTAAAACGCGAATCTTTCTAATGCATTATTTAATGTATTCATTGTGTAAGATTATCTGATCCCGTGTCATTTCTTAGCAGTTAACCGAGTTGGTCCAGCATATCTGCTCCTGGAGTATGATAAGATATTTTTCTAGAGGAGTTTGGAGGTTTCCTTTGACACTTCTGATTTCTAGTGAAAAATATGGCTTGGCTTTTACTAGTGCTGATTTTATTTTCGGGTTGTTGAAATATTTTTCCAGTAACTCAACATGATTTTTTAGTTCTATTTGGATTTTTGCAGCGGATGCATTAGAGCATTTTTTCCGGTTTTAACTAGTTTCTCGAACATCTTTGAAACAGCGTTAAGAATATTAATAGTCTTTAGTTTCCTGCAGCACAATGTGATCTGGCAGTTTTTGCGATAGGCAGCGGTAGCACTAGTTCTCTTCTCTGGGGTATAGCAAGGCTTACCTTCATGTTTGATTACTGGGACTGCAGATGAGCTTTGTGCTTTTTCTTAAGGAAATACTAATTCTTCCCCGAGTTGTTAATTTCCTGTGACAACTGATATTCCGGGAAATTTGAATGGTTTATTTATTTCAATCCTCTCAATCCTCCCTTTTTTACAACTCCAATTTCAATGCCGAGAATTCAAACCACCCATCATAATACATGTGTGACCAATATTAGTTATCATAAAATACCATATTTAAATCTTTTCAGAAAGTTTTCTATATGTATCTTCAGTTGCGAAATTATACTTTACTCCGTCTTAATCAGTAGAGCTACCTACACTTCCCCCTCGGAATACAAAGAAACCTTGCCCACGGTTTTGATTATCTCTGTAATAATAATTATCTGAAAAAAAAAAATTGTAGATGAAATTACATAAAAGATTTCCTTTCTTTCCGCTCAGCTCGACCAGCATTCAACAGGAGGACATTCAGTTTGCTAGTGACTGGCGTACTTAATCGCAGAGTGACGATCGCATTTAATCGATCTTCTTTTGTTCTATAGATTTCTAAATGCGTGCCAAGCTCTGGGTACGGCTAGCGGTGGGTCGCAAATGAAGGATTAAAATTTGAGCTCACATTTCATGTAGGCAACTCTACTGGGGCAGGAAAATCGTCGGAGTTAAATTGGGGTTCCGGATTTGGCTGGTGTTTGATCGGAGACTTTCTATTCGCGATTCTCCTCTTCAGCCTCAAGTATTCTATGCGATTCGGCCAAGATGGATTTATTAGCTTCGTTTAAACGTAGAATTTACGTAAAATTCTTATAGCAGAGTTTCGTGTTTGTCGTCACAATTTCCTCACCCTCACACAACATCACAGCCGTTTAGGCCATGGTCAAAAATTTAGAAATAGGAGCACTTCGACATTGAGAACTTTCCTTTATCAAAATATCAAAATATTCGCAAGCATTCACAAACTTTTGGACGTCTCAAAACTCTATGCATGTTGAGAATAAGGTACCACGAAATCTCAAAATTTATCCAACCAATTTCTGGAACATTTTAATTACGGTTCGAAAATAAACGCTAATTAGGTGCCAAACATTGACCTTTCTACATTTTTTGATAGTCCTAGTTAAAGGACTAAATGGTATTCTACAAATTAAAATTCCCGCCAAAGACAAAGATATCGATGATCTCAATGTGACTATTCAGAATTTTCTTCCAAAAGAGTTGTTTTCTTACAAATCAATTGACACAATTGCAAACCAGGACCACATCACCATCAACAATTAGAAGTATTGCCCTTATAGACTTTCCGGGCTGGATCATCCTCATCTATGCGGATTAAGTGACCCCTCCACCGTAATCTATTGAGCCGGATTTTATCTACAACCGGACGGTCATGGTATTGCTCATAGATTTCGTCGTTATGTAGGCTAAGGAATCGTCCATCTTCAGGCCGAAAATTCTTCGGAGGATTCTTCTCTCAAACGCGGCCAAGAGTTCGCAATTCTTCTTGCTAAGAACCCAAGTCTCCAAGGAATATATGAGGAGTGACAAGATCATTGTCTTGTACAGTAGGAGCTTTGACCCTATGGTGAGAGCAAGGGGAACAGTTTTTGTAAGCTGAAATAGGCTCTGTTGGCTGACAACAACCGTGCGCGGATTTCATCATCGTAGCTCTTATCGGTTGTGATTTTCGACCCTAGATAGGAGAAATTATCAACGCTCTCAAAGTTGTATTCTGCTATCCTTATTCTTCCCGTTTGACCAGTGTGATTCGATGTTGTTGATTGGCTATTTTTAAGGTTTTGTTTGTAAAACAAACCTTATTAAAATCGGTTTACTGTCTGTCTGTCTGTCCGTCTGTCTGTCTGTCTGTCTGTCTGTCTGTCTGTCTGTCCGTCACACGCATTTTTCTCGGAGATGGTTGTAGCGATTGGCACCAAATTTGGTAGAAAGGTGGGAACTGTGAACGCTCACGCATGTAGTGAGTTACATCCTTTTACGACGAATTTAAGGGGGGGTCCCCATACATGCAAAGGGAGAGTGTAAATTTTTTTTTCATCAAATATAGTCATGTGGGGTATCAAATTAAAGGTCTCGATTAGTACTTTTCGAAGCCAGGCTTAGTTTTGACATTTGTTGAAAAGGTCGGGGGTGCGAGGGGTTGAAATTGGTCATTTTTTTAACGAACCCATTCTCAGAAACTACCCCACCGAAAAATCTGAAAAAAATCAGGGGGCTGTCACTATATGGTGCCTAGGCTCCGAAATACCCTCCATACCAATACCTGCTCAAATAAACTTAATAATAGTACATTACTGTAATTTTTAGTAATTGGCAGGAAAACCCCCCTTAAGTTCACTCTAGAATCACAAAATTTTGCAACAATATAGACTACAGCATAGAGCATAATCCTGTCAAGTTTGGTGAAAATCGCACTATTACTAACAAAGTAATACAAGGTCAAACTGTCGCTTCTCTGCAAATTCGAGACTATGAATGTCAATATCACTTGAAAGTGGCTATTTTCACATAATATATGCATATTTTACGTGCTGCATGCTAATGGGACAAATGCACACCCAAATCTCTTTATAAAAGAAAAACACAAAACCTTTCATACCTGAAGCGTCTAGCTTCCGGTTTCCCGACTTGTTTGGTGTTGACATTGCCACCATATATTTTGTCTTGCCTTCATTGATGTGCAGCTCAAGATCTCGCGCCGATAGCTTGATCTGGATGAAGGCGGTTTGTACGTCTCGTTCTTCCCATGATATCAATATCGTCAGTGTATGCCAGTAGCTGGGTTGACTTGGAGATAATGGTGCCTCTTGCATTTGCATCAGCATCGCGAATCACTTACTGCAGGGCCAAGTTCAAGAGGACGCATTATAGGGTATCCCCTTCTCTTAGACCGTTGTTAATGTTGAATTGTCTCGAGAGTGATCTGCTGCTTTTATCTAGTCTCGCACATTGGTCAGGGTCAGGCTAGACAGTCTTATCAATTTCGTCGAGATACCGAATTCCCGAATTCATGGCCTAGCTATGCTATCATAGGCAGCTTTAAAGTCTATGAAAAGATGATATAACTGATGTCCATATTCCAACAGTTTTCGCATCGCTTGTCGCAGCGACGAAATTTTCTCTGCTACTGATTTGCTTGGACTGAAGCCTCTTTGGTATGGGCCAATGATGTTTTGGGTGTAGGGAGCTATTCGGCTCTCCGAATAGCGGAGAGTATAGTATAGAAATATCGGTATTTGCAAGGCCAATAAATAACACTAGCGAATAGAAGAAGCAAGTTTTTATAATTTCAAATAATTTAATCGCTAGAAATACCGCGTAATTTTACTCAGACGAATAGAATTTGTATCTGCCGGTACTTCTGTAATATTTGCCAACTATCTAACATTTGATCCATCCAGAAAAACAGGATATTTCCCACTCCCTTGCGGATCAAGGCATTTTGTATCTCTGTGAAAGATAAATTATCAAATGCTCTTTCGAGATCCAAAAACGCACACAGCGCTATTTCTTTTGTTTCTATGATATCCGGTAGTACATCCGTCAGCTGATACGGAGCAGTTTTAGTTGACTATCCTGCCTGACTATCCTGCCCGATAAGCGTGTTGGCACTGATTACACCTTAATATAGTTATCTTCGACCTATTCCACTGTTTTGAGTACGAACGGTGTAACGCAAAAAGGAAAAGCATCCTTTTCACCCGCTTTCGGAATGAAGGCCATTTTTACCCGCCTCCATGCCCTTCGTATATATCCCAGGGTGAAGCCACCTCTTAGCACCCTCAGAAGAGACTCTCAGATGATTTCTAGGTCTCTGATTAGTACCGGGAAGATACCATCTACTCCAGATGATTTCAGTGGCTTAAAATTTCCCACTGCCCACCTTACCCCCAGCTGTCAACAAGGTCTTCGATAATTTCATGCCCCTCACTAGTGAGCATTTCCTCGGGAAATATTTATGGCTGTATGGCCAGTTGTCTGACCTACCCGGGTTCTCTGTCCTATTGGAGTCAGGTTTGAATTTTTTTGGAGCATTCCCCTCATGCGGGCTAATCTCTGCTGCTCCCCGCTTTCTTGGCTCCGATAAAGTTGGTTTAGGTCTTTCCTGAGCCTTAAGGGGCTCTTTTGGTTACCGGCTTTCCCTTAGACTCAGGTGTCATTTAGCACCTGAGCCACTGAGACCCTTCTCCTTCCTGACTGATATATTGATCTCAGACGTGCTTTTGCTTGTCTTTGTTGGTTGTTATCCTCTTAAATTTGATCAATTTATATATCTAGGAGGCGGGATTTTTACTGATGGTGGCACCGAACTGAATATGGCCCGACCGACTAATAACGCTATATCCGTGCGCACTGTGATCGAAAAGCGAAAGTGGTAGCAGGTGACAATTTCATTGCTGGCTGCGACATGTAGTGGAATCCACTCTTTCATGATAGCCTGCGAGTGGAACGCCCCAAGAGCACTAGACGAAGAACAGAGAGGGTGAGTGCGACCGTTTCGTGAAGTCGCGGGGTGGGGTGCTGAATAGCATTCTAGGTAACCACAAAAAATGACGCATGGGTGTGGCTGGTGCGCTATATCTCACCAAAGGCCGAATGGCAACTCTTGGCATCTACATAATTTTTTTTTAGGTTGGAGTAATGTCTTCTGAATAAGTAATTCAAGTTTCGAAAGATTTACTCGAGGAGTTGATTTTGAGGTATCGACTTCCCAAGCCCAACACATAGCTTCCGTAAACTGAATAGATTGAGGAAAATCAATGCTGTATACAACCTAATATTAAAGTGGAAATTTCATATAACCTTAAATTGAGAAAAATATGGTGCCCAATAGGAAAAAATGTTTTTCGAGTCTGCTCCCAATTGTATCGCCGACAACAAAGGCGAGCCCAAATCTATCTTTTCACCTGCGATTCACTGCTAACCATAACTCCAGAGTTTGGCATGCAATTAGAACTATGTAAAACAAATGACGATCGATTAGATGCGTTCGTCATTTTGCAATTAAGTAGGCCACCAACTGAAAAACTACATGTCCTGCTGTGGAATGCTCACAGTGGAATTTAAATTCATCTACGGATAAAAGATATTTTTTGCGATGGTTACGAATTGCAGCTTATCGTTCTGATGGATTTAATTCTGAAGAGAAAGTTTAGCTCTATTAGTTCAAGACGAAATGACGTATAATTTCCTAAACAGAAACTAAAGTTATAGGAACATTTTAATTGATATTGGAATGGATAATCAAGATTTGCTAGCGTTTATAGTGCCATATTTTTCAGGTAGAGATCGAACAGAAAGAGGAAATTACAATGCAACAACTAGTTTATCAAAGGAGATAATATTACATAGAACTTCAGGTTCCATTTTAGGCCTCCCTCAATAGAAGACTACAAGCATTTCAGTTTTTCGCTCAGATCCACCAATTCTGCATATTGGGCAATGCAGAAATTTTAAAGGACGCGGGTACGCCCAACCAGCGAACCAGCGATTCCAGAGGCAGAAGAAGGAAACCAAGGATACCAGGCGCGAAAAGTTAACTTTAACGTGCCCATTTTAATGTGCTGTTCAAGTAGCACCTAATAAGCTATTTTGTTAGGTCGGGAAATCGAATTGGTGGATCTGAGCGAAAAACTGTAATGACTGTAGTCTTCTATTGAGGCATGCCCAAACTGGAACCTGAAGTTCTATGTAATATTATTTCCTTACTGGTGAAAAGGTAGTATAGGTCCCAGGGCGAAACGTTGATTAGTACACATGATGGAGCATAAAACCTGGGAAATGCCTGCTGAACCAACACCAACAGCTCTACTACTACACCCTATCTCTACCTCCACGTGGTGACCGCTGGGAACCCTTTCCTAACGAAGAGCTGGAGAGGGAGAAGGATGAAGGCGAGCCTCCCGTGCCTAAAAACGGGACAAATTGTACCAACTGGTCCTTCAGGTTGGGGGTTGGGTAGGGCTGACAACGCTACATGGAAAGCAACATGTTACGAAGCCACAACAGGAGCCTCGGACTGGATGGATTACAACGATGACCTCGGCAACGACAGCGGAATAACGATTTGCGCATTTTCTCATGAAACGTGCGCCCCTTTTCAGAGATGAAGCTGATTAGCAGCTAGCCGATACCCTGTTCCAATATAGGGCTGATGTAACAGCGTTACAGGAAATGTGTTGGGCAGAGACCGGTTTCCTAGAGAAGAGCCATCCAGTAAACCATGCGCTCGGAGCAGGTTTCTTAGTCAGCCAAAAAATGAAACCTGCTGTTATCGGTTTTGAAAACACAAGCGAACGGCTATGCACTCTGCGCTTGCGAGGCAAGTTTAGAAATATAAGCCTCATTAACGTTCACGCCCCTACAAAGGAGACTGCAGAGTCGGAGAAGGATACCTTCTACGAGGCAGTAGAATGAACCCTCGAAGTCTGTCCCAGATATCATAACAAAATTATACTTGAGGATTTTAACAGCTAAGTAGGGAAGGAGCCCGTATTCAGGCGATACGTTGGCTCCCATAGCTTGCGCCAAAATACAAATGATAATGGACTACAATTAGCAGTGTCACACGAAATGCTTGTTGGAAGTACCTGGTTTGTATGGAAAGCGGCCCACAAACAAACGTGGGCCTCTAAAGATGGGACCACTTTCGACCAAATTGACTACGTTTTGCTCGAGCGCCGTAACCTCTTACCCCTGATGAATGTCAGAGCACATAGGGGGGCCAATATAGACTCTGATCACTATCTCGTTTGCATGGTGCTCCGAGCTCGAATAACAACACCACCCAGAATCCCCTCTGACAATCTGGTGAGAGTTAACACTGAAGCCATCCACAACACAGAGGGAAATGGATGCTGCAATAACCGCAGTCAACAGAGGACCTGGAGATGAAGCATCAACAAATGATCTTCACAACCACCTGAAGAATGTTATCATTGATACGGCCACAAAGATACTTGGCACCAGCGCAAAAGGAGTTGGAACGGCTGGTTTGACGATAAATGTAAGCCAGCAACGGAACGGGAGAACGCCACATACCGAGTAATGTTACATTCTCAAAGAACGCGGGCACGCGCAAAGACTTATCACGAACTCCGTCGAGCGGAAAAGCAACTTCACAGACGGAAAAAGGAAACCTGGCAAAACCAAAAAGTCTGTGAACCAGAAAAGTACAGGGAGCAACCCCATCAGGCGCGCAAGTTTTACCAAGAAGTCAGCAGGATGAAGTCTTATACACCTCGATGCTCACCCTGCCGAGACAAAGAGGGAAATCTGATTTCCGACAGAATGGGCATATTGGAGCGATGGGTTGAGCATTTTGATGAGCTACTGAACGGCCAGAACATCGGCGAATTGGAGGTCCCACCAACTGAAGATGACGGACAAATACTGCCACCACCAAGTTCAGGAGAAACAACTCATCGATTAAAAAATCATAAGTCGCCAGGAGCGATGTAATTACAGCCGAATTGCTTAAATATGGAGGCGACCAATTACACCAAGTGGTTCATCAACTTGTGCTCAAGGTACGGGACAGCGAATCAGTGCCTGACGATAGGCAACGAGGCATCATCTGTTTCATATATAAAAATGGAAATATCACACAGTGCAGCAATTATAGAGGTATCACGTTGCCGAGTACCATCTATATGATATTCTCCGTTATCTTGCTAGGCCGGATAGCCCCATACGCTCACAACATCATTGACCCATACCAAAGAGGTTTCAGTCCAGGCAAATAAGCGACAGATCAGATTTTCTCTCTGCGACAAGCGATGGAAAACCTGTTGGAATATGGACACCAGTTGCACCATCTACTCATCGAATTTAAAGCCGCCTATGATAGCATAGCCAGAGTAAAACTGTACACGCACAGGCTGACCCTGACCAATGTGCGAGGCCAGATAAAAGCAGCAGCAGCAGCAACGCTCTAAGACAACGGGATGCCCTACCATGCGTCCTCTTTAACCTGGCCCTCGAGAAAGTGATCCGTGATACTGAGGTAAATGCAAGACGTACCCTCTTTAAGTGCACCCAACTACTGGCCAATCCTGACGATATCGACATCATGGGAAGAACGAGACGTACAAACCGCCTTCATGCAGATCGAGCAGGCGGCGCGAGATCTTGGGCTGCACATCAATGACGGCAAGACAAAGTATATGGTGGCAACGTCAGCACCGAAAACCAACCAATCAACAACAGCGAATCACACTGGTCAAACGAGAAGAATAAGGATAGCAGAATACAACTTTGAGAGCGTTGATAATTTCTCCTATCTAGGGTCGAAAATCACAACCGATAAGAGCTACGATGATGAAATCCGCGCACGGTTGTTGTCAGCCAACAGAGCCTATTTCAGCTTACAAAAACTGTTCCCCTTGCTCTCACCATAGGGTCAAAGCTCCTACTGTACAAGACAATGATCTTGTCACTCCTCATATATTCCTTGGAGACTTGGGTTCTTAGCAAGAAGAATTGCGAACTCTTGGCCGCGTTTGAGAGAAGAATCCTCCGAAGAATTTTCGGCCTGAAGATGGACGATTCCTTAGCCTACATAACGACGAAATCTATGAGCAATACCATGACCGTCCGGTTGTAGATAAAATCCGGCTCAATAGATTACGGTGGAGGGGTCACTTAATCCGCATAGATGAGGATGATCCAGCCCGGAAAGTCTATAAGGGCAATACTTCTAATTGTTGATGGTGATGTGGTCCTGGTTTGCAATTGTGTCAATTGATTTGTAAGAAAACAACTCTTTTGGAAGAAAATTCTGAATAGTCACATTGAGATCATCGATATCTTTGTCTTTGGCGGGAATTTTAATTTGTAGAATACCAATTAGTCCTTTAACTAGGACTATCAAAAAATGTAGAAAGGTCAATGTTTGGCACCTAATTAGCGTTTATTTTCGGACCGTAATTAAAATGTTCCAGAAATTGGTTGGATAAATTTTGAGATTTCGTGGTACCTTATTCTCAACATGCATAGAGTTTTGAGACGTCCAAAAGTTTGTGAATGCTTGCGAATATTTTGATATTTTGATAAAGGAAAGTTCTCAATGTCGAAGTGCTCCTATTTCTAAATTTTTGACCATGGCCTAAACGGCTGTGATGTTGTGTGAGGGTGAGGAAATTGTGACGACAAACACGAAACTCTGCTATAAGAATTTTACGTAAATTCTACGTTTAAACGAAGCTAATAAATCCATCTTGGCCGAATCGCATAGAATACTTGAGGCTGAAGAGGAGAATCGCGAATAGAAAGTCTCCGATCAAACACCAGCCAAATCCGGAACCCCAATTTAACTCCGACGATTTTCCTGCCCCAGTAGAGTTGCCTACATGAAATGTGAGCTCAAATTTTAATCCTTCATTTGCGACCCACCGCTAGCCGTACCCAGAGCTTGGCACGCATTTAGAAATCTATAGAACAAAAGAAGATCGATTAAATGCGATCGTCACTCTGCGATTAAGTACGCCAGTCACTAGCAAACTGAATGTCCTCCTGTTGAATGCTGGTCGAGCTGAGCGGAAAGAAAGGAAATCTTTTATGTAATTTCATCTACAATTTTTTTTTTCAGATAATTATTATTACAGAGATAATCAAAACCGTGGGCAAGGTTTCTTTGTATTCCGAGGGGGAAGTGTAGGTAGCTCTACTGATTAAGACGGAGTAAAGTATAATTTCGCAACTGAAGATACATATAGAAAACTTTCTGAAAAGATTTAAATATGGTATTTTATGATAACTAATATTGGTCACACATGTATTATGATGGGTGGTTTGAATTCTCGGCATTGAAATTGGAGTTGTAAAAAAGGGAGGATTGAGAGGATTGAAATAAATAAACCATTCAAATTTCCCGGAATATCAGTTGTCATAAGAGATTAACAACTCGGGGAAGTATTAGTATTTCCTTAGGAAAGCACAGAGCTCATCTTCCGTCCCAGTAACAAAACATAAAGGTAAGCTGCCTATCACAAAAACTGCCAGATCCCGTTGTGTTGCAGGAAGCTAAAAGGAGCAGATATACTGGACCAACTCGGTTAACTGTTAAGAAATAACACGGGATTAGATAATCTTACACAACGAATACATTAAAAAATGCATTAGAAAGGCTCGAGTTTTTTGAAACTCCCTACATTCGTCAATACATCAAAAGTTTTTTCTTAGCTTAGAAAATAAGTTACTAAAGTAAAGACGAGAAAGGAGTATCTTAGAAAGTTAGAAGAAGCCAAAAGTAACGTCGTTAAGTTCATGTTGAACCCTTGGCCATAGTATTTAACGACCCGGTTATCATTTTAAGTGGGTTATGTCCGAATTAGATTTAGATTTAGAGGAGGAGAAAGGAGTATCTTCATCAGGGTTTGGAGTTTTCTTGGGGAGATCGGGAATAGAGGCTTTAGCGAATTTAGGTTAGTTGTGCAATTTCGAGGACCAAATAATGACTCCGGTATCGAATTTTCTCGGCCGTATACACCGTTTTTTTGGACTCTCCGGTCTTTGATCTTATTAAGGAGGATTTTAGGATATTGAGGTTGGGTGTGGGTGTGGGTGAGTGAGGAACTCTGCTTTGAGTTTCGAAATGGCTCAGAAAATGGAATTGATTTGAGTAGAAAGTTTCGGGGTGTAGCCAAAGCACGTTTGTCTTGTCTAATGATTTCCAGAGCTGAAAACCACACAGCTGGAGGAGGGAGAAGAGTACATTCCAAAGCCCAACCATCTTACTTCGTTGAGACCCAGAATGTCCAGTTTATATCGTTGCAATTCCCGTGCAAGTTGGAGAAAGCGAGCATTCCAAGGACCTTCGTTACCATTGTCAAGCAGCGTGTGTACATTGCAGAAACCAATCATAATCCGCTTTAGATAGCCAAAGGTCTTCGGCGTAGGGTAGGTTCCTATCCGAGGCGTTGTTGACGTTTCGGTAGTAGTAAAGTTTCAAAATTTTCAGATTACCAGTCCATAAATTCTTATCGCTTTTGGTCGCCTCTTACGACAAGAAGGGAAGACATTCAATGTTTTCTTAAGCCGGAATTGATTCATTTGATATTTACTGTTTGTGCCGATATGGTTGCTGTTGCCCCATAAATTGGGCTTATCGGCCAATCTGGGATAGTAAACCCCATTACATGTCGTAACCAATAAAGAAGTTGACACTCTTTCTTAATGCCCGCTTTCGCTCTGTCTTCTGATTTCAAAGTACTCCAATAACGCGACAGAGGCAGCTGTTAACAGAAACTTAGAGCGTACAAATAATACTAGTGGTTACTTTTCATGTGCTACTTATATATAGCAGCACATGGTCAAACTGGGAAACTTAGTTTTACTACAATTTATCTTCAGTCCAGCTGTTTTCCTCATTCTCCAAATACAGCCCTATTTGGTTTAGCTCCATGGCCCGGTGGAAGATCCAATAGCGTAGTACAGGTAATGGATCATTGAAGACCTCAATGTCCTTTGGGAAAGGTGGTCTGATAGACTGACTACTCGGTCTTGTCGGTGTATCTGGCAAAACCATCTCAATAGCAGTGAGCGAAAAAGGTCGTGGATCCATTTTAGCAGGGTTTCCTAATTTATATTGACTGCCTTGTTGCCCCAGGAGATGTGCCTCGAGTTGAAATCCGCCCCGAGAAGAAGGTATTTTGAATTTAATTGGAGGTTGCCCAAGACTTGCAAATCACGGCTTAGTTGTTCAGTTTTAGAATTTCATTTGATGTAGAAGAAGACTACCAGCATCCTTCTACCATGGGTAGTTTTAACTATTGCCGCCGCAGGGCAAGAGGACTGCAGGTTCTTGATGACGACTTCCTATAAAACATGGTCTTTTCGGGCTAGGAGGGCAGTGCCTGAATTGTTATTATTCTGCTTTACGGTAAGTCTCCGAAATGCGGTAGATGGCTGCTATCAGAGTGTCGATTAATAATTGGGTTGTGGCAAGTTGGCGTGTGAAATCAGGGGCGCGGAATTGAATTTGATAATACTTAATTTCATAAATTAAGGATTAGTTTAACCACAGCGAATTGACGCTTTACGTGGCTGGGCGCAGAAGCGAGAGCTTCAACCAATTATCGTTGATTCCCTGCTTTGGGAGCAGATTGTGCGTATGATACGCCCGGGCTAGTCAAACTCTCTGAAAGTTGAGTCTCTATTTGCTTGACTGAAGATTTCTCAGTTGCCTCCTGGAATTTGGAAGGTTTCCGTCTGACTACCATCGCTATATAAGCTGGGCACCCACGATAGCTTACAGGGTGCTTAGTCTAGCCGTAGTTGCAACAGTGCGGAACTTCCGTCGTGGGTCTTTTAACGAAGGATGCACTTCACCTTAAAAACTTCGCTTAGCTCTTGGGAGGGCTCAACGTTAGCTACAAAAGGACCAGATTGAGTTTTATAGGCAGCAAAGAATTCTTCCTCTGGAGGCCCTTATCTTATTTGGAAACAAAATTTGCAATCAAGCAAACTTTCAGAAGTGGATACTCTGAAGTGAGTTCGGCTATAATTTCTTCAGGGTCAGCTTCAGTGTGGAGACTACGGGTAATTGTGGACTGGGTTCTAAGGGATGGAGGGGTTCTTGTGCAGGCTCTAAGCCCTTGTTCTTTAATGAGAAAACAAAATTTTGGCTTGGTCCATTGTGGACTCCCCCGTGCTTTTAGGGTCGCTTTTAAACGTTTGTGTCCGGATAGCTGAGTAGTTAGCACGCAAGGTTGTTGTACGGAAGGTCGCAGTTTAAATCTTACTGGTGGTAGTGGAATTTTTATCGTGATTTGACGTGGGATACCAGTTGCCTCATCGCTGAATGTGTACCAGAGTCACATCAGGGTAATAATCCCGGGCGAGTGCAATGCTGACTACATTGCCTCCTACAGTGTTACCGTAGTGTACCGTTACGGTCTGGAATGAAATGCTCTAACCCACTTCAAGGACCTGATCAAATATAGATTGATGTGCAACGATTATTATTATTTGTCCCGGTCACAAACAGGGTCTGCTCGACGTGATCGGTTTCACGATTTGGGGCTATCAAATGCCTGGCTTAGGTGCAATCGCGAGGCTTTCAAATTTTGTTCCAGCGCACCAAGCCACGCTGTTTCGGCCAACCTTTTGGTCGTTAGCGAGAATTACGTGCCGGTTGACAGTGACGAACTGATTTCACCGCGTGTTTTATCTCTTTATTTCCTATTGGAACAATATTCAAATTTTTCCATAATCTTAATTGAGAGTTCATTCACCAAGCTTAGATTCACTTTTAGTTTCTATTTGCATTGAGTTTACCCTTCACACTGAATTTCACACCCCTTTGTAGTGCAAATATTTAGCGGGAAAAAGTACGTACCTACCAGAAACTGCTACTTAACTGCAGGAAACTTGTTCGCTATAATTTTTCAAATAATTACCTTCGAAGAGATACAAATATAATGAAATGCATTTACCCCCTTTTAAATAAATGGGTACCAAAATATTCAAATTTCCTACTTTTCTGAATAGGCTTAAGCTTAATCGTCGTCGTTTAACCTCTTTCCAGGTCTCCCCCAAAAGTTGTATGCATTGACCTAATTTTACCAAATTCGCTTTCTTAATTTCGCCATGGAATATTCGACCCATTTCACCCCACTCACCACACCAAATTTCCTAAAAATAATTTCTGATGATCTTCTTTGGTGCAATTCCGAATAATTAAATTGTTAAGAAATCTTGTTGAAGAACTGAAAATTACCTGAATTCGGAAACTTAACTCGGTTATTTTGTAGTTATCGCATCCACGATTTTTCACATTTACACATAAAAATTTATGAGATCATTCGAAAAATGAAAACGTCTTACTAGACAGCGTGCTTGAGCGTTTACATCTTATTATTGGGCATAAATGCCATTATTTTGAAAGGTGCCCTATAAAATATTATATTTTAAAGATAATGTTGTGGTAGCATTATCGACCTGTATCAATTGGCTGCTCCGGTAACGAGGATGGGAAAGAAATTTCCGAATTATGCAAAATGAGATCGCGGCAGCTGATAGCTAACAAGGTTTCTTTAGGAGTTGGTGCTGCTTATTGGGAGGGAAATCATTATTGGAAGCGACGTCCTGAACGAATCTGCTTTAAAATATCTTCGAACTAAACGATACAGACTATCAGCTTACAAAAATACTGAAATCACAAAAATGCTTAAGATAATTACAGTACTTGGTGACAAGCAGGAACCTGTTATCACACTTATGAAGATTACTTAGATAATTTCGGTAATATTTTTTGGTAAACAAGATAGTATTATGTAGAAATGACATTGAAAATATATATATGTGGTATCACAAAAGGAGAACTCTTGCAAAAAAATATATGCTGGGGCTAATAAAGGACATATGTTTAAAATGGTCAAAGCCATCCTCAGTCATGGTCTCACAATAGTTCAAGTACATATGGGTATACTAAGGGTGTCCAAAATATGAATATGGAAACGAAAGATTTAAACTCTCCAAGTAGTAAGACTTCGAATCCACCCGCAACCATGACCAATCATGTCGCGGCCGAGGCATGAATTTTGGAGGACTCACCACATTTATAACCCCCTATAAATAAATATGTAGAAGGCATGCTTTACGACTCACTGGAAAGCTTGCATTTAGTGCCTACGGCAAAGCTAGCCAGAAAGGAAAGTACGGTAACTGTCAACTTGGGAGAAGCTGGAAATCTGACTACGGCTGGCCCGTCCCCGGTACTACAGCCCAAATTTAGCCGCAAATAGAAGAGCAAGGCTTGACAGAAGGGAACTTCCGCTACTAAGGAGGAGGACTACAAGCTAAATCCTGCCTGTCAGAACCTTTTTCCTTCCCTTACCGAGGACGGTAAGGGTGAAGCTGGTGATGTGGACGCTACTGGTTTAACGCTGGTATGTGGAAAGGGATCCAAGCGGCTACTGCCATGGTAGTTTGGCCTAAGGATGGCAAAATGTCAGAGGAGTAATTTAATAACCTCCGGGAATTCTTATGGAAAAAAATGCTGGAGCCTGGGACGAAGCGACTATTTAACAATCAAGGCTTTCGCAATGGGCTTCTCCATTTGGAATGTGCTGACGAGGCTGCCTTAAAGTGGCTCCAGCAGGCAATCCCGGCTTTGAGTTCCGGCAGTCGGTCCAAGTTCACTACTGTGAACACTGAACTACGCAGGACAGAACATGTCGAAGGCAGAGGATATCATCCATACTAAAGGGTAAAGTTCATGAATGCCAGGAAGGACAAATCTACAAACGTGGAGGGTTTCAATTTAGTATTCGAAATGGACCAAAAGAATCTGAATATGTTCAGGGGAAGAAACCATATGGTGTTCCAGTTTTTCCTAGATAGACTGAAACCTAGTCATATCAGGAAACTGTAAAACATCATCTTCATTTGGAGGGCGAAGAAAATGATGGTCTTTGACTCACACAATATAGAGCAAATTACAGCATCTTTGGTGCTGTCTCCCACAATGGAGCTGCATGCGAAGGATAGTGCATATAGTAGCAGAACCCTCGTATTGGGGTTCCCACTGGTGAAGGGACTACAGAGTGAATCCTACCTGCTAGTAACTTCTCCTACACCTTCAAAGGTATAGAGGGAAGAAAGGGAAGCCAGAGACGTGAAGGGAGCTGATATTTGATGCCAGTTTGAATGATCGAATCTTTGCGAGCCGGACACCGCAAACCAATCAAGGTGCTAAGTGGAAAACAGACGAATGCTCTGCGATAAGAGAGAGATTTTTCGTGGATGAAAAATCTCCCCCAGGACATGCGAACTGCGGTACCCTCCAAGTATGGCTTTTCTCAGAGAAATCGAACACAAGGGGATCAAGTTTCTGGAGGTACGGTGTGGGGGAGACCCCGTCATATGCGAACCACGGCATGCGCTTGTAACTGTTTTTCATAACACATTAAACTAGGTTTATGTCGAAAAACATAAAGATTGGTCAAATGAACCTGCAGCGCGCAAAAGTCTCCTCTGATCTTTTTGTTGAGGATGCTGGAAGTCCTGAGTCCGCACCCACTTGGTGTCTGACCGGATCCCTTGGGAAGCAACTGACTTTCTCTTTTGTAATCCACGGACTCCTCTTTTTTGAGTGAAAGACCCAAGTTTTCAAAAAAGAACAGTCAGAAGTGGCTATTAAGAACTCTCGGAAAGCCAAAAAGTTTGTGATCACTGAGTATATAGTAGAATGTGACAATCAAAGAAGCATCAGGTAAGGAAAGTTTACCATCTTGATGCCAACAAAATTGTATATATTAATAAACAGCCCATGGACATTAGATTAAAAAAATAAATAAAAACTCTTCCTCTTGCATACTTTGAAGATAACTTAAAATGCAATATAACATAGTAGTGTAATTCGGATTAATTAAAGTATCATGGGTTTAGAATAGCACAAGTTAAAAAAACACAATTAACTGCAAACGTGTAGCACTGAAGAAAGGACCAAATTGTTCCCGAAATATGGGTATGTGCGAATAGAAATGAGAGTACTAATGGAAAAAGGAAAAATCATCTAATTATTTCAACATCCGTCGATGTTTCGCCATTAGCATAGTCGTAGTGTTTGAGCAAAGATAACATAGTCCATAGTATATAGTCCAATGTTACCAACAACGAGGCAAGAAGATCGGTCTTGGGTTTTTTCTGAAGGCTACCGCAAGGCGCGCTTTCTTGACCTGGGAGGTGAAGAAACATCACAATTACACAATCATTATTGCTTTGATGATCCAGCTGTCGTTCGACAGTGAGAAACGTAGCTTGCTGATCGTACGGTAGATATACTTAGTGGTCACACTTGAGAATTCCGATGAGCTGCAATCAAAAATGCTGCTTTCTCGAGTGCTACACGGGGCGCGGCCACTTCTAGAGGGGTGTCTTAAGATCTGGCTGACTGCGGAATCGTGGAAGCCGACAAGTGAATGGAATGAGTTGAAGGCTTCACTGACCATTACGGGTGACGGCGGGGGTGTCGCGCTCTCTCTCTCTGTATCGGACGAAATCTCGGGAAATTAAGCGTGCTGTATGTCATGACAAGAGAGAATTTTTTATTGCATAAGGGGGACTGTTCCTCTAAGCAGAAGAGAAATCACTTCAGCCAACAATGCACTCCAACGGAGTAAATCCGCTGTGTTTGACAGTCTCCTCACAGAGTTATTTATTGCTGCACCAGCAGTTACTGCAGTTTTGCTACTTCCACTCATATGGAAGCCTTGGGAATTCGACACCTTTCCCAGAGAGTAAAAGAAGGGGATAATTGCCGAAATTCCACGGAAGGAGGCCCGCTTTAAGTGCAAGAATTGGAAGGGTGAATGAGTGCTTTCTGCCGTCGCAAAGATAATAGCTAAAATAATCCTGGAATGCATCAAAGAACATTGAAAGCTTGATCGGATCAACAGAGAATTGGCTGGTTTTCGCCCCGGATCCTCCTGCCTTGACCACATCAACACCCTATGAATTATTTTGGAACAGTGTGCAGAGCATATAACTTCGCTGCACCTGCTTTTCCTCGATTTCAAGAAAGCTTATGATAGCGTGAACAGGGTGTGTATGTGGAAAGTTCTACGCAGAATAGGCGTTCCAGAAATAATAAAAGCAATATATTATGGTGCAAAATGTCATAGGATTTTGAGGTCCGCCACCATAATATCTTTTTGCTATCGGTAACGTCCTTCACGCTAGCTCTAATAGGGGTGGGGGAATTCAATGGACGATGACACCTTTTCTTCGAACACGTCGACCACGCAGATGACATCCATTTGCTGTCCCACCTGGTCATGGACCTTGGCCAAATAGTTCTGGAATTGGAAAGAGAGTCAAGTAGAGTTGGACTTAAAATAAACACAACAAAACCAAGTTTGTCAGTCTGACGGGTTATTGCACCCTCTCTATTTGCAACAATGGGCAGAGAGTCGATTAGTTTATATATTTACGAAGCGTGGTTTCTGCCGATGGTGGCACCGAACTGAATTGTGCCGGAAGCATTAAAAGCACTTGATCCGCGTTCATTTTCTTGTGTAAAATCAGGAAATGTAGTCATCGGAACACATGAGAATGTTCTGTACTGGTTTCTTGCTGTGTCGCTATATGGAAGTTGCACATGGAAAGTGAAATCCACTGTTCCCCAAAAGCTCGAAGCTTTTGTCAATACCTGTTTGCGTCATATCATGGGAGTGTGCTGCCTTGACATTTTAAACGAAGAATTTGGTCGACTCACAAGCTTGGCACTCTCCCCTCCCCCCATTCTCTTGAGATGACCGACGACTGGGCCGCCCCAAGGACGCTTGCTGCTGAACCGTAGAGATGGAATGCGAGCGTCTCCGTAAGTCATGGGGGAGCAGATGCGCATTTCAGGTAACCGCGAACAATAGCGGGTAGGTGTGGTTGAAGCGCCATATGCCACTAAGGCCTAATTGGAAACCACATATAAGCTTTCGAAGTGTTCCTTCATACATTCCAGGCTTAATAACTTCACGACTTAGGAAACATGTTAATACTCCTCCACTCGAGTGCCTTTTCCGGGATGTTAACGATCATCCCCTTCATTTATTATCTGAGAAACATCTTACTGGTAGCTTTGCTCTGCTTGAGGGTGTTGATGGCAAAGACAAATTTGTTTCTGTTCGGAAGAGTGGTTTCTGCCCGCATGCGAAACAGGTGGGGTGGCTTACAATAATAATAATAATAATCGTTGGCGCAACAATCCATGTTGGATCAGGGCCTTGAAGTGTGTTAGAGCACTTCATTCAAGACCGTAACGGTACACTAGGAGGCAATGTGGTCAGCATTGCGCTCGCCCGAGATTATTACCCTGATTTCACTCAGGTACTCATTCACAGCTGAGTCGACTGGTGTCCGACGTCAAATCACGATTCAAATTCCACTGCCACCAGTGAGATTTGAACCCCGACCTTCCGTACGACAGCCTTCCGCTCTAACCGCTCAGCTATCCGGACACTCGCGTGGCTTACAATATCATCCATAAAATGAACAGAATTTTTCAGTCAATATCCTGTCAGAAACATAGAATTCTCACTTAAATTGGAGAAAACGAGCATTCTCGATTCCCTGGATACCGCTGTCGAGGAGCGCGCCTCCATGTTTCAAAAGGCAATGATGAATTGGATTCAAAAGCCAAAAGTCTTAGCTGGGAGGGGAGTCTCTACCCGCTGCTCTGTTGAAATTTCGCTAACAATGAAGTTTTGAAACTTGCAAGTTGTTACGAATTCTCTCTTTGTCGCCCTTTACGAGAAGCAGGGAACACTGTATATTCTCTTTTGTGTATTCTTAAACTCCAGTTCAAATGGTATTGAAATAACAAAGTTTTGAAATTGAAAATTCATCCCCTCATTTGACTTCAGAGCCTTAAGAGGGTCAGATCTATAAATAGTCGTAGATGACAAGAGCGTCTTAAAGACTGTCAAAAAGGTTGGTAAGCCAATTTGTTGATCCCCGGCATCGAGGTTTGATAGCAAGGAAAGGAGATGAAGATTAATTATATAATCCCAAGCGGAGGTGGAATTTCCGTGGACCTGAGCCGCGTATTCTTTCGCTGCCACAAATTTGAGGTGAAAGATGTTAGTGGATATAAACAATCCTCAAGGCTTCCACTTCCTTTAAAAAATGGAGACTGTGGTAAACGGAAGGATATGGGAACAAATACACAAAGAGGGAGCGGCAGGATTCCAGAAGCTTCAATTCTTCGAACCGTAACCTCATCAGAACGCTGCAAATTTATTCGACTGTAAAATACACTTCAATCTGAATTATAAAATTACTAGTTAACGGATCTACAAAGATTTATCTATTAATAATTAAAATGGAGTTCACAAAGGTTTCTGAACTTTAAGGTACTGAAATTATCAAACTCAAACTATCAAAAAAGTGCTTATTTGCATTCCTTCTCTGTTTGAATATAATCCGCGATATTCTAACCACGCTTTCGGCACGTACAACTGGTTCTTTCTTATCGGAAGCATTGAGTTTGTCTAATTAATTAATTCAGCAACAGAAAAGAAAAATTGCCAGAGGCGATGAAAAAATCAAAATCAACCTAAATAACAGTTAAACCTAATAACAAGGAAAGCTCCACGAAATGTAACATATCTTTACAGATTGTGGAAAGACAGCGTGCCACAGGCCTATTTTTACATAATTTGCATATAATCAACGATTTGAAATTCAAATTTTCGCGAAAACAACGCGATTCCTACGAAATATCGTACAAATTTATGAGAAATTTCTTTCTCTTTAAATCTAGTTCAATCTGGACAGTTCATCGAACGAGAAACATTAAATCATTTTCAAACGATCTTTTAGAGATTTGGGGATACCTTGATTTAATCTTACATATATATGGCAATTTCGACGACAGACATTAATGAAATACAGACAAATCGATTCTGTTTCCGGGAAATAAAGGAAAACACTAAAAAATCCATTACTGAGTATCTCAGTATCTTCAGATGCAGACGCACTGATACTTTGGAATATACTTCAAGTCATAAATCAGTAACGATTTTGGAAACATTGTAACTGAAATGAAACAAGATCACAAAACTGAATTGAAATTATCACGAAAAATCGTTAGAAATTGAAGTGATCGAATTTGATGGATATTTTTGATTTCGTACTTAATTTTACTGCACTTCATCTTGTATCTGTGTATTTTGGAAGAAGGGTTACCAAATAGTGGAATTACCAGGTCTGAGGAAAGATTCTTTGGCATCTGGGCAGCCGGAAATTAAGAAATCTATGGGCTGATTTTGTGGGCAATTGGGAGATCAAGTGACTCAATTTTGTTGTTTAGCTGAAACTCAGCAAGCTATTTTTATCAAAAACATATACGGGGAATTCCCACAAGACTATATTCGGAAACACTCACGTTTATCTTTTTTGTTTAGATGTCCGTTATTTATACACTGAGGTCGTATACCATTTATTGAATTACCCAATTAGACGACGTTGTTAACAGGTCGTGAGAACGTTCCAATTTATGTAGGCTGTTTCCAACTAAAACAGTACAAAAGTTCAACGAGCCATCGGCTTTACACACTCCCATTGGCAACCATGTGATTGATTAGCTCCGATGAGATTGATGGAAACTTTTATTAAAGGGCCTCGTGTTTAAGTGAAACAAGAGCCAGTAAGAACCGCTCGAAGAACCTAAACAGTCAATCCGAAATAATTCATTGTATGCTATCGGTGACGACTATAAATTGATGACTTTTTTGAACTTCAGTCTGGTGAAAATCGGATCTGGCAGTTGCAAAAAAGTTTGTAACCATAAGTTCCGAAGTAAACAGCAGGGGCTGAATACGTAGTTGTTCATTGGAATTGAATTTCAATATGACTACTTACGACTTGCCATCACGCTTTTCAATATCAAGCATAAGTAGCACATAATGTGGCACGTTTTCGAAAGAACCTTCATTACCCAACCAAATGCAATGGAAACAATTTAATTTGCTCAAGGATGTCTTCCTCTCTATAATCAACCCAAGAAGCTGCACTGTGATAGTACGGTTGCTGCTTTAACTACCGCCGAAGCTCCCATCTCCTCGTCTTTAATAGTTTCAAAACGAAGGTTACCAAATTATCCAACCGCTGAAGCTTTCTCAACGCCTTCCTACACACGCATACACGTGCCTGTCTTCCTTCACGATGATACAATAAAATGTCTCGTCTCAGATATTATAACATGCCAGGAAATCATTCTGTATCCAGCAGAGAAATGTTTTGATTTCACACGGAAAATGAATAGAAGATACATCGTAGGCAAGATACAAGAAAAAACTGGGAAATAATAGATTCTTCAATGAGATGCAGTTATAGATTGGCGAGCTGTGAAGACGAGGAACAACATTGAACATATGAATGTGATGGACATTTTGTGTAACTGCGATGATTATCAATCAATGTTATGTTTAAATAAATCAACGATAGGTGAAGGTTGGAAACATTTTTTGAAACTCGCTCTGTCTTTATCTAAGTAGCGTAAAATGCATCGATTCGCCAAGGATTAACCGAGGATATAAGCGTTGAGTGATAGTAAATTCAATAGAATGAAAGGTTATTCTGTTCTACAGTATTCCATCGCAGATTACATTTCATTTTCAAAAAGGCAGAAAGAAAGTTTAGTCTTTTATTAAGACTAGTGAAGATAGGTTTAGTACCTCAAGATTTCCTGAGAGAAATATAGGATCGAAGCTGTCCTTCTTCTGATGGTTTTCTTTTATGCCACTCCAATTATGGAGTTATGCTGTACGACAGAGGTAACAGTAGCCTATTATAATGTGCTCCGCACGTTGTTGTAGTTTGAATCCGGCCAATCGGACCAGACTTTCTAATTTAGGGGTAGAGGATTGCAACGCTGTGGCTTCACACCTAGAGCGGCGAGGAGTGATGTAACTTCAGCCTGGTAAAGCAGAGGAATGGAGAAAGGTGAGAAGCTAAAACGCTATACATCGAATCCCTGTGCAGTGAATAGCGCTATAACACCGGCCCGTCAAAGTCCTTTTGGATATTTTGCAGGGAAAAGCTATCCGTCAGTTCTGAACAGCAGAATCAAATACTTTGGCTCAAATCTCAACTGATAACATATCTAGTCAGCTGCCGATACTTCCACAACCCCATCTTAAACATTCGACATTCTTTTAATAGACACCGTGGGATGATGGCTAGTCTTCCGCGTATAAAAAAAGGGACAAATTGTACCAAGTGGTCCTCCAGGTCGGGGGTTGGGTAGGGCTGATAACCCTACACGGAAAACCGATGTTACGAAGCCACGGAAGGAGCCTCAGACAGGACGACAACGCAATAACGATTTATCTTTTTTTCATCCAACGTGCGCCTTCTATACAAACCGAATGCTGCTCAGCTCCTAGTCGATACCCAGCCCCAATTTAGGGCTGATGTGACAGCGTTGCAAGAGATGCGTTGGGCAGGGACCGGTTTCCTGCCACTACACCATATATTATAGGTTTACTGGTTGGCATAAACCATTTGGTCGGAATAGATTTCTTAGCCAGGCTGCTGTTATCGACTTTGAAAATAAAAGCGAAAGGCTTTGCAGTGACGGAGCCCATATTCAAGCGATAAGTTGGCTCCCATACATAGGGATACCAATGATGACGGGCTGCCGATTATTTAGTTGGCAGTATCGGGCAAAATGGTTGTTGGAGGTACCTGCGTTGTGCGGAAAGCGATCCACAAAGATACGTGGGCCTCTCTAGATGGGGATGGCAATAACCGCAGCTAACAGATATCCTGGGGACGAAGTATGAACAAATGAACCCCCTGAAGAGCGTTATCATAAATACGGCCTGAAACATTCTTGGCCCCAGTCGCAATAAAAGTCGGACCGGAACCATGCTGGATACCGAGTAATGTTGTAATATCAAAGAACGCGGGCTCGCGCAGAGACTTATCAAGAATTTCATTGAACGGAAAACCAACTTTACAGACGGAAAAGGAAGCCTCAAAGAACCAATATATCTGTGCTTTCGGAAAGTGCAGGGAGCAACCGCACCAGGCGCAGAAGTTTTACCAACAAGTCAGCAGGATGAAGCCTTATACACCTCGATGCTATCCTGCCGAGACAAAGAGGGAAATCTGATTTCCGACAGAATGGACATATTGGAGCGATGGGTTGAGTATTTTGATGAACTGCTCATCAACTCATCAACCGAAGACGATGCACAAATGCTGCCACCACCAAGCATAGAAGAAACAATCAGTGCAATCCACCGACTTAAAAACCATCAGTCGCCAGGAGCCGATGGAATTACAGCCGAATTGGTTATCAACTGATGCTCAAGGTCAATGCCTGACGACTGGCAAAGAGGCATTATCTGTCCCATCCATAAAAATGGGGATATCACGAAGTGAAACAATTATAGAGGTTGCTGAGTACCATCTACTCACTGTGTTGCTAGGACGGATAGACGCATAGGCCGAGAACATCATTGCCCCATACCAAAGAGGCTTCACTCCAGGCAAATCAGCAACAGATCAGATTTTCTGTCTGTGGCAAGCGATGGAAACATTGTTGGAATATGGCAATCAGTTGCACCATCTTTTCATCGACTTTAAAGCCGCCTATTACAGTATCGCCAGGGTAAAACTGTGCACGGCCATGAGAGAATTCGGTATCCCGACGAAATTGATAAGACTGACTGACTGACCCTGACCAATTTGCGAGACCAGACAAAAGCAGCAGGATCACTCTCAAGATCACTCAACATCAACAACGGTCTACGACAAGGGGATGCCCTATCATGCGTCCTCTTTAACCTGGCCATGGAGAAAGTAATTCATGATATTGAAGTGAATGCAAGTGAATCCACCCAACTACTGGCCTATGCTGACGATATCGACATAATAGGAAGAACCACCCGAAACGTACAAACTGTCTTCATCCAGATCGAGCAGGCGGTAATTGGCGCGAGATCTTGGGCTGCACATCAATGAAGGCAAGACAAAATATATGGTGGCAACGTCAGCCCCGAAGACGAACCAACCAACAACATCAGACCGCACTGGTCAAACAGGAGGGGTAAGGATAAGAGAATACAACTTTGAGACCGTTGATAATTTCACCTATCTAGGGTCGAAAATCACAACCGATAACAGCTACGATGATGGAATCCGCGCACGGTTGTTGGCAGTCAACAGAGCCTATTTTAGCTTACAAAAACTGTTTCGCTTGAAACGTCTCACCAAAGGGTCAAAGCTCTTACTGTATAAGACAATGATCTTGCCAGTCCTCATGTATTCCACGGAAACTTGAGTTCTTAGCAAAGAAAAATTGCGAACTCTTGGCCGCGTCCGAGAGAAGAATGCTCTGAAGAATGTTTGGTTTCCTATATGAGGATGGACGATTGCGTAGCCTACATAAGGACGAAATATATAAGCGATACCACGACCGTCTATTTGTGAATAAAATGCGGCTCAATAGGTTACGGTGGGCGGGTCCACTAAGCCGTATGGATGAAGGTGATCCACGACTGAAAGTCTATAAGGGCAATATGTATGGTAGAAAAAGAAAATGAGGCATACCCTGACTGAGATTGAGAGATTGAGCGAAAGCGTAGGTCAGAACGCCAGACAGCCTTTAGGGATATCGAACTGGTGGACTTCGGTGCAAAACCGGAGTACCTGGAGTTCCTTATTAAGGCAGGCCTAGATCGGATAGCAGATGTTGCGCCATTGATGATGATGATGATCAACTGCATATATTGAACGTTCTCTCGCCATTCGATGTAACATTACTACCAGAGATTGAATTCAAAATTGCGAGTGAAGCATTTTACAGTATTTTACTTAATGGTAATTCACAATGTGCCGACAGACATTCAAAACCATTATTCTACTCAAGAAATGGATAACAACTACTCCTCTCAGGCGAGCAGATTTCTGGTGGCCTACTCTTGACTGGTTACAAGCTGAAATTTAGATCTTTTTCTCCTTGTTTGAATTTTAAAGGAATAATCTGATATAATGTTTGGAACAAATATTTTGTAGATATATCATAGATAGCCATGGGTGTAATACGTCAAACAAGCATACGCACGCTCTCTCTCATTAGGAGTGCGGTATATAATATCTCCATCAGGGGCTGTCTGCGGTCTTTAATGACCTGCTCATGAAATGGAGAATGGCGTCACTAAGGTGCCTGAGCAAGTGGTTTTACCCTGTAGCTGGCATTGTACTCGCGTCCTAGGTAGTAGCCTTGAGGAAGTTTCTCAGTTAAGACTGAACCGAGAGTGACCGGTACATGTCGGGACACAACTCTCTAACGATATAGATGCGATGATGTGAGTCTAGCTATACCAATGTGGTAGTTATGGCGTGCATTTGGAGTCAGCCCGTTCGGGTATGGCGTATCGAATCGGTAGTAATAGACCGCGCCATCCCGAGCTTGCGTTGATACATTAGTGAGCTCCGTGATCAGCTAAGCGTAGGTGAGGCCTCGGGCAACTGGGGGTAGGGGCTTTGGTTCCGAGTATACATCAGTGCTTTATTATTGCTCCCGCTCCCTTGCACACGATTTCTAGCAGCAGCCAGATAAAAGCAGCAGGATAACTCTCAAGACCATTCGACATCAACAACGGTCTAGGACAAGGGGAGCCCCTATCATGCGTCCTCTTTAACCTGGCCCTCAGAAAGTGATCCGTGATGTAAGAGGTAGGAACCTCTGCAAGTCCACTCAATTACTGGCCTATGATAGCGATATCGACATCACGGGAAGAAAGACCCGAGACGTACAAACTGCCTTCATCCAGATCGAGCAGGCGGCAATTGGGGCGAGATATTGAGCTGCACATCAATGAAGGCAAGACAAAATATGAGGTGGCAACGTCAGCACCGAAAACCAACCAACCAACAACATCAAACCGCACTGGTCAAACAGGAAGCATAAGTATAGGGGAATACAACTTGAAGACCGTTGACAATTTCTCCTATCTAGGGCCGAAAATCACAACCAATAACAGCTACGACGATAAAATCCGCGCACGGCTGTTGGCAGCCAACAGAGCCTATTTCAGCTTACAAAAACTGTTCGGCTCAAAACGTCTCACCAAAGGGTTAAAGCTCTTACTGTACAAGACGATGATCTTGCCAGTCCTCATGTATTCCTCGGAAACTTGGGTTCTTAGCAAAGAAAATGCAAACTCTTGGCCGCGTTCGAGAGAAAAATCCTGTGAAGAATTTTTGGCTCCCTACATGAGGATGGACGATTGCGTAGCCTACATAACGACGAAATCTATGAGCGATACCACGAACGTCAAGTTGTAGGTAAAATCCGGCTCAATAGGTTACGGTGAGCGGGTCGCTTGATCCGTATGGATGAGGATGATCCAGCCCTGAAAGTCTATAAGGGCAATATCTATGGTAGGAAAAGAAGACGAGGCAGACCCTGCCTAAGATGGAGCGATGGCGTAGGTCAGGACGCCAGACAGCTTTTAGGGATATCAAATTGGTGGATCTCGGCGCAAAACCGGGATGTATGGAGTTCTTTATTAAGGCAGGCCTAGAACGGATACCGGTTGTTACGCCGTTGATGATTATGATATAAAAATATTCGCTATTGAAGGGCATAACTCTTCAGGAATGGATTTTCAAATGTTTCAGGAAGAAAAGGACCTCCCGCTTCTTCTTCCTTAATCCTTGCCGAATTCAAGTTGTGCTTGAAAATAGGCTCCTGGAACATGGAGATATGCCGTTATTGAGAACATATTCCCAAAATTTATTTTGGTCTCAAAAGATGGTTAACAATGATAGCTTCGATTTACTCCCATTACAGAATAACTTTTTTTCTTCCGAAGATTGATAGTCTGTGCGAAATTCCAAGTCCTAATCACCATTCTTGCATGCCATTCAGACTGCAGTTCTTTAGAGTGTCACCTTCTTTTCGCGAGAAAACCCCGTCTGATAAACATGAGAAAAATTATTTTCACACATTCTTCGAAATCTGAGAATCAGGTACTAACCTGGTTTTTACAAACGATTATTTATAATTTATGCTTCATAAAATTAGTACTTTACTGAAGAAATAACCATCACTCGTAATGAATCATTGGATCTGATCGGATGAACAAGATTATGAGTAATGAATTCCTAATCAATGCGTACCTTTGACCTTCTTTCAAGCATTGCGTTATGTTGTTCTGTGTTGTCGACAAATCCATGTTTTGTTCGATTCTCCCAGTAAAATCGTAAGCCATCACTAAAAATATTGTGACCAAGCGTAGTCACGATAATGATTGAACGTTTATTAATAAAATGTTACATCAATTAAATGAACCATGAAACGAACGGTTCTGCTGAGGTGTATCTCACGTTCTTTCACCACCTCGATTTTTTCCTGTTTTTGCATCTAAAAAGACAGCATAAAACATGTGTGAATATGATAAGCCACTGCCTAATGAAATATGGTTCGGCCACGACCTCCTCAGCAACTACCGATTTCCCATAAAACTGAAGCGGAACCACTTTGCATTCACCAGCGTCCCATAGACACAACAATTTAGTCGAGAGTCGTTGATTGATTCAGTACGGTTGGCGATTCTTGGGCTGACTTAGTGGGAATCTGAACGGGCGGCGGCGGATTGTGGTCCAGCACTCTAATGGATGACCCTCTTCGCTGATTAATCAAGGAATTTCCTGAAAAGGCGTCAGCTAAATCAGTCTAACGTCATGGGCCCCAGGTTCTCAGGCAAATGGGCCAGTCATCTTTGCGCCACAAAGCAGTGGCATGAGCGCAGATAATCGATAGGTTTGGTAGCCAGGTGTTCCTAAGATGGAGCCTATGGACATGAACGTAATAAGCAACAAATTAACTGTGTTACCTTAGGGGGAGTACTGCCCCACACAAAGCATGAGATTGTGAAATACGTACCAAAAGCTTACTGATTTCTTCAGTAGATATTCTTTTCCATATATTTGAAAATTGAAATTTATGGAATTTAGAGAAGTATCTAAGCCGATCAAATCGACTCATCCACTTTCGCCCTCAAAGAAGCTCGACCACCCCTGACTCAACCTAGAATCTGCAAAAAATAGAAAGTCAAGTGTAAGTGTTAAATGGAAATAATGGAGCACTCTCTGAACAGTGCGCAGTGGCGGAAAGCATACATTCCAGATGAGCCTGTTGTCCCAGTGTTGACGAATCTGAAGCGAATTCCGCGAAAGATACTCGTGTAAATTGGTAGAAGCAAAAGGTTAAAATCATTTTTATCAACAACGAAACCAGCGATGGACGTAGATGACGGACCAGTATCTAAACGAGGTGATGATTTCACGTTTTAGTCCAATTTTAATAATGGACATTGGAAGTGTAAATTGGATGAGTAATGGGAGTGAGATTACACACGATCATCGATCGGTCCATAGAGCGTGGGAAAAACTTAATCCATTAGGTGGCTGCGCTCAGCGTCATTACGTCGTTTAGTCAGAAATATCTATTAGTAAATGGATACAACACGACCATCCAGCTAAATGCGTCGAGCCACCTTTTGTGCTGAGTGCAATGAAGTGTGAAAACATGGAATTACCATATTTTAGTAGAACGATTGTGTGCCTTAGGGTGAAGTAATTTTAATTACAGGTAAATTATTAATCATGTAATCATTGAGATTAACTTATATTGGCTATTTTTAGATAGTAATAATAGTAATTGTTCATAACAGTCATAATTATTGCGGATGTGTCGCTTAGGAGGAGGTTTTTTTCCTGGTTAGGGTTTTCTGGTGAAATACCACTTCGCGTGTTGATCTACACGGAGGTACAATCGATAGTTTATTGGTAACAGGAAAGTGATGCACTAATTTCTAAGAAGATTAGCAGAAACAAAATAACACCAAATTCAGAGAATGCAGGTTGTGTAATTCGTTGAAATATAATAATTTCGCGGGAACGCTAAAATGTTTAGGAAAATACACCACTTTAGGAACTTTCTCTATAGTATGAATACCTTAACAACTCATAGTAATTCATTCCTATCGATTGTGGTTGAGAATTTACCTAAACCTGCTCAAAGTATAAACTATATAGACGTGAAATGTTAAACTGTTTTGACACTAGGAAGGATAAAGGAATGGATATCCACTCATCACTTTCTAATTTCTATGATTGCAATAAATCCTTATGTAGGGTATAGCGCGTTTACTTGATTCACTCGCCGACCATTTTGGGACAGTGTGTTCTAAATCATGGCTACCCCTCACCTTTAGGCTGCTTTTTAAGGTTTTGTGTAAACACAAAACCTTATTAAAATCGGTTCACTATCTGTTTGTCTGTCTGTCCGTCTGTCTATCTTTTTTTTCGGCGTGCGAAGGTGGAAAGGTTCAAAACCTACTGTTGGCTCCTGCCACGCAGTTATATGAGACTTTTACTCGCTAAAACCACTACCTTCTCATTCCACTCTCTCCACGGAACTCCTATAAAGCATTGCGTCGCGAGGCTGTATCAGCTTTTAACTGCGGCTCATTATGGTTCTCTCCCTTCCATGCTTTCGGATTAGTTCTTCTTGCCTAAGCTGTTGGTGAATAGCTTGCAGTTCCTTTACAACCTGGTTCCAGGCATGCATTGACTTCAGCATTTCCACAATGTTTTCGGGTGTTAAACGCCTGTCGGAATTGATTTCCCATATCGCTTCATTTGCAAAGATCTCGATCTCGTCTTGGTGCTTTGCAACCACTGTTATTCCGATATCATCGGCGAAGCCAATAGTTGGTACGTTGTCCGGTAGGTGTAGCGTCAACACTCCATCATACATAACTAACCACAGCAAGGGACGAAGGCAGAATCCTGTGGCACTCCACAAGTTGTCGTCCGAGTCGCAGTAAAGTCTTCTACCAAGGAGAAACTCAACAACAATGCGTACAATGTACTTCGGGGCCTGTATCTTATCGTGTGCCTTGATGATTTTTTTCTATTTTGCACTATTGGACACATTTTTTACGTCGAGGGTTATTACTGCGCAGAATTTTTCTTCTTCTATTGCAGCCTGAGCCGAGCCAGTCACCATGTTGATTGCGTTGACAGTTGATTTCGCCTTACGAAATCCGAATTGTTTGTCGGAAAGGCCTCCTTCCTTTTCCGTAACAGCTGTCTGTTATATATTACTCGTTCAAATAGTTTGCCAATGGTATTGACCAGACATATCGGTCTATATGAGGAGGGGTCATCCAATGGTTTACTTACCTTCGGAATGAGTATGAGCTTTTGTAGTTTTCATTGCTCGGGGAATTCTCCTTCCCTAAGGCATGCCGTGAAAATTTGGGTAAACATACCTGGCGCTGTTCTGACGGTTACTTTCAGGGCAATATTAGGGATTCCATCCGGTCCTAGAGTTTTTTTTTCAGTCAATCTTTTTGCTGCGTCTAAAACCTCCTCATTTACCACTATCGGACCTTCGTCGGGATTTAAACGTACTGCAGGCAGACTTGTACAATTCACATCTACTGGGAATAGAGTGTTCACTATATTCTGCAACAACTCTGGACAAGAAATCGGTGAGAAGCGCTCCCCTTTTAGTGATGACATCACCGACCTATATGCGCCACCCCATGGGTCAGAGTCAGCTTCAGTACACATCCGCTTGAAATGTTCGGATTTGCTCTTTGCGATAGCTAATTGCAATTTTTTCTCGCATTTTTATATTGCACGTGTAGCTCCTCGAACTCAGGCCGGTTTCTTCTGCGCTGAGAGTTTCTCCTAGCTTTGAGGCACTTTTTCCGGCATTCCTCAATTTCGGAATTCCACAAAAAATTAAGATTTCGTGTTCGGAAAGTACTACGTCGAGGCATAGCGGCATCACATGTCCGCTGCAATTTTTCCACGACCTGTGAAACTTTGTTTTGTGCGTTTCCCGATAGCAATGTATCTTCCAGAAGTACCTCCTTGAACATTTCTGCTTCGAATTTCTTAGTTACCCAGCTCATCGTTATTCGTTTTAATGGCTTCAACTTATTCCTTTACGAGGTTTGAAAGATGATAGCCCCATGATCGCTGTGTGTGTACTCTTCGCGGACACGCCACTGCAAGTCTCTGATTAGAGTTACTGATGAAGGTGAAGTCTAGTACCGATTGCAATTCTCCCCTCCGGAATGTGTTGGCTCCCCCAAAGTTGGCAAGTACCACGTTCAAGCGCGAGAATGTCTTCATCAATATTCGTCCTCTTGCGTTGGTTTCTCTGCTACCCCACTCTTCTGCCCATGCGTTGAAGTCGCCGGCTATTACTTTGGGATTGTAGCAACTTGCATTGAAGGATAGTTTCTCCAGCAATGACTTGAATTCCTCTAATGTGAGGGTCGGTGCTGCGTAACAGCTATAGATGTATATCCCTCCTATCTTGGCACGAGTGAACCCGTCCTCTGGATGTTTTTTCGTATCTACCATAGCTTGGCTTTCGGAGTTCCATATCGCCGCTTTACTGGTTTGGTGGTTGGTGCTATCCATACTCCACTGTGCAGATTTTCGTATTGTTCGGATACAATGGCAACGTCGACGTTGTTTTCGAATACGTTTTGGGAAAGTAGGTCTTAGGCCGCTCGACAATGATTCAGATTGAGTTGCATAAAATTCTTTGGCCTTATTTATGAACGCCTTTCTGAACACTGGGCATTTACTATTTCCTGCGATGTAGGTGCTGTCACTATTTTTTGCTTCCACGCTGAATACGCACTTGAGCATTCCGTTGCAGTCCTTTGCAAAATGGCCTTGTTCTCCACATTTGCGGCACAGATTTGATCTGCCTTGCGAGCTAGTGCAAGCTCTCGCTATGTGACCAACCTGCCAGCACTTATAGCATTTATGCACTGGACTCTGTTCCCGTAACCGACAAACCACCCATCCAATACGTACTTTGCCCACTGCAATCGCCTTTTTTGCTGCTTTAATAGGAAGACTTATCGACGCTATCTGCATGTCACCGTATGCTTTTCTAAGACGTAGCACATTGAACTCACTCACTGATTGTAATCCTAATTGGGTCTGCAAGGCCTGGCAGATTTCAGATTTTGTGGTGACTTCATTCAAATCGTGGCATTCGATCACCACCGAATCCTTACTCATTTTGACCAAAGCAGCCTCACCTAGTGATACTTCAATTTTCTTCCGTAGGTCTTCGCCACCGTCGTCACCAGCTTTAAGTTCGAACAGCAGGTCGCCTTTCTGTGTTCGTCTTATCCGCGTGACATTTGCACTCAGATCCGTCAAGGAAGCATTTGCTTTAACCTTGCATAAGATTTCCGCGTACGCCTGTCTGTCTGTCTGTCCGTTACACGCATTTTTCTCGGAGACGGTTATATCGATTTACAGCAAATTTGGCAACTGTGAACGCTCACGCATACAGTGAGTTACATCCTGTTACATCGAATTTAAGGGGTGTACAATTTTTTTTCATTAAATATATTAAAGGTGTCGGTAAGTACTTTTCAAAGTCGGTCTTAGTTTTGATATTTGTTGGAAAGGTGGGTAGTGCGGGGGGTTGAAAGTGATCATTTCTTTAAGGGGCCATTCTTAGAAACTACCCAACCGAAAAATCTGAAAAAAATCAGGGTGCCGCCACTATATGGTGCTTGGACTCCGAAATACCTTCGATACCAATATCTGTTCAAATAATGTTAATAATAGTATATTACTATATTTTTTAGTAATTCGTTGCGAAACCCTGCTTAAGTTCATCCTAGCACCACGAAATTTTGCAGTGTAGAGCACGATCTTACCAAGTCTGGTGGAAAAAGTTATAATACGTCAAAGTTGTTGCTTCTTTGGTAATTGAAGACTATGAATGTCTATATCACCCGAAAGTGGATACTATCACATAATATTGTATATGGATATATTACGTGCTACGTACTAAGAAATACACAAAACCTTTCGTACTTGAAGCGTCCAGCTTCCGGTTTCCCGGTTTGTATTAACTTTTTTAGAGATGATACTTCTAATTATGGTTGCAAACAAGTCCCATTCATTTATAGCAATGGCTGTGTTTTAAAAAATCCATTGATAACTATTTCATGGAGATGTTTGACATCTATTTTGGGGCGAATATGATCAATATCGTATTCATTTGACTTTTCACTGTTGACAGTGAAAATCGCTGTTACTCCAGCGATAATGACTATTGGTGGCTGAAAAAAACTGGAATGGCTTTTATTTTAAGATCTTTACTTCAAAGAAAATGTTTAAATTTATAAATACCAAACCCCAAGAACAAATCCAGCCTGAATTTTTGATACTATCATAATTATAATAACCCTTAAAGCGATTTATATTACATCCTGGAGAACCACACCTTTACGGACAACTGCAATTAAAATCAAATGAACACAATTGCTGCACTGAAATTTTAGTAAAGACTTAATTTTCAACCCCATTCTCGGAAAGGATGAAAACTTTAAGGCGGGGGAGTTTAAGGTTCTCCCTAATCAAACCTGGTAAAAACTCGTGGCGTTACGGCCGATCAAAATGGATTTTTTATATCATTGTGATAAACTTTGAAATATCAACTCCATCGGGAGAGGCAGGTGATGGGAATTATACTTAAAAGAAAGAAAAAGCTCCCAGCTTTCTAATCCCGTTAAACAATGGCGGCGGTATCCCCTCGTAAAAAGCCATGGTGCTTTGAAGTGAGGCTATTTTCGTGTCTAATTGGTAGAGTTCGATTTTGAACCCTATTCCCGGCGGAGTAAATGAGAATATGAAAAGCGAAGCAGGGAGTCCTTCCTCTCAAACTCGGCTGAAAAGTTTGTTGTGGCAGTTGCCGTCCAAAGAAACTTGTGGCCCTTCAAACAACAACATTTTAAAATCATCATGGTTTAGTTGCCATTCCCAAACCCGGAAGGAGGGAGAGTAGAGAGGGCATAGAAAAAAAGAAAAGCTTTCCACCTTTCTACTACTGCTAAAAGCTTTTAAAAGTTTCTACTTTTTAAAAAGTTACGGTGCAATCTTGCACCATTAGTAGGCTTATTGCAAGAACGATCATCGTCGCTACAAACGGGGCCGTCCCTTGTTCTTCCATTACCTCTCCATCCGCACGGATTGGTTTGCCCTGCCAAGGCTATCGCACAGAAGGTCGCGGTTCAAATCTCACTGGTGGTAGTGGGATTTGCATGGTGATTTGACCTCGGATACCAGTTACTCAGCTGCGAATGAGTACCTGAGTCAAATCAAGGTAATAACTCCGGACGAGCAATGCTGACACATTGCCTCCTATAGGGTACCATTATAGTCTTAAATGAAGTGTTCTAACACACTCCAAGGCCCTGATCCAATTGGATTGTTGCGCCAACGATTATTATGTACCGAGTTGTCACAATCTCGGCAGATGCGGGACTTTACTTAATACTAGCGCTAAGCGCCAAGCATTTAGGCTTGGACAATCCTACCTACTTAAATTATAAAGGGACACTGGTGGTGGTGGCCGGTGGTAGGTCAATGGGAAGATCCGTTGAGAATTTCCCGTAACATCGAGCACGTATGCGGAATGGTGTACTTCTGCATGGTTTGAACCAGACTGTGTGAAAGTCCCAGGACATCGAGGGAAGACGTGAGGGATTTGGGTACAATACCCGTAGCTGACAATATTATGGGAACTACAACCACCCACTCGAGATGTCAAATTTCAGCTTCTTCCCAACGTATTTACGTTCGCCGTTGCTATTATGGGGGATAGTAACATCAATAATATACGCGGAGCCACCTGTCTTGTCAACTAACAGTACAAGCGGAGAAAAAAATATGGTCAATCTTACTTGCGGCTTGCTACGATTCTAAACAAACATGAGTATAGTAGATTATTGGATTCTCAATTTTATTGTAATTGCATCTAACATTTTTATCTGATACATAAACAGGTAGATGTGTTTGTGAAAACCATAACCAAACTATAGTTTCTAGAAATTATATGATTAAACAATTGAGAAAGTTTTATCGATGGTTTGATTTGGAGAGCATCCTGCTTATTACTTAGAAGAAACTAATAAGTGCTAATAGAACTGAATTTTCAATTTCTGATATATTAAAGAGGCAGTCGATCAAATGTGACGAAACGCACCTTTTCTACTTTTCAATGGCTTTACAAGTTTTGACTGAAGTGGTTGTCTTTGGTTCAATTATTTCATTGATTCATGCAGTGACGATGGTTATCGGAGCAGAGTATCACCCTCGGAATCTCGCTGCTCTGGGTTCGAATCCCAGTCGTCATGGATACCTGTGTTTTCGTCCCGCTTATCGCTTGCACAGCATTAAGTGTGATGATAATGAAACTGAAGTAGTCTGACAATGTGGATGCCCTATATTCCACTAAGGAGTGAACAAGAAACACTAAGGAGTCTAACTGGCATAGAGCTATAAAAATGCATCTTGCAATCCGAGCTGCATTCAGCTCGAGTGTGTGAATTGGCGACTCGTCCGAATTGATGCTCTGGACTTCAATTAATCGTCAAGAGATCTTCCGTTTAGAGCGTTTGAGTAAAACTGTGCTGATATAAGTAGAAAATCCAAAATAAGTTTGCTTTAACTTTACTCATTTTTTTGGAAATTTATTTCCAAATATGTATACTTTGACATCTACTTGGCGCCTTCCTCAATGCAAAGCAAAGTTTTTCTATTTATATCAATTAATCGTATTCATGTAATCAAATGGTTAAGTTAAGTGTACTCGACCTATCAAACCTTCACAGAATGCATCTGTGACCTACAGTACTGGGCAAAAAATCCGATCAGTTAAGTGCGCCCTACTTAATCTCGCGTAAGTCCGTCATTTTAATTTGAATTGACAATTCGTTTTTTTTATTGTATAAATACATATGTGAAGAAAATATTAGCACCGTTAGATTCTTGTTTTTTCGCAGTGGTAAGTTTTTGAAGTGCATTAATTAAAAAAAAAATGGCAAAAACACATAAAATGAGTGATATCGACAAAGGAGAAATAATTGCCTTATTCCAAAAATGTGGCACACGACAAATAACGTTGTGGGCTTTAGTTAGTCCTCTGTAGCTGACTTTTTGAAAAAATTCCGGTCCACTGGGTCTACTGCCCGAAAACAGGATAGAAATTGAAGCATCAACCGTTCATCGAAAGCTCAAACAGGGCGGACTTCATGGCCGGCGTCCCGCAAAAAAACCATTTTTTAAATAGAAGAACGCGGAATGAACGTTATTTACGGGCAAAGGACAACGAAAATTGGACATTGGAACGGTGACAATCTGTAATATTCTCCGATGAATCCGATTTTAATATTTTTGAGGCGGATAGGATCCACCACGCATGGAGAAGATCAAATTAGCGATTCAGTGGAGAGTGTATTCAGGCCATGGTACACCAGCCAGTTAGCTGGATGATTTGTGGCTGATTGACGAAAGAGTCAATGGTCCAGCCTATAAACGACTTTTGGAGGAGCTTCTAATACCTTGTTGTGCGGAATATGGCGATCAGTCAGAATTTGCCAGTCCCAATACATGCTGTACGCAGAACTATCAAGTACTTCTTGCGGCTCATATCGGTAAACCCGACATATTCCCGTGATCAGCCCATGCTTGAATGCAAGGTCTTGATGAATCATTGCATCGGTGCCATAACAGTGCAGCCAGAAATGACATGGTCGAATGTCTTTAACGCCGTACCGCCGTTCTTTCATGATGAACTGTTTATAAGCTTGGGTGGTGACCACGCAGTCTCCAACTCCTCCGTCCCAGCAAGAGCTCCTCAGCACACAGCCATATGTTTGACAAATGCAAATGCAAATATGCAAATATTCCGAATGAATTACCCAGTGAAGTGATTGCGAATACATTCAATGCACTTATTTTATTCTTCCCTGAAAGACGGGATTGGAGTAACAGTTTTACACGTCGCAGAAATTCGGACAGCAAAGCATACTTCAGATCACCAACTCGAGCATGAGTTCCTTGCAGAATCCCTAGGTACTTGTCTACTCAGTCTTAGCTTCGATGTAGAGGTCACCAATGCTATGTCCGGCATGCGGCTCGTGATGACCTTTGCGGATAGCTTGGATTCGACACTTGTCTAATCCAAACTCCATCCGAATATCATGAATGAACATGTCTACTATTCGCCGCAGACTTCTAAGGTGGCCGTCAGTTCCAGAATACAACTTGATGCCAATACATCAAGTGTTTCAGTTCGAACTTAGCACGTAGGCCATACTTTATTGCAAAACTTTACCCTCTAGCATAATTCAGCAGCCATGAAAGGGGATTCAGTGTCATTCAAAGCCAAAGAGACTCAACGAATCCCCCTGAAGATGCACTAAAACGGATCTATGCCTTTTTTGGCTAACAACCTGCTAGTTTTGAAATTTTACGGCTATTGAAACGTCAACAGCGCCTCGGAGATTAAGTGACCTTATGTCGAAGACTTTTGGCTATCAAAAGCGCTTTCACCGTCATTGGTAGCACATTGCTCGAGCACGGTGCGAGTTGCAGAGTTGGAGAACTGCGATCCCAAGTTCCACATCGACCGCTTGCAAGATCCATCTATCGGTCGACAGTGGAAGAGTTACGTTATTGATCAGATGGCAGATATACGCGCGAGAATAACAATGAACATTGCGTCGCCATCAAAAATTCTCTTTTCAGGTGGAATTCAGATTGCCGACTACCTTCCGATGAGACATCATAAAATCTAGTTGAGTGGGGAATCGTGGAAGCAGATCGATGAACGGAAGACGCTGAAGGTTCAGTTGATGGTGGGCATGACGCACTCGAACTCCGATACCGAGCTAATTCCCGAGAAGTTCTATATTGTGTGTCGTGACAAAAAAGAATTTGTTATTGAGCTGGCCACTTTTCAATTTTAGGAGGGTAGCTCCCGGAAGGTGATCCTCAGTGTTACTCGAAAGCTCCAAGCCTTCGTCAACATCTGTCTGTAACGTATCATCGTACGCTGGTCTCATACAATCCCAAACAAAGGACGTAAGTATCAGTGGTTACACATCAAGCAGGTACGATAATTGCACTGCTAGTTACGTCATGTAGTGGAATCCACTCTCGTACGGTCCCAAGGGCATTTATCGGAGAACAGGAGAAGAGCAGTGCAGCCGTCTGAGGAAATCGTCGAGGAAGCTGAAGCGCATTTCCGGTAACCGCGAACGATGGCAGTTGACGCGCTATGCCCCTACTAAGGGGAAATCGTAACCATATATATACATGTGTACTGCGTCACGAAAGAGCTTGTGTGTGGTACCAACTCTTTCGACGTTCCTGTGAAAGACGTTAACGATCGATTTCTCATCCACCCCATCCGAGAAACTGAAGATCGGGCTTTTCCTCCGCTAGGTTTTACTGTTTCTTTGAAGAGCTATTTATCGCAGCGGCGTCAGTTAATGCAGACCGGCTTCTTCGACTAGTATGGAAATCTTGAGAATCCGAGAACTTTTCCAGAGAGTCGAAGAAGGGATGATCATCAAGATTCCAAGGAGCTTTGCTCATTCTGAATGTAACAATTCCAAGAGTATCTACGTGCTTCATGCCTTAGGAAGGATAATTACTACAATTATCCTGGAACACATCACAGAACATCTCGAAAGCTTGATCGATAGAGAACAGGCTGGTTGCCGTTTCGGATCCTCCTACGTTAAATCCGTTAACACCTTACCGATCAACACAATGCGCGGAGTTCAAATTTTCAGTTCACCTACTCTTCAGCGATTTGCACGATGGTGCAAAATGATACGTGCTACATCAAGGTAAAATTTCAGATAATTTTGAGGTGGAAATCGGAGTCCCCCAGGGTTGCATCTTGTCACGGAAATAACTTCTTCTTGTTATCGGTAACGTTCTTCATGCTGCCTTGTTCGGAGGACGTAGAGGATTTCAATGGACGATGACATCTGTTTACCCTTTCACTTGGTCACGGACCTGAGCTAAATGGCTCAAGGTTTAGAGAGAGAGGCAATTTGAGTTGAGCTGAAGATAAACACCGACAAAACCAAGGTTCTCATTTTAACGGGTCATCGCACTCTCCCTATCCGCATTAATCTGGGAAGCATGGTTTCTGGGGACGATGTCACCAAACCAGAATTTCATCGAGGCATTAATAGTGCTAGATCCCCTTTCACTGCCCTGTCTGGAGTTTGGAAATGCAGTTATCTCAACGCCAAAATCAAGTTGACACTATTCTGCGCTATTGTACTTTCTGTGTTGCTATAGGGGGTAGCACCCGGAAAGTGACCCCCCAGTATTACTCGAAACTTCGAAACCCTCATCAACACCCGTCTGCGTCGCATCATCGGGAGATACTAGCCTAATACTATTAGAAAAGAAAACGGTGGTCAGCACACAGGCCTAGCACTCGTACGCACTGTGATCAGAAGGTGGAAGTGACTGTGAATAAATGAGACATTGAGTGGGGCGACAATTACATTGTTGACTATGCCACGCAGTGGAATCCAACCTCCCAGGATGATCGACAGGTGGGTCGCCCCTAAGGCACTTATCGCATAGTAAGAATTGAGTACATTGATCTCGGAAAATCATGGGGTGAGTCGGAGCGCATTTTAGGAATCGCGAGCGATGACGCGTAGGTGTTGACAAAGGCTTGGTACTATACTTTACCAATGCATAAATGGGAACCATATATATCAACGTCGTTGTAGAGAAGCGTGTATTTGTTCCAGAAACTAATCCAAAAGCCTAGGGTCATTCAAGTCCTTGTACGCGGTTTCTTTTTCAGAAGCAATTGAATTTCGAAATTTACTGGTTGCTAGCCCCATCTCTTTTAGCGGTGTTTTATGACAAGCAGGGAATGTTTTGAATGTGTTCGTAAACTTGAGCCAAAAAGGTTGGTCAGATAAATTAAGGTGCCACATTCAGTAGCGTTTTAAACACATGAAGAAGAATAGTGGTTAATTTATGGGAATTTTTTTATCGATGGCTTGATCTTTGTTGCGGAGGACTTCAGGGATTTCGTTAGTGACACTATTCTCGTAGATCCAATTCGAATCGAACTTCGGAGCTATTAGATCCAATTTGTCTCAGTTTTTCAAGTTTTAGTTACCCCGGAGTGTGCTATGCTTGGTATCAGTTTTAAAACTCGTTGTTAGAACTACATGTTTTGGAACCCTTTTCCGATTAAAAATCTTCTTGCTAAAAACTTAATGAGTATCTGTGATGCGTGGCAATATTTTGCCCCGGAAGACCTCATTTGTAATTCAATCCCGAGTATAACCTCATTGAGTTGACACTTCATTTACGTCACGCCATATATAATATTCTTACAAAAAGCCTTGAGAGACATGGAATAAGAAAATATATGGAGAAACAACTAATGCACGATTGTGCACTAGGCGTTTTCAAAACTTAATTAGCGTCGATAATATTCCAATTAACACTCATTGAAATCAACCTTTGCTGACCACTTAGTTCCATTTATTCGTTAATCTCGAGTTTAAGTGAGTTAAAACCTCATTGGAGATATCACGGGAATTCTTGGTGAAGATACTCGAGTGACTTGATCTCACGGGAAGATGCTGGTGACTGTGATTATCGCTTTCCAATTGACGGAATTGGGACTAGAATAAACAGAGTCAAATTTAGAAATGTTATGGGTGTTTGTGTGTTTTGGATTATAGCAATTACGACGACCTTGGTAATTGCAGTGGACATGGTGCTTCGTGGTTTAATTGCCAGAAATACCTCTTTCGGTGAGCAGGTTCCCCTTGGAACACTTTTGAATCCATACAGGCCTAAATTGCAAGACTGCACCTTAGCCTTAGTTAGGGTGTTGACCGGAGAAACCCTGGGGCTGTTTTTTGCGAGACTACGTCTGCAAGCAAATACACTTTTAATCCTGTTACCTTGTTTTGCCAATAAATTATCTGCGTGTGGCAAATAAACTTGTCAATTTGTATCATTTGCTTAGCATAAATTCTCAGATCGAGTTGATAACAGTTTCCAGCCAGAATACTAATCAAATTAAATTCGCTCAGTTATCAGTGTCACGTTACTGGATTTAAGTCTAGCGCGTGCCGCTAAGCCGATCAACTTGGCTCGAAATTGATCAGCTCGATGAAGTCTGCGTTTTTATGGAGGTGAAAATTAATTGCAATAACTATAAATTGTGTCGCATGAGTATCAGTTCTAGTGTAGCGAACCAGATGAGCGATAAGGATCGGGTCCGATTCGACAAAGAACTGGTTGAAATTTGCAACTATGCCTGCACATCGAAACCTGAGATTACACGGAAAGCAAGGCTGAGCGACATCTATATCAGATGGCGGACATACTTGAGAAATCGTAAGCAACTTAAAGACACATTTAAATGCCTGAGTTTGAGATAAATTTAAAATGGAATTAGCAACTGTTTCACGCTAGCCAAGTAAGTGGTATTCGAACATTCAAATTCTTGTAAACAATGTCGGAGGAGACTTTCAATTCTGCCTGTTGCCTGGACAAGCGGTGCACGGACGGAAACACAAAACTTTCCAACAGAAATTGTTGCACATTATTTTATCGTAGAATTTTAAGAATTTCCCTGAACCGATACTCGGACAACGTCTTGTACATGGGATCTTAATTTAATCGATAATACCACGATGTAGTGCCATTACGGCTGCCTCAGAGCATCTGCTTTATGTGAAGATGATACCGAAGGAACACGATGTAATTTTAAGCCCCATGTTATCAAACACGATTGCAGCGATATCTTCCCGCCGGTATACCGCCGCGATCGATAGAGGAATATAAAGATCCTCTCTAATGAGCTTATTGAGTTCATTAGCTACTTAGCAGGAATTTGGTGCGCCTATAAAATGTTTGTTTAGTTCAAGCACTTGTTTATGCGATCGGAGCGGAAGGTTTGTGGTTTTATTTTGCTGGAAGGCATTTTGATTTGGGGTACTAAATGGACTTAACTTCATTCGCCTTAGCATAGTGGAATCAGCTTAAGCCTCGGACCATCATCAAACAAGAGTTCATGAGTTTCTAATCTTCGCTAACCCCTAATAGCTCTCGGACATCTCAAAACCCATTAAAATTAATTTGATGCACATGCCGTTGACTAAGTGGATTAGCAACTATGTAAAGTAATTCCTCAAGCGGAAATATCTTTAAATATTAGGTTGTTGCATATGAAATGGCCGTTTTGGCAATCAAGTGAAGTTAGTTGCGATTTTGGTGTATCAAACCACCACCAGTTGGCGCTGTTGGTGTTGAGTATTGAAGTGTAAATACTCCTACATTTAATCAAGTAGTCATTTTAATTTTGACCATCGTTGGGATAACAGGGAATAGAAAGGAGAAAAAGGAAGGAAAACAGCGAAAAACGTATACTTTTTTTGTATGAGTTCAAACTCGGTCATAAAGCGGCGGAGGCGACCAAGAACATTAACAGCGCATTTGGAGCTGATGCGGTAACCGAACGAACCACACGCCGTTGGTTCGAAAACTACCGGTCAGGCGACATAAACCTTCAAACTGAGCCACGTTGACATCCAGGGCTATCAATTGACAGCGACGAGCTGGGTTTGCTAGTCGAATTCGACACACGTCAGTCTGTGAGGCACAGTGCAAAGAAACTGGGCGTACACTATTCGCCAGTTTCCGGGCACTTACAACAACTTGAAAAAGCTCGACAAATGGGTTTTGCATGCCTTTACGGAGCACAACATGGCGCTTTGAATGAAAATTTGCAGTTCTCTACTCACCCACAACAGAACCGATCCCTTTTTGCTCAGAATAGTGACATGTGATAAAAGGTGGATATTATACGACAATCGTCGCCAATCAGCACAATGGCTAAATGCTGATGAGCCACCGAAGCATATGTCGAAACCGAGCCTCCATCCGAAGAAGGTATTGGTGAATGTTTGGTGGTCTACAACTGAATTTATCCACTATTCTTTTTTGGCACCTGGAGAAACGATAAATGCACAGAAATACTGTACCCAACTCGAGGAAATGAACCAAAAATTGAGCATTCAACGGGCGAGATTGGTCAACAGAGAGAGTGTGATACTCCTTCACGACAATGCACGACCTCATGTTTCCAGAACAAGGGTTCAAAAGTTGAACGAATTGCAGTATGCGACTCTGCTTCATCCACCATATTCACCGGACCTTTCGCCAACCGACTACCACCTTTTTAAGCATTTGGATCATTTTTTGGCGGAAGAGCAATTTATAAACGAAGAGGCTGTCAAAATTGCCTTGGACGAATTTATCAACACCCGACAGTTGGGCTTCTACTAAACTAGCATAAATGCTCTTGAATCTCGCTGGGAGAAGTGTTTTGAATCGACACTCTCTGGTCATCGGCGGCATATTCTTTGAACACAGTTTACCGGAATGCCACACCTAGAATATATATTCCATCGCGATGAGCAGTTGATTTAGGGGTTACCTATTCAACAAAGATAAATAAGATAAAGAAATAAATTTTTGTAAGGCTTAGAGGTTAGAGTAACCCAGGCAGAAAGCGAGTAGATTATTCGTCGAATAACACAACCGCTTATGAAATCAAGTGCCGTCCTCCTTTTTTCCCTAGTCTAACTGCAGATAGCCCTACACACAACCCTAATATTCTCAAGTTGATAGTTTGAATTGCAGGCAACTTGCTAGAAGCCCCATTACGGTTTTAACGTGACCGTTCTCGAAGAGCATCAAGACTGCAGTTTTAGAGGCCGCAAGTTCATTCATAAAGACGCTCGACAAATTCGAATTACTTTGTTCAGTCCCGGCAATCCTTGGCATCTCGTTTTTCGGAATATTCCTGATGGCGGTTGGCGTGACTCTGACAGCTAGTTCTGGTCTCGGAGGAAGACTGTGTCAGATGCTTGGCGAACCCATCCACCAGCCTGCCCATCACCAGTTATGACCTAGTTAAGAAATGAACATGACTATTCGGCTACGATCTTTTGCTTTCGTCATAGTGTAGAATTGTGTTCTGGAATTTGGGAACACTTCTCGAAGATGGTTTTGGGGCTTTCCGGAATATTCGATAATTGACCTTAATGAAAATGGTGAGAATGTGTGGCTTTCTAAAAGTTGCACTCTCTCGTCATCGGCGGCATATTCTTTGAACACAGTCTACCGTAATTCCAGAAGAGTTTCAACTGACCTAGAATATATATATTCCAGCGGATCGGCCACATCGCGATCAGCAGTTGATTTAGGGGTTACCTATTCAACAAAGTTACTGACAACCTCGAAGGGGACTATCATCGGACAATCTCCTACTTTCACAAGTTGTCTTACATCAGTGGAAAAACTTTCTTGCTGAAGAAATGGCAGGGGCTCTCTCAACCAGGCGCCCTGCCATTTCCGTCACAAATATTGTTCTACTGTCAGTAAAATGATATTCTTATATCTCCCCATAAAATATGAGGGCGAATTTTCCCAGGAGTCGGGCCAGCTCTATAGTGAAGTTTTCCGAGAACATTACGCAGCTCAGTCTGTCTTTCTAGATTCCCCCGCCGGTGGAGATTGTTAAGTCCGAAATCTACTTCTTCTGTTGAAGGTTTTGTGAGAAACAAAATTTTATTAAAATCGGTTTACTGTCCGCCTGTCTCCCTGTCGGTCTGTCTGTCACACACACTTTTCTTAGAAACGGTTGTACTGATTGACGCCTAATTTGGTGGGAAGGTGGGAACTGTACATACTCACGCATACAGTGCGTTACATTGTTATACGTGGAACTTGCAAAAGCGGGGTGCAAATAATGCATCTGCGACGATTTAGTAAATCATGCAACTCAAAATTGTGCAAATACTGCCTGTAGCAATCCATGAAGAACTGAGTGGTATGATAGATGGTCTCCCCATGTTTCCGCTCAAGCCACACCCTAATGTTGAGATAGACTTGTCCCAGCTGCGTTGCCAGAGATTGGTTCTAAAAGCACTGCAAACTGTCAAAGCCATTTACCTGCTTCCGTCTGTAACAGTTTGCAAGTCTACACAGAAGATGAGTAAAGAGCTGCTAAAAGCGGCTCACCTGTTTGCATGCATGCTCTAGGTATTTTTCAAAACTCAGCCTGTCGTCAATTATCACCTCTGGGTGTTTGATAGCCGGGTGTGAGACGACCGTATATCCATCGATGCACCCTTCACAGTGTTCTTTCTCCTGCGGTTTGTTATTAGGACGGTTTCCGTTTTCGAATTTGGCAAGATAAACCCGGGTATTTCTAGCCAGAATTTTGCCATTTTCAATGTTTCTATCGCGTAGCCCTCCACATCTTTTGGATGTTTTGTTTGAACAACAACAGCAAGATCATGTGCAAAGCCGACAATAGTAGTCCTCTCTAGAACGGTCGATTATACAATAAGGGACCCCACAGCGATCCCTGTAGTACCCCCACAGTAATACCAACTTTTTCTAAATAACGGTTTGTCTTCCGCTGTTTTCGTGGTGAGGAAAAAGAATGGTAACAATACTTTCAGGAGGCACAGGCCGGATAGCTGCCTTTTACCAGGATGTTCATCTCGACTTTGCTACCAGGTTTTCCCCTGAGCCTCTGATAAAGCCTCCTTGCCGCAAAACATGCGGCTCGCAAACTTGACATTTCGTTTTTCCACTAGTAGCTCTGTTGCCTACTGGAGAGCAATCGCCTTCTGGAGATAGTAGTGTCTCATGCTTCCGCCACTTATCGGGTGATTAGGATGACTTTCTTTATGGCCATCCCATCCTAGGAAATATCGGGCTTGAGTGCCACGGAAAATGTGTCCCATTCAAAAGCTTTCGCTATCCAACTGAGCAAACCATCTGGTATTCTGCGTGAGCTTTTTTTCAAACCCGATCCATCTTTTATTTCTATGCAGACTGTCTGGTTAAGGTGAGTGTAGTATGCGCTGACTTACCAATTGACTCTACTGGCCAAATCGCTTCGACCTATCATTTAGAATGGTGCATACCTTCGCAATATTGGGGAAACCAAAGCATTTAAAGCATTGCTTTATTTCCACCTGTTCCCCAAGCCGACACATATTCCGGCTTATTCTTACTTCCCTGTTGCTAAGATTTTGAGTGCTGCTCTCACTGGTAGGCTGATGGTGGCGTTTCGTGTTCTTCCATAGGCTTTTTATTTAGGATTTTACGAAAGAAAAGCGTCCTCTCTCGGTGACGGTGACTAGAAGAAGGAAATGTAACGCACCAGCCTCGTGCCAGACCGTCCGGTGTGCCAAAGGTATTTCAATGCGTCGGCGGAGGCGTTCTGACTGCTGGTGATACAGTTGGTGGTTTACGTCTCCGCTATGCAACCACATTACTCCGCCCCCAGCTGAAATCAGTTCAGTGAAGGAACCTGGACGGCATCGATGGGCTGCGCAAAAACCAAAGAGGACGAAAGGCAAGGACTATGACCACGGATCATAGCGAGCCATTAAGGCGGCCTTTAGCGTCCGGTCCCGACGTTCCAGCATCCCATTGGACTGCGGATGGTATGCAGTGGTTCTGTGTTACCCAGGACTTCGCTTAACTCCGAGAATAGATTAGCCTTAAACTGCATTTCCTAGGCCGCGCTGATTAACCCTGTTGAACGAGTTGTTCAAACTCTTTCCGTGCAATAGCCAGTTTCTGGGATGGTAGAGGACGCACCTTCGAGAAGATCGGGGAACCAGTAGTGATAATGTGGTGCTGCACATTGTGCTTCACTGGTTTGGAGAGACTACACTCGGTAGTAATCTGGCTACTCGTCCTACCCAACACTCGTCCGCACCTGTCTGTGCGCCCAAGGAACTGGACACGTAAACGCATGTCCTGGTCAGGACGGATGCCGTCCGGAAGCCGCTGCAGCCTCCTTACGAAGGCCCGTACCGCGTTCTCGAGCAGGGAGAACATTTCTTCCAGCTCGAGATCGGTGGACACAAAAAGGCGGTCTCCCTGTCCAGGCTGAAGCCCGTGTGCAACCCTAAACAACGGCGCGTTTGCTTCAAGCATTGATGGGGAACACAGTTCCGGATTCGGTTGCTGAAACCCCTCGGTTTCATCTGTGGGCGGAGTGATGTGGCGCGGCACGATTCGCGGCATTTGAAATTTATTGGCAAATGCCAATGATGTTGAGGTGGATAATGTGGAGCCGCTTGGCTGACAGAGGGAATACGCCTACTTCCTTTTGACGTGTTTGCTGATCTTACACTTCGGGCACGCAATGTGCTGTCTGGCCCAAGCGTTTACGTCCTTATTTATGTCCGGCCAGAAGTATTTTCCAGTAACTAACCGGTTCGCAATCCTGATGCCTGTGTGCGCAAGATCGTGTACTGCGTAGACGCTGGCGGGGAGACACTTTGTCGCGGTTTCGGTTGGCCAAGAGAAGTAAGCGTTGAGGGTCGCTAGATGATGAGCGACCTTGGGCAAGAAACGATAATAGAAATTTAACATGCCCAAGAACCTTCGCAGATCCTTCACCGTGCTTGACAGGGAAAAGTTCTTGATCACTTCATCTTGATTTGGGTCTGGTTGAATTCCACAAGAAGTGGTCACGCGGCGGAGAAATTTTACCCCCTTTTGTAAGAATTTGCATTTTTCAGAGTTTAGAAGGAACTCGGCCTCCAGGAGATGTTGAAAAATGCTGTCTAAATGGTCCAAATGCTCGATCCGGAAGAAGGGGCGACCCAAACATCATCCATGTAGACGAAACAGAAGTTCGAGCTTCGTGGAACAAAGTGGATGAATCCTTGAAATATCTGAGGAGGGTTGCATAAGTCAAAGGTCATCTTGGTGAATTCAAAGAGTCCGGAAGGTGTGCAAATACCCGTTTTCTGTATGTAGTGGGAGCTACAGGGAGTTGGTATTCGCCTTGGTCTGATCCAAGGTCGTGAAAACACGGCAGTTTGTCATGAGTGAATGGAAAAGGGTATCGGCCAAGAATTGTCTGAGTATTCAGATGCCTATAATTTCCGCAAGGCCTCCATTTGCCGTTTGGGAGACCAAATGAAGTCGAGATGACCTACATCTGTTGGAAAGTCTACAAATACCCTGTTTCTTGAGATCAACAAACTGTTTCATTGCAACAGCTCGGGGAGCCGGTATTGTTGATGTGGTGCTGTACATCCTGCTTGACCGGCTGGGAAAAACTACTTTCCGTAGTATTGTTGGGATATTTTTGGAGGAGTGCGCAATGGTCGGCAATATCTTCGAAAACAATGAACAGAGTGTCGTTTGTGCAGGTGGAAATTTTTCCTGACGACTATAAAGAGGATGCGGGGTCAATGAAGGCTTTATTCTGTAGGTCCACTAACAGTCCATAGTGACACAAGAAGTCTGTGCCTAAAATGAAGGTGCTAATGTTAGCCAAATCGAATAGCGACGAAAACGTTCGCAGCAGCCAGTCGCAAGTTTTGCGGTATTAAGGTATTTGGACTAGCTATGGGGAGAACCGACACCCCCGCGCCCATGTCGATCAAACAAAAAACCAGGAGAGAACAATTTTGGTGCCCGGATGGGCCTCGTACCATCCTGCCTACTTGAAAGGTAAAGGGGCGGGGGTGTTGGTGGCCGAAGGTAGGTTAGTGCGAGAATCCATCGAGAAGATCCCGCAACGTCGAACACATATGTAAAATTGTGTATTTCTGCATGGTTTGAACCAGGCTATGTGAGAGTCCCAGGACATCAAGGGAAACCATGAGGCAATTAGGTACAATACCTGCAGCTGAAAATGTTATAGGAATTACAACCCCCCGCCCGGGACGCCAAATTTCTTTGATTTCTCGAGCCAGTGGCTCATAGTTCACCTTCTTCATATTTTTGTTCAATGTTGCTATTATGGGGGATAACAACATCAATAATATATGTGGAGCGCCCCATCTCGTCAGCTAACAGCACGTCAGGGTTGTTGTGTGGAATATGGCGATCACTTAGAACTTGCCGGTTCCAATACATGCTGTAAGCAGAACTATTAAGCGCTACTTGGGGCTCATACCGGAAAACCGGACATGTTCCCGTAATCAGCCCATGCATATAAGCATGGTTTTGATGAATCATATAACATTACGTACAACATTATGCCTGTTGGCGCCGTTACAATGTAACGAGAAAAGAGATGGTCAAACGTCTCATATGCCGAACCACACATTCTGCACTGGCCATTCTCCACCCATTCCTTCATTATGACCTTTGACGGGTGGCGACCACGCCATCATGAATGGCACGCATAGATCCCTTCGTCTCAGCAAAGAGGTTCCCCCCTCCCCAGCCACCTGTTCGACAAATGTAAGTAGCCAAATGGTTTCCAAAGAGACGTATTTACCGCGTATTGCCTTCGATTCCGATTCATCGATTCGCTCTTGGTCTGACCTCACTCCACTCAGAGGATTGAATGATCGATCTTTCAAGGTAAGTAGAAACAGTCCGCAATCTGCCTTACAAACGGCCGTATCCAAGAAACTCTTTGCTGTAAAAGTAAGCGCGCTGCGAGTCGACCTGGCGATGATGTTATGCCGCCACGTCAACCACACCAGTACCTTCGATGTCACGCAGCAGGTTCATCTGCTCCACTGCAGAATTTGGATAATGTATTCTGAATTTGGACATAGTAGTTCGTATCAGCCGCTAGACATTTTCCAGATCGGTTTTCGTCCACCGCAATATTCCGAATGCATAAGCCAGTGAAGCGATAGAGAATACACTCAATGCGCTTATTTTATTCTTCCCAGAGAGATGCGAATTCAATACCAGCTTCACACGTTGTAGGAATTCGGACAGTAGATCATCCTTCAGATCAACAACTCGAGGATGGGTTCCTTGTAGGATTCGTAGGTACTTGTAGAAGTCTGCCTCGGTCAAAGCTTGGATGTGGAGCTGACCAAAGCGGCATGCGGCTCGTGCTGGCCTTTGCGGAAAACTTGGATTCGACACTTCTCTAATCTAAATTCCATCCAAATATCACGACTGAACATATGTACTATTCGCCATAACGTCAACTACGAGTATTTCACTGGGGATAGCATAGTTCCTGTAAACCTTTTGCACTTTACTTTTCAAACGTCTGCTGGCATTGCCAGTGCTGATTTGAATCAGTCTAGCAAACTCTTACCTTAGTGAGTCCCACCAACGTTCCGGACGTATTTTCCTTGGTAGATATCTTCAGTCACTCAAACCAATAACCGGCATTCTCACAGCCGCAACTGCACCACAATATACGAATGGTTGTAGTAGCAGCAGAGACATATTAGTACACAGCCGAGATGCAAGCTCATCATTGATTTGAGACAGAATCCTCGGGGTTGCTGGATATGCATAGAACCTGGTAATACCTGGTCTATGCAAAGGATCTATTTCCGAGGATTCTATGCACACTCTTTGGAATTCGTCCCGAATCGAGGACTTCAGCTGGACAGTAGAGAAGAGTGCTTTGCCGAGAACTGGAACTTTTGCCTGCGGTGTGACGTGGTGTTGTTGACCATCGACCATGACCCATCGACTTTTGGTCACCAGTTTCCGCGATGGGTTCAGGTCGAACACGCTTCTTGATGATGGCCGGGATTGTGTCGCAGCTACTAATAAAGTGGGTTGCGCGAAACGCTCGACGAATCTTTGGTGGAACACGGGCCGGTTCATTTCCACAGTCCACTTCATCCGCTGCTCTCGCGCATAGATGTCGAACCGCCAGCCATCAAGTCACACAATTCCCGCCAGTTATCACTACCGGACCTCAAATTTCTCCTTTTCCTCATTTTTAGGTCTGCATTTTATACCTAACTGTCAGTTGTGTTTACAGTTTCCTCAGTGAATAATCTGCAAGACTTCAAAGTTCCTGCACTTTTCTCACCGACTCCTTGTGATGCTGCGGTAGCGTACAGCCATTCGGACTGAAGATATTGACCCCCTCCCCACCTTTCACAACCATGCTTAAGACCGGCTTCGGCGGAGTTTTATTATGTATTATTATTAAAAAGGAATAATTTGTCAAACTTCTCAAAAAAATTTGTGCAATTACATATATGAAAGACAAACCCTGTTAGGATCTTTTGAGTGCTAATTTAATTTAATTATGCAAGCCCTAGATTTAGCCTTCCTGTTTACATTATTTGAGAAATTTTTGTGCTGTCTACGCTCGATTTCTTATCCTCATTTTATAAGAAGGTATGACTGACTTTGTTCTCACTAGGCCGCATACCAATCTAGTTCCGTCATTTTCGCATTTGAGAAGTGCGTGTCATGCCATAAGACGTTATAGAATTTGTTAACGTTCAATGCCAGAAGCAGTCTAAATAATTTCTTGCAGGAGCGAAAATTGAAGAATAAACAATTCTGAAACAAAGAGTAATCTCTAATCAAGAAGCTCCCACAGTTCTACTTCAGCACATATCAACCGAAGCTAGAAGTGAACGAAATCGGAGATTACTTCAATATTGACTCTAGCAATCTATTTACGCCATTTGTAGCTGCCGTTGTTTAAAGATATATGATTTCCACCGAAAATCAACAAGCCACTCCCTGAAATGCAAATACTACCCATCCAGATACCAGGCAGTATCCAGCGTTCACTTCAGCTAAACTCTTTATTCCAACCGGCATTACTTTGACCTTCTCATCTATTTCTTTTGCTCGCAAGATGTATCTGAGGACGTTATAGTGTTTTAAGCTCGCTTTAAATTTTTTATATGCAATATTCTGTCACAAATATCATTTCTTAGGAGGTTTACTTTCGGCTGTTGATTTAGCTTGAATTCTACTGAATGCATCAATTTAAATAGCCACAACAAACTGATACATTTCACACATGCCGAATGTAAGGAAATGTTTCGAAGATACTTTGGGGCCATAAGATATTCGAAACAATCAGTTTCGGTTCGCCTTTTCCAGTTTATGATATTGTTCTGTCTTCTTAGCGTTTTCAAGTGTGTCAATATCGATCACCTTAACCACAAATTATTATATTTGCCGAGGTTGTTAGAGCCGGCTTTAAGACACAAGGTGTTATTACGAATGATGGAATTTGTGTGCGCTTGCCCAAAATCTGTTTGACATTCCACTTAGTCGAGGATCACTAAAAAGTGGACTTTTTTAAATTTTGTGGTGTAGATGTGAAATATGCTCCAAAGAAAATGTTAATGAAGGAAGAAGCTCCACGATTCCGATATGGATTTATAGATAATTACGAAGATTAACACTTTTTGGCTCTGAAAACAAGAGGAGCAGCCTCGGACCGAGTGCTTGATTTTGAAAATTTCTGGGAATCTTAACGAATATCATTAGCTGTTCAAGCTTAAATGACTTCCAAATTATTAGAGAAGCAAATACAGTTCTAAATACGCACATGAAGGTTGTGATTCGACAGAGTTTATTAGTCTGTCGGCATTAGCATGTGCACACGTGTATATCCTTTTATCACGTTGCCTTCAGAATTTAAGTTAATCTTTTCGCCATGACTAGATATATGCACACTTTTACTGAGAGAGCACCCAAATTAAGTAATCTGCCTTCAGAATTTAAGTTAATCTTTTCGCCATGACTAGATATATGCACACTTTTACTGAGAGAGCACCCAAATTAAGTAATCTGAGCATACTCCTATCATCAATGTAATCCAGCCAAACCTAAACATATTCCGGAAATCGCCATGATTCATCCGTGATCCTAATTTTCCTCAATTTCGGAAACAGAACATGCATAACGTCTTATTTCCCCCCGAGTGCGCTCTTTATCTGACCGCCTACCGTCATTATGATAGTTCCTTGCCTCACCCCTACCATTAGTTGGCTGTGAGAAACAAACAGTCGTACCTAAAGTGACACAGTAATTATAGCCTACAGGTCGAGAGCCTCGCGACTAGTGGCCAGAAAAGTGGACCTCACACAAACTGCCCAGTCCCTGCTCATCTGGGCCTAATGCTCGTATTATCTACACAATATGGTCAGGTTCTTCCCTCGACGAATTTAGACGATATGTTGACGCGGTGACTGAAGAATCATTGCATTTCCTCATCCCGCACGAACGCTGAGGTAACATGACTTAGACTCATATGACTTTTACCTCCGAATGTCCGCAATCTAATGATGATCGTTCACGTTGGGTTTTTTTGGTGTTTTTCTTTCCATCCTAGTGAAAATTCTCATAACGATCGGAAAAGATCAAGTATATTAGTCCGGTGAAATTACAGTAATTTTCCGGCAAAATATCTCGACCTGCCACACATGTCGATAAATTTGAGGCAATTACTTTGGCGAATATGCGACTATGTTTCTCCTTTTCGACGGTCAGGTAATTGGATACAGTTCACCCAGGTCTAAGTAACTATCGCGTAGGAAAAGTAGAGGAAACGTTTTGCAAGATGCGCTCTTTGCATTAAGTCATTCATAGTTTCGACCGAGGCTTGAAAGGGCAGACATATTACGGAGCGAACTGTTTAGAACTGGCTTTTCCTTCCGCTCTGTTTTTATGATCCATGATTGATTCCTTAAATGGGTCGATCGATTGAGACCTCCACCAGTGATATTTTAATGTAGTTTGAATGACTTAAGTGATGGTTTTGAAGCAATTTGCCGCATTGATTATTAGTTTTGAAGGGATGACGACTGAGATAGAGACATCTCTTGCTCGATTTTCGTGGTAAGCTAATTATTACTAATGGACTTCGTGGGAGGTTGCAGAGTTATAATTGAATTGTAATGGTTTTATGACGCACTCTACACTACTCCACAATGCAACTAATATACAACGTCCTCCTCATACCCTTGCGACATATGAGTTTGCAACGATTTGACTATCAAATAAATGGGTTCTCTGATATCTTCAGGTTCAACTTTCAGTCTTTAGGGAAAAAGTCAGATTCGCCGTTAGCTATTCACCTGTGAAGGTGCAAAGGACAAATCTAGCGGAAAAAATCTTATTAACGCTCAACAAAATTGAAACCAAGTAAGAGTGGTTTTCTGCTTATTTCATGTGAGGGATTTTGGGTGCGAGGAAATTCAATTTTTATACAGCTAAAAATTCAATTGTGCACTGTTTTGAAAGACCATTTTAAATAGCTAATTTTTTCTGGAAAGTACATTGACTCAGGTATGATTCTTCATGGACGTTCTTCAGCTTCCCATTCTTCCAAAAATTTCGACTTGAACTTTCCACGATTGCCTAAAAATGGGACACCAACTGGTCCTCCACTGACAACCCTAAACGGAAAACCGATGTTACGAAGCTACGGAAGGAGCCTCGAACAGGATGGATTTCAAAACGACCAACCCGGCAACGACAACGGATTAACGATTTGGGCATTTTCTCATGGAACGACCGAATACTGCTCTGCAGCTAGCCGATACCCTGTTACAATATAAGACTGATGTATCAGCGTTACAAAGGACGCGATGGACAGGGACCGGTTTCCTGGAGAAGAGCAGCTACACCATATATTATAGCGGCCATCCAGTAAACCATGTGCTCGGAGTAGGTTTCTTAGTCAGCCAAAAAATGAAACCTGCTGTGATCGGCTTTGAAAATATAAACAACAGGCCGTGCATGGCCTGCTACCTCTGCGTTTGCGAGGTAAGTTTAGAAATATAAGCCTCATAAACTTTTATGCCCCTACAGAGGAGACTGCACAGTCGGAGAAGGATACCTTCTACGAGGCAGTTGACCGAACCCTCGAAGCTTGTCCTGAGTATGCTATCAAAATCATACTTGGATATTTCAACAGTCAAGTAGGGGCAGAGCCCGTATTCAGGCGATACGTTGGCTCCCATGGCTTACATAGGAATACCAATGATAACCGACTGCGGATTATTCAGTTAGCAGTATCGCACGAAATGGTTGTTGGAAGTACCTGGTTTGCGCGGAAAACGGTCCACGGACATATGTGGGCCTCTCCAGACGGGATCACTTTCAACAAAATTGACCACGTGCTGATTGAACCGCCCAACCTCTCAGGTTTGATGAATGTCAGAACATATAGGGGGGCCAATATAGACCCGGACCACTATTTTGTTGGCATGGTGCTCCGAGCTCGAATTACGACACCCCCTACAATCCCCGCTGATAATCAGGTGAGAGTGAATACTAAAACCATTCACAACACAGTCCTCCGCAACACCTATAAGAGGGAAATGGAGGCCGCAATAACCGCAGTCAACAGAGATCCTGGAGATGTAGCATCAACAAATGGCCTTCACAACCACCTGAAGAACATTATCATTGATGCGGTCACAAAGATACTTGGCCCCAGCCGCAAGAAGAGTCAGAACGGCTGGCTTGACGATGAATGTAAGTTAGCAACGGAACGGAAGAATGCTTCATATCGAGTAATGTTGCATTCTCAGAGAACGCGGGCACACGCAGAGACTTATCACGAACTCCGTCGAGCGGAGAAAACCAAGCAGTCTTCGAAAAGTACAGGGAGCAACCGCACCAGACACGCAAGTTTTACCAACAAGTCAGCAGGACGAAACCTTATACAGCTCAATGCTCATCCTGCCAAGACAAAAGGCAAATCTGATTGCCGACAAAGTGGGCATATTAGAGGGATGGGTTGAGAATTTTGATGGATTGCTCAACATCCAAAATATCGGCGAGTTGGAGGTCCCGCCAACTGAAGATGACGGACAAAGACTGTCACCGCCCAATATAGGGAAAACAGTCCGTGCAATTCATCGGCTTAAAAACAATAAGCCGCCAGGAGCCGATGGGATTACAGCCGAATTGGTTAAATATGGAAGCGACCAATTAGGCCAAGCGGTTCATAAAGTGATGCTCAATGTGTGGTACAGCGAATCAATGCCTGATGACTAGCAACGAGGCATTATCTGTCATGCAGTGCTCCTAGCAAATCAGCAACCGTTCAGATTTTCTAAATGCGAGAGGCACCATCCTCTTCAAGTCCACCCAACTACTGGCTTACGCTGACGATACTGACATCATGGGAAGAACAACCTGAGACGTACAATCTACCTTCAGCCAGATCGAGCAGGTGGCGCGAGATCTTGGGCTGCACGTTAATGAAGGTAAGGCGAAATGCATGGTGACAATGTGAGCGCCAAAACCAAAAGAACAAACAGCATCGGTCCAACGAAAACCATGAAGATAGGAGATTACAAGTTTGAGACCTTTGAAGATTTCTCTTATCTAGGGTTGAAAATCACAACCGATAACAACTATGGTGATGAAATCCGTGCACGATTGTTGGCAGCCAACAGAGCCTATTTCAACTTACAAAAACTGTTCCGCTCGAAACGTCTCACCATAGGGTCAAAGCTCTTATTGTACAAGACAATAATCTTGCCAGTCCTCATGTATTGCTCGCAGCCTGTGTTCTTAGCCAAAAAAAAAACTGCAAACTTCTGGCGGCGTTCGAGACAAGATTCCTCCGAAGAATTTTTGGCCCCCTACATGAGAATCGACGATAAAATCCGGCTCAATAGATTGCGGTGAGTGGGTCGGTATGAACGAGGATGATCCAACCCGGAAGGTCTGTAAGGGCAATATCTGCGGTAGAAAAAGTAGACGAGGCCGACCCTGCCTGAGATGGAGCGATGACGTAGGTCAGGAGGTGTCTGGCGGCTGCTGAATGAGGAAACCCAGGAGGGATTGCGTGGTTGAAAGCCATGCAAATCAACCTTCTTGAGAAGCGGAGCAGAGCCAATGTATTCAAAAGCTTTTAAGAAGTCAGGCCAAATGGAAGCATGTCTTTCGTTTCAGTCAGAGACAAAATTGGTAAATGCAAATAGTTCAGTTTTGAGCGGGTACCACCTTTGAAACGCTCTTTCGGAGTGAGATATCCGAAACAAGATGAAAGGCATTTGCCTGGAAAGATATTTTCAGAAAAAATTTTTCTGAAAATTAATCAAAAGAGAGGTAGAGCTGCTGTTTTTTAAGAAAGATTATAAAATCTGTCGGTTGGACATTTGTTGTGGGGTCCAAAAGAAAAGTGGATGAGGTATAAGCAGGAGAAGGATGAGAAGATGGGTTGGGATAACTCACCAAAGATCAGTCATTCAAGATTAAAGTCCATACGAACGATGAAAGGCTAATCTAGATATCTTGCAGAGAGCCAGTGTCTCAAAAACTTCCTCAACTAGGGAAGCTGGATAAGAATATTAAAAATAAAATGAAATAATAAATTGTGGCGGTACTAATTATTCCCAGATACTTGCGTAGAATTAGTACTTTTAACAACCTTTCTTTTCTGCCGAAGTGATCTACAACCTAAAGGATAGCTAATTGCTAGAGGGTCAGGTACAGCAGGGGAAGTCTACTCACAGATCTCGCTTTGTGAACACCACAATGAAATGCAGGTCAGATGTTTCATTTAAATAAACACCTTGAATTTTTCAAAAACGCTTTCATTGAACTCCTGCTATCAACCTTCAACTTCACCTAGTAATTCCCGAAAAACGAAATGTAGTTTCACGGTGAAGTGCAAGCTCTGTTTGCCTAATGGTACTTAAGAAGGGTTTACTCGAAATCCGCGCATCGCGATTGCAACGAAGTATTTGTTCTTTATCGAAAAACTCAGAACCAAAAACACTGGCGTCAAGCCAAGTTACTCTGAGGCATATGAGACCGGGCATTGCGGACGTGGCGGATATCCACAACTATATCAGTTTAGTCTTAAGGCCTCTCACGTAGGACGACGGCAGAACCAACCAATCTAGGTTATGTTGTCATGCTATTTTAGATGATGGCCCGATCTGATGTCCTTAGTCAGTTTAGTACAACATTCCTCCCATACCACAAATTCCACACGAGTTTAGGCCACTTACAGTATTCGTAGAATTTCAAATAACTATGTCCACTAAATTTCGTTCGAATTGATGTAGAGCTTTTTGAGAAAAATATATGTCACAGAAACCACCATCATCAACGGCGCAACAACCGATACCCGGTCCAGGCCTACCCTAATAAGGGACTCCAGACACCCCGGAACCCGAGATCCTCCAATTCAATATCCCTGAAAGCTATCTGGCGTCCTGAACTATGCCATCGCTCCATCTCAGGCAGGGTCTGCCTCGTCTGCTTTTTCTACCGTAGATATTGCCCTTATAAACTTTCCTGGCTAGAACATCCTCATCCATACGGATTAAGTGACCCGCCTACCGCAACCTGTTGAGCTGGATTTCATTCACGACCAGACGGTCGTCGTATCGCTTATAGATTTCGTTATTATGTAGGTTACGGAAAAGACAGCCTAACTGCAAACCTGTTTTGATAAGGCCGGAAACCGTTGACAAGGTGAGTGAATTTTAGATGCACATCGCATCAAAAACATTTAATCCCCTATTGCTGCAGAAAAATTCATGGAACGCTCATTTGGCATTGACTTTGAAACTAGCGCCACTGCGTTAATTCCTTTGTAATCTTAAAACCACTTGTAGCCAAGAGCTAATGAAGACAGAAATTAAATAACTTTTGTATATGGACACTTCCTAAGTAGAATCATAGGAATTGATCATCAGTACACATCCTTCGAAGTGACAAACGATTCCTCCCAACGTTTTGGAGTCCGACCAAGGGGAATAAATGAATCCCAAAACTGAAACCCGAATGGAAGAATTGTAACCGAATCGTTAGTGAATTCAACAATGAACTTTATCATCGCAGCTTGCGGTGCATCGACGCCAAAAAGCCGACGCTGTCATTAGAAATCACCTGTATACTGGTGGGCGGCTGGAATTGCATAAAAACACATTGGTGACAGGAGCTAGTCATTGACATCAACAAGGACCTACCGTGGCTTGGGTATAAGTCGGTTACTAAGAAAGTCAGTTTCATCAATGACCTTGTTCCATGAAGCAATGAAGATGGAAGAAATCAAGTAGGTACTGCCTATCTCAACTGAGCTGCCAGATCTTATGACGCCCCTGCGGAATATGGTCAACGATTTGTGTAGCTCCCGAAGAAATAGCACTTTTTATGGCAGTCGATGTTCATCGAAATTCTCAGGCGAAATTGTCTGCCATCCGATCAGCGAGATAGCTCTTCCACTGTCGACCGAGAAGTGACAAACGTAACACATAAGGGAACGTAGACGACCATCATATGGTAATCCCTTTCGAAGCCGAGGTCAGTGCCCCTCTTGTTACGTACATCCAGGAGAGAATTCATAAATCGATTGCTGGTCGCAAAATGCTCAATCTAACTGCTGGTACTGAGTCGATCCGTTGATACCTAGACCCTATAGCAGGCTCTGTGTTCAAACAATGTGCCACCAATGACGAGGCAGTGCAAGTTGCAAAAATACACGTACCTCCCACCATTACCGTTGCGGTCGCCAAGACCATGTTTCTGTATCGCAGGTCCAAGCAAGGTGTTGTCAGATCCCATTTTGGCGTGCAGATCACCCATCACGATCGCAATATCGGCTTTAGGAAGCCTCCCCCGAACTTCGTTTAATTGCTCGTAGAAAATATCCTTCCCCTTACATCGGAAGTCTCCGTTGGTACGCACCGTTATACAATTATAATGCTCCTTAACCTGAACGGGAATCTTGGAGTTAGAAGTCTGTCAAAAACTCGTCAAGTGAACGCGCTTTGCAGTAGTCGTCAGAAGCAATGCGACACCGAATTCACATCAGCTGTCACTTGGCTTTGCAGAGTACAAAAGCGCATTTCCATTGGGGACGTAAGAGGGAAAGGTGTACTCTCCAGAGCCCTACCATGTTACTTCGCTAAGGCACAGAATATCCAATGCTAGCATTCTGAGGACCCGGCGTTATCAAGGAACGTACGCTCATTCCAGAAACCAAACATAATCCGTTTTCGATAGCCATAGGTCGTTGCAATTAAGTCAATTCCTATCCGAGACTTTGTTGACGTTTCGGTAGCAATAAATTTTTAAAATTTGCAGGCTCTAGCAGCCTACAAATTTCTATTACCCTTACCCGCCTCTTACGACAAGCAGGGACGATTTTAATTGTGTTCTTAAGCTACTCCTCACTCTCTTGACATACTAATGGTAATGTGCTATAGTAGTGTGGAAATCCAGTGGTAACAGAGGTGGTTTCCGCTAGCTGCGCTGGCAGCCGTTTCTTGTCAGACTTTTGATTGAAAGATTCCGGTCTAGGTTAAGGAGCATCAAAATTGTACAATCCTACCAACAGAGACTTTTGAAATACTAGGGGGGGATGCTGTCTACTAGCTATTAATCACAATTAAGAGGAGGCTTCCTAAAAGGGTGGGTGACTTGAATGCGAAGGTGGGTTTTGATTACACCTTGCTCGGGCATGTGATGGAGAAAATGGACCTGGCAACGGTTTCTACTGACTGGCACCAAACGAGCAATTAAATCGACCACTATGCGGTCAGCACTAAATTTAGTAGTTGCCTTCTCAATGTGCGAAACAAAAGAGGCGTTAACATTGGCCTCGAAAGGAATCATCAGGGGTCATGAGGGTCGTTTACGTTCGATTGCGTGTTGGGGAGTTCCGACCTCCTAACTTCAAAATCGACCATTTGAGTGATCAAGTTGTCGCTCAACGACTGGAGGATTGTCTCGTTAATCGGATGGCAGGTGCGCTGACTAACTCGCCTGAGCACTTTGATGAACATTGGCCGCTATCGAAAATGCTCTTTTCTCGGGTGCTTCACAGATAGTCAGCCACATTCCGAAGCGGCGTAATAAGATCTGCAGAATCGTGCACTCAAACGGAATTAAAGCGGGGGATTTAACGTCTTCATGCAGAGTTATTTATCGCTGCGCCTGTGGTTACTGAAGGTTTATTGCTTGCATTCGTATGTAAATTTTGGGAATTCGAGATGATGGCTAAGATTCCAAAGCAGGACACCCATTTTGAATGTCACAGTTGGGGGTATCTAATTGCCCCTACCGTCGTATAGATAATAGCTAAAATAATCCTGCAATGCCACAAAGAACATGTCGGAGGCTTGATCGACAGGGAGTGGACTGGACGATCAATTGGGAACAGTTATCGATTTCATGAAAGTTTAGCATGAACAGGGAGTGTATCTGGAGTGTTCAACGCAGGGGGGGGGGGGGGCAACGCAGATGGCGCAAAATGTCGCGTGCTACAGCGAGGTGAAGTCTTGGAGGATTTTGAGATTCAAAGTGGAGTCCGCCAGGGTTGCATCTTGTCACCAATATCATTTCTTTTTGTTATCGGTCGCCTTTTTCGTGCTGCTTTGTTCAGGACACGTGGAGAGGTTCAATGGACAATCACATCTTTTACCAAATACCTCGACTACGTTGATGACATCCACATGCTCTCTCATCGGATCAAGGACCTCATTTGGTTTCTATCGCTCTAATTCACCACATGAGCATCATGAATTGAAATTTGGCTATAATTAATAAATAAACTTTGTTCATTGACCTTCGAATTAAGCTAATAGGATGGAGGAATATATGTTTAATATAAGTAGAAAAGTAGACTTTAGATTCCGAAATAAAATTAAAGAGAAGGTAATAAAATGAAAATGTTTATATTAACTACTTAGCTAGTTTCGTACGTAGCTACTATCAAACAAAAGACTTAGGCGAGTAACTTTGAATAAATTAAGCAAAGTTACAAAGTTGATGATACTGCTTTGCAACACGTAGACATTGTAGTTGCCATATGGGTTAGCTAGACTAATTTATCATAATACTATGCTTATTTCAAAAAGGAATTGCAAAAGCGGGGTCTCTTTTGAGGCAGACCATATAGCCTAAATCAGCATCGAATATGTATAATATTTCTGAAGGTTTTATTCCTTATCTATTCACAACCGTAATTAGCACCTGCCTAACTATCTAAGCCATGCTGAAAATATTCTCACCGTCCACCTGCTCGGTAACAAATCAAGGGAAACATCTGATAAATATTTCGAAAACTGAAGAACCAATGTAAAGTTACAATCGGCCATCTGCACTTGCCAAACCGCGTCACTCCTCCGAATTGAACAATAAAATCAGCAATTTCTCAATTCTATCAGCTTCAGTTGCCGAACAATCATTGTCATATAATTGGAATATATTTGTGTATATCTGGTTCCTCTCTCGATCAAAATAAACCTCGCGCTTGAAGCTACCACGTACGAAATAAGCTCATTACATTCCACTTAATATTTCCCAACCACCTTCTGCAAATGCAGCAATTCATGCAAATCGCGGCTGCAACAATACCAAAGAATTTCAGTTCTTTAACTTTGCAGGCGAATCAGTTCACTTAATCTTCTCAATTTTACGGGAGGTTCTTGCAACTTTTTTTAGCTTGCGCGCAAGGCACTGTCGTATGTCTTAAATAAAGTAATGAAGAGGTTTCCATCGATTGACAGATAAGGTGCAACAGTAATTTAATTGATGTAGCAGAAGTCAACAGTAGTCGGGAGTCGAATTGCAATAAAGTGCAATTACAGATTTCAATGCCGCTCCCAGAAATATGTTGTGGAGTCGTTGCTTCAATTCAACTTTACACGTTTCGTATGTGGGATATCGTTAGCTAAATGAAGATCTCACGAAATCGGTAGCGACCGTATTTTCATCATGTCAAGCATTTATTTGGGAATATTAATTCTATCAATTCGAATTTTAGGCAGATGAGATTGGTAAAGAAATGACAACATGGCTTGCCCATAGTATTCCTTCTTAAGTTCTAACATTCTGCAATGATTTGCATTAAAGTTATCTATGTATCTAAAGTTTTTGATGCTAGTTCGGCTGGCTGGCTTTAAAGCATTCATATCAGATTGAATTGAATTTCGTTGTGAAACAAACTTGGGCATGTTATTTACATAAGAGAGTCAGAGTTAAGGGAATCAAACTGCAATGCATTGTTGGATCGATATAATATCAGGACTGAGGGCGCTCTGGAGCTATACGAAGGGAAATTCCCAAATGTCGGTACTATGTGTGCTATGGCTCTAAGAGCAAGATAACCACAGTTGCGGAAATGAAGGAAGTTGAAAAGTGTTAAAGAAAACTCGATACAGATAAAGAAAGGGTGACGCATGATAAATCCAGGCATTCTGGAAGCGCGATTGATGATGTCAACAAAGAAAGCAAATTGAAACGAAGCTTGCAATCGAAGGTTACGCACAATGTCTCGAAAGGAGCTTAGAAGTGATAAAGGTCACTAGAAGTACTAGACATAAAAATAAAATGTGTGATCAGAGCAAGAAATAAATAAAGTATCATCACCTTCACCTTTGGTAAAATGGAGGAACATGCAAGAGCCCTTAGGGAATGGGGCATGATGTGGACGATATAAAATGCTCAATGGTATGGTGCTATGAGCTGCAACATAAATTTCAAAGACGACAAAAGTTGCAATAAACTCCTCTATTTTGCTAGGACACGTACTTAATATGGTATCGGCATTGTCATATCAGAATCAACATAACGCCATTAATAGTAGTTTTCAGTTTTGTTTAGTAAGGACTTTGTACTGGGAGTAGTAAGATCCAAATCGGCTGTACTCTCTCGAGAAACCGGCAAGCTAGAGGTCAGCCGATGGAGGGATCGGATGGCAGGAATTTCTTCCCTTCCTCCTCTCTTCTCCCGTTAATGAAATAGATTCCCTCACCTGAAGACTCCCTAATTCAGAAAGGCTAGAAGGTTACCACGGAGTCATATATTAAACGGTTCCGAGCTAGTTTAGTTGGTGATCCAACGGCATACCATTGCGGGAGTCCAATACTCTCTGCGTAAACAAATTGGCCACTGACAAAAAAAAGTATTGCTCGCCAGTCGGTATACTTGGTAGAGAATTGAAAACGACTAACATTCCGGCGCAGAGTCTAAGGTGTTAATATGTGGTTTGCCCGTTTATGGACGTAGTATTTGTTTGGAAGCTTTAAATGGCACCCAATTTTTAACGGTTTCCGTTGCAGTTATTGACTGATTGGGGAAACTCCTTCGTGCCAATGGAACTACAATGATGCTATCCGAGGTTTGATCAACCATCTTCCTTCATGCACGTGTTCTAAGAGCAAAAATGGAAAGGCTCCAAGCGAACATGTATATATAAACTCCTTTATTTGAAGTTTCCTCCAATGTTTTTGCCAACAGAATCAGCCCAGCAGTTTCGAGTGTTCCTGCACTGACCACATAAACACCCTACGGTTTTTTTTTGAAACAGTGGGTGGAGTTGAGATGTTTATTTCACCTGCTTTTCATTGATTTCAAGAAAATGTTCTATAGTGTGACTCGGAAACACTCCCTGGCGTGCTTCACCCAAGAGAGGCATCCTGGAGAAACTAATAGCTGTTATCAAACCGATATATGATGACACTATATGTTACGTCCTGCAACGGGGTATAACCTGAGTAGAATGTGAGCCGCCAAGGCTGCATCCTGCCACCGATATTATGTGTTCTGGGTGTCGGTGACGCTCCTCATGCTGCCATCTCCATTTTCCACAAATAATCTTCATAACCACTCAAAAACAGTCGAACCGGCTGGTTTGACAATAAATGTAAGCTAGCTAGGGAACGGAAGAATGCCGCATACCGAGTAATTGTGCATTATCAAAGAACGCGGGCACGCGCAGACAGACGGAAAAAGGAAGCCTAGGAGAACCAACAAGTCTGTGAACTAGAAAATTATAGGGAACAACCGCACCAACAAGTCAGTAGGATGAAACCTTATACACCTCGATGTTCATCTTGAGACAAAGCGGGAAATCTGATTTCCGGCAGAATGGACATACTGGAGCGATGGGTTGAGTATTTTGATGAACTGCTCAACAACCAAAATAACGGTAAGTTGGAGGTCGTGCCAACTGAAAACGACGGACAAATGCTGCCACCACCAAGCATAGAAGAAACAGTCCGTGCAATTTATTAGCTTAAAAACCATAAGTCGCCAAGAGCCGATGGAACTAAAGCCGAATTGGTTAAACAGTCCCATACGCCCAGAACATAATTGGTCCATACCAAAGAGGCTTCACACAAGGCAAATCAGCAACAAATCAGGTTTTCTCTGTTCGGCAAGCGATGGGAAAACTGTTGGAATATGGACATCAGTTGCACCATCTTTTCATCGAATTTAAAGCCGCCTATGATGAAATCCGCGCACGGTTGTTGTCAGCAAACAGAACCTATTTCAGCTTACAAAAAATGTTCCGCTCGAAACGTCTCACCATAGGGTCAAAGCTCTTACTGTACAAGACTATGATCTTGCCAGTCCTCATGTATTCCTCGGAGACTTGGGTTCTTAGCAAGAAAAATTACGAACTCTTGGACGCGTTCGAGAGAAGAATCCTCCGATGAATTTTTGGCCCCTATATGAGGATCGACCATTCCTTAGCCTACATAACGACGAAATCTATGAGCGATACCATGACCGTCAGGTTGTGGATAAAATCCGGTTGAATAGGTTACGATGGGCGGGTTACTTATTCCGTATGGATAAAGATGATCCCACCCGGAAAGTCTATAAGGGCAATATGTATGGTAGAAAAAGAAGACTAGGCAGACCCTGCTTTAGATGGAGCAGTGGCGTAACTTAGGATGCCAGACAGCCTTTAGGGATATTGAATTGGTGGACTTCGGCACAGAACCGAGGTGTCTGGAGTTCCTTATTAAGGCAGGGCTAGGCCGGATACCGGTTGTTGTTCCCTGGATGATGCTGATGATGACATTTTCCGGAAAGACCTTGACTACACAAATGACAACTATTTACAGTCTCAGCGAGTCGCGGACCTCGGCTTCAAACTCTATCTATAGCATCTACGAATGCCAGCAGCCTTCCCATCCATGACCACAGATGGAGTCCCCAGAGAACTACTTTCCTACGGCCTCCATCTGATTCTAGTCACACTTGGATGCCGGGGAGCGTAGCGCGTAAATTTCCTTCCCTCCTCTCGCCAACCTCGACATTGCCAATTGTAGTGTATGCCATGTGTTAGAGCATATCTCCTTAAAGACCAGTGGCCTGTGTGAAATACCTGAACCCACCCCCCCCCCCCCCCCCCCGCCCCCCCCCCCAATGGAGGAGCAAGTCCGGCTCTTCTCGACCTAGTGCATATGATGACCACGGCTGTAGTGGGGCCCGGGGTGAAAGTTATGCGGAGAAACTAGGCTCGCCTTTTTTGATTGAATGTATGCGGCTTGGCTATTCAAACTCAGCGGTTGTCGAGTACTGCAAATAGATTCCGCTGTTAACACCAAGGACGGGGTCTTGTCTAACAAGTTTTTCGGCCTTCTCATTCTTTTCTATGTTCCAATAACCGGGAACCCTGAGGAAGACGATTTTGAGCATGCCTCTACCACAGGATAAAAAGCCGCCTGGCTGTCGGTCAGAATGAAAACTTTACGCGGGGGGTTGAATCATGCCAAAGCCATTAATATGCCTCAAGTATCGTCAGCACTTCACTTTGCAATACTCAGGGGAACCAACTAGGCTACACTGTGCGTATCCGGGAATAATTCAGGACCGCCTTCGTAGACCATCTTTGATCCATCGGTAAGGAACACTGACTCATACCCTCGCGACACATCCCTGATTTTCCACTTTGCCCTGGCTAGAAAGCAAATAGCAAAATTCCTATTCCGCCTTCTTAAAAAACAGTTCAATAATGTCAGGCGATGACGGCTTTACTGTTTCTTACCAGGACAGACGCCAATCGTCAGACGCTGCCTCACCTCTACCCTGGGAGCAGCGTGGTCGCAGCGGCATGCAGATGTTGAGTGCAGAACACGACATGACTACGAATTATATTGAGCGCAAATCCACCTTATTGACCAGAACTTGGCCAGAGCTGAAAATATTTTTTTGAGAATTGTGGGATCTGCATCAACTTGATGCGGACTTAGGAACCCACAATTCTAAAGAAACAGTTCAATGTTAATTTTTATCATATCCAAATACCTTGCATTTAACCCCAGGAGGTTGAATATGGCTGCCCTTGATGATTGATCCATGCAGAGCTTCCCCTGAGTACCACACTCACACCTGACGCCAATATTAGTTGAATTTCATACATTAATATCATCTAGCGTGCTGGAGGGATAATGCGACCCTGGGATATCTCCCCAAGCGCAGCTCTTTGAAGCGCTCCTCTTTCAGGTTGCATTATCCTAGTTCCTAGCATGGATGCAATCACTCATCCTATTTTGTTTATAGTATCCTTGATGGGTTTGGTATTCACTTTGGTATATGCTCTCTCTATACCCCGAAAAGTAGCTAATGCTAATTATCTCATGAAGAATGGTCTGTGTCGATTTGACTCTGAAGCTGAAATGCTGAGGTTTGGAAGAGGGAGGCTTGACCACGGATATCTAGAACGCACTTTAGGGTCTTCAACACCAAAACATGGCTGACCGAAAGTCTTTCGTGGACTCATAGTAGCGCCTGTCGGCTTTCGATATGAAAATCATGCGCGCACGTCCTCAGGATTACGGTACATATTCAAACGACACACAGCTCCGATAAAGTTCTTGCCGTTTCTGGAGCATGACATGCATCATACCGTCTAGACCCGGAGACTTATACGCAGACAACTTATTTTTAGCCCAGCTGATCTTACCCTCGATGATTAGCAATTCAATGATATCATATGACTGGGGTTACGTAATCTCTTCACAGTTTTACGAAAAAGATCTCTTATTGAGTCTAATCCAGTCAGGGCCAGTTCCTGATCGATTCACATTTCTCCACGTAGGATGATAGCCAATTTATATCTTTTAAGGCAGCTCTTGTATATACCAGTATTTACATCTGTAGCAAATGTTGAAGACCTCCCTCAGATAGGGAAGGTCTTCATCCAGGACTGTAAAAATATCCTTTTGTTATATTTCGCAGAACACGGGATTCTTGTAGTTTTATGACTTCAGTTTGTTTGGTATGTAAATGTTAGAATTAGGAGAAACGGCGAGTTTCGTCTCGATAAACTATCCCAAACTTGATTCAGTTGATTATATCATCCTTTTCTTTATTTATAGAAGTCACTCAAATTTACTCTCGTCGATTTTTTTTTTTAATTTCTCACCCATAATTTAACAAAAAAAAATTCTTGAGGCTATTCCATTTTATGAGTTTCAAAAATCCTCATTAAAACTAAAAAGCATTCTGATTTAAGCTTATATTTAAATTCAGACTGACAGGAATAAATGGTTTTCAGTAAGTCGCTTAACTTGGCTGAACATTCAAAGGCGTAAAAGTAGGAAGAGCAGATGGAACAGAAGGGAAATATATGCAATTCATACGCTTAACGTTCGTATCAGTGGAAGTGAGGGCTGCCTCCTTCTGCTGTCTTAGAAATCGATACCGGGTAGGAAAGAGATGAAACTGCAACCCCAGTTCGAGAATTCTCCTGCATGAATTTGGAGTATAAACCACAGTCAGCACCAAGCTCCGAAAAAGGAGGTAACCGAAAACAATCAGGCTGGCAGAGAAATTTAGAATCACGCTGCTTCATAAAGGCTATCTTGGTTCCCATGTAGCCCCAAAATTCTGGTTAGGTACCCATAAAGTCTCGTGTAACTCAGCAATGGCAGCCGCCAGTATCAAACAATTGTAACCCTCCCTCTTAGAAGCTCTAAGCATTCGCTTACATTTTGGCAGATTAATTTGAAAATCATAAATTAGTGGACAAAGTCAACAAACTACGCTTATTTGAGGGGAATACACTCAATGGCTGAGTACTGAAATTATCCTGTTGTAAGGTAGGAAGAAGGAGAACATGGCGTTGACCACTTGCCTTTCCTTCCTTAAGTATTCACATTTATCCCTCTCTATAGGTTATTACGCCCCTTCTCCAAAGGAATGGCTCAAAGAACAAATCTTTACTTATTAATAAAATGAAAATGCGTAAATAACTTTAAAGAAGACAATGATATAGAGATTTTGAAAATGGTGGCCTCATACTCCATTCGAATGAATAGAATTATTTTAACTTCTCAAAAATTACCTCACTCTCAACTCTATTTCACGCATTTTTGCAATAATACTAGAATTATCTTATTTTATAAAATGGTTTCGTTACAAAATATCTCAATCATCTAAACTCATTTCGGAACTATAACATATTATCTTGTCCAATACCTGAACATATCACATGTAATCACCCACATTAAATCACATTAGATTTGATTTCATAGCATTCGCGCAACTAACAAAGGGAATAAAGATAAATTGGAAATATATAACAATACACACTCTGGCAATTTTTTCGACATACATAATGTAATGGAAGTTCACTGAATAAATCTCCCATTTAAGTTAACGAGAATGCGACATGAAGCATCTTACATAATTCGCGACGTTAAAAAGAAAATAGCAGGAAAATTCCGACCCAGCCGGCTAAGACCAAGAACTGCATTCGTTCGGGTAATTTTTTCATTCAGCCCACAAGGCTGTTTGTCTTTTGATTGTTATTCCGCAGAACTTGTAAAACATACATACGTTACCATAATTGTGACCCATATTTGTATGTTATTTTCAGTCTGATTGTATGACGGCGTGCAAGTGACTGCACCGACTTCTGTTCCAAGCCATGCATTAACTCAGGAGTTTATCTAAATCAAATTAGACGCTACTAAGTATATCCACTTAGTGTTTGTTTTCTAGATTTGAATCTTTTGTTTATGGTGCCGTAATTGTAGTCAGTTGACTTGATCTCGTTGTCGACATAATTTCAGAATTTTCAGGGTCAGGATTTAATGTATGTGCAACGTGCGGTAGTTAGTGGCAGAATACGATATTGTTAAGACCATATTCGCTCCAATGGAAATTGTCGACAGAGGGATAATTTGTCATGAGGGCTACTCAATGGAGCAAGACAGTCAGTATTTTGCATACTTTTATGTAGAAATAATATTCAGAAAATGACAGTGCGTATACACAGAATTCACAAATTGTGTTTAAAAAATATGCACCAACATGCAATCTTCGTACTAGATTAATACTATATCTGGTGATCCCAGGGAATAGTTTGCTAAGTATCAAATCAGAACACTCAGTGTAATAGCCTTCAACCTACTTTTATAAATTCAATTTTCACTATAAGAGCTTCTAGTAATTATCAGTAAATATATTTTTCAGAACTGATTTGCTAGAAGCAGACCCATTGAATGTAGGCCACATAAATAAATCACACTAGTGTGGTGTTTTTAAACTTACTAAATTTACTGAAGTGTTCCTCGACCGGTAGCTGAAATTAGTTTTACTTCGAAGCCCAAAAGCTAACTGGTGCACCAACTTCATATCACCCTATCTGTGTTTTAGATGCTATGTGGAAGATATTGGAGACGGTGATGTACAATAGGCTTCCCTTCATCGAGCTAGCAGGTAGTCTATCGTAGCGGCAGTATGTGATCCAGCCAGCTCGATCTAGGGTCAATGCGATAGCAATGGTAGTAGATCTGGCAAAGTAGGTATCGGCCTTGATCAGTGCTGAGGAATGCCCTTAATTCCGCCAACTGGGGTTAAATAAAGGGTACTTTGGCTGAACTGGGTGTCCGCGGCTACGTACCTCGGATAATCGAGAGTTACCTCCTAAAGAAATTTCTTTGATACGAGATGTATGAGAGCTCGAAAAAATGCGCTGTGACAACAAGTGATCGCCAGCGCTTGGCCATCGCGTTTCAGAGGAGCCAATGTTTATTGGTTTTGCAGACAACCTGGTGGTGGTGGTAATTACAAACTAAGAAAAGCTGGAACTTTAGAAAAGCGGAACCATTCAAGCCCTCAAATCATGGTTAAGAATGATTAAACTCGATCCGGCGGAAAAAAATACGAGATTGGTCCTTAGTGCCAATTGTACAATAGAACAGATAATACTGGGAAATCGGCGCTGGTAATCATGAGGTCGTTTCAAAATCGATCATGAAATACCTGGAGAATGCGAAGTTGAGTTTCAAGAGGCACTCGGACTATGCGGGAGAATAGGCAGCAAACGCTGGCTCATTTTTAATAAGGATGATGCCTAATATTGAAGGGCCAAAATCTAGTCGTCGGCTGCTTATTGCAGGGATGATGGAATTCATCCACACCACACACCATATTTACCAAAGAAGGAGGGCAAATCCAACAAGAGTGACTACAGACTTTCGAAAAGTCACTAAGAAGAAGAAGTACAGCGGCGGGTGATAATAATAATAATAAATCGCCGCGAGGTCCGATGTGGAAAACCGGCGGGACTCGTCTGACATGGGTCGGGTTCCCGTAATGGACAGCACGGGGTCGAAACCGCTAATTTTGGGGCGGTTCGATGTCTAGGGGCCACGATTACTAGGAGCATTGCTCCGTGTGCTGCAGCTGTTCCACCACAATCTGTGGCCCACTTCAGCAGGTTCGCGTAGGCAGCGGATGAAATGGACTGAGGAAATACACCTCTTGATTATCCACTCGTACTGCGAAATAACGACGGGGGCGGGTACATCTTACCGCCCCTTATCGCACCACAGATTCATCGAGGATTTCCCGCAATTCGCGTACGAAATTGTGCAGCGTGCTGCAGACCAGTACCGCTTTATTACCAGCAGCGACACAACCCCGGCCATCATTAGGGATTCGTCTCCAGGTCAGTGCGGAAACTTGTAAACAAGAGTCGATGAGGGCAGAGGCGGCGTCATCAGCAACACCACACCGCACTGCAAGCAAATGTGATTAAACACATTATGTTGTTATTTTTAACATTTATTAATTTATTTATTAATCAGCATTTATTAATTCCTCATTATAAATTTAAAACATAATTACAAATCGTTAATTATTTCAGAAAATCCCAAAATCAGAATTAAATTTTTTCTATGAAAACTTATTCAAAACTCAACTTCCAGGGTTGCTCCGCGGACCTCATGCCTGTCACCCCGCAGGCGAGCTACTCAGGTGGATGAGTTTCACTTCGTGGTGAAATATATTATTCACCTAAATCTTCGTTAATCGACTCGCGCCTCCACACTACCCCACCCCCAGCTGATAATGGAATTCAACGACATACCCGACTCTTGGCCCGCCAACTTTGGGAACACAAATCGAATCTCTGGGGTTATCCGTAGACCAAGTAAAACGAAGGCAGGACTTGCTACCACGAGGAGTTATCGTTTGCCATTATAGCGGCCTTCAGTATCTTATTTCCAGCATTCCAGCATCCCATTGGAATGCGAGTGGTACGCAAATGTCCGATTGCGCTTGAAGCCTAAGAGTTTTCCCAACTCCGAGAACAGGGAAGACTCGAACTGCATTCTCTGATTAGTAAGGACTTCGGCCAGAACTCCAAAGCATGGCAAATGTTCAGGACAAAGGGCCTCGGTGCACGATTGTGCGAAAACGTCCGCCAGAGGTGTTGGATCAGGCCACCATTTAAACCTATCTATAATTGCCAGGCAATACTTGAAGCCATGCGAATCTTGCAAGGGGCTAATAATGTCGATGTGGATCGTGTGAAACCGCTTTGCAGACCTATCCTACATCTTTCTGTATGTGATCGGTGACTCTACACTTCTGGCACGCGATGCACTGTCTGGCCCAGGAGTTAACCTCCTTATTCATTCGTGACAAGAGTTATTTATTAGTCACAAGTCGATTCCTTGTCCGAATCCCTGGTTACGCAAGATCGTGTACTGCATGGAATACTTTCTTGCGAAAAGTGGCCGGAATATATGGCCTAGATCCCTTTTCTGGGTTCTCGCAGACTATTTTGGAGATTGAGCCGAAAAGGGGAAACTCTCGAAATTTGTATTTGGATTTGTCCCTGAGGCTCCGAAGCACTATGTCATCCTTCCATGCCTCGGCGATTGACAAAAAGTCGACCGAGGCACGCATGACAAGGAATCTGCAAATACATTATCCTTGCCGGACACTTACTGGATGTCCGAAGTTAACTGGCTTATGAAGCTCCGGTGGCAGAGTTGGCGAGGGGACGCTTTGCCGGGAGTATCGAAAGTACTTTATTACCATGTACGTGGCTAATAGCTCACTATTATATGTGCTGTAGTCCTATTGAACTGTATTCAATTAGCTCAACGGCTACCAGATTTGGTTCACCTTTGGTGAAGGGTATTTTCAATGGGGATTTGTTGAGTTCCCTTTGGTTTTGCATAATACTGAACGCCCTTTCATGGCTTCTGAGTGATGCTTGAAGGCATAGTTTTGCAACCAAATGTAGCCTACCTGTTAAGTGAGAGCTGATAAACTTGATGTACTTAGAAGACATGAAGTTGTTGGTTCTGATGACCAACTTAGAAGTCTGTTGTGAACAGTAGACATGTTCAGCCGTGATATTTGGATGGAATTTAGATTAAACAAGTGTTGAATCCAAGTCATCCGCAAAGGCCATCATGGGCCACATACCGGACATAGCATTGGTGACCTGCACATCCAAGCTATGACCGAGACAGACTTCTACAAATACCTTGGAATTCTGCAAGCAACCCATGCTCGAGGTGGTGATCTGAAAGATGCTCCGCTGTCCGAATTCCTGCGACGTGTAAAGGTGGTGCTGAAATGGCATACTTCGGGAAAGAATCAAATAAGCACATTGAATGTATTCGCTATCCCACGGTTGACGTGGCGGCGCAACACCACCGCCAAGTCAACTCGCTCCCCGCTTAATTTTACAGCAAAGAGGAGGCGAGTCCCATGCATGCAGCTGTAGGAGCACTGCAATGTGGAATTGATTAACGAGGATTCGTCTGAGCTCCAAACCAGAGTAGCGTAATTCACGACGGAGCTAAACTCACCCGGGTGGTTCGCCTACCTGTTGGTAGCAGTTTGACAGCCACGAGGCCGGGAGAGCAACCTTGAAGGAATTAGTCTGCGATGACACGAAAGGAACAAAAGATGAATTACGATCTGAATAATTTTTGAATTTGAACTTGAAGATATTGATTTCTTGAACGTTGGACCATCTCATTTCTGCCTGCACTATTATGACACCGGTGCAATATACCACCAGGCACAATGTTGTATGTAATGGTGACTCATCAAAATCTTGCATGCAAGCATGGTCTGATTACGGGAACATGTTCGGTTTACCGATATGAACCGCAAGCAGTATTTGATAATTCTGCTTACAGTATGTATTGCGACCGGCAAGTTCTAACTGATGATCATATTGCACACAACAAGCCTGACGTACTGTTCGTTGACAACACAGGTCGCTCCGCATATATTACTGATGTTGCTATAGTTGGTTGGTTGTAGTTCCTATAATATTGTCAGCTAAAGGTATTGTGCCTAAATCCCTCATGGCTTCCCTTGATGTCCTGGGACTCTCATACAGTCTGATTCAAACCGTGCAGTAGTACACCATTCTACATACGTGCTCGATGTTGCGGGGAGTTCTCGACGAATTCTCCCACTGATCTACCACCGGCCACTACTACCAGCGCCCCTTTAGTTTCTAAGTAGGTAAGATAGTCTGAGCCTAAATGCTTGGCACTTAGCGCTAGTATTAGGGAAAATCCGGTATTTGCCGAGATTGTGATAATTTGGGGAAAAAAATATAAGCTTGTGCAAATTTTTCAAATACTTTCGTTATGTACTAACATTTTTCGCATGAAATATTTTTGATTACTTTCTACAACCCATTTCGAAACGTAGTAATCGAGCCTTTCATTTGACCATATTCTGTAAAAATGTTACATCCAACTTTCGCATGTGTGGACAGCCCCCGTTCAAACTCCATACAAAATGACGCCACTATAAAAGAGTTTACAAACCACATATTCTCAACAAATTTTGTTTTGATTGGTTTAGCCGTTTCGAATAGATCGAGCGTGACAGAGAGATAGACATTGAATCGATTTTAATAATGTTTTGTTTCACACAAAACTTTAAAAAGCATAAATACGCGGTCCTCCACGACAATGGAATATAGAATCTGTACACGTACTTCCAATTACTCCTGGGGCTCATATTTAAGAAAACCAGAAGTTCCTCAAGACATCATTTACCATGTTCAAGTTTTTTTTGTTGTTTGAACCAACCTGAAACTAAACTGATTCAGCTTCAAAATCTAACACTAAAAGAAATAGTTAATGTTTTCAGGGCTATTTATTAAAGCAGTTCGGAATAAAATTTTCACATGGTAAACTTACAATTAAAGTTGAATAAAGAGTACATAATCATCGGAACCTGAGCCTTTGGCAGATTACCACTTGAAATGGGTACAATCCAAAATTATGAATGACTTACTAATACTAAAAGAGTATCTTCCAGTGGTTAGACTGAATTGCCCCCGGGAACAATGGAAAGACTTAAGCGAGCAACTTAAATGAAAATCTTTGTGTTTCGTTTTCAACTTGCATTCAATTTTTTTAACAGTTGCAAGATTGCTTAAAGGCGTGGGGAATGAGCTCCCTTCAGTCCCTAAAGCTAAAAAAACCTAGTAATTCAACGTAAATATAAAATAAGGGAACGAGGGGGGGAGCGAAACCGTAGTCAACTTTTTTTGGAAAACTTGGGTGTTTAACCCAAAAAGAGGAGTGGAGCATAAAAGAGGAAGTAAGTTGCTTCCCAAGTGGTCCGATCCGTCATCAAGTGGATGCGGACTCAGGACTCTCAGCATCCTCAGCACAAAAAAGTATAGTATCGACCCTTTTTCCATAGATGTTATGAATGTTATGAATTAGTTAATTGACTTTGGGTTTCAGATGAAGTAATGTAACAGATAAGTACATTTTTAAGGTTTTCTCTTCACAAAATCTTATTAGAATGAATTCAGTGTCTGTCAGCCTGGCTCGAAATTTGGTGAGAACATGTGCCCTGTGAGTCCTTTTACATACAGGAAGTAGCACCATTTTCTGTTGAATTTATGAGGAGGGAAGGGCGGCTACTCATACATGTGAAACGAAGCCTTAATTTTTTTTTAACAGAATATGATCATGTGGGGTATCCAAACAAAGGGTTCAATTAGTATTTTTCGAAACTGATGATATTTTTGATACCGGGTGAAATATAGGGGAATGAGGGCTCAAAATATTATATAATAATAATAGTAATCGTTTGCGTAACAATCCATATTGGATCAGGGCCTTGAAGTGTGTTAGAACTCCTCATTCAAGACCCTAACGGTACACAACAGTATCCTGTAGAAGGCAATGTGGTTAGCATAGCGCCCGCCCGAGATTCTCACTCCGATTTGACTCAGGTACTCATTCACAGCTGAGTCGACTAGTATCCGACGTCCAATCACGTTACAAATCCCACTACCGTCATAGAGATTTGAACCGCGACCTTCCGTATGACAACCTTGTGCTGTAATCACTCAGCTATCCGGATACCCTCGAAATATAAGCCTCAAAAAGTGTAACACCTCTCGTTCTCAGAACCTGTCGAACTGGAAAATCTGAATAAAATCACAGTGGTGAATCCAAACGAAATCTAAGCCTCAAGATACATCCCGTTCCGATGCAAATAAAGTTTATAATAGTATATTAACATATTTTCGAAATTCAACCAGAGCTATATAAGGGACACATAAGGCACAACTTGGGAAAGTTTAAAGGAAATCCTACTATTATTAACAAAATTATATAAGGTGAAACTTTTACATTTTACGTGAATTTCGTGCATCCAGAAAAGTGGATGACGTCATAATAACATATCGATTTGTCAATATCACAGTAAGCTCGTATGAATGGGGGGGGGGGGGGGGTTGCAGGGTGACACTTCTTTTAGTTTTTTTAGTAAATCGGAAATATATATATGATCAATTTATATACGTGCATCTATAAGTATAATATTCGGTAACAGGCAATCCTTGCTTCTTTATAGTGGGCATGATATCTATGCCTACAATATGAACGTACTTCTTGTAGTTCAAAAGAAATATGAAGAAATATTTTGGGTTTTTAGCCACATGCGATAAACACAAAACCATTATACCCGGAGCACCGGCTTCCGGTATTCCAGCTTATTTATTTTATATTTTTATATACAACTGAAACACCTTTTATTTACATTGGAAAATTGGGAGCAGCTGAAATTGAATATTAAAAACAGGTTTCCAAAATATATGTGGGCACTATCCACATTGTTATGGCTCGCCACTAGACAGCGCTGTCACATACCAACTTCCATACCTTTGACCCTATCATCATGAAAATTGATTGATATATGTGGCTTTTAATGGAAAATATTTTGGTGCGATCCATATGGTTGTAACTTGCTCCTAGATGACTCTGCAATGACTTGTACACCTTTCAACCAATCTTCATGAAAATGATTTAAATTGCCCAAAGTTCTGACGGATAATCCGTGAAATGCGCAAATGTTGGCAGAAGAAATCAATTTTTCTTTACTGAGTGAGTATTGGCGACTACTGACAAGGAGTATGACCCAGAAACAAAGCGTGAGAGTTCTGAGTAGCACCCCCAACAATCTCCAAAACCGAAATACGCTTGAAAAGGTTTGGCGTCATAAGCATACTTTTCGATATGAAGAGAGTGTTCCACAAGGAGTTTCCATCTGGCGAAGAGACTGCTAGCGAACTTTTCTGCTCAGCAGAGATCTACCTTTTGACAGATCGAATTTGGTGGTAATCGACGATTGGACCCTTTATCACGGTAGCGTTCCGAGTCACTTACTGCTCGCTACCAGCAAAGTTTCGGCTAGAAACAAATTGCAACTGCACCCTCACTTCAACCCTGATATGGCCCCCAGCAAATTTTCCTTGTTCATGTGGATAAATACAAATCGTTGCCATTCATCCCTTGGTGGGGTATAGCACGTCAACCACACCTACGGACCATCGCTTGCGGTTACCTGAAATGTCCTTCGGCTCCCTTCACGATTTCTTGATATCCCTGCAATCGTCTTCTTCTTTTCACCGCCAAATGCCCTTGGGGCGACCCACTAGTCGGCAATCTTGGGAGAGTGGATTCCACTGCGTGGCGTGGCAAGCTATGCAATTGTCGCCTCTCATTAAGGTGTGACTTAATCACTTCCAATTCCTTCTTCTGATCACAGCCCGTATGAGTGCCAGGCCTGTGCGACAACCAAGTTCTTCGTATGACATAGTGTCAGGCCAGCGCACTTAGATTATATGACACAGATACGTATTGACGAAAGCTTGGAACTTTTGAGTAACAATGTTCTCTTTCCATGTGCTAGTCCCATATAGCAATATAGAAATAACACTAGCGCAGAACAGTCTCGACTTGAGGCGTCGGGCGACATCCGCCCTCGTTGGCAGAAATCATGCTTTTTAGATATACAAATTAATGGACGCTTTCGATGCTCTGCCCGTTAATGCAGATAGGGAGAGTACATTGACCCGTCCGATTGAAAATCTGGATTTTGTTGGTGTTTATCTTCAGTCTAACACTCCTGCCTCTCTTTCCAGAACCATTCGGCCCAGGTCTATGGTCTGGTCAGAGAGCAAGCAGATGTCATCAGCGTAGTCGAGGTGGTTCAGGCAAGATGTCATTGTCCATTGAACTCCTCCACTTCGTCCAGACGAGACAGCGTGAAGAACGTCAACAAGAAGAAATAACATCGGTGACAGGATGCAACTCTGTCGAACTTCGCTGTCAACCTCAAAACCTCCGAGATTTTACTTCAGTGATATTTTTCGTCGTCATATGTCGCTCTGATAACAGCTATTAGTGCCTTGGGAATGCCCCTCCTGCGTGGAACACTCCATACACACTCCCTGTTCACCCCATCGAAAGATTTCTTGAAATCGATGTGTGATATGTGTCATTCTTGATCACTGTGAAGTAAAGATCTAAACTCTGCGCACTGTTTCAGAATGATTCGTAGGGTGTTGATGTGCTCAATGAAGGAGGATCCCGAGGGGAAACCAGCCTGCTCTCTGCCGATAAAACTTTCGAGATGTTCTTTGATGCTTTTCAGGATAATTTTAGTTATTATCTTTGCAACGCAGAGAGTACGCGCATTCTTTTCCGATTGTCCTACTAAAAGCGGGTGTCCTTCTTTGGAATCTTGATAAGTATCATTTTCTTTCACTCTCTGGCAAAGGTGTCGGATTTCCAAGATTTTCGCACGAATGAAAGTAACGTAGCAGGTTTACAGTAACTGCAACGATAAATCACTCTGCGGGGAGACCGTCAAGTTCAGCGGTTTTATTCCATTTGAGTGTGTTGATGGCCAAAATGATTTCTCTTCTGCTTGGAGGAACAATCCGTATCCACATGTTATGGTGACTAGCCACTTCATCCGCAAGAGGCGGAACCAGATGTGATAGGGCTAAGATCGGTGGCGAAGTGTTCTTTCCACCTCTTCAATTATTCATCATCGTGGATGAGAAGTCAACCGTTAACACTCTTAACAGGACTTCGAACGATCTCCGACCATATGCAAGCTCTTTCGTGATGCGGTACACATTCCTAAAATCGTTGCGATCTGCAGCACTTTCCACTTCCCTGACCAACACAATAACAAATTCTCTCTGGTCACGGTGTACACTAGGCTTCACTTCTCGGAAGTTCGTTCGGTATCGGAGTTCGAGCACGTCACGCCCGCCATCAATGGCAGCTGTTAATAGAGTCTTCAACGTTCATCGATCTGCTTCCGCGATTTTACAGTCAGCCAGATCTTATGAAGCCCCTTCGGGACGTGGCCGACAACTTGTGTAGAACCTGATAAAGGTGTATTTTTGATGGCAGCCCAAGGCTCATTGAAATTCTCTCTTTAAGCTGGTTAATCAGTATACCCCCGTTCGATTAGCGAGATTGCTCTTCCACTTTCGAGTAACAGCTGGGTCGTACAAGGGATCAATGTTGAATTTGGTGATCCTTTTCGAAGTCCATGTCAGCACCTCTTTTGTTACGAACATCCAGGAGACCACTCCTAAATCTACTGATGATAAGAAAGTGGTCGATTTGATTGCTCGACGCCGATCAATTGAAACCCAACTGACCTTATGGCAGGCTGTGTGCTCGAATAAAGTGCCACTGATGATGAGGCGGTGGAAGTTTCAGAAATCCACGAACCACCGACTACTACCTCACGTTACGGTCCTCAAGACCGCATTTCCCCATCATCTGTCCGAAGAGGGTGTTGTTAGATCCCACCTTTTTGAGTTTAATATTTATTCGTGCCTTTAAGGGTATAATTACAAAATCTTAATTTGCAGCAAATTAAGGCAATTTAATGTGCCTCCCAAAAATAAATCTTGATAGGAATTTATGCTGTGTGTAACGCCTCCTTATGTAACACAAACGCCTTCACTGAATATCTAATAAAATATTAGCAATGAATTTCATACCAATAACTTCATTACTCAAAAATTTATGCAACGTTGGTTGATCCCGATACAACAGATTTTGGATAAACTAGAATAGACTCATAATGAACGAAATTAACTGAACCTATCTTATCTCAAATCGAAGATCTATTTCTTGTATAATACTATCCTGATATCCCAGCTTGGCAGGTAGGTGACATGCTATGGAACTAGTCACCCCGCTAGGTTTGATGAATGTTCAAAGAAAAAATGCAACAAGTTCTGCAATCTGAGTCTGAGTATGTTATACAGCTCACAATACATGTTTTGAAAATAGTTTCTTCTCAAAAAAGTGAAAAAATAACCAGTTTTGTTCTTCAACTGAAAAAATGAATGAAGTTGCCAGCTTAGGGGCTAGCATAGTCCTTATTAAAACTAAAAATGTAAGTATCAATTTGGTGATGATGGAATTGAAACGGTTCGGCTAAATCTTGCCCTAATGTCATAATATGGCCTAACTTAAATTTCGCACTAAACTAGATTCAGGCAAATAAACATCTTAATTTGCAAGATATAAGTTTTAGCAAACACTGTTAAAAACTAGCTGGTTGACATGAAAAAACACACTCGGTTCAAACATCATGTACTCAGTCATTAAGTAATTTATAACCTTGCAAGTTATGCGGCGTTTCAGTTATGCTTCGTGGCGGAGGTTCAATAAATGGTTGTTCACCGCCGCCATTGGGTCACAGGTGTAAAAGGTCAACTGTACTTGTGCGCATCGAATCGAAAGTTGGCCGTTAGAGACCCACTTCCCTCATCTCTTCTTGCCCTCAATGTACGCAGTCAGCATATTAGAAGTTGGGAGAAATCCAGTAAAAAGCGTAACATACTTTTTACGCTTTTTTTCACCCCATCTCCCAAAGCAAAATTCATTATTTATTTAATAAGCATTTTCTCTGATTAAAGCCATATTAAACGCCTGATCAGCATCGTTTTAGATGAAGTGATTTTTCCAGCGAGGAGTCGTTGACATAGTTGCTCCTCGCCGATGATAGATAAAAAGATACAAAGGCAAGTATCTCGTGTAGTATTGATTTCTTAGGTCAGGCTTTGAAAGCGATTGGGGGTTGATTTAGAGGTATCCAGTAATTGCGTGATATCAGCGTTAATTAATGGGCACAACACTTGACTCTTAATATGACAAGGCTTTGTATATAATTATTAGATGCCTCAGGTGCCACGAGAGCCTCTAGTGTGTGGATCAAATCCGATCATTATAAAAAGTCGATAGGCAGATAATTAAGCAATTAAAATTAACAATATATTTGCAAATAGAACGAAGAGGAGGCGTTTCAAAAAATTAAAGGCAGCTCCAAACTTGGATGTGGTTTAGATAACGATCTTGATTGATAAGCCAGGCAGATTTGTGCATAAAATACATGTTTCTTGGCTTATGGATGGTTTTATTTATAATAGCAACATAAACCTAATAATTGTGAATTATTTATAACATACGAGGGATGAAAATAATACCTCTGTCTAGAACTTGCTTTGAGGTGACTCTACTTTCGCTAAACAGGCCGTACCTTTGCCTTTCAGTCTAGTAAATGGTTGGCCCTAAGCTTGCCATTAAGACTTTGAAAGGTTCTTTGAAGTCTCCGATTTTAATTTTCCTTTGCGGAGGCTTGGGGAGTCTGATCTCCGCTTCAGACACACATTTCTTTTTCGGAACGACATCTCAACAACATCTCCTTCAATGCCTAGGGCGGTAAGAGCCTAAGGTTTAAGAAGCACTTTAAATGTAGGGAAGGGGAAAAAAGGCCAGTTCTATTTTAGAAGAGCCACCCTTCAGTTTGTTTGGAATTGAAATCGTAGTGCCAAAAAAGTAAGTGTCCTCAAACGAGTCGATGATCAGGAGAACATAGCGTGACAACTGAACTAAGGATGAGGGTGAGGATTCGCACTGAGCTATCTTCATATCTATGTACCTCATGTAGATACATAAGGAAAGGTGAAACCTTATGTCAATCTAAGGAAACCCGTAGGGTGTCTCGGAAAAATACAGTGGATCCGAAAAGGATATTTTATCAGGTAGCTGAAAGGATTCAGTGCAAACAAAGCTGAAATTTTCGGCCTCCAAGTAAAAATTTCATCCACTGAGAATACCGCGAGCGTCAAACAAATCGAACTGGAAAAAAAAACGAAAGAAGGAAGAGGCATTTAATGAAGACTTCACTCAGGTACTCTCCAGGGCTCAAAAGAAGAAATCAAAGAGGGACAAGAGTAAACAGAAAGCCCGGTTGTCAGTAAAATCTCAGCTTAAAATAAAGGTGGACACAAATGATACAGTACCAAAAGAAAAGGTAGGGTGACGAAGGACGACTAGACCGTCACTTCTGCATATTAAATTGACTGAAAGCCAGACCTTTTACGGAAGCCCTCAGCAAAATTCGTTGTAGAATCAGGAGTGTCTTCTATTCGGAGAACGACGGGTGCTGGAATCCTTGTCAAATTAGTCCCAAGACAACAAATAAGGGTACGTTTTGGGAAGCTTGCAACTGACTGCTAAGAAAGAAAACTTTAGTTTCTAGTCTGGAACTCACATGCTCTCTGGGAATCCAAAGTATTAACAACCTCACAGGAAAAAACGAAGTAAAAAAATCCAGCAAGCATCCAAGTCCGGAGGTAATCAATGCCCGGATTGATGCCACCTCTACGAACTTCCGAGGCCAAATAATCGCTGGAGCGGAAATTATCGAGCGTGTTCTATGTAGAGATCGTAGCATATTTGATAAGAGCATCATGCACACTGCGGGCTTCGGGCGAGGTCCAATCTTCAGAGCAGAACTGGTCAATATACACCGGAGTATAATCGCTCATAAGTTGCTAACGCAGTTTGCTGCGGAGATAAAAACTGATCTAGTGTTCTTTAGTGAACACTATCGGAACAGGGACCCAACTTCATGGTACCCCGGCTTATCAGGGGGCTCAGGAAAGAATATCACAAACTCTGCTTTTTGACACAACGTTTAAACAGTACAGATCAGCTAAATAATAATAATAATTGGCGCAACAATCCAATTGAATTAGGGCCTTGAAATGTGTTAGAGCACTTCATTCAAGACCGCAACAGCACACTGCAGCATTGCGTTTGCCTGAAATTATTATCCTGATTTGACTCAGATACTCATTCACAGCTGAATCGATTGGTATCCGACATCGAATCATGATACAAATTCTACTGCCACCAGTGAGATTTGAACCGCGATCTTCTATACGACAGTCTCGTGCTCTAACCACTCAGCTATCCAGACACCAGATCACCGCAGATCAACTAAAAGGAAAGTAATATCCAAGAGCAAAACTGTCTAGTGGTAGAACCTGATCGATGAGATGAATGGGGACTCATGGGGACTAGGTTACAAACTAGCAACCTACAAAATGGGAGCTCTGCGGGAACCCGCCTCACTGAAGGCCGAGCAAATGAACCACGTGCCCAGTTAGATAAGCGGTTAGAGCACTAGGCTGTCGTATGGAAGGTCGCGCCTCAAATCTCAATGGTGGCAGTAGAATTTGTATCGTTACTTCACGTCGGATATCAGTCGATCCTATTGTGAATGAGTATCTGAGTCAAATCAAGGTAATAATAACGGTTGAGCGCAATGTTGACCTCATTGTCTAATGCAGTGTGCTGTAATCCTGTAGTGTAACGCTCAAGGGCCTGATGTAATTGGTTTGTCTTGCCAATGATTATAATTATTATTAGATGAACCACATTGTTCGGGAATTATTCACTGCGCAACCTGTATAGGTTGATGACAGCAGCGATTTGGATTATGAAAAACAGGAAGGCGCAAGAACCCGCTGGTATCTCGGCAGAGATACAAAACTGCTTCTCCAACATCTGTAGATCTATTGCTTGACGCATTCAACTCTTGCCTGAAAGACAGCATTTTCCCTTCTCGGTGGAAGGTGGTGAAGCTTGCGCTGATCAGCAAAGAGAAACAGGACGCTAAGCTGCCGTCTATATACCGACCACTTTGTATGCTTGACATTGCCGCGAATGTGCTCGAAAAGCTCATGAGAAATAGACTCACAGATGAAGATTTACACTCGCCCTGTATTATAGAGCAGGGATATGTAGACGCTGTCATGCATGTCGTGGATACCGTTCATTGTGCAGAGGCACACAACCGCTCAGCTCGACTTAATGAGATAAAAAGCAGTCCAATCAGTTCACATGGACGACGGAATTGAACTACCTGAACTAGTAGTTGACAAGCCTAAAATGGAAAGAATACTCAGAAAAACCAAACATGGTCAAGAAGAGAAAAGATAAAGTTATGGTGTAAGGCCTCGAAAACCTAATACCCACGGTTTTCAAAAGTAGGCAAGTTGCCTCCTTGCCGTCGATATCCAACAATCTCATTGCCTCGGTGGTGGTAACCCTTGCTTGTGTCATCAAATTCTTCGATCCTTTAAAGATCCCCACCCTTACGGACACAAGCCTCCTCGAACGAAAACTATGACGCTTAACTACTCGAACGGTGTAAGATACAGCGACCAATTGGGAGCTGCCTTTATCGCACTGGGTAATAAATTTTCGGACTCTGCAATCAAGAAACGTCAGAATATTTATCGAAATCCAAGACCATAATAAGAACCATCATATTGGCGTAGGATCAAAGAGGATTGAAAGCATTTGGCGAAAAAGTGAGACTGGTAACAAAAATGACACCCACTCAAAGCTTGTCAGAATCAACATGGCAGCAAACGCTCAAAAGAAGGAAGGACTCAATTCCCAAGAAAGTGGAGCAGGTGAGGAAGACGACTGGAGCGGGGACTCTACTGGAATGATGTGGAAGCCTCAAGATAGCTGGTGCTTCGAAAAGAAGAGATAGGGAAAAGATATGACCGGAGGTTACTATCATCCGCTCATCAATTCGCGAGGTAATATTAGCCGCATTAGACGATCCCAGAGAGGAGATATTATCGTCGACATCAAGAAATCCAATGATATAGGAACGGACAAATTCTCGAAACAAATTGGAAAGCCAGTAGAACAGGGAGCCAAAGTAAGAGTTCATAGGAGATGTCTATAGTTTCCACGGATCTAGATGAGCTCAGCGCAAAATTGGCTTGGAAGAGGAGATCGACCTTGCTTTCAAGACTCGACTTCGCGAATCAGCGGTAAGAATGCCACTAAAAGCTTACAGTATGACACAAGCCGCCATTATTAGCCTGCCAGTGGAGGCAGCACTCAAATTCTTGGCAGCACGGAGGAGATTATGCTGGGTTATGTGTTGTTCTAAGGAGCAGAAGAAATACAGGAGATGCGGTGCAGAAGGTCATATCAGCAGACTGTGGAGCTGGTCCACATTACTTACTATGAAAGCATAAGGAGGGTGTGGACTATTGGCACATTGTAGGACCTACTCTCGTCAACTATTAACGAGGAAGACATTGATGAGGTCATAATTAGTGAGCGATATCGAAATCACGGTGATGGCATTTGGGTCAAAGACCAAAGCGGCCAACCGATACTCTGAGCTTACAGAGAGTAATCCTTCAAGCGAATATTGGACCATCGGAAGGAAGATTTCACCGTGATCTGCTCAAAGCATTTGTGGTGCTGGACGCGGTACTCATGAATGTTGGGACCTCTTACAGAGGAAGGTTTCTTTGGTCTATGAGGAGCCTAATGCAAGTAATCTTGCTTTAGTCAGAAAATTTGCTTGGAAAGTCAGCGAGGATATACAATACTAAATTAATTGTTTAGGATAAGTGAGGGATCCTAAGTCCACAACCACTTGTTGTTGGACCGGACCAAATGGAGAGCAACTTACTCCCACGTTTATTTGGTCCGCGGATCCCTCGTTTGGGGCATGGCACCCAAGCATTCAAAAATTGTAGGACAAACGTCAAGGGTGCGAATTATATCCCTTGGCGTGTTTTCCTAAACATATAAATGGAGCGTTTTCCATCCGATGCCACTCACGGTCACGCTGCTCCCAGGGCAGAGGTGAGGCAGCGTCTGAAGAGTTGCCTCTGCCCTGGACGAAACCGTTTGTCCTACAATTTTTGATATACAATACTACAAAGTCACCACCAGGAAATCTTCATGATATCGAGGGTAAGCCAAGCTGAAAAAAAGAGACTATAAAAAGAAAAGCACCCAGATCGGCCAATGGATAACTATAGCATCTAGTCTCATTATAGCTACTACTCCCGAGGAGGCCACATAACTACTGACGGAATAACGAGATCGGTGGTAGGCTTATTAGAGGCTCATAGGAAACCCTGGTAGATCCTAGCTCAAGAAGGAACACATGGACAACTGCGGGGCTGTTTAAAGGTGACGATTCGCTAAAGCAAAAGGAACTATTTCAAACAGTTGTGTTAAAACCCCCACCTAAACCCTTGGGATTGGCTTGCACAGTTATAATGAAAAACCTGCGAAGATAGTCCCAGGTGACATGTGTTTGCACTTTGTTTCCACCCCACCAAAACAGCGGAAGGCAAACGGTGGTTCGGGTGAACGAATGTCGACGGGCCGAAACACTGTAAAAGATTCCTTTTCGCCGGAGTGATGCAATCTATTTTGCATTACACGTTGTCTGTGTGAGTAGAGGCTCTTGCAAACTCTAAAGTAGGAATTCCGGTTTACCAGTTGGTCTTGAAAGTTTAAAATGCTTTTAGAACTACGTCAGATGAGCCAGTATTGGTAGTATCTGGCGTGGTTCCTGTCATACCGGCTGCCGAATAAAATGAGTAAAACATGTTGAGGGACACTCCAAGACAGCCGCATAATCTGTAGCAACGCAGTTACGACTTGTCTTCAAAGGATTTGTGGACGCACAAGCTCATTCTCAACATTTGGATATGGCTTCAGTGGAAACGCAAAAACCATGTTATGTCTCACTACCTAAGGTTCGCGATGGAAGTATAGGGGCTTACGGTTTTCTCAGTAATTGTCAAAATATAGAACGAACTGGTGAAAGAAGTAAAGCAGGACGTAATTTTAAAGGACAACAAGCACGAATGGAAACCCATCTCACAAAGGAACATCTAAATGGCGATTCTGTTGTGATGGCCCTGGAAAATCGTCGGGGGTTTTTAGTTGATGCGAATCCCATACGTGCCTGCTCTAACTCAGACACTTTCTAAGCTTTTCATACTTCCCTCTATGTACCGGTTGACTAGGCTTGTTTTTATCAATCCGTTTGAGCAGAGTATGAGTATTCTGGGTGCCAAGGAATTATATTTTTCCTAGAATATTTGTAATTGTGCATGGGTTTCAACAACTTCTAAATAGAAGCAGAAACATAACCATCACTTTGGTTTCGGCCATTCATTTTCTACTTAAATGTAACGAATTCAACGTATTAAGAATCTACCTAGGTACCTTTGGTCCCCCTGATTATTCAGATCAAGCTTAAAAACAGAAATCTTAAGCAACTCTAGAACCCTCATTTTCCTTGTCATTTGAATTCAATAAGCCGCGGACAATGACTAATGTCATAGAACCTAATCTACAATAGAATTACGGATTATATGACGCTAATGAGCGTAATCGCTGCCGTGCGTTCAGAACCTCCACGTCAAGAACAATACTTGAAACCGATTCCAGAACAATTATTTCGTTCTGATTCTCACACCCACGTTCCCTTTCGATCTGTATCTGAGTGATCAGATGGATGCTTGCAGTGTCTACAGATAATACATTTATTGTGCTATACCGTGCCGAGCACTCGGCACTTTTTTGAATAATAAAGTTTACTTTTAACCTTCCAGCCTCGCTATCCAGTTGTGCTTCAGAGCTCTTTGCATTGAATCATTGAATTAAAAGTACGAAGGTGAGTACGTGTACATCAAGAATGAAAATCCACACAGTGTACTGTAATTTCAATGATAACGAAAGTCATTCTTCAAGCCTGGATACATAGATCTAGTACTATTGTTTCTGGTCTATGGGTTTTAGCAGTGAATCGACTGAAGAAAAGGTTAAGGACGAACCGGAGTCAGACTCAAGTCTTCTTCGTTCGCCAATGTTTGCCAGGCAGTCGGTCGAGTCGCTTTTTACGTTTTCCACCTATTTTTTCATTATTATCTCGTTATGCAACCAGGTGAATCGTATTGTCAATGTTTCGCGCTGTTAGAGATAAACTCCGCTTTGGATTGCGAAAATCATTACCATCGGCGTCATCGTCTTCAGCATCTTGCCAAGCTCTTTTATTTTTTCCCCGTGCTGCTGACTTTGTTGCAGAACACTCTCGCCTGGTACTGAATGAATCCAATTGTTGTTAATAGAAATACTACAAACTCTTGGACTGTTTTTGCGTATCCAGCACCGGCGTAAATGCATAATGAAGGTGTCGAGAGGGTACTTACGGGTTTATAGTACGCGGTTAATAAACGTGTACGCAAGTACCGCGGTATTGTCTTCTCTCTATTTGCGCCTATCTCCGAAGAAGGCAATAATCACTTTGGAAATTATTATTTCGTTATACAATAAAATAAAAATTAGTCGGTGGCACTGTTCGAGGTTCGCTGGAACGTACCACTTAGGAGGTTGCTCTTCAGTCGCGTGGATGGTTTTCGTCTGCGTTCAGTTTGCGCTGATTTGGAGTAGGTCAAGGATGCAGTTTGAGCGGAAAATTGTAACAAATTGCAGCTTGGAAAATCAGCGAGATGTGAAATGAGATTACATGTGGGATGAACCACATAAAGCCAAGAACAGAATGACATGTGAGTGACGAATGAAATAATTTTTGTTCCCAAATCCACTTTCAAACAGGAATAAAAATCTATCAAATTCGATTTCAAGAAATTTGTCACTACGCCGTAAATATGCCAGCTATTCATAGTTTCACTTCTACCCTCGGAGCAGCATGACCGAATTAGTTTCATATGGTATTGGAAGCCCCTAGATTGGGCGAGCATCTGATTTGTAAAAATCAACGCTGCCCCACCAACAGAGGCCAGGCTCCTGATGAATTACCTGTATCCTGGACGAGAGCGTAAGTCGTCTACCTTTGTAAATTCGGTTCTAAACAGGAGCCCTGTGGACTACAAACAGTGCGCAAAAGTTCCTTCGCAGCTGGTCCAGTCCGCTATAAAGTGGAGTGCGGATACACGGCTTCCTTAATTAAAAGAAAATCATCTAATAATATTCCAAAGATAGACGCCACCGTGTTCGATGTTCGGAAAAGGGGGCAAGAGGAAAAATGCCAACTTTGAGCTGCCTGACATCCATTTGTCAGGAAAAAAGGGTGACGAACTTCCCAAACACACGGAAATGCAAGTCATATCACGGGGGAGGAGACGCCTTATCCGAAAGACAACGGTAGAGGAAGAAAGGCTACTTAAGAGGTGCGAGGTCGTCCTGCACATTGCTAGTGCAGCCTCTAATTGTGCAGAATGCAGCGCCCTCAGCTCGTAAGAGGAGGAACAAACAACCGGCAAAGGGGCGAAGAGAAAACAGCGTGGATCTACCGACGAGGATTCAGCAAAAAGAATTTCGCGAGGTGGTAACCGAACGGACCATGCAGCGTTGAAAAAACGAGAAAACTAAACAACAATGATCTAAGTTAAATAGCTACGGCAGTGTAGCAACGTCGAAGTTGACTACGGCTTCAGCATCGCCACAGAAGAAAAGAAAGTACAAACTACGTTCAGAGGCCATTTTCATCAAGCCGAATGAAGGAGATCTTTCGAGGAGGTTCTTCGAGAAGTCTGCAACAACGCGAAACTAGAAGACGTTGGGGTAGATGTTAAATCTATTCGGCGGATTCAAACCAACGATATACTTGTCGAGTTTAAGTTAAAGACCGATAAGAAGAGTACTCTTTTTTTGTTGAGGATGCTAGGAGCCCTGAGTCCGTATGCACTAGAAGAAGAACAAGAAGAGTACGTTCTATGAGACAGTTCAGAGCATTCTAGGCATGAGGTGGTTTCCAGCCTAGAACCCATGTAAACTCTTGAAATAAGTGATATGGATTATCTCACTAACACGGAAGAGGTAAATGAAGCGATAAAATGAGCAATGTGGGCAAGTTACGTTTGCCAACTCCAGAGGATAAAGTTGGCCATTATCACTGTCTCCCTGAGAAGACAGCGAGCCAACTTCCCCATTACGGGAAAATAAAGATCGGATGGATTATTTACAGAATAAGGCGGAGGGCAGTTTCAATCCGCTGTTTACAAGGGTCAGGAAGTACTTTGCGTTACAAATGTGGCGAACCCGGACACAAAGCAAAGAATTCCGAGTGTTACCGGCGGGAAAAGTTCAAATCGGGTGGGTCGTCTTCCGTGTGGGAGAGCCAATTTTATTAAAGAGATGCCTCAAGTGCCTCATGTTTGACACTTTACGAAGGCGTGCATCAACGGCACGAATGCGATCGATGGAGAAGGTGCAGAGATAAAGGCCATATTACCAAGGGCAATAGGGACCCCATATACCTATTGTGCGAAAAAAAGAAGGGACGGGAGAACCAGCATATTGCTGACACTAGTAAATGCCTGGAATTCCGGAAGCCGTCGACTGAACTGAAAAAATGAAGTAAATTGAAATAAAATTCAATCATTGCAGGGTCACTCAGGATTTACTTGAGCAGATCACCTTCGAGTCTGAGATGAAAGTTGCCATCGTAAGTGAACCATTCAGGAACGAGGGCGTATGAATCACAGACTCAGCTAGTGGAGCGACAATATGGGCTTACTGTAGGCATTGTATACAATGCATCATGAGTCAGTCGGCTAGTGGTATATAGCTGTTACGTCCCATCCAGTCTCATATTGTCTGAGTTTGAGGACATGTTGGACAACCTTGTTCACGACGCAAGGGAACGAAGTCAGAAAGTGATTGCCGATGATTTCAATGCATGCACCGTGGAATGGGGAAGCAGAGAGAATAACACAAAGGGCTGAAGTCCATGAGATACTTTTGCCCGGTAAGATGTTGTTCTGGCCAACGAATGTAACGCAAGTATCTTTCGGAAAGAAGAGTCTGCTTCAATCGTAGACCTGACCTTCATTAGCTCTGCACTGACACATTATAGGACCTAGCTCATCAGCGAGGACGAGCTCGAGGTTCATAGAAGAAAAGAGGAAACTTTTGGTGTTTGTTTGTTTTCGTTTGACCAGTGCGATTCGATGTTGTTCGTTCTTTTGGTTTTGGCGCTGACGTCGCCACCATGTACTTCGTCTTGCCCTCATTAATGTGATCGCCTGCTCGATCTGGATGAAGGTAGACTGTACATCTCGGGTTGTTCTTCCCATGATGTCGATATCGTCATCGTACACCAGCAGTTGGATGGACTTGAAGAGGATGGTGCATCTCATATTCACATCTGCATGGCGAATCACTTTCTCCAGGGCCAGGTTAAAGGGGACGCATGATAGGGCATCCCTTTGTCGTAGACCGTTGTTGATGTCTCGTGAATGATCCTGCTGCTTTTATTTGGCCTCGCACATTGGTCAGGATCAGCCTAGTCAGTCTTATCAGTTTCGTTGGGATACCGAATTCTCTCCTGGCGTGTACAGTTTTACCCTGGCTATGCAAGTCGATGAATAGATGGTGCAACTGATTGCCATATTCTAATAATTTTGTCATCGATTGTCGCAGTGAGAAAATCTGATCTGTTGCTAGTTTGTCTGGAGTGAAGCCTCTTTAGTATGGGCCAATGATGTTGAAGGCGTATGAAGCTATCCGGCCTAAATAACGAACAATATCTTATAGTGGTACTCAGCAACGTGATACCTCTATAATTGCTGTACTGTGTGATATCACCCTTTTTATGTATGGGACAGATAATGCCCCGTTGCCAGTCGCCAGGCATTGATTCGCTGTCCCATACTACAAGTCGCTTCTCCATTCGACGGAGTTCTTGGTAGGTCTCTGCGCGTGCCCGCGTTCTTTGAGAATGCAACATTACTTAGTATGCGGCATTTTTTTCTTCCGTTTTTAGCTTTCATTCATCATCGAACGAGCCTTTCTGAATTTTCTTGCGGCTGGGACCAAGTATCTTTGTGGCCGTATCAATGATAACATTCTTTAGGTGGCTGATGCTTCATCTCTAGGACTTCTGTTAGCTGCGGTTATTGCGGTATCCATTTCCGCCTTATAGGTGTTATGGAGGGCTGTATTGTGGATGGCCTGAGTATTCACTTTCAGCTAATTATCATAGGGGATTGTGGGTGGTGCTGTAATTCGGAAGTGTTGTCCAAGTCTATATTTGCCCACCTATATCTTCTTACATTCATCAACGCTGAGAGGTGTCGGCGTTCGATCAGCACATAGTCAATTTGGTTGAAAGTGGTCGCGTCTGAAAAGACTCACGTATGTTTAGATGTTTAGTGCAAACTAGGTACTTCCAACAACCATTTCGTGCCATACTCCTTACTGAATAATCCGCAGTCGGTTATCATAGGTATCCCTATGTAAGCTATGGGAGCAGACTTATCGCCTAAATACGGCCTCTATCCCTACTTGACTGTTGAAATCTCCAAGTATGATTTTTGATATCATACTTGGGACAGGCTTCGAGGAAACTGCCTCCTAGAAGGTATCCTTCTCCGAGTCTGCAGTCTCCTCTGTAGGGGCGTGAACTTTTATGAGGCTTATATTTCTAAATTTGCCTCGCAAACGCATAGCCTTTCGCTTATATTTTCAAAGCCGATAACAGCAAGTTTAATTTTTTGGCTAACTAAGCTCCGAGCACATGGTTTACTATATGGCCACTATAATATATGGTGTAGCGGGTCTTCTTCAAGAAACCGCTCCCTGTTCAGCGCATCTCTTGCAACGCTGTTACATCAGCCTTATATGGGATAGGGTATCAGCTAGCTGCTCAGAAGCATTCAGTCTGCACAGGGAGCGCAAACCGTTATTCCTTTGTCGTTGCTGGGTTCGTCGTTTTGAAATCCATCCTCTCCGAGGCTGCTTCCATGGCTTCGTAACTTTGGTTTTCCGTGTAGAGTTGTCATCCCTACACAACCCACAACCTGGACGACCACTTGGTACATTTTGTCCCGTATATTTTGTTTGACAATATATGAAGGAACATTATGCATTCTTAGCTGGAGAGTTGTGCACATATGATGTATACACAAAAACTGAAGCGCCGAGCTTCCGATATTGCGACTTGTTTACCCATTGTCTACGTCAAGAATAAAGCGTTTGGTCTTAATCTTTAGTACGAGTCTGGTACTCGTGGTTACTTTTTTATTTTCCTAAAAATAAAATCGTAGAGTGTTATATACCTAACCAGCTTGGTACAGGGCACCATTATGAGAGTTATCTAATTAGGAGCTAAGTCAAGATGCCTATCTTGCTTTGACATCCCTTCAATTTTTGCTAGTTTGAATGAGACTAGTTTTCTTTTATTTCAATTTAGATAGGCATTTAATATTGTCTACCCTTGATTATATTTTCCTATACTTCTGATATCTGAGAAAAACGTGAGTATCATGTTCTCGGGAATTCCCTCCGCCAGAATTATAACAATTTGACCTTCAAAGTCACCGAACCAACATCTGAAACTTGGAAGTATAAAATAACATGAAAATTATTGGAATCAAGGGGTATCCCCTATATGACACTGATATGGATACTGCGTGTTTTAGAAATAAATGAAATTTATTTATATTTATTTTTAACTGCAAACGACTTTTGCATATATAAATGGAATGCACGAGTGCCACTGAAGTAGTAGTCAATCAATATCGTTCAAAATGTGTAAGCTTACAGTAGCTACTTTATTGTTAGGTGAGATAATTGGAGTTTAATTCATTTTAATTCGTGTTGGGTTTGACCCCTAGATAATTGTTATTTAAAACAATTTTAATTTTCATCTCATTTTCAGTGTTTCTTATCACTATATATGCTTCACCTAGCAAAACTGTGGCCCCTGATGGACCATGTGATATTGTCTGTCTGGCAGTCTACGATCCTGTTTGTGGTTATAATGGCAAAACATTCAGAACTTTTGGCAATGGCTGTGAAATGGATCGGGAAAACTGTGACAAAGAAATAAGTACGTATCTTTCGAAAATATCTTGTTCTTGTTCTTGTTCTTATATTTGAGTTTTATGTAAAAATATAATTAATATAATATGTTTTTTTACAGAATATGCGGAGGTCGATTTAAGTTTATGTGATTAAAAAGTTCATTTGTTTACCAGGAAATAAAACATATTGACATTTCATCTTATTTTATTAGATTAGGTAATTATTGGTGCAATTTCTAGATACGCTTCCCGTTTTAGAAGAAACTTGAGATATAAACAGTGTTAATTAAATGATAACTAGTGTATCAAAGTAGCCTCAATGATGTTTAAATTTAATAAGGCTTTTAAAGTTTTTTATAGGCAATTGTATATTTGCAAAGGGTTATCATAGCCCACACATTCAGCTTAGAGATAAATTTGTTGCCATAGTTTGCATCAGTCCTACCCTAGTAACAGAAAAGCACACGTGGTTTGCAGGTTGTTTCCCAGCGACAACGATGTTCGGATTGTTTGAATGTCTCAATTCTCGTTGCTCAAACACGCCTCAAGCCTTAAATCCAATTAGATTGATGATCGGTATTATTTCGGGTTGTCACAATCTCGGCAAATGCTGGATTTAACTTAACAGGGTCACTAAGTGCCAAGCAGTTAGGTTTGAACGACCCTACCTACTTATAAAGAGTGTATGGGCTTTGGTGATGGTTGACCCCACTAACTTGCCCCTAGAGGAGAAACGCCGCGAGAGTCCTCCGCAACATCGAAAACAGTGCTCTTTTGCTTGGTTTGAACAAGACCACCTGAGAACCTTGTAGCCGACAATATTACGGGAACTACAATACAAGCAGTTTCTTAGGACACTAAATTTCTTTGATTTCTCGGCGCAATTTTTCATAGTTTGCCTCCTCCTTCACTTATTTTTGCTCAATGTTGCTATTATGGGGGAAGGTAACATCACCCAACTAACAATACGTCACTTGTCAGTCCCAATACATACCGTCAGCTACCCATTTCATTAAATACTTAATACTTAAATCTAATTCTTATATCTAATATTTAAACAGCGCTCACAATTTTGCACTCAACCTCTGTGCACCCCTACCATACAAGGAGTGTCGAAGAGGGAGACAATGGCGGGTTTTAATGCAGAGCTCACAATTTGGCAAGGCCTTAAGAATGTGGCCAATGCGGTGGAGTTACCCTCCAGATAAAGTTGCCTCATGATTGTATATTGGTGTGTCTCTCGGTTCTTTCGAAGAATCTTTCTAACAGGTTGAGAGTGAACTCTCGAAGAGGTTTAACTTTTGCTCGCCTGTACACTTCGGCGTTGCGGCCGCACTTCTTGGTTTTTCAACTGTACGATAAGCCGACGCAGTATCTCAAAACTCTGGGCTCGAAGGACTCGCACTTCTTCAAGGCTTTGGTCGAGCAAGAGATCCATGTAGGGGCGCCGTAGTAAAGAATCGGTCTTATGAGGACTTTGTATAGAGCCAGTTTGGATTTCGTGCAAAGTTCTACTCTTTTACGAAGAATAGAGTAAGTAAAAGTATCTCGATTTTCTTCAAAGTGTAATAACCTGTCCGCCCAGGTCTGCTAGTACTTGCAGAGATCTGTTAAGTATTTCTCTATAGCATTAGCTGCCTTACCAGGTCGGAGGCTCGACGAGAAGATGAGCGTGTCGTCAGCGAACTGTAATAGTTCTGCGCCGCTCTATGGGATTGGAGCGTCGACCGTGAAAATGTTGTAGAGTGTAGGTCCTGAAATGGATCCCGGCGGTACTCCAAAAGTGGTCGGTAGGAGATCGGAATAATCATTTCTCACGCTGACGTAAAAATGCCTATCTTCGAAGAAACTTATTATAAGTCTGGTCACCGGGATAGGGAAATCAAGGCTGATTAATTTGAAGATGAGTCCGTTGAACCACACGGAATTAAATGCCTTTTCAAGGCCTAATGCACACACTACTGTGGGCTTGTTATTAACGTTAAGCCTGCTGCTCACTGAATCGTGAAGTTAATTTAGTGGGTCCCGTGCTTTGTCCGGAACCCAAATTAATGGTTCGGAATAATGTTTATCCGGTCGCAATGTTGGAATAATCCCACTTTTTCGAAGAGCTTGCCCAAGCTGGAGAGGAGAGAGACCGGCTTGAAGTTTTGTGTTTCGTGGGAGCCGCCTTTTTTTTAATGGCGATTATCTTTGCTACTTTCCAAGTAGTGGATAATAGTAACCATTATTGATGCAGTTGTTGAAGACTGCAAGAAGGAACTTCATTGATGCCCTAGAAAGGTTTTTGCTGACAATATCTGCTACTTCATCTGGTCCGGTTGATTTTTTGCCGTTAAGGCTTTTGGTGATGCCTGCGAGCTGTGATAAGTTCAAAAACGTTTTTGGGTCATGAGCCGCCCATGCTTGTAGATGTCCAAGGTTTTAATGAATTACCTTACATGCAGCACTATTTCTGTCAACAACACCATCAGAGTGTGGCCAGATATGGGATGGTTCACCATCACGACCGTCGAACTACACATTGCATTTTGGCCATTCTCCCTCCTTTGACATTCCGTTGGTAGGCTCGCCTACCAAGACGTGTGAAATGACACAAAAGTCGCGAATGGTGAACGCAAAGGTTACACACCTGAAATGAGTGGACGATAGAGAAATAGTTTGGACAAAAGTTACCAAGAAATGGATGCCGCAGAAGAGCAAAGAACTCAAAAAACCGTGGCCCGACGCTATTTGATTAAGAAAACGGGGAGAAATATCGTATGCGGATATATTGCACAGCATTAAAATCGACCCCAAATTGGAGGAAATGAAGAATGGCTTAAAACAGAGATCTATAGCGAAACAGGAGAAAAATCAGCTGAGTTCAGAAGGACCATCGGAGAAGCCCTGGGCGACCAAAGCAGAGGTTAGAGCCCTAACCCATCGTATTACCATCGAGTGTAAAGACATCGATGAAATTACTACTAAGGAAGAAATAGTCCCAGATATTCGCTCTCCGCTCGAAATCTGGAAAGAAGTAACTTTAGAGATGATATATTTGCGAAAAGCGTGCTGCGGCACACAAACTGCGACACTTGTTCTTCCTGCGGAAAGCGCAAAGAAGCTCTTGGAAGCTGTCAAACGTCTTTAATTTAGATACTTTGCAAACATTGTAGAAATTAGAAAGATCATTTCAAGCTATGCAGAAAATCCGGAGCTGGGGGCCATATAGCGAGGGATTGCGATAAAACACCATCATGTATGTTCTGTAGAAAAGACCAGACAAAAGACACTAGCCACATAGCTGCAATAAATTGTTGGTTTTCAGGAGGGTCTTGAATAATACAAAATCAACATGAAGGTAATAAAGATAAACCTCCATCACTGCGAGGCTGCTCAGGATCTCCTGCCACAAACTGTAGTATACGAGAGAGCGGACGTGGTTCCAATTAAGAATAATAAAGGCAAACAGGCTGTTATGTGGGTATGAGAGGAGCAAGCGTTGCTAGAAATCGAAGAACGATTTGAGGGTTTCATCCGGGCGAAAATAAACAGCATCAACTTTTACAGCTGCTATGTAAGACCTAGTTGGAAAATAAAAACTTGTCAGACAATGGTAGACAATGTGGCGACCGACGCAAACAGTAGGAGAATACTAGTTATGGACGGTGACTTCAACGCGTGGGCAAAAGCATACTAACGCCAGAAGTCGAAGGCTACTGGAAACATTTGCGTCTTTGGAATTAGGAATTACTAGTAACAGTGAGGCAAACACATATCGTAAAGCTTGTATCGCCTGGATCATTGACATGATGAGGTGATGAGTTAGCGAAAAATTCACCCACAATGATCATCACGCGGTAGTGTTTGAAATCAAAGAACAAAGAATGGGGCAGAGTCTCAAACTGACAGGTCCAAAATGGAAGGATAGCCTCTTCGATAAAGATGCGTTTGATTTAGTGATTAACTCCGCCAGGATGAACCAAGGATCAGCAGAAAAGTTGACCAAACAGCTAATTCCGTTTGTTGCCAATACGTGTGATGCTAAATGCTGAGAAGCTACTGCTGCTACTGGTGTAGGTGAGGAAACAAAGACGTTGAGGGCAAAGAACGTTTAAGCCCGAAGAAGCGTGCAAGGTTCGAGGAGGAGATTGGACTTCCAGGAGCTGCTCTCCACTTTCAAACAATTGAAACATGATTAGCAAAAAGCCATGAAAAAAAACCAAAATAGAAACTTTTAAAACATCTCCAACAAAGCTGACATAAATATCTGGGGCACAGCCTATAGAGTGGTTATGTCTAAAATAAAGGGGAAGAAATCACCACAAGTGACTTGCCCAATAATGTTGGCATTGGTTTAGAGACTATACTGCGTATCATCGAAGATGAATTGCTCCAGGTATGCAAAAAAAGATAAAAGACTAGACAGTACCGGGGCCTGATGGTGTTCTCAATAAAGTAGTGAAAGCTGCCGCCCTCGCAAGGCCAGACTTGCAGGCATGCAGTTTGGTTTCAGGAAAGACCGCTCCACCGTCGATGTCGTAAAGGTAGTGGTAGGCACCGCAGCTACTGGTGAGTGATGACAATGAGGATTAAAAGGGTGCTGCGCAGATTGGACGTGAACACTACTTATAACCCAATAAAATGGTCGGCCATCAAAACATCCTCATCCGGATAAACACTCCAAGCTACTTGAGAAACATAGTGTCAACTACTTTACAGACCAGGGGCTAAGGTATAAGAGCGACAAAGGCACAAATTACTACCGTGTGTCAGTTGGAGTCCCTCAGGGGTCAGTACTGGGCCCACTCTTGTGGAACATCATGTATGATGGAGTCCGCCGTCTGTATTTACCAGAAGGCGTAAAAGTAGTAGGTTTCGCCGACAAATTTGCTGTGGTTGCAGTTCCAAAGCACATCCACGTCTGAAAACTGCCGAACTGGTGCCTGCAGATCACAAAGCAAAAGCCGTATTGATAATAAGCCGGGAGACCCTGGAATACTTCAAAATTTGAGCTGGAAGCCAGACTATAAGAAGCAAGGAGGCTTTAAAATACGTAGGTATGATGCTCGACAGTCGAAAAAAGGCAACACTGTTGCAGGGAGCACTCTCGCGAATGTGGCGGACCCAAATACGTCAGCAGAGTGCTGAAATCTCGAGTCATTACCTCAGCCTTACTCTATGCCATTCCTGTATGAGCTGCAGCATTGACGACTAAAGAAATCAAGACAAGCCTATTGCGCTCCTACAGATTATCTGCTCTGAGAGTGATTTAGACATCTTGGCTGAAGAGATGTCACAAAGCTATATCAGAATAATAACTCAAGACGCTATCGAATTGGTCAAGAGCGAAGAAAGGGTACCATCAATGGTCAGATATCAGACCCGATGGGATAGCTAAATGAAATGCCGATGGACGGATAACCTGGTTTCGATCGTCTGTATGTGAGTCAATCGTCGCCACGGAGCCTGTAATTACCAGTTAACGAAACTTCTATCTGGTGACGGTGAGTACCGCAAATATCTACACAGGTTTGGACATGACGACTCGCTAATAAACTCAACCTACCCAGACGAGAAAGAAGACGCAGAGTATACAATATTATATTGGAGTCGCTTCGCGGCGTGGAGGACCAACATTTCCAGCGCATGCTTCCGTCGCAACTAATGTGCAAAAAGGGCTCCGTATAGCGGAAAGAAAAGGACGTGCAAACAGCCATACAGGAATGACAGCATAATTGCTAACTTGCCCCGTGAAGTAATATCTAACGACATTTCCGCGGGGTGAGTGGTTGAACCATGCAGGAGTGAAGTTTAATACGTAGGCGTGGATCCGTGATCCGCGAATCATGCACGGCAGCGGTTTCTGTTGCTGTCTTTGGAAGATCCCATATCCTAGCTTGGCAAAAAAAAAAGCGAACAACTGGGATGGATACAAAATAGAATCTGAAAAATACTGGAAATCTTGTCGAATTGAAGCACCTACCAAGAGACGATTTGTATGAGCGGCTGGCGACAGTTGTTGGATCATTTGCTTCACATGTTGGACTCCAGAATTTTTCAGTTTTGTCATTATTACCTATCTAAGCTCCCAAAAACTAAAAACAAGGCGAAGTTATAAGGCTGCCAAATAGCTTATCTGCTACGGCTTTCGTAAAGGCAATTGACTTTTGGCTGAAGGGTAATTTTCTCCTCTGGCCCCATTTCTGTTGGCAAATGTAATACTACGGCGCTCTAATTGTAGAATTGTTACGCTATCTCCACAACGTAGGAAGAGTATGAGGATATCGGTCTAGTGTGTCAAAAGCGTTTCGGGAAAGTATGCTACCATGAGACCCAGGAGTCTCTTTTTTGTTGGCTTACCCATGCCAGTGCAATGATCGAGAACTCAAGAATTAAATGTTGGCGCACCTATGGTACAATGACGTGCATTTATAGATAATCCTCATGATATGAGCATCAAGTTCTCTGGAATTCCTCCCATCAGAGTTAGTTTCACCTTCAGACTCACCTGATTGACACCTGAAATGGGGAAGTATAAAATATATTTTTCTGTAATTCTGATTGAATAACATGGAAATTATCAGAATCATGGGGGTACTCCCTATATGATATTGGAATAAATACGATGTTAACCTCCAGCATTCGTTCTTTAGAAATAAATGGAATTTCTTTGTATTTATTTTTAAATGCAAATCACATTAGCACATATAAATAGAATGCACGATTGCCATCGAAATCGTAGTCAATCAATATCATTGGAAAATGTATAAGCTTACAATAGTTGCTTTGTTGCTGGGTAGGATAATTGTTTTAATTCTTGTTGTGTTCTTGTGTAATTTAAAACAAGTTTAATTTTTTTCCTCTTCAGTGTCTTTCATCGCTACATTTGCTGCATCCAGCAAAATTGTACCTCCTGGTGGTCCTTGCGATATTGCCTGCCTGGCAGTTTTCGATCCGGTCTGTGGTTACAATGGGAAAATATACAAAAGCTTCGGTAATGACTGCGAAATGAATAGGGAAAACTGTGACAAACCAATAAGTATGTATCTTTAAAAAATATCTTCTCCTGGATTTGACTTGAAAATTATTGTATTTGTTTTACAGAATTTGTCGCGGTCGACTTGAGTTTATGTAATTAAACAAATTATTTTTTTGGTTTAGAGAATAAAAAATATTGCAAATGTAAAAGTTTGGGTTTTAATGCAGACGCTTCACCTGATTTTATTACGAGCATATTAGATACATCGCTATTTGTAGATAAATGTACATATTTTCAGTTCTAGAGGGAACTGGAGATAAGTAATACGGCTCCAGTGGCGTCCATTTTTTTAGTGAACATTTCATGTGATCAGGCATTTCTAGAAAGGGATAGAAATGTGTGAACTAATAACGTGTAAATTTCGAAATTTTACTGCTACCGGAAGGCTAACACTACCTCAGTAAGGGACTGATTTTATGGCTACGACCTTTGGCTGTATAAAACGGGCTATGATCGGTGTCTGAAATACGCACACGTTTCTCGACAACCGTATCGAGGGTACCCAAGATGTACGCTTCTTTCACGATTTTTTCCCGAATTATTTTAGAATTTAATGGTTAACAGTAACTAAATAAAGAATATTGGGGAGAACAGAAATCGAACTCGTAGCAGAGGAAATTATAGTCTTGCATATTAGTTTAGTAAGGGAACGAAGTCCTTATCATCTCTCCTGGGCCAGATCCATAACTACTGCCATCGCGGTGATCATAGAATAGGCATCACTCTGAAAGCACACCGACCTGATCAGAAACGTCAGCTTGTGAGTTCTTTTTGTATACCTTCTTCACCTGAAAGGTTGTAGACTTTAGTATTTTCGCGGTATTCTCGTAATTCCTATTCGGTAACTTCGTTCATTGAGAAAATATCCCCCATTGAACTAAAATCAGAGTCGAAAAACACCTCCCCATTTCAGGGTGTCATACGATCAGAAAGTTTGCAGTCGGGCGTAATTGATTGTATTCGAACGGAGCCTCACTCATAACTGGTCGCCTCAGTGAGTAATTTAGACCTTAACGTGGCGGACCTCCTAATCCTCATACTTCTGGGAATCAAATGAGTACTCGTATTGAAATAAAAAAAATGCACCCAATCAAGCGGGACCCCGTACCGCACACAAACTGGTTAACCAGGCGCATCTCCGAAATACTGAGAGCCAGGTGATTACACCTAAGAAGGGGGAAGTTGGGACGTCAAGCAGTGTATCCAATGCAAAATTGGTATACTACGAGAACAAGAACCAACAAACGTTACTGCTTAAAAGGCAGGGACTAGCAAAAGTACGTATGAGATAAATATGTCAGGAGACAGGCCTCAGTGGCGCAGATGCTAAATAGTACCTGCGCTACCTAAAGGAAGGCCTGAAACCAGAAGAGGCCCTTAAGAAGGCTCAGAATAGACCTGAATCATCTTTATTGGAGCCAGGAAAGCGGGGAGCAACAGAGATTAGCCCACATGAAGGGAATGCTCCCAAAAAATCCAAACCTGAATCCAAGGGGGAGAAAACCCGGCCAGGTCAGGAGGAAAGGCAGGAATCAACAAGGCAATCATGAGCTATGCTAGTGCGGTCAAGGGCATTTGACTGGCCATACTACCAAAAATGATTCCTGAACAAATACTCACTGTGAGGAGCAGGAAACCATCGAAGACTTTGCCGTCAGACAGATATGCAAGAACTGGACTGCGAAACTTGTGTTCTCCAGGGTACGCTTTCCATCAGGTATTGGTGGACTGGGCGACGGAAGACAGGCTTAGGACTATAGTTCCTAAATTGTCAGGCTCGGAAGTAGCAGAACTATTAACATGTGCTGGGAATGATATACCAGGAGCACCAGGAATGATATACCAGGAGTGCACATGGTGGCAGTTTTTCTCCCGGTAGCCGCAACAATAGAGACGGAAGATCTTATGGACCTCCTAATCGCTCAGAATAAGGACCTCCATACGGATATGGAGAGTTTTCAGGAGCAAACTGGAGGGCAAGGGTAGACTCCTCACATTCGGGGTAGATGTCCGATCGCTGGGGGCAATCAAACGTCGGAGCCGCCACATTAACTCTCGATTTGGCAACATACCTGTGCACGTGCACAGGGAACAGCCGAGGAAAGATACCTTGGAAGAGACACTAGGTTCAAAGCATACCGAGGTCCTCGAAGAAGTCTCGAAATTCATAGAGGCGGAAAGGATTGGATCAATTGGGTGAACTAGACCTAGGACTGCTAGGGCTCAGGGTGGATAGGAACGCATAGGAAATTGCCATGTTGGAGGAGGAGGGCAATACGCCGACAGTGGAGAAGAGCTCCAAACAATAACGGATAAACCTCCACCATGCGAAAGCTGCATCTGCGGTAATGTCCAAGGAAAACATTGAAATAGTACTGACTCAAGAGCCCTGGGTGTGCCGAGGGCAGATTTGCGGTCTGCAAGGAGCAACCAAGAGCTTGCATAATTCTTAAACGTAACTTAAAATATATATGTTTTTCTGAGTTCCTGACCGGGGGCCTTGTGGCCTCTCATTGGGAGCCGAGAAGGGCACTCGAGAGACAGTCGTGGCATCGGGATACTTCCCAGGCGACGACATTCGAGTTCCACCGGAACAAGTCGCAAATGTGGTGAAGTACGGTGAGAAGAGGGCGTTATGACTTTTTCTCGGCTGCGATGCCAATGCCCATCGCGAAGTCTAGAGAAGCAGCGACACCAATCGAAGAGACGCGTTCTTACTTGAATTTATTCTTAGCAATAAGTTGGAAATATACCACATAGGAAACATTCTACGGGGAGGCATAACTCTAGGAAGCATTGTAATGAACGGGCTGGTCAGGAATTGGAGGGTGTCGGATGAGCCCTCTATGTCTGATCACAGAATAATTAAATTCGACATTGAGGGTAACTCAAGTGTATAAGGGCACTATCTACGGTAGAAAATGAAAACGAGGCAGACCCTGCCTGAAATGAAGCGATGGCGTGGGTGAGACGTCAGACAGCTTTTAAGGATATCTATTTGGTGGACCACGGCGCAAAACCGGGTTGTCTAGAGTTCCTTATTAAGGCAGGCCTATACCGGACACCGGTTGTTTCGCCGCTAATGATGATGATCCTCCCCCCTCTCTAGGGTGGGAGGGACAGGATTTTTGTCCATTAGAACGACGACGGTCCGGATAGCTGAGCGGTTAGAGCGCAAGGCTGTCGTACGGAAGGTCGCGGTTCAAATCTCACTGGTGGCAGAGTGATTTGTTATCGTGACTGGATGTCGGATACCAGTCGACTCAGCTTTGAATGAGGGCCTGAGCAAAATCAGGGTAATAATCTCGGCCGAGCGCACTGCTGACGACATTGCCTCCTACAGTGTACTATAGTGTACCATTACGGTCTTGAATGAAGTGCTCTAATACACATCAATGACCTGATTGAATATGGATTGTTGCGTCAACGATTACAATTATTACAAAACGACCCCATTACGATTGTTCACTTCCCTTCGGAACCAGCGGAAAGTATTACGTCGGCTCTATCCTATCCCTTCATCCATCGATTGCATTCGCAACCGTGCCTTTTTGAACTCCTTTGCCTCTCTCAGCCTGCACTGAATCCATCCCATCATGTAATTAATTGCACTCCAGTTTGCTTGGCAAGAAAGCATTTCCCCGATTATACATACTTTTACTAATACGGTTCTTCCAAATGGCTGCTTTAGATTCTTCCTCTCTTCGCGAATATAGGACAATGGAGGAAAACATGCTGATGGTCCTTCTGAATACGTCGCAGCTGGGGCAATTGGATGAGTTATTCGGTTTAAACCTACACTGTTATCTACGGCATCCGCCATGTCCAGGGAGAAACTGATGCTATTCATCACTCAGACAAGCGTAACCGAATTCTACCTCCCGCGGCTGAATGAACAAAAATTGGGGCTTTCCTCTGTAATCTTGGATCCGAAGTAAATGGAGATTGAATAAAGAACTGGGGGTTAAGAAAACCTGCATACCCACCTATGCCAGCAAGGAAACTTTTTCAAATGAATGGGGTCGCCGGCCGAGGATGATTCTCTGGCTGTACATTGCTGTAGAGCGTCTCGCCATTACGTTCGGCTCTATTGTTTGATGGCTGCTTAAGAGCAAAAAGTACTGTAGAATAAAGGAATCAAGGAATAACGTGTACAGCTGCTACCGCGGCTCTGCAGTTCTGCTCTAAATGTCCTTATGCACCTCCTTTTCCTAGACCTCCACATTAAATACGATGTAGCGTGCAATACTGTAGCGGGCATATGAGTCCGAATGGTGGACAGCAAAATCGTAGGACTATAGCAACATCCAAGATGAAGTTCTTTGGGAAATTTGGCACTCCTCATGGACTACGCCAAACGCAAACTGAACTTCACGAGAAACTTTGCCGTGGAGTTTCCAACAAGGGCAGAATGGACAACCGTCGACGTGTTTCAAAGCTATCAAACAGAATTCTTCACCGACATATCAGAGATGGTCTATAGAGTCGTTGTGTGAGTTTCCTCGAATGCGGATAGTGTATTAGAGTCGTACGGTCTCTTAGGTTTTGCCAGTGTATTTCAAATGGCAACACTGGCGATACTGAAAGCCTGTTGATGGTTGGGACATGATCCAAACCCCAGGCAGCCATTAAGGCTTTGCACTCAGCGACGCCATCCTCCAGGTTGGTGGGGTAGTGCAGAAATACCCTGAACGGTCTGGGGAGTAGCTCAACGTCCCTCAGTTATAGGAACGTAAAGGGATTGACCAGCCCCTGCTCTTAACAGTTCTTCGGCGGGTACAGTGTGTCGCGCGGGCGACTATCAAGGATGGAATCTATTCACACTAGTTAGCATCCGCGGCTCTCGGATGGCGAAAGCTCACCACCTGTACTAAGTCGAGGACGATTTGGCCCGCTTATAACCAAACCCAATCACGAGAGCTCTTGTGCCAGGCACGAATGAATACAAGATTACGCTGGTTTGCAGGGAATATTGGTCTATAGGGAACATTACGCCAGACTCGGTATACCCTAAAATGTTCATTGCCGAAACTGCGAAAAAGGAGAGGACATCCTCAGGTACTTCCATTGCGGTTGCTCAGCATTAGCAACAATCTGACTACTACTAGGTAAGCCATTCTTTGAGGACCTCAGAGAGATCTCAAACTGCAGGGTGGGAGAGCTGATTTCCTTCAACAGGGGAGTCATGGACGTCACCCACTACCCTGGCTTCGCTAGCAACTAGAAAGTTGAGCTCGTCGTTATGAATGAAGTTCCACAATAGTGGTCCCCTAGCACAGAACCCTGTGTAACGCCCACAGAGACCATGTATTCCTTGAGTCAATTGTTTATGTTAGGCCAAAAATTTTCTCCTGCTAGATAGCTGTCGACAAGCGCAGCTATGTACATGGGTACATCAACTATCGCCAGAGATCTGCTTCTAAGGTTAAAATTTACCATCCACCAAGGTTTTAAAGAGTTCGACAAATATATCTGGCGTCCACATAACAGCCAGCTTGAGGGTTTTCTTTAGTATACTATCGAGGCCTGGTGCTTTATTGCCTTTCAGCCTACTACGAATTTAAAGTATTGCCTTCTTCGTTACTAAGAGTATTGCAACCACATCTAAAGGTCTTACCAGAACTACACTCCTGTGGAAACAAATCCCGAACAAGTTTGAGTAGGAGATCAGGATATATAATTTAAGGAGCTGCCTGCCCTGTAAATCTTCCCATTACAAACCTGTAGGCGTTTCTCATGGGTTAATATCCGTCTCTGCGCAGGGTTTTTTCGAGCTTCCTTGTAGACCCACCGTTTCACCGTTTCTCCTCCAGCCAGCTCTACCCGTTGCTCTCTGGGTCGTTTGTCTGGTCCTTTCAAACGCCGTAGTTTGGGCACTGTTTCACCAGCAGTTAGGCTTTCTACTGGATTAAGTCTATGCGTCCGTCATTCGCTTACTTTGTTTACTTAGGGGCGTAACGCTCCTCGAATAAGTACTTGTAATCGATTAGCAGCCTGAGGCTGTCTGTGATTTTCCGCGATGTCTGGCATGTATTAGAGCTAATCGCCGGCTCTCCCTCGCGCTGTCAATGTTGGGAGGTATCCTTCCTCCTCCAGCATGTGCATCGTCCAAAAGTATTGGTGCAAAATAGTTTTTCCTTGACAGGAAAATTATTCATGGTGAGTTTTGCTTGTACTGAAAAAAGTGTCGAGATTGGTATTTTAACCGATTTTTAGATGGGTTGCATGAATGAAGCTCACATCCTGAATAAATAATTATTCAGCTGCGGTAGACCGCTGTTTTCACAGTATTGATAAGAAATAAAGTTAGGTTTAATGTTAAGAATATCTTTAGAGTAATCTATCTGAAACGTACTTTATAAAGGGACTGATAATGGCTCAGAAGTTCGAACCAAATTGTATATAAATTTCACATTTTGTTCCAGTGAAAACGTGTACCATGTTTAACTGTAAACACTTTTCTCGTTTACTTGCTTTCAAATCAATTCTTCGAAAATAAACATGAATACATCTAATTAGAACGGTAGATACAATTTAAGTCGATTTCAAGCCTTACCAAAGATCGTATCTAGACTTTCAGTTTAGACGAAATCGCACTTTATTGTTCTCACGATAGTAACGATGCTGATCGAAACTAGATTGCATGCTGTGCGTTCATCTGTTGAAACAATCGATCATGTTGTTATAGTTTTCCCATTTCGCGGTTATTGCGAACAACACATCTAATTCGGTTCATGGAATGGTCCAAATCTCAATAAGAAAATTGGCTGTAGCAACTACTCGGAGATCTATATTGCACGCAATTTATCTTACCCACGATTTAAATGTAAGGTAGCAATTTGAATCGAGAGAAATAGCAGGTGGTTCTGGGTCTCTAATCCGACGCAATAGGAATTTCAAATATTTAGACACACCTGTACCCATTCAAAGTAGTGAGCGCGGTAACCAGATGAGGTGAAACATTTCGTTCAAATTACCACGACTGCACCCTTTTTACCTCGATCAGATCATCTAGTGCTTCATAGCGCTCCGCTAATCGCAAGAAGCTCCTGCACCCGAACAAGCCTCCGTAGCTTGTCGATCAGCCAAAATCAGTGTCAATACTTTTTATTGTCAAGGGAAAGTCGTTATTACCGAAAAGAAACACTTGCTGGTTGTTAGCGAACTCCAATTGTATTGTGTTGAACGCATATGTAACCTTCTGAGAAGCGATCGCTGAAAACACGAGATTTCCCAAAGATCATTGGGCCTGCCAGGCGATAGTCCCAGCGAGGGAAAGACCACCTTTGAAGGATCAAGATCAAAATCATTTTTCACGATCATCCAACACAATAGACCTTAGACCCTCTCCAGAGAGTTGTGACATAATTTAACCTGAAATCTTTCATCTTATTCATTCGAAATGTGTTTTTTGCCTGCGCTTGTTTCTTTTCTTTTCAGGAAAGACGTTTCCTATTGTGAAACTGTGCAATCATAACACATCATTAATTAAAGTCTATTTAATAAATAAAAATTTAAATTACCTTCAAGTACCTTAACAAATTTATTTGATCAACACAATTCATCACGACCGGCTGAGGGTATATCTCCAGATACATTTGTAGATACAAATATGTGAGTGTAGATACGTAAAGATACATATATAATGCTGAAGTTTCAATCAATCCATCCGTTCGATAAGTCTATGAATCAATGGACCGATTGGTCGATCGATTTGTATCTCGTTGTACTTGTTGATATTATTTTGTATCTTTTTTTACCTGATCCATACGTGGGCAATCACAGGCAGAGTTTTTCGTTAGGTACTCGTACATTCGAAGTCTAGTCCGTATGGTGGCCTCTAATTTGGAAAAAAAATCATTTGATTGGCTAGTAAGCTTGTTAATGATGACGGTTGAAGTGCCACATAAATAATAATCGACTCGAGAAATAATAGTGAAAAACTGAGGAATTTCGAATATGGACATCCATCATGTTCTGCGATCATTTATAAAGTGTTTTATCTATTCGCGGTGTGAATGCGGTGACGTAATTTTCTAAGCGTAAAATAGACTAGAAAAGAACCTCTATGAACTCATAGTATTACTAATAAATAGTAAACTCATGAGTGATGATTTGGGCTTCAAAGATCTGTTAACCAAATGAGATAAGAACGGTATCTTGTAGGTTTCCTAATCACTTTGTATTCGCAAAAAGATGGCTACTATCAAAAATAAAGGCTACTTCCTAGTACGTAGGCAATGATTGTGATAAATCGGTTGCAAATCTGTATCTGAGCAGTGTCCTTGGGCTAATTTGGTAAAGAAATCAAACCGAACTTTTGTTTGTTCAACGCAGTTTCACTAGTTTAGCATCCGGATGTCATGATGAGAATGATCAATCAATTTTAACTATTTGAAATTATTTCACATGATCGGTTTTTACTTCTTTTCGTGCTGGAATTATTTAATATGACTCAATGGATTGCAAATGAGGAAAAAGTGTTTTTTATGCGGCTATGGAATTTGACCAAGTTGGATGCACAATTTTCTAATCGTTGGACAATAAGCTGGAAAAGATGAGCAAAATTCATCCAAATGAAGAGATTAATCTCTAGCTAACAGAGCCCCAAAAAAAAGAAGATCCCAAGCTGTAACACTATAGAGGAAATATACAAATTTTAAGTCAGAAAGGACAACATACGGGAAAAACTTATTTTACTTTCTCAGATCATTGCTTAATATAATATGGCTCCGAATTTAGGATTTAGAATGAACGTTCTATCATGAGTGAACTATCGTCAACCGCAGCGACAGAGCTATACCTCATCTTGGAGAAATTGGCCATTGCTAATTATTCAAAACCATCCAAAATTGGGGAAACTCCACAGGAGCGGCCGATGTCACGCATTGTGTACCTCTATACGAAGAGCATAGTTTGGAGATGTGAGGTTAGCAAAGTTAAGCCCCGCACAACCATCAATGGTACTTGTAATCTAGTCCAATACCTGCCGGCTGATATGTATCAGACTACGATCTGGATCAGAATACAAATTTTCTGCAAAAGTGGTTCAAGCTTTGGACTGTTGGATAGACTAATGGAAAATCTTGTCCACTGGCAAAGACTCTTCTGTATCTCTCCCCCTCGTGGGTCGATGTGCTGCTCTCCAGTAGTCAAATTACCCATGTACCAAGAGTGGTAGATAATAATATCTATTATCAGCCACTCTTGGTATACGAGAGGTTTGACCCTCTATGAGGTAATTCTACTATTAACAAAACGTTACAGATCTAGAACCGAGAGTTGATAAATCCTTCCCCAGTTCAGGGTATGTGTGTGATCCATTCCAATTCGCAGTCGGGCATTTTTTTTTGGAAGGGAGTAGGAGGGGGGGGGGGGGTTGGTCAGGGTGATAATATCTACACATGGACTCCCGCGACGATACGCCGTCGGACTATCAAACAAACACCACCCCACCGGCAGAGAGCTAGCTTGGAACTATTTGTCACATAACTTCCGACTAGCCTCGAATTCTCCCGCGTTTCAGAGCCTTCAAATCACAGAGTTCCTTTCACCAACGGAAGAGGAGAGTGTGGCGCGGCAGGATTCGCAACATTCGAAATCGGCAGGATTCGCAGCATTCGAAATTTATTTCGAATGTTGCGAGTGCGAGCAATATAGATGGCGCGGATCTATCCACTTTGCGTAGCACGCCAAGGGAGTGGAAGATCGCAGTAATTATGTTTTTCAGACATGTCACTGATTTTTAATATTAAGTTTGGAATTGAAAAAAGAACACTGAAGTCTTTTTGATTTGAAAAATAGAATTGGAGTTGAGTTCGCTGACTAGAATTGGAGTTGAGTTCGCTGATTAGAATTAGGACTAATAATATGTAAAACCATTAATATTAAATGTTCGCTTAAATATTTTAATAAAAAAATAAGTAATGTTAATTACTTAAAGAGGAAGAAAAGATCCACTAGTTCAAGGAACAATGTTGCCTAAGGAGAAATCCCCTGTGTGTAAATAAAACATCTCCGCAACTCCATTGCAAAACACACCATCATAAAATCGTGACTTCCAATCTGATGAGACCTCCATGCCCAATTAGGAACTGGGTAAGGAAATAGTTAGACTCAACATGCTTCCGGTTCAGCCACGCACCTAAGTTGCCAATAAGCTTTGCATTCCATCTGCCTCTAGTTTCAGTTTGCTTGTGTATGACTTTCTGCTCCTTACTTGCGATATACCTCCTTGCTAAGCGCGTTAGCGCATAACACTATGATGTAGCGCAGGGCAAACTGCGATAAAATCATAAGAAGACCCCGCCTGTTAGACAGACAACACTTCATCATCATCAACGGCGCAATAACCGGTATCCGATCTAGGCCTGCCCTAATAAGGAACTCCACACAACCCGGTCATGCGCCTAGGTCCACCAATTCGATATCCCTAAAAGCTGTCTGCCTTTGCTCAATCTCAGGCATTGTCTGCCTCCTCTTCTTTTTCCGCCATAGATATTGCCCTTATACACTTCCGTGCTGGAACATCTTCACCCATTTTCTCCCATCACAACCTGTTGAGCCGGACTTTATTCAAAACCTGAGGGTCGTGCTATCGATCATAGATTTCGCAACTTTTTTTGCTAAGAACCCAGGTTTCCGAGGAATACATAAGAAATGGCAAGATTGTCTTTGCAGTAAGAGCTTTAACCCTATGGTGAGACATTTCGAGCGAAACAGTTTTTATAAGCTGAAATAGGCTCTGCTGGCAGCCAACAACCGTAGGCACATTTCATCGTCATAGCTGTTATCGCTTGTGATTTTCGACCCTCGGTCTTGCCTTAATTAATGTGCAGCCCGAGAGCATCGCGCCCCTGTTCGGGTTGTTCTTCCCATAATGTCAATATCGTCAGCGTAGGCCAGTAGTTGGGTGGATATGAAGAGGATGGTGCTTCCTGCATTTACATCTGCATCGCGAATCACTTTCTCCAGGGCCAGGGTAAGAGGATGATGATAGGACATCCCCTTGTCTAAGACTGTTGTGGATGTTGAATGATCTCAAGAGTGATCCTGCTGCTTTTATCTGCTCTCGCACATTGGTTAGGCTCAGAGCAGTCAGTCATATTGACTTCGTCGGGGTAACGGATTCTCTCATGGCCGTGTCCAGTTTTACCCTGGCTATGCTATCATAGGCGGCTTTAAAGTCTATGAAAAGATGGTGCATCTGATGTCCATATTCGAACTTGGCAACTTATGATTTTTAAGCCGATGAATTGCACGGACTGTTTCTTCTTTCCTTGGTGGTGGCAGTATTTGTCCTTCGCCTTCAATTGACGCGACCCCCAAATAGCCGATATTTTCGTTGTTGAACAGTTGATCAAAGTACTCAACCCATCGCTCCAATATGCCCATACTGTCGGAAAACAGATTTCCCTCCCTGACCATCGAGGTGTATAGGCTTTCTTGTTGGTAAAACTTGCGCACTTGGTGCGGTTGTTCCCTGTACTTTCCGAGTTCACAGACCTGTTGGCTCTCCCAGGCTTCCTTTTTCCACTCGCTGGAGTTTATGATAAGCCTCCGCGCTTGCCCGCGTCCTTTGAAAATGCAGCATTACCCGGTGTGCGGCATTCTTCCGTACCGCTGGTAGCTTACATTTGTCGTCAGACCAGTCCTTCCGACCCTTTTCTAGCGGCTGGGACCAAGTGTGTTTGTGGCCGTATTTATGACAACGTTCTTCAGGTGATTGTGAAGATCATTTGTTGATGCTTCATCTTCAGGATCTCTGTTCACTACGGTTATTGCGGCATCCATTTCCCTCTTATAGGTGATACGGAGGGCTGTGTTGTGGATGACTTCAGTGTTAACCCCCACTTGTCAGAGAGGATTCTGGGTAGTGTTGTTATTCAAGCTCGGAGCACCATGCCAACTACTATTTCGTTGTCTATATTGGCCCCCTATATGTTCTGACATTAATCAAGGCTGAGAGGTGGCGGCGTTCAATCAGCACGTGGTCAATTTGGTTGAAAGTGGTCCCGTCTGGAGAGGCTCACGTATGTTTGTGGATCGCTTTCCGCGCAAACCAGGTACTTCCAACAACCTTTTCGTATAGCACTGCTTATTGAATAATCCGCAGTCCGTTATCATTTGTATTTTGATGTAAGCTATGGGAGCCAACGTATCGCCAGAATATGGGCTCCGTTCCTACTTGACTGTTAAAATCCCCAAGTATGATTTTGATATCTGGGATAGGCTTCGGGGGTTCGTTCTATTACCTCGTAGAAGATATTGTGATGAAAATCACTTTGGAAACTATAATATGTGTAACGTTAATGTAGTTTTCCAGTGTTTGCATGCCTTTCTGGAATGTTCCGCGGGGTATAAAAGGGGCGGAAACCCGCCCACACAGTCAGTCAAGTTTCCGAAGTAGACGTAAAATACGTTGGTTATGAATACGCCTCGAATGTACTGGTTGAAGCAAGTGTTCTCTAATTAATTGTGCATTACGTTTGTATAATTTAGTGTTTAATAAACCCTTGTATTAAAGTTATAGAACAGGTTTTTGTTTAGTACTACGTAATCCAGTGATATGAGCCTATGTAAAGCAAGTAACGTAGCTAGTGACGAGTACGAATAGCTAAGAACGTAACCATTGGTGACTGCGACGGGGTTATGTAAAGGAAATCGTAACAATTGGTGACAGCGGTAGAAGTACGTAAAAACGAAGTTCGTAACAATATCCTTCTCCGGTTCTGCAGTCTCCCCTGTAGAGAGTGCAGAATGCACAGCCTCTCGCCTATGTTTTCAAAACCGATAACAGCAACTCAACTCCTACAACGCTATTACGTGAGCCCTATATTAGGACAGGGGTATCGGCTAACTGCTTGGCAGCTACATCTCTGTACAGAGAGAGCAGGTTCCATGAGAAAATGGGCAAATCGTTACTCCGTTGTCGTTGCCTGGTTCGTTGGTGTATTATCAGTCCAGTCCGAGGCTCCTGTCATGGCTTCGTAACAAGTTGTTTTCCGTATAGGTTTGTCAGTCCTACCCACTTATTAGATGAAGAGAGGTAAACAAGCAATGCAATAATTCAGGCATAGTTCACTGAAGTGTAAATAAAAATATAAGTAAGTTGTAGCCCGTCCTGGAAAGAAAACCGTCTAGCAGCAACCATTCACAATCTGGGTGGATAATCCAAATTTTTTGGAGGACAATTACATAAAATACAAAAAAATGGTAAAGGTACACATGGTCAAACGCTTTTACTATTTTAGATTATTTGTATATGATAACCATAATCAAACTCACCCACGCGCCATTGTTATCAACTGACTTCACGATTCCCCGAGAAGCTTCCACTCCTCCACTGTTCTACTTCATCTAGTTCCTGCGCGATCCATTCGTAGGCCATCCTGGGACGTAGGGTGCCAATGCATGGAATTATCCGCAATGTAGTTGTCGTCCTGACTAATCTACTGCAACTTCTGTATTCTAATCAATACGTCCACGGGTACCTCGCCCGTACTCAGACCAAGTTCTTCGTTGGTTACTATCTTAAGCCAGAGGCAGAATTTTGGCCGAATTTTGAATCGCAATTATGCAGTGCTACGCATCAAATGAGATTTCCAAAGTAGTGGAAAAGAAGGCTTTTTGTGAGCGAATACATGTAGTTCAGGACAGGCTTGATACCCAGCTAGATTCTCAAAACAGGTTGTTCGGGCATGTCGTTGGGAGGCGTGATCTTATTGACCATAGCCGCTATCATAAGTACAATTCCCTTGGTGCGTTTGAAGCTGTCGGTCACGTCCCGAAAGGATTCAACCATATTTGTCCGACTACAGAAACGTGGAGATAGACCGATGAACTTAAAGAGCTGAGAGGTGTCTCTATCTGCGACTGCGAGTGGAGTAAAATACGTTAAGTTAACGATAAGTAGTAGAAGTGGAGTGCAGTGTGCACTGTCGGAAAGGCAATCCAACCAGTTTGGTGCTGGCGTCAGCAAAAGCGGCCGGAAATAGTAATGATTTCGTATAGCGTATATGACATCACGATGATGAGTAGCTGAAGAGAAAGAAGGAGCATTTACGATCTCCTTGCGAAACTTTTCCGTCCAATTTCTATAGTCTATGGAGGGTTACTACTTTAATTAGTATGGAGCAACGAAATGGTCGTTAAAATTGTGTCAATTGGTAAAGCAATTGCCTGCTTCATCTATAGATGGTTGGCTGATGTCGACTCCGGATCCTCCCTAAGCGACCATTTTAATATACTTCGGATCACAGTGAAACAGGGTGGCTAGTTTAGATCATAGTATCACTTCGATTTCGAAAAAGCTGTCTTGACTGAAATGCTCTAACTTGCTTCAAGGCCCCAATTGGATTGTCGCGTCAACGATTATTATTTCGACAGCGTGAGCAGGGAGTATATCTAGAATGCTCTACGCAGGAGCAGCTTTCGAGAAGAACTAATAGCAATTACCAGAGTATCAAACTCTGGCTACAATGTGACAGAGATTTAAATTTGGTTAGTTTGTTTCTAATGCGTGTTCTAATTCTAACATTCTAACATTAATTTCAATCATAAGGCAAAGAGGGCTAAACACTAAGAAAGTAGTTTCCTTTCCACCTTCCAACTCTAACGAATATCGATTGTCATCAGGATTTGTGTTGCCCTTAGATGCTGCGTGCCAGTACGAATTTCGTTTTAGGGCATCCACAGGATCTCTCATGGCAGAATATCTACGAATATTAAAAAGAAGGCCAGTCCTCCATCAAATTTCAAATAAAAACCTAAAAAAATTGAAAAGACCTTCAAAAATTTTCCTCCCACTTTCTTTCAGATTGTTTTATGTTGACTTTACTCGTCTGCTGCTTCCGTGATTTGAGACCATGCGTATCAAGGCTCCTTAACCAGTATATGTATAATTGGAACTTCATTGTTACAAAAAGTGGCCTTCAGACTTGTTGTTTCAAAAATGTAAAGCTCCCGTAATAGGTTGAAGTGTGAAATCAGTCGCAAATTCAGATAGTCCATATAAATAGATGACTATGTTTTTATTAAAACCCGATACTTACTGGAAAACATTCTCGAACTTATCTCCAGAACCAATATTATGTGTTCTATAAAAATAACAAATTCCCGGGAGTTTCACACAAAAACTGAGCCGTACCTAATCACTCCATTAATTTTTCAATGTCACTTTTTCCTACAAAACGTATCTGCTACGCTATTAAACGATCCTCTTACCAATTTGTATTGTTTCACGATACGATATTTTCAACACCTGATTCCCCTCAACGTTTTTCTAAGCTGATTTGGAGCCGTCTGATGGGACTTAATTGAATATAATTTCCGTTAAATTGCACCCCATTGAAAGAGCCAATAAAAATTAAAGAAAACGTACTGCTAACTCTGCTAGAGATACATCATACTTATCGTAGCCCGAGCATGTACAAACTGCGGATAACACTAATTAGACCAGATTTTTATGATTGCATGGGAAAAAGTCAAGGACTGAGATAAAAGGAACTCATTGTGGAGTAATTGGATATGGTCGGGTTTTCAATTGAAGCGAATTCAGTAGTTTATGTTGTGCACTGAGGTAGCATATGAGGTGTATTCTATTGTAAAACGATCGATTATTTTAAGTACTGAATCGTGAAAAGTTTCCGGTAATAACCATCGATAAGTTCAGACTATCATGATAATACAGTTTTAGTTCCCATGAACTTCCACACTAAAAATAAGAAGACACAAATGGAAACTTATTTATTTCAAAAAGGCAAAACTCACAGTTTCTAATGGGACAATTCGTTCCCTATTCACTTTCTTTAGATGCGCATCTAGAGCAAACAGGGAGGGATTAAGATAGACCCAGATTGCGATAATCCCTTAGCTAGAATCGACCCTGACTTTTCAAATCCACGTGCTAATGATTCGCGCTCAGTATTCCTCTGCTGCAGATCATGAGTCCATTTTTCCCGGGTAACGTATACACGTGATACAATTTACAGAATAATAAGGTTTCCGTGATAATTTATCCTCCATCAGGCTTCATAGAAATTTGGTATGGGTACTGATAGGCAACGCCATTCGATATTCACTTATATGCGATAATTAATACCTTGGAGAGATGAGTTCCTACCAAAGAGATCTTCCTCAAAGTTAATGGATGGCAGTCAAACATACTAAGTTGAGACAACATATAAAGCCTACGCAGATGTTCAAATGAGCCTTAGAAGTCTATAAAATTTTCTAGCGCGACACCAAACCTGCTAGTATTGTTGACTGTTAGGAGACGAGTTACTCATATGCAGCACTCAAACATGGAATATGAGATGGTTTAGCTTGCCAGGCAGTTGCACATACCTTGCCCGGGGAAAGACGGGGACTTCTTCCTCTGACCTATTTACAGAAACTACTCAATCTGAAAAAAAATTACGAAGCTGTCACTATAGGGTGCCTGGGCCTCAAATTTTCTCTTTACGCTCCTGCAAAGGAGGAGAGGTTTAATGGTTTAGTAGAAGATCAAACGATAGTTGCAGTACCAACCAACCAACCAAACTGGACCGACAGGATGATAACACGGAATTGGTCGTCATAATCAACTGCAATAAAAACAATACTATATGGCTAAAGAGTGGTCACGGGGCCGCTTCAAAATCGGAGTTTAAATACCTGGAATATTTATGCCGGGGCGATCTCAAAAGAGCTCTTGACCTATGCATAAGAGAAGGCATCAAGGGCAAGTACATCTTTAAAAAGGATAACGCCTAATATCATATGGTCAAACTACAGTCGCCAGCTCCTTATCTCACAAGCGGTGAAGTATGGATTTTACCATTCAACAATATTCCATCCTAGCTGCGGCATGACACTGAGAATCAGAAGAGGGTGGATTTGCCACTAAGGCCAATCGCGCTGAGGGCGTGCAGTGCGTATCAGATACCATCGTGTGAAACAACACGGAAATGATGCCCTTAAATCCTCTGTCGAATGTGACTTTCTACATCTACCAGAGAAGGAGGAGGAATTTCCCCGAGGTGACTATACACTTGCCAAGATTGAACAATAAGAGAAATCGCAGCAACCTTGGGATTATTTTGAAAGGGGACTTTGGACCTGGATACCAACCTTCTGTACTATGAAATTGGTCAAGCGAAGGCATAGACAGCTGAATTATTACCTGGCACAATCCCTTACGGGTCACGGTAATAACAGGTAGTAATTGCATTGCTTTTGATTGGGTGAGTTTTCCGAATCACAACCGTGTTCTAAAGTCTGACGCTCATGGAGGTGGGAAGAAAGTTGAACGATGCCTTCAGCGTAGACATCGGAAACCACTACCTTGCACAGGAAATGATGAGTTCAGAGTCAAGTTAGATCGTCGTAAATGCTCTAATGTCCTCGATCCCAAACAAACTCAAAGAAGTAGAATGCCACCGAAAGCACATCAAAAAGGTGACCTAAACGTTGACCAGATCCCGCCCTGTGAAGTTACACTTCTCCGTATATATAGCGCATCAAATATTTACATCATCGCCCGCGGTTATCCGAAATATGCCTCTGCTTCACCCAGGACTGTCCGAGCCGCCTGCTCTCCACTCCACTGTTCTGTGGCAAGTGCTCTAAGGGTGACCCAATCGTCGGCCAATTTGGGAGAATAGATTCTACTGTGAGGCATACCCAACAATGCAATTGTCGTCCCTCCCTAATATGTGACCTGCCCGCTGCCACCACCGATCATATCGCGTATAGGTGCCATGCCTGTCCGCCGGCCAAGTTCCAAGTTTGTAACCAGACGATGATGAAGGCTTGGAGCCTTCGAGTAACGACGGAAATCACTTGCCGTGTGCTGCTCCCATTTAGCGACACCGAAAGACCACTAGCCCGAAACAATCGCAACTTGATCTTGGTGTTGAGATAACTGCATTTGCAGATTTTATGCAGGGCAGCGAAAGCGGATCTAACTGTGTTTCACTTCAGCCCAATTTGATTACCTCTCTTTCTTTATCCAGAGCAATTGCGTCAAGGTCCATGGCCCTGTGGGAGCGGTGAGAAAGCAAACAGATATCAGCAGCGTAGTTAAGGTTTTTGAGGAAAGATGTCAAGGTCCATTAAACTCCTCCACGTCCTCCTAACAAGACGGCATGAAGAACGTCCCCGATATCAAAAAGAAACAATATCGATGAAAAGATGCAGCCCTGGAATCCGCCTTGGACCACAAATTCTTCTAAGATTTTACTTCCGTGCGACACCTGACGGTTTGCACCGTCATATGCCACTCTGATAATGGCTATTAGTTTGATTCGGCTGTTATGTACGCTTTTTTACAAAATGGTTAAACTCTCGCGCCTGTCAATGGCATCATTTTACATAAGTTTAAAAGAGCGGAGTCATATTGGCAAGAAGGGGGTGTACTTTTCATTTTCACCGAGGATAATGTAGAGTAATGAGTAGTAATTAACCTGCTGTTATCGGTTTTTAAAAAAAATATAAGCTAAATAAGCTGATATCAAAATCATACTTGGCGATTTTAACAGTCAAGTAGGGACGGAGCCCGCATTCAGGCGATACGTTGGCTCCCATAGCTTGCATAGGAATACCAATAATAACGGACTGCCGATTATTCAGTTAGCAGTATCGCACGAAATGGTTGTTGGAAGCACCTGGTTTGCATGGAAAGCGGTTCACAAATATACGTTGGCTTCGCCAGACGCGACCACTTTCAACCAAATTGACGACGTGCTGACCGAATGCTCCACCTATGAGCCTTGATGACTGCCATAACATACGGCCGCAAATGTACTTGGCCCCAGCCGCTAAAAAGTCGGAACGGCTGGATTGGCGATAAATATAAGCTAGCATCGGAATGGAAGAATGTTGCATACCGAGTAATGTTGCATTTTCAAAGAACGTGGACCCGCACAGAGACTTATCACGAGCGGAGAACCGATTCTACAGAAAAGTACAGGGAGCAACGGCACCAAATGCGAAAGTTTTAGAAACAAGTGGACAACATGCAGGATGGAGCCTTATACACCTCAATGCTCATCCGGCCGAGACAAAGAGGGAAACCTGATTTCAGGCAGAATAAGCATATTGGAACGATGGTTGATGGCTCGACAACCAAAATATCGTTGAGTTGGATGTCCCGTCAACTGAAGACGAGGGACACACGCTGCCACCACCAAGTATATAACAGTCCGTGCAATCCACCGGCGAAAAAACATAAGTCGCCAGTAGCCGATGGAATTACAGCCGAATTGGTTAAATATGGATGCGACCAGCTACACCAAGCGGTTCATCAACTGATGCTGAAAGTGTAGGGCAGTGAATCAATGCATATCACGCAGTGCAGCAATTATAGATGTATCACCTTGCTGAGTACCATCCATAAGATATTCTCCTCTATCTTGCTCTGCCGGATAACCAGAACATCATTAGCCAATACTAAAGAAGCTTCGCTCCAGGCGAATCAGCAACAGATCAGATTTTCTCAGTGGGGCAAGCGATGGAAAAACTGATGGAATATGGCAATCAGTTGTATAGCCAGAGTAAAACTGTACACGACCATGAGAGAATTCGATGTCCCCATGAAATTGGTAAGAGTGGCTAGGCTGACATTAACCAATGTGCGAGGCCAGATAAAAACAGCAGGATCACTCTTGGGACCATTCAACATCAACAATGATCTAAGACAAGGGGATGCCCTATCATGCTTCCTCTTTAACCTGACCCTGGTGAAAGCGATTCGCAATGCGGATGTGAAGGGGGGTTATTACTCAAATTCCCCAAAAAAAAAGGTAATATACTATTATTAACTTAATTTGAGCAGATATCAATATGGAGAGTATTTTGAGGCCTAGACACAATATAGAGGCAGCTTCATGATTTTTTTCAGATTTTTCGGTTGAGTATTTTCTGAGAATGGGTTCGTTAAAGAAATCATCAATTTCCACCCCTCCCACTCCCCGCCCTTCTAACAAATGTTAAAATTAAAACCGGCTTCGAATTATATTCGGTGAAAAAAAATTTTACACCTCCCTTTTGCATGTATGGGGACCCCATCTAAATCTCAACGAAGAAGGATATCGCTCACTGCATGTCTGAGCGTTCACAGTTCCCACATTCTCACCAAATTTTGTGTCAATCGGTATAGCCGTTTCTGAGAAATGTGCCTGTGACAGACAGACAGACAGAGAGATGGACAGAAAGATAGACAGACATTGAACCGATTTTAATAAGATGCCCTTTTATGTAATTTAGCCCTCAAAGTACCTCGATGTCGATGCCTATTCAGATAAAGTTAATAATGTTATATAATATATTTTTTGAAAGTTCGCTGTAAGGAATGAATCCCTAATCACTGGCATTTTGGAGCAATATAGGCAATAAAATTGGGCATGGTGCTGCAAATTTCAGTAAATACCCATAAACAAACCTTCCATGTTCTTTCTTTGTGTCCTATAGCTTCGTTTGGGCAAGAGATAGAGGCACCTTTGATGGGCATATACTCAGGTGGGTTGTTTGGTTTTGAATGTTATCTGAGTCGTGAAAATGTCTATCAAATTTGTAAGTTCGATACTCTTTGCTGTAGTGAGCAGCGGTTTAATGACATGTAAAAGAAAGTAAAGAATCACCAGATGATGATCCCTTTTGAGTCCGATGCCCGCAGCTATTTTGTTAAGCAGGTTCAAAAACCGATCTCTAAATCCGTTATGTGATCGATCTGATGAAATATTTATGATCAACCAGCCCAAACCCAATTGATCTTATAGCTCGAACAGCGTGTCGCTGATTCCGAGGTACAAAAAATTATAATAATAGTAGTAATCGTTGGCGTCAATGTATGTTGTCGTTCTTCACGAGCAGCCACTTTCCTTGAATCTTTTCCTTTGCACTTGTAAATCCTTTTATATTCCTTGGAAAGGATTGTAACGGAAGTCACACTCGAGATCGCTATTACCATCGATTCTAAGACAGCGCGGTAGGTAGTTACCATCCCCAAAGACTCTTCGTTTCTGTACTTGCACAAGGAAATTGTGATATACCTCCTCGCCCAGAGCATCGACTCAAATTTGCACGCTATGGACTGCGTAGCATTCATGATAAGGCGTCTCCCGCTAAAGACAGAATGCAGGGTTAAAGTTTTCTTTTTAGTGAAGGTGACTACCTCAGTTTTTTCCAGTGCAAGGCTGAAACCATAAGTAGTTATCGATCTGTTTACCCATCTCTTCTGTGTCTTCTTTGTACCTATTAAGTAGTACGCCCGACTTTTCAAGAAATCCGCAATTTTCATCCTCCTCCAGGCCACCAACGTTTCACAGGGCGAGGAGCGCTCTTTCAGCTAACCGCTCAATATGCGTAAAAGTTAGCCCTACATGAGGAATAAATTTTCTAATGTTTTTAGAATATTTTCAATCTTACACAATTGAAGGCATTTCTGATGTCAAGTGTTGTGAGGAGTTAACAACATCGGCTCTGTGCCGCAGCTTGATGAATAGCATCTACAACCTCCAAGACAACATCCAGTGAAAATGTATCCCCGAACTGTCTTGAGATAATTCACCAGCAGCACATATCGCTTCAGCAAGTCCTCTCCTCATGAGCTTTTCGTCTACACGCGTAGAGCATGGTCGGTATGTTGACGGTACCTCAAGGTCTCCTTTGCTTGAACTGATCTGCGCCAGCCTTCACGCTTTCCAACGACAGGGCAAATTGTCCCCTACCGGTTAGCGTTGAACGCGCCGAGGCATAGGTTCTGCTGAAGGTGGAACACTAGCTCAACAATGAGCTTTGCTTTTGTTTGTTATTTGTTGTTTGAAGTGTGTACCTCTTCCCGGTAGTTTAAACGTTGCGCAAACGACGAAATTAATGATATTGTTTCTGCAGATCGCCATAGAAGCCCCACAGGCTGCCGTTACCACAAATGAATTTATAACAGTGTGGACCTTCCGTAGTATGCTCCAATGCGGCTTTGCCTGTTCTATGAACTTCCACGAATTTTCCAATGTTCACCTTTGCGATATTCCGCGCGCAGTGACCGGCTGGTGCGCGTCGACAGATCGTATGAACCTCTTCGAACGCGATGTATTTGTAACTTATTTGTTATTATATAGTCGCTGAAAAGCATTATCCCTAAATACCAAATCTAGGCAAACCCCTCCCCTCGACCTTAGGCCCGAAACCATATCGGGCGCCATCTCAAACCTAACAATAGTCGGGACGTTATGTGGTTTGGTCCTTATTCCGGTACTGCTCGCTGATCAGCTGATCTTCTTCTATCTCTGCGGCGAGCAGCACTAGCGACGCTAACATTGGAGAAAGCAAAGCCATTGTATTTTGAAAGTCCGCTTGGGATTCAGTTCTTTAGGTTTTTTAATAGATACAATCGAGTTGGGATAAACTTTGGGCCACTGTATCGATAGCACTGTAACGAGGCCAAGAGAAGTGACTCTGAAGAGGGAGGCAATATTTCACTTGCCATTTAGATAGGAAGTACAGAACTGTTACAATTTCAGAATCAGGTAGACAATGAATTTGTCGGTGGTATCGGTATGAGGGTTTCTGATTCTTGTAGGAAGTAACGGGAGCTCGAGTCGAAAAGCAGAATGATGGCATTATTGACCTAAAGTTAATTTCATCGTCTAGATGCAATTGCGAGGATGAGGAATTGAACATACGGGTCTGCCAAACAGAGACCGTTAATTTTGCTAACGATTTGCTTAACTCGACTAAGCAAAACTATTCACCAGAGTCAAAAATTGTTGCCATACAAAATGTTAGGGCAAAGTCGTACGTTTGTCCGCTAAAGCTTGCAAAATGCAACCTAAAACAAATAATTTCTTCCCTTCCTACTCTCATTATTTTATACATTTTAAATTCTATGAGTAAAACACAACCATAATTAATCTTATGCGAAATTATTTTGAAGTGTTAGCCCCACCTTTATTTATGTTAATGTTAAAAATGGTTTGAGTTTCTTAGTAGTTGGAAATTTCACCCATATCCATACTCCACAATGGAAAGAACAGGAGAGCAGACAAGCCTACCACGATCCTTATATTTTCAAAATCATGATTGTATCTTTTGATTGGTTTTAATTATATAAAAGGCACGTAAATGTGATTACTAGGAAAGTAAATCCTGTTTATTTCAAAATCTGTCAAATCTCCTGGCATTTCAGACTAACTAGCCTCCTAAATAACCTCCAACAACCAAACAGGAAAATTATACTATTTGTCACCAGATTAGGCTGCATCTAAATGGAAATAATAAATTACCTACCGCAAACTATAATCTAATGTTTAGGCATAATGTCATATAATGACAATAAATGACTTCCATCTGACTCCTCGGCCTGTGTAATTTGAAACACCCCATTCATGCAGTCAGCGCACAATACCGTAGTGAACAGATCGCAGCTAGGAATTCTTCCGCGGGACTGGGGGTCTCAGAAGTTTTGAAATTGTTCGAAGACAACACCGGGTTTGTCGTTAATATCATTCTCGTCAGGAGGTTGTTAGTGCCGTTTTGTCTCTTATGTCGCAAATGTTGTGGCTGCACTCGGCTGGATTTGCATCGCCTGCACAGGTGGAGGAATAGGATATATTCATGGGAGCTGGTGTACCGTAAGGTTAATATAGGAGTATCGTAGCACTTACCATCAATAATGATAGCGAAAAACAATATCAAATGCTGTCGCGAACACTTTGGCGACTGTGAAACTCATTTCACGCTTGACACTGAGTTATTCTCCTCTAAATTATTTGTGATATTTATTGAAGTTAAATGCTAGGTGCGTGCATACACCTCCATGGAGGAGTCGACGGTCTCCTCAGAATTTATGATATTATTCCATCTTAACCAGTTATGAATCTAAGAACGGCGCGGAATGCTGAATTTGAGAATAGTGTTTTCTGTTTTGAACTCTTTTTCTGCTGAAAACAGAACCAATTATTTTAAAAAGGAGTGGTAGCTACAGAAGTCCTTACATTATCAGCAAAAGTTCATTCTGTAGGTATCTGCTCACTGTTTTCAAGAGGTCGCCCCTGCCGACTAGATTCACATAAGATAACTGTGGATGAAAAGTCCTTCTATCACTTGTCTAGCCCAACCAGATGAGTGGTAGGGCTAGACTGGATGATATGCTTTCATATACAATATATATCGTTACCATTTTCAAAAGGAATAAATACAACGAGCTGGAACGACTAAAATGAAGAGTTGCAGGGGAATATTGAGCCTACACTTTGAAGTAGATGTTAGCTAGCTAAATCTCCCTTCAGTTCGAGAACAAGAGAAATATTAACCTATAACAATGTTCCTCTGGTGATAGACATGAATTTCCCATTGTAATCCGCAAAGATCCCCTCTTCTAGTGGTTATAATGAATAATTCCAAGCTCTATTGGCTCTAAAGTTTAAAGCCTCAACGACAAGTTCAGGTAGAAGAAACTCATAAAGATCGAGGAGGAAGCCGAGCTTAATCGACTTTGCCTCTTTGGATTCCCTGAAGGGTTCCTTTAGTCAACTTCCTGCTCACGACATTGGGAACCAGTGTTTAAAAGGTGAACCCAAGCAGCCCCTTCAGTCAGCACTTCTGACCCCTGATTCCAGTCGGCGCCACCTACTGAGGTTAAAGTCTTTGAGCTGGAAACAGCCTCCAGGGAAAACAACACCTCCAGGCAAACCCCCGTCGAGCAAACGCTTCCAAGCAAACCGCCTCCAGGCAAACCATAACCTTCAGGGTTTGCAAATGTTGAAGAGAAAGGGTCTTCAGAGGCGGCAAGGGTTTTCTGACGATTCCAACTTTTCGTCTAGAATGGCTATAAATAGGGCTCGGTCAGCTACGGCTAAGTCTTCATTTGCAGGTGAGGCTATCCAAGCCGATGGGCGGGTCTTGTATGACGACAGCAATGCATCTAATTAAGATACCGAGTAGTGCAAACAGATCAGATTAAACTTTTCCCAGCTGTAAAAACTACATCCTTGCAAGGGTTAAGCTTTGCTTTGCGTCGATAGCTGTACACCGTCATGTTACGGATAAACTTTGACTACACACTACAAGCGCGAGCAAGTGGCTCAGACAGTACTGTTCCACCTTTGCAGAGTTTCGAGGCTGCTATCCTTTAAAATTTTTTTCTTTGCCTTCCAGAAGAAGGACGTAATGGTGCTTAGGTCCTGGAATAACTTGGTGTCCAGAATAATCTGAACACTTCTATTTGAATGCTGTTAGGCAGCAAGGATAAAGAGTCAATGGTCTAGGAACTTTTTTCACTGTCGGCGTTCCTGAACCGGATAATGCCCATGGCTACGTAGATAAGGTGCCATATTTCTTAAATAAATTACTATAAAGCGCCGAGGCTGCATTTAACAGTCGTCGAATCAATAACTGCAAGACATGTATGTACCTCATACAAAAATCATGGATTGCTGGTGGTGAAATCAGGGGTTCAAATCTCCGACATTTTGACTTGTTGTATGTCAACTGAGGTGATATACCCCGCTCCTGCATGGCGGTTTCAAAACACCTCTTCATACGTCCCTTATGATACAGACGAAGTTGCCAGTGGAACATTCAGCAGAGTCAAAGGTAAAAGCATGGAAATAATAGCAGGATATGATGCCAACGCTCACCATATATGACGGTGAAGTCCCAACATCAGCGCGAGAGGATTGAGAATTCTGGAGAATCTGGTAGGGGCGATCCGCGATCAACGTCGTCAGGCGAGAGGTCATCGACACTAGAGCATCGCGGCTCTTGTCGGAGAGAGTAGAGTATCAAACTCAGATCACAAGCGCATAGATTGCGTAATGGACGTAGATCCACTACATTTCGGAATCCATGCAAGACAAATTGGTCGACGTATAAAATGGAACTAAGTACCCGAGCTACGATCTCTGGTAGACGCATCCAATCCCTTGCAGGAAATGAAAAAACAACCGCGATAATCACAACTAGCATGATAGAAGCTTTCGAAGAGGGCTCTCTAGTGAAGACGCCAAGCAAGCGAAAAACACAATGGTGGGACTTGGACTTGGCGAAACAGTGGAGAACGGCAAGGGTGCTCCCGAAATGAGCTCTACAGTTTAATTCAGGTGCTGGCTGGTATCGGTACAAAGCGGCTAAGAAAGCTCTAAAGAAGAGCACAAGATTGGCTAAACGGTTATCATCAAGAGGCTTTTATGAAGAGATCAACTCTTCTGATCTTCGTCAAAGAACATAGTTCGCAACTAGTTTATCTATGTTTATAGAGCTGAAAGTACACGGAAAGTGATAAAGAAACGCCAAACTAATAGTTGACCTTGCTTTAACGTACAGTCCTAAGTGGAAAAATATTCATTAAACATTCAGGGATTTATCTTTAGCCACCAGACCAGATGCAGATTCCACCGTTTTTTTGTAGGGAATCTGAGGTCATTTGGAATAGAGAATAAGTTATAAATTGTTAAGGTAGGGAACTCATATTAGGTTCTAAAATGGTTTACCAGGTCCCTAAACATAAACCTTATGTTGTCCCAAATGACATTTTCCATATCTGAATTGAATTATAGATTTACGAGTTACCGAGGTTACTTCTTTATGTCTTCTCTTCCGCTTCCAGTTTCATTTCTGCAGTGCATGGTCTCATTGAATCATAAACTGAAATCTTGGATATCCGCCTCTTATATAGCCTTTTGGAAGAACTAAAGTAAAACGATGAAACTACTTTCCCAACAGGAACATCCAGTTTCTTTCTCTTTTCGGGATGTAGCGTGGGATGGGCTGCTTATAGAAATGCATCAAAACAGGTTGAATACAAAAACAGGCCACCTGATGTTTTTTCAGCTGCACCTCCAGATATTGCTGACATCAAAGTTCCGAAAAGCCGAAAAGCCGAAAACTTTTCCAAGGGTTTACCTGAATTGTTGATTGTAGTAGGTGAGGATATTTTTCTAAGTTATCCTTTTTAGCCAAAAATAGGCTTCATTCAAATAATTGCAACGAAGCGTGTTATTGATAGGACGGGAAGCCAGTTTAATTCTTATCCCTTCGTAGCCTTGAATTACTGATAACCTGCTAACCTGATCGGTTGGATTTTCACAGATCGTATACTTCACTGCCCGCTTCCTCGTCTCCCCAAGAATGATAATTTTATTGAACCCTCTCCCACTGTGGGATCGTCAAACTGTCTGGACTGTCTTCGTCCATGGGTACCAAAAGCAGTCGTATCTATAGACAATGTATAAGGATAAGAGCTCTACGATCATCACAATGTTTTCCGGCAAAATACCTGTTACGGTTTACTTTGAACGACCGAAGTAGTTATTGGCGTATTTCAGCTACTGCAGAGTTTTTGGCAAATCCTTTTGTATTTGGGATATGAGGGATCCTCCGTTTACATCTACTTGATGTTGGACAGGACCAGATGCAGAGCAATTCACTTCCACTTTTTGGTCCACGGACGCCTCGTTTTGAGTATAGCACCCAAGTGTCATTCCAGTTTACGAGGACCTGGCACAGTTATAATGCTAGTACAGAGTTGACACTCTCAATATCCCATGTTGGTTACTCCAAAGTTCCTTTATTACAAAACTTTGACTGTGAATTTTCAATCCCATCGACTATAATTTGAATCACACTCAAAACCAAAGATTTCAGAGTGAACGTTATTCAATTTTTTCAATTAAGCCTCCGAATAGATGAACAAGAAATAAATGTACACCATTGTTGTCAAATCTTAAGAAACAACAATAATAATTTTCAGAAAAGCGAAAGTTTTTATCACTTATCCGATTTCATCAGCAACAGGCGCTCCTCGGCGTTGAACAGTCTGGGATCAATCCATTTAAGAACAATACCACACCTCATGTATGCCCACTTACTTTCAGAGCATCACCAAGGAATAATGGAAATGGTTGCAGTAAAATGACCACAAAAAATCTAATTGAATTTAGCTACTTCTTAAATAAAGTCATTAATCAAATGAGACTTCCTAGCACGAAGCCTTTGCTCCGCAGCCATAGTGTCTTGCAACTAAATCCCGAAGGTTTATACAATTTAACTCTTAGAATGAGTGCATTATTCACTTTTCGTGTTAGTTAATTGGTTGACCGACCCAGTGATGGACATTTACTAATCAACTCCAAGACGGTATTCCAATTGTGTTGTGTGGTGGCTCTTGTGTGCCTGAAAAACGCCTTCAGTTTAAAAATTGAGCAAGAAAATGAATAATTACTGTACAAGATGTCCGTCTAAGACTATTTCATAAAAGTATAATTAGTCGTTTGAAGTCAATAAATTATGTTAACGGTTGGGTATGTAACGCTTTTCACTTATAGGTTGAAAGAGCCGTGGGAAAAGAGAGTGAAACATGCCTATATGCCTTGTGCCCTATTTTAAAGTTGATTCAATCTGTTGACGCGATAGAACATGGGTATTACAATAACTTTAACTGGTCTCGTTTGAATATCACTAAGTGGGTCGATTTTGGGTCTGCATCAACTGTCAGTCTGATATGCAAGGTTAGAGACCTCGCGAGAAATGAACAACTAAATAGGAACCTAGCCTGCAAAGTTGAATCAGGGTTGAAGGATCTACAAGTAACCTTCAATGGGATTAGGATATCACTTGTGGCTTAAGATATGACAATTCGGCTCCACTTATTTTATTTATATGATAATATCTAAAATTCCCGAGAAATCACGACTCTGGGGAACTGAGCTGTATTTTCAGTTTCCACAGTTTCCGATCGCCGAGTTATAAACTTGAGGGTAGGAGGTATCAAGCAACTTGGAAGCTTAACCTATTACCAAAACTATGAGTACTCCTCTCATTCGTGCGGCAATATACTTGCGTAATTTGAAAAGCCAAGTGATAACAGACCGAATTCGGTGTCGGGTTGTTTCTGATGGCTATCGCAAGTGGCGCCCTTTTAATCAGGGAACCTGTTTCTGATAGACTCCTGACCCAAGATTCCAGCCCAGGTTAAGGAGCATCACAATTCTATAGTGGTATGCACCAACGGAGACGTCTGATATAGTGGCGATGGTTGCTTTTTATAATCAATTACACGCAGTTCAGGTGATCTGAATGTTACGGTGGAATCTGACAACCCCTGCTCGGATGAAAATGTTGGAATGTTTTTGAATTTTTGCAATTTCTACCGTCTCGTCATTGGTGGCACACTGTTCGAGCACAGACCCTGCCGTAAGGTCAGTCGGGTTTCAACTAATTGACGCCGTACGAGTAATCAGATCAAACACTTGACGAACAAGAGTAGATTTTGGAGTTGTCTCCTAGAAGAGAGACGCTGAAGTCCGCCTGGAAGAAGATTGCCATGGATTGCCATGAAACCTTGACCTCCCGTATGATCCAGCTGCTGCTCGGTAGTGGCAGAACTATCTTGCGAGCGGAGGATATACTAACTAAGCTACCAGAAAATATTGGTAGGCATTGCGCTGCCATCAAAAATGCTCTTCTCTGGGATGCTACATAGATCATCGGTCAAGTTCCAAAGAGGCGTTATAATATCTGGCGGACTTGAATTTGCTGTTTCTCTGCTTTGGCAAGAGAAAGTTGCCGCAGAATACAATGATTTCAGAAGTTTATACCGCATCACAAAGGAGCTTGTATATGGTCGCAAATCTTATGATGGTCACATCCACGATGACGAACAAGAAGAGATGGAATGAACAGTTCAATACGGTTTATAACGGTATCACATCCGGTGAAGTTCCTCCACTTATGAATGAAATGTCTAGTCACCGTAAGATGCGGACACGAACTGTTCCTCCAAGCAGAATAGAAATTACCTCATATCGAAATGTTCAGAATACGAAAGCGTTCCCAGACAGTGGAACGAGCGATGATTGGCCGGTTTCCACTCCGTATCCTTTTGGATTGACCAGATCAATACCCTAAGGGTCATTTTGTAACAGCGCGGGGAATTTAGATTTTCGCTGCACCTACCCGTCGTTGATTTCGTGAAAAAGTTTTCTATAGCGCGCATAGAGAGTATAATTCCAATATTCTACGCAGGAAGGGTATTTTGGAAAAACTAATAGCTATTATCAGAGTGACGTACGATGACGCAAAATGTCACATGCTGCAACGAATTAAAATCTCTGAGCATTTGGACGACGAAAGCGGAGTGTGCCAGAGTTACATTTTTTCATTGATATTATTTATTTTTGTTATTGGTAATGTTCTTCATGCTGTCCTGTCCAGACGACGTGGAGGAGCTCAATGGATAATGACATGTTTCCTCAAACACCTCGATTTAGCCGATGAAATCTGTTTGCTCTCTCACCTAGTCATTAACTTTAGCCAAATTTCTCTGGATTTGGAAAGAGAGGCGAGTAACATTGAGTGGAGCTGAAGGTAAATGCCAATAGAACTACAGTTCTCAGTCTAATGGGTCATTGTACTCCCTTATTTACAAAGCATCGACGGGGTCGATCGGTTCTTATATACAGGGTGCGGCAGCATAACTTCCTTTCTTCAAAACTCAATAAAAACTATTTTATGCATCGCAAAATATTTATTTACTTTTTATAATGTAGATACATGTCTAAAGTTTTTATTTACATTGTTTTGAAGATCAAATCTGTTAGGTGACGTCCCCCATTCTCCATACATTGCGTAAACCGATTTCTGGCGTTTGTCATGACTCTTGTTAGCATAGCAGGTGTTATGTTGGCAATTTCTTCTTGGATGTTGGTCTTCAAATCTTGTAGGGTTCTTGAACGGTTCACACAAACACGGGATTTCAAAAAACCCCATAGAAAAAAATCACAAGGGGACAGATAGGGAGAGCGTGCCGGCCATTCCAAATCACCTCTAATTGAGATAAGGCCCTCTGGAAAGTGTTCCCTCAAAACAGCCATCGATGCTCTTGAAGTGTGTGCTGTTGCACAGTCTTGTTGGAACCAAGTGTCCCCCAAATCCAAATTTTCTAGCCGTGGGAAAAAAAATTCTGTAGCATGTTTACATACCGGTTCGAATTCACTGTCACTGTAACCTCATTTTCCTCAAAAAAACAAGGACCAATAATTCCAGCTGAGGAAATTGCACACTACACTGCGACTTTGGGTGAATGCAAAGGCTTTTGATGCAATTCTCGAGGGTTGGTGTCAGCCCAGTAGCGCATGTTTTCTTTGTTAACCGACCCACACAAATGAAAATGGGCTTCATCGCTAAAAAAACAATAGCACCCTCGGGAACGACATCAAGAAGAAGCTCACACGCGTTCATCCGAGAATTGAAGTCACGTTCTAAAAGTTCCTGCACTATCGCCATCTTATAGGGATGAAAATGGAGATCATCACGAAGAATTCTTCTTACAGAACGATCGGATAGTCCAAGGGCAGATGCGTGTTTGCGCGCAGAACGCCATGGCGATCGCAACATTGACGCTCTCACTGCTTCAATGTTCACAGGTGATCTAACGGGCCGAGGGACTCCAGTTCTTCCTTTTGTCGCACTTGCAGTTTGTCTGAATGTAGTGACCCATGTAACAATTGATTTGCGGTCTGGGACGGGAGCCAACGGGGCTAAATTAAAGCGATTCCGAAATGCACGCTATGTTGCAATAACCGAACATTCGCTTGAAAAGTAAACCTCAACGGCAAAGGCACGCTTCTCACTATTCCAACGCATGATGGCGACTGAACCGTGTCGGGACAAAACTTTACAGTATCCCCTCTTGAATGAGACCACTAACGCTCCGCTATGACATCAACTAACTGAGTGGCGCGCATTTTAAAAAAGGAAGTTATGCTGTATATAGGGTGTTGTTTCTGCCGACGGAGGCATCGAACTGGACATTGCCTCACGCATTACCCCCGCTATATGCGCTTTGGCTGCCTTGCCTAAAATCTGGACATCTTATCTTAGGACCAAGATCAAGGTGAGACGGCACTATGCTAAAGACCTTTCTGTGTTGATATCTAGAGGTAGCGCATGGAAAGTTAACCCCACTGTCACTCGAAAGCTCGAAGCCTTCGTTAAAACCTGTCTGCATTGTATCATCAGAGTATGCTTGTCTGATACTGCCTTAAACGAAGAACTTGATCAGCGTGCACGTCTGGCACTCGTACGCACTATGGTCAGAAGCTGAAAGTAGCAATAAATAGATAGAACAACAAGGATCATGCATTGCCTACGCCTAAATGTACTCTTCATAGATGGCCGATGGGTCTTGGCGCAGAACTGTAAATGGAGGGGTGCAGGCGCCTCGGGAAATCGTGGGGGAAGCTGAAGCGCATTTCAGCTAATCGTGAACGATGACACTTGGATGTGGTTGACGCGCTATAGGGGTGATTTCAACCATATACATATGATGACCTGGATGCGATATGTAGATGATAACTTGGATGCGATACTTTGCGGATTTGCTCTGAGATGATGAGAGCAGTGGTAACTGACGCGAATTTTGGATAAATCCGATGCAAACGCAGGACCTCAATTGGCTCGGTACGCGGGGCAGTGCCGAAAGCTTTGACATAATTGATATTACAACTAAACAGATTTCTTTGGAATTTAGTTGCCTCTTCTGCAACTATCACGTTGATAATGAACTGGATTTCGCAATCCCTTGATTTAATTCAGCAATCCTTCTCAGGTGGAATGTTTTTATTCCCAAACTCCAGGCTGATCGGACGTTCTGAATTTGTAAAGTTTTGGCAAGCAAATAATTGGTTTTGCATCTACCAGTCTACTATGTCGAAAAAATTTACAAACTCCAATCGATCGCATTCTTCTGCAGCACCCAATAAACAGTAAACCTCTCCATCATCCCACCTGAACCACCACACGAATATCCCATCCATCTATGTCGTCACACGGAACATTGTCACGACATCTATCATGATATCTAAAAACAAGAAATCGATAGGTCAAGACAAAATTTCATGCATACTCCTAAAAAGTGTGCTCCAAGCATTTCGACCAATTAGTAACCAATGCCAACTCAACCCCCATTTCTCTTTGCATTGGAAAACTGATCGTATAACTCCCGCTTCAAACGAAAACCCTCTTAATCCTGATAGCTACAGGCTTATCTCCATCATATCTTCCTTCACCAAGATCTTCGAGCGGACAATTAAGTCTATTATCGACGAGTACTATGACTCCAATTGCATACCTCCCGATTTCCAGTTCGCCAATCAACCTTAACATTAAGACGACCACGTACTTCTTGGTCTGAAAACGTACATTCTTCTCGGTATCAATCGAATGGGTCTAACAGTAGTTTGTCTCTTAGAGATTAAAAAAACTTTCGGCTTCCAAATTAACACCCAACAAAACTATTCGGTTCAGTCCTTTCAGCTATTCAACTTGCTCTATTCATGTGATCTGATTTTCTACACTTCAATTAATTAATATTTCGACGAGCTTTATCGATACTTTAGCCATTGGAAATGATCCCTTAATCCGCGGAAATGTGAAACTATTGTGTTTCGTGGCAACATGAAGATGACGCTGAAAATGAGGAGAGATACTGCTGTCCTTTTACTGAAAATCTATGATGCGCCCATTCCCACTGTGACTGAAGTCATGTACTTAGAGGTAACAATGGAGTCTAGCCTCTCCCACCTATCCCATATTTCGAAGGCACGGAGCCGTCCAAACGGTGCCTGTAAATTTCTGTAACCCATCGTAAAATAAAGCGCCCGGACGCCCTGAAAATAAAGCTATTCTGCTACAAACAGCTCGTGAGACCTCTCTCTATTGTCGGCTTCATCTTCTGGTCAGATAGTGTCCCCTCCCAGATCGAAAGTCTTCGTCGAAGAGAACACAAGATCCTCCGTCAGTGCCATAATATATATAAAACGAAAGCCATTTCAAATACATTTCCAACTAAATCTTATACGATTCCTGCCAAATGCATCGAGTTTGTCCTAATCAAATGACAGACACACCCCAATAATTTTATCACCCAGTTAATGTGGATTGACCACGTCGAAGAGAACCTTCGTCTTACGTATGTTCCCTCAAGTTCTCTTTCCTCTACAATCCCAAAACCGAGTAGTCATCATCGACTTTTTCTCCAAAAAGATGGAAACATTTCCCTCCATTTTCATGTTTAGTAAGAAGTTAGTTCGGGCTTTAAATTATACCTAAGATTAAATTAACTGTTAAGGTAGTAAATTTTAAGACCAGCTATGATAGCATAGCCAGGATAAAACTGTACACGGGCATGAGAGGATTTCGTATTCCCAAGAAATTGATAAGACTGACTAAGCTGACACTAGCCAATGGGAGAGACCACATAAAAGTAGCAGGATCACTGTCGAGACCATTCAACGTTAACAACGTTCTAAGGGAAGGGGATGCCGTATCATGCGTCTTCTTTAACCTGTCCCTAGAAAAAGGGATCCGTGTTGCACATGATAATGCAAGAGACACCATGGTCTTCAAGTCCATCCAGCTACTCTCCTACGCTGACAATGTTGACATTATGGGTAGAATAACCCGAGATGAACAGCCTGCCTTCAACCAGATCGTGCAGGCGGCGAGGAGCGCGAGATCTTGGGTTGCACATTAATGAAGGCAAGAGGAAGTACATAGTGCCAACGCCAACACCAAAAACCAACCAACCAACAATATCAAATCGCACTGTCAGACTACAACTTTGACACCTGTGATAACTCCTCCTGTCCTGGGTCAAAAATCACAACCGATAACAGCTACGATGATAAAATCTGCGCACGGTTGTTGTCAGCCAACAGAGCCTATTTCAGCTTACAAAAACTGTTCCGCTCGGAACGACTCATCATAGAGTCAAAGCTCTTACTGTACAAGACAAGATCTTGCCAGTCCTCATCTATTCCTTGGAGACTTGGGTTCTTAGCAAGAAGAATTGCGAACTCTTGGCCGCGTTCGAGAAAAGAATCCTTCGGAGAATTTTTGGCCCCCTACATGAGGATGGACGATTCCGTAGCCTACATAAGGACGAAATCTATGAGCGATACCATGACCGTCAGGTTGTGGATAAAATCCGGCTCAATAGGTTACGATGGGCGGGTCAGTTTATTCGTATGAGTGAGGATGATCCAGTCCGGAAAGTATATGAGGGCAATGTCTATGGCAGAACATGAAGACAAAAGAGACCCTGCCTGAGATGGAGAGAAGGCATAAGTCAGAGCGCTAGACAACTTTTAGAGATATCGACCATGGTGCAAAACCGGGATGTCAGTAGTTCCTTCCTAAGGTCTAGACTGGACACCGGTTGTTGCGCCGTTAATGATTATGATGTTAAGGTAGCCGTTGTTTTTGATTTGTCTCCTGGGACCCGGCCTTCTAACAGTCTAAACAAGACCTGATACCACCCACGAAGTACGCCAAACAGGACTGATGGCCGGCACTTAGCACTTATGTTGCTAGAAACATATAATCATTTATGGCCAAGAACAGCCAAACATAAATTTATTAAGTATGATTATTTTTTCAATTAACCAACACAACCTGTGTTGCAAGTTTAACAGGTATTAGTTATTAATTTGTTATGGTTGTGAATGTTTAGTTGTTATTGAGTTGTTAATATTTAAGTTGAAAAGTTGACGACCAGGATGCATTATAAATTTTAGTATTCAATAAGATGAGTTCCAGGAAAAACAGGATGCATTGTAGGGAAGGGTGGTTGAGGTCCGGAAAACCAAAATTCAGTATTACTTCGAGGAAAATAAAAGGTCTGCATGCTCCATCCGAAATGCCCCCATTCCAGAGCTGAAAGCTGGTAGCAGCTTGACCCGTGAATTCATAGAAGCTGCTTGGTAGTCTAAAGGTATCTGACACCTTGTGGATCAGGAACTTCTCCGCAGGTCTACTAACCATTGCAAACCATTGGAGCGCCGAGGGTTAATGATAGATCAATACAAGAACCTGAAACTATAGTATATGTATTATAATCTGACTTTAGCCACTTTAAAGAAATATATACCGTCATCAATCATGTAAGAATTTCCACTTCGGTTGAGTTATGGGTAAAAACGCGTGAATGTTAGAGAAAAATGGTCCTTTGACACGTGATATCGCTAAAAAGTACTCCTTCCCCTCTCTCCAGGAGTGTTTCTGAATTGTTTTGTGTAGATATACAGACGAAGATTCAACCAAAATTGTGGGACTGGAGCCCAACGCCTTACGGGCCTTTACTTGGGCGAGTTCATTTAATGGGTGCCCCGCATTCCCGGGCATGTATTTTGCCAACTAATTTACAAGTATGGAGAAAGTTCATAATGAAAGCAGCCTTCTGAAACCCTTGATACCTGGAGCTGGGCAAAGAGTTCAAACGCCAAAATCAAACTGACATCAAAGGAAAAATGTGAGACTTGCGACCCATTCGGACCAACCACAGCACAGGCAGACCCACCACGCATGAGCGCAGCATCAGACGCCTGGTTCAGAAAACCCCTTGTTTTCAGGCCCTTCACCGGCCTGCCACCCAAATCCCCAAATCATAAGAAAATATAACCTGAATTTTATTAGAGGTTGCGGGAATAACATTGGGAATTAGAGTGTCAAACAAGGTATGGAACGACATATAGATCGAGACGAGGTCATTTTCAGCATCTAGCAGGTTATGAGCCCCCAAATTATAGGTTTTGGGATTTGGTTGCTTTAATTTAAGTTCTTTGGCTGCTAGGAGGGGGCGTTCTGAAATGAAGAGAGGCTCGTTGGCCAAAGGAAAAATCTGGTGGAATGGGGTGGTTCTGGTCAGCCCCAAGAATCTTCTCAGAATACAAGCATATTGCGTTGTTCTTATTTTCAAAATATTTTGGCGGATTCTTTGTGAACGTAGCTACATACTCAATAATGGGCCCTACCACAGATATATAGAGGTGGTTTTCCTTACAGGGTGTGAGACCCCAAGGAAAACCAGTTGAAAAATTAATTAACCTGCCTGCCTAGTGGTTTAAGTGGCCTCTGACCAAACTCGTCATCATTATCTCCCTGCCCAAAAAGGTGATGGATTTGACATGGGCAAGGGTAGGATTATTAATTCTATTGAGCAGGGGTGTTGCCTTGCTTCTCTTGAAGGATATATATCGGGATTTGGTTATGTTGATTGGTAGGCTCAATCTTCGGGATTCATCAAAAAATGCATCTACCTGACTCTGCAAACATTTGGAAGTCGACAATCAATCGTCTCTAGCGACCAACATGAGGAAATCGTCCACATATTGGAAGATTCCAATGTTAGCAGAGCATGCATTCTTGGGGAATGCCATTTCCAAGTTGAACGCTGTCAGCCCTAGTTTAAGACGTCGATTTGTAATTATCCTGGACACCCAAAAAACATTCTCGGCAGGAAAGTGGAAAGTGTGTCTGTCCCTGAGGATAGTGAGATCAAGCTTCTCATAGGTGTTCTTCACATCCAGCATCGCAGCCATTACCTGCTAACCTCTACCTTTTGCTATCGAAATGTGTAAAAGGATATCATTGACGTAACCAGACGTAGATTTGCCTGCCGAATAGGCATAGCAGTTAGCAGGCAGGACTTTGTATTCATCTATGAAATTATTGATACAAATCTTAATCATAGAGTTAGGTGGATTGGCAAACACATTAATGAGAGTCAAAAGTTCTGGGTCCTTAAGTGCGTTCAGGATAGGCACCATTCGAATAATAAACCAGTCCTCAGGAGGAGTTAACCTACACCAGATGAGTTTAAGCCCCTGTAGCAGTACAGAGAATGTTTCCGGCACCAACCAGAGTACCTGTTGATAAGTGATATTATCCGTAACAGAGGCGGAGGCACGCTTGTGCTTTAGCAATGCAGCCGCCAGCTCTTCTAGAGACCTCTCTCTGAGAGACAGTAGGATATCTAATGATATCCGGAAGAGAGGGGGAAAGGAGGCTGTTCATTTTTCTTAACCACCCAAATTAGGGACTTATCGCTGAAGTGTTAAAGTAGTCGCTATGTTAGCTATAGTTCACATGTTAGTTATAAAGATTAAGTAAAAAGTACTGTTTTTCCTAAACAAGAGCGCTACGGCAATTCGTATATTTTCATCCTTTCCTAATCTTAAAGCTTCTACTTTAGATTTGAATAAGAACATCCCCATATTTCAACCGGGCAAAACAAATCAGGGACTCGCAGAGGTATAAAAATGCACTGACTGCGTATAGAAACGCCATCAGGAAGCGAAACGAAACACCTTCAGGGAATTCTGTGAAGGGATTGAACAGATCACGAAGACAACCAGGGTGTATAAGGCTGTACCCAAAGACGGGGTAATATTCTCTGTCTGTTTGAGAAAGGAAAATGGGACATTTACAGAGAATGACGGGGACAGAGTACACCTTCTTCTCAGAACTCATTTCCCGGGGTCCTGCCGCACGGTGGCAGACCACAACATTCTGCCTGACACCCCAATAACGAATAAAAGGGGAAGGAAGGAGAGCTGGAAACTAGCAAAAGAGGTATGCTCAGAAGCTAGGCTAAAATGTGCAGTGGGAAGTTTTAAACCGCTGAAATCTCCCGGAATAGATGCCATTTTCCCAGCACTAATCCAGAGAGGGCTAGGAATTATCTTAGAGTCTCTTCTGAGGGTGGTAAGGGGGAGCATAGCACCGTGATACATACCAAGGCATGGAGACGGGCAAAAGTGGTCTTTATTCCGAAAGCGGGTAAAAAGGATCCTTTACACCCTAAAACTTTTAGACCAATTTGCCTAACGTCGTTCATACTCAGAACGGTGGAGAAGGTCATGGACAACTATATTGGAACTAACGTTTTAAAGCGTAATCCCCTGTCAACACGCTTACCGGGCAAACGGTCAACTGAAACTGCTCTGTATCAGCTAACTGAGGTACTACGACAACACATCGAACACAGAGATACAAGATGCCCTGAGCAGCAAAGAAGTGAGAAACGTCCTGGCAAGTAGAAGTACCGTCAGGTACAAATTCTGTTATCATGTACACCACTCAAGGCTGTCCACAGGGTGGGGTACTATCGCCGCTGATGTAGAGTATGGTAGTGGATGAACTCCTGGACATGTTCACAAATACTGGAAGACAAGTCCAGGGTTACCCGGACGACATTATTTTAATCTGTAGGGGCAAATATGAAGATACCCTATGTGATAGAATCCAAATTGGACTAAGGGTTACTAGTGCGTAGTGCAGGAGGGTGGGACTGCGAATTAACCCAGCCAAAACCACCATGGTCCCATTCAGTAGAAGGCGTAAGCTTGATCACCTGAGAACCATAACATTACATTATATAGAAGTGAAACGAGAAACATAGGTCAAAATTTGGGAATCACGCTGGACCAAAAATTACTCTGGAAGACACATGTCAGAAACACTTGTCGAAAAGCCACGAGGGCTCTGATGATTTGCAGATCCATAGCAGGAAAAAAATGGGGTTGCAGCCCGAAGATACTACTTTGGATATATACTGCAATAGTAAGACCAATGATTACCTATGGAGCGGTAATCTGGGCAGAAAGAACCCAACTCAGCACACAAGCCAGGGAATTACATAAACTCCAAAGGCTGGCTTGCGTGTGTATCAGTGCGGCAATGAGGACATGCCCAACGGCATCCCTGGAGGTCCTTCTGGGATTAACCCCTCTCCATCTACACATACAGATGCAGGCAAGGAGGGCGATATTTAAGATGGCCGGTAGTATGAGTGAGGCGGGGAGCTACCTAAATCTGGGGAAGATTGATATCCTTTCTAGGCCAGTTGAATCACTGACACCAAGGGATAACATCACAACGAGGTTTCACTTTGATAAGAACTTTGAAACACGTTGGAGTAACAAGGCAAACTGGGAGAGCGTGGCTGCGACATACGGCTTAAACCAGCAATTGATTACTTGGTACACTGACGGATCCCTCACAGCAAAGGGAGGGGGTGCCGGTGTCATTGGTCCAAGGAAAATGTACTTTGAGCCAATGGGCAGGTACACTAGCAGATTCCAGGCGTAAAAATACGGCTCAGAAAAATGTGCCTCCTTTAATCTGCAAAGGAACTACAGAGGGCAGAACATAGCTATTCTCAGCGATAGCCAAGCAGCGATCAAGGCACTTAGGTCCAACCAGGTGAACTCTAAACTGGTATGGGAATGCCTTGAGAGACTGAATACCCTCGGCTCGTCCAACAAGATCTGGATACTTTGGGTTCCAGGCTATGTTGGGTTGGAAGGCAACGAGGCAGCATATGAACTAACGAAGAAGGGAGCAGGAATGCCTTTACACGGGGCAGAACCCTTCTGTGGAATCGGAAACGGTTTCATGGCTATGAATCTAAGAAACGAAGAGAAACGGTTGAGGGAACTATATTGGGCGGGCCTACCAGGGATGGAGCAGTCCAGGGTGCTTATTGGAGAATACGAACCCATGCGTACAAAGGATTGCTTAAACGTCACCAAAAAGAACCTCCAAATCATAGCGGGAATTCTCACTGGTCATTGTCAGCGGAACTATCACCTAGGGAAGCTAGAGATATCTGCGGACACTGCCTGCAGGTTTTGTGAGCAGGAGGACGAAACCTCTATACATGTCCTGGGACAGTGTCCGGCACTTGTGCAAAGTAGGTCGAGACATCTGGGAGAGCACTTAATGATGCAAAGCTGAAGCTTGAGATACTATCATTTATAGTTACACTAGAACCAGCAAAAGGGGCACAATAATTCTTTAAGGACGCTGCGCTGGCCTTAACAAAGTAATAATAATCCCCACATTTTATACAAATATCTTGTATTCAGGTTAAAGTAGGATGGCACTTCTCATCGAAGAACCCTTTATAAAAAGTTGAATAAAATTTCTTGTTCCAAAAATTGTCGAAAATATAATATTCTTTCATTTCTAATTTTTCTTTGTAAAATGTTCCTATTTACATTTTAACAGTTTTCTGTTTCGGTGATCGACATCGATTTTTTTTCCTTCGGAAGTTATTCATGATTGAAAAAGATACGACAAAAGATTACATGGTTTACTTTCTTAGAAAAGAGTGAGTCAGGAGCCAATATTGCTTCATGAGTAATTGTTTTGGTATAATTTTATGTAAATTTTTAGCCAAATTATAAAAGTTTTTGGAAGAAAAATAACCAGGCCGTTATTATTTTTTAATATCATATTACACATGCATTTCCCCAATTCTGAATCATTTCGAACGGATTTATTCTTAGCGAGTGAGTTCTAAATGCAGATCACTTCCAGATACCTACAAATGAATCATTCGGACTTTTGGACTATAAAATTTGATACATTTGGACTTGGTTGATGTCTGCCATAACTTATAATCTCAAGTACCAGATAAAATATCTCGGGTGACCCTACACGACTGCTCATTTCTTGAATGGTTGCAACGATTCTGTCCTGTTCGTGGATGTGGATCATCCACAGAATTTTGTGCTCTTTTTACGGTCTCAGATCGAAGAACGACATCAATTTCTGTCGGGGCGAGATCCTCTACTTTTTGTCCTGGACCAAATTCTAATCAGTGTCCCTATTCAAGCTGTCGCTCGATACATTTCGTGTGTAAATCTTTATCTCATGATAAATAACTTCAGAGATAGGCATCTTATCGATTTCTTGTGTCATATTGAACAAGAATCATCACACCACCTGCTCACTGTGTGTTCTTTATATGTGCTGCTGGTTCGTTTGTTGATTTGGTTTTTATTACTGCCACGTTGGAGGGTATAAACGGCGACCGTCATTATTATTTGTGGTAGTTGGGATGTTTTGTAATGCTGACAAAATGGTTTTTGAGGGTTCGCTGCAGATCGAGTTGTCCGTTTGTACAGATAATGATCGACGGTCGTTTCAATTGGAAGTTCTGCTAGTATACGGGTTTTGGAGGTTTTCTGAGAACATCCTTGTACTAGGGCGCTGTGAGAAGATATATCGTAGGAGGTTTTGTTGCTAGAGGAAGTGCAGAAGTACGCGCCACAGAATTGAAAAGGTATATTTTAATTTGGTCATGTCAACTGCCTGCACTCTAACAGTCAGTGCTAAGGTACTCTCCGCAGACCAAGTACTTGCATGACAGTGAACTTGTTCACTGAAAAACACTTCGTCATTCTAGGAACAATCAAAATGTTCGCCACATTTATCATTACTATATCATGTGGTCTACCACGAAATGAACTTGAAAATGTGAAAAATAATTGGTGCATAGAAGAACAGGCCACTTTGAATGAAAAAATCATAATTCACGCTTCAATAACACCAGAGTTAGCTGGTAATATCACTAAGTACCAAAGGAAACTCCGCTTACAATGAGACTTTTCAACAACTTTAAGTTACATAGACACGAGTATGTGGTAATCCAAATCTGTCTTTACATGGTTCAGTGAATAATGGAAAACTGCAAAAATATTATGTAGTCGAGGATTTAATGTGATCTATGGGAAGTTTTGCGAAAAATCTTACAATACATAGTCATCTAGGTCTAGGTCTTGTGTAAAGCCTCAATATGAATAGCTAGCCAACCAAGGAATGAATGAATGATTTTCATTTAACCGTAGTACGGATATGATGGAAGCGGTGTTACCAATTTTTTGAGCAAAATTTTGTAATTGTTTACTACTTCCGAATGTTTGAATACAATTGAAGGATATAATAACTACCAAGCTCCTTTCGAACAATCCCTGTGAAAGGCATTTGGGCTAAGACGTCAAAGCAGCCAAACACTTATTTTGTAGACCACACAAAATCATAGCAATAGAAAATATTTTGTAGAACAATTTACCAAAAGAATCAAAATATTCTTCAGCTCCATCCAAAAGCGGCAACATTCTAGCATAATTATTTCGGGAAAAAATTGGCGTGTTTTATATTATATGAAATGTGTTGTAAGTCATACAATTTAGATTTGTTATAGTTGGTCTTGAATGGAGGACATGACAAGACAGACATCTTATTGTGAACTTCATTAAAAGCAGTGTTGCGTTGCGTGTCAGCGAATAAGAGAATATGGTTTCATTTCTATATTTTCGATGTCCATTGTACGATTCTATGATTCTGACATTGAAAGTGATAATTTTCTTCACATTTCCATTGTTCATTGTTGTCAACCAGGCACGTTGAATTAAGTCAGCTACTTACTTGTCTTACTTTTTATCTGTTACCACTCAGTGTATTACTGTTGTAATCTGTGCTGATTCAATTTCATTTCAATGGATTTGACTTCTAAGGATTTGTTTCCAGCGATGCTGAGCTTGCTACTTCCTTGTGAAGATACAGTAAATTTTCAAAGTGAATCGAAATGTTTATTGTTTTTTAAACAATTGGAATAGATCCTCTGGAGCCTTGTCATACTAATGATAACTATATTCTTCTCACTTTAGTCCATATTTCATTGCAAATTGCTTTTTAAACAATACAGTTGAAAACTAGACACGGAAAAAAAACGAAAGACTTAAGCCAGTAACCTGAAAATTGACAATCACATTTATCATTACAGTAAAAAATTTAAAAAAGTTTGTAACCTCAATTACTTTTAGATTAAGAAAAAATAATGCGTGCCTTCGAAATTGTGACTGAGTGTGTGGCGCTATTGTATGCGAAATTCTAAAATATTTCAGCTGTACAACGAGGAATGCGCTTGGAAATGAAATTTACTGTAACTCGTAAAAACATGTCATTTAAACCTTAGTCAATAAAGTTCACAACGATTATTAATTCATTCTGGCTATATTCAGGACATTGAAAGCATACTAAAGATAGAAATTTTAAAGCCGGTGCTCTCTACTGAAGAGGAAATGATAGAAGGAGAGAAATTGAACCTGCAGCTGGCAGTAATTACAACGAAATGCAATTACGTTTTACACTGAGGACAAGAGGTAAAAAACAATTTGAACGTACCTTCAGGATGACCGTTTCTAGAAGGACTAGAGTAAATGCCTCGAAACGTCAAGCTGAAAGAGGGGGGCGGGGGAAGAACATATAAGGACTTTATGGGGAAGTTACTTCTTAAAGAGAATAAAAGAAAATATGAGAATTTTAAATTGGCTTCGATCTAATAGACAAACAAAACCAATAACAGTTTTGATGAAACCATTCCTCACAATTAAACTTATAATATCACCATAATCCTAATCAACGGCCTGGCCGATGTCCACAAATTCGATATTCCTAAAAGTTTCTTAGCCCTCTCGATTACGCCATTGCTCCATCTATCATAAAACAAGGTCTGCCAAGTTTTCTTTTTTTTATCATAAATATTGTCCTTATAGATTTTCCATTCTTACTGAGCCGGATTTTATCAAAAAGCAGGCGATCGGTGTATCGCCAATAAATTTGGTCGTTATATAGGCTACGAAATTGTCAATCTTGCTGCCGGGGGCCAAAAATTCTGAAATAGGCTGCCTTGCTGCCAACAAAAACTGTACGTCCTGGGCTGTTCTTCCCATAACTTCAATATCGTTAGCATATACCATTAGCTAGCTGCTGGACTAGGAGAAGATAGTCCACCTCGTACCAGCATCAGCATCACGGATCACTTTTCAAAGGGGCGAGTTAAAAGGATGCATGTTAGGCTCTCATTTTGTTAGACCGTGGTTAATGCCGATTGGCCTCTAAGGTGAGATTGCTGCTCTTATCGAACCTCAGACATTCGTTAAGGTCAACCTAGTCATTTCTATAAAGTTGGCCGGGATATCGAATTTCCTCATTGTCCTTTTATCCTGGTTATGCTATCTATGCTAGGTAACTTTGAAATTGATGAAAGCTTGGTGCAACTGATGATTACATTCTAAACATTTTTCCATCGCTTGCCACAGAGAGAAAATCTGATCTGTTGCTAATTCACTTGACTTCACGCCTTTTTGGTAAGGACCGATGATGTTCTGGGCGTATAGGGCTATCCGGCCTAGCAAGATAGCGGAGAATATCTTATAGATGGTACTCAGCAACGTGATATCTCTATAATTGCTGCACTGTCTCATAGCTCTTCTTTCAAGTATAGGACAGATAATGCCTCGTTGCTTGTCGTCAGCCATTGATTCGCACTTGATGTAATTGATTGCCTCCATATTTAACCAATTCGGCTATAATTCCATCCTTTTTAAGTCGATGAATTGCATGGACTGTTTCTCGTATATTTGGTGGTGGCAACATTTGTCCGTCGTCTTCAGTTGGCGGAACTTCCAACTCTGCGATATTCTGGTTATTGAGCAGTTCATCAAAATACTCAACCCATCGCTCCAATATGCGATGAGCATCGAGGTCTATAAGGCTTCATACCGCTGACTTGTTGGTAAACTTTGCGCGCCTGATGTGGTTGCTCTCGGTACCTTGCGCGTTCAAAGACCTGCTGGTTCTCAAGGGTTTCCTTTTTCCGTCTGTGAAGTCACTTCTCCGCTCGATGGGTTCATGATAAGCGTGTGCCCAAATTCTTTGAAAATGCAACATTACTCGGTATGCAGCATTCTTTCGTTCCGTTCGCTAGCTAGCTTACATTCATCCTCGAATCAGCGGTTCCAACTTTTTTGCGACTGAGGCCAGGCATGTTTATGGCCGTATTAATGATAATGTTCTTCAGGTGATTGCGAAGATTATTTGTTAATGCTTCATCTCCAGGATCTCTTTTGGCTGCGGTTATTACTACATCCATTTCCCTCTTATAGGTGTTGCGGAGGGTTGCGCTGTAGATGACTTCAGCGGACTAGGAGCACCATGCCAACGAGATAGTGATCCGAGTCTACATTGGCCCCCCCTATATGTTCTGACATTCATCAACGCTGAGAGGTGGCGGCGTTTGATCAGCACCAATTTGGTTGAAAGTATTTCCGTCTGGAGATGTCCACGTTTGTTTGTGGACCGCTTTCCGCGCAAACCAGGTATTTCAAACAACCACTTCGTGTGACACTGCTAACTGAATAATACGCAGTCCGTTATAATTTGTATTTTGGTGTAAACTATAGGAGCCAACGTATCGCCTAAATACTGGCACCGTCCCTACTCGATTGTTAAAATCCCCAAATATGAGTTTGATGTCATATTTGGGACAGGCTTCGAGGGTTCGTTCCCTCTGCGACTCTGCATTCCCCTCTGTAAGGGCGCGAACGTTAATAAGGCCTATATTGCAAAATCTACCTCCGAAGCGTAGGCCTTTATTGGGGCGGGTTATCGACTTGATCTCTGTACAGGGAGCGCGCCTTTCCATGAGAAAATGCGCAAATCTTTATTCCGTTGTCATTGCGGGATTCGTCGTTGTAAAGTCCATCCTGTCCGAGGCTCCTTCTGTGGCTTCGTGACGTTGTTTTTCCATGTCGGTTTGTCAGCCATACCCAACCCCTTACCTGGAGGACCAGTAGATACCTTTTTTAGGCGACCCGCCTTCATTCTTCTCCGTCTGCAGCTTTGTCCAGTTTTGCCATAGGAGCTATACTACCTTTTGGCCAATGAGTAAATGTCAATAGCACCCGAAAATGAATATTCTGACATAATACATTACGTGCTGGGTACTAATGGGTGGAATATCCACTAAAGTATTGCATTTACAATACATATATATACACAAAACCTTTTTTACCGGAAGTGTCCATCTTCGGGTTTCCCGACTTGTTTTCAATTCGAATTGATGTGTTATAAATAAAATGCGTTGGTATAATTTTACATGAAAAAGGACTTACTACTCGTAAGACAGCGTAATTATTTTTAAGGTTTTTTTATAAACAAAACAAGCGCTTTTCAAAGAAAAGTGACAAATATTAACACGAAATTCGATAGGAACGTTGGAACTTTGAACTGCTACATATACAGTAAATTGCGTGGGTTTCGATTGGTACTTTCCGAAGTGTGTATTAGTTTTGAAATGGGTTGCAAAGGGAGGAGTGAAAATATTCGAAAGGAGTCAATTAGTCAATTAATTCGAAGACCCATTTTCAGAAAGTACTCAATCGGAAAATGTGAAAAAAATCACGGATGTCCATGGACATGGTATCTAAACTCAGAAATAACCCGCGTTATAATATTTGCTAAATAAAGTTCATAATATTCCACCACTATATTTGGAAAATTTGCAGCAGGCCCCCCTCAGTTCATTCTAAATCCGCTTAATTTTGCAGTAATATAAGTTTAACTATGGAGCCGCAGATTTATCCAAGTGTGTAAGGTGGGAGAGCTTCTGAGCACTCAAACCGTAATGGCCTATTGTACCCGGTACCCCCCCCTAACGAAATGTCCCAAATACGTTTATTTATCGCAGTGTTTCCGTTAGTGGATGTGATGCTACCCATTGTAACTGCCTAGCTAATAAATGGCTAGTCAGAATGCCCAAATACCGCTGTAGGTATTCCTGCTTTCTGACTGGATAAACTTTGCGGTGTGGTCGTTAGATTAAAAGAGGGTCGAAGACGGCTCTTACCAGAGCAGAGGCTACTCTTCAGACGCTGCCCCGCTTCTGCCCTTGGAGCAGCGTGACCGAAACGGCTCGCAGATGTTATACGGTCCATTTTATAATTCGCAAAACATGTCAAGAGTGCAAATTATATTCAACTTAAATCCCAACTTAATCCCTTAAATCCCTACTGTTCGGACCAAAGCTTGACTGGAGCTAGGCAGTTTCTTTTTTAAAGGATTGGGGAGTCATAACTCCGCATCCACTTGATGCCGGATCGGACCATATGGAGAGCCACTTGCTCCCCTTCTTCATAGTTCACGGACTCCTCCTTTTGTGTATAGTACCCAAGTTTCCAAAATTAAAAGAGGGACGAAGACGGCTACGGTTTCTTTCCAGGGCAGAGGCAACTTTTCAGACACTGCCCCACCTCTGCCTTGGGAAGAGCGTGACCGAACCGTCTCGCATGTGTTATATGCTTCCTTTTATAATTCGCAAAATACAGTCTTTCCGAATTAATTTATTGAGAAATATGAACATATATATATAACAAGACAAGCCCCTAATGAAATCATTTTATTGTTGTTTCTTTTACTTGGATGACTACCATAACTCACTATAAGATGCGAGAAACTAGACCCTTCATTGAATTATGTTACCCAACTTGTCTTCATTTTTAAGGTAATTATAATTAATTTTCATTTGGAGCAACTTATTTTTTTGGAAACTACTGATAAAATCCTTTTTCATGATATTATATGACTTTTTCTTCTTCAAGGGTTAATGTCCTCTTTAGAGGCGCGGTCTGGGCATCTGAAAATATTGCACTATTTTGGATGATCAAAGGCTTGATTAAGCCATCATTTTTTTAACCGGCCTTTTGGTCGTTTCTTACCAACTGCAAGGTTCAGACCAATCTTAACAAGTGAATTTTTCTCAATGCGATGTCCTTACCTTCGAAGACACCGTTTCTCTTTTTTCTCGTGATCGGTGCAATTTTATGCCAATATGTTTCTCCATTACCGAATACGTAAGAATAGAGAGAGTACCAAAAAGAAGGAAGGCTAAGCACAGGAACATTATGCTATATTCGATAGGGTTTAACAAAATGCTTCTTTTCAGGCTAAAGCTACACAGTAAACTAGTCTGTGCGTTACTTCCTCGTGATGTCCACCAACTTCTTCTTCTGATCGGCAGTAAATATTTCTTATTGGCAAAAAAATGTTACCGTAGACCCTGTTATCTATATGAAATCCTAAACTTGTTGCACTATCAGACCCAACTTTATTCTCTTGTGTGGAACCTAAGCTAAAAATATAGTAAACCAATATGTGTACATTGAAAGCTACATACTTAAGAAGGAAGTTAATTTCCAGTATGTGGACTTACATGTCTCAATTTTAAAGTTGCCTTTCTAATAGTTTTGTGGGGCTGCGCAATTTGTAGAACTTTTCTATTCTGGGAATATGTATGAAACGTAGCACGAAAGTCAAGAGGGTAATGTTGTCCCAGATTCACTAAAGTATAACAATTTTTCAAAAGTATCTATCCTTCTTTCTCCTTAGCCTTTTCCTCGTTAGCAAGCGGGGTCAGCTCGTCGTGATCGATTGCGCCATTATATTCCCTCAGAAGCCTAATCCAGATGCAATCGCAAAGCTTCCAAATCTCCATCCAGCTAATCAAGCCAGCGTTGGTTCGGCCGGCCTTTTGGTCGCTTATCATCGATTTCGATGTTCAGACCAATTTTTCCAGGATCGTGTCACGTCACTAGTCTAATGCAACATCTTCGTCTCCATTACCACAAGACGCCGTTCATTAACTTTTATATTTCATCAATACTCAGAACCATAAAGGGCGACAGGATGGAAGACACTGCGATAAATTTTAGATTTGGACGTTTGTTGATACGTCGGTCACCAAGGTCACTAGTTAGGGTAACACAATTTCATCCAGGTTGCGCTAATGAGTGAAGTAATTTCATAACGCAAAGATATTTATATCGCTCGGTTTCGAACAAGTCACTGCCACTGATAGTGATTTCATTGGGAATTTCAATTTTATTTAAATTCAATTTGAGACCGTGTTGCATGAGACGATCATTCCATTTTTGGAAGAATTGCTCGAAATCATTTTTGCTATCAAATGAAGTGTATAGGGCACTAGACGTTGGATGTTCCATGCGACGGTGTCCATAACAAGAAGAAGACAGGTGGTGAAAGGGCGCTGCATTAATGAACACCGACAGAGGCAGAAATCAGCTTTGATACACTCGCCACAGTTCTAAATTTACTTTTAGGATCATGGTGGAGTAGTTGGACACAGCGCATGAGTTCTTCTGGCGCTACATGTTGTTGTAGAGCATACCCGATGAGTTCGTGGGGCACATGGTCAAACGCTTTTTCTAAATACGAAAATGCAATGTAAAGAGGGCGATATTTCCCACGATGTTTCTCCATGAGTAACGGCACAGCGTGTATTGCGTCAGTAGTTCCGCAGTTCTTGATAAAACCGGCTTGATTAACGGTTATTTTAAGGACTTCTCGAATATCGTTGCCAAGGATACGTCCAAGCATCTGGAAGGGATGGGATTGGACGATAATTTGAACATTCTGCTGGACCACCTTTCTCTTTCCATATTGTAACTGTGGTACTTTTTGCCAGTCAGATGATGTTCTACCTTCCTCAATACGATGAAGAATTCTCTGAGCCACAGTATTGGACCCCAGCTCTTTGTTTTCCAGAGCTCAGATGGGATGTCGTCAGATCCTGTTCCTTTCCCCAATTTCATTCGTTGTTTTCCTTTCTCGACTTCAATTGCGCTCACAGATAGAACGGCTCCAAATATCCAATTGGCAACTTGTAGAGTTATTTCTTTTCACGGAACTTCCTTTGAACACCGTCACCTCAAAGCCAAGTATCATGGTTGATAAAGCGCTTACCTGGTTTGGTGACCCCTAGGGTTGCGTAAGCTGCTTTGTGCATCGTGTCTAGGTTCCACGATTCTTCCATTCGTAATTGTTGGTAATCGCTCATTTCTTCCTTCTTCTCACGATATCGTCACCATTTAATGCGCCGCGGGCCAGTGTGGTAATACTTACAAATGGACCTACCCGCAACGCTCAGACAATATGAATACTATAAAAAACACCAATTGATCAGTCAGTGTAACCAGTTACCCACGTATAATGAGGAACTGTAGAAAAATTGCAAGTTAATAACAAATCAGTGATTGTATAGGTTTCTTATCTAAAAACTTTTTTATTCACGTTAATGCCTACTTTCGTGTCGACTGACACATAAATAACGCCAAATACGTTTCTCTGTTTTATCTAATATCGGCGCAATCGATCAAGAGTTCCAGATAGTTAGGTCTTATCACCACCATTTTATGAGGAGGAGTGAAAACTAAAATTTCAAAAAGTTCTATACCGTTTACATAGTAGTTTCCGCCAGTACTGAGGATTGAACTAGCTCCTTATGTGCTCGTGACAAGAAATGAAAATGGATTTGAGCTTCACCATATGAAGAGTTCTATAATATCTCGCTATCTTTCCGGCAAATCCAAAACGAAGCTAGAATATATGAGAAATACATATTCAAAACCGACCCAAAATTACTACTTTTATTGGGTGTGAATCATAATTCTAGTTTTTTTTTTCAAATTAAAAAAAAAATATACGCATTTGAAACGAGAAGTATTCAAGGTTTCAGAAAAAGAAATGTTTCCAATAAAACCCTCGCATATCACCATAGCAGGTGCATTCCATATGTAACATATCACGTTCTTAGACAATCTCCCCTTTTGCAGAATCACCTAGAAAAACCAATGAACCTTACGTTTCTCTAATGCGTAAATCATATTGCACCAAACTGCTATCAAAAGTCAGGCTCTGTATCTGCACAAAACGCTGTATCACAATTATTCCAACGTGGAGTATGAACTGAGTGTTCCTTACCACAGACCTCATGAATATCTGCTTTATATTTCATATTTTTCGAACCTGCACGCAAGATATATCGATCATACGCCTACACGAAGAGGGTGGACTAGATGGGCGTATTTAATTATATGGGTTTTGTGGAAATTATTATTTTATCTATAATCCTATCAGTGGAAAAAAACGACTCAATGTTGGGATTGTATGGACGCTATGACGATTATTTTGGTCTTTGGATTCCTTTTAGTATAATAAAATATATATTCAGATTTGTTATCCATAACCGCATGAAAATTTTGATTTTATTATATTTTAATAATTTAAAGGTCGTCAAAAGTTAAGTTTAATAATCATTTGGAATATATAATAAAATAAATGCGCAGATAATTGTAATTTTGGGGTCTTTCTAGTAATTAAATTATTTGAAATAATTAAAACTTGCTTGTTTTTATTCGCTAGTGATATTTATTATGGTTGCAAATATCAATATTTTTGGACCATTTGTTCCCTTCATCAGTGGTAACCACAGTGGTTCCCGAAACAAGACTTGTTAGCACTGATGAAGGGAACAAGTAGTTTACTAAATGTCCCTAGCGAATAGGAAAAGTATTTCGTAATATTTAGCTGCAAAGGATAGCTATTTACAGGAGAGGATTGGAGATGCCATGTCTGAATACATTTCCTGGCAGTAAATATTGATAGTTAAATGAGATATTCAGACCAACATCAAAGTCACTATTGAAGACCACCTAGCAACCTTTCTATAAGAAACTAATGAGTTATTGAACAGGAGGAGGGTTTCTTAACAGTACCTCTCTTTGAAACGAATCTACTGTCAATGCTGAGTGGATGCATTGAAAGTGACGCAGATCATCGAATTTCAACCACAGGATCAAATGTTGATCTGAATGATCAGAAACCCATTGAAAATTAACTAAGAATAGTAAACCACAAAACAGATTAAGAGAGGCCATAATACTTTCAAAAGGAAAAATACTGACAACAAACTAAGCAAAAAGGATTTTCAGCTCTTTGTTCATTCATATTGCTTTAAATGAAGTTCGCTTGGCATTACACTATTAATATTACTAATTACAACCTCTAGAATCCGTTGATATAGAGCAACGTCTTTGAGTTCTGGGAAAAGAATTGTGAATTTCACTTGCTTTCCTTGTTTGACATACTTTTTATCTCATAATCAAATGCGCAGAAGAATCGCAGCAGGATCATCTACGACTTTTATGAAAATGCCACATCAGGGTTGAAGAAATAACAGTGAAGGCGCAATTTTGTAGTTCATGCTGCTCGTCGTCGTTCTGTTTTCGCCACAGGCGACCACAGCTAATTCGAAACCTCATGGTAGTATTCCTGATGGTAACGTACCATCCACAGAGATAACATAACTTTCAGCAGCAACGCAAGGAATGATGATTAGAAAAGGAAAGTTTTTTCAAATTGCTTGCAAGTATTCTAACCATAGCTACAAACTAAGGAAGCTCACTTACCCTATCTAGTCTCAAAAAGAACAGTAAAGCATTTTCGTGTGAAACCGATGATAGCTAAAAATGATCCAAGGTACCACAATATGATCTGAACGGCCTATAACTGCAGCAAACTCTCCACTGCTCGAATTTAACAGGATCCAACGACCAATATACCCCAATAGTGGGAATCTTCTCTAGTGTGAAAACAAATGCTATTAGCATCTGAAAAGAAGCCAAGCTGGTTTTGTTAACAGATCCAAACAGAAAAAGTTGAACTGTTTATGGATTCCTATCACTCGGATAGCAAGCGCCTTGATATAAGGTTCGCACTTCAATAAGGGGAGTGTAACGAGTCGCAAAAGAATAGACATAATTTTGAACTCATAATCAACAGACATAAGCTTTATTAAACGCTAGACCCGAAACGGTGGCCCTAATTAGACCTTTGGAGCATCAACCACGGTAGCAAGTCAATATGATATAGCATCTCTCGGTGCCACCACTATGAATGTTCTCCTCGGCTACTTGATTTTGGTTTGGCTCGCAGGATAGCTACCCCATCTTTCTCACCGCCATCTCTGACCACCAGCTCCATACGTACAGCACATTATTTACCCATTTCAAAGAGGTTATACTCACAAAAGTCAACAACCAATCCGATCGGTGGGAAAGCTCATGCTGGCCTACGCCATCACTTCATCTGAGGCAGAATCTGCCACATCTTCTTTTTCTCCCGTAGATATTACTCTTATTGACTTTCCGGGCTGTTTCATCTTCACCCATACCGATTAAGTGACTCGCTCATCGTGACCTGTTTAGCCGGATTTTGTCCACAACCAGGTAGTCATGGTATCGCTCATAGATTTCGTCGTTATATAGGCTACGAAAGCTTATTTTTCTCAGTCAAATTCTTTCCGTTCAAAAATTGCACACCTGCCGAAGTATTAGACCGTACGCTTACACTAATGTGATGATGTAACTACAACGGCTACGAAATGTCAACAAGGACACTACGAGATTCTTTGGTGTTGTGCTTATGGCGAGGATATTGCACATTCATAAGAGTTGCGCGGTACGAAAAGAATAAATCAATGGTCGAAACAACAGGATGCTAGTGCCCACCGTTTCTGTTGTTTAAGTTCAAACTTCAACGCGAGGGAATCCTCATTATTAAAATCTTCGCAAAGACTCAACTGTAGATCTGCAACTTGGGTAATAAATCAGATTTCCTCAATGTTAATAGTCGCGGAGTAATCAACATCACGGTGATATTATCTGATACTATTGGTCTTATGGGAGAATGATGCAAGTCGTAATATCACGCAGGTAACAGGCCACTAGTTCAAAATCCACCACAATTCGCCTAATCGACCATCTCGCACATTAGAGCTGATGTCTATTTCCAGAAGTGGGAAAATAATGCAGATAACTATAACTAAGATGAGAAACTTGTCTAAGAGAGCTGGCACTCGAATTTGACAACGACAGTCTTGAAATGAAGTCTGATTTAGCTGGTGGCTGGGGTTAGTATAAAGGGGCTCAGAAAGCTTCCAAGAAGAGCATAAGGTAGTCGCTGATAGAAAGAGTAACAAACGGGTTGAAAAGAAGACGATAACGTTAGCTAAACGACGATAATGAAAATGTTTCGGCAGGGAGACTGGTCCACTTGAGACGGCCTCGAAATTGAAGCAGATCTTTTTTAAAGGTCATAGCCAGCAGCCATTCATTTGCAGTGTCGGCTCCTAGAATCATTGCAGGGGGCATGCAGCACTCGGCATCTTCATTTGAAGCGTAGATGAGGTGCCACATTTCCCAAGTAAATTTGCAGCATTGCAAGAACGACGACTGAACTTATCAGTTGTCGTATCAATAGCTGCAAGACATTTATATACCACATACAAGAACCGTGGGTTGTTGGTGGGGTAGTCAGGGGCATAAACTTCCAACATGGCAATGGAAGTGATCGGCCCCGCTTCTGCATGGTAGTCTTAAAAGACGTCTAGGCCAATTTGGTTAACGACCTATGTGATGGCAACACCACATCGACTAAACTAACCATAAAAAGTCAACAGGGAGATAGAAACATACTATGGTGGTCCGCATATTTCCCCTATGACATAGAAGACGTTCCCAGTAGAACATTCATGAATGCTATCCAATATGCCAAAAGGAGAGGCATTGGGGTAATATGATGTCAACGCCCACCACATATGCTGGGGAAGTTCCAACATCAATACAAGAGGATCAAGACTACAGGAGTATCTAATAGAAACCGATTTTCAGATCCTTAATTTGGGTAATGAACCCACTTTCTGCAACGTGGTCAAGCGAGAGATCATCGACATCACGGTGGCATCCCCTGACATCACGGCTCTGGTCGGAGAGTAGAGACTATCAAACGATATCACACTCTCGGATCACAGACGCATTGATTTCGTAATGGGCATGGATCCACCTCCGCCCACTCCATTTCGGAATCCGACAGATTGAGTTACGTATAAAATAGATTTGAGCGCTCGAGTCACGATCCCAGGGAAGCGCATCAAATCCATTGCTGGAATTGAGAAGACAATCCACACGATCACAAGTCGCATGAAAGAAACTTTCGAAGAAAGCTGTCCGCTCAAGATGCCAACGAAGGATAAAACCCCATGGTGGAACTAGGATTTGAAAAAACAGGCGAGAACGACAAGGAAGCTCCTCAGTCATGTTGTGAAGTGTGATTCAGGTTCTAGCTGGAATGGCTATAAGGAGGCTGAGAAGGCTCTGAAGAAAAGCATAAGATCAAGTAAACGATCATCATGGAGACGCTTTTGCGAACTCTCAAAGCTGAAGTGAATTCTGGTCAAAGAACGTCACCAGGGTTATTTACGTTTACAGGACGGGACGTACAAGAAAGTGATGAAGAAACCGCAAAACACTTGTTTGAAGTGCACTACCCAGGCAGCATTTAAAATTTAATATTTGGGTGCATACAGCCCTCAATCGAGAGGCTGGAATCTGGCATGCAAGGTGGTATGGGCATTTAACTCGTTCCTTAGATACAAGTCCGCAGGTCCGAGTGGCATCATTCCTGCGCTAGTAATCGAGGGAATGCACGTACGCTTATATTCCAATTAACTGGCGTGATATGAAGGTGTTATTCATTCCAAAACTATTAAAACCTACCTACACAGACGCAAAAAGCTTCCGACCGATCATTCCAACCTCTTTTCTATTAAAAAGACTAGAAAGACTGGGAGATCGGTTCATAAGGAATACACACATTCGGAAGTGGCCACTTCACCATAGGCAACACACCTACTAGAAAGGAAAATCCACGGAGACAACACTCCATGAACTCACGGTAAAAATTGACAAGGTGATGTCCGAAAATACGCGCCTTCGGCCTTCATGGTCATCGAAGGTGCCTTCAATTATGCTTCATTCGCGGCAAATTGAAATGCGGCAAGACAGCATGGTATCGAACCGCTGTTAACCAGCTGGATCCTTCATATGCTAGAGCGGAGAAAAATTCACATATTCGTCGGCCAGAAATCTATTGAAGGAGGATGTCTTAGGCGCTGCCCACAGGGAAAGGTTCTCTCTCCCCCGTTATGGCTCTTGATAATGGATACCTTGCTGTAGCTCCTGGAGGACAAACAAGTCTTCGCGCAAGCATTTGCGGACGACCTAGCTGAAATAATCACCGACAAGTTTTCTGATACAGTATTTGACCGCTTGAGTGTAACTCTGCATGAAATCCACAGTTGGTGCTTCCTCAACGGACTCACGGTGAACACTAGGTGGTGGCCAAGACTGAACTTTGCTAACAGCAGGAAGGTGCTAGCGCAGATCCAGAGACTTGGTTGCCTAAGTATTACTGAAGCAATGAGTACTATGCCGACTGCGGCACTTGAAGCTATCTAAGCCTGCGAACGCCGTAGGCGGGAAGCCATTGAATAGGCAATTTACGGGGATATTACAATAGGCCTAACAATGGCCTGAGTGCTCGGAGCTGCGGCTCCCCTCAGTAAACTAAACTAAACTTCCAGCACTTGCTGCTTTGAAAAAAATTGATCTGTTGCTGGTTTACCTAGAGCGAAGCCTATTTGGTATGGGCCGATAATGTTCAGGGTGTATGGGGCTATTCGACCCAGTAAGATAGCGGAGAACATCTCTAGATGATAGTCTTCAATGTGATACCCCTGTAATTGCTGCACTACGTGATATCTCCCTTTTTATGGGACAGATAATGGAGAAACCGATCCTTGCCAATTGCATCTCTTGTAACGCTATTACATCAGCCTTATATTAAGACAGGAGGTACACGTTGCCGGGTTTGTCGTTGTAAAATCCATCCAATTAGTGTTTTCCACGTAGGTTGTCAGCCCTACTTCCAATCAGGAGAACCAGTTCGTACAATTTGTCCCGTTTTTAGGTGCGGGAAACTCGCCTTCATCCTTCACCGTCTGCAGCATTTCGTTAAAAAAGAACCCCTAGTGGTCACAAGGTGGAGGTGGAGATCATGTTTGGTGTCTGTTCAGCAGGCGTTTTCCAGGTTTTGTGCTCCATCGTGGCTATCGATTCATAAGGTTTTGTGTAAAATAACAAAAAACCATCCAGTGGTATTGCCAATATAAATGCTCAAAGTTAGGATCTACTGTGCGAGTTAATGGGTTCTCGAAGCTACGGCCGAATCTGAACTGGTGATAATCGTCAATTTTCCGGGCTAAATTATTGCTCTGCCTTCATGGTTGAGTAGTCAGCTGAGAACTTAACCTCTTGTTCTCTACAGGCCACTGTTAAATAGTAACGGGAAGATAAGAGTTTCTCAGATATGAAACGGTTTACGAAGCGCCTAAAATTCCCAATCCAAGTAAATAGAAACTGGAACGCAGTTTTAATTGGGGGAAAGGATCGTAAACTATTCGAGGCTGTCCTAACTAATCTACTCAAAGTCGCTTTAATTAAGATTTCCTTTCAAAATTGTTAACTAAACCTTTCTCAGTGAATCTTTTTCTTGCGAATCACTTTCTGCTAAACTAGAAAATCCAGTTAAGCCCTACTGCACGGTTACCGTCTAAATCCCATTAAAGTGTAAATAAACGGATTATTTAGGTCACCCGGTAGCAAATCATCTAACGAGATTACTGTCTCGGCTATTCCTTCAAAGCAAGAAAAAATCAAATCTATCAGACTTAAGGCAACGTGTAGAATAGAGGTTCAAATTTAATAACCGCACAGATAGTGATTTGAAGCAACAAAATGTATCTTTCAGGAGAGGAAACTCCCAATAAAAGCGACAGACCGTACGTACCGGTTTAGTAATGAAGACATTAACGTGTCACGGAACAATGAATACAAATAGCATGACGAATAATGAACAGGAAGCGGGACATTTGTCGCATGAAGCACAGCGACAAGGAAGCGTAGTTTCGCAACCCTACAAAATATAAAATCGTCCACATTTGCCCGTATAATATCCTTTTCGTGTAAAAAATGGAGATAGGACCGATGATATATAAAGGACCGCTATAAGACAGTTTCCCGTCTTTTCTGCTCCTCTGATTTTAATAGAAGAAAGTCAACCTTTTCTTCTCGCCACGGGTGATTAAAATCTTTTATGTCCACGGTGTCAAGGAGATGATAAGATTCCTTCGTGGCAAGGAACAAAAAGTCAACTGAAAATGGTTAACCCTTTCAAACCGTGTCAGGCAGATTTTTATATCCCAAGTTTCTGAATTCATATTCGACATCTTCATAACAAAGTTCTCGTGGTCAACCGCAAAAAACAATAAAAGGAACGTAAATAATCGAAAGGGAAGCAACGGCAGGATAACATAAAACATTTTACAACAGTAGGGGATTAGGCAGTGAGCTGATTTCTGGAAGAGGACGAGAAAAGGTGATCCTTTTTCAGATTTCCGTGATTTATTGCAAAACATTTATATTTACGATTGCTGCACTCCACAAACATATGTGCGACCTGGGCGATGGCAAAGGGCACAGCGTGATGGTCATTATTGTTCATTATTCAAATTAAGATTTTCCTGCCTTCCAGTTTTGAGTATTTGAAATGCAGTACCTGAGCGCTGATGCGTTGAGTGCGAGTGCAGTGAAATATGGTTGGAATTTAATTAAATTTCTTTGTATCTAAATTATATAATTGAAATTCTGAGAAGGAAGCGTATCCACATAAAACATTTCTGAGATAACAAATCCCCTTGGACTGATGACTTGATATTCAAAAAACACTAAATTTAGGAAAGTACAAGAGATTTTGGCGCCAAGTTCTACTAATTTGAATGAACTGCATGTAACACATTTAGGATAGTAATTTTTATGGGTTTTCTCGGAAACATGAGTTCGATCGACTTGAAAGGCCCGCCGTCCACCTCAAAGGCCCGATCAGGCAATTTTCGTATTAAATTTAATTTCGATTTAATGAAATCGATAAACTGCCCAAACCTCATAAGCACTTGGGCGGTATAGCACGGCTTGGGGCTTGTACGTATCAGTGCCATCCGAGAACGAAGAATGGATGGGATTTGTTCTTTCTTTTTGATGACTTAAAGTGAATTATTTTCTGAATTTAAATATCACTCACTAAATATATTTCAAATGCAAGAAATGGCAGGGTAGCATTCTCAAGTGTCTGCTGCACATCCGGTGGATGGTTATGTTAATATCGATGAGGGCCCTTCTTGTCCACCTTGCTTCGCCGAAGAGATTATAAGATTTAATGTATCATGGCATTGGAATAAATAGATTTGAAAAATATGATAAATCGCCCGAATATGAGTTACCACCGACATACTAATTACTCATTAGTATGCCCGCAATGAATCGAAATGGGCATATCTCCTGAGTTCATGGGAAAATGATTTCGTTTGAGGATTTCTGTGAGGCGTGAAGAAGCTCTCCGATCTGATCTTGAGGCGTTGCAGGCAAGCGCAAAATGCAAATGAAAATCCGCGAGTTTCTTCTGAATTTCCCAATAATTAACAACTTTCACGTCGGGTCATATTACGTTATGTCGAAGACGAGTTGTGGTGCCAATAAAATTCCTTACCTTGCGACATTCCACATTCCGTATCGCGCCTACAGTCTGCGTCCTTTGACTCTATTCAATTGGTTTCTTTCTCGTACCAGTTTTCGTGGAATAATGAATGCCTCAAGGTCGCGGAAGAAAGTGAGGTTTGTGCCGGAGTGCAAAGAAAAGGAAAAATAGCGGGTGGAAAAAATATTGCAGCGAGTGACAGGCAGACGTGGTACACGCAACATTGCTTCCAGTTAATCTAGACCAGGATCATCACCTTACACGCAACAACGAAAAATAAAGGCATAAAAATAACTTTCTTGCAACAATAAAAATTCATGGGACCATATAAAAAAGTGATATGTATTCCGAAAATAATTTTAATAAATTGAAATTGGCGCCTTCTTGACACCGCACACCTACACCTGTTCCGGAATTCCGAGCGGACAGCGGCGATGAACGCATGGACCACTTAGCTCTCAGGTGCGAATGATACCGCATACCTACGACCTGATATACCACATAATACCAAGCCTGCACACACTCGTTCCTATATCAATGCTCATGTCCATTTCGTGGACATGGATGGACAGAAGACCCGTCATCTTCGTCATCCACCACGGTGGCGACCGCAAGTAAAATTGTGGTGGCGGCGTCAGCGCAAGCTACATTTATTTCTTTGTAGCGAAATCCGAAATCAGAAGAAATTGTATCTTTTATAGCCCTCAAAATGCCTTCTAGCTGGTACATGTGAACTTTATGCCAATTTTATGGCTCATATTGAAGATCACCATCAATTTCGGTGTCGAAGTGATTCAGCGACAACCACTGGTGCAATCAGGGTGGTTTTTATAGATTTTTATAATGTCAGTGCGAAATATTTGGCATCCATTAATACTTTTTTACCATTTATTGGAGAAGAAAGCGATTAAATAAATAATAGTGGCCCGTTTCGCGCGACCTCGGGCTGCTTTAACACCGAAATTACGATCATACCCAATTTTACGATTAGCAAGTGGACAGTAAAAGACGATATTGTTCTCTTTTGGGAGCCCCCGTAATTGTTATTTTATTCTGAGGGACTTTCATCGAAATTTATAGATTTCCACATAAAGACGTCTTAGGAGTTGTTTGTTTTAAGGCAATACATTACGATTTCTCTCCGTTTTATGAACGGATCATTGTCAGTAAATTAAACAAATTAAAAATGTAATCCGAGCGATGCGGAGTCGTTGGTGGAATAATTTTCATAATGAAATCGAATAAAACTTAATTTTTTATTTTTACATTATGGTAATGCAGAGGATCGTTGAAATGAGGTCAAAATCATTATCAACCAACGCATTCTGAGCAATTTTTTAAGTATCCATTTGGCTACAATATTGCTCTGAAAGAATATGGATGAAACTAAGGTTAATAAAACCACCTTCTACAGAAAGAAAAACCAAGTAGATACTGAATAACAATGCCAGGAAGTACTGATCAAATTTATAAATCTATACATATCTTACGAAGCTTTTTCGCATACACGATCCCTCAAATCCTAACAGAGCTTCCAATGGGACACCACTCTTTATAACAAATACCGAGAAAGTGGAGTTGGCAAACTCTATCATATGCAACCAATGAAAGAAAGGCAAAGATGGGGTAGTCCCGCAGGTGTCGCCTCTTCAGACCTTGACGGAAACACATTAGCAATGTTTTCCCAAACAACAATCAGTGCAGTCCTTGCTTCTTGGAGACGTTTTCGAATATTCTGGGATGCGCCCAGTGGGATCAAGTCGTACGTTTTTCTGTGATTCAATGGTGTATTCAGAGCGGACGTACTGGGGGTACTGAAGGTATCTGAACCCAAAGCGTAATATAGTTATTTTGACCGACTGTCAAACGGCCATTTAGATTTTGTACTCAATGGATGTCAGAGGGTTACTAAAGGGCAAAAGCGTCGACTGGTACACACAATATAGCCAAGAACCTGGGAAACGCCTGCTGAACCAACATCAATAACTCCACTTTATTAAAAACTGGACAAGGAGAAGGATGAAGGCAATTCTTCCGTCCCTAAAAACTGGGCAAATTGTATCAGTGCTCTCCAAGCTGAGTGCTGCTGATCCCCACACGGAAAACCAAAGTTATGGACCAGGAAAGGAGCCTAGAACCGGACCGAGCTCGTCATTGTCGCTCAGCAACGAAAATGGACTAATAATTTGAGTACTTTCTCATCGAACTTGTTCTCTCTGTTCAGAAGAGGAGCTGTTAAGAAGCAAGTCGATACCGCGTCCCAGTATAAAAGACAAAGATATGCTGAACAGAGATCGGTTTCCTTAAGAAGAGCCACTGTCTCTTGTATGTATTATACTGCCCATCCACTAAAACATGTCCCCGAAAGTTGGTTTCCTAGTCAGTCGAAAAATTGAAGCTGTTGTTATCGACTTTTTAAATATAAGCAAACGGCTATGCATTCTGCGCTTGCGAGGCAAATTTCGCAGAGGCCTCGTTAACTGACACACCCTACAGAGGCGACTGATCCCTTCTACGAGACAGTGGAACAAACTCCGTCTCAGGTGTGATATCCATATACTTCGAGATTTTAACAGCGAAGCAGGAACATAGCACGAATTCAAGTAATACTGCTTTTATAGCTTCATTGACATGGTGCTCCGAGCTTAAATAACAACAGCACCTCGAATCCCCTCTGACAAACAGGTGGGAGTGGACACTGAACTCATTAAAAACAGAGTCCTTCGCAACGCGTATAAGGGATGCTGTAAGACCCACATGTAATTGAGTTCCAGGGTATGAGGCATTAATAAATGATCTTCGCAACCACCTAAAGAACGTTACCATTGATACAACCACAAATATATTCTGCTCCAGTTACAGGAAAAGTCAAAATGACTTGTTTAACGATCATTTTTCGCTAGCTACTGAATGAAAGAATGCTGCGTACCCAGCAATGTAGAAACTTAAAAAAAGGCACACACGCGCAAAGACCTATCACTAACTCCGGCAAGCGGAAAAGCGGCAAAACCAACAAAAAGAGGAAACCTGGTTAAACAAACAGGTCTGTGAACCTGAGATGTGCAAGGAGCAACCGCAACAAGGATGCAAGTTTTACCATCCAATCAGCAAATTTAAGCCACATAAACTTCGATGCTCATCCTGCCGAGATAGAATTGGAAATCTGATTTCGTCATTTTAGAGAAATGGGTTGAGTATTCTAATGAACTGCTCAACAGCCAAATGTTGGCGAGTTGAAGGTTTCGCCAACTGAGGATGAGGGACAAATGCGGCCACCATCAACCATTAAAACACAGACCATGCAATTTATCAGCTTAAATATCATCTCCCTGCGGCAAGCGATGGAAAAACTGTTGGAATATAGACGACAGTTGCACCATCTATTCATTGACTTTAAAGCCGCCTATGATAGCATAGCCAGGGTAAAACTGTACACGGCCATGAGATAATTCGGTATCCCGACGAAATTAATAAGACGGACTAGGCTGACCCTGACCAATGTGCGAGGCCAGATAAAAGCAGCAGAATCACTTTCAAGACCATTCGACATCAACAAAGGTCTACGACAAGGGGATGCTCTATCATGCGTCCTCTTTAACCTGGCCCTCGAGAAAGTGATCCGTGATGCTGAGGTAAATGCAAGAGGTACAATCCTCTTCAAGTCCACCCAACTACTGGCCTATGCTGACGATATCGACATAATGGGAAGAACCACTCGAGACGTACAAACTGCCTTCATCCAGATCGAGCAGGCGGCTGTTGGCGCGAGATCTTGGGCTGCACATCAATGAAGGCAAGACAAAATATATAGTGGCAACGTCAGCACCGAAGACGAATCAACCAACAACATCAAACCGCACTGGGCAAATCCGAAGAAGAATAAGGATAGGAGAATACAACTTTGAGACCGTTGACAATTTCTCCTATCTAGGGTCGAAAATCACAACCGATAACAGCTACGATGATGAAATCCGCGCACGGTTGTTGTCAGCCAACAGACCCTATTTCAGCTTACAGAAACTGTTCCGCTCGAAACGTCGAAACGTAATAGGGTCAAAGCTCTTACTGTACAAGACTATGATCTTGCCAGTCCTCATGTATTCCTCGGAAACTTGGGTTCTTAGCAAGAAAAATTGCGACCTCTTAGCCGCGTTCGAGAGAAGACTCTTCCGAAGAATTTTTGGCCCCCTACATGAGGATGGATGATTCTGTAGCCTACACCATGACAAAATTTATGAGCGATACCATCACCGTGTGTAGATAAAATCCGGCTCAATAGGTTACCGTGGGCGGGTCACTTAATCCGTATGGATGAGGATGATCCCACCCGGAAAGTCTATAAGGACAATATCTATGGTAGAGAAAGAAGACGAGGCAGACCCTGCCTAAGATGGAGCGATGGCGTGGGTCAGGACGCCAGACAGCTTTTAGGGATATCGAATTGGTGGACCTCGGCGCAAAACCGGGATGTCTGTAGTTCCTTATTAAGGCAGGCCTAGACCGGATACCGGTTGTTACGCCGTTGATGATGATGATGAAATATCATAAGTCGCCAGGCGCTGGAGTAACAGCTGAATTGACTAAATATAGAGGCGACCAACTACAACAAGCTGTTCATCAATTAGTCCTCAAAATTTCGGTTAGCATATGAATGCCTGGTGATTGGCAACGAGGCGTTATCTGCCGCATACACAAAAAGGTGGACATCACGCAATGCAGCAATTACGAAGGTACCACGTTACTGAGTACCACCTCTAAGAAATTCTCGGTTATCCTGATAGGTTGGACAGCCCCATACTCCCAGAACATCATCGGCCCATAGCACTCCAGACAAATCACCAGTACATATTTTCAATTTCAAGCGGTAGGAAAACTTTATTTTCTCATCGACCCCAATGCCGCCAATGATAGCGTATATATGTAGTTACCCCTTAGTGGAGTACAGCGCGTCAACCACACCTATGCGCCATCGTTCGCGGTTACTTGAAGAGCCTTTCAGCTGCCGCCATTATTTCCTGAGACACCTGCATGTCTTCTTTACTGTTTTGCGGCAAGTATCCTAGGGACGACCCACCTATCGGTAATGTTAGTAGAGTGGATTCCACTGTATGGTTTAGCCCGCAATACAATTGCCGAGCTTCCTTAATGTGTGACCTATCCACTCCCACTTCCGTTTTCCGATCACAGTACTTACGAATGCCAAGTCTGTGTGCCGACTAACAACACAAAAGACACGTAGGTGTTAACGAGGCTTAAAGCTTTAGAGAAACAGTGAACAGTCCACTTTTCATATATTATTCCCATATAGCAACACAGAAAGAACACTAGCACAGAACAATTTTAACTTAATCTTGGGGTTGAAATAACTGCATTTCTAGATTTAAGACATGGCATGAAAACGGGGGTAGCGCTATTAATGCGTCCAATAACATTCCGTTCGGTGCAACCGTCGGCAGAAACCATGCTCCCTTAATTGATTTGGTTTGATGGTTTTAACTATCATCTTGCAACGGCACCCTTCCAATTATCACACTCAGAACGGGTGCGCGTCTTACATTCCCAAGATTTTCTTACAAGTGGAAGCGGGCAACCTTAGGATCTTTGCATGTGCAACGATAAACAACTCAGTAGGCTTTTCTCTGTTTGAGAGAATTTATGGACCAAATGATTTCTCTTCTTCTTGAAAGAACAACCCCTATTCGTATGTTATAGTAACTACCCGCTTCATCCACAAAAGAGGAACCTCTTCGGATGTGATACGGTTAAGGACCAGTTGTTCGCTATCGGGGATGAGAAGTCAACCGTTTATGTCCTTCACAGGACACGAACACAAGGTGCAAGTTCTTTCGTGATGGACTATACACCTCTAAAATCATTGCGTTCTGTGGCATCTTCCGCTTCACTGACAAGCGCAATAACACCAGATTCGTGTCTACTACCACTTGGCTAGAGATAGAGGTAGAGAGGAATGCTGTCAAGAGCCCCAGCATTTTATTTCGGTTAGGGCCAGGATGTCCAGCTTATATCGTTCGAATTCCCACTCAAGTTGGAGAAAGCGAGCATTCTAGGGTCCACGCTACCGTTGTCGAGGAGCGTGTGCGCATTCCAGAAACCAATCCTTGTCTGTTTTTTATAGGCAATAAAGTTTCAAGATTTGCAAGTTGCTAACCCATAAATTTCTATCCCTTTTAGTCGCCACTTGCGACAAGCAGGGAAAACTTTAAGTGTATTCTTAAGTCCCAACTCGCAGGGAATAACAGGGACCACATTGATAAGAGTGACTGTACCGACTCTGACCAATGTGCGAGGTCAGATAAAAACAGACGGGTTACCCTCGAAACATCTAAGAAAAAGGGGATGTCCTATCATGTATCTGATCTGCGATGTTGACGTAAATAGGAGAGGCACCATCCACTTCAAGTTCAATGACTCAAAAATCATAGCCGACAATTGCTATGATGACGAACTCTGCATAAGTAGCTAGTAGGGAATTCAGCCTATTCCGGTTTACAAAGACTGTTCCGAAACATCTCACCATAGAGATAAAGCTCTTACTCGATAAGATAATGGACTTGTTGGGTTCTAAGCAAGATGAATTTGCGCGTTTGAGAGCAATGGAATCCTGCAATACACCAGATGACGAGGAAAAGGGAAGAAATATACAACTATCAAAAGAAACCCTGCCTGAACAGTTAGAACTATATGACCAGAGATAAGACGAGTTTCGATAAAAGTATCTGTAAATAAACAAAGTCAAAAGAATTATATTATAGAAATCCGTATAATGGCGCCAAAAACTTGGGTATTTAGCGACGAAATTGGCGAAATTAAATATTTCAAAAAATCGAGTTGTTCTTTAACTGACGATGGCCGAAGTGAGTAATCAACTAGCCGCACACCCTTGGCATATTTGGAACAGTAGGAGACAATATAATAGAACAGTAATGCGTAATGCTAAGGAGAGCATCTTTCCGCAGACATTCTTCGGTTTTTAGCAAAAAGAGCTTAGGACAGCCACGACTAGAACTAACATTGGCGGTGATGATATAATTCCCAAATTCTAATGCGAACAAAAGTTCTCTTCCGGCGCTTGGTGATGAGGACCACTTCCGTCTTTTTCTCGCCAGTGCCAACCCAGCGCTAGCCAGCCAATCCGTAACAGCACTGATTGCTTCCCATGAATTCAACTCAGCATCTTCAAGATGGTTTCGAATTACAATCAGAGCAATGTTATCGGCCCACCACCGTCGCTTCCTCCGGAACTGGATGTTTTAGAAGACCATTGTACATTATGCCCCGGACGAAGCCCTGTGGGACACCCACGGTAATAATGCACTCATCAGGTTGGACATCGGTGTGGTACCAGAGCGTCTGTTTTCGCAAGTAGCTGTCCACAATAGCAGCGAGATAGGCGATAACACCAATCGTCGCCAGGGACTTCCCTATACGGCCCCATTTGGCCGCGATGTAGGCTTAACCACAACCACCATGAAACTCCCACTAGGGGGCCAACCACAAATAACCGGGCCGAGAACACATCCTCCAGGAATTCTCCTGGAGCATATGCTCTCAGAGGGCCATCCCGGTTCCCATGGTACCAGATAACCTCCGGTGAGACTCGGATCTGATCGCCCTCCTCGAGTACGTGGGGACAGAACTCCCCAACGGGTTATATGGGTCGACAGGAGGGTATGTCATCTGGAGGTTTGTCAGCGTAAGGAAGCAGTATCAACTTCTGTCGCGTCCATGCTGTAGGTCTGTAGTTATGTACTGCCGGAATTGTCGTCACATCCAAAGTTGTCTGAATTATATCAGCGTTACTCTTCCCGGGGGAATAAAACTTGGATGATTTTCAAGAAGAGAGTAAGGCTGAATCATCCCATCACAACTCTATAGGTGCTCCCCACGGGTTTACATCCGTTCCAAAGCAGAGCTCTTTAAAACACTCCCTTTTGTTCCGCTGGATGGCAAACTTGGAATTTTTGCGCGTTCCCTTGTATGAATGCTCTTTTTGCACCAGATTGATCCTACCTAACACCTTCCAGGCCTTTCGTCTGGCTCGGAAGCATTCCAATCATAAGACGGCCAGTGCACTATTAAACCAGTAGTTTGGTCTTCTACTGAAGAATGTGACATGTGCGAGGTGTGACATGGAGAGCTTTTCCTGTGGGGCCGTCAGCATTAGTAGGTTGGTCCCGTCACGATTCATGGAGGTCTGCTAATCCAGTTGTAGTGTCCACGGCGCAGCAACGGAAGCCGGATTACGTTGACCTTTTTCGGGATCACTTTGAGGAAATAATACCTTCTATAGTGTGCAAATGCCTTAAAACTTCACCGCATGTTGCATGTATTCGAATGTATTCGGGCGGATTGTCGGCGTGACAGAAGGGAATGGTCTGGCACATCCGCCAATATACTTCGCATTTTGCTGGCAACATGAACTCTAGAAATTGAAGGCGATACTAGCAGCAACCGGGACGAATTGTCAGTTTGATGGAATGCTATAGATGGAGGAATTTGAGGTGAGTTATGATTAAAGGTATATGGAGGAATGGTGCTCCGTAAAGGGCGCAATAGAAAACGGCAATGCGGCAAACGGGGATTTTGAATTCTTCTATTTTTGACTTCCGATGCAAGACAGCCTGGGTACCTCTGACGATTTGTATTAGTGAACAAATAAAACGAGAGTAGTATTGAAGAGAGTAGGAAATGGAAATCCATATTTTAGGAAATTGGCCAGGATAAGAAGCCGCAAGAGGGTTCCTAGGCAACGAAAACAGAATCAACTGCAGTAGTAGTTAACACATCTGCAATGGTCGCGACCAAAGCAACATCAACAGCACATGGCGTGGAAATTGCTACGAAGAATTCGATGGTGTACAAGCCGAAAAGAAACTCCCAAAAGGTTTAACGGGGTGTGAAGCGGATATCGAGGAGGTAGGAACTCGCGGAGATAGCGGGTCGCTGCCGGGTGTGAATCCAGATGAGCATCTTTTTTTTCTCTTTGAAGTTGTTATATTCGAAATGATGACAGAAAATATGAACGATACCTTTTGAGGTATAACCTTGTGATCACCAAAGTTCTGAGAGGAAATTTTTTTTGTTAGTATTTATTTATTTTTGCTTTTTTTAAAGTGGTTCCTTTCATTTTCTTACTTATTGTATTTATTTGTTAATCTTTTCTTCTCTTCTAATTTCATTTTCTAATTAATGTGTATTTGATTAATTTCTTGCTTTGCATAAATACAAAAATCATTATGAAGTAATTATCTTGCAATTTGAGGACTTCCTTATTTTCTCCTCTTTCTTAATCCCGCAACTCAATTAACTAGAGACATTCTCCAAAAATTGGCCTGATGATGTCGAGGAAGGGAGGGAACCTTAGGGGCTACGCCTCCAAGAAAATCTGAGGTCAGAGAATCAATGATCGAAGGTGTGATTCATCGTGGATCCTTCCTTTCGATCGCGTCTAAAGTTTTACGGCTCCATGCGCGCGGTCTAGCCGTTTTTTTTCTTTTCAGGTTTTAACTTGTGTTTCTGTGTATCTTGGTAGGCGTATGAGAATCCCCTTGTTTGGATATTTTCAGATCCAGTGCGGACCCAGGCATCGGAATAGACATGTTGATTTTGTAGAAATGACACGCGAGGGCTCGAACCACTCAAAGAGCCTGGCTAGCACATAGGTGTGCAAAAACGTGTCAAACGAGCACTTTGATGAGCTTCAGTATTTCGCCAATTTTTTGCTTTTTTTACCTTTTGGGGGTATCTCTTCTCTCTAGGTCGTCTCCGCCCACTCAGGATGGTCGTTTGACCACCTGAATGTCTTTATGTATCATTATATAGTACTTTTGCGGACAAGACTGATGTCCCGCTCGGGTTTGCGTATGTTATTTGCCTACTGTGTGTCTGTCTTGTCAATTTGTAGATGATTACCTGGTGATCGCTATGGATGCAGTCTTTCCTAATGTGCCTGACCATGCAACGCGTCTGTGCCGGACTAACAAAAGTCAGGTCTACGATTGAAGCAGACCCTTCTTTCCGAAAGACAACTTAAATTAGCTCCGTTGTCCAAAACAATATCCTCTCGTTGCTAGCTCCAAATTATAATGTTTTTGCAATTATCAAAGCAGTGATGGTATACGCTGAAACTTACAGGAATTTATAAATTGGATTGTGACTTCAAAATTCCAAAAAAAGGACACTTTATTTGCTGTCAGATTGCGATTTCATCAATTTCTGGTTATTTTCTAGTCGTTTGCCTTCAACGACTTCAATGGAATACAAAGCTAAGCATTTCCCGCCTAGCCTGATGCGACTTTCCTCTCTCTTCCGCCGTGTTTAGCTTCTTCTATCAAGAAATTCTTGATCAGTATTACCCAATATCTTCTACATGGAAGTAAAAGTAAATCCCCGTGTCTGAGATGTGATTATTTTCAGTCAAATTCAAACCCGTTAGTGACATATGGAAACTAGTTCTATACTCTGTAGTAACGAACAGTACTAGAAAATGACCATGGAAATGGTGGGAGGGCCGGTTTGATGACTAACGTAGTATTTGATGAAATAATTATTACAGCTTGGAAGTGAATTGTCCACTGCCACTTAATGTTTGGTACTCAATTTGTCAATTTACCAAAATCTGACCTGGTTTTGATTAAAAGAAAACCTTATTAAAATCAGTTTACGGTTTGTCTGCCAAACATTATATCTCAGAAACCAGTTCCACGTTGAGTTTAAGGGGGGGAGGTCCCTCCAACGAGGGCTGTAAATTTTTTGTTCACCGAGTATAGTCGTGTGGGGTCAAATGAAAGGGCTCAATTAGTATTTTCCAAAACTGATATTCGTTTCGAGATTAGTTTCAAAGTAGGGCGGAACAGTGGGTGGTTCGACGAGGGCCCGAAAGATTACTTCAAGGAGCCTTTTCCCAGAAAGTATTCAACCCAAATATTTGAAAAAATATGGTGGTCCACGCACATGGTATCTAGGCCTGCAAATACTTTCCATACTGATATCTGTTTAGATAAAATTAATGGTAGTGTATTACCATATTTATTATAAGTTTGTTTTCTTCAAATTGACTGGGAACCACCCTTGAACTCATCCTAGCATTACCAACTGCAGTAATATAGGCTTTACCATAAAGCATAAAAGTACCAATTTTGGTGGAAATCGCACTATCGCTAACAGATTTATAAGTGGTCAAAGTTGTCAGTTTTATGCAAACTTCTTGCATTCTAAGGCTTTGAATGTCACTATCATACTAAAGTGAAGCCAACTAAAATATGCTTCTACAAGCAACACACAAAACCTTTCATACCTTTCACCCATTATGTGACGATTGTGACCTGCTCATATGTTTCTGTTGCCCTTGTTTTATCCTTACATACTCCCATATGCACTTTGTATATATCCCATGAACATTATATACCCATGCACAGTATATTATATTCAAAAACTGATTAACCTGTGAATTTAGACCCTATTTTAATTTGCAAATCACACTAATACCTTTTGGGGATTATCTGCATTTTAACACCTTGGGAATTTCCGGCAACATGCAAAGGTCATCAACAATCACACCACTCACTCGTAATCAGGCTATAAACCCTCTCTCTCCGAAATATTCTCATTCTGGTCAAATGTCCGTTTGAACAGAAGGAGCCAGACCACAGGGAATATTATCTGAGTCAATGAAAAGCACATGGTGGACATTAGGTCCAAATGGGTTTTCCAATACTCTGGCGAAACGGGATAATTTTTTCTAAGCCATTACATGTTGAAAGGATCAAACTGACCAGAGTTTTGATAGAAGGATTATGGGTAATTTACAGCAGTTGCTAACCGACTGACCGAAACAGTTGGTTTGCGGTTTTCTCATAATGAAGGGTAATGTAATGGGTAAGTAGCGTAAGGATAATAATCAGAAAAGTTGGGTTTTCGTTGTTAAACAGAAACAAATACTGCTTCATTTTACTCGTAATGAAGCCAAGAAAGTATGACGCATCCAAAATGAAAAATGATGATAACTTTAATCGTTTTATTCCACTACAATCAGAAGGGAATAAAAAAGGCTAACATCAATTTATCCGAATCGTCTTTGAAATCAACATTCGAGGTCCTCGTGGATGTTCTTCGAATTGTTCTCTCCAAACAATAGCACCAAGGAGCCTCCCCGTACCCATACCTCACTTTACATTTCTTCCTCTTCAACTTATTTCCAAGACAATTAACACACCATAGATCAGCCATTCAAACAGGACAAGGCAACATATCGATCTGGATAAATATTTATTTCAGCTTTGACATACTCTTCCATTATTCCCGGCGTTTTATATTGTGCGAATATATCGATTATGATGTGAAGATCCTTCGTTTACGGATGATAAATTATCGAATGTCAGTAGTCATTGTTTGAAGCAACACAACCAAATTCAATGCAGCGTATCTTTTATCTGGCGCAGAGGCAATTTAAATTTGAAAAGGGGATGAAGTTCTAGTGAGTAATGTAATTTTGGCGGGTCCTGTTTGCTTCGGCGTTGCACAGGATTCGATCGAATTTCTATAGAAGATGATTATGGGTTTTGCTCTTGAACTTTGTAGGGCAGAAGGTTATGCCGATGTCATGAGAAGAAAATGTTTTGTTGAATAAAATTTATGAGATCAGATTGGATTGGTGAAAATGAGGTCTAAGATAAATTAAAAGAATTTCGTTTATATTGTGGTAACCGGTAAGGGAAAAGGCGAATGGCCCAAATTTGGCTCGAAAGGGTGCAATAGCAGCAAATTTTCTATTAAGGAATTGCCTAATAATAATTGGGTTCCAGTTGTAGTGGAACGCAGATACGTTTTATATCTCTGAGCTGCAGATATTCTATGAATTGAAAGAATGTGAAAGAAACAAAACTAGAAAGCAAACTCCACAGGTGAAAAGTTATAACGGTAGTAAACAGGATAGCGAAAGGGATAGGGTTCATTGATATACAAGTGGTCCAAAAAGTTCCAGTGTACCTTGGGAAGTCTAAGAAGAGAATGAACCAATAGTTAGTTAAGCTTAGAACATCTTTGAGTTCATGTCCATAGACTAGGGTTAATTTGCCACTTCCCTCCGCAATGGTTCTGAATTAGTGCACCAAAACCTTTTATGGCAGATATTCATATTTTGTTGGTGGTATCCATCGCAAATATTTTAAAATATTTTTTCAGGATTATCCAAGGATGCTTTTATAGACTTTTCAGGCTGGATCATCCTTACTGATACCGATTAAGTGACCCGCCCATAGCAAACTGTGGGCCGATTTTATCTACAACCTAACGGGCATGGTATCGCCCATAGATCTCGTCGTTATGTAGGCTACGGAATTGTCCACCCTCATATGGCGGGCCAAAACGTTTTCGGAGGACTCTTCTCTGGAAGGTGGCCAAGAGTTCGCAATTTTTCTTGCTAAGAATTCAAATCTCCGAAGAATACATAAGGACTGGGAAGATCATTGTTTTTTGCAATAAAACGAGTGGAACAGAGTTTGTAAGTTGGCTCTGTTGGCAGTCAACATAGTCATTTCTGTTATCGGTTGTGATTTTCGACCCTAAACAGCAGAAATAATCAACGGTTTCAAAGTCGAAGTCTCCTGGCTTTACTTTCCTCGATTGATCAATGCGATTTGATGTTGGGCAATTGGTTTTTGGTGCTGACGTTGCAGCCACATATTTCGTCTCGCCTTCATTGTTGTGGCGCCCAAGATCTCTCGCCGCTTGCTCGATCTGGTTGAAGGCAGTTTGTACGTCTCGAGTAGTTCTTCCCATGATGTTGATATCGTCAGCATAGACCAGTAGCTTGATGGACTTAACGGCGATCTTACCCCCGTATTTACCTCAGCATCGCGCATTATTTTTTCCAACACCAGGTTAAAGGGGACGCATGACTGAGCATCCCCTCGTCTTAAACCATTTTTGATGTCGAACGGTCTCGAGAATGATCCTGCTACTTTTATTTGGCCTACCACATTGGTCAAGGTCAGCCTAATTAGTTTTATCAAATTCGTCGGGATACCGAATTGCCTCATGGGCATGTACAGTTTCACCCTAGCTAAGCTATCATAAGCGGCGAAGTCCATGAAAAGGTGGTGTAACTGATGGTCATATTCCAGCAATTTTTCCATCGCCTGCCGTAGAGAGAAAATCTTATCTGTTGCTGATTTCCCAGGAGAAAAGTCTCTTTGGTATGGACCAATGATGTTCTAAACATATGGGGGTATCGGGCTTCGCATGATAGCGGAGAATATCTTATAGATGGTACTCAGCAACGTGATACCTCTATAATTGCAGCACTGCGTTAACTCTCACCTGATTGTCAGAAGGAATACCTGAAGCAGGTATTTTCAACAACCTTTTCGTGCGATACTGCCAATTGAATAATCCGCAGTTCATTATCATTGGTATCCTTAGTTAAGTAATGGGAGCGAACGTATCGCCTGAATACGGGCTCCCTCCCTATTTCACTGTTAAAATCTCCAAGTATGATTTTAATATGATACTTGGGACAGGCTTCGAGGGTTCGTTCTACTGCCTCGTAGAAGGTATCCTTCTACGACTCTGCAGTCTTCTCTGTAGGGGCGTGAACATTTATGAGGCTTATATTTCTACATTTGCCTCGCAAGCGCAGAGTGCATAGTCGTTCGCTTATATTTTCAGAGGCGATAGCAGTAGGTTCCATTTTTTTGGGTGACTAAGAAACCTAATCCGAGCACATGGTTTACTGGATGGTCACTATAATATGCTGTAGCGGCTCTTTTCCAGGAAACCTGTCCCCTGCCCTACGCATATCCTGCAGCATTGTTATATGACCATTACATTGGGACAAGGTATCGACAAGTGGCTTGACTGCTCCACCTCTGTACAAGGAGCGCCAAAACCAAAACCAAAATAACGAACAACATCGAATTGCACCGGTCAAACGAAAACAATGCAGATAGGAGACCGTTGAAGATTTCTTCTATCTAGGGTCGAAAATCAAAACCGATAACAGCTATGACGATGAAATCCGCCCACGGTTGTTGGTTGCCGACAGAGCCTATTTCAGCTCACAAAAACTGCACTCGAAACGCGTCACCATACGGTCAAAGCTCTTACTGTACAAGACAATGATCTCGCCAGTCCTCATGTATTACCTGGAGACTTGGGTTCTGCGAACTGCGAGCTCTTGGCCGCGTTCGAAAGAAGAATCCTCCGAAGGATTTTGGGCCCCCTACATAATGATGGATAATTCCGTAGCCTACATAGCGACGAAATCTATGAGCGATACCACGATGGTATGGTCATGAACTGGTTGCGGTAATCATTATGGATGAGGATGATCCAGCGCGGAAAGTCTATAAAGGAAAATTTACGGTAGAAAAAGAAGACGAGCCAGACCTTGCCTGAGATGGAGCAATGGCGTATGTCAGGACGCCGGACAGCTTTTAGGGATATCAAATTGAGGAACTTTGGCGCAAAACCAGAGTGTCTGGAGTTGCTTATTAAGGTAGGCCTAGACCAGATACCGGTTGTTGCGCCGCTGATGATGATGATGATGATGAGGAGGATCCGAGCGTAATGGGCAATACGGCTCCACCTGTCAGCACTCTCTAGCATCTCTTCGACAATGTTTAAATAGATCTGCTGACGAATCTCATTCCATTTTCGAGAAAAAAAAGGTGTGATGGGCGTCGTCCACATCTTCATTGCAAAACACACAATCCGGGGATCATGCCTTTCCAATCTTGTGCAGGTAATACTAAAAACCTCCGTGCCCACTTAAGAGCTGGATAAGGAAATAGCCACTCTCACCATGCTTCTGATTCAGGCACGCACCTAAGTTGCCAATAAGCTGCGTAGTCCATCTTCCTATAGTTTCACTTTGCCAAGAGATTTGCAATTGTTCTTCACGAGCAACCACCTCCCTTGGCTCTTCTTCCTTGTGCTTGTATATGGTTTTACGCTCCTTAGCAAAAAGGACACCGGCGATCACTCCCGCGATCGCCATGAAGGCCGGTTCAGAAACAGTGGGGTAAGCAGACGGTGCCTGCAAAACTCCCGTCTCTGTACTTCCGCGAGACGCGTAGAATGTACCTCCTTACCGAGGGCGTCAGCCCATACCTCTGCGCCGTATAGCAAGAAAGGCTGCGTGGTGCTCATCTGGAGACGTCGCTTGCTAGACGTAGGGCCCCCAATATTTGCCATTTACTTACTTAACGCCGAAACTCCAGCTGCAGCCTTGGTCGTTGCTGCTTTGTATTGTTCAAAAAGTTCATCTTCGAGTTAAAAGTCAGTTAAAGCTACTTTACTGTTCGATTTGACTCGATTATCGACTCGACGAACGATATAGGATGCAGGGTCGGAATTCTCTTCATAGTCAGAAAGCCTACTTCGGTGCAAGTGCAAAGGTAAAATCACGAGCAGTCATCCATCTGCTTGCCCGTTGCAACAATACGCGAATCGACAGTACGTCCAACAACAAGCGCGGAAACATCATCTGCATAACCGACCAGGTGTGACTCTTCTGGCAGGTCAAGTTTAAGTAGACTGTGGATCTCCCTGCTTTAGGACCAAATTGCCCTGGGGATAAGTCTCCAGGAGCGCGTATCGCTTCAGCGAGTCTACTTCTGATGAGCTTTTCGAGCACTTTCCTAGCATTGTCAAGCATACAAAGTGAACGATATGAAGACAGCAACTCATGGTCACCTTTCTTTTATAGAGAAAAGTGGACAGTTCTCGGTGCTCTCCGCGCCTATGCCATTATTCTGTATCCTGCCAGCAGCCAGCTTTGTTCCTGTTTATTGCGCTGCGGATGCCTTTTGACTGATCTTTACTCTACCATTGCTGCGTTGTATTAAGCGGAGGAGTCTGTGACACTTCTTCCGGGACTCTGCGATTTCCACCGTCCACGAATACATAGAGGGTTTTGCCATGTCTCAATGCCCTCCTGGCCATGAAAGCTGTACAAGTCGTTATCGGGTCATCGTTATCAGGTTCGTAATAGAATTTACGACAGTGTCAGCTGCAGTTCCATCACCACCTGGAGTACCTTCCAACGCGGCCCTACCTATTCCAAGAGTTTCGACAAACTTTCCGGTGTTCACTTTCGTGACACAGAAAAAGTGCCTATTCTCGCTGCTATTTTGAGAATGTGTTTCCCTCTAGAGCCTGAATGAGGCATGCTGCCTTTACGTCCTTGTTTCGGTACTGCTCAGTGATGAGCACTAAATCAGTTTTGGTTTCCGTAGCGAATTGCACTAGCAACTTGTCAGCGGTTGCACTCCGGGGCATATTGATTGGTAGGACGCGAATCGTGTTGGCCGCATCCTAGCTCTCTGCAGTTCTGCTGTTAAGATTGGACACCGCTCCTAGCCCACAGTGTATGCAACGTTCTCATCAGACGGGACGCGGTCCCTGAATGGGATGTAACCCTCCTTTTCGTTGCAGGTGTTCGTTTTATGGCCTACGTGACCGCATTTGTGGTATGTTGCCTTTCTGTCTGGTCCCCGATAGGTTGTAGACGTGCGCCCATAATCCAAACATCGGATTCATATCCTACGCACTACCCAATTAATTCTGATTGTCCCGCTGTGTAGTAGCTTCCTTGTGTATTGCTCGGCAACTTCTACCACGGCGAGTTTTTTTAAATTATCTGGTTAGTTTCAGCAGTTTCTCTGTGCCTCCTTCGGCAACTATAGGATTGCGTGGTTCTGTCTGGGTTGCTCTCTCCGTTGCAGGTGCGGCATCATTTTGCAAGTCTTCTCTTCTGTTTGCGCATCCCGATGTCTCGTCGGGTGTTTCAACTCTTATTGGGTCCTTCGCTTAGCGCTGGGGCGAGCGACGCATTTTCGTGCTGCGCATAAACGTATTCGGCTAGCTGAGCAGTTGGGGCACAAGGCTGTCATACGGAAGATCGCGGTTGAAACCTCACTGGTAACAGTGAAATTTGTATCGTGATTTGACATTGGATATCAGTCAACTCAACTATGAATGAATACTTAAATCAAATCAGGATAATAATCTTGGGCAATGCTGACCACATTGCTTCCTAGAGGGTACTGTAATCCTGTAGCATACCTTTACGGTCTTGAATGAAGTGCTTAAATATACTTCAAGTGTAATTAGTGTAAACCCCACCAGCTCATTGTCCACGTTCGTATTGTCTGTATTTGAGTTTTTCCCAGCGCATCGTGTACAGGGAATTCCAGTTCCCTGAGGACGCATCAGCGCCTGCTCGGGGCAACGCGGTCTACTAATATCGGCGCAAGGCACACCACCCGACCAGGGTCCCGAATGGGCTGGCTCCTGACACACGCCACAACTACCACTTTGGCAGAGCTATGCTCACATCATCCCATCGACATCAACAAGGAGTTGTCGACGGCTCTGGGGTCTCCCAGTGTGTCCCGGCGTGTATCGGTCATTAGCAGTTCGGTCTTCACCGAGAAACTTTCTCGAGGCTACTACCTAGGACGCAGGTATTATGCCAGCTAGCGAATCAGAACTACTTGCACGGCCACCACGGAGACGCCATTCCCAGTATCGTAAGCGACCCGTTAAAGATCGTTGATGACTCCTGAAGAAAGTATTTTGTTTATACGATTCAGACAATGCTGAGTGCATATCCATGTTATGACAAATAGTTCCAGTTGAAATGAACGTATCCCTGCGTTTCAGATGCGAATGTACAAAAAGCAGACCACTTGTGGCAGGCGCATATGAGGCTGCATCTGAAAACTTGTTTCTGTCCAGGACAATATGCGAACTGTAATCTTAACCGTATCTCTGTGGCCCATTAGTAGACTAAGACCGGACTCGTATATTGACAAACAACAGAGCGGATATTTTTAAAAATTTGATAAAAGTTGGCCACACATCAAAGAAGGCAACAAATAATCCTGCGTTGTCACGGGGACATATATTATAAAAAGGGTATCCAGGCCACTAAGTACTTTCAAATAGAAGCTTTCAGCAGATTCATTCATTTCTTAGTATTACTGTACACTAGGAAAATTGATTAGGAAACATTTACTGAACTGACCAATATGAGTCTCATTCCACGAACTTCTAATAGAAGTAGGTCACACCACGCGGCTTTTTGTGGCTAATGACACTTTCGTCCTTCGAGAGGCATTTTTTCGTACCAAATAAATACATAAAACCCCTTCATATCCAAAAGCATGCTATATCCTTACAATGGACTTAATGGAAATTAACATTCCTCACGTACACGCCAAATACATCTTATTAAAGCAAAACTTGCTGCATAATTACCACCAGTACATTGCTGACCGAATTTTTCGGCCCCATATGTAAAGGATTGCTCGTTTCCAGTGATGAATACTTTCATTTATTTATATCGATTTTCACTCCTTTTCCATTCCTTGGGGGTCAACGCCTCTTATACAAACTAAATGTACTCAGACATCATTACGAGGACATTCAACTGTCCAGCTCAAACCGCTCGCCTAGACAGTTACTTAAGAAACACATAGATAAGATATTAGTGCATAACAAATGCAAAATCGATAGTTCAAAAATGGCCTTACTCGTGGGCACCGGCACGAGAAGGACAATAACACTTCTGTGCGCACAGTTCGAGGGGCTGGAAACGGCCCTCTGATGGAAGTGTACTTGGAAGTTCCACTTTAGAGGATATTTACTGTATGGAATGTGTGCAAAATTATTTTCAAAATAACCTAGGGGGATTGTTATAACCCTTCTTGGTTGCGCTTCTGTTTGATATTATATTTTGCTTGAGAATATTTCCTTTCCAGCAGTTTTCTTATAGCCCAAATTTTCTGAGATGGGAGCCGAATAAAAACCGCTTACAAACATTTTACTTCTTTTTTGATGGATAACAAACCTTTGTAACCCAGTACTTCCCCTGTAGTAGGTTCTAGCACTTTGGAAAGTGAAGGCTTTGCATACACCCCTTTTCCCAATAGGTTCATAAGTACTTTAACTTTGAAATGCCTTGACACCTTCATGTAAAGCAAGGGCTTCTCCCTTCTCACCATTCATTCCTCCACTCCCATCCACACACAAAAATAGTTATTTTTATTCATTCACGTTACTAACGATTCACGTAGCCAAGGTAACAGCGTCGACAACAATCCAATATGTGCAAGTATGAAGGCATGTGGCGTCTGATGAATGCTTTCTTCAACGACTGGTATCCAACAGCAGTCGCGGAAGTTTAGCCAATAATTTCGAAAAGCTAAATGTTATCGAATCTAATTCTGGGAAGGATTTTTGGAGTGAAAATTTTCAACAGAAGGAATGGATCCTAGACTTTGCGACTATTATCCAAAATTATGAATTACGGGAAAGGTAAATCATCCCTTTTGGAATTCAAGAAGCAGCAATGGGCCAGAGAGAGAGGTAGGTTGCCATTTTCAATTTATTTTATTAAGCTATCCGGCTTTGAATTTTTAGAGGAGATGGCTCGGATGGGAGAAGTGTTCTCGCATGCTTCCCATAAGTTCGAACGAACATCAGTGAGAACTTATTACTCCAACATAGATTTAAGTCGCAACGCCCAGTTCGTAGGTGACAGTAATCGTGCAAACTATGATTTTGCCAACAATAACGACACCACCCCTACACAAAGTGTCTACAATGCAAGACCAACGCAAAGACTTCGTAGCCCAAGTTTACCATCGATTCGGCAAAGGAACTTCAGCTCCAGGGAAATGCCTAGTCGACGGCATGAAGAGGACACTTCAGGATATACCAGCGATTCGGGAAACAATTGCCAAAGTCCTGATGTCTGGCGTCGTGATGAAGCTCATGAAAAACGTCAGTTATCGAAGAACTATAAAAACTCCCAAAATTATGATAGAAGTCTGAAAGGTCATTACTATCAAGATGACCGTGACCACCACCCAACCCATCCTTCGGCGGTCATTCATCGACAGGGGAGGACTGGAAAAGTCAACCCATTACAGTCGCGTGAGCAGGCATTAATTGTGGCAGGAAATGGTAATTTTAGTGACAGTGGAAATGACAATGACGAGCAGCTACAAAGGTATTCCGTAGCTAGAGGGTGGAATATTTTGAAATAGTTTTCAATTTTGTGTTTTTAATTCGGTCATTTCAGTAGCTACTACATCCCACCTACAAGTCCATCGAATGTGAGTCGTGATTTATCCACGTCGAGTACATATCCTATTTATCCAGAACAATCTAACGAACGGGCCAAGTGGAGCAATTGGAAAGGAAACGCTTCAGACTATTCTAGCCAGAAAAGTGGCCCCGAGTGGCTCAGTCGCGGAATGCATGACATCAAAGATAGTGAGGACGATACTCAATCACTTCAATCCGTGTCTTATCTTCGCGGACAGAATGTTCCTCTCGACCCATTTATTTTGGCGGAACGGGTTGATAAACGGCGTAAAGCTCTAGAATTTCAACAGGCCATCAAGCAGCAACTAGAAGAACGGGAGCGAATGCGACAATGGGAACAAGAAAAGAAATTGCATGAAGAGCGAATGGAGGAGGAACGACTTGCTCGTCAAAGGCAAATTGAAGAAGGTCGTCTGAAATATGAACGAGAATTGCAAAATGAAAAAAAAGAGGCAGAGAAAAGGAAGCAAGAGGCAATGAAGTTAGCTCTTCAGAAAGCAGAAGAAGAAGCCAGAAAGGAAAAGGAGAGACGCAAGCGGCATAGACTACCGATACAACTGAAAGCCATAGAAGCACCCAATGTAGAAGAACCGATTAGAAAGCAATTTGTTGCGCCCAAACAAACAGAACCACCTCAGCAACAACTCACATCACCCAAGGAGATGAAGTCACCTGAAGTTGAAGAAAAAATTTTAATTGGAACTCCCATTAAAATGAAAAAGACTGTTATAAAGAACCCCACTCCAGAGCCAGTAGAACCAAAAGAAGTTAAACCACCTAAACCACCAGAAACTAAAATTACAACCGAAGTTAAGGAAACGAAAGATTCCGGACGCGAAATGGATAGTGTCGCTGTAGTTTTACAACCAACAACCCTAATACCACTGCCCGTAACTACTGACGTATTCGGTTTACAAAACACAATTGGAAATCTGCAGGTAGCTGCGTATCTGATGCAGCAAAATCAACTATTCTCGCAAATCGCTCAATCTCAAAAAACGTTTGTAGAACCCCCACAAAAAATTGTAGTGGACCAAAGTACTCTAACTAATGAAGTTAATTTCGTGAGAACTCCTGAATCGTATACAACAACTGAAGACAAAAGCCTTCTTGAAGACGAAGAAAGCCTCCGAAGTATGAACAAGGAAGAGTGTAAGTGCTGTATGTGTGGCAAATTTGGAACCTCCACCGAACCTGTGAAAAACATCGAAAACATTAACGAAATGGCCATTGTCCCAGCCAAGCCCTCGGCCGTCTTATCCCATTCATGCGATGCAGAAACACAGACTGACGTGCAATCAACCTGTGAACTGTGTCTCATGCACAATCATTTCTACAAAATCTTCTTAAAACGCGAAATATCCACAACCACCACGACTCAAACAAAACCCGGTGTTCCAACAACTGAAATTCCAGAAAAGGACTCTGAAACTACCACAACAACGACCACAACGACAACCACCACCTACCATGCAAAATCTAAATCGAAAAAAACGCGGCGAAAAACTTGAAGAACGTCCAAAATGGGGAGTCAATCGTCCAATAGTTCAGTACGTGAAAGCAAGCGATCGTGATCCATTCTGCCTACGCAATCGCAAGAAAAGATCCATGAAGGCACCAAGGAGCCAGTCGGTGGATTCAAAACTCAGCAACCTGAATGACACAACTTCCACGAACTCATCAGCTTCCGGAAAAGCTCGAACTGTTTGCACGGAAATCCTTCCACTGAAGACAGACGAAAAAGGTCGGATCATCTTCAATTTTAGCGAGGCGACGAGTTACATGAAGGAGGACGAAATCAAGGACCAGTTGCGCGAAAAGTATTTCAATTTAGGACGAATTTTGATAAAACGAAACTGCGACGCCACGGAAGACAAGCAAAAGGACGAAGACGGTGTTGTAAGCGAAATCATTATCCGGAGAGCCAGTGATCCAGACTTAGATGCAAATAGTTCTTAGTGGATATTTATAGGCAAAGGACAAATCCGTTTAGTGATAAGATTTCAGCTACCAGTATCTAACTCAATCATTCGATTTAAACATTTTTCTATTCATACCCACACTTAGACGGTAATAAAAGGTGCAAGAAATGATTGTTTGCTTTTGAGATTTCCAAAGGGTTTGCAGGCATCTGAATCTGGATACGCAATTCATATGCAATAGCGAACATTCCACACAGCGGATGACCCCTACGCGTTGCGCACGATGTCTCTGTAACGAAAGTTGCATGTCTCATTAACGTGATTTAAGTGTAGCAAGTAACCTTAGTTGTCATACAAGACAGCTTGACAGTCATACCACCAATAAAACGCCACAACATGATAACGTCGAAAAATTCTTGAGAAAGAAGCAACTGAAAGACAGTCACACACGATACGGTTGATACCCCAGGCTACAATTACGGGAACCTTCTTCACCGTCCTGTCCTGGCTCACTAGATAGCATTTATAAGTCTAGCGCTAGGCTAGTTGTAAAAAACAATTTTAAAAGGTGTTACCTCATCATCAACACCTGAAAAAACCGTACGGGGTGTACGACACTTGCATGAACCGTCCGATCGGACGACCGGTCGTGCGATACGCGTATCTATATGAATGATGTTGCAAAAAGATCTTCGGGGTCTAACATTCAAGCGGTGCTAGATATAGTGCTGTAAGAAAAGGCTGACTGCGTGAATCTTACTGGTCAATGTAAAATCGCTGATAATCAAAGATATACACAAACAGGTGTTGTTGGTGGTAGGTATTGCGGTGTACAGACTGGTGGTGACTTATCTGCTGCGAAAAGTGCAGCAGAAAATCTCGTTGTCATCGTCATTCTTCCTTCGCATAGAGCGTTTAATGATTTTTGTGTGTGCTGGTTTTAGGGATATGTAAGTGCTACAAAGATGCAAAGAGTATCGGCATGCAAAGAATCATAAACTCATCTCAGATATAGACTTTCTTGATCTAGTTGATACGTCATATTTGGTCCAGTATTTGAACCGCAGTATCTTTCAGCATTACCATCGAATATATTGGAAACCAGCGATTCAGGAAACATGGTATTACTTGTGGACCTTAATTCCACTAGAAAGGGACGATTGATTGCAATTAAAAATCTTCTTTGCGGGGAACCCCTTTTACCCTCCTAATGTGTTTCCCTCAATTGCTTCCTGTGGATATTTTCTCGGTGCCTGCTCGTCCCATCAGCTCGAAAAATATTAGAGCGTTTCTCTGAACCTTTGACTACTTTTTTCTCTTCCGCCTTAATATAGTGATTTCATCATTATGGTGCTCAACAGGCCTTACCACTGTACATAATCACCTATTTCCAATAGCTCCGTTTCTGTCCCTTTTACGGATGATTGTCTGGAGTTTAGTTTAATCAGACCAGTTACATCAAGGAGGTTTATCGTAAGCACCCGCCGTTTAGTCCTAACCCCACGGTGTTTTTAGGATACGGATGATGTTGTGTCCACAATCAAATCCCTGCTGTGATAAGCAATAAGGGCAGCAGTCTATACTGAGTTCATGGTTCAGCATTCATACTGAGGGATGCAAGGCCTACCTAAATCTTTACCAAACTAGGGAGTACGGTACCCCAATTTTAAATACAACTCCACGTTTGACGCTAGAAGGTCTTTTGTCCACTTGGACGTAACTGAAACCCCCATAAGACTCCCACTTAGGAGCCAACCACTAATAATTGTGTGAAGAACACATGTCTCAGGAATTCTCTAGAGACGTATGAACTCCGAAGACTATCTCAGCCAAAAACTATCTGAATTGTCTTGCAAATAAAAAAAATATGAAAGATGCGATAAAAGCAAATTACCCAGGTATGAACAAGGTGGGAGTTACATCTGCCAACTTCAGAAAACAAAACTGGCTATTGCATTCGTTTCTGAGAGTACAACGAGAAAATCTCTTCACAATGAAAAAATAAAAGTCGGATATATAAGGGGAAGGCAGTTCTGGGCCGCTGCTTGTGCTGGTGGTGGGCCTACTGGCACATAGCCGGAATTTACGAGGGGTAGGACCGAAACACTTCATGCTGCAAGTGCGGCGAACGCGGGCTCAAAACAACTTGCCCATCAGACAAATGCTGTATTCTTTACAAGAATCGTGGTCTGCAGAAAGAAGATATAGTTAATGTTTTCTCGTTCCGGGGTACCAAGGTTTCCAACAAGTTTACAAAAATCAAGCGAAAAAAGTGAAAAATCAAGCATCCTAATCCACACCCTGTAGGCAAACATGCATAAGAATGCAGCTACTTTCAAGCTAATGGTAGAGACGGTGCAAGAATGAAGACATTCCTCCTTCCTCCCCAGCGAGCAATACCGAGATAGAAGCTCACCAACGTGGTATGCCGATATATCTGATATTGCTGCCATCTGGATGAGTGATACGGTCAATCTACGAGTGCGGAGCCATGGTTAAGGTCGTGGTTTCGTTCAGATTTATTGTGCTAAAATGATTTTTTTTCAGCATTTACCTTAGGCGAACAGAATCCGCTTTTTGAAAGAGATTCAGCACCTTTGAGGACGAGACTCGAAACACAATAGGGAGAATTCTGGAGAAGACTTTAGCGCCAGAGACCTCGAATGGGTCATGTCTCGGGACACACAAACTTTGGAGATGGCTGCCGGAATGAGACTAATTGTCTTGAACATCGGTAACATTCCGACATTTCTACACATTGATTGCAAAAGCGCTATTCCTGGCATGACCTATGCTACGGAGTCTTTAGTGTCAGGAGTTTAACGATGCAAGGGTAGTGGAAGACTTCACTGCTAATGACCACCAGTATATTTACTTCAAAGCGACTGACAGCTCCTCGCAATGTTCTGATATCCGGAAAATACCTATCTGGTGGAACACTAGAAAAGTCGGTCTTGACAAACTTGTCGAAACTCACTCAACTGTGACAGAATCGTTAGTGAATTCATCAAGCGGCCTCATCACCACAGTTTGCATTAAAAAGGACACTGCATCGCGGGAAGTCCCCTGTGTACTGTTGGAAGGCTGAAAATGCAAGTTCACGAAGTTTGCCTCCGACTTCAATGGATTTTACAAGGCGAAAATGGTCAAGATGGGGTAATTCTTAGATACGAACCATGAAATCAGCATGAAGAAATAATGCCGTATCCAAGAACTAGTCAGTGACATTAACAGGGCCAAATTTAGCTATTGATAAGCTCGGTGCTTATCGATTACCCTATTCTATTGAAGCAGTGTAGATGGAAGAAATCGAGCTAGTTTTTCTTTTTGTTCACCTTATCCGGGTCAACGTTGTTGACGAGAGGAACAATACTAAGAATATCCATACTTCACTGTAAAGGAATTGGAATAAGTGGTCATGCCCATGAACGACAAAAAGCACCGAGATAGAATGGTATTCTCACTTATCTGCTGAAACTTATATTCAACTATATGACGGACTTGCTACTTAGCGTGTTAAATGCATGTTCAGACGTATGCTGATAAGCAAAGGTCTAGGAGAATAGCCATCAATGTACCATCCTTTCAGTATTTTGGACACCGCGTGGGAAACTGCTTGAGAACCTCATGGCGCAATACGGTCTGCGGGAGACTTTCCACCAAGACGATATGGTGGAAGAACAGGGCGATCACTAATTGATGCTATTGATAAAGTGGTGCAAACGGTGACGATTGGTACTCTTCATGACGTTCTATGTAAGAAATGCTTTCAGCTTTGCGAGATGATGCAACATGTTCAAAGAGCTGGAAAATTGATTCCTTATTTCAGGTTATCTTTTGCGGAAATTGAGGAATTATCTATAGATCCTAAACTTACTTTACGAGACCCGAGAAGGGCAGCGCAAAATTTTAGCATATTTTCGTCTTTGAGTACGGATTCTCTTCCCATCTGGGAGAAACCGGTGTGATCATCCCGACCCAGGAGAAGGTTTTCACATTTCTTCCTATTCAAGTTGTTGAAACCATGGTGTTGTCGAAGCCAACGGTGAAATAACCTGCCATCATGATAGGCATGAGGATGAGCTTCTACGAAAAGATTCGTGGCTGCAGCTAGAATGTTTACGGTTGTGTGGCTGCTGCTGATATATGGTGATGAACTTTATGGTTTCGTCTAACTACTGTACGAAGCAAACAGTAAAGGTGAGTTATTCTGATTAATCTTTATGTTGCACCTGTATCTGGAAGAAGGGAAGAAAAATATGGAATTCGTCGCATCTGACGAGCGACCATGTTAGGGAGCATTCCTTGAGAAAGAGAATCAGGGTGTAGATGGGTCGCACATCTCAGCAAAAAGATGCAGCAGTGGCTCAACAATAGCATGATGAAGTTGACTATTACCTAACTCCAGTTACGTCTTGGTATTGGTAGTTTTACGTGAGCAAGGACTAGCATAATGGTAGCAGTTTATACTGATTTTGTAATTCTTACCGACAGACAAGCAGCGATCAAGGCCCTTAGGTCCAACTACGTGAACTCTAAACTGGTATGGGAATGCCTTGAAATACTGAATACGCTCGGTTCGTTCAACAAAGTCTGGATACTCTGGGTTGCAGCCCATGTTGGTCCGAAAAGAAATGAGGCAGCGCATGAACTAGCCAAGAAAAAAGCAGGGATACCTTGACACGGGCCAGAACCCTTCTGTGGAATCAGAAACGGGTTCATGGCTATGACATTAAAAAATGAAGAGGAATGGTTGAGGGAACTGTACTGGGCGGGTCTACCAGGAATGGAGCAGTCCAGGGTGCTTGTTGGGAGATACGAACCCGAACGCACAAAATATTGCTTAAACCTCGCCAAAATGAACCTCCGAATCATAGTGGGAATTCTTATTGGTCGTCGGCTAAACTAACACCTAGAGAAACTAGGAATATCTACCGGCATTGCCTGCAGGTTCTGTGCGGGGTGCGACAAAACCTCTATACATGTCCTGGGACAGTACCAAATGAGTTGAAAGATTTGGAAGTAGGGAACATACTAAAATTCCTAACTGCTTGAGATACTATAATTAGTCGGTTCACTTTAACCAGCAAAAAGGACACAATAGTTTTTTAAGGACGCGGTGCGACTTTCCTTTAGCAGGATAATAATATACTTATTACAAGTTCAGGTTTCAGACATTTGGATGGAAGACTTACCTAAAGCTACTACTGAACTAAGGAGTATGACACCCGAGTTGCACAGCGCAATCACACTCTAGAGGTCCTATACTCTCTGTCTACGATGTGAACACAATCACAACCCCAGCAAAACTCTCACTCGGAGGACAACCGCAAATAATCGGGTCGAGAACATATCCCTTAGAAATTCTCCTGAAACATGAACTCCGAGGGTCACCCCGGTTTTCATGGCACCGGATAACATCTGGTGAGGCCTCTTGGCTACCTTAGTTTAGTGCAGGCTCCAGTCTGATCATTCAAGGCCCTGGAGCATTCGCCTGCTGCATCGCGATCCGTAAGTCAATGTGAATTCAGCGTTCCCCAGCGCCATAGGTTCCCCTTCCCACTGGGTAAATATCTTCGGATACCGAAATTGAAATTATGCTCTACGGTGAGGACACGCAGAGCAGAGCAGTATGTTGCTATAAATAGGAAAGGTATCAAGGTCTTCCTGAACCACGTGGTCCTGCACTGAATGGACCTGGTTAAGATAATGTATCAAACTCTTCCAGGTTAGTGTACTAGAGGCTGCAGGAAGTATTTTAGTCCGTAGTCTGTCTGAAATAAAAGTCCGGCGGTTTGTGCTTAAATGCATTGCACCTTTCTTCTCCAAAATTAGTAATCAATACCCATAACGGAACTTCCAAGATCTATCAATATGAGTTCAACTTTCCTGAAGCTTCTATTATTTCAATCTCCCTTGAGCATAATTAAACGGTGACGCATCCTGGGATCGTTCGAGAAAAAAAGTGAGAACTTTTACGCCATTCCGAATAATTCTTAGTTACGTCTTTGCCTTTTCCACTGTCTAGAGTTTTTAACTAGCTGGGTTCACCGAGAGGAGGGGATTTGGAGTATTATTGTCTACGCCTATCACAACGATAGTATATCGATCAGTCCTATGCCTCCTACTTCTAAGTTGTTGGAGGGGTTTTAGACTTTCATCTTTTATTAAATATTCTCTGTTATGTACTTTCTCGCGGCATAAAAGTGCCAGATATGTTCTTAAAACATTCATAGAGGTTCCACTACCTTTCTCAAACAATCTGTAGGTAATACTATCACATATTTTCTCTAGCCAGTTTTTTATGTTGGAAAACTTGTGGTATACACATTGGACTTCTAAGGAATAGTTCCCGTAAGAGTGGATGATTCTATTCCCGTTCAACTTGAACAGTAATTTCCTCTCCCTTAAATGCAACTAAGGCGAATCTTTTCCCGATTCTACCTAAGTGTTTTGGTTTTTAGAGTGGTGTTTCTGCTCCTTTCCTTAATAGTTCATCCACTACTTCTTTGTTCTCTATCCCAATGTTGCCCTTATTATATAAGCCTCAGTTTATTTAGTTTACCAAGTTATTCCTATATTACTTACTTAGAACTGAACGCCTCTATTGCCGCCCACCTATCTCTTAGAAACGCGATGTTTCTTGGAGGTAGAAAGTAAGCATATCTGTCTATGGCGTACATTTCTGTCCAAAACACACTGGTGTTAACCAATACCTCCTGTGCTCCCTTTTTCATTTGTTACGGACCTATCGGTACTTATCTGGTAATAAGTGATTGCTGATTCAAGAGGCAGTGTATTGGTATACTCTTCTAATCCGCCCAGTTGCTCATTGGTGTTTTAATTTTCTTGACAAAGTCAAACCCGTTCGGTTTAATCAGTTCTGCTCAAATCTCAGAGGACCACCAAGGATGTCACTAGATATGTTCTATTTGCCTAGCAAAAAGCACAAAGCACAATTTTCGAATTTGTATAATTATTTGGCAATTATTCCAAGATTAGTTTAGCTAATCAGTTGACCACACCATAGGCCTTCTATTACAGTATTATCAAAGTTGCTTTTTTTTAGGATATAACCCCATTTCTCTTCTGCTATGGACCTGCACATCATCATGCTTAGATTTAGAATCTCCCGCATAGGAAGCATTCATTTGTACCCCAAAAGGTTAATACTAAACCTCCAGCGCACCTCTTGACCTTTATACTAATGTTGGGTAGCTTTTCCTAAAGCCCTTCTACTAAGATACTTCATGTTAGTGGTCATAACCGGTAGACAGCCTTGGATTTTTATCGAAGCTACAGAATTTGTACCGTGTTCCATATCTAGAAAGTCAGGATATTCCTAACTCTTTTGTGGATAAACCAGGAAATTGCTAGAATTCTTCAGCTTCAGCTTGCACCTACATAGGACGCTTACAATATGGATGAACTACATCACGTTAAGAAGGCGTCTTCTGCTGAAGATATTGGCTATTAGCTGACTAAAACTAAAACTCCTGTCATTTTGATTGCTTGGGAAAGCTCACCTTCGGATCAAGTTTCGATTCTAGGTAGTTAATCGTTAAGTTTGACACCATAATTCTTTCACAGATTGTCACTGAGCGCAGGGTCGCGATTCTATTTTTAATCCAGACGAATATTTCCGTTTCTTGTAGCGCAAGGTTGAAAACATGGGTAGCTATCCCATCCTGCTTTGCACCTGTTCAACAATGTGTTCAGCAAGTGCCTCAGCATCATCTACGTAAATAACTCTTCTGGGGTGTAGGGTGTTACGAGACTACCTTACGAAGCGCCAAGAGATCTAGCAGTAAGATTGACCTATGTGTAACCTTCATTCTGTTTGATAATTTCTCAATATTCACTAGAAGTAGTCCAGTATATGGAAAGAATTTTCTAGTGAATCTAGCATGTCCAGCTATTTTCTAGATTTACAAGCAGCACTACCTGTCAAGGTCGACGACTGAATAGATTAATCCATCTGTATGGCATTCTTGGTATTATACGCTGTCAATCTTCTTGTTTTAAGACCGAATTGCTTTAGAGATAAGTCGTTGGGGGAATGTATCGATTCGATCAGCCTTCTCCTAATGAGCGTCCCGGTTACGTTCAGCAAGCAGAGGCCGATATCAAGGCGGCAATCTAGGACCTTATGAATTTTCGGCATCTCCTGCGGCAACGAAAAATACCCTTGATCAGGCAGAGAAGAAATAAGAAATATATTTATAGCTCCTTCATGGAGGAAAGTGAACAATCCCTTGCACATTTCGCACTGTTGATATCATCACAGAGAATAATGGTGGTATGATGTGACGATGTGGTCCATCAGTTCCGCATTAAATGAACAACATGTGCCCACCGAAAAATTACTAAAAGTTACAGCCCTGCAGCATGGTTCCGGGAGCACCATGCGATTGGTTTCATCACAGCGGTGCTATGGCCGGTACCAACTTTACTGCCCTCCTGGTTGGAAACCAGCAGCTCGTCCTCCGTTCCGACCGACATCACCACCGTTTCTGCTATTTTTCCAGTCCATGTCTTGGTCCCACCAGTATAGCAGAAGAATGTACATCCTGACTAGCCGGCCACCGGATCCCGCATACTAAATACCATTGGCCCTTGCGTATGGTTTTCCACCCTGTCTTGAGGTTCTGTCAGCACCTTCTCTACTGTAGGGAGGACGATTCCTGGGCTATTTCTTCAACTCAACCCGATGAGCTATTCTCAGTTCGGCCCTAAACACTCTTGATCCATCCAAACATGGTCTTCAGCGGTCAAGGGGGAGGATGTCGTATGAGGACTTGCCAAATTATGCACCCTTAATCTGAAGCACAAGCGGACCAGGCTGCCGGACGCTGTGCTAAACCTTGGAAGTTATGACACTAATTGCGCCTCTCGGCAATTTCCGCCATCTACAAATGCAAAGAAGATTTGTTTGGCCGGAATACTGTGTAGAACATTTTGCTGTCCGCTGGTTGCGGTAATTGGGTTCTGTTAACTTAGTTTCGACTAATCTACCAAAGTATCGCCTTCGTGACGTTCTAGGCGCAAGAAGAACATCGGGCTCCGTCCTCGTCATCACCGCCAGGGTCTATGTTCTCCAGGAGTCTATACGACGTTATATTAAAGCTTCCCTAAATAGAATCTGCTTCTACATACCGCATCCTTTAGAGCATTAACCCTGCGTCGATAGACCTATATCATTTCATTCTATGTTAGATAGACTTTTGAAGAAAGTTGCTCTTAAAATCCGAGTCCAGAAAAACACTTAGAGTCTGAACCCAGATGTTAATCGTACCTACCGTGTTCGCTGGTTAGTACCAAATCAGTTGTCACAGTCACAGTGAGCTGCACTAACAGCTCTTGAGGGATTGCTTACAGGTGCATATTGGCTTGAGGGATGCAGATCATTTCCTAGACCTTTTCAATTTCGCCAGACTGAAAATCCCACTTTTTGTTGCAAGGTTTCACTTTGTATCCCACATGCCTGTATATACGGCATACTGTCTTCCCGTCAAAAAGCCGGGAGTTCATATATATAGTCAGTATGTGCCCATTGTGCAAATAAACAGCTATTTCTTTGGCTGTCTGAACCCATGTTTTCTATGAAACCCAACCAATTCTGATTTTTCGCCTATTAAAAAGCTTCCTCGCTTATTGTTCCATGAGTTCTCTTTGGCCTCGTAAATTTCACACGTGATGCCTAGCCGAGGTTGGTTACCTTTAGGCTTTCATGCCGTAATAGTTCTTTCACTCCGTAAAACCTTTGACTACCAAATAGCCAATAAACTCGTGACAACAAATCAAACTCTTCTCCCCCAGCAGCCCCTTGACTGCTTCGAAGAACCTACCTTTGTCGGTTGGCTTCGGGGAAGTGAGGATTCCACTAGGTTTCGTTTCTCGTACGCAAGATGGTTTTGCTCCACTCTCTTCAGGCTTCGCCTAATAAGGGATGTTAGTAATAACTTCCGCGAAAGTTGTACCCTTCGCCAGTTTAATAAGCGGTGCTGTCTGTCTGATCCCACTTGTTTCTTTGTTCTCTCTTTTGTTTATCAGCTCAGCTGACTGTTTCATCATGTCTCTCTTCGTCGCGGCCTGCGAGATCAAAGGGCATAGCTAGGAGACCTGTCAAATAAGTTGGTCTCAAAGACATTAGGCGCATAGTCGTATATTAGGGTGATGGAAGATAGCGGCATAGTTGTATGCATCCAATTTAAGAGCAGTATGATGAGCAACGATTTTCAGGTATGGAAATACATAGGAAACTGGAGAAAAGTGACGCCTAAGTGGCTGGAAGAGAACAAAATTGAAGTCATCGAAAGCAACAAAAAGAAAGTATGGGAAATTACCTAACTGTTATTACTAAAATAATTACCCTTCCCGTAGGTGGTCAAAGAATGCCTTGTACAGGTGAGTGGGACTAAGACCGTTAATATATAAGGAAGAGCGGGCAAATTCTTGTACCTGAGACAGTCTTCGAGAAAGTAGAAAAGTACGGGTACTTTTACCCGACACAGACAATTATGACCAAGCCACGCGAAGGGTTTTATCACGGCAAAAAAAAACAGAATATGCTTCAAGAAGTTGAGAATTCAGTATCTTGTCACCTAGCCGGGGAAGTAGGCGAGCGAACTTCTTCTTCTGGTAAGGTTTATTCCGGCGAAATCTACTTTGCGGTACGGTGTCCTGCTTGGGTGTTTTCAAACGCTTAATAATAATAATAATCGTTAGCGCAACGACCCAATTGGAACAGGACCTTGAACTGTGTTGGAGCACTTCATTCAAGACCGTAACTGTACACTACAGGATTACAGTACCCTATTTGGGCAACAATTATATATGCTTCTGAAAATTATTGCGAATTCGCATCGATACTAACGCATCAACTTACCCCTACATCCGCACATTTATCTCATGTGCGAAAAAGAACGACAAACGATAACGGAAAAATATCCTCCAGCGAAAAACGTCTTGAAAATTAATGATGGGAATCGTTTTTCAACTAATCGGATAAATTAAGGGTACATTGAATTCCGCATAGGATTCCGTTTATCATGTAATGCGAGGAGAAAACTCATTCCGAATGTTCAAAACAATCATAAAAAGAAAATGCAGAAACGGGCGCACCGCAGGAAAATATCTACGTACTTGACGACGATTAACTGATAATGATGATTAAAGAGGTCCAAAGATACACTCAATAACAGTAACTATCTAAAAAACCTGTGCGTGCGTATCATCAAGGTACTTAGTCCATCAAAGCATGGCAATCAGATAACCTTTTTCGAGACTGCTAGAAGAGAGATAGGAAAAATGCACCATTAGTGATGCTGCAATTCTGCAAAGTTGCATGATCTCTGCGAGTGTATGGATTCTAAGATTTCATTTTCGGATAAATCAGCGACCATGGATTGTTTCATATCCATCCACGTCCAATAGATGATGTGATAAGGATGAAGAGTCAACGGAATGCTGCTTAGAACAATGACGCTCTGTTCTAAACATCTCACAGGCGAACCATTGTTGAGCAGCAGTGATTAAAGCAATAATTTTCGAAAAAGTTCGAGCTGAATGTTTAGCAACAAAACAATGGAAGTGGAACGCTTGTGATCGATTGCGATCACATTCGTGATCTATTTGAATGCAGTTTATCGAAGCGAGGGGATCAGTCAATCTGGGATGCTGCGCTAAATGCTAGGATTTATTCTGCCATTGTGTTAGCGGTATTGATTTCGCACATGAAATATTGGCTGGGCTTTCGAATGCCTTCCCAGGAGTTTTATAATCTCCAAGACCGGGAATGAGGTTAATTTAAAATGCCGGCGATTTAAAGTAAATAAAGTGATTATAAACCCTTGCTCAAATGAAGAGGTATACCAGGGTTCAGCTAGAGCAAAATAACCCAGGCATTCTGAAAAGGTTGCATTTTCCATATTCTACTAATATTTTTCATTCCACCTTTCATTCGCCTATTCTCAAAGTCAACAACCATCGGAATCATTCACGTACCTATCTGCATACAACCATTTACAATACATTTCCTAACTGCTCAAGCGTTCGCCTAAATACCCTGGAAACACCCAGATAATCCTCAGAACGTGCACTCGATCCAGGAATGATCACAATATTTGGCTGAGGCCTCCTTCCGGAGAGCAGACCGCAAAGAAAAACCCACATATTCTGCACATGAGGCATCGATGAGTGATATTTAATCGGGCATGTAATTAACCATAACTTTGAGTGCTCATATCGGATAATCTGTGGTTAAATCCCTTTGGAAATTAAGTGGCACAGGTCAAGAATGGTTGGTTGTGCGTGACATCTGTTTAGCATGTGGAATGAGGATGTTTTGGGTTCGACGTGTGTTTGGCATAAGGATTTAAAGATTTTAGAAAGTGTCAACGAATGTGTGAGTTGCATTGAATTGAAACTATTGGAGACAATAGTCTGCTGGTGGAGTGGACAAATTGCTTACAATTTGAATTCACTGTTGTAATCTGAAGGCATTTCTGTGTTTCATTCTGAAACCTTACAGATGTGAACTGAAAGGCAAAGGAGTCTTAATCAGCATCTGATTTACCTGGATTCATATTTTAAAGTGAGTCATTATTGAAAGGATGCTATTTTTCATTTTGATGGGTGTACAGGTATCATTTGTGATATCGAGTCCTAGACGCCTTGTGAATGAAATATTAACTTTTTCAATAAAAGGTTATCGGTGGTAAAAGTTTTTGTCAGGTAAGCTCAAGGGAATGGGGGAAGGAAAGGTCTAACTATAGGGTTAGGCCATTTGGTCCATTATGTTGTGTGTTAATTGATTCAGACTATTTCCTGCTATTGCGGATTAAGGATTTCTCCTAAAGCCAGAGGTTCTTCGTTAAACATCGAACTTCTTGAAGGCATCTTTGCCTTTTTGCTAATGTTAGTTCTCCATTTAAGGGTGGAACACAGGACGACTAGCAACTCCAACTTTCATCTGAAATCAAGAAGCTTTTCATTTTACATCACTAACTGATTAATTAATAATAATAATTATCGGCAAGTTTGCGGGCAGAGGATGTGACCGCCTGAAAGCAAGAATGCACGTAATCCACACTTGGTGCCTCCATAATGGACTCAAGGTGAACGCTACGAAAGCTGGACTAGTTATGTTTACTAGCAACGTCAGTTGGGGCAGCTACACGCTACCCACCTTAGCAGGGGCTGAAATCCAGCTCATACCAACAGTCAAATATTTAGGAGTACATCTCGACTCCAAGTTAAGGTAGAAGCACCATATCCAAGAACAACACCAAAAATCCTGCAGATTGCTCTGGTGGTGTAGAACTGCAATAGGTAAGACCTGGGGACTTTTACCAAAACGAATTCATTGGATTTATACATCCATAATAAAACCCATTTGGTGTATACGTGCATCGTCTGGTGGCCAAGACTGAACTTTGCTAACAGCAGCAAGCTGCCTAAGTATCACTAGAGCAATGAGTAGTGCGCCGACTGCGGCACTCGAAGCTATTCTAAATTTACCCCCTATTGATGTGGAGGTAAAACGGAAAGCAGCTAATGACGCATACAGGCTTGATGTTATTGGCGCGTGGGAATCATTCGGTCATGCGTCCATCTGGAAATTTCTTCTTCGTTATCGAAAAGACATACTCCATCGTAATCACTAAAAGAAAAGAGAAGATGGGTCGCATCATTCGAATCAGTTTCGACAGTCGAGCAACATTATCAGCACTAAACAGCCTTTGTCAAAGGGTAGGATAGGTCCCAGGGTGAAACGTGAATTGGTACCCACGATGAAGCACAAAACCTGGGAAATGTCTGCTGAACCAACACCAACAGCTATACTACCAAACCCTATCTCTACCTCCACGTGGTGACCGCTGGGAGCTCTTTCGTAACCATAAGCTGCAGACGGAGAAGGATGAAGGCGATTCTCCTGCGCCTAAAAACGGGACAAATTGTACCAACTGGTCCTCCAGGTTGGAGGTTGGGTAGGGCTGACAACCCTACACGGAAAACCTGTGTTACGGAGCCACGAAAGGAGCCTCGGACAGGATGGACTTTAAAACGACGGACCCGGCAACGACAACGGATCAACCATTTGCGCATTTTCTCATGGAAAGTGCCAATATAGGGCTGATATAACAGCGTCACAAGAGATGCGATGGACAGGGACCGGTTTCCTGGAGAAGAGCCACTACACCATATATTACAGCGGTCATCCAGTAAACCATGTGCTCGGAGTAGGTTTCTTAGTCAGCCAAAGAATGAAACCTGCTGTTATCGGCTTTGAAAATATAAGCGAACGGCTATGCACTCTGCGCTTGCGAGGCAAGTTTAGAAATATAAGCCTCATAAATGTTCACGCCCCTACAGAGAAGACTGCAGAGTCCGAGAAGGATACCTTCTACGAGGCAGTAGAACAAACCCTCGAAGCCTGTCCCAGATATGATATCAAAATCATGTGGATTTTAACAGCCAAGTAGGGAAGGAGCCCGTATTCAGGCGATACGTTGGCTCCCATAGTTTACACGAAAAAACAAATGATAACGGACTGCGGATTATTCAATGAGCAGGGTCATACGAAATGGTTGTTGGAAGTACCTGGTTTGCGCGGAATGCGGTCCACAAACATACGTGGGCCTTTCCAGACGGGACCACTTTCAACCAAATTGACCACGTGTTGATCGAACGCCGCCACCTCTCAGTCTTGATGAATGTCAGAACATATAGGGGGGCCAATATAGACTCGGATCACTATCTCGTTGGCATGGTGCTCCGAGCTCGAATAACAATACCACCTAGAATCCCCTCTGACAATCAGGTGAGAGTGAACACTGAAGCCATCCACAACACAACCCTCCGCGACACCTATAAGAGGGAAATGGATGCCGCAATAACTGCAGTCAACAGAGGACCTGGAGATGAAGCATCAACAAATGATCTTCACAATCACCTGAAGAACGTAATCATGGATACGGCCACGGCCGCAAAAGGAGTCGGAACGGCTGGTTTGACGATGAATGTAAGCTAGCAACGGAACGGAAGAATGCCACATACCGAGTAATGTTGCATTCTCAAAGAACGCGGGCACGCGCAGAGACTTATCACGAACTCCGTCGAGCGGAGAAGCGAGTTCACAGACGGAAAAAGGAAGCCTGGGAGAACCAACAAGTCTGTGAACTAGAAAAGTACAGGGAGCAACCGCACCAGACGCGGAAGTTTTACCAACAAGTCAGCAGGATGGAGCCTTATACACCTCGATGCTCATCCTGCCGAGACAAAGAGGGAAATCTGATTTCCGACAGAATGGGCATATTAAAGCGATGGGTTGAGTACTCTGATGAACTACTGAACAACCAGAACATCGGCGAATTGGAGGTTCCGCCAACTGAAGACGACGGACAAATACTGCCACCACCAAGTTTAGGAGAAACAGTCCGTGCAATTTATCGGCTAAAAAATCATAAGTCGCCAGGAGCCGATGGAATTACAGCCGAATTGATTAAATATGGAGGCGACCAGTTACACCAAGTGGTTCATCAACTTGTACTCAAGGTATGGGACAGCGAATCAATGCCTGACGATTGGCAACGAGGCATTATCTGTCTCATACAAAAAAAGGGAGATATCACACAGTGCAGCAATTATAGAGGTATCACGTTGCTGAGTAACATTTATAAGATATTCTCCACTATCTTACTAGGCCGGATAGCCCCATACGCTCAGAACATCATTGGCCCATACCAAAGAGGCTTCACTCCAGGCAAATCAGCAACAGATCAGATTTTCTCTCTGCAGCAAGCGATGGAAAAACTGTTGGAATATGGACATCGACTTTAAAGCCGCCTATGATAGCATAGCCAGTATAAAACTGTACACGGCCATGAGAGAATTCGGTATTCCGACGAAATTAATAAGACTGGCTGGACTGACCCTGACGAATGTGCGAGGCCAGATAAAAGCAGCAGGATCACTCTCAACACCATTCGACTTCAACAACGGTCTACGACAAGGGGATGCTCTATCATGCGTCCTCTTTACCCTGGCCCTCGAGAAAGTGATTCGTGATGCCGAGGTAAATGCAACAGGTACGATCCTCTTCAAGTCCACCCAACTACTGGCCTATGCTGACGATATCGACATCATAGGAAGAACCACCCGAGATGTACAAACTGCCTTCATCCAGATCGAGAATGCGGCGCGAGATCTTGGGCTGCACATCAATGAAGGCAAGAAAAAATATATGGTGGCAACGTCAACACCGAAGACGAATCAACCAACAACATCTAACCGCACTGGTCAAACACAAACACGAAGAAGAATAAGGATAGGAGAATACAAATTTGAGACCGTTGACAATTTCTCCTATCTAGGGTCGAAAATCACAACCGATAACAACTACGATGATGAAATCCGCGCACGGTTGTTGTCAGCCAACAGAGCCTATTTCAGCTTACAAAGACTGTTCCGCTCGAAACGTCTCACCATAGGGTCAAAGCTCTTACTGTACAAGACTATGATCTCGCCAGTCCTCATGTATTCCTCGGAGACTTGGGTTCTTAGCAAGAAAAATTGCGAACTCTTGGCCGCGTTCGAGAGAATAATCCTCCGAAGAATTTTTGGCCCCCTGCATGAGGATGGACGATTCCGTAACCTACACAATGACGAAATCTATGAGCGATACCATGACCGTCCGGTTGTGGATAAAATCCGGCTCAATAGGTTACGTTGGGCGGGTCACTTAATCCGTATGGATGAGGATGATCCCGCCCGGAAAGTCTATAAGGGCAATATCTATGGTAGAAAAAGAAGACGGGGCAGACCCTGCCTAAGTTGGAGCGATGGCGTAGGTCAGGACGCCAGACAACTTTTAGGGATATCGAATTGGTGGACTTCGACGCAAAACCGGGATGTCTGGAGTTCCTTATTAAGACAGGCCTAGACCGGATACTGGTTGTTGCGCCTTTGATGATGATGACATTGGCACGGCGAATATATCCACAGTGCATAAAACTTACAAATAAAAAAGGTGGAAGCGATCAAACCTGAGAATTTCGGCAAAGTTTGCGACGAATAATGTGGTTGTACAAGTAAGAGGGACTCAGCACGAGGATATCACAAAGGCAAGAACAAGCTCTCAGCTGACATCACGTCTAGTAATCATCGGAATCAATGTCATTACACCTGTCTTAACTGAAAAATGGTATCATTGTGTGCAAGTTCGTCCTCTGAAAATGTTAACGTAAATATTCCCTTTTTCTCTAAAAGCCATAATCAAGTATCTATTACTAGGAACCACAAAAGGATTACATCTGATTAAGATTGAATCGGGTCCATTCCGTCTTGCAACGCCACGAACCAGTGTTACTAACAGTAAGGCGGAAACCTGGGTGTCCATCTGTAAGTGAGCTCTTCATATATTTCTACACTAGAGCTAGGATTTCTAACTTCCTCTGTTACTGGCGAACGAAAAGTAGGAGTTTTAATTGGTACAAAGTACAATAGGTTTTCGGGCTGAAGTATATGCTATTTCTAAAAGCAACAACTTGGTTGATTGGCACATGAAAGAAGGGCAAGGAAGGATTTGCAATGAGGGCTAAGCGACCTTGGGGTCTTTTAATAACCTGAAACAAGCTTCGGTAATATTAAAGTCATTTGAATTTTAACAGTTGGACTGAAAATTTCATAAGCTAACATAGAAAATTGAGAATTGATTGAACTAATTTTTTGATAAAATTTGATTTAATTATTCAATATAGTTGCCTTCGAGGGCGATGCAGCAATTATAGCGGTCACATAAATTTTTCGATACCATTTTTATAGTACAATTTGCCTTTAACCTCAAAATAGGACTCAGCTTCGGCGATCACCTTTTCATCGATGCGAAATTTCTTTCCAGCCAGGATTCTCTTAAGGTCTGAGAACAGGTAAAACTCACTGGGGACCAGATCTGGTGGATGCAGAAGCAATTCGAGGCCCAATTCATGAAATTTTATCACCGTCTTCATTGATTGGTGAGACGCTGCATTGTCTTGATAAAACAGCATTTTCTTTTTATTCAAATGGGACCGTTTTCGTCCTTCAAATGATTCAATAATACTATGTAATAGTCACTGTTGATAGTTTTCCCTACTAAAGGAAGTCAATGAAAATTATACCATACGGATCCCAAAATGCTGATCCCCTAGCCTTGCCAGCCGACTGTTGCGTCTTTGCATGCTTTGGATTCAGTTCACCACGCATCGTCTTTTCAAATGGCGAGTGTTTTGATTCTGGTGTGGAGCCGTTCGTTTTTATATGGAGGAAGAGCTACAGCTGTTGTTTTTGGTCGATTGTGAGCTCGCACGGCACCCATTTTGAACAGAGTTTTCGCATGCCCAAACCTTCATACACGATATGTCCAACAGGCTCCTTTGATATCTTTAGGGCCTCGCAATCAACTTCACTATGAGGTCACCCGAAATGGTTTTGTAGACTTTTTTGCTGTTTTGGTTGACAACAGCCTCTTTGGGGCGTCTACTGTGTGCATCGTCCTCGGTGCTCATTTCGCCTCGTTTAAACTTAGCAAACCACTTCATGACGCTTGATTTTCCTATCACAAAGTCCGAGTAATGTTTATGAAGCCTAGGCTTCAACAGTATTTTTTTTTCGCCAAAAAGAAATGCTTTATTAATACACGAAATTCCTTTTTATCGATTTTCTTCAAACTAACAACCGTTTTCAGCCAAACTGCTATATCCAGATTCAATGCAGCGAAACCCGGTTAATGTGGCGTAGGGGGAACAATTACAATTTCCTCCTTGACCAGCCGGAACCAACCCGGTAGGAGTATCAGTAACATTGGCAAATGATGGTATCTAAAAGTGGCAACAAGCTTCTCATAAGAACAAACTTCAGAGCTGAAATGCCTTAAATACATCAAACTTTCACCGTCAGATCCAAACAGACGTGCTACCAAATTTGTCCTGTCGAAAAGCAAGCATTTGGAGGTATGGCGTGCATTCTGATTGGCCATAACTCAGAATAGAAAAGAATAGAAAAGGTTAAAACAGTCAAGTCATCAATGGATGTACCCTGTGGAATAGAAATCTTGCTAGAATTAGGACAGAAACCCTTGAATTGGTGAAAATAAACCGGAGATCGGCGCCGTTGCAAAAATGCACCGACTTCGTGTAGCAACGCAATCAGGGAATCTAAACGCAACAGCTTCAAAGAATTCTGTGAAGGTATTCAACAAACCACAGCAGCACCTAGGATATACAAAGTTATAGCCAAATATAGGTCAAAATCTTTTGTGTGTCTAAAGAAAGAAGATGTGACATTTACCAAGAATGAGCAAGACTGAGTGCATCTGGTTCTCAGAATTCACTTCCTGGGGTGCTACCCCACGGCGGAGAGCGGTAACATTCTGCTTGATACTCCAACAATGAATAGAGGGTGAAGAACTGGAAACTAGCAAAAGAGGAGAGAAACTAGCTAACGTCTGGGAACCTTTAAACCACTGAAATCACCCGGAGTAGATGCATCTTTCCAGCATACTCCACAGAGACCTAGAAATCATTTTATAATCGTTTCTTAGAGCCGTAAGGGATAGGATAGCCTTGGAATATATACTGACGGTATGGAGGCGTGCAAAAGTTACCTTCATTCCGAAAGCGGGTAAAAAGGATCTTTTTCACTTTAAATCTTTGAAACCAATTTTCCTTGCATCGTTCGTGTTTAAAACGGTAGAGAAGACCATAGACAACTACATTAGAACCAACGTTCCAATGCGCAATCCCCTACATCAGTCTATGACACGCTTATGGGGCAGAACGATCAACTGAAATTGCGCTGAATCAGCTGACAGATGCGACCCTCGTCTGCCTCTTTCAAACCTCTAGTGTTAGTCGATAATAATTTCGATCCATGCTAACTGCCACAGACGGGCAAACGACTCTCTGGTGACATATACTTATTCATAAAGACGTTTCCCTCTTATAAACGTGCAATTTATCCGCTTAGTAATGACTACTACTTCGGCCTTATATTCTGCAAGCAGTAGAACAATGTCCTCTAATTACAAATTATTGTAATAAAGTGTTTATTCCACGGAAATCTCTGCTTCTTTGAAGAAGCGCGCAACAAACGTCATAACAATGTCTTGTGCGAAGTGGTAGCCACGCTAATAGTGAGATCTAGGATTAGGTCTAGAGCGGAATTTTATGTAACGCTGCACGTGGTTTGATGTTATTTCGGTATTTCATCTGGATCTTAATTCATAATGGATTAAGTAGTCGCCAGCGATAGGCACCAAATACTTTAACCCACCTAATTCAATTATTGTGTTGCATTATCTGAATTATTTTGTCACACCTCGAGGAATTCAAGGCATTCTTCACATCGGGTGTTATCATTCCGCAGGATTTATCATCTTCTTACGCAAATTTAGCTATATTAATAATAATTATAATAAATGCCGTTGGTGCCCCAACCTATTTTGAACAAGTGCCGGACACTGTCTCGGAACATGTATGAAGGTTTCGTCATTCTCTGCACAGAACCTTCAGGTAGTATCCGTAGATATCCATAACAATTTAATCGACAATGGCCAGTAAGTATTCTCACTATGATTCGGAGGGTCTTTTCGACGAGGTTTAAACAACACTTCAAGCACTTGGGATCGTATCCCCCATAGGCTCCATTCTAGGTAGATTCCCCCAGTACAGGTCCCTCAACTATTCCTCTTCATTTTTCGATGTCGTTGCATGAACCCATTTCCGGTTGCACAGAATGGCTCTGTAAAGTGTGGAGACGTACCTGCTCCCTTCTTAATCAGCTCATCCACTGCATCAATGCCATTCTAAAGTGAGTAGCAGTATGCTGGCTTTGGCTAGATTGACTCGCAGCCTGAACTCCTACACCATATACTAGTAATTTTTATTCCATTTTGGATTCTATCACAAAGGGTATCCTCATGTTGTCACACGTAACTCTTTCCTAGGGGATCATCAAATATCATACTTCTTATAAGCGGTGATAGTAAACCATCCTGTGAAAAATCTTTAGAGTCCATGGCAATAGATTACTTCAAATATTACAATATTCCTATTTGTCTACTTTCTAACATTCTGCCCATTCAGAAGCCCAGGGTGTTTCATAATTCCTTGTAAATATGCCCAAGAACGCACACAGTGATGTTTCTCTGTTTCTATGGCATCTCGTAACACCTTTTTCAGTTTATACGCCGCAATTTCAGTTAATAGTCCCGCTCGGCAAGCGTGCTGACATTGACGTAAGGGGTTACGCATTGAAACGTTAGTTATCATCATCATCATCAACGGCGCAACAACCGGTATCCGGTCTAGGCCTGCCTTAATAAGGAACTCCAGACATCCCGGTTTTGCGCCGAGGTCCACCAATTCGATATCCCTAAAAGCTGTCTGGCGTCCTGGCCCACGCCATCGGTCCATCTTAGGCAGGGTCTGCCTCGTCTTCTTTTCCTACCATAGATATTGCCCTTATAGACTTTCCGGGTGGGACCATCTTCATCCATACGGATTAAGTGACCCGCCCAACGTAACCTATTGAGCCGGATTTTGTCCACAACCGTACGGTCATGGTATCGCTCATAGATTTCGTCATTGTGTAGGTTACGGAATCGTCCATCCTCATGTAGGGGGCCAAAAATTCTTCGGAGGATTCTTCTCTCAAACGCGGCCAAGAGTTTTTTCTTTTTTCTTACTAAGAACCCATTTTTCTTACTAAGTGGCAAGATCATAGTCTTGTACAGTAAGAGCTTTGACCCTATGGTGAGACGTTTCGAGCGGAACAGTCTTTGTAAGCTGAAATAGGCTCTGTTGGCTGACAACAACCGTGCGCGGATTTCATCATCGTAGTTGTTATCGGTTGTGATTTTCGACCCTAGATAGGAGAAATTGTCAACGGTCTCAAATTTGTATTCTCCTATCCTTATTCTTCTTCGTGTTTGTGTTTGACCAGTGCGGTTAGATGTTGTTGGTTGATTCGTCTTCGGTGTTGACGTTGCCACCATATATTTTGTCTTGCCTTCATTGGTGTGCAGCCCAAGATCTCGCGCCGCCTGCTCGATCTGGATGAAGGCAGTTTGTACGTCTCGGGTGGTTCTTCCCATGATGTCGATATCGTCAGCATAGGCCAGTAGTTGGGTGGACTTGAAGAGGATCGTACCTCTTGCATTCACCTCAGCATCACGGATCACTTTCTCGAGGGGCAGGTTAAAGAGGACGCATGATAGAGCATCCCCTTGTCGTAGACCGTTGTTGATGTCGAATGGTCTTGAGAGTGATCCTGCTGCTTTTATCTGGCCTCGCACATTGGTCAGGGTCAGCCTAGTCAGTCTTATTAATTTCGTCGGGATACCGAATTCTCTCATGGCCGTGTACAGTTTTACCCTGGCTATCCTATCATAGGCGGCTTTAAAGTCGATGAATAGATGGTGCAACTGTTGTCCATATTCCAACAGTTTTTCCATCGCCTGCCGCAGAGAGAAAAACGTTAGTTATAGTTGGGTAAATCGGTCGACAAACATATTTAGCGCTATTTCCGCTGCTGTTTTAAGAGTTTAATTGGGGTTACTACCCATTGCAGTCGCCTAATTTTCGGCTATTTTCTTCATAGCTTCTAGAACCTTCTCCTCACTTATCACTGGAACTTCGACGCAGTCAATTTGAACAATCAAAAAGTTAATGTTGTGTTCGCGTTTGTGTTCTGTGGTGGAGAAGAGGCAAGCCTCTGAGCACTCAGACTCTAGTGGTCCGTTGTACTCGATTCCCCTGTCTAACGGAATATCTCGGATTAGCTTATGTATCACATATTTCCGTTAGTGGATATGATGCTCACCGCAGCAGTTGTAGCACATCAGCACCAAAAATCTGATGTGTGATGCGTCCATGGGAGGGGCACTCACATAGAAAATATTCCGTGGCTTCCGCCTCCTCATTACAGAGTGGCTACGTATCATCTTGGAGAATTCTCATTCTGAACATATGTCCAGCTAGTGATTCTGGTAGTCTTCCTGCTTTTCGGCAGCATCAACTTTATAGTATGTTTGTTTGGTTCTGAGAAGAAGGAAACTAGTTCCCAGTTTTTGGTAGCAGCATCTGCACCCCAATTTCTGGTTCCAGTTCAGGCATGGGCGAAATTAAACCTTCTTTGCTAAAGCATTGGAGATTTCATTTTCCTCTACACCACAATGACGAGACACCCAGAGTAGTTTCACTGTATTGAATCTAGAAATAGAGTTCAATCGATTTCTACATTCTTGAACGATTTTTGAAGTGGTCAGAGGACTGCTCAATGCAGCTTGACTATCGCTACCCTTAGGATTGCACATACTTCAGTTTGAAAGACTATTGTATATTGTCCCAAGGGAAAAGCCGACTTCTCGCTTTTATTGAAAAGGTAGAGTCTGGCTTGAGAACCCTGCTCTGCTTTTGAGCCATAAGCCGTCAGCATATCCTGATACGCATTTTTCTGATCCGTCCCAGTTTTCTTTTTGTTTCGAGATAACCTGTTCTCCCAAACAAATGCATTGGAATCCGAGAATCAGAAAGCATTGCAAAAACTGGATTCAGTTCTCGCAATAATTCTGCTAATGCTAATCCAATCGCATTAGTCTATGAACTGCTCTCATTACAGTGCTCCAAATAAATAAATCCGTGGACTGAAAATTGAGTAATCCAATCAGAGCTGCGCCAGGTGTCATGCTGATGGCACCGGTGATACCCAGACGGACAGTTCTTTGCAGTTTACTAAGTTTAAAGCGAAAAGCCTTTTGTTTCACATTAACCTTTTTCATGACGTAAGGAGACGAAGTCCGAAGCTAATCAGCGAAGTTTTTAATACGTCGGTCCTTGAACGGGGAAGCATAGAAAATAACTTAAAGGCTGCTGAGCAGTATGGCAATCCAGACCGAATATGTAAGCTGAATTTTTCGAATCCTAAATACTCAAGAGAATGTTCCCTACTGCATGCAAACTGGGTGATTGACAAGCGGTTGAAGGGCAGACGCATCGTAATCTGCAGTGACAGCGAAGCTGCACTGAGAGCATTGAGCAGTGATCAACTCTAAAATTGTTCAGGAATGCAGAAACCGTTTAAACTCTTTGTCTAGATTCAATACGGTGGAACTACTCTGGGTACCTGGTCACTGTGGCATAGAGGGAAATGAAATCTCGGACGCTTTAGCGAAAGAGGGGTCAATATTCCTTATGCCGGGAACGGAGCCAGCAATTGGAGTATCAGTAGCATTCGCTAAGTCTGTTTTCAAAAACTGGGAACAAGTTTCCCATAATGACAGGTGGCAGAGCCTAAATGCTGCTCGACACATCAAACTTTTCCTGCCAGAACCGAACATACGTACCGCAAAATTTATCCTGTCGAAAAGCAGGAAGACTTGCAGGTGTACTGTGGGCAGTCTGGCAGGCCATAATTCACTAGCTGGACATATGTTCAGAATAGGAATTACCGAAGATGATACGTGTCCCTCCTGTAATGAGGAAACGGAATCCATGGAGCATTTCCTATGTAAATGCCCCGCCTATGGACGCATCAGGCATCAGATCTTTGGTGCCGATGTTCTCAAATTGCGACGGGTAGCATCACATCCACTAACAGAAATCCTGCGATACGTTAACGAATCCGGAATATTCCGTTAGACGGGGGCGGCTGTAGCTTCTCCCCCACCATACACACACACACACACTGCATAGAAACGGCAGAAGTTGATACTGTTACCTAAGGCACGGAGAGGTGTACAGAAGTCCTTGGCAACCATTGATGTTCCTATCTATCTCGCTGCCGTAGAGGTTAGCTACCTGCGAGAACGGACGATCTGGTATGATACCGATGATTTACCTCATGCGTACGTTCTCTCCGCTAGTGTCCCACATATTGGTCCCACCCTTGGGAAACATCAATGATGTACTTAATCTTCCGATTCCAGTGGAGGCCACGGTAGTAGGTAACACCGACAGCATAGCAAAGGCTGTCGTTCCAAAGCATATCAAAGATGCTGAGTTTAACTCAGCATCACTTTTGTTAAGGCTTGCTTCTCTAGTAGTTTGTTGACATTTGCGGAGAAAGGATGGAAGCCATCCTTATTGTCAAGCACCGGAAAAGAATTTTCGTTCACATTAGAATTGAGAGTCATAGCATCACTTCAAGTCTACCATCAATTGTTTGGAGTGATTATAGATGCAAAACTCAGTTTTAAGCAGCACTCGGGGAATATATCCGAAAAAACATCCGTCGCCAGTATGGCTCCGGCGGCATACTTGCTGGGGGCTTGTGACCAGAGCGGCGAGTTCCATCTATTGTATTTTATATAACGCATATACACTGAGTACGGTCTACAGAAGAATAGCCCTAAGGGTACCTGTTCCGAACCGCAGATGATGCGACGTTCGTCATTTTGGCCTACAAAGGTATATAACACCAAATCCATCTCTCCTTTATTGGAAGTGTAAAAAATCCAAAAGGAAGAAAGATTGCGATTACGGTCGTCGTCCCTGGCGTATCCACAAACAAAACCTTAAAAATAGTGTTTTGATTGGCGAGAGGCTAGAGTAGCCAAATACAAAAGCGTTGAGTTTACCCTACTTTGGAACATTTAAGAAGGCGTTCTGTTCGCTAAAATCTAGCTTAGCATTCTTACTCTCCTAACTCACCACATAATAATCATTTCATTAAATTTGGTCAATAATTTAGTCCTCTATCATAATTTTTACACCAATGATTGGAGCCATCATTGACCTGTCCGAAAAATTCATGTCTAACAACGACAAAGATGAATTGGCCTCCCGAAGACATCTTCACTGCGTCGATGGTGTTTTTTCTCCCCAAGTTTTCTCCCTTGCCAACTTATGGCACTTCACTCGTCAATTCTTCAATTTCCAATCAACTTGTACCTGTCGCTGGCATTAGCATTGTTGCTTATTTGCCACTCTCTCGAGGAACATGTAACAAGCAAAAGTACTGTACATGCACTCGTATGTGATGTTATTTAACCCAATCAAAAGATAGTTCATCGCATTGTAGCACTCGCCGTGGTAAATGGACAGTAGTTTCTGAATAGAGTTAACATCATTTGGAGGTCCACGATGGCCTCTCATCATTTTATTCCGGTCCTCATGGTTTTAGTTGTTTCATTACAGTCACTTTTTCAAGTGGATGATATAAATATTTAAACAGAAAAAAATGAGAGGCAAAAGTTCGTGGGGTCAAACAGTTTGGTCGATTAATCAAAATTTAAGAGTTTGCAATGAAAAAGCTGTGGCTTCGACGAAGATGGCTTTCAGGTTTTCTATGCGTGAAGGCAGCGATGATTTCACGTATGCATATTGAGTGGAGTTGTTACCATAAATACTATCGTTTTCGTGGAGATTCTGCAATGAAACAATTAGTATGAGACCACGGCGGCCTTCACAGCTCTTCGATTTGTACGAATAGGAGAAGTTTGGGTAGCATGATGTTGCCGAAAGAGTGATCTGCAATCTCTTCGTAGAATAAATTCTCGACCACTCGATGCTGAAGGGGAGGCTTGCTTGATTCCAAGGTATATTCCGTTGGGCTCGATAACCAACTAGACGACCCATATTTCACCCCACCCTTGTCAGCTTCTTGCCTACCCAAAAACGGTGCTAAGCTTTCTTTTTTGCATATTCTTCGAGAATCCATGAAAATCTCCACTTTATTCCGTTTTCCCATTTATAATTTCAAATTGAATCAAATGGCCAGAGAATTGGTCCTATCGAACATGGTCCAAAGACGTTTCCAACAGCTCCGCTAATTGACCATTAATCATCGGTTCATTAGACACTTTTTCAGTACTTTTAGTGTACCCACTTTTGAAGTAAGTGGATGTTCGCTTCACGGATCTATCATCCATGCGCAGATATGCACGCATGGTGGTATACTCGTGGTCAATGTGATTCGTCAAGTGTTCTATAATAAATTTCCCATCAATAAGTTTTCACAAATCTTCATTACGGTGATTTTACCAATGTTATTTATAGGCATTTACATTATTTAATTGAATGATCGTGTGGTAATAATTAAGGTAATGAGGCCACTCACTTTCCTGATGTGATTTGGTCAATGTAGTTTGGTTTGGTCATGGTTTGATAACTATTAGACGAGTTGGATAAAATGATTTGAAATGCATTCCTATACTTACATGGACTTTTATTCAGCATTGATAGAGAGATGAAAGTTGTAAAACATGTCACAGTTTAACCGTCGATCAAATTTCAGAGATTCGAGGTCTGCAATTTCTTGTTGAGGAGATCGGACTTCGGCATAGTTAAGAACAGAATGAAATTGGCAAGAGCTGCGAGTTTAAGGAAGTTAATATAAATACTTGACACCTTACACTTTAATGAAGAAGGGCAGAATCTACTCTCATTACAAGACAACCGCTGACTTTAAATAGCCTCACCGCCGGGTTTGGAGGGAGGGTTGGGAATTCGACGATAAAAGGAATAATGGGAGGGGAGCGCAATTTTCACGCCGATCCTAGTTTTTCCGCATAGTTTTCACTTCGGTACCCAGATTTTCTCTCTACGGCTCTACTCACCACCCTGAATACGTCGAGGAGAGCCTAGATTTTATGGTAGATGCGCGCAAATGCTGAGAATTGTATAATGGTGTGCATGGGCACTGACCTACAGGGGGCTGTTCTCTTACGCACGGTATACACTAAAATGGGACTGTTTAAGTTGCAAAGTGGAGGGAGAGATCCTCAGGCTCTACTCTTGTCGGTATCCAAGTGTTGCTAGTGCCTGGCTGGGGATTTAGGTAAGCAATTTCCCCCATGGTTACGGGTGGAAGAGTTGCTGACTTTCGTAAGCGCAATGGATTAACTTAGAAGATCTAAACCATTGGATTCTAATAACCTTGCTCTTCCCACCCAAATATTATGCCATGGAAACGTTACACTTCAGCGCTAACCGGACTGCTTAGAATGAGCACTAACCTTCGCATATCAATATTAATTTTACTACAATTAATGGAAGTTAGGCTATCAACAATTGTTTGTCCTCATAGAGTACTTGCTAAAAAAAAGCCGTTGCAGCTATTTCCTGCGAACCTCGCTACAAAGACAGATACTTTATTTTAGTTTATTCAAGATAAGACGACCTCTTATACAAAAGAGATATTAGTTTCCTTAAGTGGAATGTATGTATGGTAGATATCAATTTTAGTAATTAAAGTGCTTCTTATATTAGTTAAAAAATCCAATCAAAAAATATATAGTTTATCCCTTGGTGAGGTCCAGCGCCTCAATCATATATACGTGTCATCTTTCGCGGTTTTCCAAATTACACTTCAGCTCCTCCCATGAATTCCCAAAGCGCTCGCACTCTACCTACTGTTCTGCGCCAAGCGTCCGAGTGGCTCGCCCCACTCGTTGAACAGTCTAAACTTGATCTTCGTGTTGAGATAACATGGGATAGTGAGAAAGCAAACAGATGACATTAGGATAGTCGAGGTGTTTGAGGATGTTGCTGCTCACTGAACTCTTTCATGTCCTCCAGAAAAGGCAGCATAACGAAAGTCGCTGATAATAAGATGAAATAAAGTCTTTTACAAGCCACAACCCTGCGAAATCCGCTTTGAACGTCAAATTCCTCGAAGTTTTTACCTCGTTGCAGCACGTGACATTTGATGCCATCATGTCTCACTCTGAGTAGCTATTAATTTTTCCGCAATGGCTCTCCTGCGTAGTGCGTGCCAGATTCACTAGTTGTTAACGTTGCCAAAAGTTTTCTTGAAATCGATGAAGAGCAGGTGAAGCGAAGATTTAAATGCCAGGCGCAGTTCCAAAATGTTCCGTAGGGTGCTGAAGTGGTCGATGCAAAAGGATACAAAGGTGAAATCAACTAGCTCTCTGTCAATCAACTTATCGAGATATTCTTTAATGGGTTTCAAGATTATTTTAGCTATTATTTTTGAGACGGGAGGGAGCACGTAGATACTCCTCCAATTGTCTATTTTTTCCACTCTCTGCAAAAGGTCTTGGATTCCCAAGATGTTTGTACGAAAAGAAGTGACAAATCTACAGTAACTGCAGGTGCAGTGATAAATAACTTCGCGAGATACCGTCAAGCACTGCAGCTTTACTCCGTTTGACTGCATTGATGGCTGAGATCATTTCTCTTTTGCTTGGAGGAACAGTTGCATGGCACGGTGGCTAGCCAATTCATCCAGAAGAGGTGGAATTTCGCTGGATGTGATACGGTTAAGAACTACGATAAAGTGTTTCGTCCACCTATTCAGTTGTTCGATATCGTGGTTAAGGAGTCAACTATTAACGTCTTTCACAGGACCTTCAGAAGGTTTTCAAACACATGCTAATTCTTTCGTGATGCGCCATACGCTTCAGAAATCATTGTGTTTTGCGTTATATTTGGTTTTCCTGACTGGCGTCTGGAATCTGACTAGAATCCCCAGTTTTTGATTGCGAACATTACGCTGAATTAAGCTGGGATTTCGTTCACGGTCAAAGTTCAAGCATGACCGCTATCACTCGCAGCCGTCAATTGAGCCCTTAGTTCCCTCCGTTCATCGGTCCGCTTCCATGTTTGTGACAAGGGCCTGTATAGCAGCTGAGAAAATTCAACGAGCAAGATAGCCGCCCATTTTCGAGCGACAGCTGGATGAGCCCCTCGAACCCTGAGAGAGATGGCGAATGCAGCACGTAAGTGAAGGTAAGCGACCATTAATAGTAATCCCTTTCGCCAGCGCCTTCCTTGATACTCCCATCCAGAAGACAACTCCTAATTTTCCTTAACCTTAGGGCAGATTCTGCGCTGAAACAATTTGCCGCAGATGACGAGATGGTAGAAGCTGGAAAAATCCATAAACCTACCAACATTATCGTTCCGGTCCTCATCATATTTTCGTGCAAGACGTTGTCTGACCCACCTTTGCATGCAGAATATCACGATCATTATGTCACATAGTGAAGGAAAGGCTATCCCAAACTGGGTCTAAAAACTTGAGCATTCTGAGAACCTTCGTTGTTGAGAAGCGTGTGCACATTCCAGAAGTCACTCATGGTTCATTTTCTGAAGCCAAAGATCTTTGGTGCGGGGTCAGTCCTTATTCAAGGTGTTGTTGGTATTTCGATAGCAGTAAAATTTAGAAATTTGCAGATTGTTAACCTATAAATTTCTATTCCTTTACTCGCCTCTTACGACAAGCAGGGAAAACATTGAGTGAATTCTTAAACCCAACCCACAGGGCATAGTAAGGACAAAAAACCCAACCCACAGGGCATAATAATGATTTATATCACATGTGTGATGCGAATACCTAAGGTACTTAATTTTTTCAAGGAGAAGTGATATAATTGATTTTGTAATTTTAATTTGGGAATGTTCCAAAGGAAGATGGCTACCTGGTGCTAGACAAAGTTTCGCTGTCAGATCGCCGTTCCTTAGAATTTAATCTAACTATTGCTGGCGAACAAACGGTAATACAAAGCCAGGATTCTAGGAAAAAGGATGGGGCGACGTTCAGTGAACGTCATGCCAATAGAATACAACTCCCCACACGATTAAGAGCCTCTTTGGTGGTAGGGATTTAACTGGAAACTGTGAATCACACACTTTAGGGAACCAACTGGAAACTCTAAATCACACACTTTTAAAGTACTTAGAAGAACCGTCTCGTAAAACGCAAGGCAAATACGAAAAAACGGTTCCCCCATCGAACTTAGAAAGAACTTAGGAAATCAATCATATAACTTTCAAATCATGCTTGAACCAACTTTTAAGAAATGCGAATCGAGACTGCCTTATAATATATTTTAAAGAAAACAGAGGCGAAAAGATATCAGTGCTACACAGGGCCCTTAAATGGGGTGAGTCGACCAGGTTAGATCCGTTTGAAAAATCGGGTGACACTTTCATGGACTCCAGAATTGAGTCAGTGCAGTTCTCTTGGAAATATATCAGCCTAGAAAACAGGCGTTAAAATATTGCGAGAAAAAGTGGAACACCACACGTGTGGTGGTTACGTATCCACCTCTTTAAAAAAGGTTAAGATGGTTTCCCCACAAAAGACATGAAATATTAACTATTCAAATCCATGGAATATTGCCTGTAATATTTGGGGAGATTGGTTGAATATCACATTTACTAGAAAACGGTAAGGTTATACCCGCTAAATGAAATCCTACACAATAAAACACCTTAACAGCGTCACGAGTCTGCTTTCCTTTCTTTTCAACCCTGTTCAAGGTAAAGGACGAGATTCTGTAGTACCAGCGTCATGGATGAGGCATCCAGCATGGCTCTGGATGTACCATCTTACTCAATTTCCATACCTTGAGTAGATATATCCAAAGCACTGCAATGGGAGCGGCTCAAATACTAATCCATTTATCGAAATTATAACATGGCTGGAGTGGAAACACGAAAAAACCATCATGACCAACATGGTGATACCAAATTCCTCATGGGACGCGGCGGTTGTTGTAGGAAGCATCCGCACTGCTTTAGGCCGACCGATTCGCAAAATCATCCTGTATGTGGTTTTACGCCAATGGATACAAAGGAGGTGATTTATTGTCCAAAGTTCGTGATAGGGAGACAAAATCTGAACCAAATGTTGAAGTAGAGCGTGAGCCCCAAAATTAAAGTGGCGGAGATGCCAAGGTTTACCTTTTACCTGAATTATGGTTTTCTTCTATAATTATGGAGATACTGAACAAACTTCTGAGGCAAGTAAGGAGAATAAAAGCTTAAAGAACAGAAAGCACGAGTGCTTAAAGGCCAAATGACTCTCGAAATAATATCTAAATGATGATCCCATGGAGTTGGGGCTGAAGAGACTGGGAGCGATTTGTAGAGGGTGTGAATTCCTTAAGTGTCCACTTTACATTAGACGCTCCGGCGGCCGAGTTGAAGCGCACGTGCCTTCTTGAGATTTCTACATTTCGGTGCTTGAGCCGTAGGCTGGGAAAGCCAGGAAACGAATAAAAGACGATGAATTTTACTTGAGGTCTTCTTCTGGTTAAACATCGCTCAATATGATGTCAAAAACGTGAACGCATTTAGGCGTGGAGAGCAACGCTCCGTTGTGGATCTCGCTTTCATAAGGGACTCGCTGGTCACGCATATGCTTGTCTATATAGTGCATTGGCACGTCAATGAAGGGTGCACCTATAGCGACCAACAAGCGATATATATCACGATCGATAAGCAATTCAGAACAATAAATCCTACTCTATTTCGGAGGGTTCCGGTGAAATATCGAATCTACTACAACGGCTGCAGTTAAGGCGTCGCAGTTGTCCCAACAAACACATCGACCATGTGAAGCTTCCATCTCAAACCATGAACACTCTCAGAAACGCAACTGTAGCTACCAGTGGAACGGAGGGAGGGAGACTAGCCACAAGGCGAATTCAAGGCCGAAGAAACACGTCAGAGTATCAACAACGACTCCTCGGCTATAAACACGTAGGAAGTTGCGGTGCGCCTTCGTGAAAAATAAAAAGGGTTGCTTTAAGTCGCTTTGTGACGAGGCAGATTCCGATCCAAAATGAATTGCGAACAAGCCGGTAGTGATTGAAATAAAAGGTGAAAGGTCCTTTCTTATAGTGCATTCTAGATTGCTGAGACATTGATGATTGTTGTTTCGACATTGTTTAGTCAATATCTGGAAAATAACTGATATCAGTGAGTGTGTCTAGTGACCAAAGGCAAAGTTCTAGACGTAGCACAAGTAGTATGAAATCTGATCAAATTTCTAGCAAGGCGCCGAAGCTGACAATTTGAATGGCGCTAAGTATGTTCACACAGTTGTTCACAGGCTGCTTAAATGAAGAGTCTTTCCTACAGATTGGAACTGTCAAAAGGTTGTGACGATCCTGAAGCCGTGTAAGCCGGTATACAAGACAATATCCCAACGACATTTTTACTTTCTGAATATCAAGAAGACATTCAATTCTATAAAACGGAAACATGTCAACGATGCGCTCATCGCGGCCAAACGCGCAATGTATATTAAATATTATGTTCGACTAATTCCAGCAGTGAAAGTTACTCTATAATAGGCACGAAGGGTCGAAGGCGCCAAATATACTTTAAACGTGGCCAGCCCATTGCAACTTCTGCAGTTTAATTTATTTGGAGACTTCAGAGTCATCAAATATTTGGTAGAACTCATGGATGCATGATATCCATAATGAATTTCTCTCTGTGAAAAATATAAAGGCAGGTAAATAGACAGGTAAGCATTAAGGCTGGCGCCTCGAGGGATAAGCTCCCGATGTGACATAGTGCATAACCCAAGCATGTGACGTGTCCTTGTCAACGAGAAGCACATTTGCCTATAGAAGACCTTATCAGTGGTGGAATGATGAACTGATTAACCTTCGCTTAGCTCGACCAATCCAACCAAATAGCTGAGAGGGAGGTGGTAGGACCGAACCGTTGCAAGAACAGTACAGTACATACCTCATGCTGGCCGGAATGTTTGAAGGCTCTCCGCGGAACGGCGATGACTTAGAAGCTATTCATCCTGACAAATCATGTGCCGTTACCCTTGATGAATGTCATCAAGGGGTTATTTCGCCAGGAAGACAGGTGCATTGACATGGTCTGGCATGTCTTTCAGGAATCAGAGACTGCAGTAGAATATGGGAAAACTAAGTTCCGAGATTGGATAGAATACGGAATAGGGCCCATAAGGCCAGTCCAGACCAGACTTATTCACTGAGTTATGGGCGAACATGGGCGCTTCAACCATGTTCGTAGGGATATATTTCTGTAGTGCGGAAGCGACAGAAGCTGACACAGTACCCCAAGGCTGATAAACCTCAAGCCAAGCCACATTTCTATATACCCGTAAGTCCCTTTTATGCTATGGTGGAAATGTTAGAGCCAGTAATCTGCGAGAGGTTTTTCACTGTCGTTGAGAAGCAATAATAAGAATTGCACAAAGCCAGGTCAAACTTTGTCGCCACAAATACTGGTATTACCACCTATCGCTCTATTACAAGAAAGAAGGCTTTGGTATGTCAGTCATGACCAACTGCAGGACCCCTAAATGGCCACCAAGCCCCGTAAAGAAATGATGCCTGCATTACAGTTGGCAATCATATCATCACTTCCAACCTCCTCAGCCCCTTCTATAAAATATTGGGAGCGATAATAGATACGAAGCTCAGTTATAAATATATACCTACAGTATAATAATAGTAATGGTCGGCGCGACAATCCAATTGGATCTGGACCTTCATGCGTTTTAGGGTACTTCATTTAAGGTCGGTACCCTACAGAAGGTACACTATAAGAGGCAATGTACTCGCCCGTGACTGCTACCTTCAACCGCGTCCTTCCGTAACGACAACATAAGTAAAGTATGCGTGCGGCAAAGCACCAACGGCAAGTACGGTTCTTGCAAGGCTGATGCCAAATGTAAGAAGGTCACGGTATATTTGCAGATTATTTATAGCAAGGGTGGTGAGCTATTCAGTCTACGTTCGGGGATGGGAGACCTAATTTGACGAGATATTATTTCGTGATATTAATCTGAATGTAATATTTTTAAATAGTAGAAGCAAGATTTCGAACATTAGGGAAATTATCATGGACATATAGGTTGATCCGTACTATCAAGGATTGCTTGGATAGATAGCAAGCCAAGATTATTCAATGATATGGGACGCAATAAATTCCCAGATTTATCCAGAGCCAGCAGTCCAGCTTTCTCTGCCTGTCGTTAGAGGCGACTAAACCAGATTGAAATATGTGGGCAAGCAACCTGTAGATTTAAATGTTATTGCTTCCCAAACGTCAACAATGCCTCAGATAGGGACTGACCTAACGCCGAAAGCTTTTATCTATCGAAAATTGACGTTTCTGTAATATGTACACACTCTTCGACAACGATGTCGTTTGGTCAAAACGTTTGGTTTCCACATCTCGAGCAGGGATTCCAATAACATAACGACGTTCTGTACCTAACCTAACCTAAGTAGTAGTTGTTCTTATTCTGGGTTTTAGTTGTCCCACGACATTCTGGCAAGCTAGCAGAGAGAGTTAAGTTCTCTGGTGAGACCCACGAAGATCGTACGTGGGGACGAGAATTGGCCAAGCCTTCGGCGTTTGTATGCCAGTTGTCACCCGGTTGTATTGCTAGCCTCGTTGTGAATTAGATAACCCACGTATGTTTCAATGCGTTTTGTGATGACACTTGCAAGCACAGTTGTGTCGGAGCTTGTCTGAATAGGCAGGACACGTGTTACAAGCTTAGACACAGACACCATTTTCAAATGTTTGTGGTTAGGTTATGTTGTGTATTTTGCACTGCTCATCCGTCACCCAGGTCTGAGAAGATTTCAAGCGAAAGGGACTTTAACGATATTTAAGACCAGAGGCCGTTATTTTTTAAAAAAATATAGGTTAGAATATCCACTTAAAGCACATGCTTATCAACAACACTTTTTACTGAGATTTCTTTCAAATGTCTGTTAAAACTATCATAACACAAATATACTGAAAAGGTAACCGAAGTAAGATGGTTACACTCTGGAGGGTTCTCCTCTCCCTCTTGCCACACTAATGGCAATGTGCTTTTGTGTCCGGGTAGCAGATGCGAGTCCGGTTGTTTCTGACAACTGTGCGCTCTCTTGACCTGGGTGTTGGTTTCTGACAGACCTCTAACTGCCAGATTTCAGTACAAGCTAAGGAAGATGAAATTCGATGTTTGGATAAAGAAGTTGGCGGAATATCGGAATATCGATACTATTGCCAAACATGTTATAAAGTAGTTCCACAAGGCCATCTATGCTACATTCAACCATACCGGGGGAAAGGTAATTCACGTTTTCTTAAGGAGCATTACAAATATATAATGTTAAGCACCAACGGAGACCACCGATATAGTTAAGAAGGATTGTTTCTAAGAGGAATCACACGCAGTCCAGAAGAAGCCTCATAAATGTAACATCGCGATCGTGATTGGGGATCTGAATACCAAGATGAGCTCTGACTACACCTTGTTCGAATATGTGATTGCGAGGCGCAGTCGTGACGACCATAACGATAACGGTGGGAGGTTTGCTGATTTCTTTCACTGCCTCGAACACAGAGCCTGCCATAAAATCAGTTAGGTTTCAACTCACCATCACCACCCGAGCAATCAGTTAGACCATTTTGCCATCAGCGGTATATTTATTGGCTGTCTCTTGTGCGTAACCGTATCACATCGAGTGAGTTTCCTCCTCTTATAGATGAAATGACTTACCGTAACACGGGGATACAGAATGTTCCTCCAAACAGAATAGAAATTATTTGGGCCTTCAGTGCACTCAAACGGAGTAAAACCGCTGGGCCACTGCATCTGTAGTTACTGCAGATCTGCTATTTCTATTCGTACGTAAATCTTGAAAATTCGAGATCTTTCCCAGAGGATTGAAAAAGGGGATGAACATTAAGATTGCAAAGAAGGGCAGTAGTTTTGAGTGAGAGAATTGGAGGAGTATCGGCGTATTTTCTGCCATCGTGAAAATAATGTCTAAAATAATCCTGGAACGCATTAAAGAGGTTGACCGATAGAGAGCAGACAGCATTGACACACACCAACATCCTATCATTAATTTTAGAAAAATGCCTTCGCTTCACGTACTCTTCACCTATTTCGAGAAAGCTGTCAATACTGTGAACAAGAAGTGCTCTACGCAAGATGGACATTCTGAATAAACTAATACTTGTTATTATTATCACGAATGTATAAGTCCTTGAGGATTTAACGTGAGCACCTGTCTGGACGACTTAATCCCACGGTCTTCTTAAGATACGGATTGAATTTGTGACCACAATCAGAGCTCCATTGAGACAAGCAACAACCGTACCAGTCTATACAAAGGGCATGGCTTAGCATTCATACTTGTGGATGCAAGACCTACCTAAATACCGAACTAAAGATTACGGCACTCGTGTTGAAACGCAACACCACACCGAGGCCCGAAGGTCTCTTCTCGCTTGAGCATAACCAACAATCCCCATGAAGCTCCCACTAGGGGACCAACCGCAAATAACCGAGCTGTACTCACATACAACAGGAGTTCACCCGAAATATGAGATTCGAGGGGCTATTTCGCTTCCCATGGTACCAGTATACCTCTGGTGAGATTTCGTGACCAATTTGCCACTTCAGATGAGTCCCCGTGTAGACTCGGGTCTTATCGCCCTGATTAGGCCTTTGTAGCATTCGTTTACTGCATCACGGCCGGCAAGCCAAAGTGAGTACAGCGTCTCCCGGTGCCACCACTATGGAGGTTCTCCTCGGCCACTTGGTTTTGGTTTGGTCGACAGGGTTGCCGCCCCGTCTTCCTCACCGCCACCTCTGAGCATCATCACGAATGTATAGTCAAATTTCAGAAAATGTTGATGTCGAAAACGAAGTCCACCAGGGTTGACATTGGCCAAATGGCCCTGGATTTGGAATGAGAGGCCAGTAAAGTTGGATTGAACATAACTAAGGTTCTATGTCTAAGGGGTAATCGCATTCTTCCTATGTGCATTAATAGGCAGACCATCGTTGACTTATCAAAAATTTGTAAATGCAGTTACGTTAACGCCAAGATTAAGTTGAGACTGTTTTGTGTTAGTATTCGCATGGAAAGTGATTTCCGCTCTTACTCAAAAGCTCTAAGCTTTCATGCCTGCATTGCATCATTGGAATACTCATGCGCACTGTGACCAGAAGACAGAAGTGTCAATGGCTAGGTGACACATAAAGAAGAGGCGACAATTACACTGCATGGTGTGATAGAATCAATTCTCCCAAGATTTCTGACGGATGGGTCTCCGCAAAGGCACTCGGCGTAGAATAGTAGGAAAATAATGCAGGCGTTTCAGAAAATCATAAGGGGAGCTGTAGCGCATTTGAGGCACCCGCGAATGATGACGCGTAGATGCAGTTGAAGCGCTATACCTCACGAAGTAGTAAATTTCAACCATATATATCAAATCTGTGGAGATTCCAGGGGAGATGGGAAGACTGGGTTGGTTTCAGTGAGTAAAAACCCCACAAACCGGTTTGACTTTTAAAGATTTCCACCTCCCCAGAAAAGAAAGACAGAGCACCAGACAAAAAGACAAACTGATTTCTATAAGATTAGATTCTCCACAAAACCTACTAAAGGAATTCGTTTATTACGATTTATTAAATAGTCTTAACTTTACCTAAATTAACAAACTAATCAAAGTAGCTACTTTTTAGATGTCTCCATGAATAAAATATTTTCATTTGCCTTCATTGCTTCATTGTCCAAAATTCAAATCCTTCATAATTGCCGCTTTTACCCTAACAATAAGACCGAAGGTCCAAAAACCCGTGAAGGAAGGGTGATTTTGAAAAGAAAAGAAACTATTGACCGAAACCAAATGTTTATACACCCTAGTCATTGTGGCGGCAGCGCAGTAATTTAGTAGGATATCCTTTGATCAAAATATAGGTGAAGGTGCTATACACGCAAAGGTGTTTAAAGTGGTACAAAGGGTGTTGCTACTCTCGGCAAACTACTCATTGCTTTAACGCTTGAAAGGGATATGTTGGTTCGTCCCTGTCTTTTGGTCCTTAGTGTAGTAGATACAAAGATACCCATCAACAGCCATACGTAAAATTCAGCAAGTATCCGTTTTCAATACTATAGTACTTTCGACAAATATAGCACGGCCGGTAACTCTCCAAGGAGGTCTTTCGACCGAAACTACTTGTCCACGTCTTGGTCCCATTTGAAAATCAAACCCCGACCAAATCTCGGTAAGAAATGCTCATTTTTCGCTCACCTCAAATTTTTTCCTCGAGTGCATGATCAACAACGTCGAAATTTTGGGCCAAGATATACATAAATGTCAACATTATTATAAATTATCGTGCGAACCGTCTGTTTTTAGGACCTCACAAAAATCCAATGACCATAAAAAAAATTTTCTGTTTTCATTTAATATTGGAGCAACGTCCAAGTTGCTTTCAAATATTTTTTCAGCGCTGAAGTGATTCTTCTTCGGTTGGAATCTCTCAACAAAGGAGATTTAAGCCGAAGGCTGGCCATTGAATTCAGATCAACCTGAGGAGGTATATTTTCTTAGATATTCGGGAGGCGTTTATTTAAGACCTCTTGGCCGTAATGGGATTGTCCAAGTGCACGTAGAAATTACGCCGCTGTGGCTGCGAGATCAAACACTTGAAATCAGATCAATTATCCAACAATAAGTCACTTTTAATGAAAACATTGACTGGACCTGGCGATTTGGAACCAGTTTTTGGCCGAAATTCCAGGCGTCCATCCGGTTGCATAAATTCCATCTTATCCATGCAGCTCGCGCGCTCTTACACGATCGGAACAACCAACAATTTGTATTGATTTATTCGCATTTTATTTGAATTATTGAAAAAAGGAAGCAAAGTGAAAACGTACATTCTGCCTTGGTTTTCGGCCCGAATGTCTTAATTTACCACCCAAGAAAAAGTTGTTGGACAAACTATTAATTACCGAGTAGGCGGATAATTTCTCAGGTTCAGATTGAGTCCGCTATATTCCGTCCCGTTTATCTGCCCGCCCTGGCCAAAGTCATTGTTCAATTTGCATTAGCTTTTAACCAGAAAATTCCGTGTGGCTTTGATGTTTCTTTCTTGGGACCGTAAAAATCTTGTTGGATGGCAATAAATCTCTTTTAATCTGCACTTTTGGATTTCAGAGATGTAGCAAGAAGCTGAGCTACATAGTCGTACTGATAAAGCTAAGATTTTTTGTACCCTGAAAATTTAAATAAATAAATTAAGGTGATAGTAATGACGTGATTTTTAACAGTTTTTTTCCCTTTTCCTTGAAATGTCGTCGTCAGAAAATAATAATAAGAAGAAGCTATGGGGTGTAAACTTCACAGTAGGTGTTAAATTGAAATTTTCTTTAATACGAGTCGTTAAATCGCTAAGTAGGCATTTAGTAATTAATTTACAAGTTTTAGAGTTGATTCGTCTTTCAGGCACTCCGTGCTCCGAATGTCTTCGTGATGAGGATGCTGATATCGGAAAGGGAAAAAGTTATTGCGAGCGAAAGTAATAAAAGAGCCAGTTTTACCGTCGCAATTAATCGGAAAAGAAAGGTTAACAACGTAAATTCCTTGGGCTGGGGTTTTTCAAAATAATCTGGCCTCATTTAGGGGAATTGGAGAGAATATTGTTCTTGTGGAATCGTTTCTATCACAAGTGGTTTTGTGGGGTCATTGAGATTAAATATATTGGTCCATGCAAGGTATCAAATACACAGGTTGATCTCCAAGTAAAATGTATCCCGATTTCATGTCAGTAACATTAACTTAAAAATTTTTTTATAAACTGCTTATTTAATCTTAATGGCCGAGTAACACCTAAGCGTCTCAGGCGAGTGAGACATCACAAATTTTCTAGCCTAGGAATTTCCTTTCAGACCCTAGAATGTACACTCCCTATAAAGACCACAGGCCGTCAAGGGCCTCCATGAATAGATCGAAATTTCCAAATTGAGTATGATTGTAGTCTAGAAAACAAATTAGATTGGTAGCGAAATAGTCGATATGAATTTTCGCACAATATTCAAACGTGGCAAACCATCGGGTCCCTAGGAGGGGTTGCATATGTAGTGAGCAAACAGCTGAAGCCATATGTCATCGACTTCAAGCCTATTAACGAAAGGTTGTGAGCGATTCGCATCAGAACTCGTTTTTCAACCTCTGGCTTATAAACACGCCCGACTGAAAGACGAGTTTTATGCACGCTTGGAGACACTGTTTGACTCACTCCCAACAAAAGTCAAGTCGACATAATGCTGGAGCTTTTTAAGGCAAAAATCGGAAACGAAAGCCGGCAACCGAGAATCGTTGGAGGACACAGTCTCCATAAAGAATGCAATCATAACGATTGACGATTAATTTACTTCGCAGCAGTAGAAATTTTGTTGTAAACTGCATATGCTTCTCCCAGCGGTGTATTTACAAACAGACCTGGAAATCACCAGACCCATAAACTGTCAACCAAATTGAACACGACCTCATTGGAAAAAGATAGGCGTCCAGTGTATTGGATGCATTATCCCATCGAAAAGTAAACTACGATTCAGACCATCACTTGGTGAAGGCAACATATCGGTGCAAAATCTCCTCGGTGCACCAATCGGGAATCAGTCCTACCAAATCTTTACTGCTGATAAACTCTTAAGGGATGCTACGATGCAGGCATGAACAGGCGCCCTGGAGGAAAAGATATGACCTATGCTACACGGCATCAATAACACAGATGTATACGGGTTCTGAGGAGAATTTAAACGCACAATGAAGGAAGTCACAAAGAAGATCATGGGATACAATTTCCTGCGAATGCGAATCGACAATTGACGATGAATGCAGAATATCATTCGACGCAAAGAACGAAACCTACAGACAATATATCCAACGTGCAACCAGAGCCAAAAAAGAAAAATAAGACCAGCTACAACGAATAAGAAAACAGTTGCTAAATATTAATGAAAACCCAGCTAATAGAAACAACAGACAAGCATATAGACTACTGAACACACTTAAGAACGGTTATCAACCAAGGACTAGCCTCTGCAACAACAAAGATTGAAACATCATCAGCGATGCCGACAGCACCAATAAAAGTAGGCGTACTGTTTTGAAGACACCTGGCGCCCTCATACTAGTAGCCCGAATCGATGGCGGCATTGGTGTCCCTGGCTCCACTACATACCCTACGACAGCAGAAGAAGTTTATTTCGCCGTGCGACCACTGAAATCAAACAAAGTGCTGGCCGCGGGCGAGATCCCAGCCGAGCTGTTAAAATCCGGTGGAACACGAAATGCAATACACCAATTACTGCTACAAATCTAGGAGGACGAGGAGATCCTAGATGACCGACGCAGGAGCATCATCTACAGATGCTACAGAGGCATTTCACTAATCTTTTTGTTCTATAGAATGCTGATGAAAATTTTGGAGAAAAGGACCGGCGATTCATTGGCGAGTACCCAGGCATTTTCAATCCGGGTCACTCTACAACCGACCAGCTCTTTACCGTTAAACAAACCCTGCAAAAGCGCTAGGAATATAGCGTTGACGTGTACCATATCTTTGTCGACTTCAAGCAGGCGTACGACAACATGGATCGTGGAGTACTGTACAAAATAATGCTGCAATTTGGTATACCAGCTCAACTAGTACGACTCACGAGGATGACTACGACCAACTCCATCTCAGAGGCCAGGATCCGGGACAGGTTGACTGATCCTTTTGAAGCACGTACTGGTTTGAAGCAAAGAGACGGACTGACGTCCACGCTTCTCAGCCAAGCACTTGAATACGCTGTCCAAGCAATTTATACCAACAACAGTGGGACGCTACTCATCAAGTCGACATAATTGTTAGCGTAAGCAGAAGACAACAATATCATCTCCCGAAAACTGACCGAGGCAGAGGAACTTCTGCATACTCTTCACACTACTGCGAAAGGACTACCTATCAATAAGGACAAAACGAAAATAATGATGCAATCAAACAGTAGGATGCTAGCTCATTCGATCATTAACGTATGGGACCTCAACATCGAATGCATAGAAAGCTTGATATAACTGGGTAACAGCCTGTCAAGGGACGCCAATGAGACTGATGAAGTCAACCGACGGATACGGCTGGCGAATAAGACTTTCTTTTCGGTCCTTCTCGTAATGAAATTCAAGCATGTGAACAGAAACACGAAGCTCCGCGCATGCAAAACCATCATGCGGCCAGTGCTATCCTATAGGTGCAAAACCTGGTCTTCAACCCATGCTTCCGAAAATTTGCTAAACAAACAAAAGTCCTTCGGCACAATTTGAGATCATGATAGATAGCGCATCCAGTACAACCATGAGTTGTATGAACTGTAGATTAGGAAAAAGTTTCGCAATTCGTTAAACTACAACGCTGTGGGTAGTGGGCAGGACATGCTCAATGAATGTGCATCGATCAAATTCCTAAAAAGGTTATGAAAGGACGACGTGTCGATGGAGCAAGACTGCAAGAGGAGCATCGTGGAAAAGCACAATAAATACGAACGCCGAACAACTACTGGGCGTTCAAAATTACAGTTTGCGGTCACGTGGCTGAGATAATTGGAGGACAACGATTCAGGCGAACAAGACCCGACGACGGACTGTAGTTCTATGGTGATGACAACGATTTATTTATTTATTTTTGACGAACAATAAACAGAGTAAACTAATGTTATCCATTACAATCAGAAGAAGGAGTAAGTAAGAATCTTAATCTATGCTCTAAAACTTTTGAAAGAAGAGACGTTTAGGGGCCACGCTGCACTGCATTATAACTTTGACAAAGTCTAGGAATCGGAGAATGGAAAAAGATTTCGAACTCCGCGAAGGCACGTTGAAAATGAAGAGGGTACGGGCAAACTTACGTCGTAACTTTTCATGGCAAGACAACCACAGTTATGGGAGGGAGGCAAGACAATCACAGTTATGGGAGGGAGACAAGATCACAGAGCAGTACATGAGGTTGCTGCCCATGAGAGAGTTGAAGAGAGTTAGGGAAGATTGGATAGTCAAGTCAAAATCAGAGAAGGAGCGAAGTATAAAGGCATGCATATTAATAAAAAACAAGTCGGAATACCGGAAGCTCGCGCTTCGGGTATAAAGATTTTGTGTTCATCTTATGTAAAAAACTTCAATGCACATTTTTCTATTCCTATATAGCTACAAATCCAACATATTCCTTCATCATTCATTCATTCATTCTCTTCCAAACTACAAGATATACGGACATATTACAGCCATATGTTAGATATTATCCCTAAACAAACAAACTGCCTATTTCCGAATACTGTACATATATATGTACATATATAAATTGATCGCATCCATATTTCCCCATTCATAAGAACTCATTTCGTTATGCTATTGATGAATTGAAATGTGATGATGACGTCATACAGGTTTTAGAATGTACGAAATTCACAAAAAAATGGTAAAGTTTCACCCCCTATAACTTTGTTAATAATAGCCGGATTTTCTTCAAACTTGATTAACCCATGCATTATCTTCATTACACCTATGCTAAATTTTATGCTTCTGGGATGAACATAAGGGGGGTTACCGGGTAAATTTCTAAAATGTAAAAATATATTATTATTAACTTTATTTGTGCAGATATTGGAACCGGATGTATTTTGAGGCCTAGATTTACTAGAGATGCACCACTGTAATTTTTTCAGATTTTTCGGTTGGATAGGTTCTGAGAACGAGACCTGTTACACTTTTTGGGGGTCATATTTTGAGCCCTCACTCCCCTATGTTTCACCCAATATCAAATATGGAACCAGTTTAGAAAAGTACTAATTGAGCCCTTTCGTTTGATACACCATATGGCTACGTTCTGTGGAAAAAAATTTTGCAGTGTCCATGTGTGGGGAGCCCCCCTTAAACTTAACACAAAATGGCGCCAGTTGCTGCATGTAAAGGGAACAACAGATCACATACTCTTACCAACTTTCGTGACAATCGGTCCAGCCGTGTCCGAATAAATCGGCTGTGAGAGACAGACAGACAGATAGACAGACATCGACTCGATTCTAATAAGGTTTTGTTTGACACAAAACTCACTAACTGGAAGTTTTTTTAACGATCATAGGGCCTAGGTTTGATTGAAGGTTGTCATAGTCTATAGGCAACAATATAGCGGAAAACATAGACAAATAAGAAATTCCCAGATCCCTGTGGTGCACTAGAGGAAGAGGAAAAGAAACGGGATGTGCAGCCATTAAAGGAGACGCGGCAAGATTGGTTGGAATGGTAAGAAGCAAACCACATAGAAGTGATATGGGAACGCTGAGAAAGGGGATTTTGGATAGCATGCATTGGTCGTCGGAAATTAGCGATCATTCCATTTTTGGATAAGTTGCTCGACATCAGCTTCCCTATGAGAGGTTAGGAAAACATCATCTTCATATAGCAGTGTATAGGATGCTGGACGTTGTATGTCTCGTTCGACAGCGTCTATAACAAGAACAAAGAGGAGGGGTGAAAAGGCGATTTGATATGCCCGACATACCTGGAACTTTGCTTTTCGGATAATGGTAGAGCAATTCAGCCTAGTGCACTAGGTGTTGTCGCAGAGCATACCAGATGAATTCGGTCAAACGCCTTTTGTAGGTCCAGAAATGCAATGTAGAAGGGACGATTATTTTCACGTTGTTTGTCTATAAGTAATAATTATAATATTGCGAAGGGATGTTGCACTGCATCCTAAAAGTACTATTATGCTCCTTTAACTGGTTATAGCATTTCCATAAACAATAGAATGGAAGTTTATTATTTTGCCTATTTGCGTGGTGGAGGTTCACTTGGGGTATTTTTGAGCGAGGTATTGGCTCCGTTAGTGCTTGGGGCTCTTCTCCAATGTCGGATTATTTTTCTACTCCTCCCACATGGCACTTCATTGCATATCGCTGTCCGACTTGAGCCCTAAAAGGTCTAGATCGTCTAGCTTGCTCCTTTTTGTGTGGAGGAAGTCCACTTTCAAGCTTGGTCTTACCCTTTCAGCTTCTATCGCCTCTTGATTGACTTAGGTAAGCTTTCCACCTGATTTATCCTCCAAATTGTCTTCCTTTGTCTCTTCCTATGTACGTGCACAGGGATACTACCAAAGCAGTAATTGATAGGGCACTTACGACAGTTAATTGCCTCCAAGGATTGGCCATCTATCCCGATTGTGAAAGGTTTGCCTTTGGCTTTTAAAAACTCTCCATAACCGTGCGTAAAGGTCCATGTTTTGAGTCATAAGGAGGTGCTGAAGCTTCTCTGCCTCAATCACTGGGGCTTTGGAAGACATCATCATGCGTGTCTCTGGTATATCATCCCTAGCGCATATCGACAGATACATTCCCTTTCATCCTGGTAGTTTAGGGACAATAGCCCTAAGCCAGTTCGCCGTGCCCTCTGTTGAGTAGTCTACCCGTTTAAGATCTGGTCGAAAGCACACACCAGTAAGCACGAGGTCCTTGTTCCATCTCTCACACATCGCCATGATGAAGGGGTTCTGAATTATTTCCTCGTCACAAGTAAGTATTTACTCCGAGAGCAGAATGTCAGTCGAATGCTCTTTACCGCATTTGCATAGCTAATGGCGAGCCTCCTAACACCTACCTTCATTCCTAACCAACACAGTATTTCCTTCCTCTTGGGCTCGGGCTCCAAAGAAGGGAGCATTCCCCCTTGCGCTCTTTGCTTAGGAGATAGGCTTAGGCCTATCCTGTCAGTAGCTCCGCAGTTAAAAAACCGGACTTAGTTCACTGTTATTTCAGCGATGTTGCAAACACGGTTAACAGGAATACGTTAAAAAATCTTCGTGGTATAGGACAGCAGCCGAAGCGGACGGTAATTTGAACGTTTTGCTGGACTACCTTTCTTTTCATGTTGGAATGGTGGTGCTTTCTTACCATTCTGATGGGGTTCTGCCTTCATTAATAATCCGATTGAAAAACTCGCTGAACCACAGTGTTTGGTCCCAGCTCTTCGCTTTCCAGAGCTCAAATGTGATGTCACCAGGTCATATAGCTTTTCCCCGATTTCATTCGTTTTATTGCCTCCCCGACTTCAGTCGCGCTAACAGATGGAATTGCCCCCAATAGTTGGCAATGCTTGTGGAAGTGGAGGATGAACAAATTCTTCTTCGGCATGGGGGTCTTTTTGTCGCCTAGATGTCATATAGGGGAATCAGCGTGGTTTCATTCAGATTTTGCAGTTGGGAAGTTTTAGAGAATAGACCCTTGAATTTAAACAACCTCTTTCTAACCACCCATCGTCGATCCCTTAAATCTAATTCGCAGGGCATGAGAGTTCTTCGTCTATAATTAAACTAGAATTCTGGATAACTTGTCACCGAACAGTACTGTGGTGCAAAATAACACTAGTGTTTTGCAATCAAGGGGTCGGAAAAACATGAAAAACGGTCAACGATTCTACAATATATGGAACAACAAGAGGAGTAGAATAGGAAAGATAAGAGCGAAGGAAGTATTTTACCGCTAACAAACATAGTGACGTTTTTAGAAATCGAAGGTTTCAAAAGTAGCTGTTCAATTCGCTGAAAATGCTCGACGCTAAGTGCAACATGGAGGTCAAAAAGTGCAGATAATCTAGTAGTCCGCAGAAATGGGCATCTCAACTTCGTCTCAGATGGCAATCGTCACGAACGTGGGATTTCCCTATTGTGTTCTTTCTATTCTTTTCTAAGCTGAAGAGGCGTCAACATGCATTCGGACCAATAACAATTATAACAAGTTTTCACACATCCGTCTAACACTCGTTCCTACTGAAATACCCTAATGATGTAATTATCAAACCGGACTTTCGCTTTTTACCGTCAATTTACCCAATTTAGTGTCTACCAACTTGTTAACAAAATGAAAACAAAAAGTCCTCCCACGTAAGAACACCTAATGACCAGGTAAAGCATATTCACTTCATCTAAATCAAATTATACCCGAAAAAATCATTTCAATTTGTTCAATCGATTCGGGACTAACATTAAATCGGTCATGGAAAGCCAGCAACAACTATATTATTTTCGGGAGATGACATGCAAGATCTTCTCGTTAAGACAATGATTACGCAATTTGAGATAATCACTAAAAACCAATTCCTGAAATCGTAGAGTGTTTAGTCAAAAAGGTGAAGAAAACAAATCGTTTCGGTTTGCCAAACCCCAAAAAGTGGAGCCGAGAAAAAATCTCGACGAAGAGCTAATCGATCAGAACCAACTCAGAGCACTTGCCAGGTTTGGTGGAGACGAAAAAAGGAACAAATTACGGCATGATCTCATTTACCTAGAAACGCAGCACCTGAACATATCAAACTTGACACTATTTCCTGAAGACCCGAGAGAGAGAGGAGCAGGAGGGACATGATCGCGAGTCAAATTTCAATCGATCAAAGTGCTCCGTTTTGTCGACAATCATCTACATACATTTTTTACCTGTCTGGATTCAGCAGGACGCTGATTTCTCGCGATCCCTTGTGATCATCGTTTCTAAAGCAAATCAGCTTGATTAACGCATCACGCATTTTCCGAGGCAGCGATAGCGTCAAATTCTTCTTCTTCAGCGTCATCGTCTATCGTCTCCGATGTGGCTTTGGCGTTCTTCCTCCCAATATGGGGATTGCCCCGAATTTTGTTACCACAATATGTTTAAGTTTTGATTAATTACAATCACGATCTAATCGATCATAGTTCGTTCGATCGCTCAAGTATGGAAGTAGAGAGGATGAGTGATTTTTTTCCTTTTGTTTCCGAGATGTTCTTCGACTTCATATGGCGATCAATTGATTGGGTCTATTTTCTTCTGGAGGCTTTCGGAAAAAATTGTGCTTCGATATGCAATATTTCAATCGACTGGGAGGTGGATTTCAGTAAAGCTCAGCAGTGCTGTCCAACATTGGAGGCAATGCTTCTGCTTATCCATACCTGGGGGTGGTTTTAGCAGCCGCGACCTTGAGGGCTGAGTAGTTAGTATAGAGTCTTCAAGCAGCCAGGCACTTCCAAAGGCAGTACCTTTATATTATTACCACTTATAATAAAGATCTGCGTCAATAAATTAAATTCCTTAATCTATGCTAACTGCAGGGACCATTCTAAGAAACTCTGATTCGGGACCATAACTTCACCATTCAAACACAGTTCAAACCATCAGACCCGGGACCATAATCAAACATATTGAAAAGTGTGAGAAATGATACAATGAAGGCGGGAAGGGAGGCTTATCTGCGCTGTTCCTAAAAATTCTTTTTTTCTCCAGGTGATCGTTACAGAATTTATAACAATTTGTTTTACGATAAACGGTCCCTCTCGATCATCAATCGATCATATTTACACTCAATTTGTGCTGGACCGGATTTTGATTAATGGCTTCAAATTGTTGACGTTCTGCTCGTCTGCCTTTGTCATGATGATCGTCAGACTGTCTGTTTGAATCATGATGAACTACGAGGCACCTAGAATGTATCTAATGTATGTCGTGTTGATAATGATGATTGAAAACACTGTTATGAAATTTGAAGTATTATTTGAGTTGGTGTTCGATTTTTTCCTGGTGCTTTTGCTAATAATCAACAAAGTTTTTGTGTGAGGAAAAGGAATAATGGGAGGCCACTCAGTTTTTTCGAAGTAATGTACAGTTTGTTACAATTGTATGCTTTGTAGTGTTAAATATCGTAGGTGAAGGTCAAAATAAACTTGTAGAGCATATTCAATTGGGTATGTACTGAAGTAGCAGCTTCATATTGGAATTCCAGGAATTTGTGTTGCGAATGTCGAGTGGCGAAAAACATAAAATTAGACACTTTTTATAACTTCTGCAATGAAACAAGAAAAACATGTAGACAAACGACGCTCATAGCTGGTAATCTTCTGTAGGCGATTCTCAAATAAAAATCAGGTAAATGGATCTACATCCGGCATGGTATGGCATGAGCCCTCAGAAGGACAACACTGTCATAATTTTTCAAAGCAAGACATGTGCCTTCACATTCAGGTGATTAAGCTGCAGTCTACGAAAACTAAAAGCTACGCATCATTCTTGTTAAAATCGAAGCACATTGAAACCCTAAATTATATTGTGGCAAAAAACAAGACTAAAAGATTTCAACGTCACTTTGATCATAACGATTTATTCAACCCTGAGTGAAGGATCAACCCATTTATTCAAGCGGGAACCGACCCTATCGGGATCCAGTCCTTGACGGGCGAGCCCCTTCTTTCTGCATTCCAGATCCCGGGCTCCAATCGGCACCACCTGCTGAGGCTAAAGTATTATCTACGGGTAAGCATCTGTTTTCGGGGAGCAAACAGCCTCCGGTCAAACAGCTCCTGGGCAAAAGCCGTCGGGCCAACCGCCTCCGAGCAAACCCCCGAGTTGTGCTAACGTTGAAGGGAAAGGATCCTCCGGGGCATTTGCAATTGAGGGTAAAACAAAACGGCAGCAGTCTTCTGCAACTCTTGGGCTCAAATAACTGCGAAGAAGCCTTGACCGTCAACGACTAAATCTTCATTTGCCGCCAAGCTTATCGAAATCGATGAATGGGTCTTGTATGACGAAACCAATCCTTCTGGTTATGATACAGAGCAGTGTGAACAGCTTAAGACGAAAAGCAATGTAAGGACTGCATCCTTGGCAGGGATTACACTATGCTTTGAGTTGTAGGTGTATACCGAAAATGTTACGGATAAACTTTCCCGACGAAAGCACGAAAGAGTGACTTAGACAATACTGCCCCTCCTTCAACGGTGTGTGGGAGGGTGCGTGAGTTAAGGGGGTTTCCTAGCTCGTTTAAAAAATGCTTTCTTTGGCTTCCAGGAGGGGAGCATAATGGTGCTGAGGTATTGGAACAACTTGGAGTTCAGAATAACCTCAACACCTCCACCTGGATGTTACTAGGTAACAAAGCATGGGGAAGACCCGATAGGCCGGCAACTTTCTTCACTATCTGCGTTCCTGAACCGGAGATAATAAGAAGGTTCGGGAACAAACATCCTACCGACCCTATTACGGGCTTGGGAGCGTGACATTATAAGGGTCGGCTCCTAAAACCATCGAGGGGGACGTGCAGCTCACGCCATCTTTATCTGAACCGAAGGTTAGGTGCCATATCTGTCAGATAAATTTCCAGCATTGTAAAGTGGCGACTGCATTAATCATTCGTCGGATCAATAGCTACAAGACATGTATGGACCTCATATAAGAACTATGGGTTGTTATATGAGGTAATTGTTGTATGCCAATGGAAGTGATAAACCCTGCTCCTGCATAGTAGTTTCAAAAGATCTCCAAGCTATCATGCTAACGATCTATCTGACAGCGACACCACTAGGATCAAGTTGACCATACAAAGCCAGCAGGGAGATTAGGAGATCACATTGTTTTTATGTTTATGATGTAGACGAATTTTCCAATGGAACATTCATCAGAGCTAACCACTATGCTAAAACTAAAGACATGGGAATAATAGTAGGCTGTGGTGTTAACGCCCACCATCTACGCAGGGGAAGTTCTCACATCAACGCGAGAGGGACGAGACTACTGAAGTATCTGATAGGAACCGGATTGCAAATCCTCATTTTGGGTAATGAACCCACTTTCTTTAACGTTTGATAGATTTTGTATTTCGCATAGGAATGAGTGTATCAACAGATTACACAGAAGTGGTTATAGTACATATTCTCGGGGGCAGCCTTTTGTTCCTTCTGTTGTTAGGTAACGATGAACACCCACTTCAGCACCCAGCAATCTCTGCGTTATAATAACATAGGTCCACTTAATCAAAGTACCTAAACTCTCTGGCCGCATCACGAAGTTTTTGGAAATGGCAATATCAAGGGCTCCTTCAATGTGTTCGAACCCCCTATCGCGTACTCACCATTCACAATTGCATCCTCTATCTTTGAAACCAAAGGGTGACAAGCAGACTAACAGGGCTTGCCTTGTTGGTAGGCGTGTTGGTTTTCGTTTAGTGGCGCTTTAGATTCCGACGAGTGTGACGCTCAACCCATCTCGCCGAACACTCCAGTAAGAATGAAGTTACGCTGATCTGTCTAGAATTCTTTAGGTTTTAATAGTCATCTTTCCCAGGTTTAGGTATGAGGACTACTTTAGTCTTCCGCCAAGAGAAAGGTCCGTAGCCCAAAGTAACCCATTCTAGAAAAAATATTTTTTAGCAGTCGTCTTAGGTGCAATATACCTTCCTTTAGCATCGCGGGGCAGATGCAATACATGCCAGAGGGTGTTACCAATCAAAGCACAGTACGGTAGCTCCCACTTTTTCATTAGTAACAACCACTATTGCAATGTTCCAATTTCTTTCCTGTTGAAAGGTTTCCAACTCTCCAACTTTCCCTGAAGTTCCTATTTTGCTCTTCTAGAATTCCGTCTTTATATTGCAGACTGTTCGCCTGCAGAGTTCAGTTACAGTAGCACCCGCCAACTCTAATACCTTGGAGATGCAGATTGTTACAAGGGAAGCTCTCCAGTTTTGTCAGTTTCGATCTGGCATGATGTAAGTTATTTTGACCAGCCTTTATGCTTGCCAACATATGCTATAGAAAATGTTTAGAAACGTTTGCCACGATCCGAGTATGTATGACCAGGTTTCCCTCACACCGTACCGCCAAAAACTCTTTGCCATTATATTTGATTTCTGTGAGAATTCTCACATTTGCAGGTGCAGCGTTGCCTAAGTCCTCGTCACTCTTTAGGCAGCGCATTATCCTGTTTTCGACTAACACCTTCTCTGGTTTCGCAGGATTTAAGAAAAGTTTCGGCGTTAAGATGCGCTCCTGCTGTGAACTTCAAATTCCTAGGAGACTTTATTCCGATGCGTAACAGTACGGATTGTGCTGCTAAGTATTGTAAGATGATTAATTATTATTAATTTCTCCGAGATGCTAGCTCCTTCTGCGTAGAACGTCTAAAAAATAGCCCCTGTAAAACCGCCTTAAAGCCAGTAAAAGTCGGGTGGACGCAAACTGCATCAGGATGATCCAAACGGTGTTAATGTGGTCAGTATAGGGAGATCCAGAGCGAAAACCAGCCTTCTCTCAGTTGATTAACTTTCTTAGATTCTTCGCGATGGCAATAGGTGGCAATAGGTGGTTACACTCAAAACTGATATTCTTCTTCAGGTCTCCTTCTCCCATTGATTGGGCAAGATCTCAAATCATCTGGATTTATGAATGACTGGAAATAGCAACTCTGCAGACATATCAGAGGCTACATGAACAATTCCGCTGCAAAACCGTTTAAGCGTATTGATAGCAATGATAATTTTGATTCTATTTGGGGAGCAGTCCGTATACCCATGTTACGGTGACTTTCTGTTCCATCCACATGGGGGGGGGGGAGTTTGATTGGATGTTGCAGGATTTAGAATCGTAGTTAAGTGTTCTTTCTACCTCTTAACATGCTTATCACCGTGTAAGAAAAGCCTACCGTTAATGTTCGTCATATTACCATCGTAAGTGTTACGATCATCAGCAAGTGGTGGTGGTGATGAAATTGTTATTATTTGTCAGGGCTTCACATCCACGAAATGGTTGAATATTTTTTACTACGACGTACTCTACGCTGCATTTTTCCTCCTTTTTGCATGGTTACGAAGCTATAGTCCGTCGTGCTCGGTCAATTACAGCCAGCAAGAAAACTCTCAGTTCCTTGCAAGGATAGCGAAATTGTCCATATTTTATTTAGCAAAGGTATGCAGCATTCACATGACAATTCCTAAATCTACTGTTGATAGAGTTGTAATCGATCTGATGTTCGTTGCCGGTCTGTTGAAACCTCGACCTTGCTAAATACTCTGTGCTCAGTGTGCGGCTGAAGAGGAAACGGTGAAAATCTAAAAAGACACGGTTATAATGGCTGCTAGGCAGTTTCTCATGAAGTGCATATTATTAGTCATAGATAGCGCCCTTCTCCCTAAGTCTCCGTTGTGATCTTCTTAATCTAAAATGGAATTTCAACATCAAGATCCGCTCAGGCCCGTTTCTCAGATCGAGAGAGCGCACCTTTTGGTCAACATCAGCAATAGTCCGACACCGGATTCGCGTCCGTTTCTACTTGGGTTTTCAAGTTGGAGGAAGCTACCATTCTAGGGCTCGAGTCCGTTGTCAATGAGATCCCGATCTTTCAGATATCATTGGAGTATGATAGAATTTTACCTGAGTACTGCTTCTTAGAGAACGCGTCAAAATTGCCAGCCACGGCGTTCGTATTTTCTTTGCCACATATATCCAGTATATAGAGGGGTCTGTATGCGAGGGGGATCCCCACATTAAGTTGACTACACAGAATCAACTGTAGCCTTTCTATACTTTACTTTATAATTCTTCACTGTTTTCACTGCTGAGATCAATTTACCTGCAACAAAGAAAAGGAGGCAGGTACAACAAATTCAAATTCTGATTCCTCCCTTATCGATTCGTGTATGTAGAACAGAGTCAACAATGTATGGCATCCATCTTCATAAGATCTTGTACCCTAATTGCCAAGAATTGGTGTTTAGATCGCTTCTAAGCTCTTCGAATTTCACCCTTTTGTTTTCAAGTATATCGAAATTCAAGTTCTTCTTGGTTTACTTGAACTTTCCGCTCTTGTAACTTTTCCTAAGCTGCTGGTTTGTTACGATCAGTTTCAGTTATGAACATAAACTTTCACTAGCATGCAACCTAGTCTTAATATTTACTCGAATAAAATCTCGTTTTTATCCATTTCAACTAGGAAGGGTTCAAATCCCAAGTTTAGAGTACTCCATTTTCTTGTGCTTTGTGGCTTTCTTGGCTCATATATTGTATTATCTGAGTCGATACTTTAAGTAATATACTGCCGAGCAGCACCAGCAAAATCTTCCAATTCTTTAAAATCTTCATTATCTGAGCAATGTAGACATATACGTTTTCCAAGACAGGTATGATGCCTGGAATGTCAGATGCAATTAATACAGTCTGACTGCCATATCTAAAACACTGCATTCAAATCTACTGTTACTAGTAAAGATCCTTCCAATTCCGCTGTTTCAATCTTGATGAGATTAAGTTTACATTGCGACCCCTTAGTGCTGTTGCTAGGTGTCAGATCAACGTGAAACTTATGGTTTTGTCGTAGATAGCGCTATTTCAAGCGCCCGGTTGCGCTGGAAAGTTTTCCTGTTTCTGAATCATTAAATTGCCGCCCGACAAATTTTATCCTCAAAACAAGTTGCGTATTGTTCATTGATTGTTTCGATATATTACGGTATATACTTATTTGTCTATAGCATATAGGTCCATCAATAAATCTGCATATTAGCTTGAAAAACACTTATCTGTATATGTTACGCTTACTCGCGGGCTATTACCGCAGTGCATGACCAGTAAGCTTATTTTCAGCACTCTCACATAAAAAACATTTTGGTGCTTTGTTGCGCGATTACTCCTGAGCCCTTCACTAACGCGGTACTAGCTTAGTTTACTTCCGTTTGGACCATATTGTCATTGATCAGCACCTTGCCAGTAGCACGTCTGCTGGTTATTAGCCAACAGATTTGTCTGGAGACCGCATTATTCTTATGTTCTCCTTGAACACGTCAAATACATCTTCTTCCAATGCAACCCTATTTGCCTTATCACTTTGTTTGTTTGTGTTTTTATTCATCGTTCCATAAATTGTGGTCCACACTTCCGGTTGGTATATGCTGCAGGAATCCTCATTCACCTTTAGTGTCCCATGGTGGCTTATGCAGACAATGAAATCCATGTCAGGGTTAACTTGAGACCATACAATTGGTAGAGTTCCAGAGAGTTCCAGATGGATTAAATCGATAGTTAACCTAACAGCTTAGGTCCTACCAGGTAAGGGAATACCTAAACAGACTAGACACACTAGGCTCGCTTAAGAAGAACTGGGTACTCAGAGTTCCAGTCCACGTTGTTTTAGAAGGCAATTACCTAGCGAACCTAGCGAAGGCCAGGAAAGGAGCAACGCCTCCTCCAGTTAGAGAATCGAATCTCAGAACTGATCTGCAATCTGCGTCCACTGAGTCCTCCCAACGTTTCCTTGGTTTTTCTTTTGGTCGACTACCATTGGCTCTGCATTTCAGCACCCGCTACGGAATTCTCCTCTCGTGTATTCGTTTGAAGTGTTCATCCTATTGAAATTTCCGGATTTTTTCTATTTGAGTTGTATCCCTGATAATATTGTCATACTGATCTCTACAGAGGGTGGTTCGCGATTTGAAACCTATCCTCATCTGTTTGACTGGGCTAAATGCTGCCGTCAAGTGTTAAAATGTTGTCGTTATATTGTTGTTATATTGCAGATTATTTCGTTGTTTTTGTCTTCTTAGCGTGTCGCCTTAGTTCGTGAAATTTATCTTCTTTGGCTCGGGTTCATCCTTCGATTAGTAGTCGGTAAGCTTCGTTTTTCTTCTTAATCGCTTCCTGACAGATGTTATTGAACCATTTGTTACGGTACCTCCGTTTTATCATATATGCCCAAGCTCACTATTAGCTGCACTCTGGCTATCATCCCAAATTGTTCGCCACATTTCGTCACTACTTTTCTCAGGATCAGCATGACGTAGTGCGTCGAAATATGCCTTGATTGTGGACATGTAAGCCGCTTTGACTGAGTTGTCTTTCAACTTCTGCATATTGGTTTTAGCAATCCAGCTCCTGTGGCTGTTTTTAACCAGGAAATGGTCTGAGTCACAGTTACCACCTCGTAAAGTCCTCATGTCCAATATGTTTGAAGCTGCTCTTTCTTCGACGAGGACTTGGCCGATTTGATTGAATGTCTGCCCGTCTGGCGATGCCCACGTCATTTTATGCATGTTCTTAGGGGGAAAGCAAGTGACGCCTAAGACTAAATATTTGCAGCTGGCGAAGTCAATGAGTCTGGAACAGTTCATTACTAATTTTTGCGTCGACGTCTCCCAATAATATCTTGTTGTCATTGCAGAGTAACCCATCAACAAGTTTGTCCAGCCGAGTGAAGAATTTGTCTTTAATGACATCATCTTTGCTTTCCGTTGGCGCATCTTGAAGCAAATTAAGCAGATTCTTTCATTAATTGTTTCCATCTGCCCAAATGTGTTGTTTATGACAAAGGCACCACCGAATCCTCTGCTTCCTCGCTCTATGTCGCTGGTGAATATTGTATAAGGTCCGCAATCATTTATTTCGATCCCGAACCATTTCGTTTCTTGGAGCAAGAGGATGCTAATATTTGTACGGAGTTCCTCAGTGCACCCATTCAAAAAATGATCGTTACCGAAGTCGTCGCCTTTTGATCCGTCCAATGCGAAGCTGTATTCTGAGTTTCTGGACACGTGGATGTTTTTCGAGAAAGTGTTGTCAGTGCTTTGCCTTCACCCTCCTCCGTATGCTGTTTTGATGGCAAAATACCTAGTGGTCATCGTGTTGAAGTGGAGATAGGATTCGATCGCAGAGCTGTCGATGTTTTACAAGAGATGTTACACATGATTTGTGTTAGTCCAGTACCAGATCACTGTGCCACCCTATTATCTTTACTGTAATTCAATCACCCGGCGGAGAACTGTACGTTTGCATATTACTGATGCCATGAACAACACATCCAGCGCAGCCTTAAATTCACTACTCAATTCTTTGCACTTGGATAAATAAATTCGGGGCAATCACTGCTATGTCACCAGTTCATAGACTTATTCCTTAAGGTCCATGGAGAAACCACAAATTTGAGGGGTATAGAGCACTAGAAGAGGCTTTTTAAGACTGACTACAGTTCTTGTAATGACTTTTGATTCTTCGATCTTTGCTTGTATGTATGTTTGCTTCAGGCGCAGAGAAAACTAAGGTGAACCAGAAAAATGTATGCCAAGATATGCTGAGGTCTTTTATGCCGATGACTCAAAGACAGAACTAGTTTCTGGATCAGAGGTCCTCTAAGATAAAAACAGGCTTTTTCTTGTGTATAATATACAGCGGTCCTTCAGACTGAGGTAGATGTGATCCTAAGGGCAGCAGCCTGGGAGACTGGAAAGCAAGCAGCCTCAAAGCCTTTGAGTAAGTGTTGATCACCTCAACTATCAGAACAAAACAAACATACTGCAAAGTTCATCCTGCCGAAAAGTAGGAAAAGTATTGTAGGTATTCTAACTGGCTATAATTTACCAGGTATGGAATAGGAATTCTACAAGATGATAGTATCCATCCAATGGGAGTGCTCCACCTAAGAACGCTTTGGACACATTTGGTGCTGATTTACGGCAGCTGTAACGGGTAACATCATCTCCATCAAGGGAAATCTTGTGATATTCTGTTAGACGTGGGAGTCGAGTACAGTGAACTAATACAATCTTAGTTCTCACACCCCCTTCCCCTAATATTCACTATCCGTCCCTTTGGACCCTTCTACTAGCCTTAGTTCTCAGTTGTTGTTATGGGAGGTATAGCCAAAGTGAAGAATGATCTCAGGAAGTCCTTCCTCCATTTCTTCGGTGACGTCTCAACGCGAAAATTGTCAGTTGTGAGATTAACATTACTGCATTGTGACGAAGAATAAAAAAATCATTCATCGCCATCATCAACAACCTTAGTAAGGAACTCAAATCCTCCCAGTTTTGTGCCGAAATCTACCTATTCGATATCCCTAAAAGCTGTCTAGCGTCCTAGTCTACGCCATCGCCCCATTTGAGGCAGGATTTGCCGCGTCTTCTTTTCCGTCCATGGATATTTCCCGACCGGATCTTCCTCATCTATACGGATTAAGCCACGTGCCCACCGAAGCTTGTTGAGCCGGATTTTATCAGCAGCCAGATGATTATGGCATCGTTCATGGAGCGCAAAACAATTTTTATAAACTGGAATAGGTTCTGTTGACTGCCAACTACCGTGCACAAATTGCATTGTCTTAGTTGTTATCCGTTGTAATTCCCGATAGGAGCAAGTATCAATGGTCTCAAAGTTGTAATTTTAAAAATCTTAAATCATAGTCCGGTATAATTATTCAGCTTTTTAACTACGGAAGTTTTATAGTAGGGAAATTTGCTCTGTCTTTTATAACACGATATAAGAGAAAGCTGGTACAGAATGGGGAATAATTAATATTATGTTTCCTTAGGGTCTTTAGAAAATCAAAGTGCGTTTATGAGATGTATGTACAATAAGTCTAAATTTACAGCTTGATTTAACGCTGTGTCCATGGGTCTTGCTTTCCAAAATCACGTCTGTTTACTAAGCTACAAATTTTAAATGCAGCCAACAAAGATTTTATTTTATTCACATTTTTACATGGAAGCTAATTTGACACATACTAAAATATTTAATCTGTTAGTCTACTTAACGAAATAAAATACGAAATTATTAATACTTTCTGCATGAAGGAAAACTTCCAACCATGAATCCAATTAATAAAATGAGTAACTTATCAAGTAGCTACTTTTTATTATCAAAATCCACACAAACCATGTGTAGAGGGACAATCTTTATTGCTGCTGAATGCTTAGTTATTGTGCAGCAAATAATGCCTCTAATTGTTTATTTTTACACAAGCTTTCCAGGTAATTGTTGATGATTAAATTCAACCTCACAAATTGTGTACTGAATATAACATAAAATTCATGTTAGGAAGTCAGTCCTAGCAAGAAACCCCAACAACAACGGAGTTGATAATAACAATTTATGATGGTCGCATCAAATGAACACAATAACGATTCTCCAGATACTCTTAACGTAGATATGATCATATCAACAATGTCCTTGATTCTTGACTGAAAAGAGAATGGGATCCATGAATAAGGCAAGCAACACAAGCATCAGATAAATAAAATATATGTGATGCTGACAGATAAAACTGTCGATAGATACGAGATGGCAATAAAAGCGTTACATTCAATTAAATATTTAAATTTTCGATTAGCACAAAAACGACGACCGGCGCCTTAACTGAGTCGATTATGAATACAATCTGTTTTCCTTTGCTCCCATCAGATGCATAATGTGGTCTATACTAAGATGCAATAAGTCAAAAGATGGTCGCGGTGATGTCAGATCAGAATCTGTTACAATCCGCAGGTGAATTATTTCTCGGCTACTTGATTATTGGAATCTATGGGGCTATAAATATTTATTGGTCGTGTGTAATCCCTTTTTGGATGCTTTAAACCTAGTTCAAAGCCACGTGATCAATGGCCGCGTAGCTTCTTAACACTCTAAATTGCTGCATTGTGTAATTTAGACGGCTCACTTGTGGAAAATTTTGGAATAAATACTAGAATTGGTTAGGAAAGAACTCCACCGAAAACAGAGTGTCATTAAGACATATTCGATAATGGGAACATATGTAGCTCTTGCCTGAATCCAACAGACCGACTAACATGGTCCCTTATGGCATTCTCTACATCACCGAAAATCTATATGATCTACATTCTTCTGATTGAGTCTCTTCCTGATTTCATATTTATTGTACGCATTTACATATGTATCTTTTCGAAATAGTTGAAAACTAAAAACATTTGATATTAGCATTCAATATTATTCCGTACAACTTAATATCGAAATAATCATTTGTAAAATCCGGCTCCGAAGATATGCCCGAAAGTGTTTTGAATAAAAATTTATCTGAGAAGCCATAAAAGGAAATGAAGAAAAAATGCTACACCTTGAAAGCAGATCTAATTTCATTCTGTCCTAGGGAAGGAATAAATCACATTAATCTTCCTCTGCATAATTTTACATGTAAACAAAAGATACAATTTAAAGGTGAGACTTGGAATGAGGTGCTATTTTGTTTGTTGGTTGGATCAGGAAAAAATAATTTGGAGCTAAATTTTTTAGAGTAGATAGGTGGCAAAGGGGTAAAAGGTATCTTTTTTTTTATTTTGCTAGATAGAAAAATTAATATCGTTTCAAAGGTATCTTCCTGATAAAAAAATGGATCTCCATATTATTAGACAACGCCAAAGGAAATTAAATAAGTTGGCAGACATGGGGATGCTGAAAGCACTAAAAAGGATATTGCACGCAGGCAGAGCAAAAAGTCCGAGGTATATGTTCTACTAACAACTATCAATTTGTTTCAAGGAGAAAATGCAGGAAATTTTTCAAGAATTAGCATTAATCCTAATTTTGAAATTTTTACTCAGTGACTGAATAAGGCTGCTTTAACGAGATGATTCACTTGCATGTTTGGGATGAATGCTATGAAACAAGATGGAGTGGTTATCTCGGAGTATGCGCTCAAAGGATCTTGGTTTTCGAAATTGTATTCGTCGAGTGTTTTTTAAAGTCTTGTTTTAAACAAAACTTTATTAGAATCAGTCTACTGGCTGCCGGTGGTAGTTAATGTCACTGCGTGGTGGCTGAATCCACTTCTCAATACGGAGAATCAGAATGTGGGTCCAGCGACCCTTTTGCGAGTCATTCTACCATTGTTTCCACGTTTTCAGTGACGCCTGTCTTGCCGCTTTTTGCTATTCTATATCCTTTTCAGGTAGGTTCATTCTACTTTTCTTGTACAGATAGCGTCTCTCACTTGACAGGATTGCATGGTTTCTCCAAGACTGGTGCCGCATATAAAAGGGTTGAGAAAACCACTCCAGCCACAAGTAATCTGCTGCCATATCTTGGACCTCAAATGTTAGACATCATTGGCGTAACCGATACGCTGGTATTTGCCGGCTTCTTACAGACATAGTCCAGGTGTCTCTTGAAATCCCAACATATTTGACAACGGGTTTTGAAGTGATGATGTGACCACCAACAGGAACACTAATCAATTCCTACGGTTGGTAATCAAGACCGCTTTTGTCTTTTGTTCCGCAAGGTTAAGTTGAATCATCTCCAGCAGCACTTTAATGGCGCTGATTGTTTCGCTGTCATATACCTCAACATCTTCAAATTGTTTCGTAATGACAACCATGGCTAGATCATCTGCGAAACCTATTATTATAGCCTCCTTCGGCACGCGAAGGACAAGAACTCCGTCGTACATCACGTTCCACAGAAGAGGATTCTGGCTGTGAGGGTTTACTGCTTGGATCTCTCCTCGGCATTGTACCGAAGTGTCCTTTCCGAGATGTAATTTTTGAGGAGCTTAATCAAATAACTAAGGACAACCATTTTAGTAGGTGAGCTCTTTAGACACTTCCAGCTGGCTGAATTAAACGCATTTTAGAAGTGCAATGTTATCACGGTGGAAAGTTTATTAGAGGGCATCGCATCTCGAGCCGGCTTCAAAACCACATGTACGGCACCGACCGCTGAGTGGGCTTCAGGAAAACTAAACCATCGCTCCAATGGGTCATCACTTTACTCTGTCTGTCTGCCACAAGCGCTTTCCACAGAAACGGTTACACCTATTGACACAAAATTCAGTAGAATAGTTGCCACTCTCCAACTCCCACACATGCGGTGAAGGCTAAAGAAAAAGAAGAAAATCATACATCTAAATATTATTATATAAAAAATCAACAAAACCTTTCATAACTGACCCGCCGAGCTTCCGGTGTCCGATTTGCTATATCGTAAAGGCTTTGCTTCGTCTGTGCTGCACTGGGCATGTGGGCGATTCGCACCCATCTGCAGCGGATTCCGCTCACTCGACCGTGCCTGACAAGATTTTTATTTAAGTATTGTTTTGTCTAATGGGAATGTCATTAGGTGCTTAAGACTGTGACTCCCTTTTCCTTACCCGTGCCGTCTTCAATAGCTGGTCGTGAACTTCGGTTTACGTGTAAATAAATATGAACCAGTTTTCTTCTACTTTCAGTACATATCTCCTACAGCAAAATTCTCAGGGGATAGGTTCGCTTCCAATGCGGCGTACAGCTCCTTTTCTCTGTCTCAAATCCGCAGATATAGAAGGGCATATATTTGAAACTCCCGGATATACTAATGCATGTAGGCTAGTTCGAAATACCATCCAATTCAAAGCGATGCAAACACTGTTTCTAGGGGTATCCACGAATTGTAATGATTTATTTCTTAATATTAACAGTAAGTTTGTCTCTTCTTCTTCCTGAGCTCAATTTATCCTTTTCCGATTCTCCGAGTTTGACATTGTATCCGGCTCTATGGGCAACACATTCAACGTAATTAATTTTATTGCATCATTCATTCATTCATTCAACCAATGGTCCGTTAAAATTCGTGCAAGTACTGCAGTGGCACAATTTTAGGTATTCACATTTCTACGTTGGTCCTAAACACCACTAACTCTTCAAACGTTGTGGAGGTCCTTGGGATTTAACGGCTCCTCTTCAGATACTGATTGATTTGTGGACTACAATCTGAGACCCGCTAAAGCAACATAGCAGTACTGATTTCTACTAGGTGCAATCTTAGTAGACATGCCAGTGGATATCAAGCGTATCTCACATCTTTGGTTGCCCAAGGCTCCGCATTGAGTTCATAAAGAGCTTTTCCTCGATATAAACGTCATCATACCTGGCATAAAACCGCCATGAGAGGACCAACCGCTGATAATTGGGGCAAAACCATAACCTATACGAATTTTTTTGGAGCATATGCTCTCAAAAGGTGATTATAGCTTCCATAGTAACAGATAACCTCCAATGAGACTTTGCGGCAAGAGCTCCTTTATAAACAATTCCTTCAAGGCTCGGGTTTACTCGGCCTCCTAGTCTTTGGCTGTAAAAATATCAGCGTTTTTTTTAAATTTTGTTGGTGCTATACTTCCGTCCCTCATTGAAGAGTTAAATAGGTTCCACTGGGAATAAATGTAAACAGGATTACGAGAACAAGTGTTCCGAAAATGGGTAGCGAAAGTTAATAATAGCTGGAAAGATTCGATTTTTAGGATTAAAAAGATAAAGAATACCGACGGTGAAACCGTTTAATCATAAACGAAAAAACAATCCGTATGGCAGCTCTTCTCGTGTCCTTTATGGCAGAGGAAAACTTACTCGGCGGCGGGGCGATAATAAACAAAAACTAATATAGTGGATTTATTCGTATTACGAAATCTTTTTCACATACAATTGTACGACTATAATAATGAGGAGTGATCCATCATACCGTCGATTGCGATGTTGGGATTTTTGGCGTGTTCGTCTACACCGACTTGACGTAGTTAGTTCGTAATTCTTGGTCCTTTTTCGTAGCCCGTTTCGCAACTTCTTCCGGTTTTCTCAAGTTTCAGGGATCTAAAAGTCCACTTTAGCGGATGGGAAATTATATCACGATTGTTCTACCAATAGTTTCTTAAACGACTTACTACGTTGAACTGAATAATACACCATTTTATTGGAAAGGAACAGAATAATAGGCTTACAGATTGGTGCAAACTAAATATCTTTTAAAAAAAGTCAAGCGACAACGGCTTTACGCTTTCTTACCAGGACAGAAGCAAATCGTCAGACGCTGCCTCACCTCTGCCCTGGGAGCAGTGTGACCGTAGCGGCCCTAAGCCCTATTTTTAGTTGTTGTTGTATGTGTGTTGAACAAAACGACGGCTAGGGGGCCAAATTAATTACTAGCCAAACAAGCAGAAGGGGTACTTGCACTTGTTGGCTAGTATACATGGTAATGCTTAGTCATACAACTGGTCTAGCATTTTACTGTGACAGTTAAGACAATTAGTACTTAGGCGAGCTGTCTAGTAAAAACCAACCTGCATAGGTTTTTGCATCATTCGCCATGCCCGGTGAGAAATCGCATGAAATATTAGTTAACTTCTCCATGATTTTTTTGCGTGTAGACTTTGATGTTGAGAATCACTTTATTGGTACATTGACCCCCTTCCGCTTTGTCGTTTTTAAGGTTTTGTTTGTAAAACAAAACTTTATTAAAATCGGTTTACTGTCTGTCTATCTGTCCGTCTGTCTGTCTGTCCGTCCGTCACACGCATTTTTCTCGGAGACGGTTATAGCGATTGGCACCAAATTTGGTAGAAAAGTGGGAACTGTGAACGCTCACGGATATAGTGAGTTACATCCTTTTACGTCGAATTTAAGGGGGGTCCCCATACCTGCAAAGGGAGGGTGTACATTTTTTTTTCATCAAATATAGTCATGTGGGGTATCAAATTAAAGGTCTCGATTAGTACTTTTCGAAGCCGGTCTTAGTTTTGAGATTTGTTGAAAAGGTGAGGGGTGCGGGGGTTTGAAAGTGGTCATTTTTTTAACGAACCCATTCTCAGAAACTACCCAACCGAAAAATCTGAAAAAAATCAGGGGGCTGTCACTATATGGTGCCTAGGCTCCGAAATACCCTCCATACCGATGCCTGTTCAAATAAAGTTAATAATAGTACATTACTATAATTTTTAGTAATTGACAGGAAAACTCCCCTTAAGTTCACCCTAGAATCACAAAACAATATAGGCTACAGCATAGATCATGATCCTGCCGAATTTGGTGAAAATCGCACTATTACTAACAAAGTAATACTAAGTCAAAGCTGTCGCTTCTTTGCAAATTCCAGACTATGAATGTCAATATCACTTGAAAGTGGCTATTTTCACATAATATATGCATATTTTACGTGCTACATGCTAATGGGACAAATGCACACCCAAATCTCTTCATAAAAGAAATAAACAAAACCTTTCATACCTGAAGCGTCTAGCTTCCGGTTTCCCGACTTGTTTAGTTCTGATCAAGGGAGAAACGGGGCCCACTATGAACGCAACAACCTCATGGGCCGCGCTATCCGAGGTGAAGCGCGCTCTCAGAGCTGTGCTTTTGAAAACGGCACTCATCCTTTCAGCGTAACACGTAGTTTGTGGAGCAGTGCCTTAAACTGCTCAAACTAGAGGAATTTGAAATTCACTGCTCTTATGATATGCAGCCTACGGGTGCATCGCCGGCTCCCAACATTTGGCAACCATTATCGTGATTCTTGCAATAACCAAAACGTTAAGAATATAAACATACGTAATACTAATACTAATCCTTGGGTTTACGCTCCGTATGGTAGCAACTCCGTCCTATTATATAGCTGTCAGTAAGTACAGCCTAGTAAATGAGTTTGCCAATCGTTGCTCCCTACTTATTAACAATTAATCGATTTGAGTGCATTTCGAATATCAAGGGATATCGTTGTGCAATATTAGCTGGCACTATTCAGCGCTTTGTAGGTTAGTATTAGCTTGTAACCAAGTTAACGGGTTTAATGGTTGATCAGGCTCCGTGGAAACTGACTTGGGAGAACATGGCACAGATTTTACAGGTCTTGTCAAAGTAAATAAACTAACACAAAATAAAACACCGGAATATAAACGGTACCAGTCAGCATTAACTAAAAATGTGACTTTTTTTGAAAAATAAATTGCCAAAACGCTCATGTCCAAAACGCTTCTCAGTCTCGAAATATTTTACAAAATATGTTTATTATCCTACAGAGAAATACTGCAAAGACAACCTCCAAACAATCTCACTGAAACCCTGGAACAAAAGATTTATTCCTGCGATCTACCGACCTCCCAAATTAAACTTTGGAATTCTCATATATTCAAAGAATTGTATAACACTCTAGGAAACGGATTTCTAAGTGCTGGGCATTAGTGCTGCGCAATCAGCGGGCATCCAGATTGATCATTTCTAACGGAAGTCACTGTGGGGCACGCGATATCATCTAGACAACCCACTTATTGGCCAACAGGTCGATGAAAACCCCGCAAGGAGTAAAGATGATAAAATAACATCTAAATCAATCAATTGGTTATATTTCCGAAAATATTTAGGGGCTCATTTATAAATGGACACTTCCTTGAGAACATCAGATGACGTAGACAAAGCTCTATTAATATTTGAATAAATAATAACAGCGGCCGCAAAGCCTTCTACCCCACCTCCACGTCTAGCCCATTTTGCTCATTACAATACATCCCGTGGAATACTAAAGCTGCCCCAATTAAAACGTAAGTTTGGAAGAAAATAGTAGGCGGATAGCTCTCCAGACCTAGAAAGACAATTACCTAACGCAAGTCGTTGACTTCATAAAGTCATGGAGGATCAACGGGAACAGAGGTTGCAAAGCTATTTATCAAGCTTATTGTCCGGCTCATCAACTGAGCTTCCCAGTGGGAAGATTTTAGAAGGAAAGGATGAAAAGACCTGTTTATTTTGAACTGGCCTTACGGCACATGGAGATAACCATCTCAAAAATATCTATGGTAACTCAAAAGAGAAGTTTCTCTTTTTGAACTAGACAAGTTGCTCGAACCATTAAAGAGCGAGTAGTTTGAGGCAAAATGCAAGGTCTTGACCTCATCATGTGAAAAATAGTAAAAGGATCGCAATCACCCGCGCTATCTTCTATTACCATAAGGCTTTAAAAATTTCAGAGATTACAATGATTTTCAGATAAGCGGAAAATTACCCCAAGGTTACATCCTACAGGGCTATAAATTCGTAACCTATCCTGCCAAAGATGTCCGAAAGATGGACCGAATTAAATACATAAGCTTCACGTCTGGTGATCACAACATCCAAGGTAGCGTCTTACGGCCGACATTCTAGGTCTTCTACACCTGGGATCCAGTAAATGGTCTAATCCGGCAACGTTAATGTTGAAAGATAATACAGCTACTTTAAATGCTTAATAAGATTTTCAGATTGCTTAAGAACGTCTGAAAATTCACTTCCGATTAGTGTAAAAATGGCTTTTAATCTGAAGCTCCCGAATTGAGCTAAGGTCTCAGTTATTATCTTGGGATTTACCTGGATAGACGAACAACGTTGGGGAGACTTGTCATGCACTGCAAATAAAGCTGAAAGTAAAAAAACACATTTAATACTGGTGAGGTATAGCGCGCCAACTACTCCTACACCCACCGTTCCCGGTTACCGGAAATCCGCTTCAGGACCTCTCCCCCCCTCCCAAGATTTCCTAACATCCCTTCACCCCGTCTCTGCTGTTCCGCTCCAAGCGATCTTGGATCCAAGCACTCGTCGGCAATCTTGGGAAAGTGGTAAGAGTGAATGGCGTCGTCAGCAATGTCATCCTTCCTTAAAGTGTGACCTATCCACTACCATTTCCGCTTCCAATCACAGTGCATACGAGTGCGAGGCACCAAGATTTTTTCTTGTGTAATTATCCGGCCAAGGTATTCTGAGATTTTACCTCTGTTCAGCACCAGACATTTTACACCGTTATACCGTATACCCTGCATAGGGCGCGTCATATTTACTTCCCCTTCATACTGGCGGAAGATTTCCCGAAATCGGTGAGAGTAGGTGAGGGAATATCCAAATTCCGCTCACCGTTCCAAAATGATCTGTAGGTTGTTGATGTGGCCAATGCAGGAGGATCCGGAGCAGAAACCAATCTGCTCTCTGTAGATCAAGCTTTCGACTTGGTCTTTAATGCTTTCTAGGGTTACTTTAAATATTATTTGTACGACGGCAGGGAACTTGCAGATACCCCTCCAATTGTCACACTGAAAATGATTCTTTTGAGTCTGAACGATCATCCCTTTTTCTATGAAAGGTCTCTGATTCCCAAGATTGTAGATTGTGGATTGGTTACTGTAGGTGCAGCGATAAATAACGCAGCGAGAACCTCAAGCCCAGTTGCTTTACTTGTTTTGAATACATTGATGACTGAAATGATTTCTTTTCTGCTTGGGGGAATAGTTCGTATCCGCAAGTTGCAATGACTAGGCAGTTCAGTTGCAAGAGGAAGAATCTCACTGGGTGTGATACGGTTAAGAACCGTGGTGGAGTGTTCTTTCCACCTCTTCAGTTGTTCGTCATTGTGGATGCGAAATCGACCATTAACGTCTTTCAAAGGACCATTGAAAGATTTGCGACCTCATGCAAGTTCTTCTTTACTGAGGTACACACTTCTGAAATCAAATCATTCTGCTACATCTTCCGCTTCTCAGACCAGCACAATAGCCAATTACCTTTCGTTTGCACTGTACAATGCTTCTCCGGATTTCGCTTGATATTCGAATACGAACGTGTCATACGTGTCATCACCCGCAGCAGCCTATATTCCGCTGTCAGGCTGATCTTATGACACCTTCTGGGGACGTGGCCGACGACCTGTATAGCACTCGAGAAAAGAGCATTTTTGACGGCCGCCCAATGCTCATCGATTTTCTTAGTCGGACTGCTCAGTAGATGCACCATTCGATCAGAAAGATAGCTCTCCCATTGCCAAGCGACAGCTGGGTCATACAGTCGGTCGATATTGAACTTGGTGGGCTGCAGCTCCCCAACCCTGCGAGAATATTCCCGGCTGTCAGATCTCTTTCAAGGCCGTCTCTCTGCTACGCCCATCTAGATTTCCTAGATATACTGCTGATTACGGTCGATCTGACTACTCTTACGGTATCAATCAATTGAAACCAACTGAGGCTCTTTGCTTGAAAAATGTTCCGGCAATAACGAGGCGGTCAAAGTTGCGGAAAGTAGCAAACCTGCCACTATTATCGTTACCGTCGCAGACACCATATTTCCTCATTACATGTCCAACCAAGGATGGCACCCTGGCATTCAGATCGCCCATTATGATTCAGTGTCACTTCTTAAGAAGCCTCCGTTGAACTGCGTATAATTGCTCGTACAAGACAATTGTGATGCTCCTTAACATGGACCGGAATCTAGTAGTTAGAAATCTGTCAGAAAATGGCTCGCGTGCTTTGCGATAGCCATCAGCAATAATCCAATGCCGTATCCGCGCCTGTTGGGTTTTGAAGGGTACAAAAACACATTGCCGCAAGAGGGAGAGGAGTTCTCTCCACAGTCCCATCATTTTACTTTGCTTAGACTCAGAATGTCCAGTTTGTATCGCTGGAATTCCTGATCAAGTTGGTAGAAAGCGAGTATGTTGAGGACCCTCGCGCTTGTCGAGGAGATTGTGCACTTTTCCCAAGTCAATCATGGTCCGTTTCTTATATCCAAAGGTCTGCGCTGCATCCCCGCCTCCTGGGCTTTGGAGGGTACAAAAACACATTGTTGCAAGAAGAAAAGGAGTACTTTCCACAGTCCCACCATTTTACTTTGCCTAGACTCAGAATGTCCAGCTTATATCGCTGGAATTTCCAATCAAGTTGGAGAAAGCGAGTATGCCGAGAACCCTCACGCTTGTCGAGGAGGTTGCGCACTTTGTACAAGCCAATCATGGTCCGTTTTTGAAACCGTGAGGTCAGTTACTATCCGAAGCATTGCTGACGTTTCAGTAGTAATAAAGCTTCACCATTTGTAGGTTCCTAGCCCACAAATTTCCATCCCTTTAAGTCGCCTCTTATTATTTTTAAGTCCCAACTCAAGGGGCGCAAAAAATAAAAAACAGAGACCCCAATATTGCGACAATAAGAGAGAAGATCCCATTCCAGGTAATAAAGTACCAGGTGTAATCAAAAAGTTCCAGGACTTTCTCAATAACTCTTTCTTACAAATATTTACAATTGTTCTATTTGATCCCCTTCAAAATACTCCCCTTGAGAGTGAATGCACTTCTTCCGGCGGTGTTTCCCCTGCTCCATAGATCTGGAAAATTCTGCTTCATGGATGCTGTTCACTTATTCCAGCGTATTTTCCTTGATCCGCTCTATCGTCTGAAACCGCTGCCCTTCCATTGGGTACTTAAGTTTAGGGAGCAGCTGGAAGCCAGACGCAGCTAGGTCATGAGAATAGGGGGGATGAGAAAAGTTATCATCAACTCATGAATGCGGAGCGTAGTGTAATAAAGCGCGTTGTCGTGGTGGAAAAACCACTTGTCTGTTGTCCACAATTCTGGCCTTTTCCGACGGATCTTTTGGCGTAAAGCTCTCACGGTTTGGTTTTACCTGATGGGAGGAATTCATAATGGAATCGAAGAAAACGGTCAGTATCACTTTAATTTTATACTTCCATTGGGACGACTGCACCTTGGTTTCCACATCGGAGCCATAAATCCAAGATTCGCCACATGTATTGATAGTTTTCAAGAAGTTTACATTAACATTGGCTAATTCTAACTGCTCCTGCTTTTTGATCCTCTATTATTAGTTGTGGAATAAACTCGGCTGCAACCCTCCTCGTCTCTAATTTGGGTTTAAATCTCCTGACATGACCCTCTGACGATTGGAATGCACAAGGGTGTTCACTTTGGTCATTTGAATGTCGTCAATTGAAGTTGAAGACCTTCCTGAATAAGGGTCATCTTCCGTTGATGTTCTGCTTTTCTTGAACCGTTCAAGCTATTCGTAACACTGTGAATGAGTCATCACTTCATCACCAAAGGCTCGCTCCATTTGAACGATTTGCAAAACTTAGGACAAAATTTTACACGTTCCTCTTCCTTCACGGCCATGACAAAAAACGCGGAACACGAAAGACAGGCTTGACTAAAACAGCTGACCAATCGGTTTGGAGAAGGATAGAGCAATAAAACAAAATATAGATTACTTAAAATGGTTTCCGGTAAAAAATGCGCCGAACCAGCTGTCATGGTTAATGTGAGGGGCGTGCAATTTGAGAAGTCCTGGAACTTTTTGATCATACCTCGTATGTAGAAAGCTAACCTCCCCACTGTCGCCCATTAGCCAGGAGACTGCTTCAAAAGGCTAGTGACCGGCGATTACTGACTGAAACAAAGCGTTATTTAGACGCAGCATTGGTGTAGAATGCATCGTTAGTTTCTATTTTAGAAAGATACAATTTAATAAATATTTGGATAAAGGACATTTTTTCTGTTGCCTGACAAAATTCCTGGAAGGTAAAGTTATCACAAATATTTCCTCAGAAATCATTAAAATTATTTTGCTTAGGTCTTCCCTATCATCATCATAAACAAACATACCCCATATAGCCTTAACTATCTGGAATAAATACAAGATACAAATGTCTATGTAGCTCTAAGTCTATTTTGCATAAATGCATGACTAAGATAGGATTCATGTCGTCTGAGTTTTTGCTCCACTTCCACTTGAAAAATAAGTTTATTAGTGACATTGGAGGAGAATTAATGTAGGTTTTAATTAGTGGCCATTAATAACGTACTTAAATCGCTATATATAGATACACGGAGTGTGACAGCTATTAGATAGTACGCGGCCACATCTTTGTATTGTTTTTTTTACCTAATAATGGAGAAGAATGAAGATTTCAAATAAAAAGATCTCTGAATTTAACACCGACATTTTCAACCAACCTGAATAAAGCTTCCTAGCCCCACTCAGGATTAATCGTATTAATTACAACCACTTTGTTGTCTGCTTGTTCAAGAATTTGTTGGTGTGAGGATTGACTTTTTTAAAAGTTTAAAATAAATAATTTGTTATTTATGGTTCATCAGTTGAGAACATGAATCAAGTTTTCGGTAGATCGTAGATAATTTGTCAAATCCCACATTTCAATATAGATTAATTGCCGGTCGGGGATCATCCTAATTAAGTTGTCTGCTGACGTGTATGTTGCAATTTTCAACGACTAAATCACTTAAATGGACTTTTTGCAGAATACTATATTCTGTGAGTGTATGATCGCAAATTGTTGGAAACAAGTTCTAGTCAGCTTGTGGTTCACTACAAAAACGGTTTTTCCATATATCCTGGATATTCCTATGAGTCATTAAGCTTAATCTATTGTTGGAGTATAATTTCGACGCATTCAATTTAAGATACACAAAAGTCGAGCGTGTGGAAAGCTTCCGATAATATACGCGCGATAAAAGCAATTTTTCAAAATTGTATGGAATATTTAATATAATCTAGAAACGTGTAAAGGAATCAGAAAAGTGTTTCAGATAATAAATTATTTTCTGCTGGAGACGCAAAAGATGCATCCAAGGGCAGGAAGAACAGGTTCTGGCTTGATCTGAAAATTATTCAATACGATATTCAGGAATACCTCATGCTGTGACGAAGAAGCAGTTTATAATTAACTGATTAACTATGTGAACGTTTAACCATTAATCGGTGTTTTAATTACGTTGTTTGTTTTCTTTTACGCAATATGGAAGATAAGATAACAGGACAACCTAAGGAGATTTGCTTATACATATGTATGCAGGAATCACAAAGAATTTATTCAATTCTGCTTGCATAAATTCATAATTTTACGCCATATTTTTAACTGTAAGTAAAGTATATGCATATGTATTCCCGTTTACGCACATTCACCCTTAAATAAGAAAAATCCTTCAAGTCAGCTGAATACCTTCAAATACACACCACAAAACTGACAATATTTCCTTTAAATTGTTTTTATTTCACAACAGGGTCAATCATTCGACAAATTGGAGGTAGGAACAGCTCAGTAGGTTGTTCCACCCACATCCCTTTTCTTATGTTCACATGATTCACAACGGAATGCAGTCCGAAGAGAGAAATCAACTTTCAAAGACGAGGACAATGGATTTTATGGCCACCGCTGGGCCACAAACTGACCAGAAGGTGCAGATGCCCACTAGGAACCAAACAATGGAAAGGATTATTTGCATCGTTTTGGTGGTTTACTGAAGTTTTGACAAGCTAGTGAAAGACATGGAAAATCGAGGGAGGTTAAAAGAGGCCGTAATCCAATTCGATTGGCTTCTTTGATTTTTAAATTTTTGTGAAATTCAAGTGGTTCTAGTTTTTGTTTTGGGTAGATACGGTAGTGTATTGTTAATAGGATAAAGCGGCATGCAATGTTAACAGTTAAGAGGGTGCAGTAAAAGGTAATAATTTAATGCACGAAACATACTAGACAAAACGGGTCAACCCTTTACAAATGGCTTCACACAGAATCTGGAAGTTATCCTTAAGACGCTTTTCGATATTGTCAAAGTCCACTCTATGTCACTATGTGTATTGTTCTGTAAATAGGAAAAGTCATTTATCATAAAACTTGTTTAATTGAAAATTGAACTTTCTACAATATTTCCTTTGATGAGTTTCCCATTCATCTTATGTGTGGAGTGAATGATGAATGTATGGTTAATACTGAATGGTACATCACCTTTTAAGTCAGATTCTGTCTTGCCTACTTAATTTTAAAATCGGTTCAATGTCTGTCTATCTTTTTTTTAGGGGGGTGGAAATCGTCAAAAGACTCTAGCCTGGGCACGCCAGAGTGAGATTTTTACCTACCAAAACCACCCCCGACTTCCCCCTTACCCCGTGGAACCACCTTAAGATATTACATCACGGGGTGGAGTTAGCTTACTTTAGATAGATCTCCTGCCATCTAGCCGCGGGGTTCATAACTGCAACTTCCTCACTTCTTCTGTTTTTCGCAGTTTATCCTGGATTACTGCGATCATGGAATTGATTGCATCCCAGTCTTCCTGACGAGCTACCATTCTCCGGACAAAATTTTCCTGTGATAGAACTTAACCTGGAGTTTCCTCTAGGTTCCTCCTTTCTTCCACGAACCTAGGACATTGGATGAATACGTGCGCTGGGTCCTCTAGGACCCAGTCGCAGTTTGAACAATTAGTAGAGGTGCCCAATTTAAACCTGTACGGTATTGATTATATGGTGAAAAAGTGGATGAGATTATAATTGATCTCGCGATTCTTTCTCTCCAGCCAATGGAAGGGATCAACCTGTAAGTCCAACGGCCCTTTTCTGACTGGTCCCATCGCTGTTGCCATTTGTTTATGGATCTCTCCGTTTCGGCCTTTTTCACCTGCGATAAGGGAGCGACGGACCAGGATGTCAATCGGCATAATTTCCGAAATGACAGAAGCTACATCGTCTGAGACAGTCCCGAAGGTAGAACACGCCCCCAATGCTGTTCTTCTGTAAACCGTACTCAGTTTATGTGCATTACCTAAAACCTTCAGCGCTTTTTCCTAAACTGGGACTGCATACAGCATGATAGAACTCACCACCTTGGCTGTGAGCAGCCTGCAATTATGTTGCGATCCTCTTACGCTCGGCATCATCCTTGCGAGAGCCATACTCGTGGTGGATGCTTTTTTACAAGTATGTTCTATGTGCTGCTTAAAATTGAGTTTTCCGATTTTAATGCAAGCGTAATTTCTTTTGCGGCGCTTAGTGATGAGGACTACTTCCGTCTTTTCTTGGCTCTCGACGACTGGGAGCAATCTATTATAAATAACTCGCTCCAACATTTTCCCCATAGTGTCTAGAAGACATATGGGTCTATTGGAAGACGGTTCCCCTGGAGGTTAGCCAGTAGCACCAACTTCTCCCGCTTCAATAGTGCAGGAAAGATACCCCGGACATGCACGTTTCGAACAGCTCCGCGAACATATCTGGTCTACATTTGACGGCAATTTTGAAGGCCTTATTCGGTATGCCGTCAAGACCCGGGGCTTTGCTGTCTCCTATTCGACTGCAGATCTCCAGCAGCGCGTCCCTGGGAATCGGCATCACAGTCAGGGGACGCGGGAAAGTGTCAGTACCTCCCTCTTGTTGGGGAAGGGCTAGGATTTTTTACGATGAAAGATCTATAAGACCGAGAGCGTACGTCCTGATGTCAAGACGGTTAAACGCAACTATGCTGTGACAGTTATGCTCCCAGGATTTAGTTACGGTCATCGTACAGTACCAGATTAATGGCCACCGACGCAAGAACTAAAAGATCTGGTAGGGTATGCAGATTCAAGTGATCTCGAATTCTTAACAGATTGTAATGCGAACGCTCAACATATTTGTTGGAGCAGTAGCAAGTGCAGATAGAAGCTATTTGATTTCCTCGCTTCAGCTGCCTTCATGACTGCAACGTGCGCCCCTACTTGGGACCGAGAACAAGAGAAGCAATTGACGTAACAGTCTGTACTTCAAACGTGTTAGAGTTGAATAAAGGCTGGCGGGTGCTAGACGAAGTCTCACTGTCAGATCATCGATACCTAGAATTCAATCTGACTATTGCGGGCAACTAGTCTGTAATACAAAGACGGAACCCTAGGGAAGCGGATTGGACAAATTTTTGTGAACTTCTCTGCAATAAAGTGCAACTCCCCAGGTGACTGAGGACGCCTTCGTAGATGAATTGGAAACCCTGAATTGCATACTTTTAGAGTGCTATGCAGAGGTTTTTCCTATTTCCCGAGGCCAAAGCGGTAAACCGATCCCTTGGTGGAACCGGGAGTTGCAAAAACTGAGGAAATCAACCAGGCGACTTCTAAACCGTGTTTATAAAAGCAATAACAACCAAGACTGGTTAAACTGAGGGTCCCATTCGTGGGAAGGCGCTTAGGTCGCACCCACTTTGTGAAGACGAAAGTGGTTACCAGCGTGGAAAATACTGTGAGTATGCTCTTCGTTCTTTGGTTTCAACGACGCAACTCTGAAATCCTAGTACGCGATAGGGTGTTCGCTATTATTAGGCTGATATTCACTTATGCATGCGTAATGTGGCGGGTGGGTTAAGTTGAGACAAAATGGGTTTTCACCGTAAACTAGTTGCACTGGAAAGATCTGTGTGTTTGGGTATTACCGGTGCAATTAGCGCGACATCTGGCGCAGTTCTAAATGCATTATTCGCATGGCGGGATATACGGAAGTCTTCTACACCGATGACTCAAAAACAGAACAGGGTTTTGAAGCTGGAGCCTACCTTTCGAATAAAAGGAGAAGTGGGCTCTTCCTTTCGGACAATACACAACGGTTTTTCAAGCCGAAGTACATGTGATCCTAACGACGGCAAACTCGGTGGTTGACGAGTGGCTGAAGGGCAGCTGCATCGCAATCTGCTGCATTGAGGGCGTTGAGTAGTCTTTTGATCACTTCGAAAATCGTTCAGGAAGGCACGGGTAGCATCACTGCGATACGTTAAGGAATCCTGGATATTCCATTAAATTTGGGTCTCGAGTATCATGGGCCATCATCCTCTGAATGCTCAGAAACTATAACTTATCTCCTACCACAAATACACACTCACACACAATGCTATAAGCATCTCCTCTCCATGCTGATCAAAATTGAGCTCTGCATCTATTGTCGATCGTCGAGGTGACATATCTAATTTCCAATTCTATTGTAAGCGTAATTGCTTTACGGCGTTTCGTGATCAGAACTGTTTCCGTTTTATCCTAAGCAAATGTGAGTCTAGCGCTCTCTAACTGTCTAAACTGCATTTTGTTGAGTTTACGTGCGCACCCCGAAAACGGATTTGAACTTCAGGCAATGGGCCCAGTACTGAAACCTGTAGGACACCAGCGAAAATTGGAAGTGAATTCCATATAAGGCTCAAATTGACTGAATTGACAGCATTTCTCCTGGCTAGGGCCATCACTACCCAATATTTGCTGGAACTACCTTCTGATGCTGGAAATGTCACATTGGAGAAGCAGACTTGAAAAAGTCAGTGATCGCATCCGAGAGAGGAATCCTCCGAAGAATTTTTTAGCCCCCTACATGAGGATGAACGATTCCGTAGCCTACACAATGACGAAATCTATGAGCGATACCATGACCGTGATGTTGTGGATAAAATCCGGCTCAATAGGTTACGGTGGGCGGGTCATTTAATCCGTATGGATGAGGATGAGCCAGCCCGGAAACTTTCTAAGGTCAATATCTATGATAGAAAAAGAAGACGAGGCAGACCCTCCCTGAGATGGAGCGATGGCGTAGTCAGGACGCCAGACAGCTTTTAGGGATATCGAATTGATGGACTTTGGGGCAAAACCGGGACGTCTGGAGTTTCTTATGAAGGCAGGCCTAGACCGGACACCGGTTGTTATGCCGTTGATGATGATGAATGTCACCAGTGGAATAGGGAAGGTACTTTTCAATGAAGAGAGAACAAGTAAACTTCCTTTGAACACTCTATTGTATGTCAGTTACAATCGTGGAAGGGGGGCCATGTCACGGAGCGTACTAAACAGCATTGTATACAAAAGGATTAAAAAAGATGACGCCGAAATGGATATCTATAAACTGGTAGTAAGAGCGAATGACGAAGTCAGACGTCATGTAAGCTCGATTAAAGGCGTCCACGTATTGCATTTTAAAATGAAATTTGCTATCAAACACCACCCCAAGATTCTTGTCAGGCTTAACCGCCGCTAAAGATAATAAGTGAGTATTGCAGGGAAAGTTTTCAATGACTAATATAACATAGAACACATCCAATGTTGAAATACTCTTTGAATTAAGGCACTATTTGGTCAGTAGGAAGGGAAAGTAGTTTTAGATTATCAAGAAAGAAAGAAAGCAAGATTACTTAGGAAAAACAGAAGATAGGAAGGGGCCAAGAATAGAGCTTTGGCGACCCCGAATACCCCCGGGAAGAATGGCATTGGGACAGCACCACCGAAGGAGACTAAATAAATTACCACAAAGGTACGATTGCAATCAGGGGGAACAGTAAGAAGTAGAGAATGGCAAACAGGATCAACGATTTTGGAGAAGTTGGTATAGACTGTATGAGCGCCTCTTGGTGCTAATGGGTAGCCAATTAGTTGCAGTCGACAGCTTCGCGCTGTTTTTTTCAAAATAAAGTGTTCAAAATGCTATGAAAGGCAGTCTTTTACGTACTTTCCGAAGATCTTCCAGATCGAGGAAAGAATAAGTATTGGGTAGTATGGCCACTGTAACGTCACTTTTCGTGTAAAGGGATCATTCATCGTCCCAGTTCATCGGCTCAAATGGCTACAAAGAAGGCTGCGCCAGCAACGGCCAAGTTTTCACTTGCAACCAAGGCTATTGAAGCCGATGGATGGGTCATATATGGCAATACCAAGCATTTCGTTTACGATACAAAACAGTGTGAGCAGCTTAGGAAGAAACTCACCCTACCTATAAGGTCTCCATCCTTGCCCGGGATTACAGTACCCTTTGAGTTGGTGGGTGTATACTCTAAAATGTTACGGATAGTCTTTGCTGACAAATGCACGAATGAATGACTCGAATAGTAGTGCTCGTTCTTCAACAATGTGTGGGAGGGTGCGCAACTGACTCTGAAGAGGTTTTCCGAGCTACCATCATTTAAAATGTGCTTTCTCTACTTTCAGAAGAGGAGCACAATGATGCTGAGGTTCTGGAACAACTTCGAGTCCAGAATAACCCCAACACCTCCACCTGGATGCTACTGGGTAGCAAAGCAGGGGAAGGGCCGATAGCCGATTTTCTTCACTATCTGCGTTCCTGAATTGGATGACAAAAAGGTTCGGGAGCAAACGGGCTACCAACCCTATTACGGGCCTGGGATCGCGGAGCCAACGGCATCTTCATCTGAGCGGTACTGCACTGAGGTGCCATACTTTTCAGATAAATTCGCAGTATTATAAAGCGGCGACTGCATTTATCAGTCGTCGGATCAATAGCTGCAAGATAGGTATATACCTCGTATAAGAACCATGGGTTTTTGATGGAGAAATTAGGAGCTTAAACTTTTGACATGCAGACTTGCTGTATGCAAATGGAAGTGATAGACCCCACTTCTGCATGGTGGCTCCAAAAGACCTCCACGCTATCTTGGTCAACGACCTATGTGATGGCTACACCACAACGGTCAAATTGACCATGAAAACCCAACTGATAGATAAAAATCAATAGTGCACTGCTTATTTCCTTCATGACGCAGATGGCGTTCCCAGTCGAACATTTATCAGAGCTAACCAATATGCCAAATGTAATGACATGGGAATAATAGCAGTATGTGATGTTAACGCCCACCATATAAGCTGGGAAAGTTCCAACATCAACGCGAGAGGATCGAGATTACTGGAGTATCTGGTAGAAACCGATGGATAATAATTTCTTCAACATGGTCAGCCAAGAGGTCATCGATATCACGGTGGCATCCATTGTTGCTCTTGTTGGAGAGTGCAGAGTATCGAATCATTACACGGATCACAAGTGCATTGATTTCGTAATCCTTCTCCATACACTCTATTTCGGAATCTATATAAGACACATTGGGCGACGTAAAAGACATTTCCGATCCCTGGGAGATGCATCAAATCCATGGCTGGAATTGAAAAAAACAACCCTGATGATCACAACTCGCATGAGAGAAACTTTCAAAGAGAACTGTCCACTCACGACGCCAAAGAAGGATACAACACCATAGTCGAACTCGGATTTAACGAGACAGACGAGAACGACATAGGTGTTCCTCAACCGCGCTTTAAAGTCTGATTCAACCGGTTCATAAGGGATACATATATCCCTAACTGGCCAATTCACTTTAAACAACATGCCTGCCATCGTTCTCCCTCTTCTGTTATGGCTTCTGGTAATGGATACCTTGCTATGGCTCTGATCGCCTGAATGGAACACTGGACTAGTTATATTCATTAGGAATGCCAGGCGGGGCAGATACACGCTACCCACGTTAGCAGGGGTGGAAATCCAGATGGTATCGACAGTCAAATTTTTTTGAGTACATCTTGATTCCAAGTTAACGTAAAAGCACCATTTCCTGAACAATACCAGAAATCTTGCAGATTGCTCTGGTGCTATAGGACTGCTATAGGTAAGACCTGAAGACTTTCACCAAAACGGACTCATTGGATGTTTACATCCATAATGAAACCCATTTTGATATATGTGTGTATGGTTCGGTGGCTAAGACTAAACTTTGCTAGCAACAGGAAGCTGCTGCCGCGAATTCGGAGGCTCGTTGAAAGGCGGCCAATCATGCGTCCATCTGGAAATTTATTGGCAAACATGGGATGGGTCTGATGCTCTGGTTTTTAGATTCGGCTTAGAAAAGACATACTCCGTCGTAATCATTAAAAGAGAAGAATGGTCGGTAAATGACCTGACAGGTTTAATAATCTTCATCGACGCTCCAGTCGTGGGAAATGGGTCGGGGGCAGGGATGTTCTCGGGAAAACCGTTTATGGAATTGGCTCGACTTCGCGAAAAAATGACGACCATATTTCAGCCGAAGATACATGCTATTTTATTGGCAGTCGAAGAATGTTTGTGCAAAAATCCCCTGTCATGTCTACTCTGAACAAGGAAATTGCAAGGATTCGCGCAACCGAATGAAGAAATTTGAACTTCTGCCGGCAGGTGAAAATTTTCGGGAAGCGACTCGGGGCCGCTAGAGCGGCATTTTTGTTCTCCTTAAGAAGTGGGACATGAAAACCCTAGTAGGGCTTTCAATGGGACATTGCTCCTTAAACTGCCACATTGAAAAAATTGGAATGGTGGCCTCGACCATATGCAATCAATGTGAAGAGGAGGAAGTGGCGGTCCTGCACTTCGTATACAGCTGTCAGGCCTCCTCAGACCTCAGACGAAGATACCTTGGGAAGGGTGTCTTAAATGAAGAATCTGCGCATTCTCTGTCTCTGGGGAATGTTCTCAAATTCGGGAAAGCTTTCAAACGCAGTCGGCGAGAGGTCGATGAATAGGCGATCTCCTGGAAATGGACCTAGCAAAGGTGTGAGTGCTTGGAGCTGAGCCCTTCTTCCCCCCCCCCCCCCCCCTCGCCTGCTCCGCACAACTAAACTAAGTTGACATATTTTTGGTATCGCCCTCAGCCCAACATGGTAAACTTCAAATCACCTTCTAAAAAATAAGAGAGAGATATTGGTCGAAATGTGTGAAAATGTTTATGGGAGACTCTATCTGAACTTCTCTCGCTAGTTGAACTTTGCTTCTAAACGCTTTAGATAATAATGGACCAGTGCACCAGTGCATACAAAATTGGGCAAACAACCTAAAAAGCCACACAGGCCCAATCTTCAGTTCGAATTACTTAAAGCATTTCAATGAAAGTCAATTTATCTTTCGAACAGCTCTGAAGGAAATAACATATCTGCTCCCTTGAATAAGAAATTGTTTCAAGATAAACTTCATAATTGATCAGTATGGAGCTGGCTTGTTTGCATTCCATTAGTCCAGTCCACCTACATTTAAAACGACCCACCATTAAGTCAAATGTATTTTCCGAAAAGCCAACCGAAATGTATAGTTTAAACAATATTAGCACTTAGAGCGGAAGATAAATTAACACCTTCAATGCTGCTACCATAAAATATCCGAAAATTCGGCATTTGCTTGGAATAATTTTTGAATAGCACCAGCCCCAGCCCCAGCGTGATCTTTTCACTAATTTGGCATTCTTCCAAATTAAATTTACGCCTTTTATATGTATATTGTGCGCACTTAGCTTTTTCTCCTGTGGCTATTGCTTGCCGGAGGGTTTTGGTTCCCACGAAAACTCGAGCTTTATTTTGATAACAGTGTTACTAATAAAGTGGTACGCTTTTGATGCTAATGGTTCAATTCCAATTCATGTGAATTACTCACCAATTTTTGTACCATATTACCATTAACATGTGTATTTTGAATGGTGGAAAATACAATAATTAACAGGACGCCTAAATATGACCAGTTAGCGTGACAACGATACTTTTTAAAGTAGACAATTCTAAGGTGATTTTACCGCGGTCGATTGTTACGGGCGAACGTAAATTGAGCTTTTACAACAATATTGTTGCACTAATTGGTATAACCAATAAGTTGATTCGACTAAATGGCCGCTGTCATTGCTCTCGATGAGAAACGCATGACTTTATTTGTGACGCACAGATGTGAGGAAATATTCCGAAGGTGGAAACATCTATGAAAAGTATTAGAAATACTGCTCGCGACAACATTTATCTTCCTAGTTAAAAAAAAATCAAAAATCAAAAAATGGTTATTTTCCTAAAATCCACATCTGAAAGGTAATTTAATTATAATAACCAATAAATTTCAAATTATAGGCCCCGATTATATTCAATTTTTTTCCAAAATGAGTAATTATTTAAGGGTTCGCAGTAAGGTCAGAACTAGTCTTTCTTTTGTCCTTACCGCTGTCATTGGTAATTGATTGGTTTAGTTCAACATTCTTCCCATTCAAAGTTAAATAATCGCACAGGCGCACTAGGCGGCTATTTTCGACGTATAAGTATTGCCAATTCTTCAAATTCCGCACTGGCAGTAGCTCCATGGTCGTTAGCAAAAAATGCTGTTCGAGTCCGGGCAGTTGAGTCACGTAATGCCCTTGAAATGCAATCAATTATCGTTAAATTGAACACATCAACAAATCATAAACACTATTATTTATATTTTAGCAAAATCCAACGAAGCATTTAACGTTCGTGCAAACAGAGTTTGAATTGTTACCCTAATCCATTTCACAGCTAGAAAAAAGTTGCACACATGGAATCCACTCGCTAATGTATCTCAATGCGTGTCATTCAATCTGAAGCAGGAGCAAAACTGAGTACAACACATTCGAGCGTTTTACGTGACATGCAAAGATCCCAAAACTGATCCATCATCGTAATCTCTCTCGGATAACATGGCCCTAAGCTGTTAACAACTGCCCTGGATGCTTGGCAAATGAGCCGGTACACTTCTCAAGACCTCTCTCAGGGATCTTTACCGTTTATTGAAGTATCTGAATGAGTACAAATTGATGGAAGTGTTCCTATTTCAACATTCACGATATCATGTCACCAGTCAAAAATATCAAAAAACCTATCTTTTGTTAATGCGAACAGTTTACCTCTGCCGTGTTACATGTTGACCTTTGGAATTTTGACGGATTGCTCTAAAATTGTATGGCATAAGCAGGAAAGTAGGAATAGAAATGAGTCGTGAGAAGCACTCACATAGTGCGTACAGGTCATATGCTATGAGGATTTTTAATTCAACTTAAATCGTTTCAAAATCAAAATAAATTAGATTCGATTTTCTACTATCAATCGTACAACATCTATTTCTTCATTTTGGCAGATATCTTTGATAAGGCCATTTACAATTTTATCAGCAAAAAATATACTTGTGACGAAGTTTTAGAATGGATGAGATTCAACGACTTTACTTTCTTTAATTATCCACGCTATCCAGAGAGAGACGACTTATCGAATTAAGAGATGTTATCCAGAATTGTAATATGTACAATATAAGTACATATTTACGCACGGTTTTTATAAACTACGTAAAACAGCAATAAGATCGTGATACCTTTGCTAAATGTAATTCCATTTATGCTTTCTTCTATTTGCTTTACAAGTATCTTGTGGATGCTTTTAATGACATTTGTTTCAGACTCAGTAGGGAGTATCCTCCAAGAAATGAGAGGTGACACCTGAAGCCAAGCGGTAATCAAAACCCCAAGCTAAGGTATGACTACCGTGCCCAGAGTTGAATGGTTACCTGAGTTAAGAAGTGGCCGTAAACGGTGAACCCTGGGTACCAGGTGACTCCCAATTTCAACTAGACTTGTCTCGGTAAAAAAGTTCTCAAGAGTGTAGACTCAGATTCTAAACTTACACAGGTGGAAACCAATCTAACTGGGACCCAGTCCTTAACGGACGAGTCGAAGGCTCCAATCGGCGCCACCTGCTGGGGATAAAGTCTTGCCCATACGTAAGTACCTGCCCACGGACAGCAAACAGCCTTCGGGCAGATCGCCTTCGGGCAAACTGCCTCCGGGTGAACCGCCTTCGGGCAAATTACAACTCACATGCTGTACCAAGGTTAAGGGGAATGGATCGTTCGGGACACCTACGGCTAAGAGGAAACCGAAGCAGCAGCGGTCCTCGGACGATCCCAACCCTTCGACACAAAAGGCGCAAAGAACGCTCAGCCGGAAACGGTTAGGCGGAAGCTATCAAAGCCGATTGATGGCTTATATGACAACTATAATCCATCCGGTTACGATACTGTGCAGCGCGAACAGCTTAAGAGGAAGCTCCTCCTAGCTGTAAGGACTGCATCCTCACAAGGCATTAAGCTTGGCTTTGAGTCTGTAGGAATATATCGTGAAGTGTAACGCCTAAACTTTACCGACGCAGACACGAATGAGTGACTCGGGCAGTACTGTTCCTCCCCCAATGATATGTGGGAGGGTGCCCGACTAACACTGTGTGCTTTCTCTGTTTTCCAGAAGAAGAGCGAAACGATGCTAGGGTTCTGTAACAACTTGGTGTGCTGAATAGCCTCAACATTAACCACTTGAATGCTTCTAGGCAGCAAAATAGAAGAGAGAGAGCAGATAGGCCTGAAACTTTTCTCATTGTCTGCGTTCCCGAACCCGATGTTAAGAAGAAAAATTCCGACTACCGGCTAGGGATCGTCACATTACAAGTGTCGTTTCCCAAAACCATTGAAGGAGACGTGCAGCCCTCGGCATCTTCATCTGGTGCGTAGATGAGGTGTCATATTTCCCAAATAAATTTGCAGCATTCTAAAGCGGCAACTGCACTTTTCAGTCGTCGGATCATAGCTGCAAAATATTTATATACCTCATACAAGAACCGTGGGTTGGTAGTGGAGTAGTCAGGGGCCAAAACTTCCAACATGCTGAGCTATTGTATGCAATGAAAGTGATCGACCCCGCTCCTGCATAGTAGTTTCAAAAGACTTCTTGGCTAATTTAGTTAACGACCTATGTGAGGGCGACACCACATCAGTTAAACTAACCATAACATGTCAACAGGGAAATAAAGAGACGCTATGGTGCTCTACATATTTCCCCTATGATGTAGAAGAAGTTCCCAGTGGAACATTCATTAGAGTTATCCAATATGCCAAAAGCAAAGGCGTGGGGGTAGTAGCAGGATGTGATGACTCTCCTATTTTCCAACATCGCCTCCACGTGTTCGTAGTTAAGGTATTTTGAATGCTTGCTCATATGGTCTTTTATTCGAAGAAGTTTTCACACTAGTATATTGTACCTCACCTCCGAAGAACATTATGTAAACCAACTCATTGTCTTTTTAACTTTTGGGTTTTTGTGGCCTGAAGGCATTAGGAGTAACAGAAGGCACTTGATCCTTTAACATATTCCTTATTACATATTGTCCCCAGACGGAGGAACAAGTGGATGGCTTATTTTCCGCTTAAAGCTAGAGAGGGAAATAGAGTCAAAAGACCCAAGCTGTAGGGCATTGTAGGACCGGCAAAGCCTCGAGATCGGAGAGTGAAAGTAAATCTCGAGCTCCGCGAAGAGCACATCAAAAATGTCCGCACTACGTGTGTTATGAGACGAGGCGATACGGGAAGTAATATCCGAGTTGGCGGAGCAGTCCATCAGACAATTGCAGAGTTTGAAAAGAGTACACATATCAAGGAAGATACGGCGTTGCTATAGGGAGGGGAGATTGAGGGTGCGGGGTGGTGACGGATAATCAACCCATGGAAGGTTCTTCTTGTAAAAAAGCGTCCGGGTGAACTTGCGTTGTACAGCTTCAAGAGCGCGGCAGTCACGGAATTGAAGAGTGTTAAGGAGGGCTGGATTGAGGATTGAGGAGGAGGAACGTAGGATAAAACCAGACATTTTGGAAGCTCTATTGATGATGTCAACGAAGTGGGAATTGAAACGAAGTTTATCGTTGAACATTACAGGAGCTCAGGGGTGAAAGGGGTTGTCCACCGAGAGAGTAGGAAAACGATGTTGGTGAGGGTTTAAGGGAATAGCGCATCCAGTAGCACTTGTTGACATTCAGTATTAGCTTGTTGACCAAACACCAACGGACTAAATTATCAAGGTTGGACTGTAAGAGAGAGAGAGAGAGCACAGTCCAATGGAGACAAAACAGAGGCAAACAATTTAAGAGCATCTGTATAAAGCAAATACGGGCAGGTGAGGATGGAGGCGAGGTCATTAATAAAAAACAGGAAGAGTAGGGAACCAAGCATAGAGCCTTGGAGAACACCAGAGGAAAGAGAGAAGGAACCAGATGAGTGACCATCAAAAGAAACTTTGCAGGAACGGTATGAGAGCTAGGAGGAAAGCCAAGAGGTAACTGAGGGAGGGAAATCAAGTAATAAACGTTTAAAGAGGAGAATGTTATGTTCAACGGTGTCAAAGGCTTTGGAGAAATCGGTATAAATAGCACGCACCCCCTGTCGTGAATTCAAACATTTAGCAACAAAGTTGGTAAAGACCAGAAGATTTGAAGCCGTTGATCTATGTTCCACGAAACCATGCTGCTCTTTGACAATAAGGTGACCGAATTGCGCGGTCAACCAGTCGTTGACATATCTTTCCAGGATTTTGGAGCAAGAAGATAGAAAAGAAATGGGGCGGTAGTTCACGGCAAGGGAAGGTTTTCCGCTCTTGAGGATAGGGATGATAAGGGCCTCTTTCCAGAGACGGGGAAAGTAGCATTCATCTAGACTTTTGTTGTAGATTATACTCTAGGGGAGGTAAATGAGTTTTCTACAGTTAAGGAGGAAGAGATTAGGAAGCCCATTGGGGCCAGGTCCGACATTGGGGTCAAAATTACCAATGAGGAACTCAACCAAGGATTGCGTAAGGAGAGGAATAGCTAGAGGTTTGGAGGAGACTTCGCTATGAAAGGTGTAGAGGGTGGAGGGCTCGAGGGAGAAAACACTGAAGAGAAGTAGGTGCAGCGAAGCTGATAGAAGAAGGGAGAGATTGAGTTGGATTACGAGAATTGCGAGCGTGAGACCAAAAAGATTTTAAGTTACCGCGGGCAAGGGTGACTTCGACTCTCAATGAGTATCTTTTACGTGCTTTTCTGACCATTGACTTCACAGTAGAGCATATAGCCTTAAAGTGAGCAAGGTCGGCATCATTCTTAGAAGCCCGAAACTTCCTCCGTAGTGTAAGTTTCAAGCGAATGTTAATTAGAATTTCCGCTGTGAACCAAGTTTGGGTATGAACGTAGGCAGGGAGGGGAAGAAGGGACATAACAGGAGAGGAGATTGTAGAAGGCGTTAAGAGCTTGATCACACGATGAGTTACTTAATATATGTACCCCGTTGAAAGACGCTAAAGTTAAGTTCAGAACGTCAAAATTGGCTTTGCATAAGTTGAACTTAGTGGGTTTATGCTTAGTTTTGGGTTTTGAATGAGGGAGCTCCAGTCCAAATTCAATCGAGGGGTGGTGAGATGTGCCATACGAGGATGTGCAAGGAAATAAAGAGAGGTGGCGTTCAAAGAGGTTGGAAAGGAGGAGATCAAGAGTGAATCTTTTGTATAACCTAAAGTATTTACCCTACCGATTTGAGAAATAGGAATGTCGTAATTTAAAATCTAAATTAAATTTGTGGGCTAGCAACCTATAGATTTTGAAACCTTATTGCAGACTATGATTGGTTTCTAGAATATGTGCACGCTCCTGGACAAGGGTAGCGGGGGTCTTCAGAATACTCACTTTCTCCAACCGAGCGAGAACTCTAATTATATAAGCTGGGCATTCTGGGCCTAAGTAAAGTAAGTTGGCGGGACTCTGAAGAGTATTCCTTTGCTTCTTGCGAGACTTCTACCATAAGTGTAGCAAGAGGCTGCTTTTGTACTCTGTGAAGCCTAGTGGTAACAGGCGCGAATTCGGTGTTGGGTTATTTCTGACAACTTGCGTAAATCGTACTCTCTTCACATGGGAGCCGGTTTCTGATAGACGCTTGACAGTAGGATTCCGATCCATCGCAATTGCATAATGATACGATAGACTCGACAATAATGCTTTTTATTTAAGCATTGTGATCTGAATGCCAAGGTGGGATCTGATAACAACTTGCTCGGCCATCTGGTGGTATTGGCGACTCCATCGGAAATGGCGGGAAGTTGGCGGTTTTCTGCAAATTCTACTGCCTCGTTATTGATGGCACATTGTTCGAGCACAGGCTTGCCTCTGGATGTGCGTAACAAGAGAGGCACAGACATTGATCTCGAAAGGGATAGTCGCTTACGTTCGCTTGAGTGTTGCGTCCCCCACTTCCCTCAGGGATAGAGAGCTCCAACCCTCAAGTTCAACATCCACCATTTGTATGACCCAGCTGTTGCGCGACAGAAGGAGAGCTCTGTTGCTGAACGGAGGGCAGATATATTGCGTAACCCGGCTGGAAATATTGATGAACATTGGGCTGCCATCAAAAATGCTCTTTTCTTGGGTGCTATGTAGGTCGTCGGCCATGTCCCGGAGGTTCGCCATAGGATCTAGCTGACTTCATAGCCATGGAAGCGAATCAACGAACGAAAGGGGTTTACCTATCGGCGCAGATAATGGCAGGAGTGGTGAGCTATAAAACTCCGATACTGAGCAAAATTCATGAAAAAAGGGGATTTGTTATTCTCCTGGTCAAGGAAACGAAAGATGGCGCAGAACGCAATGACATCATAGATGTATATCGCGTTAAGAAAAAAGTACAGGTGGTCGCAAATCATTCGATGGTCCAGTGAAGGATGTGAATGGTCGAGCCCTCATCTGAGTTGACGAGCAACTAAAGTGGTAAAAGGAAGACTTCACCACAGGGAAATTCCTCTTCTTAAAGATAAAATGGCTAGCATCGTAACATGCGGATATCGATTATTCCGCTAAGCAGCAAAGAACTCATTTTGGCAATCAATGCACTCAAACGAAGTAAAGCCGCTAGGCTTGACGGTCTTCCCGCAGATTTATCTATCGCTGCAGCTGCAGTTACTGCAGACTTGCTATTTCCAGTTATACGAAAATCTTGGGAATTCGAGACCTTTTCCAGAGTGTGGAAAAAAGGGGTGATAGTGAAAGAAGGGAACCCGCTTTGAGTATGACAATTGAAGGGGTATCTGCGTACTCCCTGCAAAAATAATGGCTGAAATAATCCTGAAACGCGTCAAAGAACTTTGCGAGAGCTTGATCAACAGAGAGCAGGCTGGTTTCCGCTCCGGATCCCCCAGCATTGATCCCATCAACACCTTGGGGATTATTTTAGAAGACTGTGCTGGGCTCAGATCTTCCCTGTTCTTCATTGATTTCGAGAAAGCTTTCGATAGCGTAAACAAGGAGTGTATCTGCAGTGCTCTACTTAGAGGAGGCATTCTAGAGAACTAATAGCTATTATCAGCGAAAATGTCACGTACTGCGCCGAGGTGAAATGTTAAAGATTTTTAAGCGCAAAGCGAAGTCCGCCAGGGTTGCATCCTGCGCCGATATTATTTTTTCTTGTTCTCAGTGACGTCCTTCACGTTGCGTTGTCTGGAGGAATTCAATGAACAATAACATCTTTCCTCGAACAAATCGACTATCCTGACGGCTAGATTTGGAATGGGAAGCAAGTAGAGTTGGATTGGAGGGAAACATCAACAAAGCTAGGGTTGTCAGTCTGACGGCCATCGTGCTCTTCTTATATGCATCAATGAACAGAGCTTCGAAAGCGTCGGCTAATTTGTATGTCTTGGAAGCGTGGTTTCTGCTGATGGTGGTATCGAACTAGATTCTGCTCGACATATTAATAGTGCTAGATTTGCTTGCTGTAATGGAAATGCAGTTATCTCAACACTTAAATCTAGTTGAGATTGTCCTATGCTAGCGTTCTTCTCATATGAGAGTAAGCACATGGAAAGTGAACTCCACTGTTACTTCTGCGTCGTATCATCGGTTGCACTGACCTGAAACTATCTGAAACGAAGAGTTTGATCGGTGCACAGTCCTGGAACTCATACGCACAATGATTGGGAGACAGAAGCGGTAATGGATAGGTCACACTTTAAGCATGGGCGACAATTGCGTTGTAGGCTACGCCATGGAGTGGAATACTATCTCCCAAAATGGACGACTAGTGGGTCGCTCCAAGAGCACTTGGCACAGAACAGTAGAGGATGAATACGAGCCTCTTAGGAAGTCATGGGGAGAGCTAAAGGGCATTTCAGTTAACCACCAGCAATGGCGCTTAGGTGTGGTTAATGCGCTATAGCCAGGGATAAAGTAGCAACCATATATTATTTTTGATTTTTGTCGTCGTGAACTCTATTTTTTTACTCAAGTCCAGTTTATGTTTATTTTCCACCTTTTTGAGTTGGATAGACTGGGCTTTTTGTTTCAGATTGTGACAACTTTTGTGAAAAAAATATAGATGGCTTACGGTTTTGCCCAGGGCTGAGGCTGATCAACAAATACTGCCGAAATGATTTTTCTGCTGCTTAAAAGAACAGTTCATGTCCGCATGTTACGATAGCTAGCCATTTCATCCAGAAGAGGGGAACTTCACTCAATGTGGTAAGGTTAAGAACCGTCTGTTCAGTTGCTTGTCATCGTGGATAAAAAGTCAATTGTTAACGTCCTTTACAGGACCCTGTGAAAATTTGCGACCATATGCAAGTTCTTTCGTGACGCTGTATACCCTTCTGAATTCATTGTGTTTTGGCCGAGGCTTATATTGAAAAAAATGTTCTCCCTCTACTTCTGCTTGTGCAGCCATTGGTTGCTTTGGGGGTGGCAATGGTTCACTCCGTTATAACGGAGATTGTGGACTCATGACTCCTCATATCGTGAACAAGCAATCAACTTTTATAGACCGGACGACAGATCTGGATCTGACGACTTTGACGGACATGATGAACTGCCTTGCGAATTTCTGGCATTAGGATGTCAGTCATGACCTCTCCGACGATCGTGCATACAACATCAATTCTTCGTGGGGTCTTGTCTTTTATGACGCTCCTACATTTTTGTCCATATATCAGCTCCTCTTCTGCGTGCATGTAACATCCCTCCGGGATAGTTAACTGTAAAACTAGGGGAGAAAATACATGGGCTTGAAGATCCTCGGCTAGGCTGCTGATAATCCTACCAAGTTTGGTGGTATCGCACAATTATCGGCAAAATTATAAGAGGTCAAAGTTGACGCTCTAGTGTAAATTCTAAGACTTTAAATGGCAATATCAGGCTATTCTGACATAATATTTACATATACATTAAACTCCGCCATATTACTGACATGGTATACTGGTCCCAAACCCAGGTAAAGGAGGAGGATTTGAGGCAACGTACTTTGTACTATCCTCAGTAAAACGAAAATAAAATGCTGAGATCGGGGAAAGAGATAAATAAATAATAGTTGAAGTTCCACTATGCTAAATCCTACCTGATCTCTCTCGGTGACAGGTCCCGTCGTTAGAAACAAGATGATCGGATCGAGTAGGCCTCAGAAAAATTCTAGGGCGCCCACCTCAGTCGACGCGGCAGGAATGGCCCCGGTCCTGTGAAGAAATTGGCAACGGTCCTTGACGCATGGACGGCGTCAGGACGTAAAAAATTGGTCCAAACAAAACAAATACGTGCCTGTACGCTAAATGTTAGCACTCTAACTGCAACGACCGAGGAACTCGCAAGAGCCCTTCGGAAAAGGCGTATTGATATTTGCCCTGTGCAAGAAACCCGATGGTCTGGTGCCGAAAGCTGCGATATTGAACACGAACGCCCATACACTCAATGCGGTGTTGGCATTACCATCTCAGAGGGTTTTCGTGATCCCATTAAAGAAGTCGAACGATTTGATGACCGGCTGATGAACCTCGCCACTATATCAGCTGATCGTTCTATTCACTTCTTCACCGCATAGGTGTCATGGGGAAAGGGGTTTGGAGTGCGCAATGAGTGTTGCGACAGTATAATCGATTTTGCCGACATCCATGACCTTGTACTTATGAATACATGATTCATCACAAGATTGTCTCATCTTCCTACAATTTATAGTGGGAACCGTAAAACGCAAATCGACTATATTTTTATAAGACGCCAATATTTTTCTACCATCACTGATTGGAAAGCCGTTCCCTATGAGACCATCGAACCTGAACATCCGCCGTTGATTGCCGTCCTGCGAATTAAGCCATCGATAAAATAGCGTTAGGAGCGGGCTGGCTCGCGGCGCATTAAATGGTGGGGATTTCGTGAGAAGAAAGAAGCAGTGATCTCACCAACCGATTGTGGAAGAATCGTGAAACCAAATGAAAGACATAATCCACAAAGCGGCCTCTGTAACCCTCGGAGTCACCAAGCCGGATAAGCGGTACATCAACCGAGATACTTGGCTTTAGAATGACGATGCTGAAATGAAGGTCCGTGAAAAGAAATACCTCTATAGCAAGTTTCTCGACGATAAAGCACCGGCCAATTGGCACTTCTATAAGAATGCCAAGCGGAAAGCAAAGAAGACGATCGCTATCGCCCGAGCATCCCATTACAAAAATCTTTTCGATAAACTGGACATTCGGGATGGCGAGATAGATCTGTATCGAGATAGATCTGTATCTGAACGAACACACACAGGATATCGAACACTTCTGTTGCCTTAATGACAAGAACGGTACTTTGCTTACCAACTGTCGAACCACGACGGATAGATGTCGAGAATACTTCGAGCAGATTTCAACTGAATAATTTGCTCATCCTCCACTTGCACAATCATCGCCGACTTAGGAGGCAATAAAACGAATGAAATCGGGGAAAACCACTGGACATCGCATCGCATCTGAGCTCTGGAAAGCGAAGGGCTGGGACCCAACACTGTGCTTAGTGAATTCTTTAATCGGGTTATTTAGGAAGGTAGAATATCATCTGACTAGCAAGAAAGTACCACTGTTCCAATATGGAAAAAGAAAGGTAGTCCAGCAGAATGTTCAAATTATCTTGCGATCCGGTTACTTTCCCATACCATGAAGATTTTTGAACGCATTCTTGACAACCGTATTCGCGAAATCGTTGAAATAACCGTGAATCAAGTCGGATCTGTCAAAACTGCGGAACTACTGACGCAATACACGCTGCGCGGTTACTCATGGAGGAACCCCGTGAGAAGTATCGCTCCCCTTACATTGTGCCACACGAACTCATCTGGAATGCTTTATGACAACACTTAGTGCCAGAAGAGCTCGTGTGCTGGGTTCAATGGCTCTACCAGTGAAGTGCGTCGGGTGTATCAAAGCCACTTCGTGTCTCTGTTGATGTTCATCAAGGAAGCGCCCTCTCACGGGACATCCAAGTTCCAGCGCCCTATACACTGCTTTATGCTAGTGATATTTTCCTAGCGTCTTATAATAAAAATGATCTCGAGGAACTTGTCCGAAAATGGAGTGATCGCCTCATGTAACACGGTCTCAGATTCAATCTAAACAAAACTGAATTTTCGACGACCGATCCCCATGAAACAGGCACAATTACTGTCAGGAGCAGTGACCTGCCCAGATCTGAGCGATTTAATACCTCTGGTGAACGCTATCAGTCAATGCAGAACTGCGCTATGATATTGTTTCACGCATTAACGCAAGTTGGATGAAGTGGCGTTCCACAACTGGTGTTATTTGTGATCGATATATCAACGAACGTCTCCAATCTAAAACTTACCGTAATGTCGTCTGTCCTGTCGCTCTCTATGGTTCTGAGTGTCGTTCGACTATAAAAGACAATGAACGGCAGTAATGGAAACGAAGATGTTGCGTTGGGCGAGTGGCGTGATACGTTTTGATCACATCCGAAATGAGGATATCCGTGATCGATATGGGGTTGCCCCAATTGTGGAATTTATCCACAGAGGCGTCTTCGATGGTATGGGCACGTAATTCGCGCTAACTTGCCAAGATTGGTCTGAACATCGAAGTCGATGGTAAGCGACCAAAAGGCAGACCGAAACGGTGGCTGGATATGCTGGATGGGGGTTGAAAAGCCAATAGACTGCATCTATGTCAGGCATTTGATTGGACCAAGTTAACCAATGATTTCACTCCATAAATAAAGCGAGACAGGTAACTTAAGATACCCATGGTTATACGATAAGAGAGTAAACAGAGATTGTCAGCGTAAAAAAGGAATTTAAGGAAAAGACATTATAATCCATTAAAGTTTCCCAACCTCCTCTACTCCAATGGCCATGGAAAGCATTTCAGATACCGAGGAGAAATACAGAATACTTTTCTATCGTACCCCGCTTTTGACTTCTAGTTTCTTTGGAACTTTACCCCAATATAAGATTTCGCAAATGTGCCTCTATAAGTGGCTCCATGTTTTTTTTTTACAGTTGGTATATAAGTTGGAAAAAGAACTAGGTTTTTTTCCTTATCAACTTAACTTTTAGAAACTGAAACATTCAAGTATAAGCAGTGATTAAAATGGAAAATTTCTCAACTTAATTCGACTTTTTTTCTTCAATGAAATATGAAGCCTGTGCCCTTTTGATAAGTGCTGCTATTTTTATTGTACACCATAAGATTTAATTTTACGAATTTGTTCATATTGAGACCCTTCCACACATGAGACATTTTTTCTCGTGGAAAAATGCTAACCTTGCAAATCCATTAATTCAGCCCATGAACAGAAATCATGTAAAATCTTAATCAAAATGAAAACATTTTGTGACCTCAGCATATGATTCATAAACACTGAAGCGTTATGCAACCTGTCCTGCTGTTCATTTAACTTAGTATCATTACACATCTACGTACATCCCAAGTTTATATTTTTACTGTAACAAATCTCACACGTGGTACATATATGCCATCTACATTTTTATAACTCTTTAATTTACGCGGGACAGTCAGAAAACAGCATTACTGAAAACAATATAGTACAACGAATTAACTACATTAAATTTTCAATGTCAAAACATTTGGTAACATTAATTCATGTGAGTACACGAGGAAAAGCGAAAAATTGCAAAGAGAACATGAAGAGCCTCGAACCCCATACAAAATCAACGCAAGTAAGTGATTTGCGTAGGCTGTTTTGTAGCCCATAATTCATCCGGACTAATTGAGGAATCTTGTCGGCATTTTTCAAATGAAAAAGACACAATTATCCTCATCCGCATATGAAAAGATCTCGTCTTTTTTCCCTGCCTTAATTTTGGTATTTATCATTATTATTATCCCAAACAGCGCATTTGTCGCAGAGAAGGTTGTACGCTCTCCATAAGCTTCCACACCTACTTTTTCATTGAACTGATCTCACTAAAAAGATATTCTACCGAAGAACGTATCCGTGCTATCAATAAAAAATTCCCGGACAGTGTCATAACAAAGCCGGCAATAAGTGAAGTAATCTTTGCTTTTCCTAGTCAATTTGACATTTTTGCAAACTCTCCACTTTCATTTTTTAAGGATGTGCAATAAAAGGTAATAACGGAACTAACCTGACCTATAAAGTTTATTGCTAGGCGAAACTGCCCCGAGTACTTTCTTCAGCCTGTGGTGAGCCTGTGACGCAACATAGAATGCGGTAAGAATTGAAAAATTTGCAGAACTCTACCTGTGCAAAGGAAGGAATTGTTCCAGGAATTTGCGATCACGGTAAGGCATTCCAGCTGACCTTGCGCAGAAAAAGATAGTTTATGATGTAAGTAGTTGCTGAGGTAGTTTTTTAAGAACAAATATGACGTGATTTTTGCAATGACTTAATAAACAATGTGTTTTTTATAACCATGATTTGCAACGGAAAAAGGACATGTTTAGATGCTGCCGTTTATTACTTTTAAAAATATTTGCTTGGAAACATTCGGGTGTTGACTGCAGAGTGGTAAATCAGGAGGGTACTCTAGAACTTAGGCCTTTTAAGAAAGTATGCAATTTGCACAATAAATCCGGACTCTTAGGAAAATAAGATAAAAACAAAACACAAATACAAAAATCTATGAAGATATTTACAGATAACGTTTTTAGTTTCCACAAAAGGGAAGAGATTTAGGAAATATCCTTTAAATTGTATTCCTAGTTTTGGTGATGTGAAACTTGTAAATAAGCGCCACGTTCAATGACAAAAACAAAAGGAACCCACTTTAGATTATTTTTTTGGAAGAGTATACTGTGTCAACAGTAGTTCAGATTGTTAGATACCCTGTGTGGAGTTGCCAAATCTCCCATCAGGCGCGTCCCTTCGTGCGGATAAGGGAATGCTCGGCGAAGGTGTCATGGGCATGCACATGCACGCATCCGGAGATGTGCGTGTATGGGCATGATTATGCGCAGGCCGGGTAGGTGGGAAGTAAACGCCCACCCATGGATAAAAATTGGCTATGGGAAGGACACCCAGAAATTAAACCAAATATGGAAGAGGAGAAAAGTAGTTTTTTTACGGTGCAGGGCTTCGGAAAACCAGTGCCGGCGGTTTTTGGGAGTGAGCAAGCGGGCTCCCGGCCGTCGATATCCAACCACCGCAGTGCCTCAGTAGTGGGAAACTTGGCTACTGTGGCATCTAATGCTACAAGAGATAATGGTGGAGTGGAAATTAGGTCCACACCGGATCTTTTTAGGCGGAGGAGTTCGAAGCTTGGGAGATCACCACCGAGAACAATGGTTCTTTTTGGTAGTCGAGATTCGTCGCGGGACTCTGAAAGAAATACGAATAGTCCCTTAATCGAGATCATTCCTTGTGGCGCAAGGCGCGAAAGCAAACGGGAACATACCGGAATGGCGTTCGTTGCACTCGGGGAACGAATAAATGAACTGTGCGAGTTCATCAAGGAGAGGCGGAATATCCACCAAAATATTCGAGTCTTGATAAGAGGCATTAAATTGTCTTATATCAAGGCACTCGAAGAAAAGAATTCCCAAGCGTCAGTTGGCAAGGTCACAAGGGAAACGCAGGTGACGCCTCCCCGTGATAAAGCAGGCGGGAAGACAGGAAAACGGGCTAGAGACGGTACCAGCGAACCTCTTGGACCATAGCAAGCCCCGAAGAAGAAAAAAGCCTCTTCACCAAAGAAGGCGGAGCCGGCGAGAGTACCCACGAAAGTCGGTAATCTCACGATTGCAGCCACAACACCTACAAAAGTGGAAGAAACCAACGCCCGGAGACCCGAACAATGGACTAAGGTGAGCAACAAGAGGAAAAAGGACAAAAAGAAGCTCCGCCCGGAAATAATAATTATTTCCAAGAAGGGAAATATGTCCTATGCCGACATCCTCCGAAAGGTGAAGTCAGACCCGGAATTCAAGGATTTGGGGGATAGTGTGAGCCGTATCAGGCGAACACAGACAGGGGATCTGATGCTGGAGTTAAGTAAATCCGCCGACAAGTCGGCCGATAACTTCCGCGGGAAGGTGGAAAGTGAACTTGGAGAGGAAGCTGAGGTAAGAGCTCGGAAACAGGAGATAGTGGTTGAATGCGAGGACCTAGATGAAGTCACCTCACGGGAGGACATCTGTGCTGCGCTAAAGCAGCAGTTCAACATTAGCGATATAGACCAGAGTGCCATAAAAAGGATGAAGAAGGCATATGGTGGCACACAGACCGCTATTATTAGTTTGCCGGCGGAATCAGCTATTAAGTTAATTACCGCGGGCAAGGTAAGAGTAGGTTGGGTCGTGTGCAGGCTCAGGGAGCAAATATCTCTAAAGAGATGCTTCAGATGCCTCGATTTCGGCCATTTTGCGGCGGCATGCACTAGCCAGCATGATAGGTCGAGGAGTTGCAGGAAGTGTGGGGAAGAGGGCCACCTCATCAAAGATTGCACCGGAGATCCACGGTGTATGTTATGCAGTGGGAAAGAGGGCGTGGACGGCCGGCATATTGCGGGAAGCAGCAGATGTCCGGTATATAGGAGGGAGCTGAACTGCACAGGCAAATGAGATTGATACAAATCAATCTCAATCACTGTGAGGCTGCTCAGCACCTGCTCTCGCAAACCATTCGAGAGTCGAATGTCGATGTCGCGGTTATTTGCGAGCCGTACAGAAACTACGGCGGTGCGACTTGGGCGGCGGATGCGTCTGGCAACGCCGCAATCTGGGCGTGCGGAAGACAGGCCATTCAGGAAGTCATGGCCCCCCCGGCAGCCGGTTTTATAAGGACGAAGGTCAACGGTGTCCATATTTACAGCTGCTACGCTCCTCCTAGTGCAACCTTAGCAGAATATAAGGAGATGGTAGACAGTCTGGTGTTGGACGCTAGAGACCGCAGCCCTAAAATCATTGCTGGCGATTTCAATGCGTGGGCCCTGGAGTGGGGATGCCGATCGACGAACACCAGAGGTCAAATTCTGTTGGAGTCATTTGCGGAGCTGGACATCGTGTTGGCCAACGCTGGATGCGTGCCCACCTTTCGAGGAAGAGGGTCGGGTTCGATCGTTGACCTGACATTTGTTAGCACTTCACTGGTGAGGGAGATGGCTTGGCAAGTGAGTGAGCACTACACCCACAGTGACCACCAGGCCATCTTCCTCCGCATTGGGAACCGGGGAAGCAGTCAATGACGCTCTGGAGGTGGAAAGGCTAAGGCGGTTGGCTGGTCTATCGGAGCTTTCGACGAGGAGACATTCCTGGCCGCATTGGAGGGAGCCCATGATCCGGATGGAACAGCGGTGGAAAGGGTCACACAGCTGTCTCAGCGTGTAACCGAAGCATGCGACGCTACGATGCCACGACGACGTTTGCACCACGGCAAGAGGCCAAACTACTGGTGGAACACGGAGATCGCTGCCTTGAGATCCTCTTGTCTCCGAGCGAGGAGACTTCCCACAGGACAAGGGGAAGGCCGGATCACCAGGAGCGTGAGGAGGAATACAGGGATCTGCGAAGCAACCTTAAGAAGGCCATTCGGAGAAGCAAGCGGGAATGCTACCAGAAGCTCTGCATGGAGGCTAATACGAATCCGTGGGGTACAGCCTACCAAGTTGTAATGAAGAAGATCCGCGGGCGAAAATCACCTCAGGTGACATGCCCACGGCTCTTGTTGCAAATAATTACAACTCTTTTCCCGCAGCAGGAGCAGGACGAAAGAGAACCCCAACTGGCAGCTCAGCAGGACGTCTTCTCCATCCCTGATGTTGCCGAAGAGGAACTTTGGGAAATCTGCAGACGTATTGGGGACAGCAAGTCTCCGGGATTGGACGGAATTCCGAACAGGGCTCTGAAGGTGGCGGTCAAGGCCAGACCAAGGTGGTTCGCAAGCACATTCGAATCGTGCATGGCGGAAGGAGTGTTTCCCGCCCAGTGGAAGAGGCAGAAGCTGGTCTTGCTACCGAAGCCCCGAAAACCCCCCCATATCGCCCTATTTGTCTCTTAGACACCATGGGGAAGGTGTTGGAGAGGGTGATATACAACAAGCTGCTCCCGTTCATCGAGCTTGCGGGTGGTCTTTCAGAGCGGCAATATGGGTTTCGGCGAGCCCGTTCTACGGTCGATGCAGTAGCAAAGGTCGTGGAATTGGCTCGAAATGCAATGGCCATGGGCAAATGCTGTGCCCTGGTGACGCTAGACGTCAAAAATGCTTTTAACTCAGCCAACCGGGGCTGGATTAAGGGCGCTTTGGCCAAACTGGGTGTGCCTAGCTACTTGGCTCGGCTCATCGAGAGTTACTTTTCGGACAGACTTCTCTGGTACGAGACGGACGATGGGCCGAAGGAGTACATTGTGACAGCAGGTGTGCCTCAAGGTTCTGTATTGGGACCGCTACTGTGGAACATAGTGTACGACGGAGTGCTTGGCCTTCGCGTGCCGGAGGAGACAACGCTGATTGGTTTTGCCGACGACTTGGCGGTAGTTGCAATCGCAAACCATCCCGAGGACGTGGAGCTTTATGCAAATGAAGCCATTCATACCATCAAGTCATGGTCACGAATGGTCAAGTTGGACCTGGCGGATGAAAAGACGGAGGCGGTCCTCATTACCAACCGTTGGAAGAACAACACGGTTACCATCCAGGTTGGTAATCGTGAGGTCGTCTCAAAATCGGTTGTCAAATACCTGAGGGTGATGATCGATGCCAAGCTAAGTTTCAAGGGACACTTGGATTATGCGCGAGAGAAGGCAGCAAATGCCAGCTCATTCCTTGCAAGGATGATGCCTAACGTGGGAGGGCCGAAGTATAGTCGCAGGCTACTCATCGCGGGAGTGGTGAGGTCGATCCTGCTATACGCGGCCCCTGTCTGGGCGGGAGCGTTGAACCACGCTGTCAACCGGAGGAAGGTATGTTCGGCATACCGGCCAATTGCGCTAAGGGTGTGCAGCGCATTTAGAACGGCGTCGACGGAGGCAGTGTGTGTTATCGCAGTAATGATCCCTATAGATCTTCTAGCGAGCGAGGCACACTGGCTCTACGAAAAACGGAAGGCAAATCCAGCCGAGGTGAATGCGGATTTCCGAAAATCCATCAGGAGAGAGTTGTGTGGCAAGTGGCAACAACGATGGGATAACTCCAACAAGGGCAGGTGGACCCATACATTGATCCCGTGTATAGAGAAATGGGTCAACCGAAAGCACGGAGAATTGAATTACCACCTGACACAGTTCCTTACGGGACACGGTGGCTATAGGAAGTACTTGCATCGCTTCGAGTTGGACGAGTCTCCCAACTGTCCTAAATGCGGTGGTACACTCGAGGACCCGGAGCACGTTATGTTCCATTGTCCCAGATTTCTGCAGCAGAAAAGGAGGTTGAACAGTATCTTAGGGGCGGACATGGAGCCCGCGAGCCTGGTGGAAGAGATGTTGAAGTCGGAGGAAAACTGGATGGTGGTAAATGAGGCAGTAGCCGTGGTGCAGACAAAACTCTTGGAGTTGGATCGAGCTCGGAAGGCGGCGCGACGGAGACGTGACATGGACGAGCTGGTATAGCGAACCAGAGCCCCCCCCGCAAAGTAATACTTCACGGTGGTCCCGCGGGGAGGGGCGGAAGAGTGGGGGTGGTTTTAGTGGGTGTGAATCCCACACACTGCTGCAACCTGGCGCAGCAGCGTCTTTCTAAGATTTCCACCTCCATCCATAAAAAAAAGGATTGTTAGATACTTATTTAAATTTCTGATATGTTATGGAGGGGCGACAAGAATACCTACACTATTAAGAAAAGTTGGTGGTAGATCATTAATAAAGATCATTGATAAAAAAAAAAGAAAAATAGAAAGAATCCTTGTGGTACACAAATCCAATGTGGCATATTAGAAGCGATCAGGAATGGAACTATCAAGACATTGGAAAAGGGACGACTCTAAAGCAAAAAGCTGTTAGCTTTTCGCTTTGTCTTCTCCAAATTGTTAAAATTATATTGAGCGGTAATCTCAGATTGTGGATGCTATAACTGCATCCTTCTATATAGAAGTAAAAACCAACAAGAAAACTATGCTGGTGATATTAATCATCAATGGTTATTCATCATGATCAAAATCAACGGCATAATAGCTGGTCTCCGATCTGGACTTACCTTAGTAAGGAACTTCAAACATCCCCGTTTTTCACCGAAGTTCACTAGTTCAATATCTCTAATAGCTTTCTGTCGATATATCGCCATATAACTCTTTGAAGAGGCCTTGTCTACCCCATCGCAACATCTTTTTATACCATATATATTACCCTTACAGCATTTCTTTCTGGGCTGAATCAAGGAAGGATGTCGTTTTCTAGCTGAAGAGACTAATTTCCCTGAACACAAGAAGCTTGGATAGTACGTTAACCACCCTCTTTAGCAAAATTGTAGTGCCTGCTATATACGGAACCTTAAGCAATTATTGCACTACATTTGGTAAATCTGAATTCTTATCAAATTATAGGCAGTATCAAGTAACAAGTAAAATTATTTCTGACATTATAAAGGAGAAGCAAGGACCTTTACTGCTATTGTGATTACCAATGTCAACATTGTCTAAAATTTTGGGAAATCTATACTCGGCGCTTCAAATGGTAGGTATATATGTATTACGTGCATTCCCCTGAACTGACAAGTGCTCCAGGAAGAAAAAAAATAAACCCCTAACATACTGATTTATTGCTCCTTAAATTATTATTAGTGTGAGCATAGCTGGCGATGAAACAGGCGGAAATCAAACAATTATCTCAATTTTTGAAGAATGTGCTTAGGGGATTGCGAATTATCCTAGATTTTGATTTTCCACATCTGACAAACACTTATGACTATTCATCAGTTAATGAAGATTGAACGAATTTTAGGTGACCTCTTTGTATCTACTCACAGAACTTAAGTTAAGAAACTATTTTAGTGATTGTATATGCCCAACTTCAAAAATATTAGATTTTGTAAGATAGTTAATTACACAACAAACAGTATCTATATCAGACATGCAAAATGCACGATATAGTAAATGCTGGTACAGGAAACTCCTGTGAATACCTAGTTTGTCGCGGTAAGCCCAATTACCAAGGGGTATCTCCTGCAAAACCCCGAGGTTCCCCAAAGTCAATCAGTAATCGAAAAATTTGAAATTATGATGTTATTCTGCCAAAAAGGAAGGGTGGATAGCAATACTAATAAATGATGTCGCGTACAGAGCCTTTGGTGAATCGCAAAGACCTTCGGCATCTATCGGGGTCACTGGGTAAGTGGGACATTAATTGCTTCTGTCCTTATTTGGACCAACTAACACAAATAATAGGAGCAAGATCAAGTGAATGCCGAAGGAGACGAAGCATTAACCCAGCACACTTCACCTGGCCGCGAAAGCAACAGATCCCCCTTTCGCGTATGTCTGATACCGCTGGCACTGTCACCCAGGTCTGAAGTTCTGGATCGCCTTTGACTTTCCCAAGGATGACGAGGTACGACATATCTTGATTCTTGGAAATAATGATTACTTCCGGACGAGTCTTCTTTTTCTCTTTGTATCAATTTTTGTCGCCCATCTTTGTCCACTCATCGGGTTTATGAGCTGTCGGCTGTTCCCCTTTTACCACATTTGTACCCGTAATCGAAGAACTACCTGGAACTTTCGCCGTTTTCTTTGGCGACGAGGCTTTTTTCTACTTGGTCGCTTGTTGGACACCTAGGGATTTACTTATTCCATCCCTACTCCATTTGCCCGCGTTTTCACCTATCTTACGGTAAGGTGGCGTTACCTGCGTCTCCCATGTGACTTTGCCACATGACGCTTAAGAGTTTTCTCCTCCTCTGCCCTAATTTAGGACAACTTAATACCTCGTATTTGAGCCCTGATGTTTTGGTAGATATTCCGGCTCTCTTTAATGAACTCACAGAGTTCATTTATGCGTTCCTACAATGAAACAAACGCTGTTGCAGTTTGCTTCCTTCTACGATCGCAATTTACAGCATCGATAGTTACGTCACGACGAATCTTGACTGCCTAGGGGTAAAGTTCCCTTCAGTGGTGACCTCCCACGTTTTGAGCGTTCCCTTATCCGCACGAAGGGACGCGCCTGATGGGAGATTTGGCAACTCCACACAGGTAATACTAAAGGTTTGCAGTATCTTGAAAGTAGTAGTCATGCGAGTGAAGAGTGTGTCTCGTTAATCTTTGGGAACTCTAGTATTTTGGACCGAGTATTAACCAAAAATATTTGTGCATATTTCACTCCATGTTTGCCCTGCCGCCGAATCATTGTCTCATTAGCTATAATAAATTTAAATAATATTAAAACGGAACCACGTGGATATTTTAAACTGTTCACATAGCACAAGCGAACGGAAGGTACATAGTTAGGCCAATGAAAGCTGAAGTGACGTATATGTTACATAGTTTTTTGTTGCTCAAGAATTTCCTTATCGGCGGAATCCGCCAAGACGCCATTCGAAATCAAGACAAATGATGAACCTTGTTATAGCTAAGGTTACATACACAGATTTACAAAATAAGATTAATGTACCGTGAAATATTAGACGATGATATCGCCTCCGATTATTAGTATATTTGCATAATCAAGCGTAGATAACAGCAGGGTGGATATAAATTGGATAACTGATAATGCTTGCTATTGAAGAAAAACTATATTTTATCGAATTAAATATAAGAAAACCATAGTTAAGTATGTCATTCAAAATTTAATGATGATTTTGAATTTTCAAACCAATTTTGATCCATCTATTTTTCATTTACTTCAGAAGTATCTATTTACATTGGTAAGAAAGGTGGGTATTTCTTAAGATCTGTTCGATACACATTTTGATCCAATTTTCTGGATCGCGTTCTGTATGAACTTTTCCTCCACCCTCCACACGGATTAAGTTTCAACGTCTTCCTTAAAACCAAAAGATACCAATTTGTAGTTTACTCTAACTGTAATTTATTTTCTTAATAAACTTGTTTTTCTTCCTCTCAACATTTCAGCCAAAAAAAAAGATGAATATATTTTCTGGCCAAATTTTATAACAAATCGTTTGCTAAAACAATTCTATTATGATCAAGTCTTTCTCTTAGCGTTTTTCACGTGTCTGCCTTTTTTTTCCTCCCCATCTGCCAAATGTACACAATCATATTTCAATTATTTAAATGAAGTGAGAAATTTTTATCCAATTTTCTGGCATTTTTTTTCTTGTCGGGCGAAATACCGGTATTGTGGTGCTGGTTCCCTTTTGGTAAGTCTACTGATGAGAAATAATGACCAGATGGATCGTGATGAAATAATCCGGCGAAGGAATACATGGCGTGAATTAGGAGGCAAGGTCAAGTAGCAATTCCGCTTCATAATCCTATTAGTTGGACTTTATATATTAATATATAGATATATAGATGTATTTATATTTTTTTTGTGGGGAAAGCATAATTTTTCTTGATGACAGATTTATGTATGTACATTTGAAACAGAACAAGAAATGTTGGTATAAACATTGGCTACTAATTTAGCAATATGGTAATGGCGCCAAATGCAATATAATTTGCATAACATGATATTCTGGAAGTATCCTCTTTGTAGAGCTGCCTTACAATATTAACTTTGTTATACATTATGATTCACAATATTACATTCTCTTTAGAATTTTTTGCTTTCAAAAAATTCTGAGTATTTTATGTGTAAACAATAATAAAGGTACAAAAAGGAGATCGAATTTAGGGTAACATAATAGAGGTCCACAATGGATTCTATCTTCGCGGAAAATGCCCAAGGATACGAATGTTTACGTGGAATTAGTAGTGCAGAAAACATTTCCTTGAGATAACATTGTCATTCGAACAAACAATGCAAGGTTATGAAAAATGAGAACTAAATTAGTTTGGGCGACTTATGGCAGAACGATTATGTCATGTATTACAGTGAAGTTCCATCGGGAAACTATGTTTTCAGCAATGACAAACCCATAGACTCCTACCATTTTAACATCTTCGTCGCTTGCAAGCACATTTGAATCAAAACTTTAGACGAAGTAACCCAACTATCGAAGAACACTTCTTGATTGATCGTTATATTGACTATGTTGGAACTCACTGTTGACTCATGGATTGCTTCTTCATCAGCTGATGCCTAGCTAGTCAAAAAAGATATCTAATTGCACACGGTTTTTATTCCTTTATCCTACTTAGCTCTTCTTATTATTTTCAGCATTCCGTATCCAATTCCTCAGATCCTATTTCAATTACATAATATGCAAAATTAACACTCCAAGAGATTCACTTAAAAATTGTCGGAGAAACTAAGCTTCAAAGTGTTATCCTAAATCTTCCGAAACTCTAAATCCTAAATCAAGTGCATGCCCAGGCGCATGAGTAACTAAGTGCATTGCTACCTAACGGATCATTGTCTGCTTTCTGGAGGTTGCAATATATTAGATTCTTGCACATGAAATGGCCAATTGAGCAATCGAGTTAAGTTAGTTGCGATTTTGCTGTGTCAAACTACCACTAGTTGGCGCTGTTGATGTCGGATAATGAAGTATAGATCATCATCATCATCAACGGCGCAACAACCAGTATCCGGTCTAGGCCTGCCTTAATAAGGAACTCCAGACATCCCAGTTTTGCGCCGAGGCCCACCAATTCGATATCCCTAAAAGCTGTCTACCTACGCCATCGCTCCATCTTAGGCAGGGTCTGCCTCGTCTTCTTTTTCTACCATAGATATTGCCCTTATAGACTTTCCGGCCTGGATCATCCTCATCCATACGGATTAAGTGACCCGCCCACCGTAACTTATTGAGCCGGATTTTATTCACAACCTGACGGTCATGGTATCGCTCATAGATTTTGTCGTTATGTAGGCTACTAAATCGTCCGTCCTCATATAGGGGGCCAACCATTTTTCGGAAGATTCTTCTCTCGAACGTGGCCAAGAGTTCGCAATTCTTCTTGCTAAGAACCCAAGTCTCCGAGGAATACATGAGGACTGGCAAGATCATAGTCTTGTACAGTAAGAGCGTTGACCCTATGGTAAGACATTTTGGGTGGCACAGTTTTTGTACGCTGAAATAAGCTCTGTTGGCTGACAACAACCGTGCGCGGATTTCTTCATCGTAACTGTTATCGGTGTTGATTTTCGACCCTAGATAGGAGAAATTATCAACGATCTCAGAGTTGTATTCTCCTATCCTTATTCTTCCTGGTTGACCAGTGCGGTTTGATGTTGTTGGTTGGTTGGTTTTCGCTGCTGACGTTGCCACCATATACTTTGTCTTGCCTTCATTGATGTGCAGCCCAAGATCTCGCGCCTATTGCCGCCTGCTCGATCTGGATGGAGGCAGTTTGTACGTCTCGGGTGGTTCTTCCCATGATATGAAGCATAGATACTTCTACATTTAATCAAGAAGTCATTTCAGTTTTGACCATCGTTGTATGACCAGTGAATAAGGAAAAAGGATGGAAAAGAGCCAAGAAAGTATACTTTTTCTGTATGAGTGCAAACTTGGTCATAAAGCAGCGGAGGCGCCGTAAACTTTCAAAGTGAGCCACGTGGACATCCAGGACCATCGATGGACAACGACGAGCTGCGTTTGTTAGTTGAATCCGACACACGTCAGCCTTTGAAAGATATTGCAGAGAAACTGGGGGTATATTATTCGACAGTTTCCTGGCACTTGCAACAACTTGGAAAGGTGAAAAAGTTCGACAAATGTGTTCTGCATGCTTTTACGGCGCAAAACATGGCGCTTCAAATGGAAATTTGCAATTCTTTACTTTCCCGCAACAGAAGCGATCCCTGTTTGTACAGAATAGTGACATGTGATCTAAAGTGGATATTATACAACAATCGTCGCCAATCAGCCCCATGGCTTGATGCTGATGGGCCACCGGAGCATATGCCGAAACCGAGCCTCTATCCGAAGAAGGTGTTGGAGACTGTTTGGTGGTCTACAGAGTGGTCTACAGAGTCCACTATTCTTTTTTGGCACCTGGAGAAACGATAAATGCACAGAAATACCGTACCCAACTCGAGGATATGCACCAAAAATTGACTATTCAACGGCCGAGATTAGTCAACAGAGATGGTGTGATACTCCTTCACGACAATGCACGACCTCATGTATCCAGAACAACGGTTCAAAATTTGAACGAATAGCAGTATGAGACTCTGCCTCATCCACCATATTTACCGGACCTTTCGCCAACCGACTACCACTTTTTTAAGTATTTGGATCATTTTTGGCGAAAAAACAATTTAAGAATAAAGAGGCCATCAAAATTGCCTTCGACGAGTTTATCAACATCCGAAAATTGGAGTTCTACGAAATTGGCATACATGCTCTTGTATCTCGCTGGGAGAAGCGTTTTGAATCCACTGGCACCTATTTTGTTGATTAAATAAATTTTTGTAAGCTTTACAGTCGTTTCAAATTTTAGTACCAAATCGGAAGCACCTTTATTACTTGGACGCAAAATTTTTTGACCAACCCGTTTGTTCCGTTCATTGCTGATAGGATTAGAATTGGAATAGTTTGTCCAAGAAAGTTGAGTGATTTGAAAAACGTTTCCAAGCACTCCGCGACTCATCGCTCACATGGATCTAAATTGAGTCGATGACATCGGCGGCGAAATCTAATGCGATTTTAGGGTATTTATCTAATAAAAGCACGTGTCGCGAGCTGAAATGTCGGGGCAGCCGACTCATCGACAAGAAAATCCAGAATTTGTTTTCAAGTGTCAACACACGAGGCATGGTCACTTCACCACAGATCCGCAGAACAACAGGGAACTTGATTATTTGAAAACGCTGGGCGAATGGAAATTAGGCAAGTTTGAACAAAAATTAGTATCAACAAGTTTCCGTAATCTCTAATTCGGTGGTAAACACTAATCTATCAACATTTTTGCATTAGTGAGGGTTCATTGAAACTGAATCTGGAAACTAAACAAAGTTTTGCACTTTGTTATAATCTGGTGACGGTTTATCTTTTATTAATGTTATTCAATATTTAAATGCGAATTAATGAAACTAAATCCGAAATTCGAGGTTTAAAAGGAAAAGTGTATGCAAATTCTCTGAAAGCCTTGGGGGAGGCGGAGTTTCACTGACCCAAAATTTTAAAAACAAATACTTATTAAAGTTTATTATATGATTTTAATTATTTTCTTCTCTAATTTTCTTTATTCCTTATTTTCTTTGCACGCCTATATTATTCTTCTGAATTTTATTAACCTAGTTTACTTGTTTGATTATTTTATTTTGTTTGCATGTAATTAATTCGGTATTTCTGGCGTTTTCTCTTAAAAACCACGCAACTCACATATGTAGATATTTAGGTGGCATTCGCAATTATTATCTCTGAAAGATACCAAGCTATGAAGGGATTCCATCATGGATATTTTCTCTTAATTGCGGCTCCTAAGTGTTGAGTTTTTGGACTCCATGCCGATGCTTGAGTGGTTTTTTTTTGTTTCCAAACTTAGTTTCGAGTGCGCTTTTCGCTAGATTCTTGCAATACTCCCTATATTGTTTTTGAGGTTTTAGTTCAGTCCTAATGCATTAAATTAAGGACACGCGAAATTTCGTTGATGACATGAGAGGGATGGAACTATCCAAAAGATCCCAGAACTGCATTTAGAAGCGGGTAAATCGTCGCTGTCAAATTTACCATTTTCTTTAGATTTTAGGATAAGTCAGCTCTCTTGTTGACCGGGCAAGAGCAACAGACTCAACCCTAGCAACTTGTGCGTATTCTGATTTTCTAGTAGTAGCATTTGAGCTGCGTTATATATTACTCCTTTGAGTGATATTTTCTTCGTGGTGAATTCCACTGCAATCTCGAGTATACTACGCACAATCAGTAGTTGTTCCGTAAAAGTAGTGGCCCATGTAAGGGACAGCATAAATTTCATGAGTGCACTCACTTATCAAGCAACTTTTTATATTTCCGCAGAAATTGTCGTCTCCAGTTACACTTATCTCTTAATTCGCCCCCCCCCCCTCTTTGCCGTTAATGCAGCCCAAACTCAAAACCAAATTTACCAGTGATTTCTATTTTTGTATACACTCGATCAATTCCCTTTGATAGTGTATTGACATAATTTTTTGTAGATTATGTGTACTGGGGACGGAGAAAGAATGCAATTGTAGTATAGAGGAAGAAGAAAGTCCATTTTAACGAATTTAAGTTCAATTTAATAACCAAACAAAAAGTGTAATAGATAGTCCGAGTTTTCCAATGGAGAGATTTTTAAGAAAGTTTTGCATTTCCATTAATATTGAACATTTCGAGAAAATTAGCGAAATTCGTAATCACTGCAAGCAAACTAATATATATGTTAAGAAGTCTAGCTGTCAGGAACTTTTCAGAAAAATGGGGGAATCTTTTGAAAAACTTTCAACGCCTGTATCTCCATTAATATTGAGAGAGTGTAACCATGTCTGCTGTCGGCGAAAGAGATTTGTAATGTAATAATTTTTGGATAATGTGCTATTCAGAACTTTATGAATATTTTGCTATTGTTATTTTTATATTTTATAACTTATAATGCTCATTAGTTCCTTCTTACCTTCCCCTAATATACATAAGTATGTATACGAATGGCGGTCAAAGGGCGAAACGTGGAGCATAAAACCTGGGGAACGCCTGCTGAACCAACATCAACAGCTCTACTACCAAACCCTATCTCCACCTCCACATGGTGATCGCTGGGGGTTCTTCCTTTATGAAAAACTGCAGACGGAGAAGGATTAAGGCTAGCCTCCTGCGCCTAAAAACGGGACAAAATGTACCAACTAGTCCTCTAGGTTGGGGGTTGGGTAGGGCTGACAACCCTACACGGGAAACCGGACGAAGCCATGAAAGGAGCCTCGGGCATGATGGATTTTGCAACGACGAACCCGGGAACGATAACGGATTAACGATTTGCGCATTTTCATCAAAATCATGCTTGGAGATTTCAATAGTCAAGTAGGAACGGAGCCCGTATTCAGGCGATACGTTGGCTCCCATGGCTTACATTAGGGATACCAATGATAACGGACTGCGGATTATTCAGTTAGCAGCATCGCAAGAAATGGTTGTTGGAAGTAACTAGTTTGCGCGGAAAGCGGTCCACAAACATACGTGGACCTCTCCAGATGGAACCACTTTCAACCAAATTGACCACGTGCTGACTGAAAGCCGCCACCTCTCAGCCTTGTTAGAACATATAGGGGGACCAATATAGACTCGGACCACTATCTGGTTGGCATGGTGCCCCGAGTTCGAATAACAACACCACTTGAAATTCCCTCTGACAATCAGGTGAGAGTGAATACTGAAGCCATCCACAACACAACGCCAACAACGCGACACCTATAAGAGGGAAATGGATGCCGCAATAACCGCAGTCAACAGATCTTCACAACCACCGTGAGCACCAAAAACTAAGCAACCAACAACATCGAACCGCACTGGTCAAACGGAAAGGGTAAAGATAGGAGACTACAACTTTGAGACCGTTGATAATTTCTCCTATCTATGGTCGAAAATCACAGCCGATAACAACAACGATTATGAAATCCATGCGTGCCAACAGAGCCCTATTTCAGCTGCCAAAAACTGTTCCGCTCGAAATGTCTCACCATAGGGTCAAAATTCTTACTGTACAAAACAACGATGTGGTCAGTAATCATGCATTCCTCGGAGACTTGGGTTCTTAGCAAGAAAATTTACGAACTCTTGCTCGCGTTCGGGAGAAGAATCCTCCAACGAATTTTTGGTCCCTACATGAGGATGGACGATTCCGTAGCCTACATAACGATGAAATCTATGAGCGATACCATGACCGTCAGTTTGTGGATAAAATCTGGTTCAATAGGTTACGGTGAGCGGGTCACTTAATCCATATGGATGAGGATGATCCAACCCGGAAAGTCTGTAAGACAGCTTTTAAGGATATCAGGTTGGTGGACCTCGGCGCAAAACCAGGATGTCTGGAGCTCCTCATTAAGGCAGGCCTAGACCGGATACCAGTTGTTGCGCCGTTGATGATGATGACGTATTGGAATGTTAGGGAACTTTTAGTTGCAATTGCCCAGTCAAATTTCTCGTGTACTTTTAACATAATTTTTCCTGTTCGGAGGTTGCAATGATTTCCGCAGAACGGATAATTCTCACTAGCGGAGGGATTCCACAAGTATTGAATTCAATCCTTCATTTAATTAAGAGCGTGAATTGGGAAACTGAATTTTTCCCATGTGACTCCAATTTCCAGGAGTAGCTAACAGAAATTGAAAATTGAATTTGACTGTTTCTAGAGCACTCTAGCGAGGATCGGTTTTTACTTTTCAGGTTAATTCGCAGCATAAAAATTCTTTTCATCATAGAAAACAAATAGAGTAGAAACGATGGCGGTGTTGGACCTTGCTACCAAATTTTACGCAATTATTGCGTTAGTTATCTTTCCCTGAATTAGCTTTATGAATCACGTTCTTTCTATGTAAGTTATTAGAGCTAGTAATATTAAAATATTTACTTTATTTTGAAAAAATGAATTGGAAATAATCTCCCGTAAGTGCCTAAAGAATTTTAATGTGAAACAACTGTGAATTATAATTAAACCTCATCATTATCCTTAAGGAGCTTACTTCTTTCCATGTTTTCCAGTCTCTGTTGGAGATTCCCTTTTGTATTTTTATGCTTTGGGACATCTCCTAAATTTGCAGCCAAGACTTACCGAGGTTACATTTCCTCAAGGATTTTGCCTCTGGATCACCGCATCGGGTCCAAACATTTTTGCGCCTCACATGCCGTAGTTGAGCTTCCATTGTTGCGTTATTCCCAGTGTTATGTCACCTTTAGTTTTTCAGACGTGGGAGCGATCTCACCTCCCAAGGTAAATAACACGTGAAGTTTGTAGATGACCTACAAGAGACTGAACTATACAAAAGGACCTCCTTCCCTTATTCCCATTTCAAGTTGAAGCAAAGGCAAGCGTATTTTGACGGGACATTTGATCGAAACTATAATTAGGCGTAGCGGACTTGCACGGGCAACTACGACCACTTTTTCCGTTGACTTTCAAAATAGATCTACCTTCGTGGTCGACCAAAGTCAGCTCAATGGTTATTCTGTTCACTCCACATCCCGACTCATTACAGTCAGCATTTGCTTGTTGCTTATTTTATCCTAAATGCATTGAATCTGAACTTGTCGTAATATTAATTCCCAATATATGATACAAACTGATTTTTCTTTTCAGTTCTTTTATGGTCCGCAACTGGGTATTATGCAGTTTTGTAGATGACACAAATCAAATACATTTAACTGGGAAAGATACCAGATTGCCACTACAAGAGTTTATTTTTTTTTTTTTGCAAATTAAGTCAACATTTATATTAATCTTGATGTAGCTGGTGCTGCTGTTATTGTTGTTTTCCAATTTTAATTCATGTTCATTTTCATGACTTTTCGTGAATTTTCTACTTTAATTCTCTCGCTATGTACCAAATACGTGGAGGTTTGATGAGGAATGACGTGAGGGAGGCTAAAGTATCAAAGAGGACCCTCTCACATCTCCATCTGTCAACGAGAGACTTCAGCAAGACTCTTCTTAGTTTCTGGCGGAACTGCAATTACTTGCAAGCCTATCTGCTCTTAGATGCTAACGAACTTCCACAGCTAATTTCCGCCATTTTACTAATTCATATGATCTTACTAAGGCTTATAAGAAAACCCATAGTTTCAAGCATTTAAAACCTCGAAATTTTAAATATATCGACTGTGGAAGACTTGGCGAATCAGGCAAGAATGAGTTACCTTTAAGTGCAATAAAGTCCATATTCCAATACAAAAATTATCCCATCTATCTCGTTGAGACCTCGTCAGAATTATCTATAGTGATTTTACACTTTCTCCTAGACATACTTGAGGGCCAAAAATAGAAAAGTGAACCCTTTCCCGGAGAACGTAAAATTGTAGTATTATGTAGTATTAATTACATAACTATCCTATGAAATGTATAGACCAGCCATGTACGCCTTATTCAATATCGTAGTTTCTTATCTTAAAATAATTTCAAATGGAAAATTACCAGCCGTATTTTATCTGTTTGTATGACCACAATATGAGGGAACCATTTTCAGCTAAAATTAGTTTCAATAAAATTAAAAAGTTTTCCAAACAATTTGCTATTTCCCTAAAACTAACTAATGTGTTGTTAAATTTGCCATTACCATCATCCCCAAAAAGGGGGCGTAGGTCATCATTCAAACCCATACAACCTGACTGAAGATCCGCAGTAATCTTTAGTAGTTTTAGCCGTCCCACAGGTTTTCCCAAAAAATTTTGACTCTTAAACTGCTCTGCACCACATGGTTAATACAATCCGTTAGTCAGCAATTCCTTTTCAAATGTGACCTATCTAATGCCACTTTTGCTTTGTAACCAATACGTCTACAGGCACCTAATCCGTACGCCGATATAGTTCTCTATCCGATATTTTGTCGGAATAGACGAACTAGATGACACGATGGAGACAGGTTTTTACGAAAATTTGGAGCTTTTGTGTAACACTTCCATATGCTATGTCTATATAGCAGTACGGAGACCACGTTCGGACCACAAACTTCTTGTTGGTATTAATCTTTCTATATTTCAATGTTTTAGACGAAGGCGGATCTAGCGTTGTTAACACGTTGAGTAACATCAACGCCTCCAACCTAGAATAATTAATCGTAACGGCCAACGCTCTTCACATTAATATATAGAACTCTCTGATGCGTCGAGTTGAAAAATTTTTTTTCTTGGTAGTTATGTTCAGTCTCACTCTGTTTGCCTCCTTCGCCATTTGGCCAATATGAGAGCAAGCAAATGTCTTTTGCGTAGTTGAAGTATTCTGAGTCATGATCCATTGAAGTTTTCCACATCCTCCAGACAAGGTGACATGGAGAATACCATCACTTAATACAACTAATAGTTTTGAGGAGAAGATCCAACCTTTGTGGACCTAGCTTTCGGGGCCAAATTTCTCTGATTTTACCTCGAAACAGTGCACGATATTTCACTCTGCCGTATGTCACTCTGTGTCCGGATAGCTGAGTGGTTAGAGCACAAGGCTATCGTACGGAAGGTCGCGGTTCAAATCTCGCTGGCTGAGTAGGGTTTGTCTAGTGATTTGACGTTGGATACCACTCGATTCAGCTGTGAATGAGTCGAATCAGGGTAATAATCTCCGGCGAGCGTAATGCTGACCACATTGCCTCCTTCAGTGTACTGTAGTGTACCGTTACGGTCTTGAATGAAGTGCTCTAACGCACTTCAAGGCCCTGATCCAATATGGATTGTAGCGCCAACGATTATTATTATTATTATGTCACTCTAATGGTAACTATGGATTTCTGCGGAGTGCCGCTGCCAAAGACTTTTCAAAAATTCATGTAGAGCAGTAGAAGCTAAAATCTAAATTCTGAACCCTGTTAGATAAAGATCGAAATGGTTCCATTGGAAATCCAAATCCAAGCAAGTTCCACCTGTATTGAAGAATGACACGGACCCTTAACATTAACAGCTACCCACTACTAACCAATGTCCGATATCATGAAGAAGAAAACGAATTGGTTTAAATTGCATCCCGTGAAACAAATACTGACCATGCAGACCGAACACTTAGCTAAGCAGTGTGTAACTCCAAAGCCGATTCCTATAAAGAGCACCACGCCCTCAGCTCGCCCGTTGATTTGATAAGAAGGGATGCACACACACGAATGTTTCACCAAATTTAAAGAAACAACTGGAGGAAGTGATTTAGGAGTTCCACGTCATACTGAAGTATGCGAAATATAAACCTTTGGCATTTTTTTTAAAAAGCTATCACCTAAAAAAAGGCTATGACAGCTACTTACTTTTGGGGACCACGAAAAAATTATAATCGGTCACTGAGCCCAAATCCCGTATACAACTACCCGATGGCAGCTGGACATCTAGTGATGCAGAGAGAAGAATTACGTACGCAAAATATGTCGAAAAAGTTTTTCATCCGAATATTCACCAGGTCGACGAACCGGTTCTAGTGGTTATTCTGGTTTCCATCTCATGTCGCCAAAATTACCCCGTTTCAAAGCCACTGGAATAATTTGAGTTACTCATAACGAATTCAATAATAAACAATTTTGAGGGGACATTAAAGTGTTAGCTAAGGATCGGACCTCACTAATATGTTCAATAGTATTCCGTTCTAAGGGTACTTCACTGTAAACTGAAAAATTTTGCTAAATAATGCAATACATCAATACAAATTCTTGTGCATCCATGTTCGAGAAAGGAAGAAAGCACGGGACTGCCGGGCTGTTCCAACGTACAAATTAAATCAAGGGCTGTCGTTTGGCTTTGTATCTTTTCCTTTTTCAAAAATCAGGACGACTGCCCATTAATAAAATATGAAATCAAAGCGAAGGTGCCCCAGTGTAATTTTATCGGACCAAAGCTATACCTACCCTCGAAGACAGATTAACAGACGTGCTTTGGCCTATTCTTCTTCATCTCCGCTAACCACATTTCAATCCTTAGCGCACTTAAAAATGTGAAGAAATACAGAAATTGGAGGAGAGGTGAAATTAAATGAATGGATATGTCACTATCATCTTGAACCAATGCACCTGCTGACCAGTGAAACCAGTGAAAGTGAATTACTGAATTTGGTAGCTTTTGGATGATGTTCGTTGCGTGGAAGACATGATGTGAGGCTCTTCTTCTTTTTCTCTAGCCTTTGTCCCATTCGCAAAAGTCTGATCTGGATGATATCGCGGGGCTTTTGAATCATCATCCAGCGCATCAAGCACCCTTCTTTCAGCCGGCGTTTTGGGTGGCTTACCATCGACGTCGATGTTTAGATCAATCTTAGTTAGCAAAAATTACATGACCATGCCATTGAAGACGCCTCCCTCGCATTTTTTCCACGATCGGTGCAACCCCATATTGATCGCGGTTATTCTCATTTCGGATGTGATGCTATCAGTCCAACTCAGTATCTTCCTGTTCAGTAAAGTAAGATTTCGTTCACTGTATTTTATAGTCGACCAATACTCAGAACCTTTGGCTCTGTTATCGGAATACCAAACCTACGAGTTGGTTATCAACAAACTCTTTCGGTTCAGATAAAAGGCTTCACAGCACGCCTAAATAATTATAATAATAATAATTAATTATCATCAATTTCACTTTATAGAAATTTTGCAAAGGAAGGTCAAAATTGTCTTAGCCAAATTCAAAATTTTCCAAGCTTATTTCTAAATTATTATAATTTTAGAGTTTTCCATAAATTTTTTTTATTAACTTCTTACCATTCCTCCTCAAACTTTGCTCCCTGTTTTCATGACTTCAAGAAAAATAATCGAGAGCAATTACTTCCGGACTTTTATATAGAACCTCATTAATATGCATTGTGATCGTCCTAAATTGTACCGGTGCTAATTATTTTCAGAGACGGGGAAAGAACTGAGTCAGGGGTCACCTCAACCACTCTAATTACTTTATTTTAACTTACAGAATTATTAGAGAGTAGGTAGCAGGTCCGGTGTTAAATGCAAACACTTTAAATTTATTCAAATGACTTATATTATCTGCTACAACTGGTAGATCCAAAAAGAAAACAGGAATTAAATTAATTCTAAATAAATGAATTGAAAATGAGTTTGATCAGTCATTCGAATGTTTAAGAACACGTTTACATATTTCGCTTCAAAACAAAATTCAGCAGCAGGAAATGTTAAATGGGAATAGCGATTTGACAGTGTTTGATTGTGAATCCATCTTCCAGGCAGGGCAAGGCAATCCATCTTGAATACCGGAGCCGCCTCATCATTTGGACCCATCTCATCAGCTAAAGGTATTAATTTCCTTTCTTCGGGTTATAAGCGTAGTGATTTCCAAATATCTTACAGAATATGGTTAGTTCATTCCTACACAGAATCGTGAAAAGGGATCTTACGAAAAATAAATAATAAATAGATAACAAATAAATAATAAATAGATAAAGAAGAAATTCTGCTTAGACCTTACGACATAGTCTCAAGGAAGCGGCTGTAATTTTATAGTTGAATCCAAAAACTATGCATAGCCTTTTCAAAAAATATCTGAAAACTCGTCTCAGAGAAGAGTGTAAGGGCCGATCTATGATCTACAATCTGTGGAAAAAGAAGGATTTTGCATCGAGCTTTGTAGACTGGGACCTAGTAGAACGGGAAAGGATGTAATTTATCGATGAATGGGATTTTGATCTCCATCTCCGTAGAATGCAAGCTAATTGCTGGCACGGTTATCTTGTTGTTCCAACCGTACCAACAGTTCGAGAAGGAACTGTGGGGAATGCATTAACGATGCAGTTGTGATATCCCCGGTAGTGAGTTAATTCGGATTTAACGTCAAGTAAGTACCTTCTTAATAAACATTAGGATTTTGAAATGCAAAATTTTAAAATTAACTTGAAAAGTACAAAAAAATTAGTTTCGGAAATTCTGATTTGATTGGTAGTTATTTTGAATGTAAATAACAAGCTCAAGCTCTGTGAGAGACCTATGTATCTGCCAGGAATGAATCTAAGCTTAAAAAACATGTCAAAAAGAAAACAGACGAACGTAACATTAAGTCAAAGCAAACATACTCATCATCATCATCAACGGCGTAACAACCGGTATCCGGTCTAGGCCTGCCTTAATAAAGAACTCCAGACATCCCGGTTTTGCACCGAGGTCCACCAATTCGATATCCCTAAAAGCTGTGTGGCGTCCTGGCCTACGCCATCGCTCCATCTTAGGCAGGGTCTGCCTAGTCTTCCTTTTCTACCATAGATAATGCCCTTATAGACTTTTCGGGTGGGATCATCATCCATACGGAAGCAAACATACTGCCTTTAGAAAAAATTGTAAAATAATCTTTTGTGCGTGTGTTAACCGCAGATTAAACCATATGTCGTCTCCCTGAACACTAGCCTCGTGCAGCCGAAACTATTTGTAGCTTTTTTTTGTACTGATCTTTGCTTTACTATAATTAAACAATCACTTTTGCGCAATACTCTTGAGTTGGGTAAGCCATTGGGTTTGAACAAAAGGCCGGGGAATGTGGTACTATCTGCCGATTTAAGTGTCTCACAACTACTTTCCGTAGATTGAATTTCGAAGTTATCAATTGAGATCCTTTTCAAAACTGTGCCGATTTGAACCATTCAAATTCACAAAAATTTGAACTCTTGACCCACAGAATGGAATTTATGTCAGTTACCTTTAAATCGACCAGGTGAGCACGCTTTCCCTGATGGTTTGATGAAATGTGTTTTTGCTCCCTCCGGCACTCCCCGAGAAGCTTGCACATTTTCTTCACTTTTTTGCACAATGTTTTTCTAAGGCGGATTGTCACTGGTTTTCATCGAATAGCCGTTACATTTCGTAGCCAATAATGGAGCCGCCTTTAATGTGCGACCTATCCACTGCAACTTTCGGTTTACCGCTAAACAGGACTGTTTTAAAAATTGCAAATCCTATCAATTAAAATTTTCTGCTAAACCGCGCAAAAATCAGGCTGGCAAGGTAGCAATTCCATACAAGCTTCATAATCACAATTCCTACAGTGCTACAGTTCGGGGTTTCATATTTCTATATTTTCTTCAGAAAGCATCATAAAATGGCAGCGAAATTGACTGCAACAGACCCTCTGCAAGCGCAAAATGCAAACTGCCATTCTTCCTAATACTTTCATTTAAGTTTTTCAAATATTTACACCATTTTGAACTAGCTAAGTTCTTTGATTTGTCTATTCTCTTTAGCCAACACAAAATTGCCTCGGTTTCCTCGTATACGTTTCAAAGTTTCCTCACTATCAGGTTTTCTACTTTGATAAATCCATAAAATATTTAGTAGGTGTAAAGTATTCTTTATTATGGGCATTTCCAAAATAATGCTACCTTAAATTTTCACTTCATTGCAGATGTACAATCTACTGTCTTTCCTTCCATCTTTTCTTCTTCACTTTCAAAACTGACTCGAATGTGATCTTATAAAATTACAACTAATTGTTGGGCGAAGTGGATCAGGTCGTAAAATAATACTTAACACAAACACAAAGCCTTATTAAAATCGGTTTACTGTCTGTCTGTCCGCCATACGCATTTTTCTCGGAGACGGTTACAGCGATTGACACCAAATTTGGTAGAAAGGTGGGAACTGTAAACGTTTTATAACGAATTTAAGGGGGGTCCTCATGCCTGCAAAAGGGGGGTGTAAATTTTGTTTTCATCAAATATATCCATGTGGAGTATCAAATTGAAGATTAGTACTTTTCGAAGCCGTTCTTAGATTTGCAAATTTGTTGGAAAGGTTGGGAGTGCAGGGGGTTGAAAGTGATCATTCCTTTAAGGGGGCCATTCTCAGAAACTATCCAATCGAAATATCTGAAAAAAAATCAGGAGGCTGCCACTATATGGTGCCTGGGCTCCGAAATACCTTCCATATTGATATACGAGTATGTACAAATAAAGTTAATAATAGTATATTACTATAATTTTTAGTAATTGGCTGCAAAACCACCCTTAAGTTCATGCTAGCACCACGAAATTTCACAACAATATATGACATAGAGCATGATTCTACCAAGTTTGGTGGAAATAGTACTATTACTAACAAAGTTATAATAGGTCAAAGCTGTCGCTTCTTTGCAAATTCAAGACTATGAATGTCAATATCATCCGAAACTGGATATTCTCACATAATATATGTATTTATTACGTGTGACGTACTAAGAAATACACAAAACCTTTCGTACTTGAAGCGTCCAGCTTGTTTTTCCTTGCAAGAATATAACATTTAATCTCAGTTTGAAAGCAAATTTTAGTGCGATTACGAATCAATTCGATAATTCATGGAGACACTAAACCTTTGATGGATTTGCTTTCCCCTTTTTTTTTAACCAGAAACCATTAGGAATGATTAAAAAATCTCTTCAAATCAGTTTTTCATGTCAACTGTGAAAATGGCGACTCGTACATTTCAGTCTCAAATAATGACCGACTCTCTTTTAAAGCTTCCTGGATTCAATAAAAAAATCACCACCCTGACCTTCAATTTGAGATCAGAATATATTCTCTTGTCACAATCTATCTCCCTAGACCAAACTGTTCTACATTCAAAAATGGTCTCGCTGTTGTAGAGTGTACAATAATCAAATCAAGCAGAAGAAAATCAGGAGAATTCGCCTCGCCTCTTATCCTCACTATGTTCTCTAATACCAAACATAGTGAAGATAAAACACTAGAGGCGTAGTAGGCGCAGATTAAGAAAACTGCCGCCTCTATCAAAGTTTCATTTCATCAGGACGAAAAAGAAAGAAGGTGAAAAATTTTTACATTATCTGGGTGAAAGAATTGTCAGTTAGCATACAGGTAGAGAAGGATACTTCCGACCTATAAATACAGAGGGAGCTTATTCTGGAATGCAATCGCCAATCCTGCTCGGGAAAAATTTGAAAAGTCCTTTTCCGACACAACAAAAAAGCGGTGGGGAGCCGGAATTTTATATTTGCCAAAGGTTCAAAATAGATGTAACCGAACAAATGTTTGGCCCCTCTTTGGGCGCCGCTGGCAATGAACAACGATGTAAGTAATGACCCACATAACCGCCCTAATTAGCAATAGCCATAACCGAATGGTTATTTTAGGCGTTCCCTACATTAATCTTTATAGCATGTATTATTAAATTTTGTTGAAGGGGCATCCCATTTTGAGTTGCGCCATCAAAGTTTTGCTGAAATATTTTACCAACTTCCAAATAAAGTACTAATGGCCTTGAGAAACTTAAATAAACTATTGACCTCTAAATAGTTACCTCCAACATAACCTAGATATAGCCACAATATCTACCATAACAATGGAAAAATAATGAAGCCAATGGATGTTAAAATGTCGTGAAAATACAAAGGCCTCTAAGATCCTTGACGTATCTGAAAAAAGGCAGAAACTATAGCATACCGTCCTTTGAACTTAACAGACAACGATACAAGTTAATTAGTATGTACAGAAGCCTTAAAGGGAAAAGTCAGTCATTATTGCAGGATCCAAAATATCAGACATGACGAGTCCACTTTTATACCTAGTTGACAAGAAGAAGGGGTTCTTTATAAAAGTGCTGGCATTTCATACTACCAAAAAGACGTAAATTTTTTAACACTTCCTAATGGGTCCTGGTGCAAAAACAATTCCATCAAAAGTTTAGCATGTTCATAAATTTTCGATTGATTCATGATCGCGGAAAATACTGTAAAAAATGTTCAATTCTTCGTTCCGGTATGTAAGATGGGGTTTCTCAACCTTTGCATTTTGGTTTAGTGGAAAAAAGAATTATTAATTACTGTTTACCTTATTTGCTAAATCGTAACATTTAGGCTCAAGCTAGGGTATTTCTGAAAGGAATTTCGCTTATTTTGAAAATGACTCTAGTTTAGATCAAAAGATCACGATTAAGTGAGAATTATTTTCTTAAAGAGAAAAAGAAGTCTCTTCCTCAGTATTTCCCTGGATTCACTGTCTCGATTCTACCTAAGTTCATCGTCCAGAAATTCCTTTAACAAAGCTTATCTTTTCTATGTTAAGAGCTAACGGATTTTATCATCAAATATACTAGCTATCTAGTAAATGGTGCCAGAATTGCCAAAGTTTTGCATGGCATCAGATCAGTTTAGTTCTGCCCAAATGACCTTTTGCTCACCTTTATCCTTCAAAAATCAAAATTTTCTCCTCAAAATCGAGAGACATAAACTTAGACCTCATTGTACTGGATACAAAGTAAAGTCATGAAATATTTTTACATATCATCTTTAAATTTTAATATAAAATATGGCACAAGGTTTGCGAAATCGTCGCCCCATCTTTAACGCGGTCGCGAAATTAAATCACGTCCAATTCAATTGCCTACTACGCTCGAATAAGCAACACATATCCTACTAAACTGAATACCCATGAACATTCAAAACTGTTTTTCTTTTCTTAAATATCACAATAATCAATTTCTTTTCAGGGCGGCCAAAAAAGTCGAAATTTCTCAAAAAACAATGAAAACCGCATTACTTAAAACAAAAGATTTCAATGCACCAGGTAAGCGAGAAACTTCATACATTTTTTTAGTATTTACATTCAATTTGTCATCACTTCTTCCATAAAAATCAACATTGTTGGAAATTTTGTATTTAGTTTTCAGCGTTTCATAAATGGTCAAAATAAATGAAGATGTCAGTTAATAGCAATCGTGATATTAATAAAATATTCAGGTGAGAAAGAAATTTAGGCGCAGTGTTCCAAAATGAGGAAAAAAGAAGAATAAAAATCGACAGAAAAGTAGAATAAAAAGATTGAAATGAAACGAAAATCATCCGGGTAAGTCCTTGGTATTGAATAAATGATACTCAACGCGTTTTTGTGTTCCATTAAATGTTTATTTCGGTTACATATGAATGCACTTTTTACCGTTCAATAATAATAGTGACGTCCATTGGTCATTGCATTGTTTTAGTTTGTCTTATCTTTATGCACTTTTAAAAATGTGCAAAGAGAAATTTTTTCCAGGTAGAGGAATCAGCATTAAAAAGTACTCAATCTCCAAAAAGTACAATTGGTGACATTTCGTTTTCTACACTTTTATTGGTGCTATAAGTCAAGAAAGTATACCACAGATCGGTAGGGTCTGAATACGGTATGACTATCCGCTTTATTGTCTTCTGTTTACGACCCTTGTCCCGAGAAGAACATTTCTGTCATGTAATTATAATAATAATAAAACCATTAAAAAACCTTTTTCGGACAATAATGCAAAATTAGATCAGTTTTGGGGGCGTTCTGTTTAGACCCTTCATAATGTCCTATCAATCGACGATGAGGAAAATTCTTATATGCATGTGTTACGTATCACTATATGCCTATTCAAATCTGATTTGGTTGATCGTTGAATGTTGCGCACGGAGCGGAGTTAAGTGGAGTGTGTCCACCACACTCTGAACCAAATTGTGCATAGCTGATAGGCTATAATTTTATGTATAGACTCACCTTAGACACACCTCTATTTCTTTGCAAGCTCCACCTTTCCGAGACAGGTAAAACTGATCTGGATTGGTTATTCCGACCAACCGTGTATGTTTAGATTTCCCCCTTTGCTACAAATGCCCAGCATAGTGAACGGGGTCTATGTGTATTTATATGTATGACGAGACGATCTTCAATATATCTTTTGATTCGATTTGAGATCACCTGGCTGGTGAGACTGAGGATGTGTGTGTTTGCCTGTTACTGTGTAGAGTCTGTTGATGATACTCTGGGACAAAATGTGCAATATCTGCGGCACAACCGTTCTACGGGTTATAGCTTACCTGAAACCAACACCAAGAGAAACATGAGATTTACCTTTGAAGGTGCACTTAAGAGTGCTTGGGTTTTGTTAGATTGTCTGTTGAATTGGTTTGGAAGTTGTCTCTCCTACTTGGCTCTCAGTCTGTCTCTCTTTTGTAGTCTTTTTTCTTGAAAGAAATATATGTATAGTCAATACGAATAATAAGAAATGATTCTTTTGGGATTTTTCAAGTTTGTAGTTGAATTGGATGAGTGAGCTCGTTTCGTGGTACACTGCAAACAGAAAATCAGTTGTTTGTGATACGCGCTTATTGTGAGTACGAACGGACACAAATTACGAATTCCGTCGTATTGTTTTTTAGGTTTTTTATTTCGATAGATATATATGTATAAATTTTCGTATCTTTAAGTAAAATTTTTTAAATTAATCTAAGTTGATTATTGTGCGTGAAGTGCATTTGTTCGTTGCTTCTTGAACGACATTTGATTTTTAAGTTTAACATTTGTGTAACATTCAAATTCAAACGGAAAAACTCGGCATCTCATGAGAAACCCATGTCAGATTAAATGAATTCTTGATAATATTGTTCTAAGTGACAAGTCGACATACCCAACTGCAGTTTGTTGTCCCTCAAGTACCAAGTTAAGATTGCGCGCCAAACTTTAATCTACTACAGTTGTTTATTGTGAGCTGTGACCTGCGAACACAAAATTAACACTGTGATCATTTCGGTTTGAAAAACACAAAAAATTAAAAATCTTTTTCATATAAAAATGTGATTTAATGAAATACAAATGAATCATTCGACTATATGGAAAAAGACTACAAAGAGAATATATTTTTTTGATGATTGTGACTAGTGGTATTTATTGATTTATTCAACAAGTTCCAGCGGTAAACATTGCTACTTCAGAGGATTATTAGCAAATCAGTTCTAAATCGACAATTTTTTTCTGATTCAATATTTTTTGTGAGTGAAAAGTAAAAAGATAATATTGAAAGTTGTGTCAACATTTTAACGGATCCTTTCATTTTGGTGGTTAAAAATTTGATTGAAATTCTGAAAAGTGGTTGCTGATACCGTCTGTGGTAGTAAATATTTAAACATCAACGGATATATACCAATTTTGATATTTTTGAAACACTGAAGTGATAACGCTGATCAAAGGTAAGTGCAGTAAAAATATGCTAGAAGTTGAACTCTATTGACGATGAATAACGAGAAGTTTCTGTGTTTCTTCAATATTGATACGAATATGTATACATATGTACTTTAAGGGAATTGAAAAATTATTTCAGTTTCGCTGTAATAAGTGAATTGAAGTACCCTATTGCACGCTTTCTTGTAAAGTTAGTGCTTACAATATATACGTTGAAGATTAAAATCGAATTCCCAAAAGTAGCGAATCAGAAAAGTCCCCATGTCACAATGACATAAACTTTAACCATCACTACTAAATGAGATACCGTCTGCCATAATTTTTAGAGTCCAATCCAATACATGCTTCTATTTTTGTTTATTGTTTATCCCAATCAGCATGGACTATAGCTCAATCTAAAATATTAAGTACAAACCTCTCGAACAACAATCAATGGTTCAAAACGAACCTCACAAAAGTGATAAACAACTCTGATCCCATAATATATTGTAAACCTATGAAAATTCGATTGGATCATAATAAATATACTTGATCTTAACATGAACTTATTAAAGTGACTATGATATCATGTTCGGCTAAATATAACAATCAACCATGTGCGAGAAAGAAGCTCAACGACCTGTTGTTTATTTATCGACGCAATTCGAAATTTATGATAAAAGGAGCAAATTTGTACATGAATTTAACAGTTTCCATAAATATCCACTAACTTGCTGTTCTGAGCATGTTATTTTGACAAGTTTTATTATGAATATATCGAATAAAATTTACGCATGGAATAGATGAATACAAAACATATTCAATTAGACACCAAATGTGTGATCTGGACTGGCTCTTCATTCGATATTTAAAAATACTTTATGTGTTTGCTAATTTTATGGTCCAATCTATGGTTTCTTAAAGTTTCAACAACAGTCCAAATCAAAAGGCAGAAAATAATGATGTCAGATTGAGGCATCCCTTCCGGCCAGCCAATTAGTTCGAATAAACCCAAATTCAAATGGCCCCTATTTAAGCCAACGAGTCCTAAATTAATTGTATGGCAACCAATTTCATCTCAATACCCAATAATCATTTACATTGAAATTGAAGTAAATAATCAGCTATTACAATTCCTGTCCCATTTCCAACCCAAGACTTGCCAAGATAAGAAATTATTTCATATCAAAATCAAAAGACTTAAGCGAGTAACCCGATTTTCTTTTTTTTTTGCCAAGATACTCAATTGTACTTAGTTCCATTCAGTCTGTATTGAAATGAACTTGTTACGCCACTCAATTATTATGCATATATACATAAAATTTAATGGTGGAAAATGTAAACAACGTTTAATTTTGGATTTTACTGATTCTTATCAAGTAGCTCACTTAATTTTCTGGCAATTATTTTGGCGCGTCCAAGAAGTAAAGATGAATGAGATATGGTTTGCGGTGTTATGAAGGCTGCAGAGATTTTTTACCTGAAGTTGTGCATGGATATATAATGAATTATTGAAGCTGGAACTGCGTATTTTTTTAATGAAGGTGGAAATATTACGGAACAGTTTTTCATAATTTTCAACACTGAAAATTAAGAATGAAACATTGAATATTTCATGAAGAGAGTATCAAGTGAACCAATAAACTTTGTGAATTAACTTCGACTGAATAAGAGGAAGTCATTCAGGCATAGGATTGTTTTCATCCATTTATCAATATCCCTGCAATATCGCTGCTGACCCCTTTTTGAAGTACCATTGCTTTCAAATGGAAGCAAGATCATATATAGATTGCAAGGAAATAGCATACTTGCAAGCAAAAGAGTTTAGATCTGAACCCAGATATGATTTCATTAGCAAAACTGGCGATAATACTTTTATTCAAAAATGAAAATGTCAATAAATGTTTGATGAAACTTCAAAGGAATACATAAAGATGTAAAGGCTAGTTGTAGTTATGCTGATACCGAACCACTCTGCTATTGAATTACTAGCATTTCAGTCAAAATATATTAAGATAAATAAAATAAAATAAAATTTTCTTCCATTCCATTTGACAAAAGTCTAAAGTTTTCATTTTTTTTTGATAATTTCACATGCCACAAGTAATGAACAAATAAATAAAAGGCTTTTGCAAAATTATAATTAAAATAATTCAACATTTTGCTGGTAGCCACCTCTTAAAGAGCTAATTGGCACGTAACTCTTCAGAAGATATGAGAACGTTCTAATTAAATAATTAGCTGCGAGCTTATCCTGGTTTGAGATGAACGTGATAAGCTAATTTTTCGACAACTAGTCTTCTATTGATCTTGGCAATATTTGGTGAAAAAGAATTGTCACTTGCTACCTAAATTTCTATCCAATATTCCACGATTAGCATATCTTCTAAGAATCCCAAAAAGTGGACTTGTCTTTAGCCTGATTAGCTAACAAGATAGCAATCTAAATTTCCGGTTTAATTAATGTTTTTATCTTTGAAGCACTGAAGTAGAAAATGTTTCTGATGATTAAGATATTTTAGTATGAAAGATATCATACTCAAAAAGATGATGCTAATATTTTATTCTGATTGTTGTATTTTCGAATGAAAACAAGATATAATAAATTTCTAAATCTTCTCTTATAAAAGGAAACAAATGAATATCTACAACTCCACAAATCAATAAATCTATCCAAATCTAAATCTAAATTTTCTGCCAAAAAAATATACGTCTTAATTAGCTAATAAGATCTTGACCACGTTTAGGTCAAACCGAACACAGTTTATTTATCAAAACAGCTTCTATTTTGCGTATCATAATATTTTTTGTCAGTGAACAATACCTTTAGTGTGTGTTCTTCACTAAACAGAAGTAAAAAGATGATAATCTTTGGAAATTATGATCTACTAGAGGTGCTGTTTTATTTAGGTGGAAAGCATATACTAAGCAACTTTATGTTTTTGAGGCTCGATAATTTTTACTTAAAGCCAATAATTATGCATAAATGCCTTTATGGGATGTTTTCAATACATTGGATTTAATAAATTGGAAATATCGGCATGTGAGAATCTTGCCCAAAAAAAAAATGATAAGCCACGATTATCATTTTTTTTGGCGATGCGTATCTATTTATTTATGATAAAACTAAACTAGACAAAAATTGAATTACATACTGTCCTTCAGGTTAGGTTGAAATAAAGAGCTTCATCCTCTTCTTTAATCTTAGCCCCCGCGATTGTAAAGTTGACCAAAGCGTTAAACGAACTATGAAAATAAAAGATTGTCTCTTAAACTGAGTAACAGAAATTATTATTTTTTATCCAAAATGAATGGATATTTTGAAATAGGCTTTTCATCTCTAGCGACTTCCCAGATAACGCTGTGGAAAACAATCTTAATATTTTATTCTAAAATCGACAAAAAAAAGGTAAAAACTTCTAAAAGAATCATATCTTTTTATTTGAATCTCTAGAGAACGCCTTCAAAACAATTTTAGGAGAAACTTAACCATAAAAAGTTGTTCGAAAGAATAAAGTAAGAATTCAAATAAGATAACTAAGTAACTCGTTCTAATCCATCCGAACAATATCACATATGACTCCCAAAAATTCCATAGGCGCTTACTCTCAAATAGTCAATTTAAGAATTTCTCTACTTCTAATGGTCCCAATACTAGCCCCCATGAAGTTTCCTTTTCGATTTTACTTCCACTGTATAGCAGTCATTTTGTGCTATTAATACAAGTTATTCCGACGGTATTTTCAACGTTTTCCTCCATCCTCCCAAATAGACAAGGTAACAAGAGCAGTGCATATGTTCTTACTAAAGGCGAATTTGCCATACCTCTTATACTGCGTGTCTATTTATTTCTATACATTTTTGATGCCTCCGCCCCTCTGATTGTATTTAGTATTTTAGTAAAAATTGCCTGGCTTTTTACTTATCTCCGCTTATTATAATCTCAGTGCAAGATCTTTTGGCATGTCATCCCTGTTTGAATAGCTTTTACTTTCGTAAGTGAAAGTTCCTAGTAACGTTCTTTAATTTTTTTGCTTTTGGAGATCTGGATCCTCACCCACTTGATGGTAGACTGAATTAATTAGGAAGAAGCGTTATCTCACTGTTTACCGATTATTACTGTAGCCACTTTCCATCACATTGCTTCCCGAGTAGAGGTGACGCACCGTCTGGCGATCGAGCCACCACTCTAGATGTACTGACCAAGAGAAGAAAGTGGTGTCGAGGTATCGGGATATTCGGCAATCAAAAGTCTACTAGCAAGGGAAACGGCGTTCCCAATTGAATCTCTACATTCCATTTCTCTTTTTCATTTCTAAATTCCATTTTCATTAAACAGGCTTTTCCTCGATCCTGCTAGAATGCAATATCCTGCTAAGCTATCTTACTCTCTATAGTTTTTCCCTTAATTTAATTAACCCCACCGGTAAACCCATTCGTTTATTAAAGTGAAAAAAAAAGTAGTTGGCAGTTATTTTCATTTTATATTTCCTTTTATATTAAAGAGTAAAAATTATACTCCATTCTGCTTCTAAACGGGACAAATGCTAAAGAAGAGGAAGATCAAAAATCAAAGAATAGAAATTCAAGGTAATATAAAGTTGCTTCTTGAAACTTCTAATTAATATGCCCAAATTTCGTATGATTTAGCCTCAAAACCCCGTTTTTACTTCATTTTCGGGTAAACGGACGGTAGAAGCCTAAGAGGCTTCATTTCCATTATCTAAAACAAACTCTACGTTTTTCAGTTATCCAATTTTTTTCAAATATTTTTAAAGGACATCTCTGTATCCGTTAATGTATTATGTGGTCGCTTCGAGAAGCCCAATTGGCGCTATGGTACGCATTTTGAGGCCTCCTAAAACAATGACTGGTATGGCAAGGAGAAGGAGAGAAGGATCTAAACGGCACAAACTTCCTGTCCTAGCAAGTAACAGTTACGTCTATATGATTTAACGAGAGTACCTGCCTCGTAGACTTTAATCACATGGCCTTCTTAAGGCACGGATTGATTTTGTGACCGCAATCAGAGCCCCGTTAAGACAGCTGAGTTTATTCATACTGGTGGATGCACTACCTAAATCTCTACCGAACTATGAAGTACGACACCCGTGTTGAAACGTAACATCACGTTTGAGTTCTGAAGGTCTCTGTTCGCTTGAAAGCAACCACACCTTCCATGAAATCCCTGCTAGGAGGAGAACCGCAACAAGAGAGCAGAACGCGCATGAAGCAGGAATTTTCCTAAAACATGTGAATTCAGAGGCTATCCCGGTTCCCATGGTAAGGTTTCGTGACCTAGTGCAAGATAAGTCCCTACGCAGACTCAGGGTCTGATCGCCATAATAGGCTTTTGGACCATTCACCTTCGGCATCATGGCCAGCAAACCAAAGTGAATACAACGTTTCCCGGTGCCACCACTATGAAGATTCGCGTCGGCCACCTGGTTTTGATTTGGTTGACACGGTTGTTGCCTATGAGGAAGACGCATACCAACCTCTAAGTATCTCCTAGCAAAGGACAGTAGATCTCTACCCGACAATCCGAGAGATCTTTAAGGTAACTAAAGAATTGTTTGACTAACGTCATTTGGCTCTAGTTAGATTTTGGTATAGCAAATTCTTAAGGATCTTTTTCTCCTCTTCGACACTTGAGCACAGCGAATTGTAGGGTATGTAGAATCTAACAACATGGTTGCCCTATTGGTTGCTGCCCTGTGCAACAGTTCTCGTATCCAAGTTTTATTGTAAAAGGGCCAGATCTTTCTTAACATCAGCATTAGTGCTCAAGTAGTGCGATAGATTGTACCATTCACAGCCGCTAGTAGGACGCAGATCAACCACATCCGCGGACTACCAAAAGTGAAGACTCTTCTGGCGAGGCCGTCGGCCTGCTCATTCCCAGCATTTTATGACCCAAAACAGAGGAGGCAATGTTGTATTGATTTCCAATTGAATGCTTCAACTTTACCCACGACTTTCCAAGAATATATATAGACAGATATATCGCCAGATAATATACTATTACAATGACATGCTCAAGGGTAAAGGAATAAATCCTAAAAAAATTCAAAACTCACAAATGTTCAGTGTCTACCATTATAGCTGGTAGAGTAAATACTAAAGTTGAAGCAAATAGAAACAGTGAGCAAAAGGAATTAAGCCTTTAAGGCTTGCTGATAATATCTTACAGTTCAAAAATAGTAGAAAGTTCACTATTAGAAAAGATATTCCCTGTAATCGTGAGACTACATCCACGAAAACACATCAAATGATACAACTGAATGAGTAACCCTCTTGCTGTTTTAAAATGGGATCGTGGGTCAAAAACTGTCCTTTGATATATTTCTAGTTCTTACTCAAGGGTTTATCGCATTGGTTTCGGTTCGCAGCTCAACGCTTTTAGTTTCTTAGAAAGTACAATGACCACGCCTTCCTCACCAATATTATTATTTTTAGCCTGAGCCCCGAAAGAGTAAATTTACAATCTATATTTGGTCTAATCTACACAGTAAATAAAATGAAGTACTGTTGATAACACTACCCAACCCAACTATCGATTTTGCTGCGGAGTTAACAGCAATAACGCTGGCGGTGAAAACATTAAAGATAAGACAATGCAATATATAAATGAAGTCAATGCGTTTCAGTCAATCTAATAACTCGAAATTAAAAAAGCAACCGCGTCCCTCTTAAGGAGACTAGTTAGCCATATCGTTGCGTTCGATTTCGGTTTTACAAAAGTTAGGAAACAGTAAACCTAACTGACATTAATTGACTTACCATACAAGAATAGCTCAACAAAAATCTTAAATTGCAAACTAAATCAAAAGTTATAATAGAATGTAATCAAGTCTGTATGACTTCGGAATATATAGCACAGAGTTGGCACAAAGACACAAAAGCAATTCAGGGTGCCTTTGCAGTGCGAAAAATAATCGTTATATTTATGGAAAGAGATACAAATGCCCTTACTCCAAAACAAGATACTTAGATTCCCAAAAATCGACAGGTTTGCACAGCTACTCAATTTATCTAATAGAAATCTTCAGAAGGGTGAAATCATAATATAATTCTTTTTGAAAAAAATCTTAAACAGTACCTTCAATTATAAACCAATCTTAAATACTTACTATCATTAATATTCACCTGCAGTGGAGATAATTACAGAACATTTAAAGCGAGAATTCAAACAAATTAGATTCACTTCAAAACCAGACGGTTGCCGAACGTTGTTGAGCTGAACAACTTAAAAAGCATGCATGTATCTTAGTAATAATAAAACCACCAAATAACAATTTTCATTCGAATTTCATAGCAAAAACCAAATAGATTACTCTTATTCAATATTATCTTCCATCCCAGCTATGGAAGTCATAATAAACCATTTCTTGAATTATTAGTCCATTCCGCTCCCGTCCATTCAAACAATAGAAAGGCTCTAAAAAATTAAATATTTTGATTATCATATCTATCCCGAGCTATCACGGATTCAAAGTTTGAGGCTATGGAAATCAGCAATTAAACGTCTCCGTAGCTTGCAAACATAATGCAGTTGAAACTATATTATTTCCTGAATGGTAATTCAGACAACCTTGCTCCTTTTATTTCTTTTCTGTATATTTTAATCAATTAATTTCAAATTTATTATACTTTAATCTTTATTCGATAAATGTTAATTTTATTTGGTCTGTATTTTTTAATTAGTTCTAGTCAACTAGCTAAACAAACTTTCAATTTGACTGCTGCCCACTATTTTGTCGAATATACTGTATCCAAAAAGTCTCTGTCGCTTTTTGTTACTTTTTGTCTATATTTTGGTTTTTAATAAGTCTGTGCTTCAGTTTCATTGCCATCAGCCTACAAAAGTGGAATAACACAAAGATAAACACAAACATCCATGACACATCTGGATTAGAACCCGGGGTGATGACGTCGATGCTCAGCCAATAAGGGTATGGCACTGCCTTTTAATTAAATCTACTTTTACTCTAAAAAGTGTTAGAAAATTTAAAAAGTGATCTCGTTCCCCGTTACCACGATTTTTTTATTTTGTTCAATATCGATATGTCAAGAGCAGTTTCCTGCCTTCTTTAGTACAAGGCACGCCCAAAAGGACCATGCTAGTAACGACAACACTGCTCGATTTTTGTTTTTTAATTAAAGGAGAGCTTTCCCTATTTTTAATTTTTTTTTCTAATTCCTTAGATTGCTTGAAAAAATATTAAGAATTAGAATTAACGTGAAATATTTTAAATAAGTCGGGAACCACTAGATATCAGATTTTTCTGATTGATTTCACTTCATCAGAAATATTGATTAAGATATCAACCTTAAAGGTTTTTGGAACTAAACCCCTTCATTTCGACCCTTAATTTATGGGTAAACCAGTGCTAAACATAATTGTCTCTTCTGTCAAAAACCACTTCATTAGCAAAGCAACTTAAAGTATCATCTAAAAAGTCGTCTCCCTAAAATCTAATCTATACCGCACTTTAATTAAAATTCCCCAAACACACTAAAAAGATAAAAAAAATCATTTCATATAGTTTCAATTACAATAAATCACCTGTCGCAACATCTGACCTCATACTATTTACTACGATACTATCAGACATTTACTTTGTATCTCATATACTCGTATATACTCCACATACAATTTATACAAAACCATAAAAGTAGGTGCCTTCATATCATATCTAGACGTAATATTACAACATTTTCTAGCTCAACAACGATTGGATACTTAATACAACGCATTTAGTACTTGAAATGTGAATATAGATACAGACAAAGTGTATGTCATATCTATTATGGTTTATATGGCGGACATGTGTAGTTTAGTGCTGCTGTTGTATCTTTTTTTATTTTCCACTAAGATAGAACAAATCGCCTTTAGGCAATTTATAGTACAAAAGTGAATATGATATTTCATAGGTAATTGAGGCAATAAAATTATTTGTGAGGAAATAAAAGAAAATTGATCAGAGAGCAAGGAGAAATGTTGATATTGGATAGTGGATTTGATGCTTTGGGAAATGTGGGAAAGATTTTGATTAATATAAATTTAAACTCCCACGAAATCAGCCGTTGGATGTTTAGGAATTAAATAATGATATGCTTGGGGCGCTTTGTGTTAAATTGAGTATTGTTAAGGATGCAGAAAGTGTATGAACTTCTCTTTTTCGTTGATTGGTTCAACGAGTCATTCAGATCAAATCGGTTGTTGGCCAAATGAATTTCTTTAGTGGCAACTAAAGCAGAATTTTAAAATGCAAAGAATCCACTTTGGAATAGCTCTGAAATTTGGGCAATGCCATTATAAACTTTTTACTTATAATTGGTTATTATCATTTTCCTCCAGGTACGAACGCCCTCCACTGAATTGGTTCCAATTTAGCTGCACACGGAAAGATGCAAAAATCAGAAGAAAATTTGAAGGAATGAAATACCTCTCGTTAATATTTTAGGATATATATAGTCTAAGGTGTGGAAATTGACATGAATTTTTCTATCCTTTTAAACCCTCCTAGGGAGTTTCTTACTGAACAAAAACAAAAACAAAAACAAAACAGGAGGCGGAGAGAATTCTTGTCAGTCAAATAAGATATTCCAGCTGGAGTACCTCAAGGGAGTGTCCTAGGTTCGATAACGCAAAGTTGGCTTCCGTTTTAAAGAGCTATAGCCATTGAGAGCAAGTATTTACATACAATTTCTGCTCCACGCACTCTCGCAAGAACAAATGCACTTCATAGAGCGACGATGTTCGAAATCTTAGCAGGCACTTTGATAAACATCCGACATGGGAAAAGCCTATAAAAGCCAAAAAACTTCAAACACTGGCGAAGATAAATAGTAAGTATCGATTACTAACAGAAAGTGCTCAGGTTACCCTTGGATGCAAACAGCTTTTATGCAAAAATGTAACTAAGTCAATTTGAACCTGTGGAATTCAGGCTTGGAGACTTCCTCCATACTAGTACACTAAACTCACCCAGGCTAACATTTTTAGAGCTCCCACCGAACCCAAATTGACCAAATCAATAAATCCTACATACCTAACTCGGGGTCATTTATAGCAACCTCCAACCACCATATGTCTCCTTTTGACTTGTGACCCCCGTGACAGCAGGTGTTTAAAATGGGTAGCACTTTTGAATTTGGTTGTACTTTGTTTGCTGCGATTTGTAAGAAATAGTGGTACTACTCCACCTATAAATACCACTTTTACCTGATACGCTTGAAACAATTTGTTTTTTCTTGCAATAAATTGCGAACCAAAAAAATTAATTATTTTTCATCCATTAATAAATAAGTTCTTGTCAAAATTTGAGCATTTACTCCTGTCAGAAAATAGTAAACCAATCAAATTGCTGCGGTAAATGTGCTAAAATATGTATCTTTCCACAAATATCACTTGCTATTTACTCAGCCACAGCCTAACTTTGGTTATTATGTTATTTCACTTTGTTGCAACGTCCGAATTTGACATTTTGTGTGAAATATAGGTCACAGCCTATTTATATTCCTTTTTATGCCAATTTCAATGCAACTGTGCTTTAGTTTATAACTTTCTCAATAAATTACAAAAAGGGATTCAAACATGGGGCAAAGAAATTAAGGGGTACCCAATCATCGATATTGCTTGAATTAGGCTGTTGTTTCTTCTTGGAGCTGGAGCGTCTCATTTACATTAATTGCTCGATTAATCTCGATCTTAGCCTAGATAGATGAGCGCTAATCTGAGAAGGTATGAAAAAACTACCACTTTGGTGAAGGGATTTGGCAGCGTTTGTACGATTATAAGGTATCCACAGCTACAACACTCCTAAATACTAAGATGTTTGCGATATGGCTAACTCTGCACCGGGGTCATTATTCTTTAGACTGTCTATTTGGCCTTAAAAAGAGGCTTGAAGTAAGGTTACTATTACCTTCTATAGTGACCACATTTTATTTAATATCTTGGAGTTATTTTACAGACGTTATATAGCCCCTAAATCCCTATAGGAGCCATTCCTAGATTATCTCAGCTTTCCTCAGTTACGATCTGCACTTAGATAGTTTGCTTTCTAGGCCCTAATTTAACGATAACCGAACAAAGCAAGCATCGGAGGAAGGTCTGATTCTAGGTAGACCTTTCTCCCCCATCGCGGTATAAGCGTCTCGAGTTTTTCAGCGAGTCGTTATTCTTGTATTTCCATCTCAACTTTGCGTCAATTTTTGCAACTGTTTCCTTGGTTTCCCAAATTTTCATGAATTTTGAATACATGCTATTTAGAGACGCGAAGCTTTGTACATGACATTAATGAGACTCCACTTAGATATTGAAAGTCCTGTGCAGTAAACTTTCACTTCTTTTATGTTTTTGAAATAGTTCTGCCCTTGCATTTTGAGTTAGTTAGTTCTAACGGATATTTCGCCCAACATCAATATCTATATTTATTACAAATGGTCAGGGTCGGAAGGCCGGAGGAAAAATCGTGAAGTTGAAGTCAGCATAATTTTTAAGATTCTTTTGTCAGGCCACCAGAGAAAGTGACGGGTCCATGGGAAATCAACTTGCATAAATGGACCAAACAGCACCTTTAGAAATAGATTTTAAAAGCCAATATTGGAAGCAGTAATGGATAATCCACTACCACCCTTTTTATATTAAATTTGTCTGGATGTATCTGCAAAACAAGCTCAAGCATGGTCTTGGTAGGTCGATACATCTGGGAGAACACTTAATACCAGATGGAAGTGGGGAACATACTAAAGTTCCTAACGGTTACAGGCCTGCTTGAGATACTATGATCAACAGGTACACTGTAACCAGTAAAAGGGGCACAATAGTTCTTCAAGGACGCGGTACGACTTTCCCTTAACAGAATAATAATAATGGTCTTGGCCTTAGAAGATCGTGATATTAAAACGGCTCACCACAGTGCTAACGAGGCTACTTAGAAAGTACCTACCTACCTATCTAAGTGAAATCTAATAATTCCATGATGCTATTTACTATTGGCGGCCAGCATTTTTTGAAAGCGCTTGAATGTACAAGCCTCGGGAAATGTGTTAGTTTCATTAGAGACGATCGTCAGAAGTTTCCTCAGGTTCGAATAAAAATTAAGAATTATTCACTTAGAAATTGTGTCAGGTCGATTAGCTACTAAATTCAGGCAAAAATCGTTAATTTAAATTGAGACTCTGAACTCCTACTTCCCAGTAGTGAGTCCTCATTCTGTAGTTTCCACACTTTTTGGAAAATGTTTCCATTTTCAATACACACACACACAATATCAAAATTATTCATTACTGATTTATCCTAACGATGAACTTCAATCTTCTGCAGTGATCGAGCTCTTACCCCTATAAGAGAACATAAATTGTTACAAGCAGACGGATAATTTCGAAAATGGAAGGAATGTATCAGGTTAGCCACAAAATTTTATATTTGCAATATGGTCAATGGAAATAGTAATATGCTTTTTAATTTGGGGACTTCAAATTAGGAAGTTCCATGGGGAAGGATAAAATCTTTAATTTAAAAACATTGACCGAATTTCGGGAACCATTTGTTCCCTTTCTTGAATGTAACTCTTCAATGAAGGTGCTGGTCTCGCTTCTAAGACACAAAATTCTTATTTATCTTCAATTGTTGCACATATTATCTATTATATTCTACACGCATTATTTCGGATAGACTCCTCACTTGTCAGGTATAAGGTCAATAAACTAAAAAGCAAATTTCGCGATTTGGACTTATTGAAGATAAGCGGTAAGCGGTTTGTATCGGGAGCTTCCTTCGTTCTTTTTGATGAGGCGAATAAATATGGATAAAACAAGTAAACCATATTTTGCAAGTAGGAAATATATAAATGAAGTAGAAAGTGCAAATCTAACAAATAGTTATTTTTTAAGTACAGTTTACACCAATTTAATATTTTATCTTGCCCGCCCTACAGAGTGCTGGGGTTAGTAAAACTGTTTGCCGTTTTATGGTAGGAGGACCCGAAATAAATATTTAATTCCTTCTGTTGTCAGCCTCATAAATATATTTTACAAATGCATGTAACTAGTAAAAGAAGGAGATTTCAAATTATCGACTTAAGGCAGATCAGTTTCTATAGTTCTTCCTCGTATAGAACTTTATTATCACTTCAGCAAGTTGGTTTCTAGAAGAATTCCCGGAGGATGTATTCTTGGCCGGGTTATTTGCGGTCAGCCTACTTGTGGGAGTTTCATAGTTATGTCCATATCGCGGGTAGAGCTCCTTGTCTGTTCAAGTGTGGAGTTGCGCTGTTCAACTCAGCGTCCATCAATTCAATATCCTTAACAGCTGTCTGGCGTCCTGACCTACGACATTGCTCCACCCCAAGCAAAGTCTGCCTCGCATTGAATAAATCTCAGTGAACTTTCTTGATAATGAATGAATATCATGCTAGTGGGAGCGATAATCACGAAAATACCTGACAGAATCACTCTCCCAACTTTCGTGTGAACAGTTCTGATTGATGAGAGCTGAGAGCAAGCGTTAAGTTGAGTACATAAGGCTGTTGGGTGGGTAGTGGCACTTTGATACTCTAAATTGAAGAGAGGAAATCTGTGGTTGATCAGTTTGAGATAGGGAATTTTAATGCAGTAAAATTTGTATTTTGAAGCAGTTAACGAATACCTAAATTCCATAAAGGACATGCATCATGCAAACTTATTTCTTCATGGCATCTTAATAACCAACCTAAGGTTCAAGCTACAGACCATCATGACGCTCGGAAAGCAGACTCTGACTCTGATGAACTGGCTTGGCTTTTACTATTGAACTCACTAATAACGCAAGGATTTGGGGAATTTTAAAACAGAAATTTAATTTGGGTAAATAAAAAAGTTTCCTGCTTAAATCTTTCATTTTGTTAGACTTAATTTTTTCTGTTCTTCTTGAAGGAAATATTACTTTTCTGTTTCTAAATTCCCTTTCGAAACTATATATATTTTCTAGCTAATAAGGAATAAGTGCTTAAATGACAGACGCTGCCTTAATTCTGCCTTTAGAGCAATGTGACATACATAAATCCACAAACACGACGTGGGAGTGGATCATATTGAAACATAAAATCGCCTACTTCAGATCTAAGCCCGCCGCCAAACTAATTTTGTTTTAAAGTTGAAGGAGTCCAGCGTCTTTAAGGTTAATATAGAAGCAAATTACACATGGGGACCATTCTTAGTTACACGTCTTCAATGGCAGAGGTGAGGCAGTGTGGAATTAGTTGCCTCCGCCCCTGAACAAAACCACAAGTTGTCTCTTTTTTTTAGAAATTGGATGCCTGGCTTCAAAAGAATGTTTGTGGATTAAAAAGGCTGCAGAAAGTTCTACTCCAATTGCTTTGCCCCGGCGTCAAGTGGATGGCAGACATAGGACTCCAAAACAACAAAACATAAAAGCAAATGTGTAAATGATAAGAAAGGACATATTTTTACAAAGCTAGAATTTCGATGCCGGTTTAACTGATCGACAATATGAAACTGAGCTTCACTTCCCCCCAAATATTAATTCAGTTTCTAGTTTTATATATTCACTTTCAATCTCTTTACCTCAAAGCAAATTTTTCAGAATCCAGGTACTTGAAATTCAGCAAATGTAAATGTCAGTGCTGACACAGTAATTCTTTCCATATTTTCGATAAAATCACAAAAATCATATCATGGCTGCTTGACACATTACGAGCGTGTGTCCATTGCAATTTTGCAGTTTGCTTATCTCCTTTCCTTCCATATTGTACTTTCAACTATGACAACGTCCTCTTGATGTAGATAAAACAATTGAATCAGTCAGGCGACCAAACGCGCCCCAAAAATTACCAACCAACCGAAGAAGTTTTTAATTTAAGGCACGATCAAAATGACGAATGATCCTCTTCAAAATTGTTGTTCAAAGAAAGGTACATAGTACGTCCACACCCGGGTCGAAAGTTGGAAGACAAATGAAAAAAAGAGAAACACAGACTTGTATAATACGAAAAAGCTTCCAAAAACCATGACACCAACAACTACTACGTGAAAACTACCAGAATCAAAACGAAAGATTTAAGGCAGTAACTCGGAACAGATTTAGAGCTCGCGCTCAATGATGTAGGAAGGAAAAAATCTATATATATATTTCGCGGCACTATCTTAATGTTGTTGGTGATGTTCTTGATGTAGTTGTTGTTGCATGGCGGCATGTCGCGATGTAGGCAAACCGCAAGCTATAGACATTTGACGTGACATAGTTGACACCCTTGTTGACAAATGATGTCAAGACACAACAGTGAAATTCTTTGTCCGTCTAATGCATACATACGTTTGCCGGCAATGCGATGCTCCGTTGTTGATCTTAGACATTTACGCCACGGTTTCTAATATCTACTTAAGAGGAGCACTATATATACACATGGTTTTTTTTCTTCCCTCCTATCACTGTTTTTGTTGTTTTTGTCAATGCTCCATGGATGGTCTTCTTTTTCATCATCTTCCTCTTCGCCACCACTTTACCCATGATAACTAGTTTTTCGTCACATTGCTTCTAATAGAAGTGCTCTTCTTCTCCTTTGATGAAGGTTCCGATAGGCTGTTGTTGTTTTTTCCTCATTACTGTTTGATTTATTTCTATTTCTTGCATTTTCGTAGATTTCTGAAGTTTATTTTCGCAATGGTATGAGTACCCATGTAGTACTTATGTCGCCTTCGGTAATTTATTCTTTCGATTCGGTTTTGTAATTTGCAGGAATTTTAATGGATATTATGAGCAACGCGCGAAATGATTCCGTCAAAAGTAAATTAGATTAAGTGAACAGGTTGGAGATTTTATTGGATATAGTGGTGTGTGGCGGTAACAGCTCTTTATGTCTGCACTTTAGTGGTTGCCGGGAAACAAGGCAAAAGACATGAAGGAAATTAGCTATGTTTGCACTGATTTTGAGTGAATATGTGATTAAGTGGATGGCAATGATGCCTGAGACGACGTTAACAATGATGATGGGTAGGACGAAATTATAAGAGGTAACTGGGCTAGATCAAATGAATCATGGGTTATTTGATTTGAGTATGCAAATATTGGCGAGACTGACTGTTCTGGAATCCAATGCTATGAATGTAGGAAATTCATACAAGGAAAGATCAATAGCGACTTTTCGTGAATAAGCGGGTTCGATTTGCATCTCGAACAAATACTTTCTAGTGAAAGATATCGGAGCTGAAGATGCTTTGAACTAGCAAATGAGTGTGGAATTGAAAAATCTGACTCGAAAACTCATTTGTGGTGCTGTGCAATATTCTAAAATTTACTCACATTTATATTCTTTGTGTGGTCTGAAATTATATTAAAAATTTTCTATCTAGCCCACCCTCAAACAACTTCCTAAGGAAACCTTTGAAAATGTTGGGTCTCGCTATTTCTTTAATGATAGGTCATACGACTTGAATAATTGATGAAAAATTTAGGGTCATTACACGATTTAGAACGAAGCAAATTATTACTTGAACATGTGAGTTACCTTATCGATAACATAAGCCTTATATGACTAAATTGTTTCGAGCATTTCTTTAGGAGAACACCACTTAGTCAGTATACAACCACTCCATTCTGCATCGAATCCATCCTTTTTATGAAGCATTATGATGAACAATAAGCTATAAATTCTAGAAGTCAGTTTCTCTATTTGAATCCATGAACGCATTATTCGTCATCCGCATCGACTATTCGATATATGCTTTAAGAAAATACAGGCTGTAATAAAAATAGCTCTTGAGAAGAGAAAAAAATAAGACTAAAATCTAAAATTAAATCCTAGCCACAATGCAAATATTTTAGGATATTAAAATGCAAATTCTAGCGCGAGAAATTTCCAGATTATGCAGAATCCCCACGCAGTTTATTAGTAATAGATCGCAATCAATGATATAACTGGAGATTCACTCATTCTAGCACAGGTTATTTTCAACTGCGTTATCACAATGACTTCTTAATTTGAGGCCATAGACATCTATTCAATTTGAATAATTTAATATAGGCTGGGATTTTATTTATTTTTATTCTTCATTGTTGTCGCAAAGAATCATCTTTAAGTCGCCGAATAGAATATTAATTTCATGAATTTCTACATGCTATAAAATTCATATTGAAATTCAGATAGTTGAAATGGATGTGTTTTTTCTGATGAACCAGAGCAGGGGCGGTGATTTTAAGTACATCAGAATCTATGTATGGTCAACTGTAGTATACATTGTTTACTGATATAGTTTTCAATTTCGATTGTTAAACTAATTTGGCTTATAATCTACATATTTAAAAAATATTCACGAATCACTTCAGTAATAAATCTGAAGACAAAGTTGGGCAAAGGTTATTGATGAATTACTTTAGTACTTTTGCATGACTTTATCGAAATTCCAAAACTGGATAAATAATTGTTTTAAGAAACGCCTTTAGCCCATTTTCTTCGTGACAGGTCAGCATAAACACAGTATGCTAGGCAAGGTGCGAATAATGCACGATTTATTACGTAAAAATATGCGTAAACTATATTACGAGCATTATTCCACCTAAGTCAGACACTTACTAGTCAGGTAGTTGAACAGTTCTTTTTTACACTAATATCTGCACTATGCTCATTGTGTACGTTTTGTTTATTGCGACAAGAAGAAATAGACAAGCGAATGGATAAATAGCCGCCTTTTAACGCAGCACTCAGCGGCTTTGCCTTACAAATTGAAGGCAGCAGGAATGAATAGACGGAGGTAGATATCGATTTTTCTGAGGAGTAGATGTTCTTCTTAGATTTTAAGGCAGGAAATGAATCTAGAGTGACGTGAATATAGAAGTTAGTTTTTCGTCCCATTTCGAGCTCAGCATTTGGGTACCTTTGTGAGCCCCTAAAACTATCGGGTGCTGCTCTTAAACCTGGGGTTATCTTTTTACACACTTTGAAGTCTGTTTAATTGAGAAACCTTAAAAATCTCGCCCACTGGTTATGGCGGCATACCGATTCCGCCATTCCTGCTACAGCTTTCAACCCTGCAACAAAAGACAAAAAAAATATCGAAATTATGATTTCCATTGCGCTCCCAACCCAACATACACAGTAGCAAATGACCGGCACTTAAGCCGCCAATTCGAACAACCTACCAACCGATCATGTTGAAATTTTCTGTGCTTTCCTAGCGAACCTACGTGCCTTGTCCTATCACTCTAAATAAATGACAATTAGATTATAATTTTTATTTGTCGGCATTATTGCCGCAACAAACGCACAATTTGAATGCGTTTTAGTCCATAGAGCAGAGCAACAACCACGACAACAACGTCAAATATAATATTCAATTCAAATTCGATTCTGTATTATACGTGCAAGAATTCTTTTTTCCAACAAACCAACAATCAAGTGACCGCGGGCGACAATTGCTCGCGCGTCCATCATCAAATGCAAAACCAAACACAACACACAATAGGTGTAATGGGCAAACAATACAAATTGAACGGTGACGAGAGGTGACGATTTCGAAGAAATTGCAAAAAAGACTTGAATTGAATTTTGACGTGTGCCAAAACGTTGTATATGAAGCAAAGCAAAAAAAAAAACATATCAAAGACAAGAAGCAAGCAAGAGCAACAAGCCAAGAATTAAAATAATATGGAAATAAAACGGCATAAGACCATTAAGTCATGTTTTTTATTAGTCTTTTGCATTTGGTATTTTTTATCGTTTGAATTGTTTTATGGCTTCTATTCTGCATTTTTCGGATAAAAATTTCAGCGTACGTACACGTAAAACAAGGTGCATGGTCGTTAGGTGAGTAAGACGTGTATGCGCCAAATAGGTGCACGCTGAACATAGCTTAATCAGTCACAATACGTGTCTATGTTAAAAGGCATGACCAAATTGCTGAGGTTGTGCCAAGCTTACATGGCGTTTTTTTGCTTGTTTTTACTTTTCTTTAAGTGAATTTCTACTAATTCACGTATGGGAAATTGTTGTGTTGTACGTTGAATGCAAAATATAATTCGTTCTTGATTTTACCATTGGGGAGTATATTACTCAGAGTTTTTCTTAGGAAATCTGACATGAGCAGCGTAATTTGGTTGATTGTCGGAAAATGTTGGGATATTTAATATGTTTTTTACTTATAAGAATATCTCAAATTTGCTTAAGAAAATTCTCTCAAGTACTTCAACACGAAATTCAATAAAACTCAAAAAGTCAAATTCATGGGAAACAAAAGATTTAAGCGAGTAACTTCTTTTTAAATGACAAATCTATGACCTTAAAGTCAAAGGATTTATTGGGTCACAAATGCAAATGGTTACTCCGAAGCGTAGATATATAATGACAGTTGTCGAGCATCTCTAAATTCAGGGATTCAGGGACAAAAGGTATTAGCAATGCAAATTCCATATCCGATAAATTTAGCTCAAAATTTCGGGACTACTTCAAGGTAAAAATTTTTAGAGATTGGAAATATACTCTACATGAGTCATGCCGTAAAAAATAGCATTAGGAAAGTGATATAAAAAAAACGTTTTCATTGAGCGCAGAAGGAACTCATGAAACGGTGCTTCACCTCTCCCCTGGGAGCTGAGTGACCGAAATGGTTCCTATATCTTGAGTGCAAATTACGACCATGCCAAACTCGCCTTGTTCAGACCTAAACTAAGCCTAAAAAGTGATGCGCACAGAGGATAATATATTGAACAAATGAAGTTCGATTTAGTTATACAGTTACCGGTAGGAAACCTTTTAGCTCCAATCAGCTCAACATACCTAGTCTAATGTTAAATTACGAATTAAAAAGTTCGGGATTCAGGTGGTAAATATGATTTGTTGCAGCGAACTTGCAGCTCTTCTTGGTTTAGTCGCCTTTTTAGAAATTTACCTAAAAGCTACCATATTCGTACCTAGTTTTACAATCTGGGTCGTCTCTAAAAGTTGCAAATTCAGTGATTTTTTCATAAAATAAGATTTCTCCTCCTATTTATTTGTATTTAGGCTTTATTTTGTGTGGCAACTAAATTATACACTTTTCTGCTCCTCATTTATACAGCAAAATATTGTCCTCCTTGTTTCAAGACCTTATCTTACCTTCTCCAGATAACAGTCTAAGGTCAAAATAACTGGCAATCCATGAGGGAAACGCAACTTTGGCAAAGAGGGCCAGGCAAATCACAAGACTTTGAATATATCAACTTACAAGCATATTGAACGTGGACTCCAGAAAATGTCGAAGCCAACAAGTGCAATTTTAGGCAGCAACCCATATCCTACCCTCTTCGTGTTATGGCGAACACCCGCAAGGTATTCTGCATCCTCGTCAAAATCTAATGGCTTCGACCAGAAGGCAAACTTGTTCACCTATTAGGACGGCGGAAGCGCTTCCGATACCTAATCAGATGGTCACGGTTGATCACTAAAGGCAGCGGTTCTTCAAGTTGAACCATGTGGTCATTAGAGAAAGGTCATTTTGTAGCAGGACAACGCCGCGGCTTATTCAATGGCTTTGGTCAAAAACATAATTCTCGCCCTTGGCTGAGAACCGTTGCTCATTCGCCCAATTTATCGTAGCTCGTCTCCTTTGACTACTACGTGATTTCGTCCAACGTGCACGCACTTTCACAACACCACCTCACCAACACGAGCAAGTCGAAAATGGGTCCATAGATGGGATACCTTCAGAGAGGAACACTTCTTTTGAGAAAGTATCTGTAACTGGTGCGATCGACGACGAAAGCAGTCCATTCCAAATCTCGCAATGTTGTTTGCTTTTTCAATGACATCATGCTTCATAAATCATGCTCTACCTGACCCCAAAAAGGCTCGTTTCACACTTATAGGGTTCCATTTGGTTCTGTTCATTTTAAGTCTAGCTTTGGTTGGGGTTTCGGTTTTAGTTGTGTGCCTATTCGGTATCTAATTAAAACCGCGTAGAACTGAATGCTCCCACGACACGAATAGGTTTTATCAAGTTTTAATACTGTTCGAATTCGTAGGCAGGAAACAGAAAACAATGAAGGGTTTCACACACGAAGGGTTCAATTTCGGTTTAGACCTCATAGAGAATGAATTTTAAAGATACGTTTTTAAAAGTTGCCGATTTTGTTTTGGGTGAAATGAGCAGTTTATCGAATAGGAATATATGTGAAAGGATTTCATTCAGGTCGGCTAGGGTTGGTTGTTAACAAAAACTGACCAAACTGAATGAAAACATATATGTGTGACAGGAACCCAAATAATGGTCACAAAGCAATACGATCCGTTCACGGTGAGGACATTCAAAATGCACATTTCAAGGAGATCTGGTCGACCCCATTAGGATCGACCATCAGAGGAGAAGCTTATCCATGTGTGTATCCTATTATATGAAAACAAATTTAGGTTTACAATCAGGTTGTTAGTCATTGCGAAGTTGGCCAGCTGTCTAAACAAAGGCTATGCGCTCTAATTGTGTCTCTATGAAATCCCATCAAACAGCTCTATAGAGTGGAATGTCCCGAGAACGTAGCTAAATATACCTTAAAGCTGAGACAGGTTATTGAAAATCACTAGCAGAGTAGGTGAAAGACAAAAACAACGAAAGAATGCGGGAAAGAGGTAGTGTAATGTACGGCGACTCACTGGGACGTACAAGGAGAATTATGAATTATGAAGGAAGCAGCACATTTTTCCTTCTGGCTTGGTGCATTTCACTGCAATTGCCATATTCAATTTCCCCAATGAAGTGAGTAGTATCCAATCCGCATTCTGAAATACAGAGACCAAAATTTTTTGGCTAACTTTTGTGTTTTCATTCACTTAAATGGCCTGAATTAGATCCCAACCATTCAGCTGACTCCCGAAATGACTCTATAATATATGATATATGTACTTCGTTAAGCTTTTTTAGTTTAAACTGTTCCCCGTTGTTGCTTTGGATCGATTATGAGTTATCGAAACAATAGCCCTTTTATGCCTGAATATCAAACGCAAATATGAATCTTGCGGTGAGCGTATATGATTAGCGATAGTAAAAATGATTAGCGATAGTAAAAACTGACGAAACGAGAATATCCTTAAAACGTGAAAATTGGCGGTGCAGGTTTGTCGACACCTACGTGAGCTGAATTGCCCCGTAGAAACACGTGCCCGTTTGCCAGGCTCGAGAATTTCGGTGTAGTCTTTTGAAAACTTCATCCCTCAACAAATCATACACAAAACTCACATACCTTAATACACATCGCATTTGAGACTCTCATCAATATAAGGTTAGGCGTCGAATACTCGTAAACTTGGGGCTTCGACCGGGGGAGGGAAATCGGGGCTTAGCTAAGCTTAAATATCTACACCCTTATTTTTATGGAAATTTCAGCCACACGGATTAGAGTGGTAATAGTGGATTACTCATCATTAGAGAGAGAACTCCGACTTTGCCTCCAAATTAAGGGAATTGCTATCCGTGTTTGCCACCCATATAAAGCAACCCAGTTTAATTCTGAAGAAATATCAAACGGCGAAACATTACAAGGGATACGTGGTTTTTGGTGTCGAACATGTTGGCTGTCCTCAGTGTTTGAATGAAACGATTAGATTGGTTTTTTTTCATAAGGGATAACCAAAGAGTATTTGATCACAGCGAGTTCAGAATTCAGTTGCTCCTTTCCTCAAAGATACCATAGATTGTGATCTAGTTTGCACGCACTGAGGAAGGAAGCAACTGGCAGCCGAAATATTATATACACTAGGGTCGTCCCTAATTAAGAAACAACCTGCTCGTATAAAACATTTTCCTTGCGTCCAAGTACTTTAGTTTGAAAACAAGAATTTTGGATTTAGATAACTGACACGAGCCTATCCTTATATTTTTTTTCTTACTTGCAACTTACCGATAAAATTTATAACGATGTTTCACAGCGGCTCCGACAAACAACATCTCCATCGCTAATCGGCAAGAAATACCCTTCATTAAACCAACTACTCACCGCTTTAGGCTTTTTTTCCCGGCTGATTAAGTAGCAGCTTAAATAGCAAGAAAAGCTAGCTATTTACTACAAATAGGCGTCCATTGTCCCCCAACTCCTGCGTAGGCTAACCACGTGCTTCCTCGCACGTATACGGGCATATTATCGGAGATGACACAATGACACAAAAGTAACTAAAGTGGCAGATTTGTGAGGTCCGGAACAATAATTTTTTTTCTTTTCCATGTTCTTCTGTAAAATGTCGGATTAAGTCAAAATTATTGGACAAGTTTTGGATTTAGTGATGTTGGGAGTATGTAGCGAATACGACTTCCTCGAAAAATTTAAATTTTCAAAATTTAAAAATAAAATAGAAGGTGAAATAACAGTAGTCGATTCATTGTTAATATCGGGAATGTTTAGGGTGTGGGGTCTGGTTTATTTTTGAATGGAAATAAATTTAGAAATTTAGTGCATTTTGGAGATGAAATGTTTGTCTGGAAATTTGGGATGAAAATATTCAAAAAATGAAAAAAATAACCTACGATTTTATAAAAACGGTCGCAGTATATTGTTAATCTGAAGAGAAATTTTTGGATCCAGTGCAAAATTTATTGTCTTTTTCGATAATAATTCGGAGCAAACTAAAGGTTTTTTGTAAATTTTGGAAAAGGACTGTACTTTGAATGGAAAGGTCCATAAAAGGTCCTAGTATGGGTCGAAACCTTTAAAAGCACTCTGATTTGGGCCGAAAAACTTGAAAAAGATGCTTGTTTGAGTCCAAAAGGTTCACTTTCACAGCAAAAAGGGTCTAGTTTAGCACAAAACTCAGCAGAGAAATATAAATAAATTACACAGTATATCCGCTAATTTTTCTTAAATTGTCAATCTTAGATTTACAGTTATTTAATTGAGAGTGTAGTTTGTTTGCTTCGCTCCACTAGAATTGAAAGGAAGTATCATTTCAACGCTTTCTTCATTTCGTGGTTACTATTCAAATTTTATTTGCTTTCGTCAGAAATAAAGATGAAGTCCTCACCTGGCCCAGATATCAAGACAAATTATTCCAACTAAAGAAGCGCCAACAGAAAAATCGACAAAAAAATTGGCTAATAAATCAAAAATTCAACCAATAATTCAAGTTATTTTACCACCTTTCAACCATTTCCTATACTATAAAGAAAATATAAAAAACTATCTCAACCTGAATTGAAATTCCAACTTTCAAGCCTTAACATGAATTATACTATTCTGGGCCATAATTATTAATATCAAAATGTGACGCCATGCAATCCGGTCACCGCTTCAATCGTGGGTGTGGAATATAATTTCAAAATCAAATTAGATTTGAAATAGAATACAGAACAGTTTGTGGATGTCGTTAAATCTTGAGAATAGGAATACCAGAGGAGAATAGGAATAGTGGAAATCGATCTGTCCTCATATCATTTTTCACTTTGTTTTGTTTTTCGAGAGGTCCCAACTGTTTATTATCGGCTAATTCGTGTGCGGCCATAAAATTTATACAATATAATCTCGTGCTAAATGTGTCAGGTGAATGTTATATTCTGATTGTAAAAAAGACAGGAGTTTGTGTTTATATATTTTTTTGTATTATGATCTGTAGCAGTTTGCTTTTTATGGACTTGGGAGATGCAATCTGAATCTTGGAAAGCCATAAATGTAGCATTTCCAATCATATATTTGTGGGTTTTACTATCACAATGTTGCTTTTGAACTTTTGTTACAAAACTGATCTGTTCAAGATTAGCGTGAAATTTAGGAGGACTAAAAATAAATGTGGATAAAGAATTTGCATTTTCAGAAAATATTCATGCCCTTAGGGGTTAAATGGTAGATATAATCGTTTAACACCTAAATCATAAAATTTGAGAAGCTTTTAAGTTCGACACTCTTTTGGTGTTAATCTTTTGAATTTAGAGAAAAAACTCGAAACTAATTTAAATATTTATTTGGGCCAACAAATTTAAGAAAATATTGCATTTTATTCAGTTTCATAAATTTTTAAGCAGACTAGCAGCTAAAGATAGTTTTATATGACCTCCTAGAAAGTCGTTGATGTTTGGGATTTAGCTAGAAAAATGTATGAACGTAAATCTAAAACATGTAGCATTAAGTAGAATAAAGAGGGCTGTGGTAGGCTTCAAGTGCTGTTTCCTGCTTCAGATATCACTTTTTGTCAAATAATTTTTGTTGCGCAGTCGCTTTATATGATTCAAACCTCACGCCCTTCTCCTACCCACTGCAGAGGGTTGTCTACTGATGATTCTAACTTGCATCTAAGGTGGACTGAGCACTAATAGAATAATCTGAAAAACTAATTCGCCTTCTCCGGTAATGGGATTTTCGACCCTTTCCATAAAATCGCGATGTACTCACGGCTCCTCATGCTCGACAAAAACTTTCTATTCAATGGTCACTAAGTAGTTGGCCCAACAAATATATGTTTAGCTAACTGCTTTATTTAAAGGATTAGGGATATGGTTTTTTTAATCTAAAGATTAAAGGATTATTAAATCTGCATCCACTTGATGATGGGTTAGGCCAATTGGAGAGAAAATTTCTCCCATTTTTTTTGTCCACAAACTGCACTTTTTGGGTACTTACCCAAGGGTTTCCATAAAAGACAACTAATGGTTGTATCTAGAGCATAGGGAGCTCATCAGATGCCACTTCACTTTGGTGTTATGGGCTTTTGCAATGATCACAGGTTTGGGTACAAGTAGTATTTCTAATTTCGTCAGCGCCCGCGGAACTTTACTTGAAGGCATAACTTCTTGCTCCAATTACATTATTCAATGAGGTTACTGTCTTGAAGACATGAATGTACCTACGAAAGTTAATTCTTTGGGTCTGATGAAAGAAGTGAAGTTGCCGGTCACCTTCTTAGCTGGCTACTACCCCAAGGACTATTACTTAGGCAGACACGTATGGTACAGTGCAGTGGACACTTCTGAAAATCCTCGTTTTCTTCTTCTTTTTCTTCCACCTTTGTCCTGTTTACAAGCGGGGTCGGCTCGTCGTGATCAGTTTCCTCATTTGGCTCTATCGAATGCCTGATCTGTGTGCAATCTCCAGGCTTTTAAATCCCCATACCCTGTATCAAGCCACTGTTGTTTCGGTCTGCCTTTTGGTCGTTTACCATCGACTTCGATGTTCAAACCAATCTTGGCAAGTGAATTCTCGTTAGTATGAGTTGCAGGACCGTACCATTCAAGACGCCTTTCCCGCAATTTTTCCACGATCGATGCATCCTCATAAAGATCGCGGATATCCTCATTTCGGACGTAATCAAAACGCGTCACGCCACCAATCCAATGCAACATCTCGTCTCCATTACCGCAATATGCCGTTCATTGTCTTTTATAGTCGGCCAACACTCAGAACCGTAGAGACCGACAGAACAGATGACACTTTTGGTAATACTCGTAAACTACTGTTATGTTTCTCTTTTGTCTAAACTCCTAAATTATCTTCTTTGGAGATTGTCCGACCCAAAGTAATCTAACGAGAACTGCTTTTTGACTCTATTCCGCAGTCATGATTTTGTAATTTCAAATTTGTTTGCGTAACAGTGGCAGGTGACAATATGATCCAAAAGTAAGCAATTTAACTGTGGGTTTGTACATTAATGTCAGTGGAGAGTATGTTTGATGAAATTCTGGACTTACCTCGTCCACCTTATATCCATATGTAAATCCATCGCAACAAGCGACCAACGCTGAAAATATATGACGCGAGAAAATTAAGAAGAACGAGCCCTCGGCCCGGTTATTTGCAAGGGATTCTCTTGTAGGAGTTTCATAAAGTAGTTGCACCCCCACCACAGTCAAAAAGTCTTCTGGGTTCAATGTGTGTATTTTTGCTTTACAACGCGGATACTGGGTCCGTTAATTGCCGCTGAGCTAATGAATAAGTCTATTAAAGTAGCTGGAACTTTTATGGAATCCGATTCATCCAAGACGTAATTCAATGCATAATTTATTTGACTGAGCTTTGATTTCCTGGTAAGTTTATCACTCTTCAAGCTGGTTCACTATGCAGCACTACGCGTCCTTACTTCGCAAATATGGTATTTTATATAGAGTTGTCCTAGACTCCTAGGTGAGGCATAACACGTTAATCCGTGCCATCATTATTGGTTCCTCGCAATTTATTTAATCCCCATCCATGTTGATTGTTGGATGTTGGTTTTGAAAAGGCAGCAAAAACAGAGGTAGGACAAAACAGAGAAGACGAATGTAGTACTACTAATGAGTCGAGCAACATCAAGTTCTGTGCCGCCGTGAGTGGAAGCAGCATTCTTTAGACATACGCCATTAGTGATGAGAGCGACGGCTACTCGATTTGGTTGATGTTTACCTTCAATCTAACTTTACTTGTCTTCTTTTATAAATCAAGAGGGTAGAGCACTTTAGGGTACACTAAAAATAACGAACTATCTCTCTATGTGCAACCATTTCAACCATATAGTAATTAGCCAATAGGTATAACAATTCCACCAGCAAGCTGCGTATTGCACACAGGTAGACAGATGACCATCAAGGAGACAGTTGAAGAATATTTGAACAAATTCGTTTGACAAAAATAAAACGGGAAGATGTAATTATTTGTGCACTTTCCGTCAGTGAACGCCACACAAGACTTTTTTTATTGATCTCAATTAGAGAATGTAATTCATCAGAACTAGCCACAATATTTTGACTATTCCATTTACCAAGGTCATTGATCGATATTTGGGTTGCTGTTTCTTGTTCTCCTACAACATTGCTAATGAACTTCAAATTAAAAAACAAAACAATCCTACGACAAACCTACGGTTTCTTTAAATAATGAACCTCTTGTTATGTCACAGAAGAAGAATCAGCTAATGGATTTGTTAAACTATAAAAAAATGGGATCATTGCAGATGCGATTTGCAAAAATATTTTTAACAGAAGAGGAAAGGAACTTGCTAAGGTTAATAAGCTTCCTATTTCTTTCTGATGGGAGTAACCATGTCCTAAAACTACTTTTGGCATATCCATTGTAGTTAACAGTTGACTATTGATAGTCGTTGATAGTCTTGTTTCTCACCCATTGGTAGCAGAGTGAGTTGTATCCTAAGCTATATATCGGATGTTAGTCAAGTTCTAAGTCTAAATTGGATCGTTTCTCCATCGATTATTGTTACTCATATTTATGGTAGTTTTTGCTATATACCTGAATATTTTCTTGTTTTTAGAATACAAAAATTATCGAACCATTTACCTAAAAATCTTAATTTTCTAAATTGCCAAGTTTTGCCTCTACCATAAACCTAAAAGCTCGAAGTTTAAAATCAGCTCATTATTATTAACAAAAAACTAGAATATTCGTACAAGCCTACACGTGCCCTTGTTAGTATCTTTCCGCAAAATATTTTGATTGATTTGATTACACTTTCCTCTACTGCGTGCAATTTCCATGCAAAATCTCAACATAAATGTAATTTCATGATCGATAAAAACAACAAACATTAAGTACCCTGATCAAAACATAATTTCTATCCCACGGCCATCTACTTCTTATTTCCTCACCTTTTTAATCTTAAATAAAATCATGCCAGCCGATTGACCATTTCACGGTAATTGAACTTTTCGTACGTACAAAATAGGACATTCCACCGCTCACTTGTATCTTATTTTTAAAAGCGAATATGTTTAGGAAATAGTTAATTTTCGATGCATCTTAAAGCGTAAAGTACTTAAAATTGGATTAATCCACTTTAGTTTTCAGAGGCAATTGGTTCGATTACTTTAATAAGCATATACTCTAGAAAATGTTTGAAGTAATTTATCATGAAAATAACAATAATTTGGTGGTTTCAAAGGTGTTTTGGAAGTTTTAGATAAGAGGATGGTAAGAGAGGTTTGCAAGTTTTGATGGCATTCGAAAAAAATCATAAAATACTCAAAATTTAAGAAAATTACATTTCTTTTATTTTCTTAACTTGGAAGTCAAATTTTTTCATTTGGCGTTACTTCCGGTGCCAAAAGTTTTCATTCTCAGCGAATTTTAAAATTTGGATTCATATTCTATTGGATACTGGTCAAATAAACCCTGGTTTAGTTAGACCGTTGTTGTTTTAGTTTTTAATGGTCATTTGTTGCCAATAGGTTATGGGTATGTTTACATGATAATTACAACTAGAACCTGTTACTACTCCACAATTTGAAGAAAAACTCCACAACCATTAAAATCACTAAAAAGCAATAATATCTACGTTTTATATTTTGGCAATAAGCGTTTCTCCCCATCCGATTTCTTCGGTGAAAAATCTATTTAAGCGAATTTGTTTCGGTTCGATTTTCTTTAGTTGGTTTTTAACAATTTACCACTAAACCAATTCAAAGTGAGCTGAATATCACAACACGTTTTTATGAGTTAATTGGAATGATTTGGGCAAGCAGTTGTAATTTTTGTTCTTATTCTTCCTACATCTTGTTCTGCTTTGTGAAATATTATATTTTTATACTATACCACGTACACATTTGCACATACGTTTACTAATTTTTCCTAATATTACACTTATTCACTGGCAAATACCTGGTTTCCTGGTAATGCTATAATTTGATGTTCATCACGTTCTAAATCGTGTCGATGATGACCTTGTTTAATATTATACTTAACAACTTAACCATAATTTAATGTATAATAATGACATATACATGATACTCAGCTGTTCCATGGTATTTGTTAGGTAAACCACATTTTGAGAAAGAGCAAATACATGTGCACACAGTTCAGCGGTAGTAATTATAGTTAAGACAATTATAGAATTTTTCATGGTTAACAAAATGGCTTCTTTGTAGTGTGAAGATTAATTGACGTACATGTATTTGTACAACTAAACCATACTATGCTGCGTTTGGTTTAATTTTAGAGAGTACATGCAAGCAAATCTAAATCATATTTTCGTAGGCAATCTACACAAGTAGGGAGTAAGTAGTTCCCAGGTATAATTAGCTAATGACCACAATACATTGTTCAGTTAGAAATATGCTTTGTAATTGGTAGAAGATTGTGATAAAAAGTTAAAATAGTGCATAAGATTTCTCGCAGGAGAAGATTTCTAACAAGGCGAGCAATTAAAAGAAAAACAACGATTAGTTGTGCGTTGATATGCCCTGCAAGAAAGATAATTAAGAACGACATTGTAATAAATTAGCATTTTGTATTGTAAGAAAAAAATGAAAAAGTATTCTTCAAAAATAACTAGTTCCGCGTTTATTAGGAATGGAATCACTTTTTTGTGTTCGATGAAGATTTTAAATGGCAGGAATTAAGTAAACCGTGAATTTCATCAAACAAATGGATAGAAAAATTTGATAATCTCTTCCACCTAACCCGAAATTATATTTCAATACTATCTTTTCAAACAGAATTTTCTCACACCAACTTTCCACACATTATTCATATATAAAAATAGCCTTTGGGTCATATTTTGCCAATTTCTTTGGACTAGATATTATAAATAAAATTTTGCAAAAATCCACGATATATAATCAATTGGATCCGAAATCTTCCACTGACATAATTTTCTTCACTGAATTTTTTATCGGTCAAAATGTTAATTTTAAATTCTTAACTCCTCAATCAAAGTGACAATATTTTGAAAATCAACACCTTTGACCTCCCACTTTCAACTTATCTTTTTAAACTAACGTATATATATTCATAAATACATCGTTTAGATAAAGACACGTAAATAATTGAATGGATTTCACCTTATTTGAATTAGCCAATAACTAATAAATGATATGTTAATGTTAATATGGTTCCCAACACAGAAATACGATCCCAAAAACTGTAGTGAATAATTATAAATTCTTTGAAAATCATCAGCAATGAGGAAACTTTTTGAAAAATGGTTTTGGAATTTATTGCACATAAAAGAATATGAAATCTTAAACTTAAACGATAAATATATCCATATTATAAACGCCCATAAAATTGGATTATCGGAAATAATTTACATATGAAAATTTGCACCTCTAATTAGAAATTCAAAAAAATATGGAAGGTAAATGCTGTTTATTATATTTTTTTGGAATATTTTATTTTATTTTTGGCAGTTTGGAAGAAAAATAGAGATTTTTTTAAAATATTTATGTTTTTTTGCTGAAATTTTCTCTTATGTTGGATGACAAAATATTATTTCTATATTTCTTTCGCATTTTTTATATTGAAATTAAAGTTTTTCACAAAATTATATGATTCTTACTTTGCTTGGGTGTTTTGAATTCAGGAAATGAAAAGCGAGTTTTATGTAGTACCAAATTACCAATTTGCATTTTCTTTCTTTTTTTGACTTTTATTTAAAATAGCTTTAAATTATATCAATTCAAACAATTCATAATTTATAAGAGATACAGCCATCAAAACAAAATAAGACAAACAATAGTCTACATAAATAGATACCTTAAGGCAGAAAACTTTGTAAGTCATCTTTATGCTTTCGTAATGATAAAATTATAAAAAAAAAGTGAGACCAGAACAAACTGCAAAAAATACGTAGCTAAAGACAAGAAACCTGATAGGTCACTTATAATAGATTCTAATATTTCCATAATAATCAAAATTCTGGAATAAAGTTTTGAAATATTCCAGACACTATACGATTATTTTCCTTTCACTATAAGCAGTCCATTCCCTCAAAGGAATGATGACGTCTTTTAAATTCTTGAAATTTTTTGCTACACACTGTTCACTTTAGAGCGGCACGTGTATGATAATTTCACCCCATCTATAGGATTGAGTAAAAAATGGTTGCGTTTTCTTGCAACAGATAGAGCTGGCACAGTGTTGGTATTACTGAGGTCCTTTGTCGTATACGTTTGACAGCCAACATTTTATAGACAAAGTTGGTTGAGTCTCAGTGATTTCAAAACAAATTGAAAATGGAAAACCAAACTGTGTACTTCTGTTATATTTATACTTCCCTAAAATGAAGAATTCGAATAAAGCTTAGTACCAAAACTGGTTTAAGCAATTCCGCTCTGGGAATTTGAATATTAAAATATATATATATGTATAATATGAAGGCGAACTCCTAATATTTCCAAAAGTCCGAGCATGCAATAGACGTAGAAACTGGGGATGGTCGGGGTGGATTGAAGTCTACGACAAAGGCAAGGTTACCTCGGGAAAGTAGAAAAGCGGCAAAGACTAATTATGCAGGTCTGACTGGAGTACCCCATCCACATGCATGCCTTAAGGAAAGTCAGGTTTGGGACTGCCAATGATGAAAATCTTTTCGGATATTTCAGTCCTTCAAGTACTATTACATACAAACTTCACGCGTCTTATGCATGGTGAGCTGAGATGACACACGCATTTTAAAAAGTACATTTTCAAAAATCGCAGAAAGTTCAAATGGAACGCGGAATACTTTTCAAAATGAATCGGAATTAAAACAACCTCTTCGACCTCACCCCCCTTCAGCTGCTTATGATCGGCAGGGCCCCTTCGTTTCTTCATGTCCTTTGTTGTAACATACAAAGGTGACTCTAGTAGACATGTAAGCAGTTTCTATAGAAGCTCAAAGGACGCGAAGAGGATCCGCAAATGAATAAATATATTTGATATGAATAAGAATTTCCAATTTGTTGAAAATACCAATTGTGTTTTCATTTAATGTCCTGAGTCGATACTAAGCCAATAGATTCCTTTTTCCATCGTCCAGTCCAGAACTACATTTTGCAGAAACACAGCGAGGATCTGCTCATAGGTAATTCAGATTACAGTAACTCTGCCCTCTGCCATTTTCGGCTTGGGTCTGTCTATGGCGGAGACAAATACAAGGTGAAATTCCTCTTTACAAAACCGTTGAAAAGGGAAGTTCCAGTGAAAGAGATTAGATTCAACGGAGTGCATTGAGCCAGTTTCACACTTAAATAAAGGTGTGATTTCCTAACAAAATGTAACAAAATTAAAACATGGCAATGGACTGGTTTGAACATTATTTAGCTTGAAAATATAACCCCAAAGATACCAATGAATCTAAATAATACGTTTCTTATTAATTAATCTCAAGTAGTGTTCAATGTGAATGATATAAATATCTTTGCATGATTGAAAGAGAGCGCGAAGAAGGCCCTGTTGAAGTTCAACAAAAAAGTGAGGGAAGTTACCCTAAAAATAAAGAAGAGAAGCCAAAATTATGACACAAACCAAGAGCAAAACGTAAATCATGCGAAACGCGACACTAAGCAATTTTAAACAAATCAACAATTTGGTATACTTACTTACATTCTTCCTCATATTGCTAATTCTAAAACATAACAAGTCGGAATACCGGAAGCTCGCGCTTCGGGTATAAAGGTTTTGTGTTCATCTTATGTGAGAAACTTCAACGCACATTTTTCTGTCCGTATATAGCTACAAATCCAACATAATCCTTTATATTTTTCCCAACTACGAGACGTACGTACATATTACGCTCACCCTAAACAAACAAACTGCCTATTTCCGAATACTGTACACATATATGCACGTATATAAATTGATCGTACCCATATTTCCGATTTACTTCTTATATCTATTTGAATTAGGCACTACCCGCAAAGTTCATTAGCACGCATCTATTATATACCTACATACACACATGTCTGGTTGACAAATAACTAAAAAACTAAAACAAAATAATTCTCTGCGACCCAACTCATAAGAACTCATTTCGTAGTGGTATTGACGAATTGATATGTGATGATGACGTCATGCAGGTTGTAGAGTGCACGAAATTCACAAAAAATTGTGAAGTTTCACCCCCTATAACTTTGTTAATATTTGTTTGATTTTCTTCAAACTTGACCAAACTGTGCACTATGTTCTTCATTATAGGCATGCTAAATTTTGTACTTCTGGGATGAACATAAGGGGGGGTGCGGGGTAAATTTCTAAAATGTAGAAATATACTATTATTAACTTTATTTGTGCAGATATCGGAACCGGATATATTTTGAGGCCTAGATTTCGTTGAGATGCACCACTGTGATTTTTTTCTGATTTTTCGGTTGGATAGGTTCTGAGAACGAGACCTGTTACACTTTTTGGGGGTCATATTTTGAACCCTCACTCCCCTATGTTTCATCTAATATCAAATATTGAACCAGATTCGAAAAGTACTAATTGAGACCTTTCATTTGATACCCTACATGGCTACATTCTGTGAAAAAAAAATGTGCACCCTCCATTCACATGTATGGGGAGCCCCCCCTTAAACTTAACACAAGATGGCGCCACTTACTGCATGTAAAGGGATCACCAGGTTACACACTCTCACCAATTTTCGTGACAATCGGTCTAGTCGTTTCTGAATAAATCGGGTGTGACAGACAGACAGACAGACAGACAGACAGACAGACAGACGGACAGACGGACAGACAGACACCGTCTCGATTCCAATAAGGTTTTGTTTCACACAAAACCTTAAAAATGTGGACAGGAAAACAATGTTCACAATACAAAAGACTTTGATTCGGCCGATCCTATGTTACAGCAGCATAACGTGGTTAACAAATCGTCAGGAAAATTTCAGTCTCAACGAGGGGGTGCAGCGAATGACAAAGAAAATGCTTCTCAAATTCGAAAGCTCCAGTGAGCAGCCCATATGGATCGCTCGAAAAAATTCACAGGCACCTACCCAAAAGCGTGGTATACACTATTAGAACTACCACCCGAAAGAACCAAAAAAACATTTCGTGTAAATGAAACTGAAGGAAAACAAATCGTCGTTGGGGCGCTTTAGCAACAATTCCAACTTCACCGGGAAATAGAGTTGGCCACCATAAGGTTTGCTATTATGCAATATACAAAAGGTTTATTCGCATTACTTAAGGTCGTTAGGTAGGTCATGTAATAATATAAAAAAAGTGATATCACCTTAAAGTGTAATGTCATATTATCGTTACCAAGCACCATCCAAAGATTATTAAAAATTGCAATATCAGTAAACGTCACAAGATTAAATCATCACCTCTTAATTTTCCACTACAGAAGTGATGATAATAATACTCTCATAATAAGTAATGTTTTGTGATATCCATGTCGATGTGATATCGCATCATTAAACATCACCGAATAGTACTCTAATGCATCGTTCGATGCAATACGCCGTTCTTTCTAGTACAAGTGGTGGTTGCAATTTCGACTATCGCTTGCGCATCTGTTAGTGTTAGAATTCCTTGATTACTGGGGATAATTCTGACATCTACAATATCTGCGTTAATTACTGTTTGTAGTATTAATTATCCTAAACAGTAACTATTAGGTTCAACAGCACCTGTCCATGCGACTCCACACAGTCAACCCATTATAGAAGATTTACGTGCTAATGAGAAACGAAGCGGTGACGCTTCTAGCCCACATTTTACTTCCAAGGTTGATTTCTCCAATTTTAATAGAAAAGGACCAATTTAAATGGAATTCTTTTCGCCAGCATTAATATCATTCAATTGATTGTGTGTTTTGAACCATCAATGCCTAGGTTAAGCCCGCTATTGATATAATTCAAATTCCATAAAATCTGACCTAATCTACGACTTTTTTGAATTTAACTAAAAAGATAAGCAACATTGAACAATAGACATAAAAGCCACTCACTCAAAATACATATTGAGTGGAAATTAAAAGATAACATCTCCTTTTTGACGCGGTGAATTGACACTAAAACCTATTCTACTCAATGGAATAAAAAACATTACCCTCGATCATTCCAAACCAAATTGAACTACGACCACATCTGCTCTGTATCAACCCATTATACGCGATAAATTAAGTCAAAACACTCATTCGATTGCCCTTTTTTCCATAAAATATAACATCTAATGTTCCTCTTAAACCAGTTAAATTCAATTTATATTAATGTGAATCTGTGACTCTAAGAAATCTAATATTCAAAATATGTACCCAACATCCACTGACTCAAATCTTCAAAAAACATTCGATTGAATGAAAAAAATAACTAATTAAAAACCATGAAGATTAAATATCATAATGGTATCGTGCGATATGCATAGATCTGGGTCCGTTTGAAAAAAGTTAAAAAACGAAAAAAATTGAAAAGTAAAAACTTATCGTTTAACACACAATGTGGGAAAACCAGATCACATAGAGGTAAACAGTAGGAAACGTATCTCATAAATAATTTGTCTCCATTTTGTTTTCGTTATCTTAATTTCAGTTTTTTTCCTATCCATCGGTATATGTCCGTATTTTGGACCTCGTTGAACTAACATCTATATATTCACCTTTTTTAGGTGATATATGAACTGGGCACCGAAAATGCTATTAACCTGTCCACAGTTTTTGTTTTTCAGAATTTTAATGGTTGATTTTGCTTTTTTATCATTAAATCTATCACCCAACAATGAGATACTCCAGAGCGTTTATTATATTTTACAAAAGTTAAGTAATATGAGATTTGAAAGCATTTTGTATTAATTCTATTCAGTTCAGGAAAAAATTAAGACTAGTAATAACAATAAATAGCAGGAGATAAGGAAAGTGTTTAACAAAACAGTAGAGGAAGAGGAATGGATTTCATGCAAAACAAGATTGTAAACAATGGATATCAATAATTATCGGCAAAGTGGTATCTGAAATAAATTTTGACATTATCGATTATTTGTTGTGAGCAGTGAGCGCGAGAAACTCGTAGATATTGTGCTTAACTGAAAAAAATTAGTTATAAATTATAAAATAGTGTTATCTAGCTGCTATCTCTTGTCAGAGAATTCCTTTTAGATTGTGCCGTTGATTCTTTATGATACTTCAGTTTTGAATAAATTAAAACCCTACACTGAATGGAATATATTCTCAGAATAACTAGAAGCGGTTGATACATTTTCGCTGACTATTCATATTAAAATTGGGTCCATTTTTTAATTTATATCTTTCTCTGACAACAATAACGTCAGACAAGTTTACCAAGAAAAAAATACATATATGAGGGACTAGAAAGTCGCTATTATTCGGATATTACTCATCATCCATCTGTTTTCTCAAAATCTGATCAACTCCCCCAAAATCTCAAAACAACAATTAATAAAATAATTTGCATAAGATCCATTTATTATGCATAATACCATCTAAAACTGAACTAATCGCTGCGCAAAATGTAGAACAATAGCGACCGCAATTAACATACCTTAATAAACTGGCGCCAACATCATTTCGAAAAAATGCAAAATTCCCAATTTCAACCGTTCAAATCGATCCAGGATACAGTATTAAGTGAATTGAATCGATAATATTTCTTTAAGTCATATCCCAAAATAGATTTTTACTCAAACTATGATTACTATTTTTCAATCATTGCAAATTAAGACAAAAATCTTGTTTTTTTCTCACTGAGCATCTTAATGAGTCATCACTACCATCATCATACGGATAATGATCTTCACATCTATATTCAGTTTGCCGCGGATTTTACATAAACATTTTTTTCTCTCTAGAAAGTCAGATTCAGAGTATAAAAAAAAACAAATTCCATTTAGAATTATAACAGATTTTCCGTTTGATTTTTTATGTTATTTTTTGCTACTCTCATTCCGTTGTAAGCCTCCTGTAGTTTCCTTTTTTATGAGCATGTTATCGTGGTATTTAATTTAATCAGAACCAATTCAATAGCAATCGTTATCACCATTAAGGGATATGAATCTGTCGACATTAAAATGTAAAAATCACTACCAACAAATTATATAAATTTTGGGTTTCTAGCTAAGTCAATGCGGATTTTACAGTGGAACGACCTTGGCTGAATTTCTAATTTGTTCGAATCAGTTCAGTTGTCATTCTAACACAGAACTTTGGAGATTAGATATTCATCTATCCATAGATGGAATGGAAATTATTACTTGTTTGGTGTTGTAATATGGAGAACTTTCAAATCATAATTTATATCACTTATCCAGATATCGCTGGTTAGAAAAATTTAATTGGAATTCCGAAAGTGTATTTTAACCATTTCAGGTGTGCTATTTCAATGCAGTGGAAATATCGATAAGATTCAAATCTGTAGAAAATAAGGGAAAAAAAATCTCCAAATTTTGTTGCGGAACGTTCTTGATGGTTGAGCAGCAAAGGAAAAGCAAGAATTGGCCGATTTGACTGGTCACGTACGATTAAATAAATAAATAATTTATATATGCCCCTAGAGTTGGTCAAATGTTTGACCATAAAATAGTAATAACTCGAACTCAAATTAAAAGATAGTCAACAGAAAATAGAGGTGCTGAAGAGAAGCAGAATCTGTCAAATAATAAGAGCAAAAACGTTTATTCCAAAATGAGCAGTTATTTGTATGTAAACCCAATATCTAATAAGAATTTCAATGGGTACTTTTGCAGTAAATATATATAAATATAAGTATAATTCGTTAGTCTTCAAGTTGGGGATAGGTTTTATGATTTGTCGTTTTTTCAAGTTCAAGTTACCCGTTTTTGTCAATAAAAGATTGTTTATTTTATTTCTGAGCATTCTATTCCCAATATGTGGATATTTTCATAAAACTAGCATTTATTTCACTTCTTAAATTTGTGGTTGCTTTATAAAGACCGTAAGCATCCGCTGAATCATGAAGCTTTTCCATTCCAATCTTTTTGGGCCAGTTAGCTGATAATTTAGTAATCTATTGCTAATAATGCTTAATTAATAAAATAACATTGTTGAGCCTTTAGTGACTAGGTAGCTAATTTTTTACATCGAGATAATCTGAAGATTTTTTTCTTTTTCCGAATGTAGGCCAACATTTTTAATTCAGATTTATAAACGGCATTTCGGGAAAATATTGGTCCTTTATTTGATGAAACATCTCTATGGAAGCTTATAATGGAAATATTTTCCAATGAGCTCCAAATGTATGCGAAAAACTATATGACCTTTTCAGAAGAGATTATAAAACCTACTGAGGAAGTAAACATTTGGCTCCCAAACTATCCACATATCCAGACTAAAAAATAATTTTGTCTGCCTTTCTGCATAACAAACGACAGGTTCTTTGCGTATACATGAAACTAACCGTTAAGGACGGTTCTTTGAAATTCCTATTGGAGCCACCATGGCGTGGAAAATTTTTAATTTGCCATAAGCCTGATTTTTTTTTCCAACCCACAAATATTAATATGCATAAATTTATGGTTTAATTTGTTATCACAGGATTAAAACGTCTGACAGCTGAAATCAAATTTATTGTTGAGTAAATTATATTAGCGGATAGATGAAGGTTTTGAAGTTTCATAATATTTTTGATAACCATATCCAAAAAAACACGGGATTACTTTTTGTGTTAATTCTCATGTCTAATAATAGATAGGATATAAATAGCACTGCAAGATGTGAGGAGAAATTCGTAGTTCATCCGTCTAAAAATAGATCTTTTTCCAATATTTCAACGTAAGATTATGTAGATTAAGTCATATTTTTAGACCTTTAGTTAAAAATAACACAATAAATTTTCAATGTCGTATTAACGAAATTGCCTAAACATTCCTCCATGTTTTCTGGGTAACTTTACTTACAGACTAAACTGAACCCAAATAAACTCTTTTCTTAAATGAAGTATTAATTTCAAGTTTTCATTACCATATAACAACCACAAATCTTTTTTTTAATTTAAGCAAATGTTCTTCAAACATGCAGGCGATCTACATATAAATACTGCCTTAATAGTACCATTTTCTGTTGAAATTTCAATCCGGAATTGAATATTCTTATTGCCATAAAATTTATATTTTATGATTATTAGAAAATTATTCATTTAATTTTAGGACGGTTAGAAAAAAAGTGTGGCATTAGCGGGAAACAGGTGTTATATTGCAGTTCAGTAGTTTTATGCGTTAGAGGAGGTGGAGTTGATTATCTATTGTTTTAGAAACAGGGTAAATAGTCCATATTTTATCACAACCGCATTTTCCTTCTGTCGACATTTTTGTGTTGAGTAGGATGATATTTTTACAAAATTCTTACCAAAATTCGTAAAACATTAATAAGTATGCAAAATAGTCTAGAAACTGAATAAGGTTAAATCCTAATTCTCCCTGACCGATACCTTTTTATGCAGTCAAGAATCTAGAAATTTTCAATTTGAAGATACATAAAATATTAGTTAAAAGAGTGTGTTTGTTATGTATTTCTGCTGAATTTAAATTAAATTAATTTCAAATAAAAGCTAGATGTAATGTCAAATGATAAGACGGCGGAAATTTTTGAAATTATTTTTTTGCGGAATTCTAAAAATATTGTGTTATTTTTTTCTGAATAGAAAGACAAATGAGACGAACCCGATGTCATTCTTTTGAATATATCAGTATTTTGAAATTTAGATTCTCTCTTTCTCCCTCTTTCTTTTTGGGCTCCCAATACGTATATTAATATATTCAGAATAAAACAAATTTTGTTTGTTTGTTAAAGAGATCGTTTTCTATATTTTTATCGACAAATCTTTTCACTTATGATCTCATTCATAGTATTAAAAAAAAGTTTCATAAAATGAAAAATAAAGACAAATTAAATACCTGTGTGAAGAGTGCAAAAATCTATACAATCTGGTTCATCTTCGTTGCTTTAGAGCAACTCCAATCAATACCATATTTCGACCCCCAGATTCACGACAAAATGGAAAAAGCAAGGTTTGGTAGAAAAGCCAAAACTTTTGTTGGCAATATAATAGCTGAGGTATATGAATGTCAACTTCTGAGCTACTTACTCTGGTTTAAATTCTGAATGAAGGCTGCTGTGGAATAAAGTGTACAAAGTGTGATTTCATGTTGGCAACCAATAGGACTACCAGCTAATAGTCATAGGTCTTAATTGTGTTATCACAATCTAGTATTGCCACTGCATCCATTTTGACAATGTCAGATATACATAAAATTGTTCCTTTGCACACATAAATAAGTCGTTTATATTGTTTATCCATAAATTTCGTTTCATCATTAATTTTTGTATCAAATTTCTCACTTAATTGATAAAATTTTCTTTTTCATTCCAGGTAAACTAATTGCTTGATCAAAATGTCAGTATGTAATGAAAACAAGCATTTGTTGAATTAAAAAGTACATATATATTGGGAAGAGGTGAGTTTAAGGATCAAGTTTTAACTCATTTATAGCACTTAAAATTAATGACAGCAATGAAAATTTTCGAATCAAATTAACAGCTTTTCACATCAAATTCACGACATTATAAATGAAATTGAAATTTCTCCAAATCAAATTAACAGCATCAAATTATTAGGTAATCCAAAAAAGCAAGCTATGCAAATGGTGGGCTTTTAATACATTTCGTTTCGATTAGGTCATACATTTGATCATGTTAATATGACTTGGGAAAACCGTGTATTGAGTGCGGAACGCTGTTAATTTGATTTAGAATATTGTTAATATCATTTGTAATATCGTTAACTTGAGACGAAAATGCTATATCAGATTATTGTATAATAAAATGACTTTAAAATTAGGCAACAGTGGCAACTTGCTTGGCCACTACAAAGTACATCATCAATGGCGCAACAACCGGTATCCGGTCTAGGCCTGCCCTAATAAGGAACTCCAGACATCCCGGTTTTGCGCCGAGGTCCACCAATTCGATATCCCCAAAAGCTCTCTAGCGTCCTGACCTACGCCATCTCTCCATCTCAGGCAGGTTCTGACTCTACGTCTTTTACGCACTTCACTACAAAGTACTTGGTTGAAAAATATTCTGATAGTAAATTCGAACTGAAAGATAACGATAATAATTAAGAATATATTACAGTTCGAAAGATGATACACCCAGAAGCGGCAATAAAGGAACTTTTCTGTAAATTGTTCGACACTTTTTTTATGATAATAAGTATATACTCTCCTATATAATTTTCAATTTTTAAACTATAATAAAAAAATTTAAAAATGAAAAAAGTTCTGAAATTATCTATGGGGTGTGGCCAAAAAATCTGCAAATTTGGTACCAACTCCCAGAAGTCATCCGAAACAAAAAGGAATCCAAATGGATTACCAAACTAGATATAATGCAGTCTCTGCAAAAGCGGTTATCTGTTAAGTTTGAAATGCCGATTTGGAACGAAAAATTGACTCATTTGGCTCATAAAGCAAAATATGGTGTAGAAAACCTATGGTATAGACTGGAAAATTGTTTTTCTTCTTTAGCCTAATCTCGGATGTGATCATGGAGCCATTGGTCCAACGCGACACCTTCATCTTCATTACCGCGAGTCGCTTTTCATTTCTTTGCAATGTAATGCAGCTCTGGGTTCACGCTCACTTAATGACGGACTGAAACAATTGGAAAGAAACTTTCCCCTCTTTATTTGGTCTCATAGACCTTTAAGATAGTACAAAATCTAATTAGAGGCTTTATCTAGGCCTGGTATTCAACTACCGTATTGTTCACTAGCTCAAAGTCTTTCCTTCTCCGATAAAAGGTAAATTCCACCCCTCCCCTTCCTCCTAGCCCCGTCATACTTTCGGTGGTTTACTCGAGGTAATGCATGAGCAAAATCTTTGAACGTCCCTTGAATGAACTGGGAACTGGAAAAGGGGGCATTTTTTCAACATGTGTAAAATAATTTTGCAAGTTTGAATGAAATGGAAAAGCCTGTGCTTAGTGAGGTACTGAATGAAATAAATTTCAATATTCCTACAAATGTAAAGTTTCTCCGACTGTATCAAAGTTTGTAATTACAGAATTAGATTTGTCAATCGACAAACACCATCCTGAATGGCCGGAGACCTAAAGCCAAAAAATAAAAGAAAGTTATCGAAATTGGCCAGGAAAGTCCACCAGCAAATACTAGCGCTCGGTCGCAGTTTTTCGTTGACAAGCGCTTACTCAAGGAGGAGCTTGGCCATCGACAAATCCCGTTTTGTTATTAAAAATAGGGCACAACGTGGGAGTATTTAGTTGCCAAAAGCCATCCTTAAGAAGCGCGTGTCAACGGAATACCTAGGGGCAACCTCCAATATAAGGGCCTGGGGATACCAAGACAGAGCGGGAAGGTCAAAGGTTGCACCTCACAATTTACCTCCAGCAAGAGGACCATCGCTCGAGATGCGATTCATCGTGGATTTCCTCCTTCGATCGCGGGATTCGCCTCTGGAGTCTTACGACTCCGTGCGCGCGGTCGAACTGCCACTTTTTTTTAATTTAACTTTCCTGATTTTGGTCGAGTGTTGATCTTCCGCTGGGTCAAAGTCCCGTGTTGGTTTGATTTTGAGGTTTCGGTGTGGACATGCATTTTTTAAAAGGCACCTGTAGTAAGGGATCAAAGTGTTCAAAGTCAGTACATATTTCCAAGCCTTGCTGGTAAAGAAACAAGCAGGCGCATGTCGATGAACCACTTTCATATATCTTCAATATTTCTTTCCTTTCTCTTTAGGATAATTCTCGCTTCTTGTTCGTCTCCGGCCACTCAGGCTGGTTGTTAATCACGACGAATCACATATGTCATTATTTGACTTATCTTGAAATTGGGCAGACAGTCGATGGAAAGTTTCTTAGCTACCAAAACACTGAGGAGTGAAAGTAATCATTTACCAAACCAAATTTTGCAAATTTTGAGCCAATTGGTAGCATTCAAACTACTGCATTTTACAGAAGAGTTGAGGAGATCAATGGAAGATCTAGTAAAAGCTAGTTTTTTTTCTAAAATACACCACCAAACCATTGGCATTATATTGGTCAGATCAAAGTTTGTGACCAAACGATGCACATCAGGTAATTTATAACGTTGGCATCACCCTTTTCATCAACATGCCACCATTAGCTAGCTGATAGCAAGCTGCCCTTTTCGACAAGGGAATGTTAAAAAATCGGTAGCAGAACTATCGCAAACGATGGAAATAGTAACAAAATAAATGGTAATTGTGTCCTCAGCTGGTAATCGGAGAGAATGTGTTACATAGAACAGAACTATGGAAAAGGAGCTGACAACCAGCAAAGCAGAGTGGTTGATACACCTACAATTGCCTAAAGTAGGTTTCAGTGAAAAAGTGCCATATTCCCAGTAGAATGAATAATATAGTTTTTTATTAAGGATTGCAAAAAATCGACATCTTGATCACCAACCCTTTTAATAAAACAGAATGGCGAAAGCAATCAGGACGAGCTGACCCCGCTTGTGAACGGGACAAAGGCTTGAGAAAAAGAAGAGATCACCTACAACAGTCTCCAATAATAATTAGCGGAAATTGCTTTCAATTAACGCTGAGTCCTAAGGGGGATGCTGGGATTTTTTTGAACATTTTGGAGGGAGATGAGGCACATTGGTCAGTACCAACAGCGATAACGCGTAGAGTGGTTGGCACACTGTACCTCACCTACGATTTTATGATAATTATCAAAATGTTTGAAGTAACAGGCGAACGGGTTTTGCATTGTATTCCAGGCTTAGAATACGACTTGGGTAATTGGGGAAATAGGGTCAACTTTTGAACCTAAAGCCATTTTAAGTTCAAATAATCGAGACCAATTGTAACGAATATTTTGAAAAATGTCTCAAATCTAGACCAATATACTGGGTCAAGTTCTGATTAACTACATCCTAAAAGTTTAATGCAGAGTTTCGGAAATGAATTTTTAACGGTTTGGAGATTCATCTGGAACAGCTTTCGTCGGAATATTGGCCCGAAGCGTTCAAAAAGCAACTTTTTCTTTTGATTCACATAAATCGCTACCTTCCTAAATTTTTTGACCGAAAAACATTGAAATGTTGAGCCAAGAACAATTTCAAGCGATGCCACGTGCGTAGCGCTTACAAACGTGCCAAAATTTAGCATAATTGGGCATTCATTACTGTCAACCTTTCACCATATATACATGAAAACAAGTACGCTGGCTCCCATTTAGCAAGGTGACATATTTTCCGCTGTTAACGGATACATATGTACATGCACTACATCAAACCGCATGCATACTGCAAGCTCATCCAATCTCGTTACCGAACGTACCTTTTCAAATTTAGAAGTCCAACATGCACATATACCTACACACAACAATTATCTTACTTCTTCCTCTCCGACATTGACGCTGATCACGACATTAACGACGACGATGAGAATAATGATGGTGATGATGATGAACAACAATGATGCTGCTGATGCCCTAAATGATGATGATAATAGTAGTTCAAAGAGTGGATAGGGTTCAGCAAAAAAAGACGTCTTGGAAAATGAGTCTCATCCGAATTAGATATGCCGAACTAACTTTCGCGCTAACCATGGCTAAGTTGAGTACCTTCGCAACAATAATTTTTACGGAAAAATTGGGTATTTCCATACACAATGATTGCTAATACTTTTACACGCTTTTTTGCATCTCCATCCTGGCTCCGTCGATAACTAGCAATAGTCGTAAGTGAGTGCAAGTTGTGAAATCATTGAAATCTTATTTATAAAGAAATTTATTTGAATAATTCGAAATGTGGTTTTCACTATCTTTTTTTTTACCTACCGCCTTCGAGACACAAGTATCTCAAAAGTTGGTTTCGTTTCAGTCGAGTGTTTGTCTAAGAATGGAAAACAAAAAAAAACATGCCAAGAGAATGATTAGTAACACATTCTCATGTGTTATGGATATATTATGTTATAAAAACGAAAATCTGCAACATCATTTGCGCTCTTATCCTGCACGTACACTTTGCAAGTCAAGTTGATTCGGGAAATTTTTCTTGGCCATCTCAGCCTAGTCATAGTTCGCAAAAGGCGCACCATACCCACTACGATCTCGTCCCCTTGGTCCAAGATCAAATCATTTATGCTAAGTGCGCTTTTTTATTCATTTGAAAAATGATCTCAGGTCGAAAATTGACTTAATATATTTACCGAAGGTGTACAACACGACTAATCGACAATGTTAAGTGTACCTGTTGGCTGGTACCCCTTGAGCAGAATTCTTTTGCACTCTCCTCCAGTGATCCAATTCCCACGGTGAATTTAACACGACCCACGGCGTGGCGGGAAGAGTTTGAACTGTACTGTATCGTTTTTCCTGGTAGTTTGCTTAGATTCACTGGAAGAGGCAGCTCGTGGTGAATAGTTAAGATTTCTTGCTCTGCTTTTTTCCGTCTTCTGCTGTCTTGGAGAATGTTATGGGTGTACCATGGAAGATCAATTGAGTCCGGGTTAATATGCTCGCTTGCATGGAGATAGCATGCATATAGGCACACCTGAAATCGATTCATGAACTAGACTTAGTGTGTGGGAAGTTGTTTTAGGAGCATGTAGAGATAATAAGTAGTTAATTTCGAATAACAGTTCGTCTGGTTTGGTGCTGCATATTTTTGGAATTGTTTGGTTTGAGTTATTTAAATTGAGCGCAGAGTTAGATATGGTCAGGAATTCGGGGATGATCATTTCTATCTAATTCCAACTTTGAACTAAACATAATTCTGAGGGGTAATCAAAGGGCAGAAAGGCATGTTTTTTTCCAAGCCCTGACCAAAACCACAAATTATACCTCAAAAATAAGCCTTTCCTTCAATCTTAATCATTTTAAATTCAAAGCTTATTAATTTCTGGCCGTATGATGTGAACTGCTCAGTCATATTTAACTGATATTCAGCTCACTCAATAACGCACAATCTCCGTTCTCATCTAACGAAGTCAGCTCCAACTCTGATCCCATAATCAACCATTCTTGCATTCTTGCAATTTGTATGAAATGCAAGTAAGGTACACAAATGCAAAATCCAAAACTTCTTTTTCTCAATCTTCCTTCCTTGAATATGCATAAAATAAACTTTGTCATTAATCATCATCAACCACACATACAATCTGCCAGTCTAAGTCGTCAAAAGTCCTAACTGAGAGTTAGTCAGTCAGTCATTGAAGCCAGTTCTTCATCTTCATCTTTTCCCTCTATTTATTTCTGTGCATATCTCCTTTTAAGAAAACAGTTCACATCATTCTGTAATGTTTAAGATCATTTATTTGATGATATGTAACATTATAGTAGTCATACATATGTGAAACACATTATACGCACTTTGAACGGGAAGATGTCGGGAAGCTCCCCGCACTTGCAGGTTAGATTGGCAGACTGGAAGTTAAAACTAGTTGTCTCCATCAATATTCGACAAAGTTGTGAAGAGGAAAATAGACTCATCAAAACTGATGGATGAGAAAATGTTTAAATAAATGTATTTTTTAAGGGGATACGAAGAGGGAACGGAAAAGGAGCAGATATGTATGGATCTTGATGGTATATGGGTGATTTATTAGAAGACTTGATGGAAAATGGAGGAAATGGAGTAACTCTGATTGACTTAGATACTTAGAGAGCAATTTTTTCCTTTTTCAATCTGAATCCTCACGAAATCGATTGCAAACCTGATGTAGAATTACCAGGAATATCTTTTATCTTAATGCTCAACTCAGGAGTAGGAGATTGGTTCAACCTAAATATCAATGGTATATACCAAAGCATATCTCTAGAGGTGCAATGGAGGCCAAGAACTTCGATAAGCTAACTCGAGACTAAGAAAATTCTTGCAAGCTGTAATACCGGATAGATATTTAGAACCTCAGTTACCAGGAAAATCACAACTGAGTTAGCTAGTATTAATCAGTAAGTGCTCCTTTTATTTGTAATATTACAAACTCAGTTTTATTTTTGTACTTTAGCAAGGATTGCGTATTTAGCTTTCGCGTTTGAATCTTTTGCCAATCATAAATATATTGCAACGGGTTCTTGTCCTTTTCTCGCTCAATTCAGTATGCCAAATTCCAAACAAGGATGGTACAGATTTCATAATATTTCATCTTCCGTTCTTGTAATATTTTCATTAGGTAGGTAGGTGCTCAGTTGAATAGTTGTCGAATTCTTTTAATCTAATTACACAGAGGAGTCGGTTTTGACTTCATTTCATAATTTATCAGTACGAGTACAAATGGTGACTCTATTTAGAGGGGGTCACTCTCTACTCTGGCCTTTGTGCTTTAGTAAGTACTCATGTCGATTGGATTAAGGGAATAAAGTACCGTCAGGAAGAAGGGTTAGATTTAAAACCTAAACTGCCTGTCCTCTTCTAAAGTAGATAATAACTGGAACTTCGCGTAAGTACCATAGACTAAACAGCATAATGAAGCTTCGTAGCTCCAACCATCAGCATCTTCTAGATAAAAGGAAATTAAATCCTTTGAGTTTATCCAATTGTCCGCAATTATTTGGAAAGCAAAAAATCTGACTCCTGATTAAGCTCTGCGCCGTGGCTATTTGTTCTCCAAACAATCTTATGGCTTCATATTTACGTGACCTCCTCGCCCAACTCGACATATGACGCAAAAGGCTGGTTGTATTGGTGCTTACCAATCTCATAGCATTTATGTCATTTTTTGTCCTGATGTTGTTCAAAAATTTCATGCTAGATGCAATCCCCCCCTTTTCAGACTGGTGTTTATTCTGGTCAATTGCTAGGTTTTCACTCCAACACATAAAATAACACATATGTCTTTACAGGACTATTTATTGCCGAGTGAATAACCAAAGAATTGGAGTGGATAAAAAAGCTCTTTGCCGCGAAGTTTTCGATTTTGAGGGAGGACTAAAAATGAAAACCGAAAATGACGCGAGCCTGTTGTGTACGGGTTTAAATTATAGGGCTACTAAATTCATCCGCATTTGCGGTTCAGGGACATTTTTACTCCGTGAAATACATATAAATTAAATTTCATCAAAATATGAAATAAGGAAGCGCGGAATGTCGTTTGTGGGAATACTTCCGTAAAGTATAATGGAAACCGCCTATCGGAAGGGATTTTGATGTGATTGGGACAGGCCAAAGATGCGAGTAGATCTGCAGTGTAAAGCAAAAAAAATATGGCTAATAAGACAGAGCCTCGAAGAATACCGGCTGGGCTTAGACGTGATAGTATTCCTCCAACGGACCTAGAGTACCACCAGGTGGAGAACCGAATAAATCGGCTAATGGAGCGGCAGGGGAGAAAATTTTAAAACACTGTCGGAATTCTCCCTGGGAGTCAAAATATTAATTAGCGAAATCGTCGCCAAACATGAGCCGTTACGTAATATTCGGCCCACCAAAGAACTTCTGTAATGCTTAACGTCCTGGCAGTGGTTTCTGTCTGCTGATATTTAAGAGCTTTCACTTCCTCGCGAATAGCTACGCCCTGATAACAAAGACTTGCTACTGTCCCCGTGGCTAAAAGACTTAGCATATACTTCGCACCTGCTTTCAAAAGACTACCTAATATAATGGTGACTACCCCAAAAGCCCACCTAACTCGATTGACCTTGTCTGGAGTGGTTAACTGCCGATTGATACCATCAACTTGCAGCTAGCTTACAAGTTTCAGCTTATTACAATGTTTTTGAACCTTTTCCGCTATCTATTGCTCACAGATCCTTCGGAACTTTACCAGCTGTGCGACATTATGTCCAGATCACGCATAAGATTTACAAATTTTGCAATGATGTACTTAAGATCAAACCTAAAATTATTTTTTCCAAGACCAGGTCTACCGCCCAGGATGCCACCGCAGCAGGCACAAAGAATATGCACAGCGAAGTGGCCACTTGCAGAGAGTGCCAGAAATCATGGATTTCATCCTACTCCTCCCCGCCTTCAGGAGGAAAAGTTCGTTAGAACCGTTTTCGGGTCAGTTGCATTATTATCTGCCATCTGCACTTGAGAGGGTTCAGCTTCCTCTTCTGAAAGAAAGAAAACGAGCTGATGCACGACCCGATGTATATTTTCTCTACTGGCAGTTCTTATTTTTACTTGTCGGATGATACCTTGTGGGTCTGGAAAAACTCCTAATACTCGTCTGGTCTTCCAATTTAGCGGACTGTAACCACCAAGTTCCCCTGGACTAATTTTCCTGCCAGGGTTCCTTTCCTCGTACTACTCCTGAAGATAACCCAGGTAGTCAGTTTCGAACTTGACCCAGAAATGCCGCTACATTTCCTAGATCTAAAGCCATTTTTGGTTGCTGGAAGATTTTCACTTAGACCTTTCCGAACCAGATGCGACAATAGTGTTTTTGAATAATGGAATGGGTAGGGGTTAGTTCCCGCAGATCATGACTATTATCGCCAACGGATACAATGGTTGACTGTTCAATATTGCCTCCTAGGTGCAAACGGCACTTTGAAAGCTTTCATATGTCAAATTAGAAGCTGAAAGCACCCGTTTTATGTTGCATTTCAGGCTACCCGCCGCTGCTTCAAATAGCCCTCCGAAACAGTTAGCCCTCTGAGGGGTTGTGCCATGCGATATGATACTGAGCCATACTATTCTCGCATTTGCTGGCAAACTTTAACCCCGCTGGAGGCCACGACTAAGTTTCTGACATTATCGGAGCGAACTATTTTTGGCTCACCTCGACGGCTTACGAGTATTTGAAATGCCACCAAAAATGCATTCGTTGGAAGATCCGCATAGAGCTCTAAATATGTCGCTTTAGTAGCCATGAATACGAAAACCACTATGTGTCCTAGATTTTGAGGTCCGTAAATTTGAGGCTTTTATTTGTCCGCACAGATCCGTTCCCACATTTTCAGAAAAGGAGATCTGTCATTTTCGGGATTACTGTAGCTCCTCGCATTTGAGGACATCAAACGCACTTCTTCAACTTCTGCTGTAACGCTAGAATGTAATAAATTTCTCGAATGTCATTGTGAGTCATGTCTCACAATGTTGATGATCCTTATGAACTTGTTGAATTATGTGGTCAGCTAGGCGACATTTTCCGAGAATGATCGGGTGTTTCTGTTCAAACGGGATGAGCAGTCGACGGCACCCGGCGTATTGTGTTTACCAATGGCTGAATGAAATCTGGTTCAGGCGTAAGATGTGCCATGGTTTCAGCGGCCAAACTGACAAACTTCATGTGAGCAAGATCTGGTCCTTCACCTGTATTTCGCCGTGGAAATGGCTAGAATTCATCGTAGATTTGTGCTGGAAATCAAGGGAATAGCCTCGTTATATAAAAATATCATTGTTTTTATGGATTGTGAGTTTAGAAATGATCGAACGAGTTTGGCATATGAACGGGAAGTAGTGTAGCTACCAACGTCAAGGGCTCAAAAAACCAGACGAATTATATTGAGCGCATTCGTAGTCATATCGTGTTCTGCGAATTATATAAAGGAGCACTCAACATCTGCGAGCCGCTTCGGTCACGCTGCTCCCAGGGCAGAGGTGAGGCAGCATCTGACGATTTGCCGACGTAAAGCCGTCATCACCTCTTCAGGCTGACTGATCAACCAGAATGAGCCACGGCAGCATAGAATTACTATCTGGAATAGTTTGTTAAGCAATTTTCTGCTTAAATCTATTGGCATATTTCAGTTCATGCACCCCGAAGTAATGTTGAATAATCTTGTGGGCACCTGTAGCTTTGTTTCTCATCGAAGTCGATTCCAAAACACCTTGTAAATCTTTTTTTGCAGGTTTATATGGGTGGTAGTTCATTGAGACACGAAATTAAATATTTTATAGAGTGGAGATCAGTCTATACTCCCGCTTTCTTGTCCATAGGCAATTCGTCAATATTATCTACCCAACACTTTCCAAGAATTGACTTCACCAAAAGAATCTGGCCGAGTATTGGATGTCGCGAAAGACCCTTGGTTCCTTTTGAAGATTGTTGATAATACAACCTGTACACAATTCTGAAAATTATATTCTAGTGACCCATTTGAGGCACGGTACTATCATTATTGGAACCCACACAATTTCTAGCCTTTTAGAGATGTATATAGTTCACGAGTGCAACACCAATAAACCACCGGAACCCCGTCGATAAGTGATCACGAAGATGAAGGTGTAGGTCCTTTGCGTACAACGGGGGAAATGCTAGGCAAATTAATTGCATCAAATTTTATGTAAAGATAGATTACCCTTAGTGCCAGTACATTCTGCCCAGATGCAAAGGAACTTAGATTTTTAAATTCCGTTTACATTGAAAATCTTGGCTTAAGAGAGATCTGATCCTAGTTTATGTAAAAGGTGCTGACAATTAAACAGGAACAACTTGAACTTGAGGATCGCATAAGTTATGCTGGGGATTGTTGATAGTGATTCAACATTCTTCAGTTCATAAGCATTCAGCGCTATACCAAAATTAATGGGTTGGGATCAAAACATTTTGCGCTCTAACCTCTCACGTTTTCTCCTTCTAGTTTCAGCAGATCGGCTTCATATCTTCCATGATAGTAGAGGGGAAGGGGGCGCATCAGAGTATCATATTGATACGCCAAGAATTTACTGAGAGGAGTATGTGCTAGTTTTGTCACTCTTTCAGCCAAAATACTGCCGCGTTGTAGTATGAACACTGAGTCGGGGATATCATTTATAGTTATACCATTAATTTAACCACTTTTGCAATGTCTCAAATCACTAGAAGTGTCAATATTCCACTTAGCATGAAATGTTACTGCACTATGAAGCCAAAAGCCGGTAGACTATTTCGGTTATGCATATCATGCTGAAAAGAATTTATCAGTAACAACACGAGGAGGCACATGTTCCCTAAAATTTGGCAGCTTTGATTTTCTTCGAATATTGGGTATCTGTGCAACTTTATTTTAAAGATACAGTACAGTATAGCCCATTGAATTGATTGAGTTTTCGCATGTTTTGATATTCTGAGCTGATGAAGGCTGATGAAAAAGAAGAACACTAGATAGAGGGGCTCTAAAATAGCGTTGATATGATAATTTAATAAATACTCCGCACATATGAAATAAAGGGGCTTATGTTTGAATTGATGACCATTTGCTGTGATGCCCGCTTTTGTGAGAAGGATAATCGCTAGTACATTTCGGCATCATTCTACTTACAATGAGTACATGGTCGGTGAGTTGATCATTAACACTAACGTCTTAAATTGGATCTTATGGCTGAAAAATTTGCCTTTGTTAGAAGGAACTTATTCGCTTGACGGCCTCAAAAACTAATGATATCAACCAATTTGCCCTAATTACGAGCTAGACAGGTTATGCATTTCACTTTTCCAGCGGGTGTTTAAATTGGGTGGCTGAAAAAAAGTCTCAGATAAGTGGACTGCGCAATTATGGCGTTTACTGATTGCATGAAATTTCAAATAATATTATTTAATTATTTATATTGAATGATCCTAATATTGGCATCTATTTTTAACTAGAATTTTCATCTCACTTGTGATTAGTTTGTGACCTCAATCTGATATCTTTTCTTAAATCTTACATTATTGGCACCCTATTTCACGAGCAGATTTTTTTTTATAAAAATCTTTCGGACATTTCCAACTTAATAAGTTTCATTTTTTTCATTGCCAAAAGATATTTGATTTACATCACAATATACTTCACGCTTCTTTCCGTTAATTAACCTTAAACCGACACCTGAAAGATCCAAGTTCAATGCGAAAAGATCTCAAAAAAGCAACAAATCGCCATCATCATTTCCTTTACAGCTACCTCCATACATTATGCACCTCTTAAACTTTTAGATTACAACCGAATAAACTAATATTGAATCAAGTAGCGCAAAAATATCGTGGATATAGTACAATATAATACAAAACAAACTATCTTTAATCATAATAAAATTTAATTAACGAAAAATCTTGAGCATGTCATGTGTGAAGGACTTCGCTTATGTGTTACATCTGTATTACCATGGATGCGGGCATTAAGCCAGCTAAGTAACCAGCAAAGGAAAAAGATCAACCTGTAGGTGTGCAAATGAACAAAAACACAGAAAAAAGATAAACGATCGACAGGAAAAAAGTTTCATCCGAAATACAGTACAATAATACGAAAGTGTTCATCATCAACACCATCACTATCATAACCATGATCATCATAATCACTAACGCATTGGGTATATCATGCAGAAGATATATGATGAGGATAGTGATGCCGATGTAATGATTGTTATCTTTTGGAACGGTGGCTATGCCGGACTCATGCATGGATACGAGGCTAGATTTTAGTATGTACACTATGTACCGTTCATTGAGAGTAGTGTGAAGATTTTTTCTCAACGATATAATCAAAATAATAAATTAAGATGCAAATCATGGATATTCATCGTGTTCGTTTTTATATTGAAATCAGATTCTCACAAGGACATTGAAGATATGCATAATTTTTCAAAACTCTTTCGTTAAGATTAATTTCTCGTTGTATACTCAGTTTTTTGGAATATAATTTATTTTGATTTAATAGTGTTTATTTTGTCTAATTTCAATAAGTGGATTCAAATGAAGATAAATTTCCTTTGCTGTTTGCCTAAATGCAGAGAAAATTTGTTTTGTAGGTAAAAATTATGAATGAAAAATTTCATGCTGATTTCCAGATGTTGGCGATTTTTTAAAAAGGTTCGTTCGGGCATAAAATATAGAAGTAATTTTTAGTGGAAAGCCTTGAATTTAGGTAAACCCATTATACATTTTTTTTATTCATAATTCAATGGTAATATGAGGAGTGTTAGATTATTGACGTTGCCTATTTCAAGCCATTAATCAAACATAATTTTAATGAATATTTATGAGCCTAGATGTGTATGACATTCCTAACTAAAAAAATCAAATTTCCAGCTCCAATACCACTGGTCACATTAGCACAGAGACAAGTTTCTGAGGCAAATGCCATATAGATCGATAACTCCTTTGAGCGATTTAGAGCGATTTGCATTATTTGAAATCATTTCTAGAATCTCGACACACTGAATGGCTTGAAATATTGAAAGCAATTTAGCTTTTAGCACTTATTGAGCCTTAAGTGATAATTGTAGTCACTACTTGCTCACCCTTTTTGCACCACTCCTAGTGGTAGAAAAAGATGACATTGAGCATTTCATCTCAAATATGTAAATTGTACGGTTCTGAATGTCGTATCTCATAAAGAGGTTGCGGTCGTTGTATAAAGTATTATAAAGAGCTAGAAAATGCATTTTCATGTTAGAAACCATAGCCTTAGTCAGCACGCTATTATGATGATTTTATGCAAAATCAAATAGGCACACATTTCAGATAAGTGTCGCTCATTTGCCTTCTTCTCATCTGGACTTTTAGTGTTATGCACTTAAATCCGACATTTCAAGATATTTCAAAACATCTAAAATTGGTTTCAGCTACTGCAAATAAAGCACCTTATTTACCTTCACTTTTGTTTTTAAGTTCAAGCACTCGCTCATGTATGTATACGTTATTATTTCTCAAGTCAGGTTTCTGGCTTAAATCTTTTGTTTTATCCGAAAGAACTGGATTTTGAATATCACCACGATTATGATAACCATAAAATCGCTACTTCAGCTAAGAATTATAAATGATAATTTGTGCAAAATCGATAAACAAATAACCGTGTCGATTTCGAAAAAGGTCGGCAGTCAATCAAAAGCCTTTCGCAGCTTTCTGACAATAATAATCCAGTTTCAAATAAGTATATGCGACATATTGAATATCACCTGGCCAGTGCGCCAAAAAAATCTATGCACAACCAGAAAACAGCTTAAACTATGAATCCAAAGTCAATTTGTTAAAAAAAAGTTGTAAACAATAGGTGAAATTCAATCTATAACATTCGCTGCTTTATTCAAGTTTACAAGCTCTCAATTTCCTCAAACATAAAAATCAAGAAAATTTCATAATGATGATAGTGCCAATAACAGAATAATAGAAACTCGAATTAATATCGTTTGTCAAACTTTATATAAAAATGTTTTAGATTCGAAGAATTGATTTGATGAAGTTCATGTATCTGAATTGATTACTTATCTCAAGTCACATTCAGTCTGAAACTATCTTCGAATGGTGCACCATGAAGAATTTTTATTTGATATGCATATAAAAGGTTTGTCTTTTGCCGAAAAACAGATACAAACTCAACCAAAGTATAACCGTCAATACTTTTGTTTTTTCCTTCAAAAATATTTATGGCTCTTTTTTGAGAAAGTCGCTGATAAATTTCCAATACTTTAATCGTTAAGAAATTTTGAATATTTCTATATAATCTGCTTTCAGTATCTTGGTCAAATCAACAAAATTTGTCGATATTTGAGATGAAAATCGGCAAAATTACACTTAAAAAAAAATAACTTTGAATTTTATGCATGGCGCGATTTCAGCTTGTCTCTTCCGTGAAATATATTGTTTGGATTTGGATTAAGTAGTTTCCGATCTGCTATAGGATTTGAGCTAAACGGCGATTGATTTATGGTTGGAAATACGATGAAATGCATACAAATTGTTTTAGCGGAAACCGTTGCAAATATCAGTTTCAGTTCCATGTTTGTTGCTATTGAATGTTGTCGCGAATGATGCAAGGTCAGTTGGGTGGAATTCGTATAAAAATATACCGTGAGAAAATGATGCTTTTCATAAATTGCGTTATCTTTTTTTAGTAAACATTTCCGAGTAACTTGTCAACGACAAAAACGAAGACAGGCCTAGGTTTACTTCGTCGATGTTTGTGGGATCTCACAGACTAACATTTATCAATTGCCTGTCGCTATAATGTGAAACCAAAAAAAAGCCTAAAATTAATTGAAATTGGAATAAAAATCACAGTTATCGCGATGATCTTGATATTTTTTGAATGCGCAGATCATTCTTATTGGGTACCATCATCCCTTGAGGTTACTGCGTAACAAACAAATAAAAAAAGTGATGAATCTGAACTATTTTGATAATCTCCAACGAACCGCCCATCGGTATGCACTTGTTTAGCCCTTTCCGAGTCATTTTGGCTAGGTAGCTCGAATTTTTAGAAATCTGGTCCCTCGCATTTCATTTATAAAGAATCCATACCACGAAACTCAGCAAATCGCATTTGGAATCAGGGTAGTGCCACCTAAGAGAAGACATTAGCCATGCTAGAAACCGATCGATAAGGCCTGCTATGCAACATTTAATTTCGACAAATGTTCCAACTTCTCATCAAAAGTGATATCCCCAATGCCAACTTCATCAAACGTTCTCTCATTGTTAAAACTGGCTTTCTTTTCTTATATCAATTCCTCAGTAGCGGTTATCGGTTTTGCAAACATATCCAGGGCAGTCTTTTGCCATATTTCCTCAACCACGAGCTCTGCTTAGTTCAGTGCAACAAAGAGCATCTGATTTCCAAAGTTGCGGATATATAGGGCGAACCAGAATACTGGTCCCACCAACTGAAGACGAGAAACTTGTACCATCATCACCGCAACAATAAGACGAACAACATGAAATGAGCACGTTGCTTTCGTTCAAATCACATAGCGGCGCAAGGTCTTGGCAAACGAGGTGTATGATGGCAAACCTGATACAAAAACGATTGCAACAACATCAAGATAAGAGATAATAACTTTGAAATAGCTCAAAATTACTCCTATCGATAGCTCCACCAGATGTACTCCTTGAAGACTGAAGTCCATAGCAAGCGAAATCACGAGCCCTTGACTGAATTCCAGACGTTAATTCTAGGAAATGTTTAAACCTGCACCACAAAATAGCCGGTATGGACAAAGATGAACTCTGGCTCAAATGTAGCAATGAAAAGAGTCTGTCTGTCTAGCCACTATGGACATGGAATTGATTGACCCCAGTCAAAGACAACACCACATCGATGAAGGAAGTCTTCTGGTCTCATCGCATTATGTCACTGATCCAACGTAACTTTTTCATGTTCTTTACTGCGAGGCAGCATTCACTGTATTTGGTAGACAACTAGCACTCAGAACTTTAGCCCGTAATATCGGGGTAGATTTTACATTTGAGACATTTGTTGAACTGTGTGACCTACTTCATTCTGATTATATGTGAAATGTTCGCAATACTTATCATAACAACAATAAAAGATTGACGAAAATATTCCTTAGTCAAAGAGGCAATTTGGCATTATATCTCTGATATTGCTCTGCCGGTGAAATTTCAGCAGGTTTTATTTTTTCGTTTCTTTTCTTCATTACTCCCCCTTAAACTATTCACGCTCATCCACCTGTTCCTTCCCATTTTTGAAGTCATATTTTGCTTTCTATTCTATCGCCCCTATAGCCAGTCCTTTCTTCTGTAACCTATTTTGTACTTCCATGTTATGTTCCTTCCTCTATTTCAATTGTGCCACTCGTTTCACAAAATGAACATTAGTTTTAAATTCATAAAATTAAGAATTTGATGTGTCATTGCTTTAAAATCGCTAAGAGGATTGTATGCAGTGTTGAGCTGTCTGCCCTCCTGCATTTGATTGATGCCACCTCTGGCCTACAGGATCCATGCTCTCTTTAAGAATAATTAAGTTTACTTACGCCGTTTCGCGCTGTTCGCCAGAGAGATTATCACTATTCGTTTTGTACGATCTTGCAACACTTTGCATCCTTATGCTGTTTTGTAGCTTCTCGAAAAGCCTTCTTCTGCGGCTTTGAGAACACTAAAATGATCTCAGCCCGATTTAGTATTTGCTCTCTGGTAGTGTTTTGGTGCTTAATTTCCCCCTTTTTTGTTCCAGTGTGAAATAATTTCTCCATAGTTTTTTTTACGTTGCCCCTACCTTTGCATTTCCTGGCCCTCGTTCTGCAACTTCCTGGGTAGTCCCTGTCTGTAATTGTCTATTTTTTCATATGACTTCCTGTGCTGCTTTTCGTAGGTTCCCCTGTTACTCTTCTATCACCTCCTGCCCGATCATTTTTTGACACATTGTCTTTGCATTTCGCTACTATGCAGTTCATTCTTGCTTCCCCGAAAGAGTCTCCCTCCGTCCTCCTCACCTGATATTATTTGATTGAAATTCTGTTACTTCTCGGATATTCTCGTCTTGCGATTTCAGATTTTCTTGATGAGCTATTTCAATAATATTTTCCTTTTGTTTTCATTCCCTATCTATGCATTCCTTGGTTGATTGGGTTTTAATCATGCGAGTCAACCGCTTTACTTGGCCTGCCTTGTCTAAACCCTTTTAGCTAACACATGAAGTCCACCGCCAAGGCTATAAACCCCTATTGCTATTTAGGATTAGGATCACCCAATCTATATGCTCTTACCAATTGTTACGAGGATGCCGAGGCGGTCATACTCACACTGGTTATTGACTTATAAAAACCTTAGACTTCGAAAGACGCTTTTTATGTAAAACCCTGACATTTCTATAAATGGAAAAATTAATCAAATTTCAAATTTCAAATATTTGTACAAATAGCGCAACTTATTTCTATGAAGGTGGAATGGAAGCACCCCTATGACCCCTATGACTTCATTGGCATCCAGTCGTAACTTCCCCAAATAGGTCTATTTACTTGAAGTGGGAGCATTATACTGCATTCAAGATAATACATCTAACACCTTAGTATCAAATTTTAGGAAGTTTTGGACTCTCTAGGAAATAGTAATGATAATCGCACGCTGCACTTTTTGCTAAAAGCAAAGTTTCTGCAATTTAGCCTTCAAAATGCAATCTTCGAAGAAATAGCCATCAATCCTTACCAATGCATACAGGAGGAGCGTATTCGCGGGGTAAAGACTAGACTAGCTAATTGGCTCGCGGCCCTTGCGGTCCATTTATCCATATATAAGTGTGCTAATGGCACCTATATTGCTTTCATGTGAATATTTCCCCATTGCATACGGCAAGCTGTAAACACTTGTGCTCGCAACGACATGGCCGCATATCAATGCACTGCACCACATATACGGTACTAACACCAGAGCAATGTCTGAGGTTTTCCACGCGCAAGTAATCGAAGTATGTCGAACATGTGCAATGCTCTTCTTCCAACATAAAAATTAAAACAATGCCGAATCTTGTATATTTGACTTTTTTGATCCTAACTCTGATAGACATCAAGAAATATTTAATAATCCGTCGCAGCTGGTAAATTGACTTTACTTTAGAGAGAGGTTTTTTTTGGTAACTTTTCTGAAACTAGTGGCCAAAATTCAACAACCACTGGATTACAGACTATAATACGTAAAAGGCGATGTATCTTTCCTAACGATGAGTATCCAACATTTGGAGCTGACTGATCTGGTACATGCTTCCCGGAAAAATTTATTCATGAAGTGGAACTAAGTCACGAAAACGCAATGGGTCTCATTTTTTGGCAAAAATATTTGAGTTCAAAGTCTTTGTAAACCTGGTTGAACAAACAGCTCTTCCAAACACTAAAGCTTCCAGTACTTCCTTCTCACATGTATCGGACGGAAAATGATCCAAGCCGAGGTCCATAACACGAGCTATATTTCGATTTTATGAAGCTACCTCGAAGTTTATTTAAGCAAAACAAACCTTTTTCAAACACGACTCCCTTAAAAGCTTCTCTTGGAGCGTTAAATCTCGATTGCCACTAGATTAACAGATATCTAGGTTGGTACTAGGCACCATATTCATGGGGATCCATTTCACTAATTTCTGATTTTCACTGGAAGGTTTAAGACATTAGAAACTCAAAATAATTACTTATGAACCTTCGTGAATTTTCTATAGCATAAACATATCAACCTGGTTATTCACAGATAGAAAATCCTGCAGAGGCCCTGAAATATACCTCAGCACTTAGTGCACTCCATACCTTTTAAAAGGTCCACTATGTACGCAAGCTAATTGACCGTATCGTTTTGTAAAGCAAACTTGAACAAACATCCACAGTACAATCCAGAGAATATCTCACGCATGCATTATACGATATTTAACTGCGCAGTCACGCTAATTCCGCTTGAAGAAAACGCAATATTTAGCGTTTGTATAATATATCTAGTATTTCGTAGTAATTGGGTTTTTGTCTATCTGTAAACCACAGACCATTTTGGTCTGTATATGACGCACCAAAAATCTAATTCGATTAATTATAGTTTAAGATGAAATATCTGGAGGGCAACTACATATGCAAGGCGTGTGAAAAAATACGACACTTGAATAGAATTTTTTATTTGTCTCCGATTGTCTTTTTCCTATTCGTGGGTTAAGCTGGTAAATTGCAAGAATGGTTTTTTTCCTGGATACAACATAATTACAGCTTGATCGTTTCCGAACAATATCACGACAAGGACAAAACCATCGCAGCATTGTCGGACCCTTTTGATAACGAAAACTCTGGCTAAACATTAAAATGGAATTAGAAAACCATAAAAAAAATTGAGGAGGAGAAAAAACATGCATACATATAATTTGGTGTTATATCGAACACATTATTAAACAATTAGCTTTCAATGTTAATGCAATTATATGAAATTTATTGGTTGGGCTTTTTTCCATTTTTTAGTTTAATTGCCTGTAATTTACCGTGTCTTGTCGATATTTCTGATTTCCGAGTAGTTTCACGATTTTATATTGAATTCTATTCGATGGAAAAGAATAATTCGTTTTGTGGCTACAAATTAGATATTATTCCCAACTAATCGATATATACAATATATTTCATGAATACCATACACTCACGACGGATAATACCCACTTGAACTGTATATGTAAATTAAAAAAGTTCTTTTTTCAAGACTTCATTTTCGCTGATTCAATATTTTGATTAATGAAACATTATCACAAAATTCCGATCTTTGAACAAGTGTAAAACTATAATAGCTATCAATAATGAAAGAAAAAATGCTACTATAATGATCAACAAAGCTGTCATGCCCCGATACAAAGTATCTCTGTATTCGATAGTGTCAGGTAATCATGGATTTAAGATATATCCGCAAGCCTTAAAAAGAGATAAAACGCATTTTGTGCTGAAAGGAATTAAATAAAATCTTTACAATCTGGTTCCTAGTAATCTGAAGCAGTAATACCTTTTGTTGTTAGTACGATAGGAACTACTGTACTGCGGCGTCGTCTTGGAAGGCGTACCGCTTTTTATCTTTTTTTTTGGTTCATCGAAATAAAATCGAATCAGCCAAATACAATGTGTAATATGATTGTAAGCTGCGAGACGCTAAAGCATCCATGACGTGTTAATTATAGGAAACAAATTATATTTTAAATAAATGTTAAATTGATTTTTGTTATGTTTTTTTCACATTAAGTAAATTATCATTCATTCGGCGGAGAATAATAATTATCGTGCGCCAATCTTATGTGCAATGATGAAGTAAAATAAAACACAATATTGCATATACACGAATTGAAAATTAGGAGGAGGATTTTATCATTATTTCTATAAATGTGTTTTGAACGCTTAATTTTTTTTCCAATTTTTTAAATTTAGCAGCGCAAAATGCTATTGAAAGCGTTGTTTCTGTATCAGATCATTGGATATCTATTAAAGTAAATTATTAAGATAATATGATTAATGATTGTGCTGTTGATTACGCTCACATGCCTGTGTGTAGCTCCTGATAGCAATTAGGCAAGAATAGAGTAATACGGTGAGATGAAAAACCAGAGTAAATTGAACAAAAGGCGAAATATAAGTATCTTTTATAAGCGACTCACAATGTTTGTCGATTACCAGATTACTATCAACGCAGTGTTATATTGTCAAGGACAAACTTTATATACGATTAGCGAGAAAATTTTATTATTAGTGTGTTTTTTAGATTCTTTTCAGGAAGAAAACGTAAAAGATATTAGAAGATACTTTTTTGTTATTGATTGTATATAGGAGCCGAGTCTGTGGTGACAGGAGAAGGTCAAACTTTTTTTTAGTTGATTAAGAATTGATGGTATCTGAATTAATTACAAATCTTTATTGTTGGAAGTTTGACTGATGGTAATTTGTTTCTCATTCATCAAAACGACTGGCAATTTTCGACCACAAAACAAATTCTTAAATAGAACTGAGGATTCATTATTTTCTTAAAATCTAGGACTAATTTCACTTGTCCAGGAGTGTTCAAGTTTTTCTTGAGAACTTACGACACAACTTTTAATAAATGACAAATTTAAAGTTTAATATATTTTAAAAAGCAAATGTAGTACAACCAGTTCTCTATTCAATAAAACTTCCAACTTAAACCTTTTTTCGGGTTTCTGGCTTAAGTCTTTTGTTTCCATTGATTTGTTATTTATTTTGAAAAATACTGAATGAATTTCGTTAACTCTGATGGTAGATAGACTTGTCATCATTTATAGCAGAGTGAGCTCAGATTCTTCTAGGGCTTACAATCAAACATATAAACTGAAATAAACCAAATCCTATATAGTTCTTCATAGAATTGCAAAAAGTATTAAACCTCCATTTTAATGAATTTTCTTTCTTTTTTTTCAGGTAAGAGTAAACGCATTATAATTTGGAAGAATAGTGTCAAAAACAAGCAAGTAATGTACATGAAAATGTAGAATATATTGTAATATAAACAGATAACTCAGATAAGATTGATAATTCAAAAATTATAATTTAATTTTTCAAAAGTATAGATATGGAACGGGTTTAAATGGAAAAACTCGCTCAACATTTCCCGAATTAAAAAAACAACCATTCTGAAAAAACTACCTTCTTTTTACATTCAGATACAGTTTTATTAGGAAGCAATAGTTAGATGGTTAGCTATATTAGGACAGAATACAGAATTAAAATATAAAAAATGCCTTCCAAAACTTTACCGCTCCGTCAAAAATATTCCGTATTTTTATTATTTCATAATTAAAAGCCTCCCTACGAACAATGCAGTATGAATATAAAAGAAAGTGTGATCGCTTTTGACAAAATTTTCTGAGTTTTAGTGAAAAAATAAGCATTTATTTAGTCAAAGTCTATACAAATGATAAAACCAACGCTCCACCAACATTGGGGTTGATGTTCCAAGCTGCTAAGGAAGTGCCTTCTATCAAACAATCATAGTGACTAGTCTTGGCAAGGATTAGGAAATAGGATACCACTACCTCCTCAGCTAATCCAAAGTATCCTGAAATCAACATGCAAATTATTGTAAAAAAAATCTTTGGTCATATAAATAAGAAAACTTAAAAAAATCTGATACTGTCGTTCAATCATAAGCTGAAATTCTATGCATTAAAGTACCCAGGACGCACCATATATGGAGTGGCGGTTTAGTAAGAAATCATTTTTCCTAAAAGAGAGGGGGAACAATTTAGATGATCTGGATATTGCAAACGCTACCAATTCTCCGGATTACCACGGTGTGATACCACCAGTAACCCAATTTAAATTCCCTGTTTTTTGTTAGGTTGCCACTGGTACTGATATTTACTCCAAATTTCAGCCTTATAGCTTAACAATTGTTAAAATGATGACCGTCTTGAGTACATATTTTTGTATCACGCGGCTTTTTTAAATTTTATATGTTGAATTGAATTTGCAACAACGAATTTGTATTAAATTTTGTAGGTCGAAGACATGAGTTCCTCGGCAGAAACCGAAACAAATTTCATTAAACGAATCACTACTATGGACGTGAGTTTATAAGAACCATGCGTACTCCAGACATCAGGCGGTTTTTAGTTGAAAATTGAGGCGATATACAAAGTTTCCATGCATAACAATAGAATGAATGAATTTTTGCAGAAGGGTCAGATATTTAAAAAGTATTGATTGGGCATTACAAACGATTTGTGGGGAAGTAACAAATCCAATAACGTACCGTGGAACAATGCCATCATTATCCGCGCTATTTTTGCCAAACATGCAACGAACACTATCCAACAGCCACCAAATCCACCTGATTTGGATCCCCGCAATTTCCTTCCATTCCTCCAGCCAAACGGAGAGCATGTTTCAGAAGTCAGTATTAGAAAAATCGAAGAAGATTCGAATGGACCTACCAAATACTGAGTGTTAAAATTCTTTCGAAAATGGGATGGAACGCTGACATAAGTGAGGGTAATTACTTTAATATTGATTTTGATGAAAAATCTTATATTCTAAATATGGGGGACTGTTATAGGAACAGCTCAGCCCATTAGAAGTCGTGTCAAAGCAGCCTGAATCTCCATCATGCTATCCATTTTCATTGCTTTTCATGCGTGAGAAAACGGTAGGGAGTTTGACGATGCTACAATACTGCGCGGCGAACGACGTGTGACTCATCGCGCTCTGACGGATTCGGTAGACGTGACGTGATCCTTCAAACGGCGATACATTTCCTAGTAGAACTATCTATCTGTCTGGCAGGTGGAGATACTTTTTTTGCCATTCCAGTCGGATGGAAGTAACGATGAACTAACTTTCAACCCGTAACTTGATCACTGTTCGGAGACTTCGAGGCGGTGTTAAACTATACTCTAACTCAGATCATGGTCGGACAGCTCTAGTGGCTTCACAGGACCACTGTGTGTGCCTTTTTCTAACCAGGAATAATTCAGTCGCGATGTCCTTTAGTACATTTGAATCATCATCATGATCAACGGCGCAATAACTTGTATCCGGTCTAGGCCTGCCTTAATAAGGAACTCCAGACATTCCGGTTTAGCGCCGAGGTCCACCAATTCAATATCCCTAAAAGCTGTCTGGCATTCTGACCTACGCCATCGCTCCATCTCAAGCAGGGTCCGCCTCTTCTTCCTTTTCTACAATAGATATTTCCCTTATAAACTTTCCGCCCACCGTAACCTATTGAGCCGGATTTTACGCACAATTTGACGGTCATGGTATCGGGCATAGATTTCGTCGTTATGTAGGTTACGGAATCATCCATCCTCATGAAGGGGGCCAAAAATTCTTCGGAGGATTCTTCTCTCGAACGCGGCCAATAGTTCGCAATTCTTCTTGCTAAGAACACAAATCCCCGAGGAATACATGAGGACTGGTAAGATCATTGTCTTGTAGAGTAAGAGCTTTGACCCTATGGTGAGATGTTTCGAGCGGAATAGTTTTTGTAAGCTGAAATAGGTTCTCTGATATTGTTGGTTGGTTGGTTTTCGGTGCTGACATTGCCATCATATATTTTGTTTTGCCTTCATTGATGTGCAGCCCGAGATCTCGCGCTGCCTGCTCAATCTGGATGAAGGCAGTTTGTACGTACATATGAATAGCCAACAAAAATATCGTAGAATCTGCCTCCAAGTAAATTGCATATGACTTGCAGAAAAAATGCTGACAACTAGATACAGAGGAAGTAGGCGGGTTGGTCCACTAAAGTGTGTACTGCATTCCCAGAAGTGCTGCCAGAAAGCTACAATTCCGAACGGTTACAGAAAAGTTAGGACGGATAAAAGGGCGCTTAGTGCAGGCATACAAAGCTACTATGTCAATGTGATGCGTTCTTCCCCACAGACGCTGAAACTATATAAATTAATGGTAGAGTGCTGAAATGGAGACTAACTGGATTGGCAGTGAGTCAGATCAAAGTCGAACACAAAGAACCCAAACAGAATAAACTCGTCGGGAGTACCCTGGTTTTCAGGAAGAGCTATCAAGCTTACAAAATCAAAGGATCTTGTTTAATTTTAGGTTAGTGCTGCCGCTAATTATGACATAATTTTGTGCAAAAAAAAATGGATTAGGTAGGTCGATCAGATTTTTGTGCGCCTATCCTTCCTAAATAAACACTGAGGAAAGAACCGCTGATTCCCCAAATACTGTAGTTGTTCAAATAAAACAAATTCTAGCCAAAAAGAAGAGACGATGCATCATATACTTCACCTTCATTTAATTCCTTGAGCCAAGAAACTTATGCAATCATTTTTGCTTAGATTGCCTTATGATTATCAATCCTCAGGTATTCAGTACTCAGATATAGTTGGAGATAATTCGCTCGTGAATAGCTACGAAAGTGTAATTATCCATTGCTTGAAGGAATGCTTGAAACGTGTGGGAGGGTTGGCTTGCTAATTTTTATTTTTTAGGTGTTTTTTTGTTGTTGTTGTTTTTTCGTGTCGTAGTCAAATATATTTTTACAGCTGCGCTTCCGAATTTCAATTTTCAAAATTTTATCACTCTCATCTAATAAATAAAGTCTGACAAAAGCAACATTCCTTTCGAGTGCGGCTTTGAAAATTGCGCTCTAGATGTGTGGAGGTGAAAGATCAAATTGCTGTTCGCTTAGAAATTTTACTTATGGTGTATGTTATTTTGACGCTATCGTAATGAGGACAAAAATCGTTCGGGGAAGCTTCATGTGATGTAGTAGTTTGAAACTGATTGGAGGGATTTTGATTCCGATAATTGAGGTGACGGCCCATTAAATCAAAAGCGTCTTCTCAAAAAAATTGATCTGATCAGGAAAGGTGCTCGGTTTTAAGATTCATTATTAATTTTCTGCAATTTTTTCCAAGTACGTGCTTTCTACGGAGATGTCGCAGTTAATTCAACATGATTTTCATGGAACAGAGATCACACGACCGGAGAGGTTAAAGGGGGATTTTTGCCAATGCCAATATTAGGTGGGAACCTGTCAAGTGGAGGCCTTTCATCTCTCTTCCTCCACGAGGTTCGATTCCTTCAGCTCATTGTTTTGGAATTTTACTTCGTTCTGATATATAACATGGTATGATAGATAACGTGGTATTCTTCACCCATGGACTCCTTAGTGAAAGCCTATGCTATAAGATACACGATTTGCGTTCTTTAGGCCACGCAAGCAGGGCTGAAACTTGCAAAGAACTACCAAGAACTTACTTGCTTTGGCGTGTGACCGAGACGTTTCAGGTGAGCTGCACGTAGTTGACGGCAGACCTGTGCAGACAATATTGACCAATTACCAATTATTATTGATCTGCCCCTCTGACTCTCGCATGGACTTGGGCTTCAATTTTCAAGCTTTTTCTGAAAAAGTAGTCCAATTATCCTGTCCACTAAATAAGAGGAATATAGGTAGAGATTGTTCTAAACATGGGATGTGACTATCCACCCAGCTCATCATTTTCTTGAGTTATTTTCAGGACCAAATATTGTAGAATTTTGGTTTGACATAATTTGGAAGCAAATCTGTGGATTGTTGGAATGACAGTGGATGAATCGACTAAGAGGACGAGAGAGAGAGAGAAGAAGTGGGCAGAGAAGTTAACTGTTCTAAACCTACATGACCCTGAAAAGGAACAAGAATAAAGCTACTATATTGCGCCTAGCAAAAGTTTATATGGAGAAGCCGATAACAATGGTGTATGGTACTCTTTCACTGGTTAAAACTTCATAATCAAAAAACTCAGTAGGCTATCCAGCAGTGCAAGCTTCTTTTCTGTACATCTTATCGGACCTTCTAATCACAAAATTAATTTTGTAGGATTACATATCTTTTTATTGGCAATTTGTAATTAAATTCATTTCTTTTTTATAACAGAAGTTGCCATTCTCGAGAAACCTTGAAAGAATCGCAAAACATAGTTCCAATTTTAATTACTCACCATCAACCCAGTCCATCATCAAAGTTTCCTATTCATCTGCCTCAAGCACTCTATGAGTAAAAACAAGAAAGATCACACATATTAAATCGAAACAAGGAGTGAAAAATAACCCAACCAAAAGTCATTAGAGCAGAAACAAAAACCGAATTCCTCCTGTTTTTTCAAACAATTTTTGAACTTGTTAATTATTTTGGTCACGGCTTTTAGTAAAAGATCGAAAAAGTCTTGTGTTAATTATCGATCATACTTCTACCATTTAAATAAAACTAAGAGGAAAGAAAAAGTGGTGGAAAAACACAACGGTCTTCTCCGTTGAAACGTCCGCACAATATATTATCGAGAAAGGTATACGGAAAAAATATAAATCCATTTACAAATAAACACGGATCCGAGTACGATTTGTTACGGTCTTGTGTTTCAGGGAAAAAAGAATAAAAGCAGAAGACAAAAACTGAGGCAGGTGTAATATGCATTCTAAGTGGTGTTTGAGTGGAGTCGACTTAACCTTGGTACAATTTAAATTGATTATAATTACGTAATTTGTATGAAAATTTGAACGTTCCCGCGTTTCCTGGAATTCTAAATCGAGGGCAAGATTTACTACGAAGAAAAAATGTGGGGGATTTTATGCAATTTAGTTTGTTTGGTATTTATGCGGTTCGAATTCCATCTATTCATCTGGTTTCTTTTTTTGGAATATATGCACGTACTTGGGACCATCCTCAGGCCTTGAACATTCCCATAGGTGTGATCGCTCATTTCTAATAAAAACGAATTGTATACAAATTTTCAAAGCGAGGCCTCCTTTTTGGAACACAAAATATGTTATAATACCAAATGACAAATGATCGACAAACGACCGGCGATCATCGATCATTCCGATGATCCGATTTTGTAATATATCCTGCCTGGTAAAATTTTCAAATTGATCCTTCCTCCGATTCTTTGTTAACAGAAGTGAAAATCCTCACTCAAATAAGTATAACAACATTTCGGGGCTCCAGCAGAAGTCAAATGGGATCTTTTGTGTTTTTCTGATAGTGTCAGAATAATCGTTAAAAGATTGTTGCACTATCATTCCTGCGGACTAATCGGCTGACGATTTGTTGCAAAATCATCCAGACATGTGTTACGTTACTTTCATTTTCGGAATTCACAGCAGCGTAATGCCGGCAACAATAATTCCGGGTCAGCGAAGAAAAGAACGACGGAAAGAAACCAGGAAATCTTACTTGCACAGAACGAATGCGCACTGAATCTTTGTTGTTTTTGTTTGGACTGGTCAAATGGCTGTAATACGACAGTCGTAATGTTAGCCACTGAGGGAAGGAGCTCATTTTCAATTTCAGTACCATCAACCCGTGTGATCGGTACTTGCCTTGCTATTTTTTTTTATTTTCACAGTCTGGTAAATAGACGAACTACTTAAAAAAATTAATGCGTCGTCTCGCACGCTACTCGACGTCTTAATAAAAGCTGCTCCGTTGGCTAACAACAACAACAAGAAAATTCTGCTAAGGTCTTTTCTGCTGAGACATCACATATGTGTTACAGTTCGCAGACAACAAATAACACACAACAAGGTGTAGTATATATGTTTTGTGCGTCTGGGTCATCATTTATTCCAATTTTCAATTTCAATATTCCACAAGCGTAACAATCGGTTCACGTAATATTGTTCATACATGCTCTATTTAACATACGAACTGACTCAAGGATTTCAATACCACGTTAACGTATCGATGTTGGCTTCATATGATTGCCCAGAAGAGTGACGAGGTGGATTTGTTATTTTAGTTAGAGGATCTGAATATCTAATATTCTGTCAGGGTTTCGTCGGTGTTTTGCCAAAAAAGAGGAATGGAATATTGTTTGACAGGAATGACAATAGACATTTATTGGAATTAAATTACGACGCTTAGCACAGGAGTTTAATTTGACCAAGATGTGTAGGCTGTTGTCTGTAGTTCTCAGCTCCGGTAGTTTACCAAAATATCTACTATCCAAAGAAATCAAAATCAATTCGCTAAATGAATTTGATCCATTGAAAACTTGACATTGACTGCATGATTGAGGAATCTTTTAAAATTCAAAAGACTCTCGTGATCGATCTTTTCTGAGCCGGTAAGTAAGTTGCTCGATATGCCGGGTAAGCAAATGAAACAAACAAAAAAAAAAGATAAAAGAGTAAATATCAACCCCGGCTGTATTTAAAACGTGATCGAAGTTTCAAGGTTGAAATTTAGTTTGTTTTTATTTAGATCAGTCTTTTCTTCTCACCTGGGCTCTTCTTTATAGGACCGAACACTAGGTTTTGTTATTTACGATTGCAGTGTTCCTTGTTTTCAGAAAAAGTTCAGCCTTTTACCGCGATTTGTTCAATAAAATCTACATTAATTGTATTTAGAGCTTTAAAATCAGACCAACAAAGGAACTTTGAAATTTATATTCATTGTGGAAAAGATAAATTTATTTCAATTTGATGATGTGAACATTTCATTCAAATGATAGTGATTTCTTGAGACGATATTGAGTCATGTTTACTCGAAAATGGAAAAAAAGATGAAGTTACTTTATTGAAATATAAGCTACCATTAACGAAGATTTCATTTCTAGTCTATTAGGGTCATTTAAATAATATTTTATTTGTTGTATATTTGTTTTTAACAGCTGTCTGACAAGTGGAAGAATTTATATGGTCCAGACTAAGCAATTTTTCTGCATTTAAAAATGATGCAACTATCGCGGGGAGGTTTCTTTTATATGCAAAGCAAGCTATGAATTTTGGTTGGATTTAGTTCGATGATGGAAAAATTGTATTTTATTGTTGCGATTAAGATAAGGACATTTTACAATTGTTAAATGTCAGCAGTATTTTTTTAATTTGCCTGTATAGTATCCAGTTATAAATTACATATATTGAGTTGAACATCAAGGCAAAATTTTAAGAATTTTTGTCGCAATTTTGCTATAAAAAAAAACTGGAGTCCGAAAGCTAGAAGCTTGGGGAAGAGAGAACTCAACTTAGGTCCTTCAAGCTATTTCTGTACTTACATTAATTTTTTTTTGTGCTTGTGTTGCCTTCTTATATACTTAATATTCTGCCCAAAAATAGTAATATTTGTTTGAACTCAGAGTAGAAATCTTATACAATCACCTCGCTTCTAAAAGTACTTTGCACTTTGCAGCTTACTTTTGTCGTTATTTTTGTGGATAGGCGATGTATACAATTTCTGAAAAGTGATATCATCTTAAAATGCAATATCTCATTATCATCACCGAGCGTAATCCGAATATCATAAAACTTGACAACATTATCTAACATCACAACATCACCTCAAAGCCATCCAGTAGAGAAGTGATAGATATGTTACTGCTGTGATAACAAGTCCTTTGTAATGCTCTTGCTAGTGTGATATTCCATCACAAAATATCACTAACAAACATCGAGTGATACTGCAATGTTTTGTGTAATGCATCACACTGTTTCTCCCAGTATAAGTGGCGTCGCGATTTTCGAGCGCCGATACTGGCTATCACTTGCAAATCTGTTAGCGTTATGATGCATGTACATCATATCACTTACTAAGATGATGATTCTTTCATCTCTACTTTATACGAAGAGACTGATTCTCGTACCGATTTATCCGAAACACTTTTTCCGACCCAGAGTAATGAAGTGCTAACGAGCCGACCCCGATTGTGAACGGGACAAAGGCTGAATAAAAAGAAGAAGTAATGAAGTACTGAAAATACTTAAAGGGCAGTTATTATAGGTCAATTTTGGTATTAGCCAAAGTGTACTACTAATTGCAAAAAAATTTTGGAAATGCAGCTCACAATTTTTTCTTTTGGTTCTGTTTTCTCACACCCAAACACCAAAGCCTCATAATCTCATGAAGCGTTATTGCTGACAGTTTATGCTTCAACTTCTTTCAGGATTTCTCGAAAACTTTGCTCTCCTCCACCATTGTTATGTGCCATGTATTTCCAAGATGACTCCCGACACGACAGCCAATTTGGGGTAATGGGTTTCATCGTACGACGTAGCGAGCAATGATATTGTCGCTGTTTCTTAAGAAGCTAGTCACTAATCAGTTAGCCTGGGGTTGAGTTCTTCTCAAGCAAAAGTTAATAGCCCAAAACTTTAATTCCACATTCATGACCTCTTCCTTTTATTTGAACCATAGTCCTCATTGTAAGCTCGCTTTAATATCTGCCGTACTTATAATTTCAAACGAGAGTGTAGTTTCAAGAATATGTTCTGTCAAATGATTGGCATTCATTTTTGTCTAAAGATTTGCCACCCTTAGGAGGGAACTGGCTTATAATGAGGATATCCACCATCAATGTTAAATTGCACCGATCATGAAAAAAAATTGCGAGAGAGGCGTCTTTCATGGCGTGGTCACATGATTCGCGATAACAAGAATTCATTTGCCAAGATTGGTCTGAACGTCAAAATCGATGAGAAACGGTGGCTTGGTACGCTGGATGGTGATTTGACGGGATCCAGATCAAGCCTTCGACAGAACAAAATGACGAAAGGACGAGTCGACCTCGCTTCTAAATGGAACAAAGGCCGTGGAAGAGGAAGAAAAAAAGGGAGGGAGCTGACTTATCTGATAGTCTCGGCGCTATTGATTATTATTTCTCCGGAATTATAAGCGTTATAGCACTACCGCGCAATGTTGCCACAATAGTGACCTTAGAGTACAGACCTCAACTTTCGTTCAATCCAAAGCACAATAGTCTTACTATGGATGCGAGGCAAATTGATAAAGCCATTACAGGAGGAAAAAGTAAATTATGGAATGAGGCCTGTACTTGTTTATATCATGGGAACCGTGCCAATAGTTGCTTTTTCCCATTAGAAGAATTCGCTCCTTTAAGGAAAGAGGACAAGCGGAGAAACTTGGGGCAACAAAGCCAAAAAGGAAGAATACTCTACTAGTTACATATGTAATATATTAAATGTTATATTACATATGTAACTAGTAGAGTATTCTTCCTTTTTGGCTTGGTTTCGATTCCTCACTCAAAACCGACCATGCGCCTCACCATCACCTTCCTAAATGAAGTTGATCTGCAAATTTCTATTGCAAGGAGCAATAAGCAACATGTTATGGCTATATTTTTTGATGTGAAAAATGCATATGAGACTGTGTATCTCAAAGTCCTTGAACCCATACTGGTGAAGAAAATAGTACCAACTTAAATCTATGTCTGGGTCCTCAGAGATCTAGGTCGGAGAATTCTAATGATAAATGAGGAGAAAGTTATTGTTCTGTGTACGCCATCATCCTCCTAAGTCTTCTTCTGTATGCAACCAACTTGCTGATCATAAAAAAAGGTAATACGGAGGGAGGCAAAGAAACGCTTCAGCCTTCATGCCACTAGCTTCACACTGGAATGCACACATCACAAATCGCTCAATCTGGGAAAATCTAAAAGTTCAAGGAAGACAGGATTGCTTCGAACTTAGTATTGATCACCACAGCTCGGAACCGACATAAATAATTATCCTCCTAAGTATAACAAAGTTATAGCTTCCTCCATAAAGACGACGGACTAAATTCGTATGGTTTGCCAAAAATCAAAAAATTGGCTTCTTTCACTCTACACAGCTAGAGACCGCGACCAGAGGGGAGGGGAATCCTCATGTAACGAAGTGTTATCAGGTTCATCATAGGAGAGACTTTCATATCGATGCTTAAAACACCAACCAACAATCAGGAAATTGTTTCTTAACTTCAGAACAACTCAGAAATTGGCTGGGCCTTACAAAATCCATACCATTTTAAGTGATCCTTGCTCTTGCAGATGAATCCCCGACTAACCTAACAGTGATGTCTCTAGTAGGAAAGATTTAACCGTAATCAGATAACAAACATTGGCCGTTTCTCAGGCTATGCAGGGAAATCCTAGCAAAGGGAAAAGTTATTTCAATCAGTGTTTGGCAAATTCCAAACCGATTACCGCCCAGAAATTTGCCCAAATTGACGGTTATCAACTTCATATAGCCACGGCCAAAACTTTAGTGGATGAATCAAAAACAATTATAACCGAAGATTATCTTCTGGTGATGAATGGCGCAACAGTCGAAAAAAAAGCTGAGTGGGCTATTTATTATAATCAAAAGATTTCAACATCCCTTTTCGCGCAAAACCTCGAGATACAGACGACAAATTTCTGTGTCATTGCACAAGTCAAGGATCAAAAGACCAAGAAAATGTTTGCAATCACAGACTCCCTGAATCCCTGTGAAATGTTTCTCTTATCCTACCTGGAGGAGTTGAACTATTAAGTATCAAACGAAATCACATAATAGAGAAAGGCTCTTTTGCAAACATTTCCTTACAGAAAGTAGCGGAAGCTAAAACGATAATTCAGCTCTTGATGGACTGTACGTAACAGAAACCTACAACAAACCTGTCTTGGAAAGAGAAGGCAACATCACCTCCTTTCTCAAATTCTTCCACTTTAAAGTAGAATTCTATCAACTTGTGTTAAAAGATATTCCATCAGTTTTGGTTCTTTTGAAAAAATCATCAACATCAATAAAGAAAATGAAGAAAAATTATATTTCTATGCAGTTTCCTATTATTCTGGGTATCACCATAAACTGTATATTCACAGTTTTCCCACTATACGCATTTCCCTTCTGAATTTTCTCATGTATCCAAATCCGGATACCTTCTACCAGCCAAACTATATATGTATGTAATTTAATCCGATTGAATATTGGCGCTCTGATTTATAGACCAGAAAACATTTCATTCTAATCTCCACGTTAACATCTAAGCGAGTTTATAGTTTAATAAACGCGAATGCACATCCACCAGTGGTTACTTGCTTCGATCATGAATTAATATTTAATTCATTTACCCATCCAACAGTACCTGCTGCACAGAAAACCAGAATCCTATCTGCAGAAAATACGCGTTCAAAATCATACGAATTTGATCTAAATTCAATAATGAATAACTTGGTTGATGATGACGATGATTCGCGCGCTTGAATTATGCATAAATAAAATATTCACAACTCTGAATGTCGTAGTCTTTAACAACTTGCGGTTTGTTATCTTGGCCATAGCGCTTATAGTGTTAACGTTATTTTTCTGTACTTTAGCGCTGAGAAATGGTCGTATATCTTCTTGGTAAAAGGAGGTAATATTGTTGTTGGTGTTTCTTGCAATATTTTTAGTGATTTTCATCTAGAACAGTTTTTTGTTGCTTTTACATCAATTTGCATTTATATTAACATGTCACTTGTGACCATGCTTTCTGTAGATACTTTTGTCTTTTTTTGTTTATCTGCTTATTTGTTTTTTCTCTGAAATTTGTGTTGGTATGTCGTTAAAATTTCGCGAGCACGGATATAGATAAGATGTGCAAGAAATGATTTGTTGAAATTTAAGAGGTGAGTACAGTCTTTAAATTGAATAAAAGTAAATGAATGTGTTTCCTTTATGACTGTTTGAATTGAGTTTTGAGTTTGAAGATAGCTTTCAAGAAATAGCAGCAAATATCTAAAAATCGATTTCGTGTGAATATTTTTTAGAGCTTGTTATAAACAAGTACTATTTTTCCACATATCTTCTCTTTTTCAAAATGTTTCTCATTTTTAACCAATTTTATCTCACTTTCAACACTATTTATAGTCTGGCATAGTATACTTCATGAAATATCGTTCCAGTTCAGACTAATTTCCTTCAAGTAATTTAATTAATGTTCAACTATACCACAATGGAAGTGAGGAACAAGAGCTAATTGGTAATAATAAGAGAGCATAATCGAGGCAACCTCAGATACTCCCCTTGGAAGACCACTTAGAAAAAAATGCCGGAAATTGAATACCAAAATGTTGATGCCTTTTAAACTATGCTACAAACCAAACTTGGTTCACCCAAAATTTTCAAAGTCAGAAATAAGGATCACTAACCAAGTATAATCTATACCAGATGATTTCGTGTGACAGTCCAGTCTGGTTTTCACCTTTTAAATTACAGATGGTCTTCAGCACATTTCAGGGGACTTTTAATGTGAATTAACACATACTCTCAATAGCATGATCGTTATCTGTTGTCATAGAAACAAAAATGAAAACTGCATGATAGCCACAAAAATAAGCATATATGAGTTGAAGCTGGTGATTATCTAGTCTACCATCAACCGAAACCCATCTTTTACTGATACAGCTGGTAGCAATGGCCGAAGACAATATCCAGTTAGAAAAATGGGTCGCTTCGTTTGAATAGGGCTGCCCATAATAGTATTATCGGGCGATTGAACTGGCCAAGTTGTCATTCTTACGGGTTTCTGTCCCTATAAATATCCTTGTCGTTTCCTTTTCTTTCTTCCCCCTTCCCCTAGACCTACTCATTTATAGTGTCCATATGAAAAGACTGGCGTCAACTAAGATAAGTTCTTCCTCAGGCATTTAATTTTTATGTGATTAATTGCTTCTGAGGAATGAAGTACAGATTTCTTCAAGAAACTTCTGCTATGCAAAACATAAGAGAGGCATATATTGCAGTTTTCTTCTAAGTAGGGTAAATAGAGACATAAGCACGGTAAATGAAGAATTTGTACATAATGAGGTATTAGACTTCCTCCTTCACTTTACCATGCATGAAAGGAAATCTGGATAAATGTGTGACGTTTTCCAAACACAGATCCGGAAGTCAGTTTTGCTACCACCAGATTTTCGTAAATGAGCCATTTCTATTTCCGTCAGATTCTCAAAGGTAACAAATTATTGTTTATGCTTTATAAAAAAAATGACTAACTAACTTTCCAAAACTTGACATTACCACTCTAGTCTTAAAAAGTTGCAACTTGCTACTTAATAGCCACCAAAAGACCAGGCGTAACTTTGATAAAATGTTTCCTACTTCATGATGGCCAGTGTAAAATAGTGCCTACTGTTGAGTAAAAGCTAGCTGCCTTTGTGGCAGGACAGTCAAATGGAGGTTTTTTTCTGGACGATAATCAGCTCTATTAAAATAAAACGTTGCTATAATGGTAAATACATTCTTGGTCCCAAAACATAAATCCATTAAAAACTATATGGTCATTTACAGGGGTTATTTTGAATCACTTTTAAAAAATCGCGCCAAAATTTTAGAACCTTCTGTTGGAATGGTTCGGAAATGAAAAATCGCCATCAAAGATACTTTCGTTGGCCGAGTTTTTCATGGCTAAATTTATTTGAAAAATATTCCTCTATGGCAAGTAGATGCACGTGTTAAGTTGCTCGTACGGGAGTGACCTATCTTAGCCAGTAATTTTCAGTCTTGCAGCTTCTATTGCTCTTTTACCATCTACTAAACCCTAGGGGGATAGTGCAGATGCGCCAGACTATATTTTGATCGTTAAAACAATTGCCCTATCGGAAATTTGCTGACCGGTAATTATCTACAGAGTCGGGCTGTATTGCCAAAGTGTCAGGGCAAAAGTGGTCAATTTGAATTCAACCTACTCTACACTATTCACAACGTTAAAATTGGCAACAAAACAGGCATAAAGAAATTTTCCGATTTTGAGCACAAAGTATTCACGTTAGGGTTTTTCGGAAAATTTGTTAGCCGCAAGGAATTCCTAGTTTGTACGGCGTCTCCCAACTATTCCTACCAGCAATTTTTCTGATTTTTACCACGTTCTTATTGCCAAATCTTTATTCGGTAATTCTTGAATTTGGCCAAAAATAATATCTCTTTTAGGTATCTCTCACTTTTCCCCATTTAGTAAGTATTCCTGAACAAGCACTACCCTTCTTACCGTGCTGCTTTTTGGCAAATAGATTACTTTAATCGTCAAAGTTATTGTAGGCCTTACCTACAGTGTGCGCCTTTAAGCCATCTGAAATTCTTGATTTGTTAGCATAGATTTATGTTTTAAAATATCGAAAATATAAAGGCGACTAATTGCACAAACGGCGAAATCAATCAAATAAGGTTGGCTTATTGCTACTGGTTGACAATAAGACTATTAGCGAATTCAATCTTCAATAAGTCGAGTGTGGCAGGCGATACTGAATAAATGTCACCTTCATAATTGTCATTAAGGATTGTTATGGTCTTGAGTTGGTATTCACTTTATGACGCATCGGACTAATTAAGGAGAAGCTGTCTTCCATATTTTTGGTCCACAGACCACCGACGTGCAGAGTAGAGGCATCAAATCAGATGCTGTCTTATCTCTATTCTTGGAGATTTATGATCGAAACTGATTGCAGATGTCAGTTATTCCTTTACCTACATTCGCAAACATGGCGGGATGTGAATTGAATGAGTTTAAATTAATTAAAAACTGCACCGCGTGATAACCGACTATCCAAACGTTAGAGACAGAAGAGAACGATCTCCCTTCATGTGTTCCTCTCTGCCCCTAACTCATGGCACACTTTCCTCGCTAGTCCTCCACTCCCATGGCGAGCTCTACAAAGTGGAAAGTTCCGCGCCATCTATTTTTTCGCAATCGCAACATTCGAAATAAATTTCCGCCGCGCCACACTGTCTTAGGATAAATATACCTCTGCCTTAGGCGCAGGACTTAGGACATTTAGTTGATATAGGACCAGACCTAAATTGCGGTCTAATGATCCCTGTTTTCGATCAAAATACTCAAATTTCCAAAAGAATGACTGACTGGCCGGAACCGAAAGTATTTCTCTTAAAGATTTGACTCAAAACGAAGAGTCCATGGACCACAAACGTGAATGAAGGAGGAAGTTTCTCCCCAACTAGTCCGGTCCGACATCAACTGGTAGCCGACTTCTTCAATCTTCAAACAAAAAATGCCTTCTTAAGGCTTTGCGAAATCAAAATCTTATTAAAACCGGTTCATTGCCTGTCTGCCAGTCTGTCTGTTCCTCTGTCTTTCGATCTGCCCGTCTGTCTTAGGCACTTTTGTCAAAGACCGTGATATCTACCGACAAGAATTTGACGGAAAAAAATAGAAGTTGAAACTCACATTTTTTTTGGAATATACACATATGGAGTAAGAAATGAAGTGCTGCAAATAGTCTTTTTCTGAATATTAGTTGCAAGATGAAGGAGTTGGGAGGGGGGAGTTTAATTATAAAAGACAAACTCGAATTTTTAGTGCGATGATACATAAACTCAAGTGTAAATTCAGCGTTAATCAATTATTTGCAGATATATTTATCAATGGCGGTGCTAAAACAATACTGCATACTGCAACTCCCAAACGAATGCCTACTCTAAGAAAATTATTTCCGTGTCCATACAACCAAGTCTACCCATCAAAAATGCCCACACCACTTGTTAAATAAAATTTTATCATATTTTGTCCCAGCGGCTAAAAAACCTACAGTGTCATCCAAAATGGAACTTTCATTTTTGGCAAAACATCATTAAATTGTCATAAAACTGAAACGATAATAACTTTCACATCAAAAAAAGATGTTATTACCTGGTTTCCCTTGCACCGAAACAAAACATCATCATCATTTCTATAAGAACTGCAAATCCCATTGGAAATAGAAAAATAATTACAGGCTCCTGAGAAAATATCTACTGATCTAGCTCTTTCAGATATTTAGGCAATTTAAATGAAAAGTTCAATTAATTCTCTGCCTAAATTTAAAATGGATAAATGTTCATGGTAGGTTCGTTTATATCCAAAAATTTTCTATGGTCAATTGATTATTGATGGTGATTTTGATTGTTTTGCAAATTGGTGTTGATGTGCTTCTTCTATATAGTTTGTTTCTTTCTGGTGAAAAAATCTTAACGACGTACTGGTTTAAAAAGTCCTATCTGCTTGTAAAAAGTAGAACAACAATAGCCTCTAAGTGGAGATAAAATTACTTTGAAGAAAATTATAAAAGTAACCCAAAATTTACACTTAGTTTGTTTGGAAAGCAAATTATGAACGCTTACTAGTTATTACAAAGCTTTTGCAAAAATCTTTAATTTGAAGTTCTTCTCTTCAGCAAACAAAAGATTTCAAATTGTTTTAATCCCTACAAACACAAAGACGTATTTACCCGTAACCTTCATCTATGTTCACAGTCATTCGGATTTGAATCTTGAGTGAAAACTAAGGAGCATCACAAAAATTACAAATCAAATCAAGACGAAGGGAATCGAAACGAATTGAATCAAATTAAATCAAATACGATGATGAGATTGAAAATTGTCCGTGGCTACTATAAACCATTGATGATGATGATGATGCTATTGCCCTGAATTATCTTAAAAATTGCAAGCAAAGTAGATCAGAAGTGGAAGAAAATTGCTTTTTGGAATTTTTCTTTCATAGATTTAATGCATTAGATATAACAAAATCGAGAGATGGTTTAAATTATAGGAGAGAAGGTAGCTATCTTTTATGGAGTTTTTTTGTTGTTTTTTTGTTTTCATTTACATATGCAGAATAATGTTTGAGATTGAAAGATAATTGAATTTGGTTCATCTAGATCAATTTTGCTTGAATTAGGTTCGGATGGTTGCAATGGTGGTTCAGAAGTAGATATTCGTGTACCAGTTGCGAAATTGAGTGGCCTACAATGCTATTGGTGAACAAGTTAAATTAATGAGAGTGATTTTTAATATTTGAGGCGAAATACCATTCTAATCTTCGATAGTTTTCAACCGAAACCGTTTTATTAAATTGTATATTTAAAATGACTCGTTCACTCGTATGAATCTCACTCCATCCTTAACTAATTCTACAAAAATTTCCGAAAAATCATTGCCTTCATAGTCTTTGAACTTGATTTTCAAGATTACTTTATTCGCTCCGGCAAACATCTTCATCTATTTGAACACCTCTCAGGAAATGTGAAGCATTAAAAATAGCCTTCAATTAATTGTTGTTTTTTTCTTCAAGATCTTAACAGAAAAAACGACATATAGTAGAATAATGCATTCATGTAAAAATAACAGCAATATTTAAAGCGTGCACAAGGTAAAATCTGTCTACAACGGAGAAGCTCCACTGTAACAAATTAGAGTTTATAGCCAGCCCGTAAACTACAGTACGAAGATGCAATAATTATTTTTTCCTACCATTGGCTCTTGTATATTTCTTGGTTTTCTATAGATTTAAAGGCTTGACATTAAAACACTTGCCAGGTTTAATCAAAATTAATAACCATATTGCCGCAAAAGGTACATAAACTATAAATAACATTTTCACTGTATTTCCATGACCTTGAACTTAATTTATATTTGTAATAAATTTCTTAATGTTACTGAAAATATATGAGGGTCTTGATATGCATTAAAGAAGACGGGCTACAACTGGAAAAAAATCAAACGAAATCCGTCAAGAAAACGTACAGGCAGACAGGGGGGCAAGTCAACGAAGCGCAAAGGCAAACAAACATCCAGTGAGTGACTGACTGTGTTACAAATCGACCAGCATAGAGTTCTAGAGTTCAAAATCAAGTGTACAAAAAGAGTATATATTTTCACTTTTAGTAATAATTCTTTGGTCTTCTCAACTACCGTTCCATATCCCGTCCTCCAGCCGCGTTTTCTATCAATGACATCGATGACAATGGGATGATGATAATTCTTTTTCTTGAATACCGAGAGGCATCCAAACTGCTTACTGTTTACAGTAGTCCGACGTTAGAAGCCATGATAATAACCAAAAAAAGCGAAAATCATCTAAAAGCGAAATTCGTCTAAACTGTTTATAAATGTTATATAATAACCAAAAAAAAGTAAAATTCAGACGAAAAAACCTTTGCGCTCCAGCAATTTTGTAAATCCGTTTTGTCTTCAAGAGATTCATACTCACTTTACGCTCAATGATGATTACAAGTCAAGGTTGCACTAAATTTTAGCAATGAAAATGACAATGGAGAATTTTTATAAAGGTTTAATGTTCAATCTTTTTTTTTCTGGTCTTCTACTACTTGCCGAATTGTTGAGATGATGATGAATCATTGCGGGGAATAAGGTGGATTAGAGCTGAAAAAAATTGGAATGTGTAACGTTGTGTGAAGTAATGGGGAGAGCACGTGGACAGAGTTCTAATGTTGTAAGGAAGATAAATGCTAAAGGCTGAAATCTCATGTTGGAGACAGACAAAGCTTAATAAATTTAGCGGAAAAAGACAATGGACAAACTATGTCGCATCTGTTCGTAAATTATTAGGTAAGATTGCTTCAGGGATATGATTGAAATGTTGAAAAGAGCTTGGTATTAGTCATGCCTAATTTGTAAGTTTTGCAATGACTCTCAATAAGGAAGTTGAGAATTCATACAGAAAATATGCTAGCATACTACAAATGATGCTAATTTTCTGAAAGGAAGATACCCAGAGAAACTGAAGACAACTGGGGTCTTTCTTCTTTTCTTTGGGCTACAGAATTATTTTATAAAATATGCAGAGCAACAAACGAAGGGGAAAGGTTGAATTCTCCCATATCCATTTGAAATCGGGTCCTGTCAGTTGAGGGAAAATGTTCCCATCTCTTTACTGCATAAGCCTTTTAACTGTGTACAAAAAATGGGGAGACATTTCTTCAATTCGTCTGACACGACCTTAAGAGGATGTGGATATAATCGCGTAAGGAAAAAAGGACAAGGGAAATTTAGGGAAGAAAATAATAAGATGAATAAAAGTTGCTAGCACAACAATCTAGGGAAAATAAGCAGTAATAGTAATGACCAAAATTTACGAGCATTCCAGGAAATCTTTCTGCAATTCGTTAAAATTTCTTAAGTTGTCTAAAAACTATGTACCAAGTGAAGCCCTCAGACAGAAGCCAGCAAGAAAAATCAGTATAAAAATGGCAATATGGCCTAGCATTACCTTCTTTGGTCAAAAAGGTAGCTTTAGAAGCTTGTGTAAGCAGTTGTTCATAAAGTAAATTTTGCCGCCCAGCGTGGGATCATTTACACTCAAAAAAACGTAAAAGGTGTCCTTGTATTATTCTTCCTAGTTTAGTTAATTCTAACCCGGTGGCTAAGTGATTATCGCGTTAAGCCTATAAAGCTTAAAATCTCTACTTAAGTTTCATCGGAGCAAGAGGGACTTGTTCCGTGTTTTCTAAGTCGGAAGTCAGCGAATTCATGGGGCAAGTACCTAACAAAAATCGAAGTACTAATCATCCTGCAGCACATGATTGAGGGTTAAGACTTGGGTACAAAATTGATCCCTACGAACTTCCAATATAGAACAGACAAGTCCGCCATCGTGATCCTCCTCTAAACATGATTTTCAGTAATGAAGATATTCGCGATCGATATGGAGTTGTACCGATCTTGGAAAAATTGCGACAGATGCGTCTTCGATTGTATGGTCTCGTAATTCGCGCTAACGAGAATTCACTCGCCAAGATTCTTCTGAACATCGAGGTCAATGGTAATCGACCAAAAAGCCGCCTGAAAAACGGTGGCTTAATGCGCTGAATGGAGATTTGAAAGCCTCGCGATTGCATCCAATCAGGCTTTTGATAGAACTAAATCACGAATCCGATCACAACGGGCCGACCACCGAGCCGAGCCAACGAGACGAGAGCTAAAGAAAAAGAAGAAGAAGAAGCATGTTTAGTTAAGTTTTGTTAGTGAATATTGATATGGAAAAGCTGGTCTTGGGCAAGGACCCACTAATAAATTATATTTCAAAGTTATTTTACTTATACTACTAAACTGTACCAAACTGAAGAGAATTTAGAAACTTGTTCTCATTGTTACCACTTGCTGATTTAATAACTAGTCTCTCATTGTCCTAACTTAAGAATTGTTCCGAAATTCCTGAACACCTACCAAAAACAAAAATGCCGCATAAGGCAACAGCAATCCAGAACTTCTTTAAATAAACGTAACAGGTCACAGAATATGATTATATAGATTGATGATATTGAAACGAAGGCTCAATCGTTCCAATCGCCTCTGCTCCTATAGAACCAAGACCAAAATCAGATGAAAAATTCCATAAAATGTGAAGAGTCTTGCCGTTGGCCGAATTTAGGGCGAATATAGGGCGACTAGAAGAAGAATACCTGTCAGTTGCTCACGGTTTGTTTAACGAAATTTATGGAAAACGTCGAAATTTTGACGAAACCTTTTTTTTACCTTTTCACTGAATTTCTCCATCGTTTACGTGGCTTTCCCACTAGTCAACTTCCTTCGACTTCGGCTTTTAGCACCCCTTTAGCTATTTACTCAAGAAAGGCCCACTGCAAAGCCTATAGTCTCACTGCATAGTCTATAGGTCCAGGGCAAACAAGACTGCTGAACCCTGGTAAAGGTGAAGGTTATCCAACACATCATTGTATAGAATTCTCCATATCGCTTAATCTTTTATTGGGGCAACCTTTATTTTTTATCACACCTCCTTTACCATTAGAATAATTACATTAGTCAAACAACGACTCGAAACATCTTCTTAGATCAAGGAGAATGTTAATGTTAATGATTCGAGGTTTTTATCAGTCCCAAATCCTTTTGGAAATTTCATACCAATAAGAAAGGTAAAGTTAGTTTGAGTCGCCCAATTCCCCGCCCAAAGTAGAAACAAACTTACGTGATTACACAGAATTTAATGCAATAAATATTATTCAAAAGAGAACGAAGACGGCTTTTGTTTTCCTACCAAGGGCATCTCTCTCCTTTGAGCACCGTGACTGAAGCGGTTCGCAGGTGTTATACGCTCCTCTATATAATTCCCACAACACAACATCGATGTGAATTATATAGAACCCAAAATTGGGCCACACTTCAGACCAAAGCTTGATTGAAGCTAGAACATTTTTACTTAGGGATTGTGGAGTCCTATGTCAGTATCGACTTAATGTCGAACCGGATGAAATGAAGAGCAACTTACTCGCTCAATTCGCATCCATGTTGTATTTTGTGAATTATAAAAAGGAGCGTATAACACCGCGGTCAGCGCTGCTCCCAGGACAGAGGTGAGGCAGCGTCTGATCAATTTTTTCTACCCTGGTACGAAAGAAGAATTTGTGGACCAAAAGGAGTGGGACTAAGTGGCTGTCCATTTGATCTGGTGCGCCATCAAGTGGTTATGGATTTAGAACTCTCCAAAGCATCCGCGTCGCATATTTGTACAGTATCCCAAGTTTCACCATCATTTAATACATGTATTTCTCGTCCTTTCTGTATAGTTTCTTTGATTTTATTGAGAACTAAGTAATATAATCTATTTATCCGCACAATCCAACGTCGAATTTCATCCCATGTATTTCTATACTTATCGAACTTTTCCCCTTGCTAATAATTAATAAGAGTCAGGTTCTGTACGAATGGCAGGAGTTAAGATTTTTGTTTTTGATTCAATGGTTTACCGTAGATTTAAGTGAGAAAACCTATGAAATTGCAGTTCCAAGCACACTATTTGCTAGTCAATTCAGATGGCTCCTTACCTCTGATAGTAATCCCTTACCAATCGTTCAAAACGCTTAGACGTCGTAAATCTGTAAATGTCGAACATCTGCATTCGAACTAAAAAATTATCTCCTCTTCTAGATACAGTCAGCTGCGTATGTAGTATCATCTTGATTTTCCAAGGTTATTTTTCAAGAAGCAATCACTTGTTAAATTACCTATTAAGGCGATCCCTACATCCCTTTTTCCTCATAACCGTAATTTTTTATATCATGGCTTGCAGAATCGTTGAATTTTCCAGCTATTTTGAGAGTTTCGTTATAAGAAGCCGCCGCTAAATGAATCATAATCGAATAGTAATAACAAAAGCAGAACTTCTCATCTCGTAAGGATGATGCGCAGTTATGCCAAAATTGACAGCTCTCTTTTTTTCATGGGAAGCAGGGGCTGTTTGGGAATCATCAAATAGATGGGGACTCAGAACTCCATTAATCTCTAAATAAAAGTTTACTTCGGCTAGAATAAAGGCGGTTTTCGCAGTTCATATAATTCACACTCACGTTGTGTTTGCGATTTTATATAAATGAACGACTACTATATGAAGCCACTCTCGGTCACGCTGCTCCCAGAACAGAGATGAGGCAGGGTCTGATGAATTGCGTTTGCGCTGCATAAACCGTCAGGAGCTCTCTGGGTAGAAAAATGTATGCGTGGACCCCTAAATTGGGTGGATGATTCTCGTCAGTCGGTCCGGCCCAATGAAGACTCAGTACTCTCCGAATCTCTAAAAATATCTTTGCTTTAATTTCATTTCCAATGCTTCTGTTAACATTTTTATGGATGCTAAATATCCCAGGATTCTAGCGGGGCTATCGATCATCCTCAAGGGTTTCTTCTTATGTAGTATTCGTCTCGCAACCAATTATATTTGCTTCATCCTCCCCACCATTGCGTGAAAGACAAATATTGATAGCTTTTCATAAAGGACCTAATCACTGCCGTTTTACCATTTCATTTTGCAGACTGCTTTTTGGTGCATAAGCAAAATTAGACTCTGATCGGCAATTTTGCTTTCGAGTTATACCCATAAGTGAGGATAAGGCATAATACGAGTATGTTGCTTGTTGTTCTTAGTTCATATGAGGGTACTATGCAAACCTTGGGGGCAGTAATGAGAATCTCTTTTTACTGAATTGAAAAAAAATGCTTGTGGCTGTCTAACCTCGCACTTAAAGAAACGAACAGACACTAAGGCTTCTGCCCACGGAGAAAGTTTTGATTTCAAAATGCTGATCTAAAAATTTCAGATAATATTTACCATCACATCGCAAAGTCCGCTATTTTCCCCGTGATTTACAGTACCATGCAAAAAATACTTTTTCGTTGACATCACCCTCGTTTCGAATCAACCAAAACAGCAAAAAAAGGCAATGAGTAGCAAACTCACGTGCCTCCGTTAGTCACGTGCTAAACGGAATTTAAAGCATCCAGCCTATCGTACCCAAAAATCTGAGAATATTTCAACCTCACCTGAAAAATGAGCCCACAAACCCAAATCCACCGAGCAGATCGTCTCGTTCGCGGTACAAAGAAAACTTATGAGCAAAGTGGATAAAAATCGCAGGTGGTAATGGAAATAAAAGAAATAAAAATACCAATGAAACTGAAATATCTGAGAAGAAATAAAAATAAAAGCACAAAAAAGCGCCAATCTGCAATCGTCTTACCTTACAAAAATCTAGTATGACTCCAATGACGACAAAGACGAGGGTGATGATCATCAAAAATTAAAACGACCGACGACGCACCTTACAAATTACCTTACCGCCGTCTGTCTTAAGGTAAACCAACAGCACAGCAGCGGCGGCAGTCACCTTGAAACTCGTTTCAAGCCAAAAAGCACGAAAATGAAATCTTTCTTTTTTATACTCCCTCGTCTAGTTCAAATCAAAGAAAATGCATGAATAAGAAGTAAATCGTTGGATGCTTTTTATGTTTTGGGTTTTCGGTTATTGTCTTGTCGTTTTGATTTGTTTTTTTCTTCCTCTCTTTGATTTTGATTGTAAAATAAACGTCTACTTTCCGAAGAGGAGAAGGAACTCGTCTTTAAAAAAATGCAGAAATAATAGTGCTGAAGGTAGTAACTTCCTAAACAAAAGGTGAGAAAAATTCAAAAGATATGATGAATATTTCAGATAAAAAAATTGAGCAGCTGCATTTGTTTTGCATTATTCGATCGGTGCTGATAGAAATATGCCAAATTAATTATTAGCCTCGAGTCGATCAAACCGGAAATAAAGTTGTTATAGACAGTAAATTACTCAATCATTTCTGTATGTACAAAACAGTTCGCAGCTGTAGTGGTGCCAGACACGCAAGCCCCTTGTTCAAGTGGATGGACTCCTATAAGTGATATACATTTTTTGGTGCCTGCAATTCACTTAGCATCTCATATTCCATGACTAATTCTCAGAAATTATGAGTGAAAAAATTAGACTCACTCCAAGTACTTGCAATGAGCACTTAAATATCGAGGCCGAATGGTGTTCATCTAAAAATGTAATGCAAATGAAAAATCTGCGAATTCCCACAGATAAAAATAACAAGTGTACAATTGGCTAATGGCAAGAATCGCATAGAATTCGAATATCTTATTCCTTAAATTTGCACAAAAATCGTTTGTATCTTAACTCTCGAAGAATAGTTGCGTCCGCATCAGATTCAAAATTCAGATACAAGGCCTTGAGCAGAGCTTTGCGTCCGACAAATAGTAAGTCTGAGCACTTTTTTCCTCCGCATGACTACTATGTTCTGTAATTCCGCACTTTTTTTCTCATATCCCCAGGCCAAATGATCAAGTGCGGCAATTTTCTATTGTGACACTTAAGGAAGTCATCCGAAAATAAGCAATTACACGAAAATTTCACAGATTGACTGTACGCTCTGGAACTTTATAGACTTCTGCCGTCCTTCTGATGGATTTCTTTGCTTATCCATAAAACGTTATTATTATCATTATTATGGTTTTGCTCAATTAGATAAATCACCGTAGATCGTTTTCTTTAGCACTTTAAGATGTCTTTCTTCGTTTGAGATGATTGATGGTAGTGACCTTCGGCTATGGTGATATTTAGTATTATAAATCACATTTTGCATCATTAATATTTTTGAGCACATTTTATTAATTACATTACGCGCTAGATTGTTCGATTGCGCACATGTTAAAGCAGATGAGTAAGATCAGCTCCCAGATTTCTCAGGAAGAGTATCTACACCTTCACTGAGGATGATATCATGTGTGAACTATCAGATTTAGTTTTTTTCTCTACCTAGGAAAGGCAACACAGTGAAGGTTGTCATTAGAAACACGAAACTCTATCAAGCAAATTACAGAGTCTTGATAAAAGGTTAATACCTCCCGGCATTCACATGTTCCAAAATCTCTAAATTATATATATCTATTTAAAGGTACGCTTTATGAAACAACCAAAATATAGTGTATCTCGGTTAGATAATCCCATAAAGTGATTGTTTAATCACAAATCGCTTGAGGTCAATCGATTTTTCGAAGGAAACTGTTCCAAGTTTAGTCAAGTGTATCTAGTACTTTAGGCTTTCTTCGGAATAGAAAAAAAGTCCCACGATTAAGGTAGAAATATCTGAAAAGGTTTTCTGGCGGCTATTTCTAGTTGAGGCGGTTTGTTCCATTTTCTTTTCACTTTTCATATTCAGTCTAGACATTTTAATCGTAGCATTGATCTGGAATCGATAATTACAATTGGATTATGAATTTACCTGAGGTGTTTGAAAATGATTATATTTAATGTTTAAATAATAATGGTCTGAATTACTGAGAACGTTTTTCCGTATTTTCTATGGCGGATTTAATCAAGCAAAAAAGGTGCGAAAATTAGTTTTCGGAAAGTCCAAATGAAATAATGAAATAATCTTGAGCAGCTTTTGTAATTTGAAATTGGTCTGATGACAAAAAAGGGTTGTCCGTTTTTAAGGTTTTGTATAAAACCAAATCGGTTTACTGTCTGTCTGTCACAAGCATTTTTCTCAGAGATGGTTATAGCAATTCACACCAAATATGGTGGAAAGGTGGGAACCGTAAACGCTCACATATACAGTGAGTTACATAGTTCTACATTGACTTTAAGGGGGAGGGGTCCCCATACATGCAAAAGGGGGGTGTAAAATTATTTTCCTCAAATATTGTCATATGGGGTATCCAAAGAAGGGCCTCGATCAGTACTTTCCGAAGCCAGTATTAATTTTGGCATTTGTTGGAAACCTGGGGATTGCTGGTGGTCGAAAGCGATAATTTCTTCTTCAGAAACCGAAAAATCTGAAAAAAATCAAGAGGTAGCCACTATATGGTGCCTAGGCTCCGAAATACTATTCATATCGATATCTGTTCAAATACAGTTAAGCATAGTAACATATATTACTATAATTTTTAGTTATTGACTGCCAAACCTTAGCACCTTGCATCCTAGCACCATATAAGCTATAACATGCTACGTACTAATGGGACAAATGCACAGTCAAATGTCTTTATGAAAAAAATACACAAAACCTTTCATACCTGAAGCGTCCAGCTTCCGGTTTCCCGACTTGTGATTGGCTTGAAAATATTAGGAGTAATTCTTCCTTTTGATGTAAGTCTTCTTAAGTGGCCCTTATCAAAGATTATATTACTTTTCGGGCAACCATATACTTTTTGTTATAAACGAGTCAATTATTAACCCTCGAGTATGTGCGTGCATCAATGGCCCAAACAAAAACTAAAACCTGAAAAAAGATAGCTAGGAAGGAACAATCAATTGAACAGCGTAGATTACACGGTTCTTAGGGTTCGTTGCAATATCCTCCCACTTTTAAATTTCAATGAATTCTGTCGGTCCCAATTTATTAGTAACCACCTGGAGCCTAATACTGGGATGTATTCAATTGGTTGCTCTTGTATCTAGATTGATTCGTAGAGTGAATTTTCATTCAACAAGCAATTTAACTTCCGTTTCAGTTTGGAGAACAAAGTTTCTATTCAAAAATGACTATTATTCGGGAACCAGTTTCATGCTTCTTCTATACTTCCTAAGAGAAGAAGAAATTTGTTCCTGAGATGAAAGTTTAATGAATTGAAGATTTTTCTCTATTGGGAATAAAACTTTGTTTTCTTCTCCAATTTTATTCTGGCATGTTTTCCATTAATTGCTACAAATATGCCCTAGGAACTTCCACCCTCTGCTAGCTAGACAGATTACAATTTTTAAAGAAAAACATTGCAGAATCCTGCAGAGTTCTCAGCACTATGAGCTTATAGGCCACTAGTTTTGGTGACAGCAGTTTAGGTCGCAGAGGGGTCACATTCACAATCTCGATTTGGTAACTCGGACTGTTTTTGCTGGTGCAAAAATGGCACAGATAATTAAATCCCGAATCTGGAACCACGAAATCACCTTCATTGAAGATACGACTGTCTTAATATCATATATGATTGAGCATTTAGGGACTCCATTTGCGATGATACAGTTTCTGGGAAGTGAAATACAGAGCGGCAACCAGTGCTCCATTTATATAAGTGATTCACTGTCACACACATATCAGTCACTACCGTGGAGGCAAATTAATGTGCATCTAGAAATTTGCCTTATTACGTCACCTCATTACAGCCAGCAATCATGTTTGTGGTCTCTAAAATGTGATCAGTTTGAAAAATCCACGACTCATTATCAACTCAACAAGATGAAGTCATGCTACGGCCATGTTGTTCAGAACTTTAGTATACCAAAAATTTGGAAGGCGATAGAAAACTATTGCTGCGGATAAGGAGGTCCGGGATCGATTTGATCTTTCAAGTCATTATAGGAGAGAAGGTAGACCTGTTCATCAGAAGGTCGGAGTAGGAGTGACGTAAGAGCGAAAACTTTATTATTTACTCGATGATTTCTAGAAAGGATCAATTTTGGGACCAACCCCTATATATTAAAAATCTATTCAATATCAAGAGTAAGGCGGGAAACGCTTTGAAAATGAGCAATTTCTACTGACCTTACATAAAAACCATTTAATTTTCTCTATATGTTTCTATTTCCTCCTACTTCGCTTCTGATGTCCGGGTGTCCGGATAACTGAGTGGTTAGAGCACAAGGCTGTCGTACGGAAGCTCGCGCTTCAAAACTCGCTGGTGGCAGAGATATTTGTATCGTGATTTGACGTCGGATACCAGTCGACTACCTGAGTCAAATCAGGGTAATACTCTCGGGCGAGCGCAATGCTGATCACATTGTCTCCTACAGCCTACTGTAGTGTACCGTTACGCTCTTCAATGAAGTGCTTTAACACACTTCAAGGTCCTGATCCAATATGGGTTGTTGCGCCAACGATGATTATTATGATTACTTCGCTCCTGACTGCAGTATAGGGCCTCCATAAAGACCCCTTCGGATCTTCTGCTGCGTTATCTTGGGGATTTCTCTCAATTTTTCTGACTCATATTTAGTTCTTCAAGCAGTGTTCATTTCTATGTGATCCTCGGCCTACCTACATTTTTCTTTTGCTCTGATTGTCTCTTTATGACTTTGCTTGCTGTACTGCTGGTTGGCCTTTGCAAAGTGTACCCAACCAACGCAACTTCGATCCTTTCACTTCATTCAGGGAAAGAAGTCAGCTTTTGAGCTGCCGAGATATCATATATATAAATCAAATCCAAATACAAATCATATATATAAATCATATACATGTTACCGCGAGCGTCATCTGTGTTGCTTAAATATGCTATATGAATTATGGCAGCAACCTATTGTGGTACCTGAAGCACAGGGCGCGTGAAACAATGGGGACCTTCATTGACACTTCGCCCTGCTGGAGGGACCAACCTCATCCATAGGATTTTTTTGTGACCTCATCCTCCTCCTTTAATATTAAGAGAGCTCGAGTTATCAGGCGGCAAAATGGTAGAAAGTCGACGTTGGCTATACCCGGAAGAATCCCCTTTATGACCAAAGAAAGATGAACAATTACCCCAACTAACGAAAATTAGAATGAAATTTCAAAATAAGAAATTGCCAGCTCACGAGTTGCTTCCTGTCAGTATCAGATATGAGTGTCAGGACGAATCAATCAAGAGGAATTAACAAAAATTCTATCTTCCTCGTTTGGAATCAGCATAAAACCCTGAGTACGAAATGAGCAAAGATTAAGCTTTGCTTAGCCTCCGTATTCTATCAATGTCGCCTCACCCATTCCTCCACCCAACCAAGAATAAAGAATATAAAGGTTTTCAACTAACTAAACGAAGAGCTTGTCAGTTCTCAAAAGGGGTAGGGAAGACAACCCCTCAAAACTTCTGACAGCAATATTTTTGGTATATAGCGGCACGGGTACATAAATAATGACCATTCTCGAACGATCAAATTTTGACAGCTTTCCTTAAATTTTTAGGTAGCTCCGCCGTGGCTATAACCAATTCGAAAGGTGGTTTTAGCCACCTCTACTTCATAGTTAAATTCGCAGAATAGCTCAACTTAAGTTGACAGGAAACGAAAAAAAAAATATTGAAAAATTCAAGGCAGGATGAGTATTTTTTTGTATTTTTGTCGGTGGTCGTAGCTTTTGGTAGAATAGATAAGGAAGTAGATGATCAGTAAGATCAAGTAGAATTAGTTCAAATGATGTTCAGGAAAAGTTAGAGCATGATAAGTTTAAATGATCGACAGCTCATCTAGCAAGATCAATTCAAAAGATATCCAGGAAGCACATTTGCACTAATAATACCAAAAAGGAAACTGAACTCTTGGGCAAGCAAAGTCCCGCTGACTGAATTAAGTAGCCGAGAATGAACTTTTCATAGTGGATCTAAAGAAAATAAGTGCTTTCGTCCTCCAGTGCAGTCTTTTTCCATTTTTTAAACTGCATCTCAGCGAGGCAGCGTTTATTGTCGTTGGTAGTCGGCCAGCACTAAAAATCACAGAGGGCAACAGGGCAGCCGAAAATTCACAGACCAACCATTCTATTTTCAGATAAGTTGCTCGAGATCCGTTTTCGAAGGGCACTAGATATTGCTACAAAGTATATCAGATGAGTTTGTGTGACCCGCCGTCAAATGGCTTTTCTAATTCCTGGAAGTTAATATAAAACAATTAATGCTTTACATTGTTTCTTCACTGTTCTTGATAAATTTGAGTTGCTTCATAGTAATTTGAACCATATCGTGGGATATCAAAAATGCATTTATAAATTATTAGTATTAAACTACACCCACCACTAAATTGATGACCGCGTTGCTTCATTTTAGAGCTCACCAAGTATACATTCTACCTACACAGAAGTGTTCAACTGGGATCTGATTCCTTTGGTTTAATTAGACGTCCCTTTGAATACTTAGAAAAGGGACACGATCGATAAAAAGCATTCAGTCAGTTTCTCCTAGCAAATATGTCTTTTTTATGAATCTGGATTTTAGGTTTTCAAATTATTTAGTTTTAACAGGATTGCATTTAAGAGTATGGGTTTTTTTATTGTCGATCGTATTCGAGCTTCGATCGTTCTTTGGGTTAGTTTCTAGCGACTTTGATATTCAAACCAATCTCAGACAGTGAATTTTCTTCATGACCATACCATCATAGACGCACGCTTGTCCCGCTTTTTTTTCCACCGCGGTTGCAGCGCCATATTTAGCCCAGTAGACCTTTCGTAGTGGTATGGTAGCCAACAGGCGTACATGTTTACTTCCATCTTGATGAAACAGACACACTGGCAGATGAACTACTTGACATGATTGGGGATTTAAGTTCATCAAATGTTACTAAAAATTTAAGGATGACCAAAGCGCCAAATTTATTCCCCTACCAAGAGGAGGATCCCATGAAAGCATTCTGTTTGCATTGTCGCAACAACTACATGTGACGAGCCATGATGCCAGCACTATCTCAAAACGAAGGAAAGTGAGCCGCTTCAATAATCCAAATTGGCTTCACCTCATCAAAATCAAAGGTGTCCCCAAGTAACCTAATTAAATAAATTATTTAATCATAATCAAAATTTCTATCCATACAAATTACAATTGAGGTCCACAAAATTCAGGCGCTATGAGTTTAGGCTACTCAACTACCAATATACGTTTTTGGAGAAGCCGAATTCGAGGTAAAAGGAAAACAATCGGCACAATATTTCCCAAAAACCTAATTTATCAGTATTATTAATGAAAATATTCCAGAGATAGTATCAAATTTCATTTTCATAACGAGGCTAAACAAATAACTTAAATCTATCGCATATTAGTCTAACTTTCCATCAACTTTCTCAGATAAAACCATTAAATTTCGCTTTGAACGATTTCACATAGGAAAATAATTCATATCAGGTCATTAATGAAATTAATAATTTTCAACTATGTAATTTTCTACTTACCGTTTTTCTTGTTCTTTCACTTGAAATTGTTATTACATTTTCTGTTGTTTCAAGTACACACTAATCATGCTAACAAAATTTAAACTGATGGATTCCATTAGAGGTATCTAAACAGTAAATACATATTTTTCATCCTCGCAAAACAAAAACAATGCAAGACCTCAGACAAAAAAAGGTACGAAAACATAGGTGAGCATTGAAACAATTGTAATTCTACAGCTAATTCGATTATGATAATCGTTTCTTGTTGCTTGTAGTTTTTTTCCTGGTCTAGGGTAGTACTCCTCGAACTAGCAATCGTACTAGATACGCTCATACTGCTGAGAGGAAAATATTCCTAACATCTCTGAAATGCGAAAAACTTGAGTAATTAATCAAAATTTAATTGATTTTTAGCGTCCGAAAATAGATACAATAGATACAAAAATCCGATTAAAAATCATTTCATATCATTTCGTACACATAATTTTTCATGCTAATGGCCTGGATTTGAAAAAAATGTTTCGATGCTGTTGGGAGTTGTCTAGTACTCAAAAAGCTTTTGTAGTTTCAATTATAATATTTTTTTCTTTTCTTTAAATATTGCTGCGTTTTGTTCGAATTTCCAGATCTAGTAGAAAATCAATTAAAAAATCTTTTTCGATGATGATCCTGCATATACAACTTTCTAGATCGCCACCACTATCCATTTGCTAAATTGTTCAGGGGGACTATGATGAACTACCTACTATTGTTCAGTGTTGTAAACGGTAGTGCTTTTGTTTCTTCTCTTTTCCCTAATTGGAACTGAGGAAAATTCCGTTATGAAATGAGAAAGAAGAAGATTGTGGTTGGGTATGATATCAAATTTTGAAAGGCATTTTGGAATATAATTGTTGCAGTGTTCGATTAAAACGGGTGGCTTAATGAAGATGATGCCTGGGTTTTTTTGTTCTATTCTCTATTTTATTTTTTTATTCCATCGATGATGCATCGTGGGTCATGCAAAAATAAAAAAAATGCCATACAATTTATTCGGATTGACTGATAAGCTGAAATTTAAAATAGAAATCTCGAGGCTGTGTGGGAAACCTCAGACATTTTGAAATAATTTCTTTGTGAGATATATACGACCTTTCCTTCCACCCAAGTCTGATTTCGGTGAAATATTTTACAAAAATAGAAAAGCGAAAGACCCTTGTATCTAATTCCGTACATCTTATGAATGATGGTCATTGTGCAACAGATTTTTTTTAAATTTCCAAATCCGTAAAAATTGTTCATTCAAAGCTTATCACCAAATAGCGTGCCATCAAACAATTCCGATATTCAAAACATTAATTCTGAATTTTCATACTTGCCTTTCCTAAATCTTTCAAAATTATACACAAACTTATTATTTAATGATTTCGTATTAATTTTATTGTTATCGCGGCTGAAAAATTTCTTCAGAGATCTAAGACTATTCAGAGAAAACAACGAAATCGAATTGATAAATTGTTAAGGTTTTTAAAAGTACAACGATAATAGTAATGGGTACGAAACGGAGATAATGATATGGTGGTTTAGTTGAGATGAAAGTACAATGTAACTGATCTTTAAAATTTATTACGATCAATTGTAGTTAGCACGCGATCGTTAGCTTCTTATTGTTTCGAGGTGGAGGGAATGTGCTATGGCTTTACTTTGTAAAAGTAGAGTTTGTAGATAGAATTACTGACTTGAAATAGGTAGAATTTGAGATAATTACAGACAACGTGATCTAATACGAATAAGGGTATTTTTCTCGGTAAATTGTTGTCGTTTCCTTTCAGGGACACTCTATATACATTGACTGAATGCTCTAAGGAAATATTTTACAAAATGGAACAAATATTCCTTCTATTTTAGTGGTTGAATGGTCCACTAGAAGAAGAGGTCTTTATAATAGTATGGCAACAATTTCTAAATCGTTCGAGGTTGATTCCAATTTTAATTGACACAATTTGCTCCTTTGTTTGGAGGTTTTTAGTAATTAGTCAAATATTTCTGAAGTATAAATAGGACTCCTAACACTCTTTCTCAATGTCCTGAAAGTTTCACAACCGCGATAAATGAAATTTAACTAGGGGATGTCTTTAAGTCAACCTCGTTTGAGAATCGTATTTTTGTACCCCACATTGGCCGCCATCTTTTAAATGAAAGAATGGCCACCTGAGATTTAAATCTATAGAAACCAATCACTATAATCAAACCAATCACTATAGTCAAAAAAATCAGGAAAATCATGAGAAAGCCAGAAAACAGAATAACAGTAACTACCATAAAGCCAAGAAGAAATGACGTTACTAACCAATATACGGGGAGCATTCAGAAGTTAAGTGTAATCTGTCTCTCTCGGCCATAAGCAATAGTTTTTTGACATGTTGGTAACACAGCAATATAGCCTTACTCCTCCACTTCAAAATGAGATCAATTGGAGTTTAGTATGTTAATAAACCTTGGCCCAGGAGCATCCCTTGCGAATAATGTTGCTGTACAGGGAAAAACCCCAATTGAGATTTTTAATGACACCCCTCACACCCTTATTTTCACGAGGCAACTCCCGGACTCATTTGGATGGGACATTTTAAACAATCCTGCATTCCCCTGACTTGGCGCTTTCAGATTACCACCTCTTCACTTTACTGAAGGTGTACATTCATAGAAAGAGATTTCCAACAAACGAGAAAGTGAAGGCAGAGATGAGGAAGTGGAGACTTTTTCCAGAAGGAATAGAAAAATGGTCCCTTACTTCAGTTCTCACATTGAAATGGACGGCAACTATGTTGAAAACGGAACTTATATATGTACAAATGTAGACCTGTAGTAGTTTGTAATTGAGAATGCTTACTTGTTAGACGTGCCTCATCCGGAAAGGAATCCTCCGTTGTGCTCCTTCAAAAAACAATAGACTTGATAGACGAAGATGATTAATGACTTCGTCAAGGGTAGAGCCACCTTAACAGGCGCTACCTCACACCTGCTGTGGGAGCAGAGTAGCCGATGTAGGTAAAAGTTGGCAGCCGTTCCTTTTTACATAGTCGCAAACATGACACTGGCGCAAATTACATTTAACATAAAACGACCAATAAGATAGGTCAAAGCAAAATTTGTTCTTGTTGTTTACGATAGGAGGGATCCTAAGTCCATATCTACTTGATGTTGTGAATGCTTGGGTGCTAAGCCTAAAACGAAGGGTCCGTGGATTAAAAAAAAGTACGAGTAAATGCTTTTTGGTCCGGTTCGGAATCAAGCAGATGTGAGGTTAGAATTCCTCCCCCGATAGGCATGATATGCGGCACAAGTAAAGAAACAAGTGCAAAAATATTATGGGAGTACCCCTGTCTTTCCCCTGGTGAAACTGAAAATTTGATTCCTACCCCAAAAATATGCAACATGAAGGAAAGCAGATGTGAGGCCACTAAAAATTTAGAATACCACTGTTTGTTTGATTTAGTGGAGAAAAGTTCCCTAATCGTCCAGCTTTTGTGGTGAAAGAGTCACTTTCCAATATGATTAAGTAAGTGTAGTGACTCCCTTAAAAACAAAGCACTGGGTCATTCTCTGTTACAGCGAAAGTTATTAGGTTAAAGAAAAAAGTGGTTGCAAATATCCGTCCGTTTTCGTTTGTACTTAATGGTCAATGCTGCAACTTATTTTCCAAGTTCCCGAAGAAAGATGAATAAATATTTCCAGAAAAAATTATTCTCTCCTTATTTGGATTCTGACAACTGGAATGGAAGAAAGAACGGCGGAGTCCAACCAAGCACCTCTGAATTTTCAACTATAAGCATAACACACGGCTTCCCCAATAAAAGCGAAGAAAAAAGCTGCTATTTCACGTAAAAGAAAAGAAGGAGACTTCCAAGGAGGCAAGATGAGGTGCATATTTTTGAACCTAGTAGGAAAGGTCCATCCTTTTCAAGGTTTCTTACTTGCAAAACAACAAAAAAATATTTGAAAGAAAAAGTAAAACTGGATGAGGCAACCAAAGAAAGTGGACTAAAGCAAGGATGGGGAAAGGGACGATTTCATAAATCAGAAAAACGACACCACTTAAGCAAAACGTTACAATGAGCTATTCCGATTTGGAGCAAATAGACACCTTCACTTAACAAATTATAAAGAATAATGATGAAATCGGCAAAGTCTCTTTTTGAACTATGAATTAGACAGAGAAGAGCAGGTGATCAGTTTCTTCGGACCACGACTCTTCTAGCAAAGTGTAAGCAAAATGGGGATAAAAGTTGTTGGCGAATCGGTGCAACAGGAAGCTTAATCCCTTATATGATAGAACTAGGTAGAAATCACGACTTATATAAGACTTCGGAATATAGAGTACATGGAGGCAGAATAATTTCTAGATGCAAGGTAAATGGCGACACGAATTCTGAATTGATTGAGCTTCAGTTCCTCGATCTCGTTGTTCTGGGTACGGTTGTTCCTCATGAGCATTTGAGTTGCTTATCGGTTGCACACTTCTGTTAGGTGTGATGAAGCGCAATCTCGCTGCCAATCAACAAGAAACAAAATAATATTTGGAAGTAGGCTGCGGAGATATTCTTTATTCCACAAAGGAGTGAACAAGAGGCACATATATATAAGGTAGAAGCGAAGTTCCTTAAAGCCTTAAAGCCTTAAAGTATGATTTTCTGAATTGAATAACGTGGCCGGTCGGTCGTAAAGGGTGGAGGCAAGCCAAGAGACCAAGAACCGACATCAGACTATATAGGTAGCGGCAAAAAAGAAAAAAAAAATAAACCCTTAGGGAGGCAGCAAACCGTCAAGGGTGAAACGCCTCTTCACCGCAAACAAGTGAACAGGCGAAAATACATACCGAATTCGGTATTACAATGGTAAGAGCCTCAATATTAGAAAAAATAGAACCAACTATGGAGTACTCTTGGCAATGAGGCAGCGGATGAACTAGCCAAGAAGGGAGCAGGGATGCCTTTATACGGGCCAGAACCCTTCTGTGGAATCGGAAACGGCTTCATGGCTATGAATCTAAGAAACGAAGAAAAACGGTTGAGGGAACTATATTGGGCGGGCCTACCAGGGATGGAGCAGTCCAGGGTGCTTATTGGGGGATACGAACCCATGCGCACAAAGGATTGCTTAAACCTCACCAAAAAGAACCTCCGAATCATAGTGGGAATTCTCACTGGTCATTGTCGGCTGAACTACCACCTAGGGAAGCTAGGGATATCTACGGACACTGCCTGCAGGTTCTGTGAGGAGGAGGACGAAACCTCTATGCACGTCCTGGGACAGTGTCCAGCACTTGTGCAAAGTAGGTCGATACATCTGGGAGAACACTTAATACCAGATGCAAAGCTGAAACTTCTGGAAGTGGGGAACATACTAAAGTTCCTAACGGTTACTGGCCTGCTTGAGATACTATGATCAACAGGTACACTATAGCCAGTAAAAGGGGCACAATAGTTCTTCAAGGACGCGGTGCGACTTTCCCTTAACAGAATAATAATAATAATGGAGTACTCGTTTACTGGATCAAAGTCGGAATGTCCTATGTGCTGATATGATATGATATGCTATGTGATCAGTAAGCTAACTTCAGAGTCCTGAAGCTGACCAATTGATGATCAGTCAAAGGAAAAATTTACATAAGATCACCACGCCACAGGATATAATCGCTCCACTTTAAAATTAGGTCAGTCTTAATAAATTTAGATGAAAAAAACCTAAAGGAATCAAGGTAGGACCATGGACTCTGGAGAATGCCATTATTAACTTATCGGCAAAATCTGCCTTTAAATTGATAACCGATATCGAAGTGAAAATTGACTAGATCGAGTGCAGGTCCAGGGAACAAATGTCTTTGAAAATATCATTTAAATGTTTCAAATGCGGACCCTGACAGCGTACACTAGCGATTAATACGAGCCACAAAAGCATAGAAATAGTTTAGAAGAGGAGCGCTTCTTCAAGGAATATATGAGATATTAAAAACATGCTGGAAGTCACTATTCACGTAAAAGCTTAGGATCATCATTGCAGCAGTATATATGGAGCCTATGAAAGTCTATAAACAGATGGAAAAATTTGATTAATAACGCGAGTTACACGTAATGCTGCCCTTCAAAAATCGTTTATTTCTTCCTCTTTCCCAGATATTTGGATCACAACCACTTCAAAATAAGCTCCTTTTAGTCTTCAGGTTGTTATAACCTTTTCGATCTTGAAGGGAGTTAACGCATGTTTTCAGAAACCACCAAGAATGTGGCGTAGAAATGGTAGAGGACTGTAACAGTCATATTTTCCGCCTTTCTCTCCTTACTGGTGAATAATATCCGAATTGTACGATGATTGAAAAGTTGTGAATTTTCAATTATCGACTTGTTGCACTCTGGTTTGTGCCCTAGCTCCGGTCATAGATGTCTGTCCCTGGTTTTCCCTTTTGACATTTCCTTCCTTTTTCCCTTGATTTGGCAGTGTAGAATGGAGACAGTTTTAGCCACCAAAGAGTCCGCTTTCAAAAGTTTTGACAATTTAGTCATAGACCGAATTAAAACTGATCGCAAAGGGGTGGATTGATTGGAACACACACCCAAAGTTCTTAAATTCTGGACATAATTATTGACTATACTTTTTTTAGCGCTCTATCAGCATCATTTCTACTATTGGGAGTATTCACCTATTTTATGTGACTTCTGCTGAAGTGGAATACAAGCGCTAAAGATATTACTTGAACTGTTTAAGCAAAAATTTTTAGTTTGCAGCCTTTCAGTGCAAAGACACTGAACTATTTCAGGCGAACAGATAAATACTTTCAATTTGAATCAAAAAATACCGTCAAATCTTTATTTTTCCTTACTTCCATCAAACAACTAACATTCCATAATCCATCTTTATTTTCAGATGAATCAAACGTGCAAAGTGTGCGGTGAACCGGCGGCTGGTTTTCACTTCGGTGCATTTACCTGCGAAGGATGTAAGGTAAGTCGAAAAATCAACAAGAAATTATTAAACAAACATTCCTTTTCAATTGCACTTGCACACGATATAACCAAGACCCACCCCTAAATTTGTTAAGCCGGGGAAAAACCCGAAATAAGCAAACAAGATTAAACCCTTTCTTTTGTCACCTGAAAACTCTAGCCACACCTTCAATTCATTGAAAACCAAATTCCCTACGGAAAGGCTACTGTGAAGTCCCTCCGAATAGGAGAGATACTGGAAAAAGTCATAAATCTTCTAAAGTGGCTAATCCCTTGAAGTTAATCCACTTTGGTTACTTGCGTGTCGTGAAACAGGTTCTATGGTCTCGATGCTGGGATTTCACGCTCCATCGAAGATTTAGATACGAAATTTCTGTTCAGTGCATCATATTTCACGCTGATATAACAGAGTGCATTCAATTTGATAAATTGTGCTCCGTTCCTACCTTTGACTTCTGACATTAATGTCTAGGTCTCATTTGCATGTACAACTGACCTCACAGTAAGTAGTGGCCATAAGCAAAAACGCAACGAAAACGACTTAATCAACTTTACAGACAAATATGATTTTTAATTGCAAAAAAAAGTATAGCATCATTACCAGACAAAAGTCTGAATAAATTTTGAGGTCAATTTGTGAGTTACGTTCAGTTTCGCTCCATGTACTTGCCATGTGCTTGGCTAAGTACTTGTGGTATTTATAAAGCCACCGCTGCGATCAAGGCAATTTAGTAGACAAAGATTAACGAAAATACTAGCGCAAAGGCTAAGAAAGAAAAGATTTGTGGAGAAGAAACGTGTCTTCAAATCAACTAACCAGAAAAACCTTAAGTACTACATGTTCATGAATGGGCTTTCAAGTTGGGTAAAACTTCCTTTGATCGGTTGCCTGCTTGCCCGCCACCACCTTGCTCTATCCAATTGCTTCTGCTTTTTCAATTTTTGACGACTCGTTTAGTTGACTTTGGCTGGCTGGCTTTGCATCACCAATAATATCATCATCATCGCCATCATGATCGGCGGAAGAGAGAGTCAGATGAAGACGAGAAACAACAAATTAAATGCTACCAACAATGATGATAATAAAGATGAAGATTTTTTGCTCAGCAAACCAATGTGTTTTGTAATGCAACCGATTTTTTTACATTTTATCTGTCTTTGATTTTTTTTCTACAGAGAACAGCGAGATGCCGTTCTTGAAGGTCGCTTCTCGCTTAAATCTTTTACTTACCATGCACCATCGCGTATAGCCCGCGGTCGGTGGAGTACACACATGTGTGGTTGGTGAACTCATTTCAGAAAAGCCAAGATCGCATCCAGCCTTAGTTACATCTCTGAAGCTTCGTTTGATTCTAATGAATGCTTTTCTGAATTTTCCAGCCATAAGGTTAAGCCTTCTTAAAACCAACATTAACCGAGAATTAAGTTGAGTGCAAATTGCAGGCAGCATAGCCACATGAGATGATCTTCCTCTGCACACGAAAAATAGATATTATGCAATTCCGACTTTAAGTATGGGTCTTGGATGAGTGAATTTCCATTTAAAGAGATACGCCACCAGCATACTACCGCCGACAAAGTTACTGCCAACCGCTGGCCGGATCTGGGCCTACTGTTTCCGTTTTCCACTTATTTTCCATACAATTTTCATGGCAAGCTTGCTGAAATGGTTGCTGCAATTGAACAACTCTCCCACTGTATTTGTGGCTGTTACAATTGTTATTATTGCTTTTATTGTTAGAAGTTGCTTTTCAATTAAATTTTACTTAAAAAAAATTACTGACCAGGGTCCGTAAGAAGACAGAACGACGGATGTGTAGCAGAGTTATTGTGTGTACGCGTAATGGCGTAATCAAGACTATGTGCAAACAAAGAAGAATCAGAGCAAGGAGAAGTTTGCTGATCTAATCGAAGCTAAAATAAGAAGGGTCAATCAGATGGTTTGTAAGGTTAAGTGTGTTGTTATTTGGTTTTGAAATGGTACGGAGGAAATCAGGCGGAAAAGAGTGTGCGAAGCACGCATAGATTAAGTTTGTTCTCTCAAATTGAGCTGAACGATAACTTGTGTTGTAGAAATTATCAAATAAAATGTGGATAATTTATGAAAAGAGATCATAGCAAAAATGAGTATGGTATTCCCTCATGATGTTGAGTCTGCTTTACGGATGCCAGCTGCCTCAGCTGTGAGTGAATACCTGAGTCAAATCAAGGTAAATATCATGGGCGAGCATAATGCTGACTACATTGCCTCCTAAAGCGTACTCTAGTGTACCCTTACGATCTCTCTTGAACACTTCAAGACCCTGATCCAATTAGATGGTCGCGCCAGCGATCATTATTATTATTACCGTTTGTCATATTGTCGAAGGATGATGAGAGATACATCGAAAGAATCCACACTTCAAGGGAATTCTAACTGACGTGTCCCTGGCCACTCCTGCAGCAAGACGATGCTAGACTGCCAGACAAATCAAGGAAAAGATTAACCCGGCACAATTGGACTTTTGAACACTCAGCATACAATAGCATACAGAGTGGAGACCCCATCACAGTTTCAACAACTCCCATTTAGAAACACCCTTTTACAACCCTAAAAATATGGAATGCAGCACACTTTATTTTCCGAATTTATCTGCATAGCTTCCCTTTCGGTGGAGGCACGAACTTTGCCATTATCACCATCATGATCAATAGCCCGATAACCGGTGTCCAATCTAATGAAAGTTTCACACGCTTCAATCTTGTCCAAATTCTTCATTATCTGACATTACCCATCGCTCTAGCAAGAACTACCCCGAGCTCAGCATGTCTTACTGCAAATAATGCTTTTATAGACTGACCAGCAGCGAGACCAGCATGGTCCTCCGGGTCGATCCAAAACTGAAAGCTTTTTGATTGTTTAGGGCGTGAGTTTAATGGCGAAAAATATAATGATGAAGTTAAACTAAGGCTGTTTTTACGGTTCCCTAGGGCTTGCCGAATTGTGGTAAAAGAAACTGTTAAACAAGCTATGTAGCCCTCATCGCAGGGGCACTGCTTCATCCTCAAACAAACAATCCTTATATTCTGTCTCCCAATGATCAAGAGAATCAAAGCATCTCAAATAGTAGGCACGGAATTAAGAATAGGAATCAGACCAACCAACCTCAATCTCATACTTTGATAAGCAATATAGAACAAGGTGTACTTAAAATTGAAAAGTAGAGAGGTGTGGAGGTTTGGTTGTTAAGTTCAGATAACTTACTGTAAGGAGTCCACGTTATGAAAATGGTACAGTAATGATAAAGTCAACTGCAATTTAGAGAATTGATTAAATATCACATAGGTACAGGTCCTCCCATAACTGATCACTTCCTTGCAGGAATACCATTCAGCAGTCCAGAAATATTCTCATTTTATCAAGAAATTATGTTTCTATCTATCACGAATGGAATTTACAACGAAACAAGCTCTGCAACCCAAACCTATTGAACGTTGCTAACTTGTCTGCCTTTGATAGGACCGTCAATAACAGCGCGACTACAAACTTTAAAGTAAACAACTTCGGATAACTTAGACGAAGTGGTTGAGCGGTAGAGCAATCCTGGAGGGCAGCTCTTAGGGCAAACTAAAAACATTCAAACAGTAGCATTTCTGAGCCATATACTTTGTTAAATAGTTACCAACTGAAGAGTTAGTCCAATACCACTGGAACCAAGGAAGCCCTGTCGAGCGTTCCGATTGGACTATTTACGGTTGAACCTCCTGTGGGAGTTTCTTACTGGCTACCGCTGCTGACACTAAGATTTCGGAGAGAGTGCAAAATAGTACTCGCTGAGTTTCCTGTAAAGTCGCGCTTTCTTTCAAAAGCTGCTGATACTTAAAGGTTATGGAGGAAAACGATAGGCCGATTATCCTCCTGAGTAGACCCATGCTTTTACTTTAAGGTGAACATGTAAGGTACTGATGGACGTTTACCATTTTCTGCACTTCCATAATCGTTAGAATTAGGCCCGATTTTCATTAAAGTTTTAGCCTGCCTAAGACGTCCTCCACGGTCATCTCCTATCCATCTAAAGAAAGTTTGAAAAGGTACCCCGATTCTGAATTGATCTCGATGCCTTCGGTCTTTAGCGACATCCTACTACCCATCATTCTGCCCTCTGCGAAGGAATGTTTTAGTTAACATACAAGGCAAAGTGCAGCCTCGTGAAATCTAATGATTGACTTATGTGTCAATTGAAGTATTATGAGAGGAAATGTCAGTAGAGGCTGAGCAGTCCACTAGGCAACTGCAAAGCTTGAAAAGAGGAAACGTATCAAAGAAGATTCTCCGTTCTAATAAGCAAAGCAAGTTGAGACCGCGGAGGCAACAAAGAAGTCCTGACGGAGGAAATTGCCATCAAGAAAAAAGATTGAGTTAATTTTCATTGTACCACCTAAAGCTACAGTTGCGATGTTTCTAATTATAAAGTCAAAAATTAGAGGAGGAAAACGAATCAAAGTGAAACCATAAGAGAAGTCGAGGTTACAGCCAGATATTCTGAATGCACGGTTAAAACTTTCAGAACCAGATAATTGAAAAAGAACTTATCATGGAAGATTATATCCCGATCTCAAGAGAGCTAGGATATGATAATGGTTAATTAAAATAGTGAAAATAATGCGAAAGCCAATAACGCCCAAACGTTCAAATCTGAAACCAAGATGAACCACCATTGTGTGTGAACAAAAGGGAACAGCATCAACTAACTACCTTAATATTTACGGGATCTATCCCCAAACATTGGTTCAGTGTTCAGCAACTGGTGTGAGTCTTAAGTAAGATGATCTGCCGATCTGTCGTTTTATTGGAGATGAATATGAGTGCCTCGACTGAAAGAGTCCACTAAAGTGGAAATTCTGAGAGTATAACGGTCTCCTAATATAAGAGTTGGACTTCAAGCTTATGGTAAACTTTTACCACATTAACTGTACAGAAAGCCTAAGAAACGACAGGTACAACCCACACTAGCCCAAACTCATGGCTAGGCCGTAATCAGTGCATAGACGAGTTACCTGTCTGCGAGTGATCTGTATTTACAATCGGGATTTCATGAACTTTAAATTTAGTGGCTTAACGTTTTTCGACCCCACGTTGGGCGCCATTTGTAAATAACCTAGAATGCATGGGACGATCGACCAGACCTTACCAACGGACTTGGAAGGTCATCATTCAGTACTTTCCTATGCTGGGTGTAACTCAACCAAGGGGATCGATTTTAGTTAACTGGGGATGTATTGATTTGAAACTATCAGTTTGAAACCAATGGGAAATTCTCGGGAAATGTGAGAACCAATAGCTGTCATGCAAGCATACCACTGAAACCTCTTGCCTGTTTTGTTAGATAGTAAAATTGGGCTTCAGTTTCGGTCAGAGGAGCAACAAATCATCAGATGCTACCTGATTTTGACCATGACAGCACCATGACGTGCTGAGACAAGGAGGTGTGAGCTCCCAGGGGCAGTGGCTAAGCAGCATCTGATGAAGTTGCTATTCTTCTCGGTCGATTCAATGTCAAATTTTTCAAGAATTTGCCAAAAAGAACGTGGGAGACACTTTCTCCCTAATTTGTGTGGTCCACCATCAAGTAAATTCGTCAATCCTTAAGCAAGACAAATTTTGTGGTTTGTCTGAGAAGATTTTCTCTTTGAATTCTGTATCTATCGATAATCCGCTTGTCATTTTTCACATACTGACAACTTGAATATTAAAAACCACTTTACTATACAAAACGTGCGCGATTTGGGGGGTATTTACTTTTCCACTTTAGATTCCGTGTATTCCACAGTTGCGACGCTAAATATTGTGTAGACTATAAACATTCGAATTTCACACTATAGTAACGCACGAATAATTTTCAGTTGAGATGAATAAAAATAACTTTGGCACACACCAAATATGAAGCTCCAGTAAAATTGCGGGGGCTTTCTACATAGCGGCCAAAATGAGACTGCCATAACAATGATAGGCTGAAAAATTTCAAACTACCAAACTTTCAGTAGATACTTGTATCTTCCCATTTATTTTCCCACGCTCCAGACTCCATAGTTGAACCGTAACATTGTCAAATATTTGAAAACATTTATGATTCAGAATGAACACTAATTTCATATTCAAATACGTAAATATTTGAGTGAAACTGCCCGACATTTTCGTTTATATCCCATTGAGTCAGTTTCCATCTTCTATTCAACAGTTTTTTCACCTTCTTTTCGTCAATAATATATTTCTATTTCATGCCTCCGTTTCGTGCTTGGATGGAATTAACATCGCATAATAAATCATGTTTTCCCAAACGATTGTACTGAGTAGATCCACATAGTTAGACCACACCTCCAAAATGCCTGATGTTTTCTGAATATATTTTAACTTAAATGGGAACAATTAATACCGCTAGAAGCTACTACACCTTAACAATTACTCCACAATGCGAGGTAGAACTGAAATGCAAGAACATCTTTGAGTAATCGATGGAGTTTTTATTGGATCCGGTGATGTATTGGAGTAATTATTTGGTGAAACGTTGAGGGGCTGATTGCTAATGAAAATCTGATGTCTATGGAACAGTTAGCATTATTGAGATGGGCTAATCACGGCTACTGATGGAAGATTGGAATAAAGATCGTTTGCCTTCATTGTTCCCGATCTTATAGTGCTCAGATTGGTTTACAGCATCTTTCTGGACCCTTAACTTTGATTCACATATAATTTCATTCATTCAACCTCTCTAGACGGTCTTTCGTAATAGCAATGATAATTATTATTGTTGCGTCTGCAAACGATTCATGACCCTGACTTTTGAAAAAGAAACGTTTCATTGTTTGTACCCAATTTGATAGAAATGATATCATAGATCACAGCGGTAACAAACCGTTCCCTGCCTCCAAATAAGTGTATTTTGTAAGACTGCTCCACAACAAAGCCTGCCGTTAATTATTAATTAAGATAGAGTTTCGAATTTTCAAAAATTTCCTTAAAACGCCGATAGATTGCTTACCTACCGCTAAGGTAAATCGAAGGTCAGTTTTTGAGATCATTTTATTTGATTCCATAAAAGAAACATTCAATTGCGATGCATTAAAATGAATTGCACATGACCTAAACGAAATCCTATTTACGTGTATATATCTTACAAAACGATTAATGATCATCGAGTGCAGGCCCATAACAATTGTTTCTTGTCTTCATGAAGGGGCTTCGTAGCGAAATCGCATGATTGCATGATCGCTGGGCATTTAGCGATTTCTTAAGGGTCCCTCCTGTTCCAAAATCGACCCTGGATTATAGAACAAGCATCACACGCGTGAGCCCCGTTGTGGACGTATTTGAGGATGCATCTTTGAATTTTCGACCCACTTATCACGATCATGCCCAATTAACCTTACAATGATCTCTTGAAACGACCGTGCACAGAAAACAATTGGAATAAATCACCGAGCACTGATCTTTAGGCGAGAAAAATTTTCATTTCTAGCAACAAATTTTACGAGTGTTGTGTCATAGCAATGTTAATAGCAATTCTGAGTGGAAAGCAATACAAAATGTGAGTTATTATTATTAACATTGTAGATCATATATCTGCGGGTGAAGCGAATCGTTACAGTGCCTAATTGCGGAGTCCAGGCAGCCCCGTGCAAAAAAGCATTAAGTACGTCTTTTGTTACTCTTCGAATGCGTACTTGAAATCGGTAGTACTACAAAGCGTATGTAAGTGCAACAGTAGACGCACAGATTTCATAACCGTCACTCAGATACACAAGCGAACATGCAGACAGACAGACAGACAGCCCCGAAGACCGTCAAGCAGCAGCCATTTGAACTCAGCTCAATTTCAATGTTTATTCAACTGCTAAAAGTGATAATGATGAATCCATTATGGAAATTAGTTTTAGTTTATTCCAAAAAGCAAGTTAATTTTAAGCGTAATTGAAAATTACAATGATCACTGTTCGCATCCATTAAGTGGGCTTTAAAGTGTGAAGGCTGCCGTGAATACATCTCTTAAGAACGCATGTAATGTTCAGATGCATGAACAAAATGCTAAAAGGAAGGAAATACAGTCCAGTCAACAAATGTTAAATTTCTCACTTTTTTAAGTATGCAATTTGGAGGTTATTCGTACTTAAGATTTTCAGTTTCTAGACTGAGTGTGGCGAATTCTCGAGTACAGTTTTTTCCGCTGGGGTTTTGATTTATTAAATTTTTAGTTGAGTTTTTATGTTTCCAAAGCTCAATTAGATGATTTTTTTCTTCGTTCCAATGCAGTTATGCTATGACCCTGAGTTTAGTGAAATGAAAAGTGAAAAATTTATGAATGACTTATGAATATTTTACCAATTAAATTTAGAAGACACAAATCAAATCTCTGAACCGTGGAGGAAGACTCCATGACCGGCCCAACAATTGTTGATTTTCTTGAAGAAGTAAAGTCATATTTACTAACTGAAACAATGTAGGCAGGAAATATATGCGTAAACCTAAATGCATTGTCATTGCAAAATGAACATCAACGTCCCTCAGACCCAATTCACCTACACGTGTATCAGTCTTCAATTATCCGCTCTTATAAACGTACTTACATCTATTCTTTCTTTAATTTTCGGCTCTATTACCCATCTAATTGACTTCTTCTACCATCCTACCACATGGTCCGATTACAACACCCATTGAAACCGTCAAACCAATTCCAAAGACAATAATTTCGAAATAGTCCCATCAACCTCTTTACGTATCCGAGCCCCGACAAGATGACGAAACTAAATCAGTCTCAAAAGTTTCACACCCAATTTGGAGTGAACCTTTGCAAAGCACTGAAACACCCAAACCATTACACCAACAAAACTAATTACAAATCGATCTTGAATTTTGTCTTGTCTGGTGTCTTTTTATATAGTTTGAATTTTTTTACCTCCTATTTCTGCTTCACGCTATGTGAAATTCAATAGCGTGTCGTTGTGTCTCGCACACAACCTGCCTCCTCATGCCAACAAACAATCTAACAATCTTTTTTCTGTTTAATTTCATTACAGTCGTTCTTCGGACGCTCCTATAACAACCTATCGTCGATATCCGAATGTAAAAACAACGGTGAATGTGTCATCAATAAGAAGAATAGAACAGCATGCAAGGCGTGTCGATTACGTAAATGTCTCTTGGTTGGCATGTCGAAAAGCGGGTCACGCTACGGACGTCGTTCGAATTGGTTTAAAATACACTGCTTACTTCAGGAGCAACAACAGCAGGCAGCAGCAGCGGCGGCAGCGCACAATAATCACAACAGCCAAAAAACACCACCACCACCGCCAGCAACGCTAGCAATGCTGGGACATCCGGGGGTCTATCCACCCGGCTTATACCCACCACGACCAAATTGTACAAAAGAGGAACTAATGCTACTGGGACTTGATGATTACAAGCATCCTGCTGCCTCACCTTCAGTTAGTTCGCCAGATAGTCACAATTCAGATAGTTCGATTGATGTTAACGTAAGAAGTAACACGCTGCTGCGACTCGGGAAGCCCATGGACGCCAATTCAATGAGCAAAGACCTGTTCTTACCGCTTCCATTCCCGGGACTGTCCTCGCTGCCTGTTATGCCACCACCAGGTTTCATCCCTCCCTCACATCTTCTATTCCCCGGATATCATCCCGCTCTCTACCCCCATCATCAAGGACTCCTGAAGCCAGCAGCCGAACATCAGCACTTGTTAAGCAATTCTCACTTAGCCAACAACAATAGCCGATATGCGCTCAATCACAACAATAACAATCACATCAACAGCATTAGCAATAACAACAACTTGAATAACAACCATATCCAAAACAACACAAAAGCCGCTGAAGAGTTAACCAAACGATTCTATCTCGATGCGGTGTTGAAATCTCAACAAAGATCTCCAGTTGCAACCACCACGGTCACAACAACCACCTACACAACAACCCCAACACCAATGCACAGTGATAGTATTTCATCAACTAAGAAGGATCATCACGTCGACGATGACCAACGTCAGGATGACCACCCAACCAGCCCCCATGACCACCATACTCGCATCGAAACCGAGGACGAAAGTGTCGATGGTGAATCCGAAGAACTGGTGGTGGCCATGACACCCCCACGATCACCTCGCACCAACATGCAAGACGATCCCATCGACCTGAGCATGAAGACAGGCAGCAGTCACAGCAGTAAAAGTAGCATAGCGTCAATCGATGATAACCGACATTTATCAGGTGGTGAAAGTGATGCGCACAGCGAAGATAACGATGACGATGATGAGACAACAACCACCACAATTACCACCACAATTCAGAAAAGGCCGCAATTTGTTGCCGCGGTAGCGAACAATATCAGCGAAGATGAAGAGGAGACGGAGTACGAGCGGGACATGAAGCGAATGAAAATGCAAGTGACCACAACGCCCTTAGACCTCACCACAAGGGTGTGACGCAATTCCTAGATATTATTATTCCTTAACAAATTGCATTACAAATCCTTAGAGAAGGTATTAGCGGAACTAAATGGCATTATTAGTAAACTGAAAAATCCCAAAAGAACAAATACAATTAGATATCACCTAAGCTAGATTTAATATATTGGAGGAGTGTAAAAAGAGACCCTATTTTATTGAGTAGTTGTATCTAGATATTTTATTCCATATTTAAAGTATTAGCTGAATAGAAAAGGCAATCAAAGTTACTCTGAGAGCGTATCATGTCACACTTATTGTAAAATATGAGATAAAAATACTTTCAAGGATGCTGAATTTCAGATAGAATTATGTATCTCTATCTTATATAATTAATTTAAAAGAAAATATACACAAGTCAACAAAAATCAACAAAAATTAGATCAATCTTCTGTAAATATCGAAAAAATTGTAGAATTAATATTTTATCTATTCTCTGCAACTTTGGAGATAAATTAGTTGTAGGTGCTCTTCGGTGCGAATGAAGTCGAAATATCCCACTTTTAAATGTTACTTTCTATTGTTAGTTAGTCCTTACGCCCGTTCCATTCCAATATTATATTACATATGAAGATGTATCTACTTTTCACCTTCGATTTCTTCTTGTAAATAGATTTCCCAACTGTGTTTTGTTAGTGTTTACTATTGTATTGTAATTTAGTTAGTGTTTAGTAGTGATAGAATTGAAAATTATTTTTTTTTTTTGTTATAATGGAATAAATGTGAGAAAAAGAAATAATAATTATTATTTTATACAAAAAATATGAGTTCTTTCATTTAAGATAAAACAAAACATGATCCCATTAAATACTTTAGAGTGAAAGCCTACAATCTACCCATTACAGGACAAGAAATGTCCAGTTATAGAACGAACTATTCCCGCGGACAATCTGATCTAACCATATCGAAAAGTATAACGGACTGAAGCAAATCTGGATTTTGAAGAAGGCTCAGAAGGTAGAGAGCCGTATTGTGCCCTACTTCAAGAAATATAAGAAAAGGATCTACAACTACGGGGAATTCAAAATCCCATTGCTCCATCAAACAAATCGGCAGTAGTATGTACAATAAACCTACTAAAGGTCTGCAACTGCGGTTCCCTCTTAATTTAGAAGAAGTCTTCAAGATCTAGTAAGAGAATCACCTGGCGAGACTTTAGACTTTTTAATGAAAATGCTAGTTCAGGCTATGATAGAGAGCAGGAGTTCAGCACATCAGAAAAGTAGCCTCTCACCATAAAATTGCTTTGACGGGATATTGTAAATCAGGCCAAGTCAGGAGAGTGATCCAGTTGCTAATGAAGGTCTTGAAAAGCTGCATTGGATGTATATTCCACAATACTGGAGGCGAGCATGAATTACTAAAATTCAAAAGAACTGTAATTTGTGACTTATGAGTTTCACCTCCTTCGTACTGAGGAACTTTGATACTTACGCCTCCACTTTCCAGGTATTTGAATGCCCCATACAGCATAGAACATAGAACGGTATCGCAGTCCAAAGTTCCAAGCTTACCACTAAAATTAGTTTTAAAAGGTATGCCTCTTTCTAAGAAAAGTACTTAAGACAGACCGATAGACAGATACGCGGTACGAATTTTAATAACTTTCTTTTTAGGGGGTCCTGAGTCCACATCCACTTGATACCGGACCGGAACAAATGGAGAGCAAGTTGTTCTCCATTTGGTCCGATCCAAGTGGATGGGGACTTAGGACTCCCAAATTCTTAAAAAGAAAGAATGTCTACCTCCGGCCAAGCTTTGGTCTGAACTGTGGGCGGAATTACGTTGAGCGCAGATTTATCTGTCGAGTCACTAAAGCTTTTAGTCAAAACCCATTTCTCCACACGTTAAACGGTCCAACCGGCAATTGTAACTCATGAATTCTCCAGTTTCAACTGAATAGCAAATGAGGGGGAAAAAAGTCCAATTGCTAAGGGATATCTTTGGAAGCTGTATACGGTTCAGTTATTTGTCATAATCTATGATACGACTGAGAGTTGCGTTCATCCCAGAGAAGCGATAGGTTGCGAATGCCAAAATTGATCATCTGAGTTCAAATTTAAAGAAAATTGAAGTATGTAGACTGTGGAAGTCCTCTAACACCTAAGTGCAGCTGTGCTGAACCATCCCATTGGCCGGTGGCTGCATATATCTACGCTAGCCACATTCGGGAATATGGAGAGATGGCCCTTTGGCCACTTCATCGCCTTTAAAGCACTCCAAGATTTCATGCTTCCTGTAAAAAGAGGAGGGATAGATAGCAATCTGAATAGCATCTTAGGGGGTAGGTAAAGAGAGATTACTTGCTGAGAAAGCTATCGCCACACCTGTTAGTCTATTTTAAAGTGCACTACAATGATTAGAAAAAAAATTTAAGGTCCAACATGGATAACTGTTGACGTCGTCTGGGTCGGTCACTGGGTCGGGCTACCGTAATGGATACTATCATTTCGAAACCGTATATCGTGGAGATGTTTGGTTTTTATGGTTTATAGATGGCTTAGGAGTATGATTCCCCCTGCTGATGGCTGGCTCATCAGAATCTGAGGCGACCACTACAACAGGTTTGCATAGGTAGAAAATGAAGCTACAACGGGGGCCAATACTACTTCATATCAACCCTTGCGGTCGCAAAAGCCAGTGGCCAAGAGTCGTTCGAAGCAGAGAGAGTGATATCAACAACACCGCGCCACATAGGTTTGTTACCCGCTGAAATACTCCTCTTGATCGTCAAGTCGCCGTTGAAGTTCAGGAACAATTTCAAAGAGATTTCATACGACTTTCGGAAGTGGACTTTTTACGTAAACCGGATATTCTCAGATTTTATTCAACTCCGGGAGTTCCATCTCAAATCAATGATAAGATTAGGTATTTACAATAAACTAATATATTGTGCTGCAACTGCATTCACTTGTATATTATGATATAGCTGTGGATGTCACGCTGTATAGGCAAGAGATTTGCTCTCGACCCGTTGAGACAACATGTTGCACCGCAACTAGGTCATCCCTAGTAAAACACAGAGTTAAAATTCTAGGCCCGCGCAAACAGAAAGTTCCAGTCATTCAGTCGATTGCCCGCGATAAGTATGAAATTTGCTGATGTTACCGAGGAGGAGATTCGACGAGCTGCAAAGAGCTCGTAGAACTGGAGAAGTATTGTCGTGGATGGGGAGCAAAATTTCCGATATGAAAATTTTGCGAGTATATATTTTCTGTTAACGATATAAATCAGGTTTTCAATAGACAAGAGGAATCATCTACCCTGTCCTATTCGTAAGACCCTCCATTATTATTAGGGTTAGTTATATCCGAAGAGAGAAAATACTGCGGAATTTGAACAAGGCAAAGAGCAGCTTATTACCGGTTCGGACATTGTGGGACAAATTAAAAACGAAAGAAATCTCTTTAGGAACAATATCGATTACATTAAAGCTTTGGCCAGTGTACTACACTCCTTGCTAATCTATGTCCTATATCTGCATCGCATTGATTCGAAACTAGTGAAATTTATGACGAATCAGTGGCATACCATCTTGCCGGGGCCTTTCGCGGGATTCTTTGACTCCTCCTTGGACTCATATGGCGCTGAATCTGTTTTCATGTTGCTAGAAGGCAAGATTTTGCAGCCAAATATAAAACTTTTACAAGTACTTTGGAATTCCTTTTAAAGGATGCTCTGATGTCCGAATTTTTGATGTGAAAATCAATTTATCTCTCGGAGAAGAATAAAATAAGTGCCAAGAATTAGTTTGCTATCTTGGCTGGCATTGGAAATATTGGGTGAAAACTGATCTGAAAAACATCTAACAGCTGTTACGGATTATTATGTCCAAATTCTGAATGCATCACTCAAATTCTACCATGGAGCGGATGAATCTGGCTCGAGACACCAAAGGTAGAGTTTTAGTTGACGTTGCGCTATAACATCACTGCCAGGTTGACTCATTACGTGCTTATTTTTATAGGAAAAAACAGGCGAGTCCCTTACATGCAACGGTCTGTAAGGCAGATTGCGAGCTGACCACTTAACTTGGAGGATCGACCTTTCAATCCTACGCGTAGGGTAAGGTCAGAGAAAGAGCAGATCAGTGAATGGAACTCGAAAGCAACGCACAAGAAATATGTGGATTGCCTCTGTCAGCCATTTGTCGACCACAGATGCTTGTGTGCTGGGGAGCATTTCATTAAAACGAGCGACTAATGTGTGCCATTTAGGAACGCTACTAATGAAAAAGCGGGTGGCAAACAATCAAATCAGAATGGCGTTTCAGCGTTAGAAAAGTTGGAGCATCCTATTTTTTGCTTCACTGCTCTGCAGATGTTTCCTATAATTTATCGCTGGTAATTACCAACAAAGCCTTTCTATATCTTTTAAGTAGGTGGTGTCTGAGCCTAATTGCTTGACAGTTGAGATGATGACCACTCTCAAATAAAAAAATACCGGTTCCCCCGTGCTCGTGAAGCTGGAAAGCTCGTGACTTAGTTCGCGCAGTCAAGAATTCAAGACCCTCGGCAGGATAAAATCCTACTCAATAGGTTACCTATTGGGTGGGCGGGTCACTTAATCCATATGGTTGATAATGATCCAGCTCGGAAAGTCTATAAGGGAATATTTATGGTAGAAAAAGAAGACGAGGCAGACCCAGCGACGCAAAATCGTGATGTTCGGAGTTCCTTATTAAGGCAGGCCTAGATCGGATACCGGTTTTTGGGGCGTTGATGATGAGATTGTCTGAGATGGAGCGATGGCCTAGGTCAGGACGCCGGACAGCTTTTAGGGATATCGAATTGATGGACCTCGGCGTAAAGCCGGGATGTCTGGACTTCCTTATTAAGCCAGGCCTAGATCGGATACCGGTTTTTGCGGCATTGATGATGATGATGAGATTTTCAATTACCGTTTTTCAACTATTCTCAGATTCTTGGGCAGGTTTCTGCTTGAACAGTTTCTTCAAATCATAATTAAAGTTTTTTATTTAGGAATTGGGGAGTCTTAAGTCCGCATCCACTTGCTGTCGGACCGGACCAAATGGAGAGCAACTTGTTTCCATTCTTTATGGTCCACAAACTCCTCTTTTTGCGTTAACCCTAAAGTTCAAAAGATGGGAGGAGGGACGAAGACGGCTACGATTTCGTCGTCTGATGAGTTGCCTTTGCCTTACAAAACCCTAGCCGTCTTCATCCCTGTTTCCATCATAATTAAAGGTTCCACTAGGCCGCAACTTGCCAGTGATATTGACTCTGGCAAAATTCGAATTGTCCGGAATTTCCTTGTCTTTGTGAAGTAGCGATATAACCAAGATTTAACTTTACTTCAAGATTTAAATAGAGGAAAGTTGCCATAGCCCAGATAATTATCGACCTTGGGAAACACTTCATTTCGACAATTTCTTCACGATTCTTTTAGCACCTGTTACCTTGATAGTCTATTCTTTTGTTATTTTTCATTTATGGTGCTTGGTTTTTTGAAGTTTTCTTTCAAACTCAACTAGTTTTACAATTTTTTGGAATTCAGGGTGGTTTTCTTTCGTCCTCTACAATTTCGATCGGCAGACATTTCCAGCTCATTGAAATGCTTAATCGTATCCGATCCGTCCAGCATCTCAAATATTTCCAAGGACATCCTTGTTTGAAAATTGCCATAATTCCATTCATAATGTTTATAATGGTAATGGCACATTAAAATAATGGCTGTTTTTATGAACATTAAAAGAATCCCTGTTAACTGAATATGAGAAAATGAGACCCTTCTTAGATGAATTCTGCCCACAATACTGGTTCTCGGCAGAAATTCTTGATCTAATCTATGCCGCCACCGGATTTATTAATGCTAACAATAATACATTATTCAAAGAATTTTTTAAAAATGTCCATTTTTTGTAAAATGATTCTTACTTATCTACTTTGGAATTCTGGTTTAGATAAAGTGTCTCTTGCTCGACTAAAAAAAAGGTCGATAATTATCTGCCCTGCTAATTAATCCGAACACGAAATTTGATCACAAACTCCTGTTTATTTCACTGAGCTCCCGTTGCTATTTAACATTCAAATTATCAGAAAAAATCCGATACAATTCTGTAGCATCACCTTTTAAAAATATCCCTGAAGCGAATCAGTACAATAAGATTAAATTACAAATTAAATATCATCATCCGCCAGCTTATCAAAATTCAATCAAATCACGATCTCAAATAATAATGGGTAGCGACGAAAACAAAACAATGGACGTTATTCCGAGTTTATCCAATATAATAGTAATGATAGTCTCCAATAAATTCGCATATTTTCTCGTTTTGTTTTTGTTTTCCCTTAATCTTTTCTCTATGGGGAAATAAATTGAATTGAGCAGAAGAAATAAGATCCGGTTAAACTGAGACAACTGTCTGCTGCCGCTTTTGTTGCGACGAAACGTAATTTGTGGTAGTAGCTTATTATGATAATTGAATTGAATTGGTAGTACTGGATCACGTTACTGAAATTCCATATTAGCTTAATTGTTAATCAGATTATTTTATACTTAGCTTTAATTGAATGACGTACGATATTCTGCTATTGATTCTTGCGAAAAAATGGGGTGGAATAATTGGATTTCGAGGTGTTTGCGGTACCTTCAGGCGATTCAGTGCCGACTGAGTTGAAAACAAATTATAAGTAAATTTGGCCTGACTTTGGACTAAACCATGACAAACAGGAAGTCGTGTTCAAAAGTCAAACTCATTTACGTACTAATGTGAGTTTTTCTGCCCGAATTCTATCACATCATAAACGCTATTATAGAATTAAAAAACTTCATGGAACCAATTGCAATAAGTTGCTAACGAACAGAGCCTTGGAAATACACTACGAAGCGGAATTTTATTTTAAAGGAAGATTAACTATTAATCAATGCACAGAAGTAAGACAAGAATGACCCTCCAAGACGCCTAACTCTCTAGCGCAGTGAGTACACCTCATTCCTAGCCAGTTAGACAAGTCGGAAAACCGGAAGCAATTCAAATAAGGAAAAATAAAATGAGAAAATTAGAAGTTTCTCACAAATTTGTCAACAATGTTTTACCGCATTCTGGATGTAGAAGTAAACCTTCTTCTTTAACGTTTATCCAATTTAGTAGACGCGTGGCACCGTCTGGATCGGATGAATCTTTCTTCTCGATCATAAGCTTGGTCTGGATAAATCTCGAAAATCTTTCAAGCTACCATGTAAAATATCAACGCAGCGTTGTTTCGGATAGCCTTTCCTTTTGAATTCGATGTTCAGATCAGTTTTTGCTAGTGAGTTCTCGTCAGCGCGTCCTCATCAAAGGCGCCTTCCTAGCAATTCATGGAATGAATCCTTCCTAGTAAGGCGGTTGGCTGTTAGCTCTGCAATCGACCCTTTAAAAGCATAGTCGGTAATACTGCCGGAGTTCCTGAAATTTTTTACCTATAGTGCATTGATATCAAGATTCAATAGAATCATTCAGGACCAGCTTTGCAAATGATAAGACTTTCTATTGCCCTACATCCCTAACCTCATCTAATTCATAAAAATCGAGTTACTGTCTTAAATCTTTTGTTTGATTTTTTTTATTATGAATTTATCACATGATACAGTAATGTTCAACTATCTCTATAAAATCTATTAAATAATTTCTAAAAAAAATCTAATAAGACACTTAATACTGTAATTATTTTGGTTAAATGGTAGATAAGTACGAAACTGTACTATGTAGTAATATTGACGTTTGTCACATGACAGGCTGTGATCGTGCATCTTTTTATTTGCAACTGTGGCAGAGTAATGAGGGACATTCTTCAGTATTTGCTCCAAAAGATTTTTTATTTTAATATTATAGGGTGTCAGGTTCTGAATCTAGCTCCCCCGCATAAGCTCCCCTCTCGGACACCACCTGGTTGTGGTTTGGGAGCTTGCGGTAGCTTACTACTTCACTAAGAGTGTCCAAAAACACATGAAGATGGAAACAAGGGATTGTATCTCTCTAAGTGGTAAGAAGTCACAACCTCCCAGCCTATATACCATTTGGAAGCTCAGATCCTCCCCCAATAGTAGTAATCACGAATTAAGCTCCTTTTTGTGAAATTCTCAACATTAACGGACATTTAAGCGTTTAAAGTTTTCCCAAGATTCCCCCAAAAATCGGCAATTTTCCTGGCACTCAGACCTCTCAACCTATATACCATTTTGAAGCTCAAGTGTGGCGATATCCAGAGAAATCCGATGCAAAAAAGCGGAAATTTCGATGGAGGGCGAGGACAAGCTGGTAATGCCGGTGAAATCCACACTGAACGCAGCAGACCTTTCAGTTAGGGGCGGTTTTCATATTAAACTGTACTTATGGCTACAAACATAGATTTAGTCCAATCAACCTATAGCATACCTATCTACTGGCAGCAAAGCTGACAAAGTTGCAGGACTGTCCTTATATACTTCTAGTTCAAGAGCTACGGATTCGTTTTAACAGAATCTGTGGTATTCAATCAGTCAAGGGAGCAGGATCTTCTTCGATGAAAGATTTTCGAGACCGAGGGCCTGCGTTCTGATGTCAAAATTGTTAGAGGTAACCATGCTGAGACAATTCTGTTCCCAAGACTTCGTTGCGGTCAACTTAAAATACCAGGTTAATGGTAAAAGGAGAAACGTTATAGTTACCTCTTACTTAATTACTTACTACTACTTACCCTATGATTCTTTGTGCCCTCCGCTGACGCAAGAACTAAGGGATTTGGTAGTGTATGTAGAATCAAGTTGCCTTGAACTTTTAATAGATTGTGATGCGAACGCAGCATATTTGTTGGGGCAGTAGCAAATGCAATCCTAGAGTAGAGAAGCTGTTCAGTTTTATCACTTCAGTTGGTCTGATGACCGCGAATGTAGGGTACGCCCCTACGTTCGCGGGGCCAAGAAGAAGTAAAGTAATTGACCTAACAATCTGCACTTCGAAGTTGTTGTTGTTAATGCAGGCGAACAGCCTTTAATACGAAGACGAAATCCTAGGAAAATGGATTGCAGAGAGTTCAATGAACTTCTTGGCGACAAAGTTGAGCTCCCTAGGCGACTGAAGAGTCCTTTGGCGATAGAAGATCAATTGAAAATTTTGAATCGCACACTTTTAGAGTGCTTTGAAAAGGCTTGTCCAATTTCCCGAGGGCAACGTGGTAAAACGTGGTAGAACTGCAGAGACTCAGGAAATCAACGAGATGACTTCTATATCGTGCTTGCAAAAGCAGTAGCTATGAAGACTAGCTGAACTTCCGGAACTCACAGCGTAAATATAAGAGGCTTGTAAAACGTTCGAAACAAGGTTCTTTTAGAGCATACTGCAAGGAACTGGAAGATAAAAGGTTGTGTAGAGTCCTTAATAAAGATGAGTCGGCCAAGTTGAACTCTCTTAGAAAACCGGATGGTACTTTCACGAACTCCAGAGTTGAGTCTTTACGGACTCTCTTGGAAGTACACCACCCATGAAAACATATATAGAGGATATAGAGACTTTCGAGCTACTTCTAAGAAATATTTTTCGAGGATGTCTTGCTCTAGGCTACGTGTCTTCCTCTTGGCAGAAGGTGAAGATAGTGTTCATACCAAAGCCTGGAAAAGATGACTACTCTAATCCAAAGAACTTCAATCAAATCAGCCTAACATCACTTTCGCTGAAATGTCTGGAGAGACTGGTTAGGCGTCACATTCGCGAGAAGGCGCTAAAGTCGCATCCACTAATGAAAACCAACATGCTTACAAAGAAGTCCTGCGAGTCTGCTCTTCATTCTTTGATTTCAAAGATAGAGGATGCAACTCTGAAGGGTGAGTACGCGATGGGGGGTTTGTGGACATTGGAGGGGGTTTGACTGTGCGCCCTTCGAAAGCTCTGTGATGCCACCAGAGAGCATGGTGTTGGTAAAACTCTAATAAAGTAGATCTACGCTATGCTAACACAGAGATTGCTGTGTGCTGAAGTGGGTGTTGATCACTACTTAACAACGGAAGCGACGAAAGGCTGCTTTCAAGGAGGTGCGCTATTGCCACTTCTGTGGAGAATGCTGATCAACTCACTACTATTTAAACTGCTAAATCCGCCAATACACGTTCAAGCTTATGCAGATGACGTGCCTGTTGGTCGAGACTGAATGGTGTGTAGAAATACATAACGCACCATTGGTTTGATTGACAGTTTTTGCCTGCCTGAGGTAGTAAATCCAAATAAAATTACAATGGTATTATTTACACAAAGGAGGAAACTGAATGATTTTTGCCTTCCCGAGATGAGGGATACAATCCTTCAACTCTCCGAAGAAGTGAAATATCTGGGAGTTATTCTAGACAAGAGTCTTGTTTGGAGCAAACATGTAGAAGTAAAGGTGAAACGAGCTCTCACAGCTTATGGGCTGTGTAGAAGAACCTTTGCCTCGACATGGGGACTTAGGCCTCAGGTAGTAATGTGGATATATGTTGCTATCATTAGATCGATGTTCGCTTATACATCCATAGTGGGGCGAGATAAGGTGACACAGACGCGTTTCCTCTGTAAACTTGCCGCACTGGAAAGAACTGTATGTCGGGGTATCACTGGTGCCATGAGCACCACATCCGCCGCAGCTCTGAATGCATGATTTAATTTGCAGTCCTTGGATTTGTTTATTCAGAACACTGCTATGAGAGCAGCTCGTAGACTAATTCGATCAGATCTATGGGAAAACGATGGACGTGGGGGCACAAAGCATTGGAAGAGTTATTGGGAGAACTGAATCTATTTTTCGCAATTCCTTCCGATTCTCAGATCCCCATACATCTGTTCGGTAGAAGATATGAAACTGGGACGAACCAAAAGAATGCGTGTCGGGATGTACTGAGGTCTCCGATGGCTGAAAAACAGAACAGGGTCCAGGAACAAAAGTTTACCTCTGGAGTAAAATGAGAAATGGGCTTTTCTCTTAATACAATGTGCAAGGCTCTTTCAGGCTGAAGTGTATGCGATCGTAAGGTCGCAACTTGAGTGATTGACGACCGGTTGAATGGCAGGCGCATCGCAATCTGCAGAGATAGTCAAGCTGCAGTGAGGGCGTTGAGCAGCGCTCTGACTATTTAAAAACCGTTCAGCAATATAGAAATTGATTGACCTGTATTTCTAGATTCAATACGGTGAAACTACTCTAGGTACCCCGTCATTGCGGTGTACTGACACAACTCAAATTGGGTTCGAAAGGTACTAATCAAAACCTTTCATTCGATACCCTATTTACTATATACGGGGAAAGAAAATTTTAGACCTTTCTTTTGCATGCATGAGGCAACCCTTAACCCCAGCCTGAAAAGATGCAACTTACTACTTATGTGGCCGTTTATAGATTTTAGTTTCCACCTTCTCGTCAAACTTCGTGGCAATCGGTTCAGCCGTTTCTGAGTAAAGGCGTGTAAAAGGCAGACATACATTGAACCGATTTTAATGACTGCTCCCCCATTACAGCTGACACACGTCTCATCATGTGCAATTCCTATTCTGAACATATGCCTAGCTAATGATTTGTAGCCAGTCAGAATGCCCACAATTTTGCGGTACGTTTGTTAGGTTCTCACAGGAAAAATTTGATGTGTCTAGCAACATTAAGGCTCTGTCATTACCGAAGGCTTGTTCCCAGTTCCTCCTTCTGGCACTCCAGTTGTTGACTCTGGGCCGCCTTAAGGGAAATAGAATTCTCTTTTGCTTATACATCCGAGATTTCATTTCCCTTTTCACCACAGTGAACTTAGAATAGTTACACCGTATTGCATTTAGAGGTAGAGTTCAATCGGGTTCTAAATTCCTGAACAATGTTTGCAGTGATCAAGGGACTGCTAAGTGGCTCAAATGCAGCTTAACTATCGCTGGCGACTGGGATGCGCCTACTCTTCAATCATCAAGTTTGTCGCCCTTTAAATCGCATACACTTCAGCCCGAAAGACTGTTGCATACTGTCGCAAAGCAAATCCCACATCTTATTTTTCTTCGGAAGTTGGGCTCCTGCTCCAAAACCCTGTTTTGTTCTTGGGGTATCGGTGCAGGAGACTTCAGTATATCCTGCCACAAATTCTTCTGGTTCTTCACAGTTTTCTCTACGCTTCTGCGTGGCTTCATATCTTCTAACAGCCCGGTGTGTGGGTACGCGAGCATCAGAAGGAATTTTTGAAAAAAAAAACTGGATTTTTTTTCTCCCAAAACACCCTTTCTGCTCTATGTCCCTTACGTTTGCTCTTTTATCATAGATCTAACCGTTCAGTTCTTTACAGTGAGGCTAGCTCACAGTAAAAACTCTTTAACCTTAACCCACTATATTGCAGATACATAAGCAAATATCGGATACCAACATATATCTCATAGCTACATAAAGGCTACGTTCTCAGTTGCACAGCCCATAATCTCTGAGAATTCATTTCACCTTTACCTTATGAAGTTTGGTACAAAGAAGACTCTTGTTCAGAATAACTCAAAGATATTTATTTCATTTCTTTGGAGAGCTGAAGAGTTGTACCCCTCATCCCTGGAAGGCAAAACCATTCAGTTTCCACCTTTTTGTAAGTAATAATATCATTTCGGTTTTATTTGGATTGACTGAAGACCATGCTTAAGATGCCAGTTGCCAATCAAATCAAAAGACTTCCACGAAAAGATAGTCCGGCTACCTCATCTGCATAAGCTTAGCCGTGTGTGATCTGAGAGTGAGGCTTCGTCTAGCACGGCCAGTCTATGATCAACCCTAACAACTCTGAAATTCAGATTGTTAGGTCTATTACTTCACGTCTTCTTGGCTCCATAAACGTAAAGGTCGTTCGCGATTATAAAATTAGGTGAAATAATAAAATCAAATACCTTCTTTTCCCTATGATTGTATTTGCTACTGCCCCAACAAATATATACCAGGAGTAAATAAAGGCAGAGCTATAACTGTGCCAGCCTTGCTGCCAGTAGAAGGGAAGATTCTCTGGCATGCTGCAGGTTAATGTGCCTAAGCTTTTTTCTTTGTACTAGGTTGGGTAAAAAGTAATGTCGTATTTTGTCAATAGATGGCGATACTTAAACATATCTTGTGTTGTACTTATCGCATCGGGTCATACTATACGGCGATTTGAAGATGACAATCTGGGCTACAGGTGTCTCTTTGACAGTTTTATGATCGTACGTTTTGGTCTCAAGTTATAGAGAATCAAAAATGGAGTCCACCAAGCCAGAAATTCGTCTTATTTTACGTTTTTACTACCTGACAGGTAAAAATGCAACGAAGGCGGCCAAAAAGATTTGTGAAATACTGTAACGATTCGCACAGCACAGCGTTGGTTCGATCGATTTTGTTCTGGTGTAGTGGATGTCGAAGATACACCCCGTACTGGTAGGCCAATCGTCATAGGAACCGATAAAATCGTCGAAATCATCCAAGTAGGCCGGCATGTGAGCATTTGCTCGATTGGCCAGGAACTAGGTAAGGAACACAAAACCGTTTGAAACCATCTGCAGAAGATTAGATTCCAAAAAAAGCTGGATGTTTGGGTGCCACACGGGGACGAATTCGACCCATTTTTGAAGCGGATTGTGACTGGTGATGAAAAGTGGATCACGGACGAAAATCTCAAGCGAAAAAGATCGTGGTCGTAGCGCGGTGAGCCGGCCCAAACCATCGCCGGTTTTGTTTTGTGTTTGATGGGATTTGAAGGAAGTCATCCACTATGAACTGCTCAACTATGGCCAGACCCTCAAATTGGTCCTCTACTGTGAACAACTCGACTGTTGGCGAATGACCAGAAGCGGCCAGGATTGGTCAATAGGTATGGTGTTCTGTTCTACCAGGACAACGTCGGCCTCACACATCGTTCATGACCCGCCAGAAGCTACGGAAGCTCGGATGGGATATCCTATCGCATCCATCGCATAGTTTGGACCTGGCACCAAGTGGTTGCCATCTCTTTCGGTCCATGCTACTAAGTTGGCCTCAAAAGAGGCTTGCGAAAACTGGCTGTCTGAGTTTTTTGCAAATAAGAAGGGGGGTTTTATAAGAGCGGGTTAATGGAGTTGCCTTCTAAATGGCAACAAGTTTGCAAACAAAACGGCACATATTTGACTTAAATCGGATAATTCTAAGTATGTTAAATAAAGCGTTAAAATTCGATCACAAATACAACCCAACCCAATAAAATAAATGTAGTCTAATACGAAAATGCCATTAACTGAAGAGTTTACTGTGTCTGGTGTGGGCTTTACCGGTGTTACCAATGTGCCCGCCCACCGCTTTCTGGCATTAGTCCACTTGTGTCCACATCACCAGTTTCCCTTTTATCCTTTCATATTTTCTGATATAATTAGGCTACAGTGCCCCTGACAGATAGGTTTTTTGTACTCTCTTAACCGGCTGACCGCAACGTAGATCAATCTATTCAAGGCATTAAAATTTGTGCTTCGGGCGCGACTTGATTGTTCAAAGTTGCAGGTTTGTTCGGAAAGTGTGATTTCTTACCACTTGGAACGTTAAAATTCGTGCTCTCATCTTCATGTGTTTTTGACACCCTTAGTGTAGTAATGGACTACTAAAGGCTACACGAAAAGTGGTTTCCGAGAGGAGATATAGTTGGGTTGTCAAAGGCTTGTGGGATTTCCAACCTTCCGAAAGATCTAGGTCCCAAAGTACATTGCGTTTCGATTTCAACTTACTTACTAATGGTGCAATACTATATTTTAAGAATTTTATCAGAATACCTTTCTTGAGAGGTTCAAAACTTGGTATGAATATGAGCGATATTAATAGGCCACAATACCGAAAATTTTAATAGAAATCCTAGAAATCACATTCAAAACGTAAAGTTATTCACTGTATGCATATACAGAATATGGGCTTATATAGGTACATATACAGAATATGTTGTAAATATGTATTTCAGGGCGCAGCAAATTTAAATGAAAGGGCAAATTGGTACTTACTATAACTCTGTACGTCAGTATTAATTGGCATGCTATATAATCGAACCACAATAAAATGAACAATCTGAGATACTGAAACCCAGTATATCCTGGGGAGGGTCGTTCGGAAACTTGTTATCTATCTTATATTTTTAAGCTTCTTTCAATTCCTACTACGGGGGAAGTCCTGATGGGCTCAGCGTAAAAGACGTTGAATATTTCCCAAGGAACGAAGTGTCAAGAACCCTGCACACCTTCCAAATCGGGTAAGCGAAGTGGTATCCGCGCTTAGTCGCCAATTGGCGATAATAAGGCAAAACTTGGTTCGTATGACATTTATGTTCTTTACAAATTTTTGCACTGTTCTCTACAGCGATTGCAAAAAAACATCTCAGAGGTAGGAGAATAGTTGAAGTAACTGCTAAACATACGATAAATACGCAAAAGTCGAACCAGGGGTTGGAAGCTTGATATAAAGTTAGTAGTTAGTAATTCTCTAACATCCATTTATATGAAAACATTTTGAGTTGCTACAGTGGGTGGAATGCTACGTTCGGTAAACTGGTCCGTTCGATAAATTGAATTGAAAATATTGACTTCCTACCTACCACTTATCCATTAATATATACAAAAAGATAGTCTTCTTAATTATGCACAAGATTCTGAATAGTTGTATATGATTCGATATATCATAGGATAAGCGTATTACGATGCACCGGGAGCATCTCCTAAATTTCGAAAATTCCTGTTATTCTGAGAAATCAATAGATAGCAATAAGTTATGTCCACTCATCATGCATTAAAATGATGTTTGATTGAAAGATTTGACACATCATATACTAGTGTTATTTTATTCCACTTATCGAACCAACCTTCTAAGATAATCGGCTTAATCTAAAAATAAATTTTCAGCTTTTAGTAATTGTTTGATTCATGTCCGCTTTTGATAGTCACGAACCATCTATCAAGCGTTTCACATCTAAGATAATGCAGATTCAAAATAAATAGATGTATCCCAAGGAATTCAGGTAGGGAATGTTTTTGTGGTCAGTTTTCAAATACTACCGCGTATTTTAGAATAACGATTTATTTGAAATTAATGAATTTTTATCCCGCTTTCTCACTTGTGACAACATTTTGAATTATGATTATCCATATTTATGTAGTTTGTAAGTTATTGGTTGGACAGTTAAGCATTAGAAACATTCAAAACTAAGTATTAGACCAAAGCGTGCCTTCATGGCACATACCTCAATCTTATTTCTATCATTTTATATAATAAATCCAATTGTTTCCTAGATGTTGAATAAGTTCCAAAAACCTAAGTTTATTTTTATTACACATATACATATTTGAAAACATTTGATGCTGATTGGGCTAGTATGTCAAAACCTTGATAATAAAAATTGATTGTAATCATACATGTAGGTTACAGTTAATAATACGCTAATACTTTCGAATAAAACAACCGCCTAAAAAGCAAAGTGGAGGATATAACTATAAAAACCCAGGAACAATGGGTACACGTACACAGATATTTTTCATCTTTTCACTACCCACAAGAAAAAGCCTTCATAAGTGATTTCAACTCGGGGTAGAAATACTTACTCCAAAGTCGGAAAGTAAGGAGACCTTCAACGGGCTTGCCGCTAGTAAAAGTGCAGTAAGAAGTCACCAATGGAAAATTCTATGAATGAAGGGACCTCGACTCCCGATGGCAACTTACGACGACAGTTAGAAAATCGACGACTATCCTTCGGTGAAGGAGGCGAATATTAAGCCCAAGCTTAGCTAAAAGTTTATCTAGTATAGTATACATACTATGCAGTTAATAACCAGGCTCGTGTGACAAAAGTCGGGCACCTTAATGTAAGTGAAAGGCCAAAACTAGTGGAAATCCCGGTCCTGCAATTAACGCCAAGAATACTTCCATATAAGAGAAGATCCTGCATTTTGTAGATCCAGCTTAACGAAGTAAAATAGACTTTATAGATGCAGCATAGGAAAATAAATCAGGCCGAAAAGAAGCTCTGCAACACCGTAAAAGACCAAGTGAGCTAAACGGGGAAACGGGATCTCTTTAATAAAGCCAGAAATAAAAAGTCGAGGAACGTCTTCAGGACAATCAATCAACTGCTTTGCGGAAGTCTACTATTCCTTTTAATAAATAATAATCGTTGGCGGAACAATCCAATTAAATCAGGGCCTTGAAGTGTGTTAGAGCACTTCATTCAAGACCGTAAAGTTATACTACAGGGGTACCCTATTGGAGGTAATGTGGTCAGCATTGCGATCCCACTACCAGCAGTAAGTTTTGAACCGCGACCTTCCATACGATAGCTTTGTGCTCTAACCACTCAGCTATCCTTTTAACAAAGGACGATAAAGTTCCACTGGGATTAAGATGGATAACAAAAAAAGCTACAGAGGAGAGGATGCCTTGATGTGTAAATCATAACGCATAAAACCCATCTTAAATAAGCTGATATTCTGCACAAGACAGGCATATCCTTAACGCATTTAGAAGAAAGTATGAAGCGTACAAGCCAAACCTAGAAGAGCGACTTTTTGCTTGAATGTAAACCAGGTGAAAACATGTGATAAGATTAAGGACTTGGCCGAGATTACTACAAATGAAGAAATTTGATGATCCCAGTGTGTTCTGCAGGCAAAATAATGAAATTCATAATGCTCACTTCACAAGAAGCACATGGTTTATGTTTAAAAAGCGGCGAAAACAATGCCCAAATGAAGTTCTTATAGCCAAACTTGAACCATTATCACTCTAGGACCAGCACCTTCAAAATATGTTCAATCACTAACAAGTGCAGAAATTTGGCGATATGGACATGTGAAAATTGAGCCATAGTAGAGCAGTAAAACTTCAGAGTAGTTTCACGAAGGCGAAAGTTGGTAGTATATCCATGCATGTATACTTGTTATCCGACGTCAAGTTCTAAAATAGAGAAGTTCAAATTAATGGCGAAGAGGCTAATGATAGATACGCATCACCATGACCCTTGAATAACAGCTGGCGATCTTAACACAGGCTGAAGTAAGGAGCAGCTGAGGGGCGAATTCCGGAGGCCGAGTATTACTTGAAGCTCTTCTTATCTGAATCTTGAACTTACAAACATTGGATGCGTCAACACTTTCTGGAGGAGGGAAATAGCGTCAGTAATCGATGCCCCATTGCTTAACAGCGGCACCTTACTAAAGACTATAAACGCAATGACCACTGTGGCGGAGGAAGCAACTTGGGTTTGAGACCCCCGCAATCACGATCAAGGTTATGATGTCCATGCGTGACTCGCTGTTACGGAGCTGCCGCATGACACTGGCTACAGTAGAGAGCGTTAACAGTTACCGCTTCTAAATTGACAAATGTGGTCGGTGCTTTTGATAAGTAGGACTGAATTACGGTCTAGATGCACCTCCCGAAAAGGACGATCGGATAGTAGGTCTTCAAAACTATTCGCAAGTGCTAGGGCATACTGGTACCACCATCACCGAATCAAACTTCAAAATGTACCATCCCTGCACTTTCCCTTAAAATATCAAACTTGCGGGGAGCTCTGGGGACGGCTACCCAAAATGCAGCACCACATCGTCTTACAGTTTACGGCCCCTTGAGCTTTTGCTAGTGGATTGTCGATATTGTCCCTTAGGTCACCTGGAAAAATCTCAACCTAACGTCGAATTTTCCTTCTATCTTTTCTGAAGACGTTGCCCACCCATGTATTCGCGTGCTTTTTAAAAAATGCCGCAACCCTATTACCGAGCGTAGTCTTTCTGAGCCTCTTCAGCACTTATTGAAGTAATACTAGCTCTCCTATGTTTTCCAAAGTGTATCCTTTACCACCATGAAATATGGAAGTTGCTCGTAAAGAATTCAAAGAACTTCGTAAGTAGGATGTTTGCAGACCTTCAGATAGCGGTTGGTCTTCGCCACTGGATATGGTCCCTAAACGCAATGGCGATTGGAGATCTTGTAGCGATTACATACGTCTAAATTCCCAGACGATTTCAGAACGATACCCCACTCCACTAACCATTAATTGGGGACACTATCAAAAACTGCCGTATTTTTCAACCATGAACTTATCACATATCGCATATCACCAAATCTCTATAACTACGAGACAATCTGAAAATGACAATAAACACACCATTCGGAATATTCAAGTTCACTATGATAACTTTTGGACTGTGCAATGCAACGCGAATCCCTCAGAGATTCATCTACTCAGTGCTACGAAACTTCCACTTCTGAAAGTGGAACAAAAACTGGGATGTGCACTCTGATATTCACACGAAGTTACAAACAAGAAGATAGATTTCAAGTTGCATGTGGAATGTGCAGCAACAAAGATATATAGCACAGAAGCACTAATCGCGAGAGAACTACCAAACATAAGTAGCTTAAAAGCGAGCTATTGGCTCCTTATTTCAAGGGTAATTAGACCAATCCCACTGTACGCAGTTCAGTGTGGGCTAACAAACTAGAAAAAAAAGTGCTCCTTACTTCTAAGCGCACAAAGCAGCCAGCGTTATAGCAGTTACGATCCCAGTTGATATTTTGCCGGAAGAATGATAAGATCTTTATGATCAAATGTATATCCTTGGAAAATCCTTTGCCCGTCGATCGTAGTTCACACGAAGGCAAACTATCGCCGTGTCAAGAAATGTCGCTGGAGGCATTGAATCATATGGGATCATCTCAAGATGGACTGACCAACAACACACTTCGTCGTTGTTTTTGATCTAAAGCTTCGGACTTACCTCTGTCGAGTTGAGCATGATGATTTACCATATTACCCAGAGTGCCGGAAGGTTTCAGGAAATGTAGCACATGTTTTATTTCAAATCCCAAGATTCGCAGTTCAAAGGGCCAAATTTATTGTTAGAAGGGGATGCACTTATTTTCCGTAGCTAGAGGTTCAGGTATGAAAGGTTTCTTGTATTTCTTTTATAAAAATATTTGAGTGGACATTTATCCCATCAGTACTTTGCACTATATGTATCTATTATTATATTATATCCACATTCGCTTGATATTGACATTCAAAACCTTGAAGTTTCACAGAATTGGTTATTAACTTCATTTGGACTGATATGGGGGATATTTCGGAGCCTAGCCACCGTATAGTGGCAGCCTCTTGATTTTTTTTCAGATTTTTTGGTTGGGTAGTTTCTGAGAATGGGTCCGTGAAAAAAATGATCATTTTCGATCCCCATTCCTCACCTCTCCAACAAATTTCAAAACTAAACTTCAGAAAGTACTAACCGAGAACTTTCATTTGATACCCCACATGACTATATTTACACCGTCTTTGCAAGTCTGGGGACCCCCCCAAATTCAACGCAGAGTTATGTAACTCACTGTATGCGTCAGCGTTCTCAGTTCCCACATCTCCACCAAATTTGGTGTCAATCGCTGCAACCGTTTCGGAGGAAAGTGCGTGTAACAGATAAACAGACGGACTTCACAACTGTGAAACCAAGGATGCAGATAAAAGGAAGGAGAGCTCGTCCGGATGCAATTGCTGTTGAAGGCAAAGGTCATTTGTCTTACGTTGGGATTCTGCGGAAAGTCAAAGGAGATCCGATGCTGTACGGCCTGGGACATAATGTCGCACTGATCAGAAGAACACAGAAGGGAGAACTACTCTTGGAATTTCGGAACACGCAGGATGAAAGGACGTTCAATTACCAGAACTTGCTTGATAGATCATTAGGTGAGAAAGTTACGATGATCCAGCTACCCGTCGCAATTGGAGAACATCGGAACCAAAGATCTGATGCCTGATACATCCCTAGGCGGGGCATTCACATAGGAAATGCTCCATACAGTGGTACTCAAACAGCAATCATCAGTTTGTCAGCTGTTTGGGCAAACAAGTGGCTAGAAGCTAGCAATGTCAAGATTGGATGAGTTGTCTGTAGGATTGTCTGCAGTACGGTTACGTAGCCAGAACTTGCGCAAGCAAGCACGATAGGTCTGACCGGTGCAGGCGATGTAGCGAAAAAGGACTCCTGACACGAAATTGTGAGAGAAACCCTCAATGAATATTGTGTAAAGATGAAGGTTTTTATGATAAGGGCCACGCGTTAGAAGTCAAAATGCCCGTTGTCTAGGAGGGAACCAAAAGCAAAGAGTAAATGAGATTTATTCAGATAAATCTCAACCAATGTGAGGTGCACACGATCTTTTGAGCCACTCAGTTCAAGAGCTCCATGTGGACGTGGCGAACGATGCGGAGGAAAAGATAACGCGGTTTGGGCCACCGACAAAAGTAGAAAGTACGCAAATTGGACGACAGGACGATACCCGTTCGAAGAAATAACCGCAACGTCTGGTGATGGGTTCATTAAAGCTAAAATTAACGGTAGTCATGTCTTTAATTGCTACGTTCCGCCAAGGGCAACAAGCGTGGAATATGAGTAAATGTTACATGAACTGACGTTAGATGCAAGTGTGCAATCCCTATTGTCATCGTTGGAGACATCAACACATAGTCTACCGAGTGGGGAAGCAATGTTTCTAATAACAGGAGGTTGATATTGCTGTAAGCTTTTTCTTCGGGGAGGGAGGATAGGTTCAGTGTTAAATATTACCTTCGTAAGCAGTGCGATGATGAGGGACATTACCTGGCGAGTTAGTGCACACTACACGAATAGCGACCATCAAGCTATACTGATTAGTGTAATGGAGAACAGAGGAATGGAGCATCCGAAAGACCTGATGTCATGCCGGACAAAGCAGCTAAATTCAAAGATGCTTAACGCGGAAATGTTCACTACGGTATTTAAGGATAGTTTCGCACCAATAGGTACAGCGAGTGAAAAATCAGAGCAAATTCTCAGAAACACGGTCGCAGCTTGTGATGCCTCTATGCCAAAGCGCAGAAATAACGCTGACAGATTACCGTAACCGTAGTGGAATGATGAAATCAGACGAATGCGCACCATATGCACAGGAAATTGAAACCGTGGGAGAGGGGAGAGCGGCAATGGCTAAGTTGAAAGGAAGCAGATAAAGTGCCCAGTTTTCTTGCAAAGAATAGTGACCACTTCATTCCCACAGCCAAGCAAATGCACTATTGCAGTCGGACGAGAGCATTCCTGAAAGAATGTCCCAGATACAGCAGACGATGATCTTACCTTACACTCGGGCTGGACGGAATATCGAAAGTGACTTTGAAGGCAGCGATAAAAGTAAGAAAGGAGTGGTTAATTTCCACTTTTAGTACCTGCTTCGAAGAGGGCAACTTCCCAACTCAGTGGAAAAGGCTGGTGCTGCCACCAATGAGTGGTAAACCACCTGCTGCTGGAGCGCATTATATGCAACAGGCTGATCCCAATTGTAGAAGAAGCAGGTTTTCACGCCGACCAATCTAAGGTGGATCAAAAGAGGAACGAAAACGGCTACAGTTTCGCACTAAGGTAGAGGCAATTCATCAGACGCTACTTCACCTCTACCCTGAGAGCAGCTTGATCGAAGTGGCTCGCAGCTATTATATGCTCCCTTTCATAATTCACAGAACAAATTTTATCTAACATAAAAAAGTTCAGACCACAGCTTGGTCGAAGCTAGACAAATTTTGTTTAGGAATTGAGAAGTCCTAAGTTCGTATCCACTTGATGTCGGACCGGACAAAATGGAGATCAACTTACTCCCAGTCTTTATGGTCCACGGACTCCTGTTTTTGAGGAGTCTGATAAGTTACCTCTGCCCTGGTGTGAAACCGTTGCCGTCTTCGTCCCCCTTTTGATTCTTGAACTTTGGGTGTTAAACGCAAAAAGAGGAGTCCATGGACCATGAAGGGTGTTAGTAAGTTGCTCTCCATTTGGTCCGGCTCGACATCAAGTAGATGCGGACTTAGGACTCCTGAATCCCTAAACAAAAATTTTCTAAAGTGAATGCTATCAATGCTATTCAACCTAACAGGGGAAACAATTTCAGGTGTGAGGTGGTAGGGCAGTACCAAAAAATACTTTGTCATCATCCCCCTCCACAGGAGGAATGCTTTCAACTCAGCGTAATTGCAGCATATAATTCGTAGGTCAGAGGTTTGCAAATGAGAAGAAACAGCTTCAACTTCTCGTGAGAAGAACCTTACAAGTGAGGACGATCATTCTGCAAATGCTGGAACCCCAAGAAGTGTGGAATGCAATTAGTAGCACCATAAGCTGTATTCAGGAGGAGCTTGGAAGGTTAAAGCGCTTACGAAAAAGCGGAAGGAAGCGAACAATTCTCACGGTAGGAGTAAGCCGATATGACTTTAACCCGCCCTACGATGTAATGTCTGTAGATAGTTCCGTGGGGCATAGCGAGTGAGGAGAGGTGATTTTAGTGGGTTAAAGTGTCATAGTGTACCTTTCGATCTTTTCATCTCTATAAAAAAACAGACAGACAAACAGACAGATTGGCAGACAGACAGACTGTAAACCGACTTTAATAAGGTTTTGTTTTGCACAACATCTTGAAAAGATAATTGCAGACAGCGGGTAAACCGATTTTAAAGGGATTCGGTTTTATATACTAAAATGCAGTAGCTGCCTTAAAATGGTGCAAATGTTAGGGGGCGTACTTAAGGAATTCATTGACGGAAGTAAGGGTTTACTAAGTTTATCAAGAATGTCGGGAAAAACTGATTAATAAAATGTAATGATTGCCATCGGCAACCCAACACGATCATTCAGTTACATTATTTCTACAAAAGTTTGGAATTATAACAATGGTCTGGAATCCTAGGAAAGACATAACCCAAATGAGCCCTTATATGCCAATCACTCCCCATCCCCGCGGAAGGGGAATCGGGGGAATCCTCAGTCTGGCTTCGACTTGATGGCGGGCAGACCAGTTGGAATGCAATATACTTCCACGGTTGTGATCTGCGGACCCCTCATTCCTAGGTAAGCACCCAAGTTGCAAAAGATCATATAATAATCTCAGTGCGAAGGCGAGGCAGCGTCTGATGAGTTGCCTGGATACCTTCAAGTGGACGTCGACTTAGGACTCCCTCGATACCTAAACAAAAATTTAATTTCGCTCCTGCTGTCTTAGGCTTGAATTTTACTACGCAGGTTTTGTCCAGATTTTAATTCATACATATTTCATGGTTTTGAATTTATATAAGGGAGCAAATACCACCTTGTACCCACTTCGATCATGCAGTTCCGAGCAGAAAGGAGGCGACATCTGATGAATTGTCTCTACGCTGGACGAAACCGCAAGTCAACCACGATTATTCCTATATCCAAATCATAGTAGAGCAATTTTCGTCCTTATCACCTTAACTTCCCTCACAAACGAATTATTATTTATTTATTTATTTATTTAATTAACGGACAACAAACAGAGAGAATTTCAATTAATTATTGTCCTCAGGAGGAGGAGAAAGCAAAAAACTTATCCCACGTTTAAAACTACTTAAAGTAGGGAAGTTAAAAGGACCAAGCTATTTTGCATTATAATTCCGGCAAAGCCTGGGAATCGGGGAATGAAAATAGACTTCGAGCTCCGCGAAGGGCACGTTGAAAAGATCTGCGTTACGTGTGTTATAAGACGCAGGACGGCAGGTGATCTCGTCAGCGGCGGAGCAGTCCATCAGGCCCGGGGAAAGTTTAAAGAATGTGCATAGATCCAGATCCAGAACGCTGTTGTAGGAAGGGAAGATTTAGAAAGCGAAGGCGGGAGGGGTAATCCACACGAGGGAAGCTTTTCTTAAAGAAGAGAGAACGGGTGAATTTACGTTGCACATTTTCAAGGGCAAGACAATCACAGTTACGAGTGGGTGACCAGATCACGGAGCAATACTCGAGGGTATTCCTCACAAGGGAATTGAAGAGAGCTAAGGAGGGTTGGATGGAGTCAAAATCAGAGGAGGAGCGAAGAATAAAGCCTAACAATTTTGCTGCTCGATTGATGACATCGAGGCAATGGGTGCCAAAGCGGAGCTTATTGTCGAAAGTGACTCCGAGGTCTTGAGTGGAATTTAAGCAGGATAAGGAATGTCCGTTAAGCGAGTAGGAAAAAAAAGTGGGTGGGGATTTTAGGGAATAGCACATAGAGTGACACTTTCTGACGTTTAGCTCTAAACCATTAGTCGAGCACCAACGAACCAGAGTGTCCAGGTTAATCTGAAGGGAAACACAGTCCATAGGTGACGATATAGCGGAAAACAGCTTAAGGTCGTCTGCATAGAGCAAACAGAAACAAGTAAGGAGGGGAGGAAGGTCGTTAATAAAAAATAAAAATAGCAAAGGACCCAGAATAGACCCCTGTGGGACGCCAGAAGAGGGGGAGAAGGAGCGGGAAGTACAGCCGTCAAAAAAAACGCGGCAGAATCGGTTGGAAAGGTAAGAGGCAAGCCATAAAACAAGTGGTATGGGAACATTTAGGGACGAGAGTTTGGATAGAAGTATCTTGTGATTTACAGTGTCGAAGGCTTTCGCGAAGTCAGTGTAAATGGTATGCACTTCTTGTCGTGAATTTAGACATTTGGCGACAAAGTTAGTAAAGTCAAGCAGGTTGGAGGCAGTGGACCTACGTTTAACGAAGCCGTGTTGTTCTTTCACTATGTGTTGGCCAAAGTGGGCGGGCAACCAGTCGCTGACATATCTTTCCAGGATTTTGGAACAGGAGGAGAGGAGAGAAATGGGACGGTAATTCTCGGCAAGCGAACGATCGCCACTTTTGTGAATGAGGATAATGAGAGCCTCTTTCCACAAGCTGGGAAAATGATTCCCTTCAAGGCTTTTGTTGAAAATAAGAGATATGGGAAGGGAGATGGACTTACCAGTTTTGATCAAAAAGAGGTTCGGAAGACCATCGTAGCCAGGTCCGACCTTGGCATCAAGTTCGCCAATGAGGTATTCGACAAGGATAGGAGTAAGAAGGGGAATAGTATTATTCACCTACCTTGTGAAAAATCGAAAAAAGGAATACGAATATGAAACTGTTTAGAATACACTTTCAAATCCCTCTTTATTTTCGATAAAGCAGCGGAAATTAGTAAATAACGAGGTATATGATTCTCGATCACACACTGTGAAGAAGAGCAGGGAACGTTAAAAATTCGACGTTACCGTCGGGAACATACTTCCGCTTAAAGGATTTGTGCGAATTGAAAAAAAAAATAATTTTCCCACATTTGCCTGTTGAATATGTATAAAGCAACTGAATTCTACCGATTTTTTGAATCAATATTTGATTATAAGCGATTTGGAAAGAGTTCTCAGCGAGTTTGACAGCAAGACCAAAGAAAAGCAGGTCTACTATAAAATTGTTAAGAGTCATAGCCACCACAACCAAACCAACGAAATTAATAAGATATTTGCGGGATTCGCACGCGGTCTTCAAATTCAAGGTCGCACATCCAAAAGAACCACTTCATATCGAAAGACAGGGTACTGTAGCAGCTGCGGCCTAAGCCTGCATCCCGAATCCAACTGTGGCAGCAACCACTGTTTCATTAGAGGCAGAGATCGCTGCGGAATAGCAGATAATACAAATAACAGATCCTTCCCCATCAGCAGATTTGATATTAAAAAGATTGAAGATAAGAAAACGGAAAGATATTAGAACATTAACGCTACGAGTCCTTAATAAGAGACAGGCAAGTTTTGAGATGGTGCCTTACAGCAGTTCTGAGAGCAGTTTGACTGTAGGCTAGAGTTTAATGTTTCTTTCCATAAATCTACGAACATAGTTGCACAAATATGTCGATTGGAAGATGAAAGCGGCAGGAGATAAGTAAATCTTCAGCAAAACATTTTATTATCGACTACTCTAGTACTTGGAATTGCTAGGCCCTGATTGGTAGGTCCAATTCTATTATCCTTCCAAAAGCAAACATGACTCGCTTGTAATGTCACTCATTCTTTCTCACATCAGAAACTAAATACAATGCAATCGTGTTCCGAATCCTCGATCCTTTTCGAATATGTGTTTTATTGTACTTTATACTCCGGAATAGTTCTTCCCATAGTCAATAAACCACGATATATCTTGCTAGTTGCAAACCTATTGAAAGCCAAAAAATCTGTACGCAATCACTGTGTAGCTGCGAAATTGCTTTCGTTATAACTCAATTCAATTACAACAATCCACATTGAACCATTTATTGCTAACCAACTCTTCGTTCTTCATAAATCCAAAGAAATTGCACAATTACAGCGATTTTTCCGAGGAATTATTGTATTTTGCAAATAATCGAGAACGATGCCGGGCTCTGGAATTATGAAGCTATTCATAAAATCTATGCTCACAATATTTTCAAAATCCGCGCCGTAGATGGCCCAAACTAATTCCATAAAGGAAAGTTTCTATCCGATCCGTGGCCAATACTTGCGAGTGTCCACGTTGCAGGCGGAGAAAAAAAACGTGAAATAGAAAAGCCATCAACTATCTGGAATAACTAGATAACTAACCATACTCAATGTATGGGAGTCTGCGGACAGCCAGCTAGTTCTCCTGGTACCGTACACTATGGGTCCGTGTGGTACTGATACTCGCTCTGTACAGTGTGTGGAGGAACATGGAGCACGAAGCAGGCAATTCATTTGGTGTGGATTAAATTGCTCAGAGGTCTTAAAATGTGAGGGCCACCTGCTGGGCATAGCCTGTCAATTACTTTAAACAAATTATATCACAAATTAGATGAAATCTCATGCTGATTCCAATGAGTGTGTGCCTTTCAGGGATATGAAAGATGAGTTGTGTGGATTTGAAATCGGACGGCAATGCATTACGACCCGATCTGAGCTTCACCACGATTCAAATCTCCCAGACGAAATCTCTTGTTTCGATCTTGTATCCGTACCATCGTGTCAAGTTGGCCGATCAAAAAAGCCAGGAATATGGGACTATGGGGCTGAATAGTTGAAAGTTTGAAAGGTGAAATGTATACAATTATTTTTATTATTAATATCACTTGCTTCCAGGCAGCAGAACGCAGTGAAATTTATCGAATTAAATTTCATATCATACCACTCGTGCTCCATGGAGTCCAAATATGAAAGCGGTTTTCCCTTTCCTAACAAAAACTGTTCCAGACCCAGTAGAAGGAGCCACGATAGCCCGAATGGTGTAAAACATCAATTCGTCTCAGGAGGTGGGTGGGAGAATAATGAAAGTTCAGTTGATAGTAATAAACTTCATAGGATTCGCTAGGCTAAGAGTAAGATTAATAAATTACCCTCCTAATTTCCTATTTGCTTAAAAAAACAACTAAAAATTTAGAACTTATGGGTTGGCAAATTAAAACAAGTCGGGAAATCGGAAGCTGGGCGCTTCAGGTATGAAAGGTTTTGTTTGTTTCTTCTGTGAGTATATTCGAGTATAGAGCTATCCCGTTTGTATGTAGCTCGTTATGTATATGCATTTAGAATGTCAGTTTTAGTACTTCGGGTTGTAAATTTACACGGTAAAGTCAACTTTTAGCTACTGTAACTTTGTTAATATACGTCATATTATATTTGATACTACTACCAATTTTCATAACTCTAGGATAAACTTAAGGCGGGTTTTCACGAAATTTTTCCAAAAATATGGTAATATCCTTTTTGTTAAGGATCGAACCGCCGAACCACTTGGAAGCAACTTACTTCCTCTTTTGTAGTTCACAAACTCCTCATTTTCTAAGTTAAACCCAAATTTTCAAAAAACCAAAAAGTTGACTGACGGTTTCGTCCAGGGCAGAGGCAACTATATTCGGTGAAAAAAATTTGTACACCCCCCTTTTACATGTATGTGGACCCCCTAAATCTCAACCTAGAATAATATCACTCACTTCATGTCTGGGCGTTCACAGTTCCTACCTTCTCACCAAATTTCGTGTCAATCGGTATGGCCGTTTTTGAGAAAAGAGCTTGTGGCAGACAGATAGACAGACAGACAGACATTGAACCGATTTTAATAAGGTTTTGTTTCGCAAACAAAATCTTAAAAACATATAAAGCCTTATTCGTACCTCACTTAAAAGCAGATATTTAAATTACAATATGCTGCTACTGTACAAAAACGGTGATTGTTTTATTTTTATCTCCTTTGGAATACTCCAGTTTCCCAACTTCAACTGGAATCACAACAATATTAGTCGAATATTTTGGATTAAGAAAGGAAAGGTGGAACTCATATGTAGATTAGGATCTGAACGCGTGCATTAGCAGCACCATACCTCCGAATATACTAGGGAAATGAGAAATTGCAGGCTAATAGATACATTGTGCTTATCATTTCTGTATAGAATCTTCCTTAACTAGCAGGTCAAGTCACTTACTCTCTGATTAACAATAGACTAGTCTCTCTTCGCGGTCATCACGCACAGCTAAAATGAGAACCCGCGGGCTACTTGGTCCTAGTCGACTGGTAGACGTCAAAATGTACATGGTGCTCATGCTTCCTTCCATAGCCGTCTGCATTCTGTAAGAAAGGCTTTAATCTCTCTAAGAAGACCTTGCAAACGGTGTCCAAACTGAACACGTACTCCCAACGTTTGAACATCATATAGGAAAGCTCATATGGTGACTTCAGCCTCTTTCGGGTGACATCAGTCCCCACCAGAACGTGGGTACACACTTGAACCTCACTAGGAGTGTAGAACGCTAATTGTGTGTGATAAGGTGATGGTGCCGATTTCAATTTGGTAACGGCAGCATAGCAGGTGCAAAAATCCGGTCTCTTCAAGCCCCTATTGCCTGCCGACGGCCGGGTCGCCCTGCAATCTTAGGTTGTCCCCGTATACCAGGTCAACAGCGCTGATAGCAAACTCCTCGGGGATGATTGTACGGATACGAAGTAAAACGACGGCCCGTCCCACGCCATAGTGGCTTTAGAGTCTGACGCCGACGTTCTTACCCATTGTCCGCTAGCATTTGAAATCAAGAACCTTTCGGATCTCCAAAAAGAAAGTAAATTCAAGTTGCATTCTTTGGTCTGTGATGATTACGGCGGGAATACCAAAGCGCCGCATCCACCCTCGACAGAAGACTTCAAGACACGACTGTGCTATTTTGTCTTTCAGAAGTATTGCCTCACGCCACCACCTAAGTTCCTAGGACCAGACACGAACGCGTTAAGTAAAGCCTGTTGGTGAGGGACTTTGGGCATTTACTGAAGAGGAGCGTAACTTGGGCTAAAAATGCGTTTTTACGAATACAATTAATATACGCCGCTTTAGAACGGAAGAAATTAACTATTCCCGAGAACCTTTTTAGGCCGTGGAAGGTCTTTGGCAGCGGAAAGCTCGCGGCTGCTTGTACCCTTGTTTGGGTCAGGTTGTATGCCGTCAGGAGTCATAGAATAAACCAGAAGTTTCACCTGAGAAATCTCCATTTTTTAACGTTTACAATTATCAAAGAGACGTTCAAAAAATTACTCGAAATATGTCAAATGTTTGGACTTGCTAGAAGAGGCGACCGGAATGCCACCGCAGTAGAAGAAACAGACGTCCATGTTTTGTATTAACTAACTGCTGTTGGACGGTCTGCATACACCTTACCTATTTCCACGCAACAGCAAGCTTCTGGGGTGATAAAGATTGGGGAGTCAGTAGTGTTGATGTGGTGTTGATCATCACGGTAAAGTTTGAGGAGTGCACGCATACTTGGGTTAGCAATGTCCTCAAAAATGATGAAAAAAGTGTTGTTTACGCAGGTTAAAATTTTCTCTGACGACCTAAGAGAGGTTGTGGAGTCTGTCAGAAACACGTGCTCCATATAAACTAGCAGTCAATAGTGACACAGGAAGTTTTCACTTAAATTGGAGACACTGATATCAGCTAAAATGAAGCGTCACGGAAATATCCTACGCAAGCCAAGACTCATGACTTATCTATTTGCCTGTAGCCGTAAGTTCTGATTGGCGTGGAGTTCGTGGCAGCTAATTTCAATTGCGGAGGGAAAAGCTTGTTGGGTCTGGAGACGGAGATGACCGAAAATTCTGCGCCGTGTTTATTAGATAATTACCCCTACTAAGGGCTTCGGGTTGACGTTCCCCAGCGAACACAGTTTTCAAATTCGTGAGAAAAGTACATGGGCTGGTGCATTTAGCGGCCTGATTTGCAAAATTATTTCAGCACATGCAGCTTTAAAATTAACAAACGAGTTCAATGTTGCTACTTCGTGCCAACACTAATTCCATGGTCAACATAAGAATTTGAAAAAATAGAATATGTGACTTTTATCACGGCAAACTATTCAAGTTTTTCCATCGGCCTTGTAGCCTGCGTCTGCTTTCCGTCAGAGTGCATCGCTCCACCAGGCTGGTATCCCGAGGCTCCAGCCGCTCCTCGATGTTAGAGATCAATCTTTACCATGTGACCACCGACACTCATGTAAGCGCTCCCAACGCTTTTGCCATCTGTTTATCGCCTTCTCATTTTCGAAATTCAGCCTCTGCATTGAAGGAGTTACGAACAAAGTATATACTTACCATTGCAACTGCTATGAAGTCATTCGACATAATTCCCGAAATGGCGAATCTGCATCATATCAAACGATCCTAAAGACAGGCACATCTTAGAGCTATCCTTCAATATAGTGCACTCAGTTTATGCGACAATATTACATCTGAAGTGTCTTTCCCTAATTGTCGCTCTATAGAGCAAGATCTAGCTCATGCCTCTGCTAATACTTAGATGCTAAGAGTTGATGCCATTTGCCCAGAAACAAAGTTTTTCCACTGCTGAACAAAAGCCAAATGTCGGAGAAGGTTCATACCAAATTTGAGGGGGGCGGGTAGTTTAGCAATTTCAATAACAGCATACAAGCAATGGCATGCTGAGATCAGACCCACATTCAGAAAATAGCTCCTAAATGCACTGCTGTTCGAAGGGTAGTCGATCAGATTAGGTGTTCGTTAAGGGTCAGTGCAAATCCTGATCTTGTGCTCAAAACCGTCACCGCCAAAGGCAAAGGATCATCATCATCAACGGCGCAACAACCGGTATCCGGTCTAGGCCTGCCTTAATAAGGAACTCCAGACATCCCGATTTTGCGCCGAGGTCCACCAATTCGGCGTCCTGACTTACGCCATCGTTCCATCTTAGGCAGGGTCTGCCTCGTCTTCTTTTCCTACCATAGATATTGCCCTTATAGGCTTTCCTGGCTGGATCATCCTCATCCATACGGATTAAGTGACCCGCCCACCCTAACCTATTGAGCCGGATTTTATCCACAACCGGACGGTCATGGTATCGCTCATAGATTTTGTCATTGTGTAGGCTACGGAATCGTCCATCTTCATGTAGGAGGCTAAAATTTCTTCGGAGGATTCTTCTCTCGAACGTGGCCAAGAGTCCGCAATTTTTCTTGCTAAGAACCCAAGTTTCCGAGGAATACATGAGGACTGGCAAGATGAGAGACGTTTCGAGCGGAATAGTTTTTGCAAGCTAAAATAGGCTCTGTTCGCTGACAACAACCGTGTGCGGATTTCATCATCGTAGCTGTTATCGGTTGTAATTTTCGATTCTAGATAGGAGAAATTATCAGGAAAGGATTTAATCTGTCCAAAATGACCGTTTTGAGCTTGCCAACAGTGTGCAAACTGAACACGTGTTCCCAACTTTTGATATAGGAATCTCTCCAAGCCCCTATCTCTCATCGACGACCGGGTCGCCGGGCAGTCTTAGGTTCAGTCTCTCTCAGATCAGCAGCGCTGACAGCAAACTACTTGCGGATGATTGTGCGTATGCGAAACAAAATGAAAAGCAACGCAACTAAGACGGCTCGCCCCGCGGCATAATGGCTTTAAAGGGGATTTAAATATCATTCTCTGGTCTGTAATGGTTACGGCGAGAATACCAAAGCGCGAAATCCACCCTCGATAGGACAGCTCAGCATATGACTGTACAGTGCTGTCTTGCAGAAGTATTGCCTCACGCTACCGCCTAAACCGATTAATGATTGTGAAACAATACTGATAGCTATCGGAGTCCATAAAACGCCTACAATGATAAGATCTATGGTGTGGAAGCACTTTGTAGACGTTGAAAATATATCCTCCTCCTTCTTAGCATGCCTAGTGATCCTACACTTTTGGCACATACTCAACTTTTTTGAAAAGAAACCCAACGGCTACTAGCTTCGGTTCTTCATGATAGTAATGATGTCTGAGTCATCGACGAATACCGCTAGTGGTGCATCGTGTTGAATGAATATCAAAAGTGTAGCGTCTACCTGTTGTTGCTTGGTTGTTTCAAGCGCAGAAGCCGTTCTGGAAAGCACACAGCCTCCCGCGACTCTAGAGTCCTAAGATCAGATAAGAACGCATTAAGTAAAGCCTTTTGGTGTGCGACTTTACGCAGGTACCGAGGAAGGGCAGAACTTGGGCTAGAAATGCGTTTTTACGATGAAAATTAATATATCCCGCTTTAGGAAGGGAGAAATTAATTATACCCCAAAACCTTCTTAGGCCTTGAACCGCCTTTAGCAGCGGAAAGCTCCTTGCACCATTATCTAGGTCAGGTTGTATGCCACCAGGAGTCGTAGAATAAACTAGACGTTTTACCTGCTGCTGGAGAAATCTCCACTTTTCAACGTTGAATTGAATTTGCACAGAGGCGACAACTTTGACCTCCTATAACTTTGTTAGTAATAGTACGGTTTCCACCAAACTTAGTAGGATAATAAACGTAAGGGAGCTTTGCATCCAATTATCCAAAATTATAGTAATATACTAGTATCAACTTTATTTGAACAGATGTCGGTAGGGAGGATATATCGGAGCCTAGGTACCATATAGTGGCAGTTGATTTTTTTCAAATTTTTCGGTTAAGTTGTCTCTGAGAATGGGCCCGTGAAAGAAATGATCAAATTCGAACCCCCTCACTCCCCGCCTTTCCAACAAATATCAAAACTAAGACCGGCTTCGAAAAGTACTAACCGAGACCTTTCATTCGATCCGCCACATGGCTATATTTGATGAGAAAACAATTTACACCCCCCTTTTAGATGTACCCCCCCCCCCTCTAAAATTCGACCTAAACTGATGTGACTCACTCTATGCATGAGGGTCCACAGTTCCGACCTTTCCACCAAATTTAGGGGGAGCGTGTGACGGATGAACGAACATCTTGCGCCTACCGAACAACATCTTATGAGGCGGCATGCGTAATTGCGGGGATGATTCCGTTGGATATTCTAACCTGTGAGTGAAGTCGTCTGTACGAGAATCAGGAAGTGAGCCTAAACAAGCAAAGTGAGCGTATACGGTTATTGTCTGCATGGGACTAGGCGGAGAATGACCCGTGGACACACAGGCTTATCCCAGATATAAGTATGTCGACTATGCGGAACCGAGGTGAATCGAGTTACGATGTGACTCAGTCTTAATCGGACACGGTGGATACAGGAATTACCTCTATGTGTTAGATTGTCCTACGTGTAAATGTGGAGCCGAAAATGCAGAACACATACTCTTTGCCTGCTCAAGATTTAAAAGCTGAAGGAGAAGCTTGAAACAGAGCTAAATACCCGTTTAATGATGGAAGATGTGATAAGATATATCGGGCAATCAAATACAGCATAGGACCAGCAGCTAAAAGCAACAGAAGCGCAGCAGAGACATAGAAGCGAAGCTACTGCAATTAACGCCACGCAAAGCGGTAGCAACTCGTTTGAAGTGAACAGAGTGTGGAGAAAATATGGGAGGTTTTAGTCGGTAAGAGTCCAGCATGCGTATTCCAGGTTCCAGATGCGTATCCATGATGGATTTCCCCCAGCCACAAAAAAAATGATAGACAGATATTAAACCGATTTTAAAAATGGACAAAGAAGTAAGGTAAGAAATAAAAAATAATAACTATGAAATACAATTGCGGTTAGACATTCATGGGTCATGATACTGCAAAAACAGTTAACTCAGTGGAGGTCTAATTTTCAACCTAGTTAAAGCGAATAATAAACTAGAAACTTTGTAATGGTCACCCAGCCAATCGCGAAAGCAAAGCAACGTATCGCCGTGGAAAATTGGCCCTTCTCATCGAATTACCTGAAGACGAGCTTCTCTGCCACTAGGCAGTTCTGAAAGATGCACACCGTCCTTGGAAGTTTCGTCCTTCAAATGTCATTATAGTACCTTCCCTATGTTATGCCTTGACTATATTAACTTGCACCGCATGGATCTTAACATGCGTCTATTTAAAAAGCACAGTCGTTTTCAATTGACGGGTACTGCAACCCCAAGTTGAACACCGGATTGAAGCTTACTTTCGTCACAGGGAGTGCATGGGAGTAGTGCCACAAAATATAGGGGTGTCCCATGATCCAATCTCCATTAAACTTGGAATAAAATAGCGCAGAAAGTCTGGCTTAAATCAGACAATGCAAACATTCTGGGAAACCTGCTTGATACCATTTAATTCCATATGAGATGGATAAAGTTTCCTTAGCAAGAGGTAAAATAGAAATTAGTAGCATGCCAGTCTACAAATTTTAATCGCAAATGAGGTATCCGGTCTAGGCCTGCCTTAAGAAGGAACTCCAGACATCCCGGTTTTGCACCGAGGTACAACAATTCGATATCCCTAAAAGCTGTCTGGCGTCCTCACCCATGTCATCGCTCCACCTTAGGCAGGGTCTAAAAAAAGATATCGTCGTCCATTCAACTCCTTCACGCCCAACGGACAAGGTAGCATGAAGAACGTCACCGTTAACGAGAAGAAATATTGTCATAAACAAAATGCAATCCTGATGGACTCCGCTTTTGACCTCAAAATCCTCTGACATTTTACCTGAGTGTGGCATTTTGGGTCATCATTTTTTGCTCTGATAATAGCCATTTCTCCTGCGTAGAGCAAGTCAGGTACACTTCCTGATAACGCCGTCGAAAGTTTTGTGGCAATCAATGAAAAAAAGGGTGGAGCGAAAATTTAAACTCCGCACACTGTTCCAGAATGATCCGTATGATGTTAATGTGGTCAATACAGGAGGATCCGAAACTGGAGAGCAGCCTGCTTTCTGTCGATCCAGCTTTCGAGATGTACTTTGATGTGGTGCCCTTCTTTGCAATCCTAACGGATAAGATGCCTGGGTGTTATTCCTATCTTCTCGGTGACGGTCCTTTTCTCCCGAATTACCAGAAAACTTGCAATAAACAAGATAATGTAACATTAGATGTTCACATTAGCAATTGGGAAATAGCCTGACGCTCAAATGCAACCCCATCGGTTTCCCTAGAATCGAGCCAGAAAAACAGCGCAGTGGAGCCAGTGGTTTTTAAACTTCATTATTGCTGGTCGTAAAAGTATCTACTGAAAAGTACAGTAAAAAGTGTTAATTACAGCATGAATTGTTGAATTGCATTATTCTACATTCAAATTGCACCGGCATTATGGTAATATTCGTTTTATTATCACCATTTTTCTTCATCATCCAGTTGCTTGCCTCACTGCCGAGAACACTTCGCAGTATCTTGAAGAAGTTACTAATCAAACGGATTTAATGTGTTCTACAATTAACCTTGCAATTGTGTCGCAAATCGCAGTCACATATAAGCGTACTGTACACATAAGCGCCCGTATCTATCCGCTGAACTGGTTTCCTAAGTCAAGACGATTGTAAAAATGTAAAATGTAAAATCTTAGAATGTGAATTTGTAATAAGGTGGGTGAGAGATGATACTCGCGATCAAGATGAATCTTTAGAATGTAGAAAAATACACATGCACGGGTTCTATGCCAGCTAAATGGGAAAAACGGTCGAGATGTTGAGTTGTTTGTTATAATACGATTTTAGTTCAAGGTTACTGAGTGATCTTTACTTGGGTGCATGTGTAATGAGCACCGAGATCACTTAAAAATATGATCCCGCAGTAATTAAACGTAAGGATTTTAAATGAAACCAACTAGATGATGGCTTTTACCTCGAATACTAGGCATTTATAGCGCTCGTGATAATAAGTAACAATTACCCAGAAACTAGATGGACAATTAAAGGAAATAGCAGATATGTGAAAGGAAGCTATGAGACTTCAACTGCTTTTCCCGTAAATGGTGATTCGGTGGAGCAATGAAGGTCATTTCTCAAACAAAAATTCATAGTTTCATGCAGAAAACGCTGCTTTCAATTGGCTGCCTACATGCAAATCCACCATTCATCACAATCGCGTCTTTATTCAGCTCAGAACGACCTTAATCAAACTGTTTACAAATGCAATTACCTGGAATAATACAGTAAAATTGATCACACTCGACATGATCAATAGAACCAATTCCAACGAGATATCTCCATTATTTCCTGCTACGGAAAACAAAACCAGATTTTACACTTACCGCTAATGACAATGTTTTGTAAACATGAGTTCAGTGTATTAATCATCCTTATTTCTTCGGAACCACGGCAATCAAGCTGGCGTAGAGTCTTTTGTGAGAAGTATCTAAGTAGGATGAAACCTCGAGTATGCAAGAGCAGATCTAGAAAACCATTAAGCATTTCATCTTACACTCATCATTATCTTGAAATAGAGTTAGTATCTCATACTGAACTGATTCATGGCGAAAAGGGCGTATTTGTCTTGAGGGAAATAAATGACAACCAATCTTGCACGTAATGCTGCAAATATTCACTAGTCACGTCTGCAGGGGCTAAGATGCGTACCGTAGATACGCGAGCTTAGATGCACTTCTGGACTTTCCATGTGGATATTAACGAAGTGCATTACCATTACGTATGTTAAATGTGTAAACTTTGCAGATGTTTTAATTGTTCATGATATACAAAGAGGTGAGAAGAGACTACTTGCTTAAATCTCGGAAATTATTATAGAGTTAGCGTCTAAATCCCCCAAGTGATTATTATGCAATTTCTCTATGTGTTCATAAGTCCTGAGCCGTGAGCAAGTCTTGGGCTGGTTGGTTGTGGAAATGGTCAAAGGATTCAAAGAAGAAATGGACAAATACTGGTAGTAATAAATGTTCTTGCGTTTAACAGATACAAATGTTGGCTGTTAGATGGATAGCCTGGTCGAATACGCTTGCGCTTCATTAAGGCAGATGGTGCATAGGTTGATTGAACTGTAAGACGCTATTGCGTTTTCCTGCTATACAAATGTTATGTCGACCAAAGTGATTGACTTGGTCGAATCAATCACTAAACGTGATTAGTACCGAGCATTCATACAGGTTAGATGCATAGATAGGAAAGATCTGCCCCTTATTTAGGTCGATATTACCCCGATCAAAAAAAATATGTAATTCGGCTGAAAATGATGATTACTCAAAACTTTGAAGGGAATGCTAACCTTTTTATGATTTTAAATTAATTATTAGATGAATTTATTCAATTCGTGAAGTGCTTGGTTCGGACAACGAGGAGTAAAAATATTATAAATACTATTCAGCTTGAGTAAAAATGCCTATAGGAGGCACCAAAGTTGGACTAGGAGGATACAGGATTGCTGCCCACTAAAATCCTGCCCCAGGACTCCTAACCCGCCCTCCCATAAAAAGCATCCAAGTATTACTTTGCGGAGTTAACTTGTCACTTAACCCTCATAACTACATTTGCGAAAATCTATACAAGCCAGCTTTCATCTCTGAGAGAGCAAATAGATAGCCAATGGACTATGAATTCTTCCACGTTCTCCGAACAAGGCAGCATGACGAATGTCACTGATATGAAAAAGAAACCATATCAGTGAGAGGACGCACCGCTGGCGAAGCCCGCTTTCGACCTCGAAATCAACCGAGATTTTACCCTGGTGCAGCACGTGGGAATAACCTCATCCGCTCCTGCGCAGAGCACTCCATATACACGCTATCGAAAGCTTCCGCGAAATCGATAAAGAGCAGCGCAACGAAGATCCATACTCCACACACTGTTCTAAAATGATCCGTACGGTGTTTATGTGGTCAATGCAGGAGAATCTGGAGAAAGCCTCCTCTGAACTACGTGTAATAGCTCGTAGAAAGCATCCTTTCCAACTATATCGGAAGAAGACTGCAGAATCGGAGAAGGATACCTTCTACGAGGCAGCAGAATCAACCCTCAGAGCCTGTCCCAGGTATGATATCAAAATCATATTTGGGGATTTTAACAACCAAGTAGAGACTGGGGCCGTATTCAGGCGATACATAGCTTACATCAAAATATAAATGATAACGGACTGCGGATTATTCAATTAGCAGTGTCACACGAAATGGTGAACATATAGGCCAATATAGACTCGCATCACAATCTCTTTGGCATGGTGCTCCGAGCCCTCGGAATACATATCTCTAAGAAGGGGTGCAATATTGGAAAACTCTTCGAACGTATCCTACTAAGTCACCTCAATAGGCAATACTCTCCTATCATTCCTCTTAATCAATTCGGCTTCGAAAACCTCAGATCCATCGAGCAGGTAATTCTGTACATTCAAGACCACATCCTCAATCACCTGGAAAATAGGCATTCGATTCAGTTTGGAAAGAGGCCTTGCTCTACAAACTAATTCAGACCGATTGTCCCCTACCCTTAGTCAGAACCCTTGAAGACTTTATCTCTAACAGAACTTGCTAGGCATGCTTCGATGGACTTCGCTTAATCGACTTCCCGGTAAACTCAGGAGTCCCTCAGGGATTCACTCTAGGCCCAAACTTTTCGATATCTACGTCCACGATGTTCCACTCCCTCCCGTAAACTTATCCCCTACGCCAACGGTAGCTCAGGCGGCCCTTTCCCCAACGAGAATGATCAGGAACGATCCTCTTCGCTGACGACACCATCCCATATGCGAGCGGGCCCAAGCCCTCACTAGCCTCTCTCTTTCTCAAACTCCTAACCAATTGCGTACTTCAATTGGTGGGCCCTCACCGTTAATTCCCTATGTCTGAGGTTATTTGCTTCAGAAGCCCCAACGGGAAGTGTCACAGACGCAAAGTGGTAGAAAGTAAATACCTTCATTTACGCATTGCCAACCGCACTCTCAAGCCAAAACCAAACATTAAATTCCTAGGAACCTCTCTCTCAACAATAAACTTAAATACCATCCTTACGTCAGATCCGCTATTACTAATGCTCAAACCTGAACTCCTTTGAAAGACCTCCACCCATCTCAGGCCCTGTTCCCTGCCACCAAAACCCTCTTATATAAAACTCTAGTCGACATCTTGGGAAGAACGACCCGAGACGTACAAACTGCCTCCATCCACATCGAGCAGGCGACGCGAGATCTTAGGCTGCACATCAATGAAGGCAAGGAAAAATAACATCAGCACCAAAAACCATCAAACGAACGACACCAAACCGCACTGGTCAAACGGGAGGAATAAATATAGGAGACTTCAACTTTGAGATCGTTGATAATTTCTTCTATCTAGCTCATAGATTTCGTAGTTATGTAGGCTGCAGAACCGTCCATTCTCATGTAGAAGGCCAAGGGTTTGAAATTTTTTTTGCTAAGAACCCAGGACTTCGAGGAATACATGGGGACTGGCGAGATCATTGTCTTGTCCAGTGAGAACTTTGACCGTGTGGTGGGACGTTTCGAGCGAAACAGTTTTTGCAAGCTGAAATAGGCTCTGTTGACTGCCAACAACCAGGTGCGGATTTCGTCGTCATTGGCTGGTTGTGATTTTCGACCCTAATTAAAAAAAATTTGCTACGGTCTCGAAGTTGTAGTCTCCTATCTTTATTCTTCTCGTTTGACCAGTGCGATTCAATGTTGTTCGTTCTTTGGTTCTTGGCGCTAACACTGCGGCCATATAAGTCGTCTTGCTTTCATTAGTGTGCAGCTCGATATCTCGCGCCGCTTGCTCGATCTACATGAAGGTAGAGTGTACACCTTGGATTGCACTTCCCATAATGTCAATATCGTCATCGTGGGCCAGTAGTTGAGTGGACTTGAAGAGGATGGTGTCTCTCGCGTTTACATCTGCATTGCGAATCACTTTCTCCAGGGCCAGGTTGAAGAGGACGCATGATAAGGCAACCCCTTGTCATAGATAGTTGTTCATGTCGAATAGCCTCGAGAGTGATCCTGCTGCTTTTATCTGGCCTAGTACATTGGTCAGGGTCATCGTAATCGGTCTTATCAATTTCGTCGGGATACCTAATTCGCTCATGGCTGTGTACAGTTTTACCCTGGCAATGCTGTCATAGGCGGTTTTACAGTTGATGAGAGGATGGTGCAACTGGTGGCCATATTCCAACAGTTTTTCCATCGCTTGCCGCACAGAGAAAATCTGATCTGTTGCTGATTTGCTTGGAGTGAAGCCTCTTTGGTATGGGTAAATGATGTTCCGAGCATATGGAGCTATTCGGCCTAGCAAGATAGAGGAGAATATTGCATAGATGGTACTCAGCAACGTGATCCCTCTATAATTGCTGCACTACATGATATCTCCCTTTTTATGTACGGGACAGATAATGCCTCATTGCCAATCGTCAAACATTGATTCGCTGTCCCATATCTTGAGCATTAGTTTATGAACTGCTTGGCGTAGTTTGTCGCCTCCATATTGAACTAATTCGTTCGGCTCCTGACGACTTATGATTTGGTGGATTGCGGTGCGAAATCCAAACCATTGCAACAAAAAAATCCCATTGGCCTCGGGCAGCAACAAATCGTTTGGATTGCATACAATTATATGAAGCGTAGACAAACTCATGTGCCTGGAAAAAGGTCAACGGTTATTTTGCAGTACTTGAGAATTCTTATGAATTATTCAAACGGAAATGCGTTTTAGAGTTTTGAGGAGAGGTGTCAGATTTCTGGGTTATTTAAATCAAATTATGAAAAGTTAAATTAATCAAATTCCATATACGTGAATGACCGTTTCTGCAATGGAGTGGCGCTAAAACGTAAAACAAATGTTGCATGTTAGGAAATACCGTCCTCGACAGGCTATCACTGGACAATAAACCAAACGAACTACACGACAATTTGACGCAGATCACTCATACAATTGCTTACTTGAAAACTAGAAAAGCAGTTATATGCCAATCACAGGAAGAAAATATGGTAACTCATGGGTAGCACCTCCATGGGTCCCGAAAAATCATCCCAATATCTCCCAAATCTGAAGCCTTGGTACCGTTGCAGTTCCGGATCCATTGCATTGAGAACCTGCTATCTATAATACCATTTAGCAGATTATGGCTATACTAGATGACTAGACCCTATAAACTGAAGCCAACTTAGCCGACAAGGTATACACCATACTCCTGTCAAATATTGCAGAAGCACCGTAGGATATAAAATATCATCGTCTTGATCAGCAGATACACGCTTTATGCATCTTGGTCAACAATTGTGGAGCCAACTTGTAGAGCTAGCTGACCACTTATTTTACGCCTCCATGACATATTTTTTGTTATAGATGGAGGTGGAAATCTTGAAAAGGTGCTGCTGCGCCTAGTGGCAGCAGTGCGTGGGATTCTCACCCACTAAAAACACCCCTACTTCTCCGCCTACATCCCCGCTGGGCCAGCGTAAAATATTACGGTTCTGTTTTACACTAGGGCAACTAAGCCACACGTCTGTCATTCTTTCCGAGCTCAATCCAGTACCTGCCAATTTTTCATGAATCGCAGTTACTGTTACGTTTATCGCACTCTAATTGGCTTGGGACCTCAGCATCTCCGCCACGAAATAATTGGGTCCAATAGGGCCGCGTTTAACCTCCCCTTTCAAACGCGAATCTCGGACAATGGGACATAATGTGTCCCGGGTCCTTGGGTGTAGCGGAGCTTCCGGGACAGTATGGAGACTCATCACATCCAAACCGATGCAAGTACTTCCTATATTCACCGTATCTCGGAAACTGAAACTGTGGTAATTCAAATCTCCTGTTTTTTCTGCGATTGGTAATAAGGATCACCTCCGTCATATCTTCCGCCAGGTCCAGTTTCACTAATTGAAGTCATTCTTTGATGTCATGAATGTTTCGCTTCCATACAGTTCGATGTCCTCGTAGCTACTGCCACTCCTCATTAGCACGCGTAGATTGACCACTCCTTCATACAATATGTTCGAGAGCAGGAGCCCCAATACGGAGCCTTGAGGAACACCAGCCCGTCGTCTAACTCGCACCAAAAAAGTCTTTCCGAGAGGTAACTCTCGATTATCCGAGCTAAATAACCATGGACACCCATTTAGCCAAGGTAACCTGAATCCAACTCCAATTGGCGGAGTCAAAGACATTCCCGACACCCAGTGTCACGACCGCGCAGCAGCTACTAGCGACCGGTGCCTCCCGTGTCAGGTCCACGACCGGTGCTGTTGCATCAACGGTGGACCGATCCCTGCGAAACCCGTATTGTCGCTCCCATAGTCCAGCCGTTAACTCGACAAACGGAAGCAGCCTGCTGTATATCACTCTGTACAACATCTTCCCATAGTATCTAAAAGACAGATAGGGCAATATGACGACCCCTATTTCTTGCAGGAAGTATCTTTTACCAATCCTTAGACCTAATTAAACTCCAAAATTGGAAGAATTACATTTGAGAAATAATTTAGCGAATGAAGCTCATCTAATACAACAAGTTGCAGTCACACTTCACATTTATTCAGTTTTAAAAATAGATGGATTTGTTACGCGGAGCGTGAGTTCCATAGTAAAAGTCATGAATATGTAGATCAAACGCAGATAGAGAAAAAAACCTAAAAAAGGAAACTAGTTTATTAATATTCGCTATATAGCAACGTTGTGATCAATGATTCCAGGAACTGTGAAGTGTGCTTGGATAAGTCCCAGTAATTGTTAGTAGTAAATTAGTTGCACTAAAAAAAGTTGCCGTCTTAAATCTTTCGTTTGACTTATAAATAAATTCATTTGAATATGAATAACATGATGATAGCTGGTGTTATTTTTACCTAGCGCCGTGAAACAGTTTTCTTCATATATGTGTCCGCTTTGGGGAATTACTTAACTCCAGGTTTTTATTGGAGTTTTACCTTAACTAATGAAGCTTGTTGTTATGTATTAAAATTTGCTAATTTGTCCAGATTACTAAGAACCATGCCCAACCAAAAATCCAGCACTTAAGAATTTCCTCATAACATACTGTGACACGTTTATTTATTCGCGAATGAGATTCGAACGCAGGAGATTCTTATTAATCCACGTATTTCCTCTGAAGTGATTTCACCTCTAAGGCTGGTTTTGGATGCTCTATTTTAAGAAAATCCATATCATAAATATTTTTTTTCAACTCAGAACCAGTAGGAGCTTCTGTAAAGGCACACAAAGCGCTCTTACAGTAAATTCCCAGATTGGCAAATAATATCCGAAGAAAAATTCAGATCAGGAATCAACATTACTCCTACATAGTCGCATTGCCGCTAATCGGATAAGTTGACTAATAAGATTGAATACATTGTCAACTGTAACAGATTGCTCTGAAATCTCGAGTCCATCTCAATTTCCATTTACGCATGTTCGCTATTCCGTCGAGATATCGCGCGTCCCCGAATTAGGTGATAAGTGGTTAATAATGCTATTTGAAACCAGATTAACTACGGATTTGTCACGCAAAAATCTATTATTCGTTGAAATTCTGTCGCTCTGCGTTGTACATTACCGTCTGCTGCTCTTGACTTCTGCTCATTGTCGCTCCAAGATCACCAGTCTTCGGTAATTCCACGCCAAAATAAAGCATCTGCGGCCTGTGATTCAACTCGAGTTACATATCCACGAATGTGGGCTGAAATGATCATCCGCATGTGTGCTTTTGACGGAAACCTCTCAAAACCCATTATTACAGGGAAAATTTAAATTTTAAGTGTGTCACATTTGCATGCTCGAGTGTGGAGTGGTGGAATTCGTACATGTTATGATTAATCTTGATCAACTAATTTTCCCCAATCGGTTTCCTTGACAGTTCTGAGCTTTTAGCTCGATTTGCTCAAGATCTTTTGGAGGCAAAGAAGCTGTACCATTGCGTTGTCGCTTATGCAAATATTTTGTTGCTTTAGTTGAGACTCCTCCACATGGTGTTCTGGTTGTTTTCTTTACGACTGGCACCCACATTTCAATTCGAATACAAAACGGGAAATCAGCAAATTTATGCATACAAACGAAATACTAATAATTTTGATTTAATTGAATCGATTGCATCCAGGCTGGAGTGTACGTTAAACTGTTCTCGGAGCCAGAAATGAACTAGTTCAGTAGACGAGCCTAGAGTCTCAGCAATGAATTATTTATATTCTTCTGGACAGACAGAGTTCAGGAATAGTTTGCAAGTATAATGGAAAAAGATTTGTTTAGAAGTAGGGAACCCAGATAATTTTATACATTGTGGAATAACAGAATCCGATGTATTAAGTAATCATTTGAAAGGATTAACTAAAAAAGGAATATGAAGACTATGGTGACCAAGGATCATACTACGTGAGAACCTCGAAATTTTTCTCAATTCGATACTGTCTTTCACACATATGTAAAGAAGAACTCAATTTGTGCTTCTTTGGTTAAAACTTCGCTGAAAATAAGACCATAGAGCCGGACGGAATCTCAAACATCGTCCTGCAAGTGACAGCAAGGACAGCACCCGGCATGTTTGCCCAGATTTTTACGGTATGCCTGGGAGAAGGAGATTTCCCCGAGCAATGGAAGCTCCAAAAACTCATACTCTTTCCAAAGCCAGGTAAACCATTAGGTGATCTCGCCTCATATAGACCACAATATCTGGTCAATACCATGGCAAACTATTTTAACGCATAATATAGAATAGATTGCTTGCTATTGCGGACCAGGAAGGTAGCCTTTCTAACAGGCAATTCGAATTTCGCAAGGCGAGATCAGTCGTCGACGCAATCAACTTGCTGATTGGCCTGACTCGGGCTACAAATAAGATGACAAATGTTGCGCAGTGGTAACTCGCGATGTAACAAAAGTATTCAACACTACAGAATGAACCAAATCGTAGCGCCTCTATAATTTGGTTCATTTTGAAGCCTATCTTTCAATCCTCTGAGTGGGGTGAAGTCGGACAAAGAGCGGGTCGACGAATGGAAGTCGAAGGCAAACACGTGAATTATCTTTGGCAGCTATTTGTGGATTTGCATTTGTCGAACGGATGGATGTGTGCTGAGGAGCTCTTTGCTGAGACGAAGGGGTTCATGTGTGCTATTCAGGATGGCGTAGTCACCACCCGAGCTTATAAAAAACTCATCAGGAAAGAACCCAGTGTAGAATGCGTCGTTTGGCGTTAGAGACGTTGAGCCATCTTATTTCTGGGTGCATTGTTATGGTATCAGTACAATACACACACATGCATAATGATGTAGCAAAGGTGATTCATCAAAACCGTGCATACAAGCATGGGCTGATCACGGAAACATGTTCGGTTTACCGATATGAGCAGTAGTTCGGCTTACAGCATATATTTGCACCGGCAATTTCTGACTGATCGCCATACTCCACACAACAAGCCTGACGTACTGTCAGTTGACAAGACGGGTCGCTCCGCATGTGTTATTGATGTTGCTATCCTCCATAATAGCAACATTGAACGGAAACCGTGGAGAACAAGGTGAACTATAAGCCACTGGCTCGGGAAATCAAAAAAATTTGGCATCTCGAGCGGGTCGTTGTAGTTCCCATAATATTGTCAAACCATGCAAAAATACTTACGTGCTCGATGTTGCGGGGAGTTTTCGACGGATTTTCCCATTGACCTACCACCGTATACCACGCCAACCTAAAGTCATTACCGGTTGAAGGGAATGCGCTTTCGCTCTCTGCAGTTCTTTCTGGCAAACCTAAACTCATCTTCTGCTGTCCTGCGTAAAGTATTTACAGGGGGACCCTTTTCTCAGTCGCTGTGGGAAAGTGAATTCCATTGTATGGCATAGCTAGAAGTAGCCCTTTCTTTAAATGTGAGCTATCCAGTGGCCCTTCCACCCTCTAATTAATATATCTTCTGGTATTTGGCCCCTACATCGACTTATCTCATCTTTCGGGGTTTTCACAGGAATGAGCACCCAGATAATACTTCGAGGACACATGCTGATGAAGGTTTGGAGCCTTTAAGCATCACTGATCACTTTCCAAGTGTTGCTCCTTTATAACAGCATATCGAGTACATTGACGCGGAACAACTTCAACTTGATATCGGTCGAATGACGTCAAAATCAGTGGAACACTGATGATGGTCGACACTCCTGATATTCATCCCATTAATGCATTGATTTGCATTAATCCGGATAGCTGAGTGGTTAGAGCGCAAGGCTGTCATACGGAAGGTCGCGGTTCAAATCTCACTGGTGGCAGTGGAATTTGTATTGTGATTTGACGTCGGATACCAGTCGACTCAGCTGTGAATGAGTACCTGAGTCAAATTAGGGTAATAACCTCGGGCGAGCGCAATGCTGACCACATTGCCTCCTAGTGTACGGTTACGGTCTTGAATGAAGTGCTCTAACACACTTCAAGGACCTGATCCAATATGGATTGTTGCGCCAACGATTATTATTAATGCATTGATTTGTTGAGGTATATTTTTAATTCGACTCGGTTTACCTCTCTTTCCAAATCCAGACCCATTTGACAAAAGGACATGAACATGGGAGGGGGGCAACAGATATCGTTAGCGTAATTCTGCACATCCTCCGAAAAAGAGTACAAGAAAAACGTCACTGATTGCAAGGAAAAGTATCCGCGACATAATGGACCCCGCGAAACTCCGCTGTGAACGCCTACATATTAATTCCTCTGGAATTCCCGTCCTGCGTAGAGCATTTCGAGTATAGTTTTCGTCCACCCTGTAGCAAGCTCTTTTGAAATCCATGAAGAGGAAGTAAAGCAGAAATCTAGACTCCCCACACCACTGCATACGATAATACGAACGGCACTGATATGGTCTGCGCAGGAGAGAGGAGGAGAAACGAACCTGGTCTCTATCGATTCCGCTTTCGAAATGCTCCTCCTCGTTTGGCTCACTCTCACACTGGAATATAATGAGTGGACAGCAAGTGGTCCACTTTTAGAAAAATTATAATATACTTTCTGGATCAAATGTTATGAGATATTAGCCGCAAATATATAATTTAAATTATAACTTCTCTGGATATCTGTTCAGAACAATTTCGGTAGTTTAGGAAAGATAAAATGAAAAGTTTCTATCTTTCCATTCCGTCAGTGATAACGAAGCTTTTGGCTAATCTGCAACTACTCTACTTAAGTATCTTGGGTATTACAAGGTTTTCCTAGTTGTCCCTTTGTCATAGTTTCCAGAATACTTTTCAGAAAATACATTCATTTCCTCTATTATTTCAATTTTATTTCAGTTCCCATGAAACTACTGCACACACACATACTCCACTTGCGATCATTGTTCTTATTATTAAAAATTTATATTTCACATAACGAATCCACTCGATCCGACACATTACTGAAAAGGTGGTTTCAAGTGCTTTATAAATTGCTGACGTCAATCAAATAGCAGAGATACAGATTGTTTCGTTTTGAATCACTTTAAATGCATTCGAATGAATTATTGTGAATAAATTGTTCATTTTCTATCCGCACTGAAGTGCCGTGCATGACTCTCAGTAGACAGCGATATTGTACAAACTTTCATTATGCATTTGAAAATGTATCTCAAAACATGTTGTTCTCATTCTGTTCAATGTACCCTCGTGCGCACTTAGTCCATCTAAGGCTGCAGCCTTTTGTGGCCAAGCAAAGCATGTCCGAATAGAAAATCAACGCACCAGTGTTGATAGGAAATCATATTTAGAATGGGAATTCGTATTAAGTATTTTACATCTTGAGAGTCAAACCTAAACGATCTTTTGATACTTAATCGCATTTCTTGGATATTATGTTGCCGGTAGCTATAATGACTTTGTTCAAGTTGAATCGGGGGCCGAGAATGCGAGGAGCAAAGAACGAGACGAGGTGTTAATTGAAACTGTTATTGACACGTTGAAAGGAGGTGTTGATGGAAAGTGTCCATTTATCTCAAGTGCCTTTGACATGATTTCGATGGTGAACTATTAGTTGCTGAGATAAACGGTGACTTCATCTCATTTAAACTTTTGTCATTCGCTTATCGATTGACGTGAATACATAGTGTTGGTTGCTAGGATAGAAGAATGGAGTGTGTTTACCAGGCAGTGAATAGAATGACAAAATATACTCGTGTAAGCATTGAAATTTTATGAGAAGTAGTTGTTATTCATATTCTAACACCAAACATCATTAGATAATTTTATTTTATTTAGTTCAGTAATCAATTTCATTCAATGTGTGACGCGCTATAATAGGAAAATAAAAAATTCTTTTGAATCGAATACTGAATAAAGTTCCTCATAACTTCATCACAGTGGCAAACAAAAAGATTTTACGATCACAGCCCATCATGTCATAAACGTCAGCATTGGTACGTAATACATTTTTACACGAGTCCATTATTTTAGCAAAAATATTACTAAAAAGGGTGTGTGATTAGAATTTCATTTTAATTAAATTATTATATGATATAGTGTCTATAATACGATAAAATGCATACCCAAAATTTAAACAAAAGATTTAAGCCAGTAACTCGATTTTTGTGAATTGAGTGAGGTAGGTACGAGTATGTACATCTATATATATACTTCCTACTACTATGAAGCACTAAGAAGTTGTATTATATAATACAAGGTTACTCTAGAATCCATTTTTCTATTAAAATTAAAAAGAAAATTTTTATAGGAACTTCTGAAACGTGCCGACTGATGATGTTAAAATGTTGAATTTTGTTCTAGCATTCAAATGAAATTCTACAAGAAATTAGAGTTAACCTTCATATACGAACAATAATAATTTTCAATGGATGTCGCACTACGTCCTAAAAGAACTATTGTGCCCCTTTACTGGCTATAGAATACCTACAAACTATGGTATGCCGTTTAAACCTATAACCAACGGAAACTTTATAATGTTCCCTACTTTCAAGTGTTTTAACCTGGCATCTGGTATTAAGTATTCTCCCGGGTGCCTGAATTTATTTTTCGCAAGTACCAGACATTGACCCAAAACATTTGTGGAGGTTTTGCCACTCTCCTCGCAGAATCTACAGACAGTGTCCGTAGCTATTCATAGCTTCCCCATGTAATAGTTTAACCTGCAGTGATCAGTAAGTATTCCCTACATAATCCGGTGGCTCTTCTTGATGAGGTTGAAGAAATCTTCCGAGCGCTTGGGTTCGCATCCTTCGTGAGCAACCAGGGCTGTTAAATTCCTGGTATGTAAGTTCGCTCTGTAAAGTTCCCTCGGTCAGTTTCTCTTTATTTTTCAACGTCGTCTCTATGAACCCAATTTTGACTCCACAGAATGGCTCTGCCCGTATAGCGGCGTTGCTGCGCTTTTCCTGGCCAGCTCTAACGCCATGCAGCCTGAAACCTAGAGTATCCACACCTTATTGAGCAAACCGAGTGGATTCAATCTGTTATGGCATTCTCATATTAGTTTGGAATTTACCTGGTGTTCTGTCTCCTATAGTTTCTTTTGAGATTGAAATATGCTGGTATGCCTACCAACTGATTCAAACTGCATTCCATTGGTCCAATGAGCGCACTGCCTGCTCCCTCTATCGTATGAGATCTTTCAGTGTACTAAGTAATCAGTTGCTGATCAACGGCGTATGTCAATGTCATGCACTCCCAGTGTGCCCGGTTCTTCCAATGTATTTCAAACTTCCTTGTTGGTACGTTATCTCTTGGTATCAGAATTCGGGAAGCCACCTAGAAAGGATGCCAATTTTTCTTCGATTTAGATAGCTCCCTGCCTCACTGGTACTCCCTGATATACTAATATACGGTGTGCAATGTGTTATCCAACCCTCATTCTATATCAAAAAACGTTCCTATATTTTTCGTTTCAACGGCATCCCGTAATACATCTGTCAGCGCATACCATCGTAAGTGCGGAATTAGTCCGAAAGAAATAGCTTCGGAGCATACTTCTTTCGCTAGTTTTCCATTAACCTTTTTCCTTCTTCTGTACACGTTCACTGTTGGAGTGTGAGGCAAAATGCAATTGCCTTCCGCCGTGGAGTAGAATTTCAGGAAAGAGTTGGGGGAAACAGAAGTATCGTGTCCTCATCATTCTCGATAAATGTTTCATCTTCCTTCTTCTGGCAGATAGAACGTATTGCCTTGTCTTTGGCTGTAGCTTCATATAGCCTGGATGTTTCCGTGGTTTGTTCTGCTTCCCTGATTGCATTGCTTTAGGCCGTCAGCACCTTTTAGTACTTCTACCATTCCACGATTTGTTTCGCCTGGTTGACGAGTTTTCGCTTCTCCTTTCCCTTTTTGCCAAAATTCCTGCTCCACCACGGTACGTGCCTTAACTGACTGTCTTAGCAGGATAGCTAGCTTTTCACATGTCGTTGACGACTCTGTTGAAGCCTCCACTTACTGTTTCCAACTCTATTTCGCTCCTGGAATCAAAGTTCCACTGTAGTGGATGTCATCGATCAGGTGTCTTATGTAGGAGGCCCAATCGGTTTTTCTGGGATTCCTTATTATTCTATTTGCTTCCGAGTTCCCTTAGTGTCGAATCGGATTATTTTGTAATCCGACATAAAATGCTCATCCGATACCCTTTAATTTTTGACCAAGCCGCTCATCAGAGTGTTCCCTAGAGTTGTGCATGTAGGCCCATGGTTTTTCACAAGAAAAATTTCAAATTATCTGCATACTTTCCCCTTACAAATCGCGAATCTGTTTCCGATACAACCAGGGTTTTTGAGGCACCACCCTCCAATATTATCGTTGGAACTTTCCCTTTCAGTTACTGAATACGCAGTCATGATGGAGGCTTACCTAAGCTCATTTAGTGCTTTGAGCTCTTCTCCAATGTCGAAATATTACCCTCCTCTTCCCACATGAGCTTCCTTGCATTTCCCTGTCCAACTTGAGTTCTAGAAGGCCTAGATTGAGGTCGACTAGCTTTGCCTCTTCTGTGCGGCAGGTGTACTTCTTTGGGCGGTCCTATTCTTTTAGTCTCTATGGATTCCGCTATTCCTTCGACCTCGGTAGACTAACAACCCGATGTATTCTCCGGAGAATCCTTCCCCAGTTTCTCCCTGTGAACGTGTACAAGTATGTTGCCAAATTTGTAATTGACGAGGCAGTTTAATTGCCCGCCGAAAGCGTATGCCAGTTAACATGAACTCCCTATTCCACCTTTCAGACATCTTCATGACGATGTTCCTCACGAGAGAGTATTTGCTCCTAAGATACTTTCGGCAGTATGGCCAGTCGAATGCTCTTTATCGCAGCATAGCTAACCGCTGATCTTCTGACTGCTGTCTTCACCCCTGATCGCCCCGAGATTTCTCTTCTCTTGGGCTCGGGTTTAGGTTTCTTGAAAGTATTTCGCTCTTTGCGCTGATTTCCATTGCTTTCCACTTTCTTGATTCTGATACTGAAGTCTTCGGTTTATCCTGAGCCTTCTTAAGGGCCTCCTCTAGTTTCAGGCTATCCTTCAGATAACGCGAATATCATTCGGCGCCTGTGCCACTGAGACCTATTTCCTCCCTGACGTCTGATATTTTGACTTCAGGCATACTGGCTGGCTCGTCCTCACTTTTGAGCGGCGACCTTTGTTAGTTGTGGTCATCCCGATAGGCCAATGTTGACCTTGGCTCTATTGCTTGACCTCCCAATTTCATTCTTTTTGGGTGTGGTCACCTGGATCTCAATATTACGAAGATGTGCCTCGCCTTTACCCACCACACTACAGATGCATAAGCGAACACTGGTATAATGATTGCAACGTAAATTCACATCGCTATCTGAGACGTAAGTCTACATGCTGATGCAAAAGTCCGCCGATCAACATACCCCACAGAAATGGCGATAGGACACCACCCTGAGGCACCCTTTCGTCGCTTCCGTTCTTAGATAGCGATCAACATCCACTTTAACACCCAGAAATATTTGCGTTGGCATAGCATAGATCCACTTAATTAAAGTTTCATCGAAACCATGTTCTCTGGAGGCATCACAGAGCTTTTGGAAGGGCGCAGAGTAAAACGCCCCTTCGATGTCTACGAGCACCTCATCGAGTACTCGCCCTTTCTGAGTTGCGTCCTCAATCTTTGAAACCAAAGGGTGAAAAGCAGACTTACAGGACCTTGCACGTTGGTAGGCGTTGATTTTCATTTACTGGGTATGACCTTAGCGCCTTCTCGCGAATAGCACGTTCAACTAGTCTCTTCAGAAATTTCAGCGAAAATTATGTTAAGATGATTTACCTGAAGCTCTTTTGATTTGAATAGTCATCTTTCCCAGGCTTAGGTATGAAGACAACCTTAACCTTTTATAGCCCAGAGCAATACATCCCCGAAAAATATTTCTTAGAAGTCGTTCTAGTGTTTTATACCCTCCTTTAGCATCGTTGGTCAGTCTCTTCGAAGCACTCTAAAAGTATGTGTTTCAGAGTTTCCAATTGATCTTCTATCGCCATAGGAGTCCTTAGTCGCCTAGAGAGCTCGACTTTGTCGCCAAGAAGTTCATTGAACTTCATTCAATTGGTTTTCCTAGTATTCTTTCTTTGTATTATAAATTGTTCCCCTGTAATACTCAGATTAAATTCTAAGTAGCGGCGATCTGAGAGGGAGACTTCATCTAGCACTCACCAGTCTCTAATCAACTCTAACAACTATGGAGTGCAGATTGTTAAGTCAACTACTTCACTTCTTACTTGGAGCGTAGGGACGCACACTACGTTCGCGGCCATTAGACCAGCGGAAGTGATAAAATCAAACAACTTTTCTCCTAGTCCTGCAACTTTGCCAGCCTTGCCGCCAATAGTTAGGAAGACGCTTTGGCATACTGCAGGTTAATTTGATTAACTCTTATGTTTGTAGCCATAAGTGCAGTCTAATAGGAAAACCACCGCTAATTGAAAAGTCTGCTGCGTTTAGTGTGGATCTCACCAGAATTACCAACTTGTCCTCACCTTCCGCCGAAATTTCTCCTTTCTTGCGTCCGATTTCTCTAGATATCACCACACTTGGTGGTGCAGCAACGTCCGTGTTTTCATTCCCAAAAACTTTGCTTTCTTTTGCAGTGCCTTACGTTGTCGTCGGCTAGGAGCCCTCCCAAGTTCACGGTGTTAAGGCTGCATGAACCTGCTTCCACATACCGGAATTAAACCAGTTCCGACCACATCTTTTCCTTTTTTGCACTTCTCCTGGTAGAGGCGGAGGAGATGGTGCTAACAGCCAAGCCTGTACTTCCTTCTCCTTTGCGGCTGAAGTTTGTTTCTGACGAGCCTTCCTCCCCCGGTTTTTTAGAAGAGTTAGTTCCACTCATTAAGGAAGTTGCTGTTCTATCCTTTCTAGCTGAGTACGCTATAGACACCGAGTGTAGGTTTTCCACTGAAGTGGAGAGCTTGTCTGCCACAGATTTCGCCGTGGGGGAACATGAATCTGGTGAGACCTCCAAAATCCGTGCCTCAACCACGACTTGATTTCTCAAAGTCATGGTAGATTCGAAGGTTGTGACTTCTTACAACTTTAAGAGTTACAATTCCTTGTTTCCATCTTCATGTGTTTTTGGGCACCTTTAGTATAGTAGTAGACTACCACATTGATTGGGTGTTGGCTCTTACAATTTACACATTGCCGGGGAAGTTCTGCTGTTTGAAAGGGTAGGTAGGTAGGTATCAGTGGCCGAGGAGCCCAATTAGCGCTTTGGGCGCCGTTTTGATGCCACAAACTCCTAAGACCGTGACTGTTGTTATAGGAACAGGGAAGCAGAGTCCAGCTGGCTCGGATCTTCAGAGCCAGCCCGTAGCATTTACGAAGGAAAGCAGCTCTCCGACCCTGCAGCTAGAAATCTCGCTGAGGTCATTGTTTGAAAATTTATATGATTCATGGTCAGCAGCACATCTCACATAGATTGGATTTCGATTACAATACCTTTGTGTGTGATTGAAACCTTGGCATCTATTGCATTGAGGTACTAGGTCGCTGACTTTCTCAGTGCTACTATTTTGACCATCATATTAAGGATAGCACTTAAGTTCTGAATTATGTTTTGGTCTTTACTATTGTTGAACGTAAGCACGAACAGAGGGAGTCTTCGCTTACTGAATGTTATTTCTACCTTAGCATTGAATTTTTTTCGTTTTTAAATATATTCGCAGCGTCTAAGATCTTAAAACCCTTTTCCTTTAGGTCTTCTACAATGTGGCCTTTTTGGCACGTTGGGTAGAGTCCCCTAGCTATAACCGTGAAAGGCCTATTGTTGTTGTCTTCATACGTGTACCATTCAGTTTTTCCCGTGTTCAGCTTTTTTGAGAGGGCTCTGTAGTCATCTACGTTTACAGTATGTGCTTTCCAAACATTGTTGTTTAGAGCAATTATTGGTACTCCTTTATCATGGCTAGCGATAGTAGCCTTTAACTTTATGGTGCTTATCAATTCCACTAATGTTAATCGGCAGAGGAAATTTCACTTTCAATTCCGTTAGATTTTTGCTTTATCGCTTTACACGCCACTTTATGTAATGATTTTCGGTGACAAGTCTGCCTTTCTTTTCTTGGATGCTCCTCCTAATTCTTCTTCATGTCTATGGTGTGCTTTTGGTCTATTTACAGGAGGGCTGCGGCACTTCCCTGGGAGTGAACTAGCCTGAGTTGTTTTCTTGAAGATTTTGTTTTCCTGTAGTAGTCCTTTAATTTGCGAACTAAGCTGCATTGTAAGTTTCTCGAGCTTATTGAACTTCTCCCGCCGTTCCTTATTTTCCATTTCCTGAGGTATTTTTGCTCCTTTGGTGTAAGTGGAATTTTTTTGTTTTGTGAATTATGTCTTTGATCGATGGTTTGATCTTGTATTCATCAAACTCCCACTAAAAGGGCCAATTAAATGAAACAAATGGTCCTCCCCAAAATCGGTAGCAGGAGGGGGGAGTATTCCAGTACAACTGGCCTCCCAGAAGCAGAAATACCATGAGAAGCATCGCCCTCTTTACATTGCATTTCTGAACCTAGAGAAAGCGTTTGCTGTGTGTCAGACGAACTCATCTGGTATGCTCTACGACAAGACTTAGTGCCAGAAGAACTCGTGCGATTGGTTCAATTACTCTACCACGATCAGAAAAGTAAAGTTCGAAATGTGGCGAGTGTGTCAAAACCACTTCGTGTCTTTGTTGGTGTTCATCAAAGAAGCGCCTTCTCACCACTCCTCTTTGTTATTGTTATGAACACCGTCACACGGGCATTGAAACGTCCTGCTTTTTGCAGATGATGTTTTCCTAGCATCTTATAGCAAAAATGATCTCGTGGAACTTGTCCAAAAATGGAATGATCGCCTCATGCAAGACGGTCTCAGATTGAATCTAAATAAAACTGAATTTTTGACGACCATTATGAAATTGCATCACGCATTAACGCAACCTTGATGAAATCCGCAACTGGAGTTCTTTGTGATCGATGTATCAACAAACGTCTCAAATCTAAAATTTACTCCTTATAGTCCTGAGTGTTAGCCGAATAAAAAAGAAAATGAACGACGTCTTGCGATAATGAAGACAAAGATGTGTGATGTGGCATAACACGTTTTGATCACATCCGAAATGAGGATATCCGCGATCAGTATGGGGTATACTGATTGTGGAAAACAGCGAACATAAAAGTCGATTGTGAACGGCCAAAAAACCGGCCAAAACAACGGTGGCGTTATATGCTGGATAGGGATTTGAAAGCCTTTTGATAGAATCAAGGGACGGAATCGATCAAGACGAGCCAACCCTCGGGGGTGAACGAGGCAAACGTGGAATAAAAAGAAGAATTAATACCTCTTGCCAAGTTCAGTGATCTCTGTATTAGAATATGTGCTGGGACGCCACTCACGTTTGCTCACCACATGGCGGATGTCTAACGGTAATCCAGGGCTACCACTAGGAGGCGTGAATCGACTCGACCCAGCCATAGCCAAGGGTCATCGCTGTCTTTGCCGACTCAAAGGCGATCAGGAAATTTACCTTGTGTACCTGAACCCTTGCAATCCCGCATAAAGTCATAACAAACATATTTGCGTGCCTTTCTGGATTTTATGAAAAGAAGTCCCGAAAAGGAGCGTGTTTCCAAAGAAAGAGTCCTACAGAGGAGGTGATACCATTTCCAATAGTCCACTACTCTTTTGTACCAAAGACGTTGGTCTGAAGCCCATAAATTCTTTGTCGATTTACTTGACATGGAGGGAGTGTTAAGAACTCTGGTCTCCATGGCGAAATTGCTAAAGGATTTCAAAAGAGGCAACTATTTGGAATGGAAAGAGTTGCCTAAGAACCAAAAGTTCTGGAATAACGCTTGGATTGCGAACTTTATTCAAACTACAGGGTAACGCTGCTCCCGGTGGTTCAGCTCAATTTCTTTTGTAGTCTCAATGAAATATCTCAATATAATAAAATAATCTTTTGCTGGTCAATGTTGTTTACAAAAATATTATCCAAATATTTTTTGATTCGATACTAATTTTGATGGTTTCATAAACTAATTAAGAATATAAACTTTATTTTTCCTTCTTTCGAAGTCAATCCGGAGCTCTCGCACAATAGAATTCGGACAGCTTTAATGTTCCGCGATACTAGTGGCATATCCATCTACCTATCTTAACATTACAATAAACTTGCGAGCACACTTATATGCATACAATTAACTAAATTCGAAGACCACGCGTTTAACTGTTTTATTCTGGGTTTATTCGGCTACTACCGCTTTTTATGAAACTTGTAAAATGGTTGGCATCAGTACAAGCTCAGTCTCCGCCAGGCCTCACCGGTTTCTGGTCCATTTGTCACTCAGCTTGTCCATCGTAAGATTGATGATGATCAAAATAAAATTTTGACACCTGTATGCAAACTATTAATAGACACGTTAAGGAAACCTTTCGGGTGATGTATTAGCCACGAAATATTAATACAACGCTTATGAATGCATGGATTGTTGCGCATCTTCTTTGACATTGTGGTCGGAATCATAGTTTTCTTCATCTTCACGAGATTATTTCGTTTGAAATTCGAAGGTAACACACACAAAACGCTACGAACATTGTAGGAAAGTTAAAATTAGGATAGAGACGAGTATAATCAGCCCCGGGGTTATGTGAGCCAACAGAAATTTTCATTGTGCCATAATACATATTCAATCATAACCGTAAGGAAATTATCAAACGAACCTGAGAAAAGATATGGAATCTGCCACACATGGAAAAGATGTGTTGTAGCCGTCATTCCGCTGATGATGGTGATTATGATGGGAAGTGGGTTAAGTTATTTTGAGCTATTTATGGATGAGACGTTAAGACTTTATGGGCCGCGATGACCTAGCTGGCTTTCGAATTGATGTGCGTTTTATTAATTTTGAAAAGATGGTAGCGACCTTTTGGCCGCTTAATTTTCATTAGCAGCAAATCCATTTGTTAAAATACTCAGGTACCTCACACGCTAGAATGTCATACTTAGAAGTTGAGTATGGCCGCTGTTCTATTTTTCGGCCCTTTGGTCGGCACGAAATAAAGAGGCGGTAGATTGGACGTTTTGGAACTTTTAATAGAGGGAATATTACTAACTAATTAGTTATGCAAATGGACTATATTAGATGGTTTAGTAATTTCCTAGTGTGCCAAAATAGGAAGAGTTAGGTAGAGACAAGTGTCCCCTTCAAAATTGGCCCCAGTCTCTATTCGTATTTGCAAAGCACTTGGTAACCGATAAAGGCTTTACAACTTGAAGGTGCTGAGCTCATCATTTCCGGATATCTATCAAATTTCTTTGAAATGGATGTCTTAAGTCATTGCGGTGACCTCTACCCTGGGTACCCTTAAGCTGTCTGATAAAATGAAATTAATGTGAGGATTATCACACATAGCGGTCACATCACTACTTACCAAGCACCTCCGAGCTTCCCTCAGTCCCTGGTAGTTTTTCATAAATTTTGACAAATAGATATCTCCACCGCGAAGGAATAGTAAAACGTAGAATTTCATATAAAACACCAGGAGAATATGGCCAAACCACCTCCGGTTTTTTGATTCATTTCATCAGATTACTGCGATGATGAGGCCACCAAGGAAGTGTTCATAGCAAGCACAACACATTCACAACCGTTGAATACTATCTTACTAAAATCAATAAATGTCGACGACAAATCAACAATAACCTAACTCGTATTTAACGCTGCGGTATAGCCCATTGACCGTCGCTTCACAATACTTGCATAGTACGAGCAGAATATGCATTCGCCTGCTTCCCTGCCTCGGTGGAGACCACCTGATCAGAAGGTGAACATGCGTGTACATATAAGTACACACATTTGTCTAATACTACACACTCCATATTATATATTTTAGAAAACATCTTCAGTACATGTTGACCTCTTGGGTCATGTATTCATAAATACCTTTACTTCGTTTCAGCCTTATTGCAGCGCTTCACGCGTGTGCAATGGGCGAATGGCGAGTGTGTGCACTTTGCTGGATGCACTTTGTGATGGTAGACAGTTGACTTTCTGTGAAATATCCGTGATGAAGAACAGCAATTTTATGCGGAATAGCCGCACCAGGGCACCACCAACAACAGCTTAACTTCGACGTAAGACACTTTGCTGTAGGGGAGCTGTAGGGCTAATATGCATTTGTTTGTCATGTGAGACTTTCATTGGTAGGACCTTAAAGTAGTCAATAAAAACAAAAAACAGTGGAGCTGTCCCAACTTTGAAACTAATATAGTAAATTTGAGAATCATAATTCCCGGAAATTTAATTTATAGCATTTATATTAAAAAGCGATATCCAGTTTCATTTGATTATATATATGTAGGGTGGAGCGCCATAGATAGATGGATTTAAGAGTGGGGCATTTCTGTTGCAGCAAATATGGGTGATGGGTAGTTATCAGTGGCCGCTCCGAAAAGCCCAATTAGCACAGCAGTGCGTCGTTTTGTTGCCACAAACTCCTAAAACTGTCACTGCTGTTATGAGAGCAGGGAGGCAGAGTCGAGTCGGCTCAGATCTTCAGCGCCAGCCCGTAGCATTCACGAAGCTCTCCCACCTTTCAGCTAGAAATCTCTCTAAGGTCCCTGAGGAATAATTTACGTGTAAGTAGCCAGACTCTAGTTAGAGCTGATCAATCACAAGGGAAGTGCCCCCCCTCTTCTCTGCAGCTTCGGCATTGTGAATTGACAGTCGCCAACATTGCACCTGCCTGGCCACTCCGTCATTCCCCCAGTCTACAGCAAAGTTTCTCACGAAGTTCAGCTTTCGTGTGGCATAGTCCGTGAGGAATGCCCAAATTTTCCGAGGTACTTCGTCTAGAATGTTACTATGGCCATAGGGTTTCTCTGTCGACCACCCCAACTCAAGTAGTCTGAGGGCACTGCACACTACAACGTATTTAATGAGGAGGTCTAGGGAGAGGAGATGCATGAGTACATTGAGAGTATCTGCCAGGCGGCACCTGCACACGCGGTTCTTTGAATCCTTTGTTTGTTCGTTCAGCGGCGGTTGGTGGAATTCAGACACCCTTGTCTCGGCGATGAATAGCATTAGTTTCGTTTTGCTTGGGTTTATGCTAAGTCTTGCGGCCAACAGTCATACCTTTTGCAACGCTTCTTCCATGATGTCGCTCATAATGAACGAAAACATCCCTGCCACTAATATCACCAACTCGTTGGCATACGCCCCACCTTCACCCCGCTGCTGCCCAATAATGGCAAAATTTCGTCCACTACTATTAACCAGAGCACCGGAGAGATGGCAACAACCTGTGGCGCGCCTTTATTCACAGCTCTGGTTAAGTGGTTGCTTCCCACACCGGATTGGCTCATCTTGGTTCTTAGTATGGACATAATTCAATGCGTAAGATACCCCTCTAATTCAATGCTGGTCAAGACTTCCTTGAAGGCGTTGGTACTAATGTTATTGAATGCTCCCTCTACATCCAAGAAGGCCGCAAGGGTATTTAAAATAATAAACAAATGCACTAGAGAATAGGAAAAACAAGTTTTTATTATTTTATATAATTTAATCGTTAGAAATACCGCGGATTTACATTCAGTTAGGGTATACTGCTTATACTGCAGTGACCACTCAACCGTGCTGTTTGGATTTGCGTTTGAGGTAAGCATGCTGGGACTTAGAGAAAGGCGTTTCCTTCATAATCGTCCTTAAGTCGATGTTCAGAACGCGCCTGCCTGCTTTCGGTATGAAAACCACTCGTACGTCTCTCCAAGACTGTGGTACGTATCCTAAAGAAATACAGCTCCGGTAAATCTCGATAAGCCACGGCACAACCCTTTCGTGCTGTTTCAGTAGCATGACTGGCACTATGCCATCTGGACTTGGAGATTTGGAGAGTTGTTTATAGCCCAAACGATCTTATCTTCAATCATTATCAATTAGTGATGATAGTCTCGAACGACTGAGGTGGCTTCAAACTCTTCAAATAAGGCTCTAACTCACAGTCCTCCCTGCTGGCGAGAAAGTGCGTCTGAATCAGCAGCTTCAAGATTTCACTAGAGGATTCCGTCCAGGAGTCTGCCAACTCTTTAAAAAAGGATGTGCTCCTATATTTCTTGGACAGAATCTTACTGAGCCTTGAAGATTCACTGGTGCTTTCAATGTTCTGCCCCTTGGCGGTCTGGATGGCCGACTTGTACTTGTTCAGGCTGCCAGTATTTATGCCTGTTGCAGATGTTGAAGATTTCCTAATCTTCTGGAGGCTGGACAGATCTTCATTTGACCACAATGAAAGTGTCGTCTTCTTGTATTTAGCAGGTCACGAGACTCCTAAAGGCGGTATCGAATGCTTTTTCCAGAGCCCTGACCTTTGACTCCAGTTGATCTGTCCTCCCAAACTTGCAAATTTGCGCATCGGAGTGTTTGTTTTTAATTACTTGACCAAACTTCCTCTAGTCGATCCTCCTGGGGTCTCTGAAGGGTTTGGACACTTCTGCGGCGGGATCTAAACTGAAAAGTATGCAACTCTCCAGTTCTCCACCCTAAGAATCCCATTGTAAGGTGATTTCAAGGACCTCCTCCCAACCGGCATTTTTTTGAGCTGCAACAAAGCGTATAACTTACATTGGCGTCGCAGCCTATCAACAGGTTGACCTTCTTTGTTGCTATGGTGTTCGCCAAATGTTATAGTTCTTCTGGCTGAACTGATCGGTCGTGAGCCATGTAAGCCGAGGAAATATACACGTTCTCTGCCCCCGTCTGCTCCAGTTTGACCACGACTAGCTCGCAGGAACTCAGCTCCGGATACAGAAAAGCGTGCAGACTCTTCCTCGCGAGGGTACATGCTCTAGGCCTGCCCTGATCAGCATCTCTTGTGCTGCGGAGTAAATTACAATATTTGCTTTGGAGCCTTTGGAAGGTTTCGTCGCCTCCGATTTAAGGTGATGTAGGGCGAAGTAGGGCGATGTCGACGTGTTCCTCTACGAGATGAGGCAAGGTGCATTTTGAGTGCTGAAGATTTATCTGCGTTACCCTCAACATGATCTGCTTGCATGGGGGTTCGTCAGTCCCCGTTGATCCTCATCTTCTTCAACAGCTCGTTGGCAGCGTCGATTGGATCCAGGTCGACGTCTGGATTTGCAGGGCGAGATACTTTCACCTTTGCGTTCCTGATTCCAAACCACAGTTTATAGTCTCCCCTTTTCCAGCGCCTACAAATACTCTCCGTTTATACGCAGTAGAAAAGGTTGGCTATTTGCCGGGATTCCATCTCCTTGATAAATACCCAGTGATCCATGGCAATCCTGGAGTTTTGAAGGCGCAGGGATTGAACCAGCTTGTTCTTATCCATGCGGATCTTCGGCAACCAGATGCGAGCGACCGGTCTTTGGCGAATCTCGTCGTAAGGGATGCCTTTGAGCTTTACGCCCTCCCAGGCGTCGTTGATCTTCGCGACGCACGAACCGAGAATGTCCCTGAAAATTGGTCCTCATAAGCTATAGTGAGGACCACCTGAGAGGAATCAAAACAGGGGATGGATCCCGTGTGTTCGCTTTTACCGTCCTGGATATGCTCAATGACCATCTCCAACAGCCTGGCCTGAAAACTGATCCACACCGTCAGTGCTAGTTTACCGCTAGCGGAATTGTCATCCGCCTGCGCCATACGTATGTGACTCCTGGCCACGTCGCAGAAGCGTTTCGCGGTTCGTTGGCTGGATGTTGAGCGGTGGGAAGTGGTATCATTCGAAGGAGGAGGGTGGAAGTTTGTTGTCACCTTCCTCAGCCGCCAACATAGGGTGGCCTGTGCAAAAGGGCATGTTTTGTGTGAAAACTCATTTTCAAAACACGCTTTCAATCATTCGTGTGAAGCGTACCTTTCGTTTGAAGTTGAATATTGCCCCTGCTCCTGTTCCCGTTCGAAACCAAATTGTTCCGTAAATAAATGCATTCGAGACTACTGGAAATGAGTCATCAATCAGAAGGTTACATCAGAACGCAAGAAAACATTAAGGGGGTTCGGCCCGCCATAGAACAGTCATATGCATCCATCCCCGTCCATGAGTTACTGCCACGTAGTTATGAAGTCAGACAACTTGCTTATGAAAACCTACTAGCCTACTAGGCACAGTTTAAAATGATCGCCCTAGGAAGGCCTCAAGAACAATATGCTGGCCAGTATCACACAAATTCCTGTCAGAATGCTTCAAAGAGAGCACGAAAACTTCAAAGACTGCCACAGTGCATACGGGGAGATGGAACACATTTGAATAATACACTATTTAATACTTTGTAAATTTTAATTCCCATTGTTATAAAATGAGGGGAAAACAGAAAACCCGAAAAATATTCAGTAGTTTATGATTTATTCAATCTCGTAATCTATCTGTCTATTACTCTCTACCATGAACAATAACCAGAAAAAAAGATTCAGTTAGATGTGGTCCATTTTGTTGTCGATTTGCTCATCCATTTAAATGGAAAACTAAAGGTGAATCACGCCCCTGCCCCATCGTTGACACCGCACTTGAAATCCTTCTCAGATCTCCACTTTACCTCGCCTACTGTTCATTGAATTCGACAAGGCTTTTAACAACGTTAACAAGTAATGTATCTGGAACACTCTACGCAGGAAGGGCATCCCAGAGAAGCTAATAGCTATTATTAGGGTGACATATGATTGCGGAAAATATCTCGTGTTGCACAGAGGTAAAATTTCTGAGTATATATTTCCTCCTCGTGAGTTATGGATCTTGAATCTGGATTTGGAAGGAGAGGCAAGCAGTGTCACACTAAAGACAAACACCAACAAAACCAAAGTTCTCAGTCTGGCTGATCATCATAATCTCCAATCAGTATTAAAGAGCAGAATATCTTTCGACGGTGGTGCCGAATTTGATGCCACTCAACGCATTAAAAATGCCAGTTGCTCCCTAGCAGTTTTGTCTAAAATTTAGAAACGCAGCTAACTCGACACCCGTTTTTTTTTATTTTAGTTTAGTTTTATGAGGGAAAGAGGGGAGCCGCAGCACCAAGCCTTTGTCAGGCCTGTTGCTCTACCCCATAAACCGCCCATTTAATGATTTATCGTCCACGGCGTTTGCAGGCTTTTGCGAATCTGAGAAAAATCTCCATATGCAGACAGCACGCAGCTTCTTCTTTGAAGAAACCTTTACCGAGGTGTATTCATATGAGATCTGAGGAGGCGAGGCAGCCGTCTCCTCCTCCTTCTCATATTGGTTGCATACAACCGAAATCACCACCCCATTTTTTTCATATGGTAGTTAAAGGGGCAATGTATCGTTAAAACCCCTACTCGGGTTTTCATGTCGGGCGGCATCAGGTTTTTTCACAATAATTTTCGGTTGCCGGCAAGAGTTCAAATTTCTCTATTCGGCTGGGTGAATCTTTGCAATTTCACCCTTCAAATTTGAGTTGACTTGGCAGTAGATGGCCGGTTGATGAAAGCTCATCCTGGCCTCCTCATTGTGAATCCACACCTTTGGCGAGCCAGTCTCTCAACTTCCTTATTACCAGTGATATTTAAGAGCCATCGTACCCACATCAGGAATACTTCGTTTCAGCAGCAACTGGTGGAAACTCCACACCAATTGGTTTGATAGGTTGTTGCTCATAACGTATCCCGGCTATCAAAAGATATTCTAAAGGTGGGGTCGCACCATAAGAAAATTTTCCATTGTCGCAGGCATTCTACTGCTGCCAATGAAATTGCATACATCTCCGCCTAGAACATGGTCGTCACTTCTATAATCGGATTACCCAAGAACGCCCTTGTGCCCGATCCGTCTTTTACAGCTGGTCCGTCGGTGAAGATAATTAGGTTTGTAATCCTGAAAACCTCGTCTTCATTTATCGACCATTCTTCCCTTTTAGTGAGTATGACAAAGGTTGCCTTTTCCAAAACGAATCTGGAAACTATATCATTGGTCGGCATCAGAGCCACCGGATAATTACCAAGGAATTTACCAGATGGACGCATAACAGTATGATTGGTTTTTCCGCGTCATTGTTCTCTCTAGCCTGTTATATGGGAGTAACACATAGAAAGTGACCACCAAGAATGACGACAAAAGTATTGTTGGATATACCGTGGAACCCGTTATCGCAAAATAGCCGACGAATGAGGTTGAAAGCATATAGCACAGGACATGTTAGTTGTGATCATCTGGGTTGCCTTCTCAATTCCAGCAATGGATTTGATGCGCTTCCCAGGGATCGTGACTCGGGCGCTCAGTTTTATTTTATACGTTGCCCAATCTGTCTTCCACGGATTCCAAAATGGAGTGAGTGTAGGCGGATCCATGCCCATTACGAAATCAATGCGTCTGTGATCTGAGAGTGTGAAATCGTTTGATACTCTCCACTCTTCGACCAGAACCGCGACGCCAGAACATGCCACCATGATGCCGATGACCTCTCGCCTGACCACGTTAAAGAAAATGAGTTCATTACCCAAATTAAAGATTTGCGAACCGATTCCTACTAAATACTCCAGTAGTCTCGATCCTCTTGCATTGATGTTGGAACTTCCCCAGCATATATGGTTAGCGTTGACATCACATCCTGCTATTACCCCATGCCTTTACTTTTAGCATATTGGATAACTCGATGAATGTTCCACTGGGAACTTCTTCTACCTCATTATATATAGTATATCTCTTTATCTTGCTGTTGACTTTTTATGATTAGTTTAGCCGATATGGTGTCGCCATTACATAGATCGTTAACCAAATTAGCCTGGAAGTCTTTCGAGACTACCATGCAGGAGCGGGGCATACAACAGGTCAGCATGTTCGAAGTTCAGGCCCCTGACTATACCACTAACAACCCCCGGTTCTTGTATGCGGTACATAAATGTCTTGCAGCTATTAATCCGACGACTGAAAAGTGCAGTCGCCGCTTTACAATGCTGCAAATTAATTTGGGAAGTATGGCACCTCATCTATGCTTCAGATGAAGATGCCAAGGGCTGCACATCCCCTTCAATGGTTTTAGGAGCCGACACTTGTAACGCGACGCCCCCTAGCCCGTAGTAGAACCGCCAGCCCGATGTTAAAAAGGTTTGGGAACGCCGATAGTGAGAAAAGTTCCCGGCCTATCGGCTCTCTATCCTGTTCTGCTGTCTAGAAGAATCCAGGTGGAAGTGTTGAGGTTATTCTGCACACCAATTTCTTCCAGAACCCCACCACCATTCCGCTTTTCTTCTGGAAGCCAGAGGAAGCACTTTTTAAACGATGGCAGCTCAGAAACCCCCACACGTCGTTGAGGGAGGAGCAGCACTGCCTAAACCATTGGTTCGTATCTTCATCGGCAAAGTTTAGCCGTACCGTTTTACGGTATACACCTGCCGACTCAAAAAAAAGCTTAATGCACCTCAAGCCAGCTAAAATGCATGAACTCTAGACCAGCATTTGCCACCTAGATTCAAATAGCCATACCCATCAAGAGAGGGGGTGAGGAAGGATGATTATTTTCTCAGGAGGAGAATGGAGCAATAGGGACATGCATAAAACCGAGTCAAGATCTTCCTCAAACAACATTGCTAATGGCATCTAAGTGGTGGAGAAAATGGGTTCCCCTGCTTTTTAGGGCAGGTTCCGTATTCTGGAAGATGAAGCTTGAAGTACAAAGGAGGCAGGGCGGATCCTCGGTTAAACTCACTTCAAAAATTGACGCACATTGGTCAGATAAGAGCTAAAAGCCGTAGTAGACTACCCGATGGCTGTTATTACACTGCCCTCCGGAATAACTAAAATTTGCCACGGTTCTGCCAGGATGAATGCGTTTAAAAGATATGAAATCAACACTCCAGCCTAATCCATTGCTCATCATGCTCAAGTATGGCAACGGATATCTTCTTTTTTGGCTGGCTCTCAAGGACATGCCTTATTGAGCTAGAGAGATAGATAGTTGCAATAACCCCTGACAAATTACAAGGTGCCTTCTAGAATCCCATGTCCCCTTCTGGTGTAGGGGTTATCTATTTCTAGGCTGCACGACGTTTATCTGAAATTGCGCAAGCACTAACCTAGGCAGATTGAATGAAGCTTTTCTAAGTACAGTCTTTTCTACATAAGTCGAGTATTTTTTATTTATATAAACATCCTACTCTGTGTAAGTGAAGCTAAAGGAAATTATTCGGAAAATTTTTAAATATTTTGTAACCGCAGGAGTGAAGTAAGGCGTTATATAGAATTCAATAGATCAAGTTGATCACGAGCGAGGACGTAGATAAAAAACATCGTACACGTGATAAAACTTATGTTGACCCTATATTTAATTCAAATTTTTATTCCAGAGTAACGAAGATTGTGCCTAAACCTTGAAATATGTCAAGTCAATTCACTACGAGGACGTCAGGAGAAATAAACCACTAAACCATCCGAAGATAAGGATACATAACTACAGGGAAGGGAAATATCAGGAAATTGAACACTTGCTATATGTCCCCAGCTCTCCTACTCCCTGCTTCCATATCATACGGGTGCTATTTAGCCATGCAATGATACTACCCATTATTTTTTCGTATTACTATTTTATTCAAGTGAATAATCACCGGACAATTCACAGCGTTTTTCGTAATCTAACTGGACATAGCCGAATGCATCCATGCACTTCGTTAGCATATGTCCCAAACATCCTATCTTGACTGCGGTTAATACACAATATATAGCATGTGTGTGAGGAATTGAGTGGCTTATCAATTACTATAATGCTCTCATGAACAATTTCCATTTATTCAAAACAAATTTAATAAACGTGGATGACATCCGCGGAGAAAAATGACAAAGAAAAAGTGCATTCAGAATTTATGTTTTCACGTTTATTCGCTATTTGCATACGCGAAGATGCACCGGAATTCTATTCGACAGCAGATAAAATTGTGTACTCATATGAATATGTTTAACGATTATTATTATTGCCATTATTGTTTGTGCCGTGATGTCATTCGTGGCGTTTTTAGCGGGCCCAGTGCTCACATGGGCTCACATTCCCGGGCCACAACCACGTCGATTTCGATCAGAGCTGATTCGGTCTGCTTGAGGAAAATATATTATATCCCCTGCGGGAAATTACCGATACATCAGTTCCTACGAATGCGCTGATTAACTCGATTATCTAGTCAAAGAGTTCCTATGAAAATGGCAAAACGGTCTCGACTGCACTGAGCCAAACGAGTTGTCGCCATGATTGACTATCTACTTTTTTCTAACATTATTGTTTGCCACTTGACCCGATATCCATATCTGAATAAATTTATCTTTATCTCTGATATTCTGGAAAATTCTCATTACGAATTCCCGCGGCTGGGCTGGAAAATCCATATTCAATTCAAATACTCTGGTTTTACTACCGACTTGTTACGTAAGACTAGAATCGTAGTAAAACTGAATTTATTCCTTCATTTATTTTACAAAGCAACTGTTGGAAAATGCACGTTTTCAATACTTACTTGCTCCATACCAGTTTGATCTTTGCGAGTTATTAGACTTTATGATCGGTAATAACCGGGAGGTGTGAACCGGGTTTGCAGCCCGAATGATTTACATATATGAAGCGAATACGTTCCGATATTGTAGGTAATTACAATCAACGGATAAAAATAATTTAGTAATTTCCATAGCGGTCGGTGTGCAATATGGATCGTGTCTGTTAATTATGGAAAATCATACCCCATGTCAAAACCATAGGGGAGAGCGACTTGTTTGCTTAATTGCCATTAAATCATAACAGCATTTTATAATGTTAGCCTCATTCTTGAAGACATTTGCAAAGAAAATGGTAAAGTCATATGCAAATGAAATTCGTTTTTAATACAGCGATTTGTCTATTTACATTGATAAATCGCTTTTCTAGATGGTTGACGATTTTTCACTAAGAAGGACAGTCTGGTAAAGGTTTACATTCCTCCACAAATTGAGAATTTTCACGAGTATATTGTCGTAATAAACTACGTAATCGAGATCGTCTGGTAGACACTCGAGGAAGCATCTGTTCTTTTGACCCAGTGCGATATCAGTACTCCGATGACTCCAATTTTCAGTGGAGAAATATTTTCCGCTTTATTTCTACTCCCCACCACCATAACTATGATCGTAAATAAAATTCCTCCCACATTGCTTGATAGCCTTGCTCGACCATTGGGTTTTCTTACATAACAGCCATACATTGTAGTAGACTACATCGATATAATTCTTCAACTGTTGTTATTGTCTTCTACCTATGCTACCCTCGTGTAACACAGTAACAGTAATAAATTTGGCACAAAGCGGGTCAACTTCTGTAAACAGCAAGAGCTCAAACGGAAATTTAGGGCTAGTATTTAGTCTACACGCTAAGGACTGCAATCCTAATATACGGTAATTTAGCATCCATAACTTCAATAGCAAACCCTACTCTCAACTCTACATTGGTAACCCCTGGACAGCGCAAAGTCACACAAGAGAAAGGGTGAATGGCGAGTTCCCTACGCCGCAAAACAGACAAGAGCCCACTGGTCCACAATACACTATTGTCTCAAAATCCAAAACTCAGCCTCACCTCAAATAGGAAACATAGCGGTAACTACGACAACGGAAAAAGGACTATGAATTCAACACCTGAAATGCGTGCTTTCTGTTCGCAATTGCCACCTTTAAAGCACTCATCCAACAGATCGCGAAGAACAAGAAAGATATATTGGCAAGCCAGGAAACGGAATGGTTAGGGAGTAAGATTAGCTAGGTAGAAAGCGGTCACAGGGTAGTATAGGCCCGGGGTGGAAACGTGGATTGGTATTCACGAACTAACATAAAACCTGGGAAACGCCAAACCAATAGCTAGTGATGACTGGGAGTCCTTGGTAAATTGAGAACTACAAACGAAGAGGCATGAAGGCGAGTCTCCGGTGTCTAAAATCCAAATGTCTAAATTTACGGAAAGAAGCACATACTACCGACATTGACTTCGTTAAAGTCTTCGACACACAGAATAATTTTGTCCAAACTCACCTCTCTCAGTGTTCCCATACCACTTGCGTCATGATTTACTTCTTGACCCTCCTCTCATTCGATGGCTGCACATCCATTTCTGCTCCCTCCCCCCTGGCGTCCCACCGCGATCTATTCTGATAACCCCATTGTTTTTTTTTCTTTGGCCTTTATTCAAAGTTACAAGTGTGGTCAACCTCTTAAGGTCGTTTGCATAGAGCAAACAGGGACAAATGACAAGGGATGAAGCTTCTTTCTTGTCTCTATTTGCTCTATGCCAATGACCTTACGGTGTTAACCCCACTTGCAGCTTTGAAAAAATCGATTTTTGGTTGCATCTTTTTTAAGTATAGTTTCTAAAATCTAAATAAAAAACCGTTGATTTCCTCGTAAAATGGGATATTCCTTATCAAGACACTTTCGACATTAAACTCCACTTTAACACCCACTGTCTTGAAATCACCTACCGGGCTGCGAAATTATTCAGTTTTATACTTTACTTTTTCTATGATTTTAGCTTAATCCGACCCTCCTTAACTTTCTTCAACCCTCATACTTTCCTCGGATCTGATGAACTGTTCCGTCTCTAACGGTTTCACCTGCCGCCCTGCTTTTTGTCATACATACAACACATGCATTTTCAACGTGTGCTTGGGGGGGGGGGGGGGCGGGGAGGCGGGTCCGGATGTGGAAAAAAGCTGTATTAACTGATCCTATAGATTGGGGGCATGACAAGACTGGCAGTCACAAATCATACTTGGAAATTGAAACAGCCAACTAGAAACGGAGTCCATATTCAGATGAGACGTCTGCTCCTCTAGTTTACATAAAAATACCAATGATAACGGACCGCGGCCTATTCAATTAGTAGTGTCACATGGAATGATTCCTGATTCCTGCAAAAGCTAGTGTACACCACTCCGGACAGGAACAGTTTTAACCAAGTAGTAACATGTCAATCGAATGCTGTCTTCATGCTTGAAGAATGTTACCATTGATGCGGCCCTAGTCGCAAAAACAGTCGGAACGACTGGTTCGACAGCGAATGAAACTTGACAACGCAAGGCAACAGTCCCGCATACCGAGAAATCAAAAAGAACGCGGGCACACTCGGAGACCTATCACGAACCCCATTAAGCGTAGAGGCGACTATATAGGTAGAAAAGGAAGCCTGAAGAAACAGGTCTGTTACCTCGAAAAGCACATTCACTAAGTCAGGAGGATGCAGTCATATACACCTCGATGTCGAGACAAGGGAAGGGGGGGGGGGGGGCAATCTAAGGTTAGGTAAAACATCGATCTAAGGCACGGGGTTGCCGTATCATGTTTTCTTTTTAACCAAGCTTAGGAAAATGTGATCCGTGATGTTTATGGAAACGCAAGAGGCACCAGCCCCTTCAAATCGATCCTGCTGTTGGTCTATGGTGACAACATCGACATCATAGGAAGAACATCCCGAAACTGCCTTCATCCAGATTGTACAGGCGGTGACCAGAACGAGATTTTGAATTGCACATTACTAAAAGCAAAACGAAATACTCATGATGAGGAGAGATCGTGCTTCTTTGATAAATATTAATGAAAAAGCAGTTCTCATGGGGTTGACGGCAACGAACCTGACTTGATTATCTCCATCTCTTCCATCCTTTGCGTTGATTTTAATCTCCCCAGACTCAACTTGTCTAATCAACCAAACTTCCAGTTCGGAAATCAAAACCAACGCTTACCATTCACCCTTTGAATTCGAAGTGAACCTCTGTTGGCGTAACTCCAAACCCTGTGCAAAAATTAGCAAAATTCATTTCCACAAAGCCTGGAATCGTATGTTAGCGTTCAAGCTCTCAATAATCTTTACTACATCCAATTCGGTGCTCAAAGATGGCGACGAGGAACACGGGGCAACAAGCCATTCGGCCGAATCAAAACCGAGCGGCTGAAGAGAACCTCCACGTGGTGGCATCGGAAAAAGCTGCACTACTTTGACTTACAGGTCATGACGTAGTAGAGGAATGCCAAGGCTTAATTGCGGCGGTCAGATGCGATTCTGCATAAGGAATCATCTGAAGTGGTTTCGTGCCCGAAACCTCACCAAGGGTTATCTGGTACTATGGCAACGGGGATAAGTTTATATGTATGTCCCACGGGAGTTCCTGGGAAATCAGATCAGTGATTTGCGATTGGAGTTTCATGGCGGTTGTGATAACGTCCAAGTGGACAAAAGACCTTTGGGTCTCAAACGTCGAATTGCGTTTACAATTCGGTTGCCATTCTCCTTAGTTCGGTAGAGAGTTTAGTAGATTTTGCATCCACCAGTATCAGAGTCTTAAGAAAGCCGTGGCCGTCTTACGTTAAGCTACCGGACCAATCCCACCCTCACAAACCACGACCTTCCGTACGACAGCCTTGAGCTCTAACCCGTCGTATGGTGAATTCTTGGTCACTTTTGTACTATCTAACATTGATCATTCAAACGCTCAGCTAAACATGTTCATCGTTTCTTCCAACGGATGGTTAATTTGCTTCAAATCGTCCCTCGATTTTTCGGGAAGTTTGCACTCTAACTCTACTGTTTTAAGGCACATAGTTCCAGGACGACCTATAAGCCTCCTATTATGCGATAGTATTGTAGCTTTCATTGCATGGAATAACCCGCAATGAACTTGTCATTCCTTCTCAATGTATCCACAGCAAAGCTTTTTATTAGTTACTGTTTCAGGCCAGACTAACCCAGTGACATAATGCAAGCATGAATTGATGAAAGGTTGGATCTTCTGAGTAACAGTGGTAGTCACTATGCATATACTACTCTCATATAATAGCGCAAGGAGGATATTGGTGCGGGGCAACCGTAACTTGATGTTAATATTCCGATTTTGTACTAAAGAAGGTAGATTTAGCATTTATCGAGCCATATTAAGTTTAGTCCTGCCGTCGGCAGAAACAATCTTTCCTAGATGCACATAATCGATTAACAAACTCCATGTTCTTTAGTCAAGAAAACGCCAAGAAAAGATAAAAAGAAGAAAAGTAGCAGTACAAGGTAGCAAACTCCATTCTAAGTCTCGAATTCTTCTGAAATTTTACCCCGATTGTCAAATGCGCATCATACGTTGCACTGACACCAGCAATGAATTCAGTGCTCCTCCTGCGACGAGTATACCTCATAACCTCCATGTTGACGCTGTTGAAAGCTTTTTCAAAATTGACAACTACACGAAGGATGTCAATTTGAACGTTACAAGTGGATCCAGGGCAGAAACCAGCCTTCCCCTTCATCAATCTACAGAAGAAAGCACGCTACTGGGAGGGGTTGCCAAACCGAAGGTGCCTCTTGGCCCTGAAAGTTGCATCTTAAGAATACGCGGAACGACGAAAAGGGACAGATTTGTTGGTTAACAACCTTCAAACAAAGCTTCTGATAGGGACTAAATTCACGCCGCTGACCTTCAGCTTTCTGGAATGTGCGCACGCTATTCGACAATGGAAGCGAGGCTCCACAGAATGCCCGTTTTCTTCAACTTGAGCGGAAATTCCAGTGATGTAATGTGGACATTCCGGGTCTAAGCGAAGTATGATGGTGGGACTCTGGAGAGGACTTCTCTCCCTCTTGCCCCACTAATGGCAATCTATTTTTGAGCTCTGGGAAGCCAAGTAGTAGCAGACACGAATATGGTGTCGGGTTGCCTCTAACGGCTAACGGCTTGACCTGGGAGCCACATTTTGACAGACTTTTAACTGCCAGATTCTAGTCCAGGTTAAGGAGCATCACAGTTGTACAGTGCAATGCATCAACGGGAATCTCCGATATTGTGATTTTCTGCGAGCAATTACATGCTATTAAGGAGATAATTCCTGAAGGTGAAATTGTGATCGTGATGGGTGATCTGAATGCCAAGGCGGGCTCTGAAAACATCTTGCTCGGACATGACGTGGGGAAACACGGTCTTGGTAATCGAAACGTTAATGATGGGATTTTTTTTTGAGTCTCTATAGCTCCTTATGACTCGTCATCGATGGTAAATTGTTCGGGCGCAGAGCTAACCAAAGGCTTGTTGAGTTGACACCATATAAGCAATTAGATTGATCGCAGTAGTTAAGTAAAGTGTTGTCCACTGGATATGTGTAACAAGAAAGGCGCTGACGTCGGCCACGAAAAGTATCGCTATCTTATGGTAACTTGCGTTCGCTTGCTTGTTGCATCCGCCACCTCTAGCGTGGTTGAGGAGCTGGGACCCCCCACTTCAATATCAAGTGCTTGTCTGAGTAGCAGATCTATCATGCTGATCAGGGGGCAGGTACCCTGAGTATCCCGCTAGAAAATATCGATATGCATGGAGGTGCCAACAAGAATGCCCTTTTCTTAGGTGCTACGCAGGTCGTCGGATGCATCAAAATGGGGCGTCATAAAATCTAGCTGACTGCGGAATCGTGCAAGTGAATCGATGAACGGAATGGGTTGAGACTCTGTTGAAATAACACTTCACTACGGTTCTCAACCAATCACATCCGTTGAGGTTCTTCCTCTTCTGGATGAAATGGCTAGTCATCACTTGCACTTCAAAGCAGAAGGGTAACCATTTCAGCCATCAATGAACTCAAATGGAGTAAAGCCGTCTTCATAGAGTCATTTTTCGCTGCACCTGCAGTTACTGCAGATCTGTACCTCGTACAGAAATCTTGGAAATCCGGAGCCTTTCTCAGAGTGTGAAAGAAAGAGAGAATCGTTAAGACTCCAGAGAAGGGCACCCGTTTTGAGTAAGACAATTGAAGGGGTATCAGCGTGCTCACTGCCATCGCAAAGATATCAGCTACAATAATTCAGGAAGGCATTAAAGAACATCTCGACAGAAAGCAATCTGGACATCACATCAACACCCCACAGAATTTAAAATTTAAATTAAATTAACTTTTATCAATCAAATAAAAAGGCATTATATTACTTAATTAATAATATATAATTTAAAACTTAATTGAAACTAATTTACTTTTGATTTGTAATCTAAGTTACTTTTTCCCCAAAAATTTTTCAGAAAAAAATCGTTTTTTGGCTTGTATGTTGTTGACGGGAATGAGCGGCGAGCCGCCGATGGGTGGCGGACCAGACCGCCGCCCACCGTAAGGCCTAGGGGCACTCGGATCGGTCGTGGAGTCCGCAACGAGGAAGATCCAGACTTGCAAAGAGCCAAAGTAAGGACAGCCAATCTTGAAAGAAGAATTGGCGAGCTGGCGAAGACACTCGAAGATCTGAAAAATCAAATAACATTATTGATCAAGAAAAATGGAAAGCTTACGGAGCAACTATTGGCTGGGGAGGCGGGCCCGCCGTCTCCAAAGGTAGCCAGGAAAAAAGTGAAGCTTTCTTCAGCTACTTCTGCAGCCATGGAGGAGCCGGGCTGCCTTGAGAGCGAACAAGTTTTCGGCAGCGAATCTGTCCGTATGGAGGACATAGAAAACAATCAAGCTAACGATACGAGAGACAGCGACAACGGTGGCGATAGAAATGTCCCAGAAGAGGGTGCTAACCAGGCAAGTTGTAGAAGTGAAGAGGGAAAACTGGGTGAGTTTTTGCTCTATGTTTCTAAAAAATTAAAAAAGAAAAACAAAATTGGAGAAAAAATGTTAACTAATGTAAAAAATAATGCAAGTACGATTGAAAATTTAAAAAATGGTCCGATCGGGGATGCAATTAGCACCCGAAATAAAGAAACGGGGGAAAGGGTGCCCCCATCAATGTTTATGAATTAGGTGGTAGAGATGTAGCCACTCTACTTAATGGGAGCGCGGGGTTCTCGAATTTTGTTATTAAAAAGACGGGGCCGGGGGAGTCCAAGTCAAATGTAACCAAATAGCAGATTAAAGAAAAATTTAAGGCTCCTCAGTTCACCCACACTCCAAAGGAAGGGGGGGCTGCAAACATTCCTTCTGAAAGGCCTGGATGCGGAGAAAGAGCCTGATTAGGTGCACAAAATGCTCCGGGAGACGGGAGCTGAGGTCAAGTTCTTCTCAGTGTCACACTTTAGTACGAGGAGATTCGTTTTGGAAAAAAGATAAGCCCGGAGAGTCGGAGAAGCGATCTGATTGGCATCAGGTCGCTTAGTAATCAGGCCATTCATTTTAAGCGCCTGCTGAGGGGCCAAATAGTCTAATGCCGAAGATGCCAGCGCTATGGTCACTCGGTAGTGAACTGTCAAATGACCTTACGATGTGTAAAGTGCGGGAAAGGCCATATCGCAGCCGAATAATCGCTGACTGAAGCAGAGAGCATGAAAAAAACTTTCTGTGTCAACTGCGGAAGGCATCCGGCTTCTTACCGTGGATGTCCTGCATACGGCAATGTTAAGGTCACAAGGCAGCAGGTGTCAAGATCGGCCCAAAGGACGAAGGTATCAGCAGCGTTGAACGGTACCGTTCCTTCGGCACCAATCGTCTCGGGGATCCCATTTGCAGAAGTAGTTCGACTTGGGGGAGCTAAGAAGCCCCAACAAGATGCAAGTGACGGGATGAACACCATCCTCAATGAAATATTAACCATGTGTGAAAACATGCAGCATACGTTACACGTACACAATATAAAGATAAACAGTATAACAGAATATTTACATAAACAGCGTGCCCGCTGCTAGGTCTGCAGTCACAGCGGTACCACTGGATGTTCTCCGGATCATCGCGATTAATGTGAATTCCAACGTAGGAATCCATCGAAGAGCGGAGCTCCTTGATTTCGCTGCCAGGCAACAATCTGATATTGTCTTGATTTCAGAAACCCACCTCAGTGCGAGGCATTCGATAACATTCAAGGATTTTGAATTCGTGAGGAACGATAGACGAAATTATGATGGGGGAGGTGGTACCGGAATACTTGTGGGTCGCCATTATCGTTCCAGGCATATTAATAGGTCTGAATTTGAAACCTTTGAATGTATCGAAGTTTCTTGTATTCTGTTTTCACTGCCTAGAGGAGGGAATTCATACATTCTGTCAGTCTATGCAGTGGGAAACAATCGAGCCAAGTTCAAGGAGAAATTCTATTCTCTGTTTACGATACTGGAACTGAATAGGCTGCATAATTATTTTATTATAGCTGGTGACTTGAATGCTAAGCATACCTCGTGGCGAAACGCCACAAACAATCCCAGAAGAGTATTCCTCAAATCTTGGATAGATCAATACCAGATAGAGTATAAATGCGAATTATATGGGTCAGAGAGTCCAACCTGGTCAAGGGAAAATTCCTATCTGGATTTGTGCATTGCTAACCCGCGAACTTGAACTTTAATTTTAGGAATCCTCCATGGAAACTACAGACTCTTTCTTACGATAGATACCAAAACGCTATTCTTATTCAAGTCCTGTTTAATGGACGAAGAGTTCGCTTTATGCCGATGGACAGTGGCGTCCACAGGTTAAGCTTTAAACAAGAGACGTTTACTCGGGGATATTGATGTGGAAAAAGATAGTACAATTGCGCGCATTTCACGGTCACTGCGGCTCGCAGCCATCGATACAGCTTACAGCTTCTTAAATTCATCAATCTGTCTCCGCATTTCCGCCGTCAGCCAGGCCATTTAATATCTTGTTGGGACGTGACCGACATTTTCTCCTGCGAGAAAGATAAAGGTACTTTTTATGACTTTGCTCATAAATATCCTCGGGTTAGTTATTCTGTGTTTGCGCCGTTTATGCAGAAGAAAATTAATTTGACTGCTGAATAACAACCGGATCACGAAAACCCACTATTTGCAAACAAATGGAATTTTGATACGCTTCTGGTTCTTTTCGAATTTTCAGCATTCTCTTCGATCAATTGAAACCCAACTGATCCAATGGTGGAACAGTGTTCCCTTAATGACCAGGCGGTGACAGTTGTTTTTACAATCATCATGTCGGCGGCCATCACATACCCGAGTCTTCGCTTCTAGATCACTCACCACGATAATTGCTCATAGGAAGTATCCTTCTTCGCTATATTCGAAATTTCCGGTAGTGGTACATAGCACTACATAAAAGTAATGCTGCTTGACCTGGCCTAGAATCTTGCAGTCACAGTCCTGTCACAGACTGGTTCCTAGGTCTGGAGAGCGCGCTTATCGGTAGTCATCAGTGGCAATCCGACAACGAATCATCTTCTGCTATAAATAGACTTTCTAATGTACAAAAGCACGGTCGGCAAGATGAAGATGATTAGGTAGCACTATCTCATTTCATTTTGGTCCAGAGCGTCCAGCTTGGTTCACCGGAATCCCCCCCCCCCCCCCCCCCCCCCCAACTTGAAGAAGAGGAGCATTATGAGTTCGCTCGATATCATTGTTGAGAAAAGTGCATTGAATCCAGAAATCAACAAGCAACCATTTACTATAGGGAAGAGTCGAAACCGAGAAATCAGTTCCATCTCGAAGGCGTTGATGGTGTTTTGGTAGTGAGATAGTTTCAAAATTTGCAGGTTGCTAACCAACAAATTTCTATCCCTTTTAGTCACTTTTTACGAGAAGCAGGGAATATTGAACGGTATTTTTAAACCCTAATTCAAGGACTATTCTAAAATCTTCTACGTTGTTACGAAATTAAAGCTTGGATTTCATTAAATCAAGAAATATCTTAGATCCGTTGATGACAACGGAAATTAGCAAACTATATTGTTCTTAACTCCATCTAAAACGGATTTTCCTTCACACAAGGGTGTTAAAACGTAAAAGCTTAAGGATGTATTGTAAACACTTCAATCGAAAAGCTAATCTACAGGATTAACCATTAATTACGTTCAGCACGAGTAAAACCATAACTTATTTTCAAAAAGCAGGTTCTCTAGTGATATGTTGCCAACAAAACGATTATCTCGTCACAATTAATGCAGCACAATATTCAATTCATTAACTGAAATTAGTTTCTTTTTCAATAATATATAAAATGATTAATGACTTCGAAACTCGATTTACACAATTGGAAGTTCTTATAAAATCCTAAGATGGCGCGAACATAAAAGAATGGCACATTACATCGATGACTAACTAACATAGTTCCCATATTTTTTTCATTACCAAATTATCGACTTGTTAATTTTTTAAAAGTAAAAGCAAGAATTTAGCAAGAAAAAAACCTTTCGCTTCTTCTTTTGTTTACCAAATCTTCAATCTCCATTCAAACTAATTACTGAAAATCTAACTTGTTTTACGCCGATATTTAGAAGCTTCAGATAAACATCTTCAAATTAGATACATTCAAAGATCTTCTAATCAGATAAGAAAAGATGGATTATTCCTTCCCTGAAAGAAATTCAACTCAGACAGAGCTTATGTAAGCTGTAATTAGTCACAGAGGCTATCTAATAACAGAGCTAAACTAACGCATTTTTAACACATATGAGCCAAAATGAAAATCATAAACTCATTGCCAGGAAGCCTGAATTTTAGAAAGTTTGAAGATTGGATGCAAGTTTCCATTATGAGGATTGACTTCTTGTAAAGAGAAATTATCTTTCTATTCCTAGTAGATGAAAAAACTAAATTAGAAAGAGGGAAACGCCAGGTTCATTTACTTTTGCCAATATCCACGCGCTCACTTTTTGATTTCCCCATAAACAACTCCATTAGTGATAAACTGAATGCTTTTTGCTTGATAAAATTCACTTAAGTTCCATGAGTGCAGTTGCTATCACAACATTCAACCAGCAACGGCCTATTACTTTTCCAATGTCCCTTCAGGAGAAATTTCGAATTAAAACTAATTAAGAAGAGTCAGGTACTATAAAACTGCACTTGCATTTCAGGGCGTTGCATGCAATTCCACATCAGCATCAAATTTATAGCCCAAAACCTCTGCTTCCACACAAATATACGTTCAGGTTTCTACGAAATTACCCATCCTCTAAAGAAACCATAAAAATAACTAGATGCAACCGCTGGAATGTCAATAAACATGCACTGATATTATATTCGCCATCAAATGGTAAAGCACCGAGCCCGGGCCGCTCACGTACCAGCCATATAGTGAGCCAGTGGCATTACCGCGGTATGATCTCAAAAGATGTGCCGGTTAATTTGACTTGGGGTTCGGGTTTGAGAAACCCAGCGAGAATCGAAGGAAATTCATGCAGACTCGCTATCTTGGACGGGACGTCGATAGAAGTATCTCTGCAATGCCGTGTGACCAGCGTCCGAACTTTGACCGAATATCCACTGGATATTTGCGGAACCTGCGCCGAGTGGTGGATCTAATGGTGCACGGGTAAAGTGGCATACATCAGGTGACCAGCCTGATCAAATTCACACACCTCTGGTATTTGTTCAGGGGACTCCAAACCGAGCCAGCGATAGGTCACCAACTCCTCACCGTTCACTTGATTGGGCGATTTTCTCGAAATTACTAGCGAAAAGCTTTAAATTTCAGAAAGAAATTGAACCCGCGAAATTGCAACGTTGTTTACGCGAAGACAATGATGATACACTTTTTTCTTGTTCTGCGAAAATTACTGTAATCGCACTTTAGACAGCACCTCCCAACATCGCCGTATCCCCGCTTGAACTCGGTCGTATAATCGAATTACGATAATATGTGACAGAAAATTGGGATGATCTCCATGTCTTAGCCGCATTAAACCCGGTCAATGCGTGGATGTACTATATGAGTTGACTTTGGGCTGCCTTCATGATCGTCTGACTGACTGACTCATAAAAGCCTGGAAACAGTTTAATGACTTCGCTTGCACTTCTTTCGATGCATTATGGTCTTAAAATGTAACCCACGCTCGGTGCAATAAAGTATTGTCTGGTCTGGAGTATATTTGGTAATAATATGTTGCGGATATAGCTGGTTCGAAATCTTCTTCTTGAATCGTTCTAGAAGGTGTAGATAAGATTAATATCGCAGTTACTGTACCTTTGATGATAAATCAGATAGCTGGATTGGGGTCTAGAATGTGCATATGAGGACCGGGATGACATATCTGGCCTTGATGGATATCTTTCTAATAACAATATTCATAAAGTACGCAATTGTGAATTGGATTTCCAAAACAGACTAACTGAATTCATTGCATTTTCTGTGTGTGCTTACAACGGACATCTACACAATTATTTTGAACTATCTTATCTTTCAACTACTAGTACCAAGGATTGTCCCTCCCCCTCGAACACCACCTCGTTATATTGGGGGAGGTGTGGTGGGGAACGTGCTACAAAAGAAAGAGAAATTTTTTATTAACGGGAACATGGATTTTGCTTCACCACCAAGTGTGGCAAAATCTAGGAAAATCGAATGTAAGAAAGCTGAACTTTCGGCAAAACTTGGGGACAAACTGAACATTCTGGACGGGAAATTCTTCGATTATCGTCGGTTTTCACATTAGACTACACTTATGTCTAGAAGCATAAAGGTTAATCAAATTAACCTGCAGAATACCAAAACCTCTTCCTATCTACTGGCAACAAGGCTGGCATGGAAAGAGATCACCAACTGATAGCAGCTTATGTTTGCTATCGTATTGCGTCCGCCACTTCTCACAGGGTTGAGGTGTTACCACCCCCTAAGTTTAGCATCGACCGACTGTACGACCCAGTTGCCGCTCGGCAGTGAGAGGACTGTCTTGCTGAAATCTGACATGATCTACTGAGTAACCCGCCCGATTATCATTGGGTCGCCATTAAAAATGCTTATTTCTCGAGTGCTGCGTAGGCCGTTGGCCACATCCTGAAGGGGTGTCATAAGATCTAGCTGACAGGAGAATCGTGAAAGCCAATCGATAAATGGAAAGAGTTTGCACGTGGTCGCAAATCTTTCGATGACCCTGTGAAGGACGTCAATGGTAGACTTCTCATCCACAATGATACAATGAAGAGGTGAAAAGAACACCATGATTCTTAACCGTATTGCATCCGGTGAAGTTTCTCCTATTGTGAATGACATGGCTGACTCTTCCTCTAGAGCAGAAGAGAAATCATTCGGCCATCAATGGACTCAAACAGAGCAAAACCACTGGGCTTCATGGTCTCACCACAGAGTTATTTATCGCTGCACCTGAAGTTACTGCAGTTCTGCTGCTTTCTTAATCTTAAGAATCCGAGATCTTTCCCAGAGAATGGAAGAAGGGGATGATCGTTAAAATTCTAGAAAAGGGTGCGCGCTCCCTGCCGTCGCAAAGATAATAGCTAAAATAATCCTGGAGTACATCAAGGAATATCTCGAAAGCTTAATCGGCACAAAGCAGGCTCATTTCCGCTCCCGATCCTCCTGTATTCACCACGTCAACATAGATCTTCGCAGCATCTGCTCTTCATCGATATCGAGAAAGCTTTCGATAGCATGAACAGGGAATATATCTGGAGTGCTCTACGAAGGATTGACATTCCAAAGAAGCTAATAGCGTTTATCAGAGCGAGTGATGATGGTGCAAAATGTTACACGCTACGCCGAGAAGGTGCATTATCCCCCTTGCCCAGATCGGAACCGGCAATTTGAGTCTCTGTAGCAATGGCTAACACCGCTATCAAAGCCTGGGAGGAAGCTTCTTATAATGACGGGTGGCAGAGCCTTAATGCTACTAGGCATATCAAACTTTTCCTGTAAGAACAAAATAAACATACTGTAAAGCATATACTGTAGCGACTAGGCATATGTTAAGAATAAGGATGCCCAACGATGATACGTGTGTGTAAGTGCTCAGAAACACTGCCGGTCTTAGTTTTGATATTTATTGGAAAGGTGGGGAGTGCGAAAATTCAAGATTTTGTCAATATCACTTGAAAATGGATATGGAATGGGACAAATGTACACTAAAATCTCTTTATAAAAGAAATACACAAAACCTTATATACCTTAAGCCTCTTGTTTTTCCTTAAAAAACATTTATTTGGAAGGTAACATATAAAATCTAAATTATTCAGACTATTGTTCATTGGATCGAGCTAATTTTTGATATCCTATTCTGAAGTCACACAGCAAACCTTTCCTTCCAATTGAAAGAGAAAATCAAAATTTCCCGCAGTTAGTGTTTATTTGTAACGAGACCCGATATTTTCAACGCAATAAAAAATAAATTTGTTGTGCAAAACTAAAACGTTTCTACACAGTATTTTGTCGATAGAAGCTGGCACTTCACAATATATCAAAAGTCAGCTTTCAGTGTCAGCCTTCTAGAGCATCAAGAGCTCCTTGGACAAAGAATCCGCCCCCCCCCTCCCTCCCGGGCAAACTTTTCGAACGGGGCACCTATAATAAGCTTGTGCAGATCACAGAAAACGGGGTTGCCTCTCAGACAGGCAGTTCGGATTCCAAAAGACAGGATCTACTGTCAATGCTATCAGTACGGTGACAAAACTTACTGAGCAGTAAAAGCCATTAAATCTTGCGCGATAGTTACTCTTAACGTGAAGGATGCCTTTAATTGCAATATTGAGGAAAATAATTGCTGGTTTAACCAATTTGGGCGCTCCAATGCGCATAGTCATAGAATCCCTCCGGGAGAGGCTATTATGCTATGATTCAGACAATGGACCTAAGACATATGGAACGACCTGCTGGGTTCTACAAGGACTTCCTGTGGATAATAATGTATGATGAAATTTTAGAGTTGCAACTGCTAGCGCCTAAAAAGGGGACAAATTGCTAGAGCCGACAATATTACTTGGAAAACAACCTGTGACGAAGCCACAAAAGGAGGCTCTGACTGGACTGATAACACAACGACGAACCCAGCAACCACAATGGAATAACGATTTGCGCATTTTCACATGGAATGTGTGCTCCCTATACAGAGATGAAGTTGCCAAGCAGCTAGCCGATACCATTTCCCAATATAAGGCTGATGTATCAGCGACGCAGGAGATGCGTTGGACCGGTTTCCTGGAGGACTACACCATTTACTACAGTGGCCATCCAGTAAACCATGTGCTCGAAGTAGGTTTCTTAGTCAGCCAAAAAATGAAACCTGACTATGCACTCTGCCCTTGCGAGGCAAATTTAGAAATCTAAGCCTCATTAAGGTTTACGCCCCTACAGATGAGACTGCAGAGTCGGAGAAAGATACCTTCTACGAGGCAGTTGAGCAGACCCTCGAAGCCTGCCCCAGGAATGATAACCAAATTATACTTGGGGATTTTAACAACGAAGTAGGGACGGAGCCCTTATTCAGGCGATACGCTGACCCCCATAGCTTACATAAAAATACAAATGATAACGTACTGCGGATCATTTAATTAGAAGTCTCATATGAAATGGTTGTTCGAAGTACCTGGTTTGCGTGGAAAGCGGTCCACAAACAAACGTGACCTCTCCAGACGGGACCACTTTCAACCAAATTGACTTCATGTTGATCGAACGCCGCCATCTCTCAGCCTTGATGAATGTCCAAAAATATATAATAGGGCCAATATAGACTCGGATCACTATCTCGTTGGCATGGTGCTCCGAGCTCGAATAACAACACCACCCAGAATCCCCTTTTACAATCAGGTGAGAGTTAACACTGAAGCCATCCACAACCCAGCCCTCCGCGACACCTATAAAAGGAAAATCGATGCCCCAATAACCGCAGTCAACAGAGGACCCTGGAGATGAAGCATCAACAACTGATCTTCACAACACCTGAAGAACGTTATCATTGATACGGCCATAAACATACTTGGCCACAGCCGCAAAAGGAGTCGGAACGGCTGATTTGGTAATGTAAGCTAGCAACGGAACGGAAGAATAATGCATACCGAGTAATGTCGCATTCTCAAAGCACGTGGGCACCAGGCGGAGGGATTTATCACGAACTCCGTCGAGTGGAGAAGCGACTTCAATGACGGAAAAAGGAAGCCTGGGAGAATCAACAGCTGTGAACTCGAAAAGTACAGGGAGCAACCGCGCCAGGGACGGAAGTTTTAACAACAAGTCAGCAGGAGAGAAAGAGGGAAATCTGATTTGCGACAAAATGAGCATATTGGAGCGGTGGGTTGAGTACTTTGATGAGCTAGTGAACAACCAGAACATCGGCGAGTTGGACGTCCCGCCAACTGAAGACGACGGACAAATACTGCCACCACCAAGTTTAGGAAAAACATTCCGCACATAAGTAAGTATCCAGGAGCAGATAAAATTACAGCCGAATTCGTTAAAGGTAAAGGAGACCAATTACAGAAAGTGGTTCGTGGGGCATCAAATCAACGCCTGACTGGCACCGAGGCATTATCTGTCCCATACATAAAAAGGAAAATGTCACGCAGTGCAGCAAATATAGAAGTATCACGTTGCTGAGCACCATCTATAAGATATTCTCCGCTATCTAGCTAGGTAGGATAGCCCCACACGCCCAGAACATCATTGGCTCACACCAAAGAAGCTTCACTCCAGGCAAATCAGCAACAGATCAGATTTTCTCTATGCGGTACGCGATTGAAAGCTGTTAGAATATGGCCATTAGTAGCAAAATCCTTTCATCGACTTTAAAGACGCCTATGATGTAAACTGTACACGCCATGAGAAAATTCGGTACCCCGACGAAATTAATAAGACTGACGAAGGTGACCCTGACCAATGTGCAAGGCCAGATGAAAGCAGAAGGATCACTCTCAAGACCATACAACACCAACAACCGTCTAAGACAAGGGGATGCCCTATCATGCGTCCTCTTTAACCTGGCCCTCGAGAAAGTGCTCCGTGATGCTGAGGCAAATGCAAGAGGTACGATCCTCTTTAAGTCCACCCAACTACTGGCCTATGCTGACGATATCGGCATCAGGGGATGCCCTATTATGCGTTCTCTTTAGCCTGGCTCTGGAGAAAGTGATTCGCGATGAAGATGTAAATACGAGAGGAACCATCCTTTTCAAGTTCACCCAACTATTGACCTACGGTGACGACATTAACATCATGAGACGAGCAACTCGAAATGTACAGTCGACCTTCATCCAGATCGAGCAGGCGGCGCGAGATCTTGGCCTTCGCATTAATAAGGCAAGAGACAAAATAAATGGCCGCAACGTCAGCACCGAAAACCACCCAAAGTAACAACATCAAACCGCACTGGTCAAACGGGCAGAATAAAGATAGGTGACTACAACTTTGAGATCGTTGATAATTTCACCTATCTAGGATCGAAAATCACAACCGATAACAGCTACGAGGATGAAATCGGCACACGGTTGTTGGCAGTTAATAGACCCTATTTCAGCTTACAAAAACTGTTTCGCTCGAAACGTCTCACCATACTCTATCTGTACAAGACAATGATCTCCCTCATGTATTTTTCGCAGACTTGGGTACTTAGCGAAAAAAATTGCGAACTCTTGGCCACATTCGGGAGAAGAATCCTCCAAAGAATTTTTGGCCCCCTACATAATGTTGAACGATTCCGTAGCCTACATAACGACGAAATCTATGAGGGATACCATGACTGTCAGGTTGTCGATAAAATCCGGCTGAATAGGTTGCGGTGGGCGGGTCACTTAATCCCTATAGATAAGAATGATTCAGCTCGAAGAATCTATAAGGCCAATATCTATGGTAGAAAAAGAAGACGAGGCAGACCCTGCCTGAGATGGAACGATGGTGTAAGTCAGGACGCCAGACAGCTTTTAGGGGTTGCTTATTAAGGCTGACCGGATACCGGTTGTTGATGATCATGACCTGCCCACAGAAGTGACAATCATTGGCTTCGCAGACGATATCAGAGTGACTATCGTAGCACAAGATATTGAGGAGATCGAGGTTTTCACAAACGGGGCAATTTTTTAGAGCAAGGAACACTTAAATACCTAGAAGTCATGGTTGATCATAACCAAGGTTGGAAAAAATGTTACCAAATGTAGGTGACTCTAGACAAAGCCGTCAGCTCCTTATCTCGACAGTTGTCAGCTCCGTCCTGCTTTATGTAACTCCAGTCTGGACATCGGCATTAAAGCTAGAAGCAAAAGGAAAAAAAATCGCAGCCCTATATTGATTGAGAACATTGCGAACGTCATGCGCTTATTGTACAACATCAGTCGAAGCAGCATGTGTGATAGCGGGCATGATCCCATCGACATCTTTGCGAACGAGGGTCAACACCTCCATGACCCATCATATACAATGGGCGAGTCCTGCACCTATCATCGGCAATTATTACGGAGTGATGCGATTTTGCAGTGGCAAAAGGGATGGAATGATTGAGGTTCGCCGCACACAGAGCGGAGGTGGAAATTCACACCGGGCGCAGTTGTCACCGGAGAACATCGTGGTTGAAATTTTAGTCTCCGAAAAAACTTGGAGGCCGGTGGGAAAATTCAGAAAGGCGATCCAACACAAGCAACAGTTCGTAACTGATCCTGCCCCGTGGCCTAATACCGAAATGACATTTCGGTTGATAAGCGAAGGAAAAGGAGGTGGTTTTAGTTAGTAAAAGTCTCACATAACCGTATGGCGGGAGAAAGCGATAGGTTTTGAACCTTTCCACCTTCCAACGTTAAAAAAATAGAAAGACAGAGGGACAGACAGAAATTAAATCGATTTTAATAAGGTTTTCTTTTACACAACAACCGGTATTGTCATTAGAGTGGTGGCAAATACCGGGAGGTCGGCGACATTGGGGATTCGTCGAACTTTTCCTAGAAAGCATATTAGCACTCCAGTTGATACCATTCTAAATTCAACCAAAAATCAGCCTGCGGGGCATTAACTCATCAGATACCCGAAACAATACGTGTCTGTAGTGATCCTTGGAATGTTCCAGGTTGAAAATGCGTTCAATATCATAAGATAGGCAGATATTCTAAACATACTAGAAAATTCTTTCCAACTGCCGAGATATTTGGAGATCATACGAGAGGCCACTCGATCCTCTATAAAACGCTGGACCGCTTGAGGAGGATGGTCGCTTTCCCGATGTTTGTGTACCTGCAATCAAAGCCCATGGTTACCAAAATATAATTCTGTGCCAAATAAATTCCTTCAGAATTACTGTTGAATCTCCGCTTCCATTTACTGACAAATTGGTTACTTGGGAGTGAAAAGAAAAACTAATATTTAGCTAAGATACGTCTACGATTCATTCAATAACCCACTCTCATTCATGGGCAATCTGATCCGCTGTAAGCATGAAACCGACTTCAAGAATGGATATCTCCTTCGATTTGAAATCAATGCCGATCATCAAGTAATATTATCCAGGCTGCTAATTTCATAGTCAATTTAAAACCACTTAATAATCTAAGAGGGCAGATACGAGGACTATACCGTAGCGTAACATTTTGCATGATTTTCCCCGACAATGGACAATAGTCGACATGATCGTCATCACAGTCATAGCGGCTTAGGCGCATTGGAATCGATCAATAGATGACGGTCGTGGCGGAACGAAATATGGATCTATGTGAGAAAAACTTTTCTCTCAGGATCCGAGTCGCAGCCGTAAAAGATATTGTGAGCTTATTCACAATTTAACATCATGGCCAATTTAAATATAGGAGAAAATCGATTATGGTGCAGAAATTTGTTTCAATCGTAGACAGATCAATACTTTCGATCATAAAACCAAGTTCGATACGAGTTCGTTCAAAAGATTTTGCCGCGAAAGTTGTCTGATGCGAGTCAGGGCTGGTTTCGTGGATTTACCCAGTTTTTGAAAGATGCTGGGGTCCGCTGTGTAGTTTTCAGTGGATAGTTACAATTGCAAGATACAAATTTTTCATTACCAGCAATGAAATGTAACTTTTTCTTCACCAACCATCAAATACCCATCACCAAACTATCATAGTTTTAAAGCGCCAAGGACCCTTAATAAAGAGTCGATACTTCACTATTGCGAAGACAATGGCACACTCCTATTATTTTTTTAAAGAAACATTACTATCAACATCATCTTTAATGTCATCCATGAAATTAGGAAATTTAACGTGAAACGATAAAATTGTAATAATAAACATTAGCGTGATAGTGATGATAGATGTCAGTGATGGACAACAGCATTGAAAGTGTGCAGGAAACTAATCGTAACATTCGAAAATGTGGAGGGTGACTAATCCACCATTAATTTGGGGAATTATCACATAGCCTTGATTAGGACTTTCCATGGAATCATTGAAACGAGGCTATTTGCGCATGTGTCACGTTCGAAATTAGAGACCAATTCCATATCATTTGCTCTTCTCTCCTTTTCGCTGTATCAGCACCGAAATTGATCGAATCCAATGATTGATTTGGTACAGAAATTAAGCCATGATGCTGGGGCATTTGTGCTCGGAGGATAGCCTCCTGTATCTGTTTGCATGATTCCATCAGATTTTTGCCTACATACCGAAAACTCGTAGCCAAAGTTTTGTACGAGTTCATATGATGGGAACTCATTTGAGACCCGTTTGCCAAAAGCGATATGAAAGTGGTACCCAATTCGAATAAATATTGTTTAGATATAAACAGATACTGTGTGTTCAGCACACTATCTGTATCTAATAGATCGTCTGTCAGGCGGTTTGTTGTTGGCCGATGGTAATGCCATTGTTAATAGTTTGGAAATCATCATCTTAACTATTTAATGTGTTTGGCTAACGGCGATCATCTCTAGGGCACAAGGTTAAATGTCGGACAGTGTTACGAATCGTTTTGCACGAAAATATTGTATTTCCCAAATCTAAATGCTCTCGTAGGTATCTGGGCATGTGTTCAATTTCTAGAGGATATCTTACCTAGACATTATGAATCGTATCGCATCATGGACTGTACACATGCGAATATCAAATATGTTAAACTCGAAGAAATTTATTTGATGGAACGTTAAATCGCGTACTGATTGCGGTGGGTTTTCATTATGCACACAATAGTCCGCTTAAATAATTGTGTAGAATTCAGAAAAGTTGATTTTTGGATTTCCACTCGAGCTGGAAATTTTTTCTGTTAAATAATCGATACATAACCACGAATTACTTACATAATTAGCGGCGGTAATTGCGAATTTGATCTGGAAAGTTTCCGACCGTATTGTAGTGGATTGAGTCAAGGCGAGACTTTCCTAGGAGTAGACGAGGTTGGAATATTCCAACAATTTAAAGGCTACACGTGTTGCCGCTTGTCCGTTTATACATATAAGCTTCGGCGGTAAGTTCGGGTTTTCACCCCATGACTGACACAGAGATGTAGGACCCTCGGTAATTCAGGGTTTACCAATCTTAGATAGCGTGACTGGATGGAAGATGTGCAACTGTTTCATTGCATTTAACCAACAAAAAGTACAGCGTAAACGAACTTAATAGATTCCTGAATATGAGATCAATGCACTCGGTGGTGGGGGGGCGCTCCTTAAACAACTTTCAAGTGCGAATGAACACCGCAGTATTCCTGAATGAGAATTAGCTTAGTCAAGAAATCTACACGGAACTACCTGTGAAACTGAATAATTGCCTAGAAACAAAGAGATTTAACTTGGCTATAGACTGTCCAAAGCTGCGTGAGAGAGGAAGAGGGGGAAGTTGTCATAGTTTGAGCAGCCGCATAGTAAACTTTGTTGGAATACTATCAATGCGGGATCCTTTCTGGAGCTACCTCATCCTCTCATCAGACGCGTCGCTTCGTGCGACATGTTTATCAGTTGTGCGCACGCGGCCATGCCCATGCGCAGGCCGAGAGAGAGCCCACTTCTGGATAAATATTGACAATGAGAAGGATACCCAAAAATTAGACCAAATATGCAGGAGAAAAATTTAATTGCAATGAATCAGTAGTAAGAAACTTAGCTACTGTTATATCTAATACAACAAGGGATCCACACTGGATCCTTTTTATAATAGTTCGGAACTTGGGAACCTACCACTGAGAGCAATGTGACCCCTAGCCAGTCGAAATTCGTGGCGCGACTCCGAAAGGAATGCAAATAATCCCCGAACCAACATTAAGTCTGCTGGCGCAAAACACGACCGTAGAAAACAGAAAACTGCAACAGCGTTTCCTTCACTGGTAGAACACAAAAATGCATTTTCTCTAAGTTGATCAAGGATATCCGCCAAAAAATCAGGGCCAACCTAAGATTCATGTGCTCAAGTTACGCGGGAAACACGGTCAAAACCCTCTCAACATGAGGTAGGTTGGCGAGCATTAGTAAACCATTTGGTGTCCACCAAGTGAGCAAGAAGAAACAAGTCAAGAAACTGGCAGCTGGACGCTTCAAGTATGAAAGGTTTTGTGTAATTCTTATATAGAAATTGAGTGGACATTTGTCCAATTAAAACCTAGCAAGTAATCTATGCATATATTATGTGAGAATACCCACTTTTGCGTGATACTGACATTCAAAGTCTTGGATTTGCACAGAAGAGACAACTTCGACCTATTATAAATTTGTTAGCAATAGTGCGATTTCCACCAAACTTGGTGCTACGATGAACTTAAGACGGGTTCTGCAGCCATATATATTACAAAAAAATCCGAGAGTAGAATGTGGACGAGGCCGTAATTTGCAAACGCTATCGAAATTACCGTAGTACTCCGTGTATGAACGATACGTCTAAAAAGAGACAATGGAATTCCAAGGAGTCCCGTGTTTAAGGGCACAAGTCAGCAACGTATATATCTGCAGCTATGACGTTTCTAGTGAGAGTTGTATTCGAGTCTAGGTCTAACGTGGATCTTATAGACCCGCGTTACGTCCAATGGTGAAAAATATTTTTTCTAACGATTCAGAAACCCCAAACATTTTATCGCATTTTTCGCAATGCCAAAGATATGGTCGGTCCTGCTGAGCTTACTGGAGACGTTAATACCCACTATGTTGAGTAAAGGTGAGTCGGGAATATTTCTACCGTCGACAAGAATAGATTATCAGGAGGGGGAGTACATAGATTATTGGAAATGAGACAGCATCGGGTTTTAGAACCATTGAACTGAATACGATTTGCTTTGCCCCAAGCAATAATAGACGATATATCCTCATTCAATTACTCAAACATTCGCTCCTGGTTGACACCCAATGTACTACGACGAGAGTCAGCCAGCGAATCAAACGAATATGCGAAGTCAAGTGTGCCGTCATCAGCAAAGTTATGGGTTGGATTGAAAGTGCTACTTAAGAGGTCATTATTGAAGACAACAGAGCAGTACTGTGAGGTACCCCGGCATTTTGGGTATGGCATTCTGATTCAACACCGTTCAATAAACCCGAATGGTACCGCCATTAAAGAAGCTTTCAATCCATTTGACGAGCTTGTCATCCAGATCAAATGCGCCAAGTTTGGCTAGGAGGGCAGTGTGCCATGCTGTGTCAAAAGCCTTCGAAATATCAAGGGCAACAGTTTTGCCCTCGCCGGGACTATGAAGATAATGGTTACCGGTCGATCGCATAGAGCGAAACGTCTTCCTTGTCGTTGATAAGGTCGTTTGAATAAAGGTAGGTCATTAATTTAGAGTTGTAAAGTTTTTCAAAAACTGTTCACAAAATTGAAGTAAATGTTTGGTCAGTAGTTAGAGTGATCACAAGTCTCTCCTTTTTCAGGTATGGACTGGACATAAACAATTTTCCAAGCCGATGGAAAGATACCCTGAGCGCTAGACAAATAAAAAAGTTTTCGTGGAGGTCTAGCCAGAAAAAAGGCGAAGCTTTTTAGGTTTGTGGGGTAGATACCATCAGAACCGGCAGATTTGGATACATCGAGCGTGGCTAGTAATTTAAAGACTTCCCTTGTCCGAAAGTGGAAGGGTTCTTGATGAGAATCGCAACATTTTATGTTGGGATAGCTCTGCAAAGAAGGCTACCCTTTTGGCTAGTGAAAATTTTCTGTGTTATACTTTGATCTGAATGGAGTTTGGCTTTTTCAATAATGGACTTTCAGATGTTACATTTGGATATAGAGGTTTGCCTCATTTCATCCGATGGACAGTTTTTATATACCCGGTATGCCGCTTCTTTCCCATCAATAGCTATTTTGCAATCGCTTGTAAACCAGGTCGAGGTGGAAAACTTGGGGTTTTTAAAACTATGTGGGATGAATGAACGCATACCATTTTCAATTATATTATTCATGCAGTCGCACAAGAAGTCCACACTCTTCACAGCGAGCAGAGAGTTTATTACTTTTATTTATGTATATATTAAATGCGACCCTCGGCTTTGGCATTATGCCGCACTAAGCGCGCAGTGGAATAAAGGCGCCAATTGTATAGATAGGCGGTACAAAATTTTTTGGAAATAATGCAGGTCCGAACTCCCTAGGGGCGCTACTACGGAGACTGTGTACTTCTAAAGGTGTGACGACATGAAAAGTTCCTTCACCTGGTTTATCAGGGATTTTTGTTGGACAATCCACTAGTTGCCGTAAGTTATGAGACTCACACAGAAACTCAATATCTCTTTCTACCAGGCTTGTGACAGCTGAAAAGCTGAGCCACTGTATATTATGCACATTAAAGTCGCCCGCAATGACAATTTCAGACAAGGGGGATTCGTTGGGTCAAATTATCAACGTTAGGAGAGAGTGCGTCAAGGAAATGTTCCGCATTGGCATCAGATTAATTAGGGCTGCGATATAAAAAAGAGGACTATGATATGCTTCAAGAGATAAATTCTAATCCAGGCGTTGATCAACTCCGTATTAGCGTAATTTAGGTTAGAGACAATGGAGAAGGGTACATCATTACGAGCATAAATAGCAATCCCTCTTTGGAGAGAGAAAAGAGGCAATAACGGGTAACCAGGGACGTTGTACTGGTTAATGGGTTTGAGCTGACCTTAGTTTCACTTAATGGAAAAATAGCCGGTTCACGGGTAGTCAAGTGCACATATATCGAAAAAAAGTTCTCCCTTATCCTACGAATGTTGCAAAAATTGACACAGGATCCCTTTGTCATAATTTATTAGAAAGTAAATAGAAATAAAAGTAGACTACAACATGCATTATTATCCTTATCACTATTCTTTTCCCGCATCACGAAGAAAATGGACTTCAGCCTGGGATTACCGAGGAGGAGCTACACGAAATCTACATTAGATGAGATTCCGGACAAAGCGGTCAAGTTCGCTACTAAAGCTAGGGCCAGATTGTTCAGAAGCACATTTGAATCGTGGATGACAGAAGAAATGTTTCCCGCCTGGTGGAAGAGACATAGTTAGTCCTGCTGCCGAAGCCCCAAAACCACCTGCTATCCTCTCTTTATATCTTCTTATATGTTTGTCTACTGAATCGCAGTACAGGTTTCGGCGAAGCCAACTTACAGTCGATATGATGGCGAAGGTGCTGAATCTTGCTCGGGAGACGTCAGCCATTGGTAAGTCATGAATGAAGATGACTTTAAATGTTAACAACGCTTTAAATTCCGCCAACTGAGGTTGGATTAAAGGCAGCTCGGGTAAACTGGGTGTCCTTGATTACTTCGCTTGAATAATCGAGAGTTATCTTTCGGGGAGATTTCTTTGGTATGAGACGAATAGCGGAATTTTATGGACAATATTACCGGGTTGGTTTTTATGACTTCACTTCAAAATCGATTATTATTTAGTAATGATCGATGACATGTTCAGCTTCAACAGCACTTGGACTATCTGCAAGAAAAGTCAGCAAAGGCTAGTTGATCTGTAACAAGAATGATGGCTAATATTGGAGGGCTAAAATACAGCTACCAGCTGCTTATCGCAGGAATGATGAAATGCTTCCTGCTGCGGGCGGGAGTACTGGAAGACGTAGAGGAAGTTGAGTTCGGTATATCGGCGAAACCCGCGAGGATGACGGTGTATAGTGCATATAAGACAGTGTTGCGTGAGGCTGTGAGTGTCATCGCGGTAATGATTTGCTTAAATCTTCTAACAAATGAAGCACATTGTTTCTATCAGAAAAGGGGGGGAGCAGGTAAATCCATCCAGCCAATGTGACTGTGGACTTCTGCAACGATGGGATAATTACTGCAGAAGGCCACTGGACCTGTACATTTATCTCGTGTGTGGACAGATGGGTGGAGCGAAAACACACACCCTTCCTTACGGGAAAAAGTGGTTAAAAGTAGTATTTGTTCCGTTTCAAATTAGACGAGACCGCCGGCTGTCGCGAATGCGTCACTATGCCTAACAACCCAAAGTATGTTATGCTATATTGCCACACATTTAAGAATGAAAGAGGGACGTTGAATGACACACTCAATGTCGCAGACCCCATAATATAGTAGAGGAGATACTGAGGTTCGAGGAGTAACACAATAATAACCGCCATACAAAAAAACCTTCAGAAGCTGTATCGTGCCCAAAAAACATGACGAAAGCGTGATCTAATTGGACTGGTATAGACCCGAGTCCTCCTATGAAGTAATATTTCTCGGAAAGACCTGAAGGAAACTGAAACACATTTCGGTGAACCAGCGGCATCTGTGTGTTTGATCTGCTACCCATTTCAAGTATAACGATGACTGCCATCAGCCTGTTTTGACGGAGAAACTTTGCCGATTGCATAGGTTTCACCACCGCCACGCATTTCCTTATGAGCCTTTCCTCTTCACCTGTAATCAGGACGTTCAACTGCACTTCCACTCGGTTCGTGTCCGAATCCATCCTCTCAGGACTAACGATTCTGACTGGGATTTTTTTCGGAACAAGGACGCTACAGGGTATTGGAGTTGCCCTCTCCGTACCGTCAGGCGCGCCACTTGGTAAGACTTCCTCTTTATTAGGGTGTCCCAGTATCACATCGGGTATTTCAGCCATTGCTGCCTCTTGCGCTGCTCGCTGCGGTGAGTGACGCATTTTTGTGCTGCGCCCAAACGCAGTCAGCACTTCCTCCTTGTTTTGTGTAATTAGATTTATTCTCCATGGAAATTTCACCAGCAGACGGTGTACAAGGGAGCGAGCCGGAATAGACGGGGACACAGCCTCTACCCCAGTTCCTAAGGCTTGACCTATAGTCAATTTTAAGATGAATAACTAGGACGCTAATGTAGCAAATATGATGGACAACACACGGCTAACTACAAACGTCACCCCATCCATGCTGAAATTAAACAAAAATCACAACGGAAACAACAGATTTAACGCTTCGGCACAAATGTTAGCCCCGAGCAGCACATCTCCAAAGACAGTGTTTAGCATAATGTGGAAGGGCTTCTCCCAATACTATGTGTGCGTGTGTATGCAGTGGGGAAGAGGCAAAGCCACTAAGCACTCAGACTCTAGTGGTCCATTGTACTCGATACTCCCGTCTAACGGAATATCTCGGAAACACTTATGAATTGCAAGATTTCAGTTTGGTGATATGATGCTACTCGCTACAGTTGAACCACATCAACACCAAAAATCTGATGTCTGATGCTTGCATAGGCGAGGTATACACATAGAAAATGTTCCGTGGATCCCGTTTCCTCATTATCGGGTGGACACGTATCATCTTGGATAATTCTTATTCTCAACATACATATGTTCAGCTAATGAATTGCGGCCAGTCAGAATGTAAGCAGTACTATTGCAAGTCTTCCTGCTTTTCGACAAGTTAAACTTTGTCATTTCTTTGGTTCTGACAGGAAAAGTTTAGCATGTTTAGCAGCATTAAGGCTCTGCCACGTATCATTGTAGGAAGCTGGTTCCTAGTTTTTGATGGCAGCACCTTAATGCTGGTTCCGGTCCAAGTATGGAAGAAATTGAATTTTCTTTTGCCAAGGCATCCAAGAATTTATCTCCCTCTACACCATAATGACCGGGTGTCGAGAGTAGGTTCACCGTATTGAATCTACAAACAGAGTTCAATCGATTTTGGAAGTAGTCAAAGGGTTGTGCCACACTCTCAATCCATCTTGACTGTCGCTATAGATTACGATGCGCCCGCTCTTCAACCGCTCGTCTATCGTCCCGGTTATCGCCCTTAAGATCACAAATACTTCAGCTTAAAAGACCGTTATTCGCGAGGTAGACTCCTGGAACTCTATTCTGCTTTTGAGCCATCGATGTAGAAGACGTCAGTATATCCTGATATCCATCTTTCTGGCACATCCCAGTTTTCTCTTCATTTTAAGATAACTTCATGTCTTGTATAAACAGATGTATGATGATCCGAGAATCAGGAGATATTGAAAGAACTGGATTCAATTCTCCTAGTAGCTCTGTGTTCCATACATCCATTGCTTCCCAATTGATCTAATCGTGTTAGTCTATGAGTTGCTCTCATTACCGTACTCTGAATAAACAAATCCAAGGGCTGCAAATTGAGTAATGCATTTTGAGCTGCACTGGATGTTGTGCTCATGGGACCGGTAATATGCACCTAGACACACAATTATTTGCAGTGTACCTAACTTAAGCACAAACTCTTCACTATCGCCCTAATGATAGCAACATGTATCGACATTCGCACTTGAGGCTTCAGTCTCCATGTCAACGCAAAGGTCCACCTACACTCGTCATAAGCTGTAAGAACATTTAATTAAAGTACATACTGAACACACAAAGCATTCTAGATAGTGAGGTTGTTAAAAATTCATCAGTTAGAAAACTCTTTAATAAAGTGACTTAGAAAGCATTCAAATTCTATTGTCGAGAGATTGAAAAGTATTAAAGGACATAGAATGAAATATTTTCTCGAAAATGTTATCCATTTCTGGGAGATATCCTTAGCTTGCATAGGTGATAATTTAGCATGCAATGAGCAGTGAGTGTCCTTACTATGATCTTAAGGCTCTTTGTGATCAGCTTTAAGCAATCCTTCGAGCTCTTGCGTTCATAGAGCACCCTTAACTGCTGCGTAAGTTCGTTTGTCCTCTTCATCTGTGAACCTCATACCCATGCACCTATTTCCGATTCCACCAAAGGATTCTGGTTTGCATAGCGGAGTTCCTGCTCCTTTACTGGCCAGTCCATTCACTACCTCATTGCCTTCTAACTAAATATGGCGTGAAAGCTACAGTCCCATTTTGGGAGCCGAGCATATTTAGTCAATAAAGGCATTTTCGTACCAGTTTGGATTTCACCTGGTTAGACCTGAGCCGCTTGGCTGTCGGGCAGAATACTAATGTTCTGTTCCTAGGGCTCCCTCGTAGTTTCAAGGGGGGGAGCACCTATGCATTGCGTCTATGTATATCCAGCTGAAATATTCTAGTGGGCTTGATCCATACGATGGCCAATGGCAGCATTTTTCTCAATGGTTGTTTTGTTGCAACCATCAATGCCCAAATTATGTATTTGGCAAATGGTAATGATGTAATATACCACGCCGCGGCTTGTTTCTTCGTCAACTTGAAAGGGAATTGATGAACGGTCAATTGAAATTGCGACCGGCACCTACCAACTTATCCCGATTGATTCCCATTAGGATATGTGAAATTTTGGGCGCAAATTAGCAATCAGTTGTCAACAATTCCTCTTCACCAGTTCGCACCGGTAACAAGAAGCGCTGTGTGCCTTATGGATTTAAAACTAACAAGATTGACCAAGTACTCTTGTATAATATATCGTGCGGCCAACATTTGTGTCTTCAGCATTGTGACTTTGTTTGCAAAAGTAGCACAAAGAGAGAGGAGTCCCAAGTGAGCGAGATGAAATAGAATTTTTAATTAACGTTTGTAAACGAATTTATCCGTTTATTTAGGTCTAGCTCGATAAATTCCAAAGGTTCATAATTTCTTAAAAAAAAAGTGGTTTGGTAAAGTTCCAAGAATGGAAATTTTTGGATTTTTACTTTTGGGGTCTACTTTCTCTTTCAGTAGGTTTTGTTTTTGCAATAAAATAATTTTCAAATGTAATATACGTTTTATTTTTCTGCCACTTAACGAAAAACCTATTTATTTTTAAAACGGCTTTAAGATTTCCCTTATGGATCTCTCAGATGCCGCGCAACCATCGGCGCTTTTCGGCGCGACTAACGGAGTGTTAAATATTTCCCTAAATTTGCGTTGAAACCTGATATTTTTAATCAAATCAACAATTTGCGAGTACAAACGTACCCAGTAAACAAAAGCTTAACGTAAATAAAAGATGATAACTACAGGAAAACTAGTGATAAACTCATACCGGAATTCTCATCCTTATGATTACAGCCACTTGGAATTCCCCAATTCAAAAAGTTCGCGCGTGGTTTTTAATTAATTACTTTCTTTGATATATGAACTTGTTTTGTAAATGTTACATTTAAAAAAAATTTGAATAAAACCCACGTGCTGTTTTCACCGCTTCCAAAATAAATTATTCAGTGCACAACTGAAGAATGGAAATTAAAATGTAGCCTTTAGAAAATGAATATTAATTTTAATGGATTTATTTATTTGTTATAACTAAATAGATACAATGTGATGTCACACTTGATATCAAAGGCTGTCATCGGCTTACCGGAATACGATTTTTCATCTTTTCTATCACCATTTCAGTGTTTGGGTAGTTCTTTCGTAAGGCATTGAAAATACGCTGAAGGGGCTTGGACTTTGATAATTTCGGCCGTTCCAATCATCTCGTGATTTTCACACGATAGTAACATAAAATTTCAGTAGATGGAGGAGATAACATTGCCGTATTTCAATTAGCTGAACAAAGTGGATTTGCGGATTTCTTGTGGCCCAAAGAAGCATTAAGGTTTCCTTACTAGTGGCCTTTGAGTTGGATTTTGAGGTGCTGTCTTTAATTTGATAGTTATGCAAAAATTTTTTAAAGCTATTCGGATATTGCCCGAGGAACTGGTAGATTTATTTCTTCTGACAAAAAAGGAATGTACTTTGAAATTTAAATGTATTATCATTATTCATAGCATAAGAAGTAGGCGTGCGAATAGGTTTAAATTTCGATGAATATGCTTAATTAGTACTAATATATGCCAGCTTTTTAATGTTGACCTGAATTATCAGATTCTGTTATGAGGAAGATGAGCAAATTAGACATCTCAATTGTTGGTTTCATGTCACTCTACTGCACCTTCATTAAACATGGACATTAGCTTGGGAATATACATATATAGCTGTTTATATTCGTTCACCTTCTAAAAAATGAGCGATGCTTCGTTTTTCCGTTACACGACTACTAAAAATTATTTATTTTCACCTATTGTCATTAAAAATTGAAGCAATCATCTAATAAATTTTAGTATTATCGCAACTATGCCGGAATCCTCTCGATTCTCCTCAGGTTTTTAATGATAAAAATTAAAATGAATCATAGTATCAAAAGAACAATACTAAAAAGAAACTATGGGATGTCCCATACTCCATAAAGGGTTAAACAGGAGAGATAATAATAATCGCCTCCTTCCTGGCAAAAGGCTCTCCAATTTATTAAGTACCAATAATGTTGCTTCACTATCGGAACAGATCTGAATTGGGCAAACCCGTCACTTTTGGCGCAAATATTCTTCTACTCCTATTAAAGTGGTTCGTATTCCATTGTCATTTTTTCAAAATGTCAGTCAAGTTCCATAATCCGATTTTCCGGAAACATTTCCGAGCCTGCTTCTATGCTTAATCCATCAGTGATTATTATGCCCGTGATCCTACAAGGATTGTTACTTTTTTCGACTATCCTTCTCCTTTGATGATTATAACAAACCATGTCTTCTCGAAAAGAAATCCAGAAACCTTCATAATCATAAAAAGTCAGAATCAACTGATGGTCATCCAGGAATTCTCATATGCATGTATGACCGTGTCTATATGCATCATAAACTGCTTCCTATTTCAAATCTACATGAGTGGAATGAAGATTTAGAACAACTTCCCGCAGATCCATCCCAAAGTCTTGTCCAAGCAAAGTGTCTGTTGCCCAGAGTCATAACACAGTTGGATTACAGTTCACCCTGATAGAACTAACTGACCAAAAGTTGGTTGATTTCATGCTGTCTTTCCACCTCAACAATGTCAGTAAACGTAATGTAGTGGAATACAGTTTATATGTCTGTATATAAATTAAAACAGCGCTTAAGGGATACTCGTTGAGCATTGAGGCCACCCTTGCCTGCGGTGACTTGAAACCGTTTTGTTCCCACATTCGCATTCCCGAAGCTGCACCCAATCTTTTCCTCTTTCCATTAACAGCGAATTCCACTGCTAACTCAACCTTTTTTGTTCTTACTTCTCTTCCGAGTTTACTCCCTCAACCACAGCGCCATTCCTCTCCTCACCCTTTCCTTAGTTGAGTTTCTCATTGGTAATCTCGACACCAATGTCGGACCTTGTCTCGATAGGCCTCCTAAGCTCTTCTTATTATCTTCAAGGCAAATTCAGAAGAATGCTAATTTCCTCATCTTTGGAAGGAGGCCCTTATCGTTCCTATCCTCATGAGCAGAGATCATTCACTAGCTGTGAACTACCGTTCCATCTCCCTTATTTCGACTTGCTCCATTGGCTTCGATTAGCTGACAGCGTATTTCGGTCACCTCACTGTCAAATAAGAGCATGATTTCGTTAAAAATCGGTCTACTGGTTTAAACCTTCTGGTCTTTACCAACTTCCTTGCTAAATGCCTCAATTCATGACAGGAGGTACACGCGGGCACGCGCAGAGACTTATCACGAACTCCGTCGAGCGGAGAAGCGACTTCACAGACGGAAAAAGGAAGCCTGGGAGAACCAACAAGTCTGTGAACTAGAAAAGTACAGGGAGCAACTGCACCAGGCGCGGAAGTTTTACCAACAAGTCAGCAGGATGAAGCCTTATACACCTCGATGCTCATCCTGCCAAGACAAAGAGGGAAATCTGATTTCCGACAGAATGGGCATATTAGAGCGATGGGTTGAGTACTTTGATGAGCTACTGAACAACCAGAACATCGGCGAGTTGGAGGTCCCGCCAACTGAAGACGACGGACAAATACTGCCACCACCAAGTTTAGGAGAAACAGTCCGTGCAATTCATCGGCTAAAAAATCATAAGTCGCCAGGAGCCGATGGAATTACAGCCGAATTGGTTAAATATGGAGGCGACCAGTTACACCAAGTGGTTCATCAACTTGTGCTCAAGGTATGGGACAGCGAATCAATGCCTGACGATTGGCAACGAGGCATAATCTGTCTCATACATAAAAAGGGAGATATCACACAGTGCAGCAATTATAGAGGTATCACGTTGCTGAGTACCATCTATAAGATATTCTCCACTATCTTGCTAGGCCGGATAGCCCCATACGCCCAGAACATCATTGGCCCATACCAAAGAGGCTTCACTCCAGGCAAATCAGCAACAGATCAGATTTTCTCTCTGCGGCAAGCGATGGAAAAACTGTTGGAATATGGACAAGTTGCACCATCTTTTCATCGACTTTAAAGCCGCCTATGATAGCATAGCCAGGGTAAAACTGTACACGGCCATGAGAGAATTCGGTATCCCGACGAAATTAATAAGACTGACTAGGCTGATCCTGACCAATGTGCGAGGCCAGATAAAAGCAGCAGGATCACTCTCAAGACCATTCGACATCAACAACGGTCTACGACAAGGGGATGCGCTATCATGCGTCCTCTTTAACCTGGCCCTCGAGAAGGTGATCCGTGATGCTGAGGTGAATGCAAGAGGTACGATCCTCTTCAAGTCCACTCAACTACTGGCCTATGCTGACGATATCGACATCATGGGAAGAACCACCCGAGACGTTCAAACTGCCTTCATCCAGATCGAGCAGGCGGCGCGAGATCTTGGGCTGCACATCAATGAAGGCAAGACAAAATACATGGTGGCAACGTCAGCACCGAAGACGAATCAACCAACAACATCAAACCGCACTGGTCAAACACAAGCACGAACAAGAATAAGGATAGGGGAATATAACTTTGAGACCGTTGACAATTTCTCCTATCTAGGGTCGAAAATCACAACCGATAACAACTACGATGATGAAATCCGCGCACGGTTGTTGTCAGCCAACAGAGCCTACTTCAGCTTACAAAGACTGTTCCGCTCGAAACGTCTCACCATAGGGTCAAAGCTCTTACTGTACAAGACTATGATCTTGCCAGTCCTCATGTATTCCTCGGAAACTTGGGTTCTTAGCAAGAAAAATTGCGAACTCTTGGCCGCGTTCGAGAGAAGAATCCTCCGAAGAATTTTTGGCCCCCTACATGAGGATGGACGATTCCGTAGCCTACACAATGACGAAATCTATGAGCGATACCATGACCGTCCGGTTGTGGATAAAATCCGGCTCAATAGGTTACGGTGGGCGGGTCACTTAATCCGTATGGATGAAGATGATCCCACCCGGAAAGTCTATAAGGGCAATATCTATGGTAGGAAAAGAAGACGAGGCAGACCCTGCCTAAGATGGAGCGATGGCGTGGGCCAGGACGCCAGACAGCTTTTAGGGATATCGAATTGGTGGACCTCGGCGCAAAACCGGGATATCTGGAGTTCCTTATTAAGGCAGGCCTAGACCGGATACCGGTTGTTGCGCCGTTGATGATGATGAGGTACACGCTACTTACACCGATTTCGCCAAAGCCTTTGACACGGTTGGCCACAATGTTCTCTCCAAATTCATTCTACTTAACTTCCCCCTCAATCATCTTTTGGCTTTCCTCTTCCCTCTCATATCGTTCCTGCAAAGTTTCTTTTCATAGACACTCATCCCATTTCTTCTCTCTCCCTCTGAGGTTGCCCAAGGTTGCATACTTGGCCTCTTACTATTCCTGTTTTATCAATGACCCCCCTCCGTCCTCACCTGTCCAAGTTTTCTGTACGCTGACGATCTTAAATTATTTGCCTCTGTTCCGCCCCCACTGAACTGTGCTCCCTTGCAGTCCAACTTTAACTCTTTGGTTGGTGCCCGGTTAGCAAGCTGGCTCCCAATGTCAACCAATGCCATTAGATGCGCTATTTACTTAAACCTCCCGCAACATCCTTTCCCGACTCTCTTTGTGGCCAACCCCTTTCAGTGCTAACTCCCGTTCAAAGTCTGTTTGTAATCTTGGATGGCACATTTCGTTTCAGTTCCCACCTCATTGATATCATCAATCAAGCTTCCAAAATGTCCGGTTTGATCCTAAGTTTCTCCTCCAACTTTACTTCAATTCAACCTTGCTTATCACTTTCAACATCGTTGAATATTGATATATAGTCTGGTCCCCTTCCGCAACCATGATTGTCCGCCATACAACATCAACTGACCCGAACCTTATTTTTCAGAAAGAACCTTCCCCGGGTAGACTATCCGTCACAGCTCCGCACCCTCAACCTCCCTTGCCTGCAGCAACTCCGCATTTTCCTTGATATGTGTTTTCTTTTCAAATTCTATAATATAATGGACTGCTCCGCATCACCTCTTTTACTACATGTAGCGCCTGGATTTATGAAATACCCTTCATAGAGCTCCACATTTACTTTCACTCCCCGATTCCGAGGGTATGCCGATCCTACAACGCCCTACAGCTTGGACCCTTTCGCTCAGTCTCCTTTCGTAGTTTTAAGCGCATTTGCTTGCTCCTCTAACAGATAAATATTGTCAAAGTGAGAGAGTGAATTTACTTTTCTGTATATTGGCTTAATTACATAAATAAATAAATAAATAATGGCCCATGAATTCGATCAAGACGCCTTTTGCGCGTATTGAATTTAACTCGCTCAAACGATACTGTTTTGAACGCCAAAGAACAATCCCTGATTGGATCAATATTTGCATGCTAAATTGCAACCTCCGCATATATGTATGCAGCTAGCGGCCGTTTCCTCATTATATCCGCGCTTTGTATATGTAAGTTCAACTTCATGATATTCGTTAAATCCACCCTACCCTCTTCTTCAAATTTTCCAGAGTATCTTTGTACTGATTCCATCCAAATTTTGGATCAGTCTTTACAGATTAGTTGATCTGTGTCCTGTCATTTTTGTCGAATGCGAGATCCACCATGATGTTTTAATCTTCTTTGGGGAATTAATTTCCTAAGCGTAAAGCCTACAGTTTACTCGATTTTCTATCAGCTTCGATCTCTTCGGGTTAACACTAGGACTTCCGCAATAAATATGATGGACGCTGATATTGCATCCTGCTATTATCTCCACGTCTTTACGCTTGGTATGTTGGACAGCTCTTCTGAATCTCCTGCGGAAAACTTCGGCCTTCGTCTTCAATCAAAATAAGCAAAGCACCACCTTAAAACCTTGTAAACTTTTCTGGTTAATTTGAATACAATGGTGTTACCACGTTGTTACCCAGAATAGCCTGGCTCGTTTTTAAAGCGGCATGCCGGAACGGGTTCTGGCGTTTACCCTCAGTAGACGAAATTCTTCGCGGGCTTTGGAAGGGAATACGGGTTGTACTCGGATCAATAACCACATCATTGGTGTCATGCAAGATTTTAGAGCGGGAAGAAACCGGAGCAACGTTTCTTTTTTTTGAGGAATGCTGAAAGGAACCGTAACTTCATCGTGGAGGGTTTGATTATCCTGAAAAACTTCCGAATTCTTATAAGCGTCATTAATTTGCCCTATATTAGAATGCTGGATGAGAGGTACATCCAAGTGTCAGGTACCAAATTTACACAAGAAATGCAAGTGACATATCCCAGTCCCTCAAGCTAGGTGAGAGAGGCGGGAAATAAAGTAGATACGGAATCATTGAACCTTTGGAGTCCTTTCAAATTGTCAAGGAGAAAAAGTACTTTAAAGTTGGGCCGGCAAAAACCCGAAATTTTGCAATTTTTTCATTGCAGTCTCAGTCCTACAAAAACTGAACACGAGCAGTGAGTAGAGATGGGCAGCCAAATGTGGAAAAAGACAAACGGAAAATCGGTTTATGTCGACTTCCTTCGCGAGGAAGAAGCATATGCGGAATTCACAACGTATCAGGCCAACACGGGAAGCTGGGGTGATATTGGAATAAAATAGTTTCAGCGATAAGTCAGTAAATAACTTTCGCATAGGCCCAGCTACTAGACAGCTTTTAGGGATATCAAATTGATGGACTTGGACGCAAACCCGGAATGTCTGGTGTTCTTTACTAATTCAAATCTAGAACGGATACAGTTTTATATTAGTAGTAAAGAGCAAAGTGTTGCAAAGGATGACAAAGCCCTAGGGGATACACAAATCACCATTATTTACTGATGAAAGCAGCGATTAAATTGACTAGTGCAGGTTGTTAGATAAAAGGCTAAGCTGTAAAAAGGTGTCTCGTTTTCGTTCATTTGGCGGGGTCCATGAGTCAACCTAATAGGCCGAAAATGTAGGAAGTATGCAGAAGCAGGTCATCCCATAACATTCCAGACCTACAGCGTATGTTGTTCGAGGAAAAAAGGTGTGTACCTCTGGAACGTTGTAAGTAGTGACAGCTGTCCGACATATGAGAGGGAGCTGGAACTCAAAATGATAAATGCATGAGGCTACAATAAATTAATCGCAAAGATGGCAGCTTAATACCTGCTCTTATTGACTTTTGAATATAGACATCACAGTAATATGCAGACAGACGGTTCACCCAGCTGATGGTACGAGCTGCTGTACTTGATCTAGTTAATGGGTGGCACATAGCCGAGCCCTTACTACGTTTGATGCATTAGCAATAGTCTGATTCGGAAGGTGGTAAACGCTGATATATGCTGGGTAGTGGTAAAGTTACATATCAGAAATGCCTTCAATTCGCCCAACTGAGGGTTACTTTAAGGACCCTTTGGCTAAATTGAGTATCCTCGACTACTTAATACAATTAATTTAAAGTTGCCTTATGAGTAGGAATGACAAGTCGAAAGGCTACATTGTAACAAGAGGTGTTCCGCGAGCTTTCACAGATCAACATGTTGTGGAACTTTAAGTATGATGGACTCTTCTCGTGGTACAAGAGGAAACGTTAATTACTTTTGCAAACGACTTGGCTTTTGTTGGAGTTCCCCGTAAACTTGAAAATATATCGAAGTGAAACAGGTAGAAAAACATTGTCTCCAGTCAGAGTGAAATTATGCGGTGTTTCCAACGATTAATTAATTGAAGTAATAAAAACTTGTTGTTTCTTTCGCGTTGGTGTGGGTATTTATTCTTGCAAATACCGATATTTCGGGAACCACTTGTTCCCTTCATCAGTGCAAACTTGTTTTATTACTTCAATTGTCTCCAGTTACTTCTTGGGAGGGTCGTGAAGTCGCTCGTAATATATGCGGCCCTTGTCTGGAGAGGAGCAGTGCATAACCCTGTGAACCACAGTTCTTCATTCCGGCTAATTAGACTAAGCTTGTTTTAATGAGCGTAATGGCCAGGAAGAATCGTCAGATTGACTATGGTGTTTATGGGATAGGGGTGAAAATTTGCCAGGTCGGTCCTTTTGAGAGAAATTATGAAAATAAACAAGAAGTAAAATTTGAAAGAAAAATCAATGTCTGGTCAACCAAGTTCCCGGTACCGAAAAACTAGAATCTTTTGTATGGCGATTGAAAAGGGAAGTCCACGACAGATGTTGAGACCTGGCTTACCCGGCCTTACCTTAACATCTCTCGCCTATAATGATATATGAGTTTACACCTATGAACGGTATGAATCTTGTGACGAGCCAGGAGGAATACAGTCAGGAAGTCCTCAGATTGGCTAAGTTTTTTCCGCATTACAAAACTTAAAATGGATTACATGTAAATATATTTAAACAGTTATATGAATAACAAAACCAATAAAAATTAAGAAAAGGATGCAATAATTTATCTAATTAAAACAACGAACGAAGCCCGGAAATCGTGGTGCTTAATTTCAATATAGTTGGGTAAACCAAAGGCCTCCCCATAAACTAATATTTGATGATGCTTCTGAATGTTAAAAAAATAAACAAGCAAAAGGTTGGAAAAACAACGGAAGGCACATATCCCTCCATCATCATCTCGTTCACGTCGTTGCATCTTATCTTTGATAATTTGCCAACTAATACTGATAATCTGCATAACCTATATTGGAGATGATAAGACTGACTATTTCCTAATACAGTTTCTAAGGAAGTATGGATTAGATAGACACGATTTCCTTGCTATCTATCATACAGGGGGGTTGTGGACGATTGCACCTTTTTTCTTGTGGAGGTGAGGTGGAATTCATCCAGAACTTTATTCAAAGACAACACTCTCAGAGAGATGCTGAGGAACGCTGATAGATGGGGTCGTGGTTAGGTGCTACTTATTGCAAAGAAGGTAGAGCTCGACCGGTGGAAGGGCCAGATAGCAGCTTATTCCTTGAACTAGTAGACTGATGAAATAAATTTCCCTAAGGCAGGAGGGCTAGCTCAAAGTAATGTGACAAAAGGTTTCCGGCTAGTTTTCTAATGACGGGGAGATTTTTAAGTGGTAGCCCGATGGCGTACCGTTGCGGGAGTAGCAAACGTACGTAAACGCATTCACTCACACTACCCAAAGGAAACAATTCTTATACTAACTCCCTTTCTAAACTACTTGCACGTATTCGGACAGGATGTAGAAGGTGATTATCATTAGTATGTGCTTTTTCTTCAGAATAAATATAACATAGTGCAATATTGTCTCATCAGTTTTGGAAATTATCTTCTTGTACTTACCTTTTAAAGATTTCTTTCGGTTTATGTGCTTACTATTAACCTTCCTTCATCATAGAAAAGGGCTTAAGTTGAGTTACCACATTTTTTTAGCACTTCTGTTTCGAGAGACACCGAAACCATCCTGTTGACGCTAGCATCATATAACAACATTTTATATGGTTGTCATTTATTCCATAACCATCCCATAACCATAACAAGTCGACAACTCTTAAGTGCTACCCTTAACTGTTTGCATACATGTGTTCCAGTCCCTCCCAAAAGTTCCCCACAAGCTTGTACGTGGATGACCGCTGAGTAACTGGTCCCAGAAATGTAAGGCAGAGAATAGTGAAGGTTCTCTGCCTTATATTTCTGGGTCCAGTTACTCATCGGTCATTCTGTATCATTGGATTCCAACGCACGCCATACCCACCAGTGGAGTTGTCACTTTTCTGAAAGTGTGAACTATCCACTGCCCCTTCCGTCTACTAATAAACATGCAAATCTGCACCCAGCTGCGGATATTAATTGAGATTTGGAGCTTTCGAGTAACAGAACTAAACCGAGATGTTAGTGTTGAGATAAATGCGTTTTAAAATTTTAGGCAAAACAGGAGGACTTAGCGCTATTAATCAACTTCGTTACGACGCCGTCCGTAGATACAAAATTACCTAGATAAACAAATATAAACGTGTTCAGCGTTTTCAATGCTCTCGCCCTTATTACTGGTGGCAGAAGTACGATGATTCCATTGCTGGAAATCTGGTTTCCGTTGGTGTCACAGACTTCCATTCCATCCACGACTTTGAGAAATTAGTTCGTTGCCGAGGCACCGGTTTTGGAGGCTTCACCTAATTCATATTGCCCCACGTAGAAATCTGTGGAAGACAGGCTCTCAACTTCAGTGGAAAACCCACACCCGGTGTCTACCGCGAGGTCAGCAAGAAAGGATAGTACAGCAACTCCCTTAATGAAAGGAAATGGAAAACTAACTACAGCCGGCCTATCGGTGACACTGTTGCCTAACTTTTCTAAAATGCATTAGAGGCAGGCTTTGCAGAAGGAAACTTTAGCCGCAAAGGAGAAAGGATTACAGGCTTGCCTGTCAGAACCTTCTCCTCCGCCTGTACCCGGAAAAACGGAAGAAAGGGTAGCTGGTAATGTGGACGCATTTGGTCTAACGCCGGTATGTGAAAACAGATCCATTCAGCCCAAACACCGTGAACCTGGGAGGCCTCTTAGCCGACGACAACAGAAGGCACTGTGAGAGAAAGCGAAGTTTCTTAGGAATGAAAACATGGATATTGCTACACCACCAAGTGAGGCACGCAAAAAAGCAGAACTCGGCCGAAAGTAAGGATAAGCTCCACACTGGCTACAAACATAAGAGTTAGTCCAATTAACCCCCGCAGCATGCCAAAGCCTCTTCTAACCTACTGATGGCAAGGCTGGAAAAGTTGCAGCACTGCCCTTATATATTTCTGGTTCAAGAGCCATGGGTTCGTTTTAACAGAATCTGTGGTATTGGATCAGTCAAAGGAACTAGGATCTTCTTCGACGAAAGATCCTAGAGACCGAGGACCTGCGTTCAGATGTCAAAATTGTTATAAGCGTTGTTGCGGTCAACTTAGAATATCAAGTTAATGGTAAAAGGAGAAATGTCATAGTTGCCTCTGCTTACTTACCTTACGATTCTTTGTTGCCTCTGCTACGGGGGGGGGGGGGGGCTGTAGGTGGGGACCTTTGTCTCGACATGAGTACTTAGGCCTCAGGTAACAATGAGAATATACGTTACTATCATTAGACCGATCTCCGTATTGTGCTGGGTTAAGATGAAACTAAAGGGTTTTCGCTGGAAACTAGCCGCACTGCACCACATCCAACGGAGCTCTGAATGCATTACTCAATTTGTAGCCCTTGGATTTATTTATTTAGAACACTCCAATGTTGCAATGATTATATCTATGGAAAAACAATGGACGGGGGGGGGGGGGGGGGCACAGAGCATTGGAAGAGTCATTGGGAGAACTGAATCTAGTTTTCGCAGTGCCTTCCGATTCTCAGATCCAGAAGCATCTGTTTGGTAGAAGATATGATGTTATTTGTAATCGTCGAGAAAACTAGGGCCAACCAGAAGAATTTATGCCAGAATATACTGACGTCTTCTACTCCGATGGCTCATAAACTGAAAGTGGTTCTGGAGCAGGAGCCTACCTCTCGAAAAAAACGAGAAGTAGGCTTTTCCTTTGGAACAATACACAACGGTTTTTCAGGTTGAAGTGTATCCAATCCTAAGGATAGCAACCTGGATGATTGATGAGCGGTTGAAGGGCAGACGCATCGCAATTTGTAGCGATGGTCAACCTGCATTGAGGGCAATGGGTAGCAATTTGATGACTTCAGGATTGTAGAAACCGATTGAACTCTGTTTCTAGATTCAATGCGGGGGAATTACTCTGGGTACATGGTCATTGTGGTGTAGAGGGAAATGAAATTTTGGAAAGAGGCTTCAATTTTCCCATGCCCAGACCGGAACCAGCCATTGGAGTGTCGGTAACGTTAGCTGTTGCTGCTATCAAAAACTGGGAACAAGCTTTCCATAATGACAAGTGACGAAGCCTCAATGTTGCTAGACACACGAAACCATTCTTATCAGAGTCTGACAAACTGCTAAGTTTATTTTATCGAAAAGCGGGAGGGCTTGCTTAAGTATTACGCCATTCTGACTGGTCATAATTCACTAGCTGGCTATATGTTCAGAATGAAAATTATCCAATATGATGTATGTCCATCCTGTAATGAGCAAGCGGAATCCACGAAACATTTTCTATGTGAGTACCCCGCCTGTGGAGGCATGAATCATAAAAGTTTTATTGTTGATAGGCTCCAAGTGCAGCGGGTAGTACCACATCCACTCACGGAAATTCTGCGATACATAAACAAATCCGGGATATTCCGTTAGACGGGGGAATCGAGTACAAAGGACCACTAAGGTCTGAGTGTCCTGAGTCTCCTCCAGCTCAAATACATACACACAATCTATCGTCTCCTTCCGGAAACCAAGATCCATTCGACAAACTTATGGTTCAATGTGAGAGCAAACAGATGTCATTAGAGTAGTCAACGTGTCTTGATTCAGTAAAGCCCTCCAAGTGTTCCACGAAAGCAACATGGGGAACCTTACCAATAACTAGAAGAAATAATACATACATATATGCGATTCGATACACTCCGGGTGCACTTAATTTTAGAATTAACTTCAATGCGGCAGATGACGTCGGTGTGATAATAACTATTATATAGTTCTCTTGGATTTCGACCCTTGTTTAGAGATCTTCAGACATGCCTCCAAAAAATCAATGATCTAATCTAAATTCCTCACGATATTCCAAATTAACGCACAGGTGGCCATTGATATGGTGAATTATCTAGTTCGAAAACCAGCCTTTCGTCAAAACGTTCCTTGGTACGTCCCAAAATTATTTTAGTTGTTTCCCTTGCAATGACAGGATACACTTAAGTATCCTTGCAATTTTATACCTTAGCGATCATTTGCTTCTTTCACTCTATAAAAGATTTCAGATTCTCTAGATTTAGGAATAAGTGAAAGTAGTAGTAACTGATATGAACAGATCAGCGGTTGTACTTGCTAAAGCGTATTGGTGGCGGAGATGATCTAACTTCTATTTGGAGGAGCAACCATATCCACATGTTACGGTGACTAACATTTCATCCATCAGATATCGAGTTTTACGGGACGTTATACGTGGAGGAAACGTTCTGAGCTACCCACCGCCATGAATATGAAGCCGACAATTGACCTTCTTGACCGGCCCACAGAACGACTTTCTATCATCAGCACTTTCTGCTTCTCCTAACAGTGCAACAGTGAAATCCCTTTTATTACGGCTTACACTTCATTACACTACTACTATACCACTATTACCTGGGATTTCGTACGGTATTGGACTTCGAGCACCCTACGATTCACATTGGCCAAGTTTTGTGAGTACTACTCGACAAAAGCATTTTTAATGGCATCACGGAGCTCGTCAATATTCCCCGTTGGCCTATTAAAGACATTTCCTGTCTGATTGGAAAGATAATTCTCCCACTATCGAATGTAGGTGGTAAATGGTCGATATTAAACTTAAGGGGTCGACTCGACTTAGGGGGTCGAAGCTTCCAAATCCTGCAAGAAGTGGCGGAAGAAACACGCTAGCGAAGGCAATGCTGTTATGTATATCCAGAAGACGCCTCCAGAATTTACTCCTGATCATAGTGTGGTCCACTGACCTTGTGGTAGATTCTGCCCTTAAACATTATCAATAATCATGAGGTGGAAGTCTCGCAGTTTTCAACGCCGCCATCAAGACCGTGTTTCCCTATCACATATCGAAACAAGATGTTTTCAGAATTCACCTTGCAATTCAGATCTCCCGTCATGATAACAATGTCACTCTCAGGAAGCCTCTCCACGACTTCATTCAGTAGGAAAATCCTCGAATTATGATGAAATTTTCGACTTCTATCCAATCCATAGTTTTGACCTCCAATCCTTTAAAGAGGCTTTCCTTACTCATTGAACCGACCACATATGATTTTCTCACGAATAGGCTGATCCAATCAAAATCAATAAATTTCCCTTGTACACTCAGAGTGCAGCATAATAACAAATCTATTCTAGATTTTATTTTCACACATCCATAACGAGCACGGCAAAAGCAACGCGAAATTATTATTTCATACATTCCCGGCCAGCGTTCACACATCGAGTCGCCCCTTCCTACCCCATCCCGACCACATACTCACCGAGACGATATATATTTCAATTTAGCACGCAACTGCAATGTTATAAAGTGTTCTCATTAATAATGTTGAGGGAAAAAATTTAATACTTTTCAAAGATATGTATCTTTGCTTCTACGCTCTCCGCAGCGGAAGGATTTATGTGCAGCGAATGCTGGGATATTGATGTGTGGAAATAATGTAATATAATCTCTTTTAATTTTGCCTCGTTGTCATTGTGTGTGCATTTCACGTTGCTCTGTTGCTGAACTCCTCCACTCAAATTTCAATCACAATCCCAACCAGAAGACAATAATTCAACTCACTTGGTCGCAGCCAGCCCGAGCCCGTTCCTGATCCTTTTATTTTGAAATATACAAATTACTTAATTAAAATATCAACTAAGTCGATTGTGCATGCGTGCGCTTGCCTCCGTTGAGGATACGATTTAATGCATGTCTGAAAGTGTGGATAAATGGTGCAAGGTGAAGCCTGCATTTCTGCACAGTATCTGAGGCAATGGAGATACTTTTGCCGTTCTGCAAACATGCTCGTAATCTTGCACTCATTGAACAAACATAGCAAATGTGTCATGACGACAAATGGAAATTTAGAAGACACCGAGCTTTCGGGGAGGATAGTATGAAGGGACGCGTTCAATGAGGAACTGAGTTAAGGTAACAATATATATTATAATTATATTCTGCGAAGAGGGATGTAGAATCGGGACCAGAAAATCATCAATGAAGCACCAGGTAAGTAGTATCTCCAGATGCGGCTGGTCTTTCGTGAACGTGACGAAGGAGAACAGAAAGTAAAGTGGAGAAATCATTTTGATGTGACATCAAGGATCAAGGAATCCAAAGAGTAACGTGGATATTCCAAACCAATCTACCTACAACCGAATGCCGTGGAATCGCTCCCTCCATATGTAGCAATGTAGCAATACATGCACTGACGACTTCAGACCTCTTTCCATGAAATTCCACATACCCACGGAACAAGAACGTAATCTTCTGCCTTATCCGCGGCAACTATTTGAAATCTCCTCAAAACGCATAAGTGTATTAACACGGGCCTTCGTGAGGACCAAGTGAATTTAATTGGAGTGTGAAATATCTGTCGAGTCCAAGGGAGATCATTTGCTCAGGTGTTAATTGGTTTGCGTGTAATGACATTAAATTATGAACAAGATTAATTTTCATTATTGCTGCTTGTGGCAATGCGAGGAGTTTGCCACCAATAAGGCAGTTTTGCCATTACAATGGACAAATGTTATAATTTACACGTATAAAATGGAAAGCATTGATAAACTTTATAAATTATAGTTTTATTTTTATTGATAAGATAATAAGATTTATATATCCAGCAATACTTCATTTCCTTAAAATAATCTACAATTTTATAAAGGGGAATGCATGTCTCTTGCAAATCTGGATATTTGCAAATGGCGCCCAATGTGGGGTATGTGATTCTGCCCATACTCCCCTCTAGAAAGTATGCTTCAGGCTTGGTTCTAGAAACACTTGCGTTGATCCATACAACGATAGCTTTGGCAATTAATAAAGATTTTGGCTCGTCTGCTTGCAAATAATACCTAATATGAGAAGGCAGGAGAGATTTGAATGAGGTGGCTTTCGCAGTCGAAGAATTGGGAATATCACCCTTATGGCGCTTCTTGACTGCAAGGTGATAATATCATTAAAATTGCTACCCGTGTACTAAATATTTGATAACATATACTATATATTGGCGTTCTTGTTATACTAGCGTTATCATTGAAACAATTGAGTGTTTCGTTTTAGATATTAGGTAGTAAATTGTTTTGAGTAGATAATAACAGAAAGCAGCCAGAATAATTGCAATTTCAAGGATTATCCAGTTACTCATTACAACAGAACTGTCTATCAACACAAAGATTCGCTCGTTAGAAAGACTAACGAGAAACGGATAGAGTTTCAACAGCGTCAGTAGGAATCAACAGCAATCAAGTACTAGTACAGATCGTCTAATATGTAGGGCCCACGGCCTAGCGATAGGAGCGGTACTCCATTAGCCTTTTCCGGGACCAATTCGACCAAATAATGCACTCAATAAAATATTCTCTTTATCCTCACATTTTTTCTATCCCTTTAGTTTTCTCAATTATGCTTCTTCATTTCACAATTCCCATCCGTTCCTTCATTTCAAAACAATACTTAAAATTTAAACTAATTAAATTTTCTTATGTTCTCAACCATCCGCCCACTGGTCTGATGATGATGATGACCGCTGGTCTCTTTCCCTTAAAATTCATAGTTCAATTTCACTTAAACCTTTTCAAATTCTATTTTTTATAAAAGTGCTCCTATTGCCCATTATTGGGTACAGGTAGGCTATTGTTCGTGGCTGGCGTGGTAACCGTGTATGTTGACGTTGAACCGAGGTGGTCTTTTAAGTTCAAGGCCATGGACCGGGGACGAAATTAGTTCCACCGAGACTGGCTGATCGATGGACAGCTGATGCGCTAGACCGGCGGTCATCATTTAATATGTGAATCTAGTGAGAGAAAGTCCGTGAGTCAAAATCAAAAAAAGGGAAAGCTTTCATATCCCGGCGATCAATGTAGAAAACAAATTGGAGCCAAAGTTCTGGGAAATCATCTACGGTGGACATGCCGTACTGGTTGATTTAGAACCCGGCACTATGGATTCAGTACGTATCGTCACATTTTTTTGCTAGATAATTTTGTATTCGGACAATCCGATGCTGGTCCAAAGGACACTACACAAAAGGGCTGAATTAATATAAATAAATAATTTTAGTTCGCTGGGATGCATTTTGATTTTATTTTTATTGCGATGATTAGAGAATATTAGATGAGATCCGTAGGAGGCCTATTGAAAGGGATTGCGTGCGCTGCGATTTGATTGTTTCATATTTATATTTTCTGATTTTTAAGGTTTTGTGTAAACACTTTTCAAAGCCGATCTTAGTTTTGACATTCGTTGGAAGGGTGGGGAACGCGAGGGGTTGAAAGTGATCACTTCTTTAAGGGGGCCATTCTTAGAAACTACCAAACCGAAAAATCTGAAAAAAATCAGGAGGCTGCCAGTATATGGTGCCTGGGCTCCGAAATACCGAAATAATTCCATGCCGATATCTGTTTAAATAAAGTTAATAATAGTATATTACTACAATTTTTTGTAATTGGTTAGAAACCCCCCTTAAGTTCATCCTAGTACCATGAAATTTTTCAGTGATATAGGCTATAATATAGAGCATGATCTCACCAAGTTTGATGAAAATTGCACTATTACTAACAAAGTTATAATACGTCAAATTTGTTGCTTCTTTGAAAATTGAAGACTATGAATGTCAATATCACCCGAAAGTGGATGCTCTCACATAATATATGGATATATTACGTGCTACGTACTAAGAAACACACAAAACCTTTCGTACCTGAAGCGTCCAGCTTCCGGTTTCCCGACTTGTTCTGATAATGAAAAGAGCTCCGCGTACGGAATTTAGTAGAAAGTAAAAGTATAGATTCACATAGTTTTCCACGCTGGAGAGTGGACAGCAAGAAATATTAGGGCTTCGCCTGCTTGAAATGTGTTTACTGTGCTGTTCCGTACCCAAGACAATTCGCCCTTGGTATGTGCTCAACAGAAGCGTGTCTTCAATTTATTCATGAATAATTCCAATGTACGTATTTACTTTTCACAACCACAAGTAGTGTGGACTAGATACTTACGCACTGAGCGCAGAAGAAACCAAAGGCGCGGAAGGCCTTGCGAGGAACAGTTCACCAAGACCCGGTTCTACCCATTTTGTCCTGGTAGTCACTGAAAATTTCGCTTTTTTTTGTTTTGTATTCACATTTTTAAGGAATTCTTGAAGGAAGCGCATAAACCAGAAAGATAAACAAACATTGAAACATCCTCCGAGAGTGTACCCACAGCGATTCAGATATCTCCAAGTCGGATCATTAGCAAGTTTAGGTGGATTCTAGATTTACTATTTTTTCGTTTGATTACTAAACATTTTATACGTTACCTTTCGTTCTAATTGAGGAAACTTATTGGGAAAAGAATGTGATCACCAGGGCTCTGAGTGAGGTATTTATTTTAATTTACTTGTCTACTTTTATTTAGAGTGATTCCGTTAACTCCGCCATGCTATTAACATAGTATGCTGGTCCCAAGCACAGGTAAAGAAGAAGGGTTTGAGGCAACGTACTCTGTACTATCCTCTGTAAAACAAAAATAAAATGCTGAGATCAGGGAAAGAGATAAATAGAGTATAGTTGGAGTTATTCTACTATGCTAAATCCTACCTGATCTCTCTTGGTGACAGGCCCTGCGACAGGTCGACCAAGAAAATGCATAGAATGTCGTTACAAACATGATGATCGGATTGTGTCATAAGCCTCGGAGAAATGCTAGGGCGTCCACCTCAGTCGACGCGGCAGGACGAGCCCCGGTCATGTCGAGAAATGAGCAAGGGTTCTTGACGCATGGACGGCGTCAGGACGTAAGCAAGTTAGTCCGCACACAACGAACAAAACAAATACGTGTCTGCACGCTAAATGTTGGTACCCTAACTGGAAAGACCGAGGAACTGGCAAGAGCCCTTCGGAAAAGGTGCATTGACATCTGCGCTCTGCAAGAAACCCGATGGTCTGGTTCCAAAAGCTGCGACATTGAACGCGAACGCGGTAAAAATGGCTACAAACTTTTCTATTTTGGTAACCCACACACTCAATATGGTGTTGGCATTGCCATCTCAGAGGGTTTTCGTGATGCCATTAAAGAAGTTGAACGATTTGATGATCGGTTGATGAAGCTCACCATTATATCAGCTGATCGCACTATTCACTTCTTCACCGCGTATGCACCACAGGCAGGTCGACCTGATGCCGAGAAAGATGCCTTCTGGCAACTTCTTGATGAAAAGACTTGTCACGTGCCTGCTGACGATTACATAATCATTGCCGGCGACCTTAATGGTCATGTGGGTGAAAAGGCAGACGGTAACAGGTGCCATGGGGGAAAGGGGTTCGGAGCGCGCAATGAAGGTGGCGAGCGTATAATCAATTTTGTGGACACCCATGACCTTGTACTTATGAATACATGATTCATTAAACGATTGTCTCATCTTCCCACATTTTATAGTGGGAACAATAAAACGCAAATCGACTATATTCTCATAAGACGCCAACATTTTACCACTGTCACTGATTGCAAAGTCGTTCCCTATGAGACCATCGCACCTCAACATCGGCCGTTGATTGCTGTCCTGCGAATTAAGCCACCGATAAAACAACGTGAGGAACGCACTGGCCCGCGGCGCATTAAATGGTGGCGATTTGGTGAGAAGAAAGAAGAAACGGTCTCACTCATACGATTGCCGACCATTACGGATGTGGAAGAATCATGGAACCAAATGAAAGACACGATCCACAAAGCGGCCTCTGCCAGCCTCGGGGTCACCAAGCCGGGTAAACGGTATATCAACCGAGATGCTTGGCTTTAGAATGATGATGTTGAAATGAAGGTCTGTGAAAAGAAACGCCTCTACCACAAATTTTTCGATGATGAAACGCTTGCTAATTGGCAAATTTATAAGAATGCCAACCGGGAAGCAAAGAAAGCGGTCGCTGTCACCCGAGCGAACCATTTCAAAAATCTTTACGATAAACTGGACACTCGGGATGGCGAGAGAGATCTGTATCGACTTGCTAAAAGCCGTGATGAACGCACACAGGATATCGAACACTTCTGTTGTGTTAATGACAAGAACGGTACTTTGCTTACCAACCGTCGAGCCGCAACGGATAGATGGCGAGAATACTTCGAGCAGATTTCAACTGAAGAATTTGCTCATCCTCCACTTCCACAATCATTGCCGACATTTGGAGCAGTTCCACCAGTCAGCGCAACTGAAGTCGAGGAGGCAATAAATGAAATCGTGCAGTGGCAGTGATCTGCCTAGAACTGAGCGATTTAAATACCTCGGGTCAACGCTATCAGCCAATGGAGAACTGCGTTATGAAATTGCTTCACGAATTAACGTAACCTGGATGAAGTGGCGTTCCACAACTGGTGTTCTTTGTGATCGACGTATCAACGAGCGTCTCAAATCTAAAATCTACGGCAATGTCGTCCGTCCAGTCGCTCTCTATGGTTCTGAGTGTTGGCCGACCATAAAAGACAATGAACGGCGTCTTGCGGTAATGGAGACGAAGATGCTACGTTGGACTAGTGGCGTCACACGTTTGGATCACATCCGAAATGAGGATATCCGCGATCGTTATGGGGTTGCACCGATCGTGGAAAAGTTGCGAGAGAGGCGTCTTCGATGGTACGGTCACGCAATTCGTGCAAACGAGAATTCACTTGCCAAGATTGGTCTGAACATCGTCGTCGATGGTAAACGACTAAACGGCAGACCTAAGCAACGGTGGCTTGATACGCTGGATGGGGATTTGAAAGCCTCGAGATTGCACCCAGATCAGGCATTCGATAGAGCCAAATGGCGAAGCCGATCGCGACGAGCCGACCCCGCTTGTGAACGGGACAAAGGCTGAAGAAAAAGAAGAGAGTGATTCCGTTTGTTTTATTTTAATTATGTAGTTTACTTTCCTTTCCTTTCATCCATTATTTAAATTTCTCCATTTATAGTCTTTATTTTCCTTTGAATTTACTATACTTGATTCCTTTATTTCTTTATTTGCGTGTAATTGCATGATTATTTATTTCGTTATTTTTCTTTTGCATGACTTTTTTCCTTTTCTTTAATTTGAAGACTTCCTTCCTTAGCTCCGCAAACCTCTTTCAATAAAGAGACATCCTCCAAAATCATGGATAGGAGGATAGGAACCTCAGAGGCCGTACCTCACAAAATATCTGGGGCAGAGGAAACATCAATGGAGGATGTAATCCGTAGTGGATCTTCCTTTTCGATCGTGGCACTCGGATCCGAAGTTTTACGGCTCCACCTCCGCGGCCAAGACGTCTTTTCAGTTTCAAATTTAGCTCATGTGTTGTTCATTTCAATAGGTACACGCAAATCTCCATGATTGAATGTGGTGCGGACCCACGTACCGGAAAGGGCACGCGAAGTTTTGTAAAAACGACATGTGAGGGATTGAAGCGCTCAAAGGACCTCCACACTCCCAAGCATGGCTAGTACAGAGGCGTGCAAGCAAGTATCGACGAAACAATTCGATGGAGCTTTAATATTTGGGTTTTTCGTAGATTTCCCTTCTTGGTTGCCTCCGACCACTCAAAGTGGTCTTTTGGCCATCCCGATCTTGAGTTCTCATTACAGCTATCAGCTAGGAAGCTAGTAAAGCTAGTAAAATTTATGGATATTCTTAGGTTGCTTTCAGCCAGAAATTCAATAGTTTTCCAGATTTCCACCGCACTTGATGTGGCTATGGAGAATTTCTGGGGTTGGCTTCTTGGCCTTTCTGGTGAAATTGCCACAAAAATTATTATTTCACCAAAGGCGCTCATAAGCCCTTTAAGAAACGGAGTTGGATGAGCCTCTTCAGTCTAAACGCGATGCCTTATTAATAGCACCCGCTATTAGCCTGACGCTTATTAAACCCTACTCAAATGTTAAGTTTCCATTGAGTTGCAGATAAAAAGCTCAATCCAAGTTTTACCGGTTTGTTGTAAAGGACGACCAAAAGGGGTAGAAATCTGTGAGTCAGCAATATTTCGACACTTCGTTTCTTCTATCGAAACGTTATCTACACCTCAGGACAGATTTACGTATCAAGATATAAACAAAGACGATATTAAGGGCTCCCAAAAGTTTTTAACTTTAATGACCGTTTAAGCGCTTTAAGTTAGACATTCTGGTGTTATGTGAGGTGAGACTGTAGAACTCTGAACGACATTTCTCACAGGTTTTACGGTGCGCGGGGAAAAGTCAATAGCGTCCATATCTACAGCTGTTACGCTCCTTCTAGTGCAACATAAGTGCAATATGAAGAGATGCTAGATGGCTTCGGGTCGGATGCTAGAGACTACAGTCCCAAAATCATTGCCGGCGATTTCAACCCATGGACCTTTGACTGGGGATATAAAGTGGCAAACACAAGGGGCCAAACCCTGCTTGAAACCTTGGCGGAGCTAAACATCGTATTAGCTAATGTTACATGCGTGCCCATCTTCCGAAGCAGAGGGCTAGGCTCGATCGTCGATCTAATTTACCCCAGTGCCTCGTTGGCGAGAGGAATAGTCTGGCGGATGAGTGAATCTTTCTCGACATCAGAAATGGAGGAAGCGACAGTCGAATGAGCAACAGAATTGGAAAACACAGAATAGCTTTCGAGGAAGAAACATACCTGGCACCTTTAGAAAGACATCATGATCCGAAATAACGGCGCTGCAAAAATTGGGTCAGCTGACTGTTAGCGGGTAACTGAAGCATGTAACTCTATAACCAAGGTACTGGCGAAACCAAGAAATCTGTTCAGGATCAACGTGTCTGCGAGCGGGGAGGCTTCGCCAAAGCACAAGAGAGATGGCAGAACATCGGCGATTGAAGAAAGAACACCGCGATTTTCGAAGAAGCCTTATGTAGACTATACGGTAAAGTGAACAAAATTGCTGCAAGCAGGTGTGCTTTAATGCAAATACGAACAAGTGGGGCGCTGCTTGCGTTTTTCCCTCCATAGTGAAAAGGAGGGTGGTTTTACTATCGAAACTCCAAAAACCACCAGGCGCATCCTTTTCATATCACTCTATCTGTCTTTTAAACACTATAGGAAACATGTGCCAGGCGGTGCTAAACAACATGCTGCTTCCGTTCGGTCGGAGTATGACAGTATGGGTTTTGCGGAGCGCGGTCTACGGTCCATGCAACAGAAATAGTCGTGAACGACAGGAGCATCGGCTGCGCGGTGATAACGTCCGATGTCAGAAACGTCATTAACTCGCCCAACCGTGGTTGCAATAAAGACACCACACACCCCTGCCATCAAAGCATAGCTTGGCGGTGGTAATAGCTACGAAATACCCTGAGGAGATCGAACTGTGTGGAAGTGAAACATTCATGCTATCAAAGCATGGCTCCAAGGTGTGAAACTGGACGATAAGACGGAAGCGGTCCTTATTGCAGGAACTGCAGGAAAAACAATACTGTCCGGGTCTGGGTAGGTAAACACGAGGTCTTTTCAAAATCGATCATTAGATATCTGAGGGTAATGATCGAAGCCAAGCTGAGCGTCAAAGAATCCCTGGACTATGGACGCGAGCAAAAGATAGTTCATTTTTAACAAGGATGATGTCTAATATTGAAGAGCCAAAATCTAGTTGCCGGCAACTTACCGCAGTGGTGGTGAAATTCATCCTGCTATACACGGCTCCTGTCTAAATTGGAGCGGTGGACAATACGGTGAACCAGAGAAAGAGGATTTTGGTATACCGACCAATCGCGCTGAGAGTGTGTAGCGCATACAGGACAGTATCCGGTAAGGAGGTGTATGTCATCGCGAGGATGATTCCATTGGATCCTTCAGGTATTGAAGCACACTGTCTCTCCCGGAGGAGAGCGAATCAGGCCAAAGTGACTACTGGCTTCCGAAAGCCACTAGGAAGGGTCTGTAAAGGAGATGGGAACAGCCGTGGGATAATTCCAAAAGAGACCACTGGACCCATACGCTGGTCCCGTGTATTGAGAGATGAGTTGAGCGAAAACATGGGGAATTAAATTACCAGTTCCTTATGAGGCAAGCTGCCCAGAAAATCCCAAATGAGCGGCTTCACCGAGGATCCGGAGCATGTTATGTTGAATTGAAAGAGGCAAGTCAAACGACACCCTTAATGGAGTTATCGGACCCCATAATCTCGTAGGGAGATGCTGTAATTGCAAGTAAATTGGGGTGCAGTAAACGCAACAGTGACCGCGATACACCAAAAGCTGCAGAAACTGGATCGAGCGCCGAAAACGCGACGGATGCATGACTTAGTCTGCAGGTCTAACCTGGAGCCCTCCTAATACTTCACGGTGCTTCTGCGGGGGTCTAGGCGGAGAAGTAGGGGGTATGTTCTAAAATTGATATATAATGTGAAAAAGATTATGTATTAATTTCGAGTTCAAGGTTTTTCCGCAAGCCGAAGATAATTAAAGAGATCAAGATATCAATAAAAACTAATGTTGGCGAAAGGGCGGATATTGCTTCAAAATTAGCTCACATTGAAAACCACGAAAACATTCATCCCTCGATCGGCAAGGTTCTGAGTCCTGACTTGTTACTTGTGTGTGTTCAGAATAACTAGTTTTATTGTTTCTATGCTTTTGGATGTTTTGTGAGCCTCCTTTGTAAGAAGACCACAAACTTTCCTCACCAAACACGATAACAACAATAGTATTATCAGTGAGTATTACGATAGATTCTTTCATGTTTGGCATATGTAGTAATCGCAATATTGATACATTTTTCATGATTCCGAATCTAAAAAAAAACCTTCAATGTATACAATAGTCCTTACATGTACATGCGCTTAATAATTTTAAATTGCAGTTTATTATTTAATTTTGACACATCTAAGTTGTATGCTTTTTAACATTTCAATCTTTTTTTACCCACATCTTTTTCCCATCCAAAAGCATAAACAAATCATCTTTTAAGACAAATATATTTGATAATTTTACAAATCTGTATCATATCTACAAAACTGTGATAGCATTTTAAATTGAATTTCATGTTCATCTTCCAGACAACATACGAAACTGCATTCGATCAAAATGTCTAAAAATTCACTTAGTTCCAACCATTACCGCGTCCATTTATAGAACATGTCATAAGCGTGATAGCCAAGGGTATATCACATCTTTCAGGACTTTAGATATTTTTCATATAGGCTGAAATCTCATGCCCATAAGCATCATCGTTATATCCTACGCAAGAACAAATTACCCTTTTAAGTGTAACACTCTGAGTATCATCTTCGTTATCTTGCTTAAGCGTTGAAGTAAAAAATTGACTTAATCCACTCCGAGTTCTTGTCGTATTCCCTCCATACTGGTTCGCCGTCGAATGAAATATCTTAGATTATAATATCCTGAATGGGAAACCTCACCCATGTACCAAGATTTTTTTCCAAACCCATCGCGTTTTTCCTCTTCTGATTCTCTTGTGCCTACCGTCGTCTGGATGAAGATTCTTAAGCGGATCATCATCGTCATAGTCTAACGAAACCACCACCAACGAAATGGCATCATGGATCGTTTCCGATATACCCAACGACGATCTTGGTGGCTGTCGTCTTGTTAAATATTCATTGAAAAGAGTACATGCCATGGTAAGTTTACACCTTTTACAATTTGACATTTATAAATCACAAACTATCAAATGTAACACTTGAAGATATCAATATTCTCTTTGATGAAATAAATAGGTATTAAGTGTTCGGTTCCAAGTGAGGGAAGAACACCAGAAAGATCACACGGCCGGAGATGGGCCGGGTGAAACCGAACAAGTTTACTTTTTTGATCAAAACTGAATTTCGAACTATTTATTAAACGCCCTCTAAGATTACCTGTGAATGGATCATTTATGCCATAGAGGAGTGAGATGTTTTGGAGTCAATTTTCGGCAATGTGCATTGGCGATAACTGGGAGCAACGAAATATGATAACCTAAGGGCAGGTAGTGCTTCACTTCATTATGATTATCTTTTTAAGGAAAATAAGGAAATAAAGCAAGGAGGGACGTATTCTTCGTTACTGTGATATTTATTGAGCAAATATTAGAATTTAGATAGAAACTAGCTCCCTTCCTCAATGCAAGACGAGCTGTAAAGTTTTAGAGAATATTTCAATAATCGCTGCAAGATGATCTTGAAATCAAAAACGTAGAGTCGCACATTCATCGTCACAAAGACAGAATTATAACTCTCTTAATAATAGTACAATTTCCACCAAACTTGATCATGCTCTATACCATGGCCTACATTGCTGCAATATACAGGGTGCGGCAGCATTACTTCCTTTTTTAAAATGCGCGCCACTCAGTTAGTTGATGTCATAGCGGAGCGCTAGTGCTCTCGTTCAAGAGGGGATACTGTAAAGTTTTGTCCCGACACGGTTCAGTCGCCATCATGCGTTGGAATAGTTTACTTTTCAAGCGGATGTTCGGTTATTGCAACACAGCGTGCATTTCGGAATCGCTTTAATTTAGCCCCGTTGGCTCCCGTCCCACACCGCAAATCAATTGTTACATGGGTCACTACATTCAGACAAACTGCAAGTGCGACAAAAGGAAGAACTGGAGTCCCTCGGCCCTTTAGATCACCTGAGAACATTGAAGCAGTGAGAGGGTCAATGTTGCGATCGCCACGGCGTTCTGCGCGCAAACACGCATCCGCCCTTGGACTATCCGATCGAGAGAAGAATTCTTCGTGATGATCTTCATTTTCATCCCTATAAGATGGCGATAGTGCAGGAACTTTCAGAACGTGACTTCAATTCTCGGATGAACGCGTGTGAGCTTCTTCTTGATGTCGTTCCCGAGGGTGCTATTGTTTTTTTGTGGAAGGTGGGATGGGGTTCGTCAGCAGCTCTATTTAAACACAGGGGATCTCTCTCCAGACAACATTGTGGAAGAGATGCTGGACTGCCCGTTACGTTCGGGCTCTTCTCGTTGCTAAGAAGATAGAACTCGACCGGTGGAGGAGCCGGATGGCAGGGTGTTGCTTGAACTGACAGTTCCCTTCCTCCTCTCCCCTCCCGTTGGTGAAAGGAATTCCCTGATTTGAAGGCTCCGCAAGGCGGGAGAGTTCGGGGGCTGGCCCGAAGTAATGTGACAAACGGTTCCAGGCTAGCTCTCTGACGATGGGGAGGTGTTTAGTTGGTAGTCCGATGACGTACCGAATCGGGAGTCCAACACTGTGTGCGTAAATGCATTCGCCTACCCTACCCCAAAAAAAAAAAATTGTTTTTTTAGCGATGAAGCACATTTTCATTTGTGTGGGTCGGTTAACAAACAAAACATGCGCTACTGGGCTGACACCAACCCTCGAGAATTGCATCAAAAGCCTTTGCATTCACCCAAAGTCACAGTATGGTGTGCAATTTCCTCAGCTGGAATTATTGGTCCCTGCTTTTTTGAGGAAAATGAGATTACAGTAACAGTGAATTCGGACCGGTATGTAAACATGCTACAGAATTTTTTTTTCCCACGGCTAGAAAATTTGGATTTGGGGGACACTTGGTTCCAACAAGACGGTGCAACAGCACACACTTCAAGAACATCGATGGCTGTTTTGAGGGAACACTTTCCAGAGCGCCTTATCTCAATTAGAGACGATTTGGAATGGCCGGCACGCTTTCCCGATCTGTCCCCGTGTGATTTTTTGCTATGAGGTCTTTTGAAATCCCGTGTTTATGTGAACCGTCCAAGAAGCCTACAAGATTTGAAGACCAGCATCCAAGAAGAAATTGCCAACATAACACCTGCTATGCTAACCAGAGTCATGACAAACGCCAGAAATCGGTTTACGCAATGTATGGAGAATGGGGGACGTCACCTAACAGATTTGATCTTCAAAACAATGTAAATAAAAACTTTAGACATGTACCTACATTATAAAAAATAAATAAATATTTTCCGATGCATACAATAGTTTTTATTTAGTTTTGAAAAAAGGAAGTGATGCTTCCGCACCCTGTATATGATATATCATCATCATCAATGGCGCAACAACCGGAATCCGGCCTAGGCATGCCTTAATAAGGAATTCCAGACATCCCGTCCACCAATTCGATGTCCTTAAAAGCTGTCTAGAGTCCTTACTTACGCCATCGCTCCACCTCAGGCAGGGTCTGCCTCGACTTCTTTTTCTTTTTCTACCTACGCGCAGGATCATCCTCATCCATACGGATTAAGTGACCCGCCAACCGTAACATATTGAGCCGGATTTTATCCACAACCGGACGGCCATTGTATCGCTTATAGATTTCGTCATTGTGTAGGCTACGGAATCGTCCATCCTCATATAAGGGTGCCAAAAATTCTTCGGAGAATTCTTCTCTCGAACGCACCCAAGAGTTCGCAATTTTTCTTGCTAAGAACCCAAGTTTCCGAGGAATACATGAGGACTGGGAAGATCATTGTCCTGTACAGTAAGAGCTTTGACCCTATGGTAAGACGTTTCGAGCGGAACAGTTTTTGTAAGCTGAAATAGGCTCTATTGGCTGACAACAACCGTGCGCGGATTCCATCATCGTAGCTGTTATCGGTTGTGATTTTCGACCCTAGATAGGAGAAATTGTCAACGGTCTCAAAGTTCTATTCTCCTATCCTTATTCTTCCTGTTTGACCAGTGCCGTTTGGTGTTGTTGATTGGTTCTTCTTCGGTGCTGACGTCCCCACCATATATTTTGTCTTGCCCTCATTGATATGCAGCCCAAGATCTCGCGCCAATTATCGCCTGCTCGATCTGGATGAAGGCAGTTTGCACGTCCCGGGTGATTCTTCCCATGATGTCGATATCGTCAGCATAGGCCAGTAGTTGGGTGGACTTAAAGAGGATCGTACCTCTTGCATTTAGCTCGGCATCACAGATCACTTTTTACAGGGCCAGGTTAAAGAGGACGCATAATAGGGCATCCACTTGTCGTAGACCTTTGTTTATGTCGAATGGTCTTAAGAGTGATCTTGCTGCTTTTATCTGGCCTCGCACATTGATCAGGGTCAGCCTAGTCAGTCTTATTAATTTCGTCGGGATACCGAATTCTCTCATGGCCGTTTTCCGGACAGAGAAAATCCGATCTGTTGCTGATTTGCCTGGAATGAAGTTTTCTTGATATGAGCCAATGATGTTCCGGGCGTATGGGGCTACCCGGCATAGCAGGACTGCGGAGAATATCTTATAGATGGTACTCAGCAACGTGATTCCTCCATAATTGCTGCACTGTGTGATATCTCCCTTTTATGTATGAGGCTGGTAATGCCTCGTTGCTAATCGTCGTGATTCGCTGTCCCATATCTTGAGCACAAGTTTATGAACCACTTGGTATAACTGGTCGCCTACATATTTAAGCAATTCGGCTGTAATTCCATCGGCCCCAGGCGACTTATAATTTTTTAGGCGGTGAATTACACGAACTGTTTCTCCTAAACTTGGTGGAGACAGTATTTGTCCGTCGTCTTCAGTTGGCGGGACCTCCAACTCGCCGATGTTCTGGTTGTTCAGTAGCTCATCAAAGTACTCAACCCATCGCTTTAATATGTCCATTCTGTTGGAAATCAGATTTCCCTCTTTATCTCGGCAGGATGAGCATTGAGGTGTATAAGGCTTCATCCTGCTGATTTGTTGGTAAAGCTTCCGCGCCTGGTGCGGTTGCTCCCTGTACTTTTCTAGTTCACACACAAGTTGGTTCCCCCAGGTTTCCTTTTTCCATCTGTGAAGTCGCTTCTCCGCTCGACGGAGTTTGTCATAAGTCTCTGCGCAACATTACTCGGTATGCGACATTCTTCCATTCCATTGCTAGCTTACATTCGTCGTCAAACCAGCCGTTCCGACTCCTTTTGCGAGACTGATGACTGATAGAGGTGAAATCTATAAGGGATAGTATCTTCCACCTTATTCTTTTTCAGGCCTCAGTTGACTATGAGCTTTCACTTAAGACGCTACCGCCCTTTTTGTGAAAAAAGCTGAAACCGTTTGAATAATGCCTCAAACATGGTATAAAGCCTCGCTCGCCTATAGTAAAGGCAATATAATGGCAGCTGATGGTGACAGAGCGAGACTGACCTTCGAAAAAACTCAATTCTAGGGATACAAAGCAACTAGAATAACTTAGTAGCGCTTTGGACTATTCTAAGATGAATAGTTCCAAATTCCTCTTCTTCATTCGACTTTTCTTATCCAGAGATAGACCAATGATAAAATGATAAGCAGACTTCTACCAAATCAGCGACGTTTTTGTACCATACCTCACCGCGCTCTCCTATGAACAAACTTCATTTTCTTAATATCTTTAATTTGAATTTGAAATAGATCCATATGCACAAGCAGACAACATTTCCTACGAAAATATTATTCAAAACAGAAACTTAAAGATGATACCAACAATCATTCAATTGAATGCAATTTGTCACTACTGCATATTATCAGATAACGCTTACGTTCACACCCCACAAGAAAAACGACACTTCAACTTGGGTCGGGTTTTCTGTCCTTACCAATGTCTGTCGCTGCTTCAGCCGGATCTCGCTCTCTTCTCCTTGCATCTGTTTTAGGGACGCAACATAACATCTTTTCCGTCTACGAACATTCTTCTTTTCTGGATATCACATTCGTCGCCTTTCGAACTTATTGAAATCATTTTTCACGTTGCCTTTGTAGTTTGTTGCATTAGAAATGCATGCCAAGCGTGCAACATGTTTATCTAATTGTTTCTCGATTAATTTTCTTATGCGTCTTTGGGGAAAATACTGGGGATCATAAGCTTAAGATTAAAGCGTTCACGACTAGTTAGAGTGTCGATTTTGATTCAGTTACAATAGGAAAAGTCGAAGAAAACTAATTTCTGTTAAGATGCTCTTCCGTGGCGTTACAGTATTCACGAATATCAATGCATAATGGGATGATATTCCAGTAAAAGGCTCATTAATAAACTGCCTTGTTCTGTTCTTGAAAACACCCACTATATCGAACTGGTGGTGTCAACTTGGCTCAGAAATAAATGATTTAGCATTTGTTAACGTTGCTGTAATCAGATTATTTCAACCAAAATTAATGATGGTGTTCTAAAAATCGCATATATGGGAATCATTTAAGATGACTGACATTTGAGAAATGATTCCTTTCACAGATTTCCGGAAACTATATTGAAAACGTTTCAAACTGCTAATCTAGTAAAACGAAATAAAAGCAGATTTTTCGAAAGGAGAAGGAAAGGTTGAAACGCCTACTATGCGCTAGGTTATGAATAATAGCCCAGGAGACAGGATTTGTAAGTGGTGCTTCGAAGCAGATTCGTGATTTTGGAAACATTTCGTTGCCTTTGTTCTATTTGCTTTTTCCATAACTTGTTATCTGGCACCCAAGGTGATTTATGCAGCGAAATGTTGAGTCCCAGAACCAAAGTATGGGAAAGCTAAAATGAAAGTTCGAAATGGAAGCAATCTAAAAAATCACTTTCCATGATACATCAACACAAAATATGTTCCCGATAACAGATACTACTATAATTGCATAATGAAGGTTAATGTTGCCCAAAAATGGTTATCAAAGTTGACTAGAGGTTACCACGACGGCAAAACTATTCCAAAACAGGAATATTTCGGGAGGTCACTGTATAGCTTGGCCAAACCCTTCGAACAGAGCCGATTACAGTCAAGCAGCCCCCACGAACTCGAGGTGGCCGATCAGGCGAAGATCTGCAAAGGCTAATCTGAAGTAGCTCTTGCCATGAAACCACACCTGAGATTATCTGGTACTACGGGAACCAAGATAGCCTTCTGAGAGCATATAACCCAGGAGATTTCCTGGAGGATATGCTTTCGGTACGATTATTTGTGGTTTTCCCCTTATTGGAGTTTCATGTGGCTGTGGTTCTTCCCGTACCGAGGGTGGAGCTCCTTGTGAGGTCAAGCGTAGCATTGCACTGTGCAATTCGGTTGTCGTACCCATTAATTGCAATTACTCACATCCAGTAATATAAATGCTAAGTCTGCGCTTAGTATAAACCAATACCACGATACCAGCCAGGGCCGCCAAATCAATCCGTACCTATAAGTTCATTCTAATTCATTCATTCATTCAAACGGAATATCCGAAATTCGTTTACAAATCGCTAGATTTCCGTAGGTGGATACGATACCCAAAAATCTGACACCCAATACAGTAGTAGGTAGTATCTCCAAATTTTGTATTGTGATGCTTCTACTCTGAGCACAGGCAAGACAAACTGAAAGATGTTCGCTTTGATTCTGGTATTGAAATTTCGATCTATGAAGCGACAGATAGTCTTTAGGGAAGCAGGAGCAGCCACAAATAACAAGGATATGGCTACAATATAGCGCATTTCGACTGAAGCGCACTACACCAGGGTTCTGAGTTGCAGAACTTCGGGTGGAATTCGACCTCCTATTAACGATACGGTAGGCCAACGTAGCGTGAGAATACAGACTACTCCTCTAATCAAAGGCAAAATCTTCTTTGCCATTAATGCGCTCAAGCGGAACAATTACTCGTTATTCCTGTAGCTACTGTCTACAGTTACAGAGTTGCTACTTCAACTTATTTGTTATTCCTGGATATTTACAAACCTCTACAAAGAATGGAAAAAGGAAGTCATACCTAACATTTCGAAGAAAGTCCTGCAAAACCGAAATCATTCAGATCATTCTATAACGAAAGCAAGAAAGAAATACGAACAGTTTTCTAACACACCAACTTCAGAGGGCAAATCATTATCTCAGAATATAAGTTCAACCAATGATGGGGGAACAACGACCGGTATCCGGTCTAGGCCTGTCTTAATAAAGAGCTCCAAACACCCCAGTTTTGGGCCGAGGTAAACCAATTCGTATCCCTAAAAACTGTATGGCGTCCTGACTTACCCCATCGCTCCATCCCAAGCAGGATTTGCCTTGTCTTCTTTTTCTACCATAGATATTGCCCTTTTAGACTTTCCGGGCGGGATCATCCTCATTCATACGGATTAAGCGACCCGCCCAGCGCAACCTATTGAGCCGAATTTTATCCGCAGCCTGGCTCACGACTGTCAGGTTGCTCATAGACTTCGTCGTTATGTGGGCTACGGAATCCTCCAAAAATTCTTGAGAGGATTCATCTCTCGAAGGCGGCCAAGAGTTCGCAATTTTTTTTCTTTTGCTAGAACCCAGGTTTCCGAGGAATACATAAGGACTGGCAAGATCATAGTCTTTTACAGTAAAAGCTTTCACCCTATGGTGAGACGTTTCGAGTGGGACAGTTTTTGTAAACTAAAATAGAACTCCGTCGAGCGGAGAAGCGACTTCACAGATGGAAAAAAGAAGCCTGGGAGAACCAACAAGTTTGTGAACTGGACAAGTACAGGGAGCAACTGCACCAGGAGCGGAAGTTTTACCAACAAGTCAGCAAGATGAAGCCTTATACACCTCGATGCTCATCCTGCCAAGACAAAGAGGGAAATCTGATTTCCGATAGAATGGGCATATTGGAGCGATGGGTTGAGTATTTCGATAAGCTACGGAATAACCAGAACATCGGTGAGTTGGAGGTCCCGCCAACTGTAGACGACGGACAAATACTGCCACCACCAAGTTTAGGAGAAACAGTCCGTGCAATTCATCGGCTAAAAAATCATAAGTCGCCAGGAGCCGATGGAATTACAGCCGAATTGATTAAATATGGAGGCGACCAGTTACCCAAGTGGTTCATCAACTTGTGCTCAAGGTATGAGACAGCGAATCAATGGTCGTTGTTGATGTCGAATGGTCTTGAGAGTGATCCTGCTGCTTTTATCTAGCCTCGCACATTAGTCAGGGTCAGCCTAGTCTTATTAATTTAGTCGGGATACCGAATTCTCTCATGGCCGTGTACAGTTTTTCCCTGGCTATTCTATCATAGGCGGCTTTAAAGTCGATGAATAGATGGTGCAACTGATGTCCATATTCCAATAGTTTTCCCATCGCTTTCCACAGAGAGCAAATCTGATCTGTTGTTGATTTGCCTGGAGTGAAGCCTCTTTGGTATGGGCCAATGATGTTCTGGGCATATGGGGCTATCCGGCCTAACAAGATAGCGGAGAATATCTTATAGATGGTACTCAGCAACTTAACACCTCTATAATTGCTGCACTATGTGATATCTCCCTTTTTATGTATGAGACAGATAATGCCTCGCTGCCAATCGTCAGGCATTGATTCACTGTCCCATACCTTACCTCAATTACCAAACATATTCAATCCAGAAAAAACTTCATTCAATTCTTTTTCACCGATCACTGTCTGGATTTTTTTGACTTCCACGATTGCTCCCCCGGCTTTGTGACTTTCGCCCCGCTAACCTCAGGTAGGCGAGTCTCTTAGGCAGGTGAGTTTCACTTACATTTCATGATTCTCGTACCGAGCTCGGACGAATCCTCGGTAATCTAAAATAGAATTTAATCGAAAAAGGAGCCCGAACTAAGAAAACAAGTATCCCAAACTAAGGCGACACGTTAAGAAGATCTGCAGACGAAAACAGCTAATGTTCAATAAAAACAATATTTTAACACTTGACGACAGCTTGAAGATGAACAACGTACAAGTAGCATTTAGCACAGTGAAACAGATGAGGATAGGTTTTGAACCGCGAACTATCTTGTGTAGAGGTCAGATGGGCAATATCATCAGCGACGTAGCTCAATTGAAAAATGATTTACAACGAGGATCAGCTGAAAATCCAAAAAGAACTGATATAAAGCTTTCCTTTAATATGATATATTGTCAAGACTTAAGTTGGTGCTCGAATACGTTGTCAGGGATGTGGTCTCAGTTGATAACAAAAGTACGTTTTTTAAAATCCGTGCAACTGGTGGCGTACACAGACGACGTGGATATTCTTGCCTGATCAATTCTCCATGCGAAGGAAGTGTTTCACCATTTCGAGTCAGCAGCGAGTGAAGGCGGGCAACTTCTGAAATTTGTATTTGGGGTTGGATTTGAGGCTCTGAAGCACTGCGTCATCCTCCTGCGCCTTGGCGACAGCCGAGAAGTCGAGTGAGGCGGGGATGTTTACCTCGGAGACGCGTATCAAAGCGTCGGCAACTATGTTGTCCTTGCCGGACACGTACTATATGTCGGACGCGAACTGGCTTATAAAGCTCAGGTGTCGAAGCTGACGAAGGGACGCTTTGTCGGGTCTTTGCTTCAAATCATACGTGAGAGGCTTTTGGTCCGTGAACACTGTGAACGGACTGCCTTCTAGGGAGAAGCGGAAGTATTTAATGCTTAAGTACGCGGCGAGCAGTTCTCGATCGTAGGTGCTGCAGTTTCGTTGAGCGGGACTCAACAGTTTACAGAAAAAGGTGAACGGCTTCCAGACTTAATTCACCTTTTTGACGAAGAGCAGCACCTACTCCGATATCAGAGGCATCAACACAAACAGCTAGGGGTGCATCTTGTCGAGGAAATGCCAAGAGTGTAGCATCAGCCAGTTGTTGCCAGGATTTGTCAAACGCGCGCGGACAGCCTCTTCAGACCACACAATCTCTCGTGTGTCTTTTGTTTTGGGGCCAGACAAGTAAGCGTTCGTTCGTTCGTTAAGCGGAAAGCTTGTGATCGCTTGCACCATGTCTGGGTTGGGCTGTATTCCGTCAGGGGAAATGGAGTGGCCGAGGAATCTCACCTATGTGTGGAGCAACTTGCATTTGTCAACGTTTAAGACTAAACCAGCCTAAAGTAGACGTTGAAAAATGCACTCGAGATGGGCTAAGTGCTCAGACTCTGAGGAAGAAGCCACCAAAACATCATCCAAATACACGAAACAGAAGTCGAGGTTTTGCAGGATCGAGTGGATGAACCTTCGAAAGGTTTGCGCCGCATTGCACAACCCGAAAGTCATCCGCGTGAACTCGAATAGTCCAAAGGCTGTGGACATTGTCGTCTTTGGAATGTCTTCTGGAGCTAGAGGGATTTGGTGATAGGCCTTGACTAAATCCAAGGTGAAAAAGATGCGGCAGTTTGCGAGATGATGCGCAAAGTCGTGGATGAGTGGTCTGGACACTGTAGAACAATCTGTGCGTTTAGCCTTCTATAATCCCAGGGGCGTTATTCGCCGTTTGGCTTAGGGACCATATGAGTGGAGAAGACCAACAGCTGTCTGAAGGTCTGTAGATACCCTGTTGGATAAGTTGCTCGAATTCTTTCCACGCAATAGCCAGCTTCTGGGGTGGTAGAGGACGCACTTTTGAGAAGATAGAGGAACCAGTGGTGTTAATGTGGTGCTGCACATTGTGCTTCACTGGTTTAGAGAGACTACATTCGGTAGTAATCTGGCTAAACTTGGAGGAGTGCCCGAACACGAGAGTCAGTAATGTCCTCCAAAAGTACGGAAAATTTGTTGTTGGGGTGAGATGAGATTCGGCCTGACAAATTAAGATTAGTCGTGGGGTCGATAAATAACCTTTTCTGCAGCCCATAGTAACACGTCTGCGCCTAAAATAGGGAAGTTGACATCGGCCAGGATGAATCGCGCCGAGAACGTCCTACGCAAGCCATGACTCATGTCTACTTGCCTGTACCCGTAGGTGTTAATGCACAAGGTATTTGCCGCTGCAAGTGACAAAGAATGTGGGAATAGCCGGTGGTGCCGGGGTATTGGAAGAACTGAAACCTCCGCACCAGTGTCAACCAACGTCAAACCTGCCATCAAGTGATCCAGCTTAGCTGACTAACCTACCGACAGGCGCTTGATTAGCTCTGTTTTTAATAAGCTGTAGGAGTCCGTCTTGACTCTGTCGACCACCAGGAGGATGGTCTCCTCATCCACGCCCACAATGGCCTAGGTAGATATTCAAAAGCCGGTTGCTTCGAAAACGAATAGCGCCGGCGGTGGAATTTATCAGGCGCATTAACAGCATTCGAAATAAATTTCGAATGTTGTTAATCCTGCTGCGCCACATCGGAAAAGTAGATCGGCATCTGGGAGAGGAAAGTCCTCCGAAAGATTTTCGGAACCGTAAACGAAGGATATGCCTAGCGGATCAGATAAAATCATGAATTGTATGAATTATTTAACGACCCACCAGCACCAACATTAGTCAAAATCCAGAAATTGAAATGGGCTGGCCACATCGAATGAAACGAGTGCTGAAAGCCGATGGTAGCCGACCAAAATGGAATTCAAGGAATCATTGGGAGGAATCAGTGCACGCAGATTGCAGATCAATTCTAATATTTTTTAACTGGAGAACGCTGTCTGTGGATCGAGGATTGGAGGCGTCCGTGTTGTATTTTACGAATTATAAAAAGGGGCGTACAAAAGCTGCGAACTAACGCTGCTCCCAGGGCAGAGGTGAGGCAAGGTCTGATGAATTGCGCTCTCTTGGTATAAAACCGTACGCCATCTTCGTCCCACTTTTAATTTGGAACATTGGGTGGTGAACTCAGAAGAGGAGAATGTGGACCAAAAAGAGTGGAAATAAGTTGCTCTCCATTTAGTCCGGTCCGACATCAAATGAATACGGACTTAGGACTCCTCAATCCGTAAACAAAAAACCTGCAAATAAAAAATAAAAATTTTAGGAAGTCCTCGCAAATGTTCAATCGAGAGCTCAAAAATCAGCAATTAAACTTTATATGTATTACAACGCTTCAAGTTTAAGAATGCCCATATATGTAAAACTCATTAGCTAGTTTGAACTTAGTCAACATAAAACATAAAACATAAAGTAGACAATGGTTATAGGAACCTGAACAAATGAAAACACCTGTTGATCAGCAATTTCTGAAAACATGGAAAAGATTCTTAAGATTATACTCGTAAACCTTTCAGTTTTCCACCTTCCCATCGTGCCTCAAACTCCCGAAACCATTCAAACAATCTGCAACATTTGTAACCTTGACACAAAATTGCAACACATTTTGCATATAAACGGCGACTACAATGGCTCATCTTTTCGATATTGATTAAAACTCATTCAATGGAGCTAAGCAGTGCGACCTTGACGATGGCACGGTAACACTTGCCCTCACATGCAAATAACTATAAATTAATTTCTACGTTTTGCGATTGTACCTTAGCAATTTTCAATAATAAATTTTTTCCACGGCGCGAATAATGTATGGCGTACAATAGGCATTTACAGCTGAAAAGCACTTTACAAAGGAGTGCGCATCTGGTCCTTGATAGCGTTCCACTAGGCATCGGAAGCATCTTACTTTCAACTCTGTAAACACTCGTCATGCCTTTGATGAGCTAATATAATAATATAATGAGGAATAATAATAAAAGCACCATTGGAAACAATTCAATGCTGCGCGATTGGCTGGCCAGCGTAGCATTGATAGAGCGGTTTGTGATTGTTGCGGAACTTAAGCGGATTTTTATATCTCCCAATGCCTAATGCCTTCTTTATTATTATTATATTGATAAACCGATCTCGCGGCACGACTTCTCGCAAGGAACTGTGCCAAGCAACAATACGATTTTAGCAATCGACGTAATCAATAATTATAGACGGAACATTGCCAAGTGCACTATCTATGTTGGTATGTGCATGCCTTGATAGTAACATTACAAAGCAGAAGATGAGTCCCCAGAAAGAGGAAGAAGGCCACCTCAAGAACAATCTACTCTGCATCACCAGGGGCTGAATGCAGAAAAAATGTCAAGAGGAATTCACGCTTTTCGAAATCAGCTAAAATTATTAGAATGAAAAATCCGGACCCAGCGCTAGAATATCTGTTATCTGTGCTCAGTGTCTTTGTCTCGATTCTTTTCCTTGTCAAGAAATGAAACAATGAAGCTGATACTGAGAAGCTGAAAGGTATGTATGTCACATCTGACATGGAAAAGGCATCATTTGTGAACAGCACAAAATCCAAAGATGATATATGGGATTCGATTATTGATTTCAGGGTCATCAGAATTCGTGCTTGGCATTCTCTGGCACGATATGATAATGATTAATTTCAAATGTTCTTTTTTGCACGGGCTCTTACGGTTCACAATTCCTCCTAAGAATATTATGTTCATTTTTTTCAGATGTGGTCTCGATTCTTGTTCGTTATGATGCAACGTGCTTTATGGAATCATATTCGTTGAGGGGGGTATTTTTGTTCCGTGAGAATCTGCACTCCAGTTGATGTAACGATGATTCATCCAGCGCATGCATAGATGCGACTTCTTGAATTAAATCCAATGATTCTGCAAATTTAGTACTTACTATGTAGCTATTAATTTTTCATCTGTTTCAGCAATACATGACTCACATCTCCAACTGCAACAAATGGGTTACTCCTACACCATCCACATTTTCTCATCAGTACCGTCCCATTGAATACTCAGCTTCCAAGCGTTGACAAGCATTCTTACGCTGTCGTCGAGAAACGTACACTGGCTAATTTTGATTATATGAGAGTACATAGCTAACTACATATGACTTTCTTCTGCCTTCTATGCTACAATAAACTTCTTCTGTAGAAATGAACCGGGGAAGCTAATAATAATCACTATATCTGGGAGAACTGTTGTGCGAACCACAACTATAATATATCAATATGCCCTATCACCGGCAGAAATTTCAGAATATCCTTAGACTCAAGCACTCTAGCTTTTCGCCTGGTATCAGATATTCTCCGAGCTATATTTCTGCTGCCTGCAGATGTCAAAAATTGTCCCAGAGCAGAAAGTTAATAGGCCGGTATCAGTGGCCACCCTGAGGAGCCCAATTAGCGCTGTTGTGTGCCGTTTTGATGCCACAAACTCCTAAGAACATGACTGCTGTTACCAGAGCAAGGAGGCAGACTCCCGCTGACTTGGATCTTCAAATCCAGCCCGTAGCATTCACAAAGCAAAGCAGCTCTCCGACCCTGCAGCTAGAAATCTCTCTGAAGCTCTCCAAAAATATTTTACCTAGTGTCTGTAGCCGGACTTTAGATAGAGCTGGGAAATCGCAAAGGAAGAATCTGAGAGTTTCTCCATCTTCTCCGCAGCTCCGCCAATGCAAATTGTAGGGTATGCCGACTCTAGCGGTATGCTTCCCTATTGGTCAGTACCCCGTGTGTATCGTCAGGGGTCGTCAACAATCCTTAACGGGTTGCTTACGATACGGGGGGTGATGTCCACGAGGAGCCCTAGCAAGTAGTTCTGACCTTAGCTCGCATAATACCTGCATCCTAGATAGTAGACTCGAGAAAGTTTCTCAGTGAAGAGCGAACTGCTAACGACCGATACACGCTGGGATACACTGGGTGTCCCCGAAGCCGTCGGAGTCGATGGGGTGATGTGAGCCTAGCTCTGCCAAGGTGGTAGTTGTGTCTTGTGTCAGGAGCCAGTCCCTTTGGGACCCTGATCGGATAGAGTGGTTGGAACTGATATTAGTAGACTGCCCCGAGCGAGCACTAATCTATCGGTGAGTTCCGGGATCAGCTAATCATGGTAAGGCCTCGCGGAACTGGGATAGGGGCATTGTCCCTGAGGGTATACCCGGTCCTGACTATTGAGGCTCACTCACTTGCACACGATGAGCTGGTGAAACTCTAAATGACGAACAAAAACAAAGCAAACGAGGAGATAGTGTCGCTCGTCACAGCGCCCAGAGAAAGAGGCAATAAGGACTGAAATAGCCGACGAGATACCACACCTGCAATGGAAGCCAAAACCCAGACAGTGCCACGCAGTGATATAATTGCAGAAAGTACCAAAGGGATTGCAGACAGCGCAATGCAGAGGGAAATGGGGGGGGGAGGAAGAGACATATGAAGGATACTTAACTCAGGTGCTCTCCAGGGCTCAAAATAAAAAGGCGAATAGAAACAAGAGACAACAACCCGCCACTTCATCAGAAAAACCTCTGCTTAAAATTAAGGCGGACACGATGGACGGAGCACCCAAAGAAAAGGTGGGGAGACGAAGGAGGACTACCCCGGCAGCTCTACTTATTAAGCCTAAGGAAGGCAAGCCTTTTGCGGGAGTCCTCAGTGAGATCCGTTACGAAATCTTCCATTCCTAAAACGAAAGGTGGTCGAGTCCTAGTCAAACTAGGTGCAAGGACAACAAATAAAGTTACGTTCCCACGTTACCCACGTGTTCTCTGAGAATCCCAAACCTTGGCTGCCTCACACAGAAGAATGAAGTAGAAGAGGCCATCAGACGCGCCTGGAACCCACGTGTTCTCTGAAAATCCCAGACTTTGACTGCCTCACACAAAAGAACGAGGTAGAAGATGCGCATCCTACAAATCAATATACGCAGTTCTCTGCCAAAACCAAAACTGGTTTAGTACTCATCAGTGAGCAATACCGAAATAAGGACCCAGTTCCATGACACCCTGACATATAAAGTACAGCTCGCATATGGGTTCGGAACGGCTCCCTCCTTAGGGTTCTTAGCCAACGCCGAGGGGATCGCTCTGTCTAGATTCAGTGTTCAGTGGTAACGTTTTTCAGTGTCTATCTAACGCCGAATGAGACTATGCCGGACTTTCGACGCAGGCTTGATGCTTTGGAGGATGCTATCTTGGGCATAGATGGGCGGATCCTGGTCAAGGGTGACTTCAATGCTAGGGCACTTTTATGGCGTATGCCTCACACCGACTCCAGAGGGAAACGAATTCTGGAAACGGCGGCGACAATAGGACTCGTAGTTCGAAACACCAGATCCACCCCAATGTTCCGATGCCCAGGCCACGAGAGAATCATTCCAGACGTAACCTTCGTGTCAGATTCACTGGTGGACAGGCAGCCATCTCTAGAAGACTTCTCGATAAGCGACCATCAATTCATTGCCTTTAAAGTGGTGGACACATAGTCTCGGTGTACGCCACCCCGGCGCTCTTTCTCTGCATGGAACATTGCGAAAGTAAACACCGCGAGGTTTGACGAATCTCTAAGAACAGGTGGAGGCGTGCTGGAGGATACTCCTGGGGGCGGTGGCGCTGCAGCCGACACTGTCGTAAATTCAGTTATGAACCTGATCACGGTCTGCGGAGCCTGCGTGCCCAGGAGGGCATAGAGACGTGGTAAACCTTCTATGTATTGGTGGACGGTGGAAATTGCAGAGCTCTGGAAAGCGTGTCACAGGCTCCGCCACTTAACACAAAGTCTAACCGATCGGGAGGAGGCATCTACCATAATGACGAAGTACAAATCACCCAAAAGGAGACTCTGCAACGCATCAAACAAGAGCAAAGCTCGCTGCTGGCAGGATCTGGTCCAGGAGGTAAATAGGGACCTATGGGAAACCGGTTATAAACTAGGCACCCGAAAAATTGGGGCTCTGCAGAAACCTTGTTAACTTAAGGCCGAGAAGATGGACCGTATTGTACGGGCACTATTCCCTGTACACCCCATATGGGATTATGACGTCAGCACCGAGAGCGCGGAGAGCTGTCCACTTTTCTCTATGAAAGGGTTGGAACTGGGAGTACTCCATGACAAGCAGGAAAGCACCTGAACCCGGTGGTATTTCAAGAGAGGTATACAATCTGACCTACTGCTCGGCGCATTCAACGCTTGCGTGATAAAGGTCATTTTTTCAGCTCGTTAGAAGATGACGAAGCTTGCGCTGATCAGCAACGAGAAAGGCGACCCTGAGTTGCCTTCTTCATATCGCCCACTATGTATGCTTGACACTTCTCGCGGACTCGCTGAAACGATACGCGGTTCTGGAGATTTATCTCCCCGGCAGTTTGGTTTTAGACCAGCGAAATCCACAGTTGATGCTGTCATGCAAGTCGTGGATGCCGTTCGACGAGCGGAGGCACATAGCTGCCGAACTCGGCCGGTGGTGCCCCTTGCACCACTTGACGTCAGAAACGTCTTTAATTCCGTAAGATGGAAACACATTCTAGGCGCACTAGACAATACTTTCCACGTGCCGAAATATCTCTTCCGGATATTGAGGGCTTATCTGAGGAACCGCTCCCTGCTGAAACACTACAAGGTCAGAGGAGGATGGAGGTCACGTCGGAAGTAGCACAGAGATCCATCCTAGGGTGGGACCTCTGGAAAGCTGCCTATGATAGTCTACTAAAATTTGGCATGCCAGAATCTCGACTGGTCGGTTATGCAGATGACTCGGCATATTGATGCGACGGGAAAGCGGATGGATTACTACTCATGGTTTTAACCTTACACTGGAAAAAAACGAAGTAGTCATCCTGAATGAAAAGAGATTTCCGACCGTTATAGCACCTTGGACTCTTGACTCAAAAATGAACTTTTTTGAGCAAATGAGTTTCGGCGTTAAGTAAGCTAATGGCAAACATTAACTGATGAGTTCAACGCAGTCTGTCCTGCTATACGGCGCAGAGGTATGGGCTGACGCTCTTGGCAAGAAGGTATATCGTAAAGGTCTTGTGCAAGTACAGAGACGGGGAACTTTGCGGGTGGCGTCTGCTTACCACACCGCATCTGAACCGGAAATTATGGAGATCGCGGGAGTGATCCCCGTTGCCCTTTATACTATGGAGCGTCGAGCCATATGCAAGCGCAAAGGAAAAGAGTCAATTGCTCGTGAAGAACGACAACGCGCCCTAGATGAATGGCAACTCTCTTGGGAAAATGTAACTAGAGGCAGATGGACTGCGCAGTTCATCGGCAACTTAGGTGCGTGTGTGAATCGGAAGCATGGTGAGACTGACTATTTGAGGTGAGGCCGACGGGGAGTTTTTTCTTGATAACTCGACCGAAAAAAAAACGACCGAAAAGTGTGGAGATCTCTGCGGTGAGATCTAGACTGAAAAGTATCCAACTATGATCTGAGAGGGATCTCTGTGCAGACACTCTCCAGTTCTCCACCCTTAAGATCCCATTTTCGCCTGTAAGTGATATGAAAGACCTCTTCCCAAACCGTCACAGTTCTGCGAGCTGAGAAAATGAAAGGATTTTGTACTGGCTCCGTTACACTCCAATTGATTTGTATTAAAAATAAAACCAAAGAATTGATTGTTTCAAATCTCCACCTCTTATTCAAAACATATTTCTACGGTCCACAAACTAGTATAATTGAGATTCATTCGGTGGTTTTTGTTTTATTCTCTAAAGAAACTTTCAAAAAACAGCAAAATTTACAAAAAAAAATTCTAACAAGGCTCGAAAAATGTACCTTCCAATATTTTTTAATACTCCTATTTCGCGGACTGTAGTTAAGTAAACACGTTAAAATGCTATTTACATTTTTTCTTTTAAATGCTTTCAGCACCCTCTAGCGTGCAGCAACAAAACGACCTTAAGAAGACTTGCAATTCGAAAACATCGTTTTGTAAATCAACTATTATTTTTGAGTAATTAAATTAGTCACTTTATTTATTTTTATATATTTTAAAATGTTAGATTACTTTAACTTCCTATCTGTCTAGACAGGGGGAGAAAACCCATTTTAAGGCAGACCAATACACAAAAAACAATAAATCGAATCAAGTCGTTGCAAAACAAAAGATTTAAGCGAGTAACCTTTTACAAGCAATACGAGGGTGGTTTCAAAAATAAGGTTCCCAACACTGTACTTTTGCCGTACGTAAGGTTAGGCGAAATCTGGCAACACCGCCCTGTTCGCTGGTTCAAACCACCCCTCCCCCCCTTCCCTTTCCACCCAACAACAATTGTCCGTCTGCGACGGTCACTACTGGTCTGACAGCCATCCGCAATGGAGCCCGTCATCGCACGTGCGGTCATGTGATTTTGCACGCAAGAAAGTAATATAGCGGAGAATACCTCATAAATGGTACTCAGCAACCTGGTACCTCTATAATTGCTGCACTGCGTGATATTTCCCTTTTTATATAGGTTAAATATCCGCTTGGGTCGCCAAGCTTATCTTCCATTTACAGTTAATTCCCATGAGAATTATTAAGCCAAACATCATAAACATTATTGAGTGCACCTGCATAACGGATGCACAAACGAGCGAGCATCGTAGGTGTTAAGATAGCATTAAGTATTAGAAATAATCAGTCTAGTTGGAACTGTACGAGTATTAGGATCATAAAGATCAATAAAATATATTAAATTAATAATCTCAAGTGTTATTAATTTTAGTTATATAAGACAGATAATGCTATAGATAATGATACGCTGTCCCACACCTTGAATAGAATTTGATGAACCACTTGGTGTAATTGATCGCCTCCATATTTAACCAATTCGGCTGTAATTCCATCAGATCCTGTCAACTTATGATTTTTAAGCCTACAAGTTGCACGGACTGTTTCTCCTATACTTTGTCCGTCGTCTTCATGTGACGGGACCTCCACTTCGCCGATCAACTGGTTCATCAGAAGTTGATCAAAGTACTCAACTCATCACTCTAATATGCCTATTCTGTCGGAAATCAGATTTCCTTCTCTGTCTCGGCAGGATGAGCATCGAGCTGTATAAGACTTCATCTTGCTGATTTGTTGGTAAAACTTGCGCGCCTGGTGCGATTGCTTCCTGTACTTTTGGAGTTCATAGACCTCTTGGTTCTCCCGGAGTTCACGATAAGTCTCCGTACGTGCCGCGTTCTTTGAGAATGCAACATTACTCGATATGTGGCATACATTCATCGTCTAACCAGTCGTTCCGACTTTTTTGCCTGCTGGGTTCAAGTGTATTTTTAGTCGTGTTAATAATAACGATCTTCAGGGGACAGTGAGGATAATTTATTGATGGTTGGTCTCCAGGATTTCTGTTGACTGCGGTTATTGCGGCATCCATTTCCCTCTTATAGGTGTTGTGGACGGCTGTGCTGTGGATGGCTTCAGATTGCCAGAAGGGCCTGGATGGCTGGGTTTCTGGGTGGTGCTCTTTTTCGAACTCGCAGCACCATGCTAACGGGATAGTGATATTGCCCCCCCCCCCTATATGCGCTGATTCTCGACGAGGCTGAGAGGTGGCGGCGTTCGATCAACACGTGGTCAATTTGGCTACAAGTAGTTCCGCCCGAAAAGCCCCACGTTTGTTTATGGATCGCTTTCCGCCCAATTAAGGTGCTTCCAAGAACCAGTTTGTGTGACACTGCTAATTAACTAATCCGAAGTTCGTTACCATTTGCATTTTGATGTAAGCTATGGGGGACAACGTATCGAATACGGGGTCCGTCCCTTCTTAGCTGTTAAATTCCCCAAGTATGATTTTGACATCATACCTGGTACAGACTTCGAGGGTTCGTCCTACTGCCTTGTAGAAGGTATCCTCCTCCGCCTCTGCAGTCTCGTGGATAAGGTGTCAACGTTAATGAAACTTATATTTCTAAATTTACCTGACAAGCGCAAAGTGTTTATGCTTTCAAAACCCCTAACCTAGGCGCGGAAGACTCCTTTTCCATCTGCAGCTTTTCGTTAAGTCTTTCCCCAGCTCGCACCACGGTGAATTGGAGATAGGGTTTGGTAGTAAAGCTGTTGTTCAGCAGGGGCTTCCCAGCAGAGGTTTATCCCTGTTTCACCCTGGGACCTATATTACACTTTGACGACCCGCTTATTCTAAGAACTAAGAAAGCAGTTATGTGACAGGAGGGGAAAACGAGGCAGCTCATATATTGCACTTCCATGGGTGACAAGAAACTCTCCCAGTTTCTCCGCCTGCAAGGTCTCGGGGGTACCGCAGTCCCAGAGCCGCTGTTGGGTAGTCTATGGATAAAACTCCTACCATCTTGTCTTCAATCGAATAGGCGACATAGCTGACAAAATCAACGCCATATACAGCGCGGCTCCGAAAATGTTCGCTCTGAAGGCACATGTTTGTATCATTGGACATTCAATTCCAAATTGGGCTACGAAGAATGCGACTGGCCGTTTCATCCCCTTCACTTCGCCCGTCTATGTTCGACCGAAACACGAAAATACGGTTGCCGATAAGAACAGATACCAAAATAACCATTTACCCACGCTCCAGCAACCTTGGACCAGATACAAAGAGACATTCCAAAGCACCCACGCATACCCAACAGCAACGGCAACCGGAACCTCCGCAAGGATCTCGTGATTAAAAAATGCAAGCAGTAGCATCAATATCTCAGCAACCGATTCAGCAAAGGCCATCGCGAAATGGATCCACAAACAATACTGCTATCTTGAGTATGATAGACAATGCTCCCGTGGCAATAATTAGCGCGTCTATTAGCAATATCGATGGACCCTCTCTCGCATTTTTCCACGATTGTTGCAACCCCGAAAATATACTGATTTTGGGTGTGATCATGGCGTATTACACCACAAGTTCAATGCAACATCTTTGTCTCCATTACAGCGAGGCGCCGTTTGTTGCCTTTTATAGTCAGTCAACACAAACCCAAATCCCATATTATTTAAGTATTAACCAGTTCGGACCGAAAAGCTATTCAGTGACAGAAATATAGTGGTATAGAGAGCAATGTGAGGACTACAACTTGTTTCTCGTTATAGCTGCTAGAGTCGAATACGACATTCGGATTCTCAGTCTTAGCTCACTACTCCACTGTACGTATTCCTATAGGTCGTCCTTTGCTTACTATATGAACTTCAACCAGTTTTTAAATAATTTGATTTTTAATTGAAGAATTCTATGTTTCAGATTGAAGCTTAAGATTATAAAATCAAATAAACGTTCATGATTGGATAAAATATATTTTTCGAATAAGTTTGGCATAAGTCAGATATTCCTTCAATATTTCATGAGCCCTTCAAACATTTTAATATTTAAGATTTTCCTTTCTCCTTCGATACTTTAACCAACTCCGCCTTATATTCTTTTTTAATTTCATTGAAATGTTTTATTTTCACATCTGTCATTGCCATATTTGGTCTGAGAAATTCCTGCAGGGTATTTCGATTTGTCTCTTTATCGAAAGGATATCCCATTGGTCGTTTATCTGGATAAACCGAATTACGCAATCCACAGAAAACCGTAGATATTGAGCATTTACTCTTTGGGTCATCGAGCACCTGATCCTGGGAGTAGTCAGATATCATAGCAAATATTTGGCATGGATATCCAGACGTGGTTCCCTTAGGTATTAATAAATATTCAGGCCATCCACACCGGCAATGCACCTGACGAATGTTACGTTTGGTGAAAGAAAGGTCTTGTCCATCTTCATTAACTACAACTGGTGGAAAAATGCTTTCGAATGGGATCGTAACCGTGGACTGGGTTGAAGAGCGTGTAATTTGGAAACTTCCCGTAGGCACTGGAATGAAATTCAGGCTTGCTTTATGAAGGAAAACGATTTATAAATTTGCAACATACAATGAATAGCAAAGCGATCGAGTTCTATAGCCAAGAGCCTAGCTTCTTCCAAGCTGTACTTCTCGTGCGAAAGGTCCTGGACAGGAAGCATAAAAATCCTGATTGTTCCACGTGTTGGCTCTCCTTTATTTTGCACGGAAATTCTAAGGAAATTAATCGAATAGTTAACCTTACAAACCATTTGAAATCTCGGAATTATTCATACTTATATTGGTAGTGCTCATAGTTAAGATGTTTGAACTTCACTCGAATAGCCCCAGATCCAACATAATCCAGTCCAGAAGAAAGGTTCACTTCGCTCATTTGCCAGAATGTCTGCAATGTATCCGTGACCGCATTTTCTCCATCTAAAATTTCAAGGTTCTTGACGACAATATTAGGGCATCCTAGCTCTTTCTCAGTGTAAGGAGCAAGCATCCGTTTATGTAGCTTATAAAAATCATCAACGTATGTATGCCACTCATAAAAAGCAGGATCACGCATTGCAGTATTCGTTTCTCCCATGATACCAGGTTGTTCCTTTGAGGAAGAGATTGTACATGTGGCAAGATTCAGAGGGAAATATGAATACTTACTAGGAATTCGTTATCTGGGTCATGTATCTGGGCAAGAAGTATGTGTCCTGTATTGTGGACGTCTCCATAGTACGTACGATTTATCGATATACTGCTGGCCTCCACCACGTTTCCAAGAATGTCCACCCCGCGGTCATTATTTATAAACACGCGTTCTCCTTTGGACTGAAAAAGTTAATAGCTTCAGATTTTCTGACGAATTTGAGGCAATCCCATAAAATGTTAGTGGTCAGTAACAACAAGAGGACTATATCATAGAGTTCAGTCCAATATTTACATTAATAAGATGTCCTTGCAAAATTCCATCTCGGATTCGATTCGAACATGTTTCAATATCGGTAATTTTCAATCCTCGAGATGTTGCTGTCCTCGCAATATCTTGAAGATATATATTATCCTGACGTCCGATAATTGTTCGAGAAGCTGATGATGACGATAATTTGGGGTAGTAACCACATTTTATCGGATGCGTGTAAGATAAATTCAATGGTTCAGCCACTTTCAATTTATTACACAATCGTTCCAAATTGTATCTAAAATTAAAAAGTTATCCAAAGGGAAATAAGAATTTAATGAAAAAAGCTAAAAATATTGTCGCAGTTTAACCCACCTTGCCAAAACCTGTGAGTGCATATAAAAGAACAATTCACCACGCCGATCCTTTTTCACAATCATCTCTGCTGGTCCTTCAGTGGGATATACAATGTGCCAATGAAAGTGATGAAAATTCACTCCAATATCTTCCCGGAAATAAGCCAATCTTTGCTCCGGGTTTATATCTGTTGCTGTATATTTTTCAGGTATTTCAATAGGTCGCCTCAGAGTAGGGGGAACAACGAAAGCTTCCTGTCTTGCATCAAATAGCACCGAATTCGATATGAATTTATCCGGGTTCGATTCAAATAAAGAGGGTAATTCCATATCCGCAGTGTCATCCCGATGGCTCAAAGCAATTGAATAGGCGTAGAAGAAGAGCTGAGAGTTAATATTATCGCGTGCATACAGAGCCAAGGCCAGCAATTCCTCTTTATCCTTTGCCTCTGAGGAAAGATTTGATACATATTAATATTAATATCTGGGCCAAATATCTTCTATGAAATCATACCAATAAAAAGTTTTACCAATTCGTTGACATATTCCTTGTGAACAGGACTGAAGACGCTGAATGCTTCTGTCTTGCCCAACAATTGGGCCTTCTTAAATTTTGGTGGAGTTATATTTTTGACCGGAATTTTTTCGACTTCGTTATCCAAGTTTGATTCCATGTCCTTAGCTACATCACGGTAGCGTTCATTCTTTCCCAAAAATGTTAATTGATAACAAATTTTTGGATAAATTTCAAAAGGGGAAACTTACCAGTAACTGAGGAGGAATGTTGAACTGAACATTGTTTTTTGGCATGAAAGAAGGTTCCCCGGGTTTAATTGTTACTAATTGTAGAGGATCTATTTTGCCTTTCATTTTGAACAATCAGTTGTGGTTTGCTGAAAGTATTGGTAGCTTTTAATTGAGATTTTCGAAAAATCGCAACTTATTATAAGGAAAACCTCTTTATATAGAAATTTTTTCTGGACGTGTTCCTGAAAAGTATACTCCACTAGTAAGAAGTCTAAAAAACTAAATTCTTAAAATTTGAAGACAAAACTCGAAATATTTCATGAGGCGCCAAAATGAGCAATGTCAGTCGGGAGAATTCTCTTGGTTTTGTATGCTGCGTTCTCCCATATATCACACGTCCTTGTTTTATTGCAAAGTATACTGGACAGCCTATAAATATCTGTGTTCTTATTGTCGCAGTTACTACACTTTTCGGCAAAGCGAAAGCGGGCTTAGTACGAAACTCCTTCAAACTGTAAGGACTGCATCACTGGAATACACCAAACTTTACTTTTAGTCGGGAGGTGTAGATCACAATGGAACTAAGGCTTCCTTTTATATAGGCAGTGTTGAATTGAAGTGGAACATTCCTCAAAAAGTAAGCATCAATCAGTCGTAGAATCAATTGCTGCATAGTATGAGACTTAAACCTAGCGGGGGGCCGGGGGCTTCTAACACTAGTAGGAGAATATCTCGAATATTGGAATATCTATTATCTACTATCTTCAACTCGGGTACTTAACAAACTTTTTTCAATGCAGCCAGGCTAAAGATATGACGGTGGCATGCCCCGACTTTGCGACCCTTGTCGGAGAGTGTCAGTAAAGAACGATATCCCGCCCGGATGCTTCTGGCGACGTGGAAGCATTCGAAAAAGGTAGATACTCAAACGAGTGCTGAGCAATCAGTTATAGTCCAATATCCAAATAATCACAGTCAGTATACCAAGTGATACAATGGTGTAACTTGGATTTGACGCAACCAAGGAAACCTCAACAGCGCCTCTCAGCCGAGCTCAGGAGTTTCGTTCAGGCTGCAGGCTGGAATCGACTCGAAGAGACTCAGAAAGCATTAAAGAGGAGGGAAAGATCGGTTAAATTATCATCGCCAGGACGCTCACAAATTGTAGCTATCGATTGGCTATTCTACGTTTGAAGGGCGTAATATACACTAAAAGTGATGAAGAAACGACAGAACATCTGCTTGGAAAGCTTTCGGCCCATTAGTTAGGAATATGGACGTCGGTAGCTATTTTGTTGCAGGCAGCATGCCTAGTAGAAAACAAACCCAATTAAGGAGGTAATATCCGCAAGGGAGTACGCCTAAGGAGCGTCCATCAACATCAAAAATACCATTAAATATACCTCATTTGCACTGGTTTATAACGCAGTAAGACAGGGTGGAATCGATTCACTATTAATCGAATAAATTCTTCACATGCTAGAATGGGAAAAGGTCTACATTCTGGTCGGACAGAAGTCTATCAAAAGCTGTCCACAGGGATGGGTTCTCTTTTCATTGTTAAGGCTCTTGAAATGCATAACAGTTTATACGCAGGCATTTACGCACGATCTACTCGTAATAATTATCGACAAGTTTACGAACGCTTGAACGCAACTTTCTAGATAGTTCGCAATTCACGTCTCAATAAGAGATCCACGATGCTAGAGAGACTGATATGGGGCAGTTTCACGCTATTGACTTTATCAAAGATGGAAGCCCAATTCACTCAAACGGTCAAGTATTTAGGGATGCGTATCACGAATCCTAGCCAACCTGAAGGCATCACGTCTTCGCGTTTGCTAGCTTAAGTATTCCGAAGACGATGAAATCTATACTAATCACAGCGCTCGAAGCTATCATAAGTCTACCCCTTTCTTTTAAAATGGAAAATACCTAGCGACATCTACACGTTTGATAATGGACTCATGGAAAGCAATTGCATAAGCATCAGGAGCATCAGGAGAAAGAATCTTTCAGAAAATGTATTCTGAGAAGCTCGTTGATAAATGGCCACCAGTCTTTTAGGATTCCAGACTTAATAATCTTCACCAACGGATCAATCGAAGGGAACGGATTAGGCTCAACTGTGTTCTGGGAAAACCAAATTATGGGACTGACCAGATCTCTTGGAAAAATAGAGACTGAGACAAATCTGACTATTTTTATCTGTGCTGACAGGTAAGCAGCGCTATCAACACAAATGGCCAAAAACAAACTACCAACTGACTGGCAAGAAAACACCACAATTCCAATATAAAAGGAGAAAAGTAGTCCAGCACAATGTTCAAATTACCATCCGACCCGGTTGCTATATCATACCATGAAGACTATTAAACGTATTCTTGACAACCGTATTCGTGAGTCAAGCCGGGTTTGTCAAGAACTGCGGAACTACTGACATAATGCACTCGGTTACTCATGGAGAATCACTGCCAGAAGCATTGCCCTCTTTACATTGTATTTGGAATCTGGAGAAAGCTTTTGACCGTACGCGACACGAACTCATCTGGTATGCTCTATGGCAACACTTAGTGCCAGAAGAACTCGTGCGCAGGGTTCAATTGCTCTACCACGATCCCAAAAGTTTTAGCAATCACTGCAGGAAATCGCACGAATAAAATATACCCGAAACGAACAGACTTAGATCCACTGCTAACTAAGCATCAACGGTAAATTAATGAAAAGAAAAGTCTAGTGGAGAAATGTCGTCGACATCGATGTTATTATGGCTGGCTGAATGCAGATATACGTCCTCGCCGACAACGCCACAAAGATGAAGTGCGAAGAGTGGTCTCGACTTTGCAGCAGAGGCAAGTTCTTTTCCGCTTGCAGGTGTTCAACCAGAATAAGAAGCTTAGAAGGTTAACACACAGAAAAAAGGAAGTGAAATTTCATAAATTCTCATCAACTAGTAACGCGCTGACTAGCGTAATAATGTTTGACATTATACTTTTAACATTGAATTTAAGAAAGATCCACTAAGAATATTAGTATTTTATTTTATATGTAAAAATGGAATCACAGCTACTCGCGATGTGTTACATGCCACGGTTGGGGACAGAAGAGACCGGCTTATTTCCATGCGGTCTTTTCTGTCCCCACCAATGGCACTTTCTCACCGCTAACTCTCCACTCCCGTGGCGAGTTCTAAAATGAGTGGAGAGTTCCGCGCCATCTACCCGTCCGCATTCGCAACATTCGAAATAAATTTCGAATGCCGCGGATCCTGCCGCGCCACAAAGTAAAGTTCGAAGAACAACGGGTGTATCCAAATCGCTTCGTATCTCTGTTGGTGTTCAGCAAGGAAGCGCCTTCTCACCACTCCACTTTGTTGTTATGTCTCTTATGGACACTGACACACGGGACATCCGGCGTCCAGCGCCCTATACACTACTTTATGGAGATGATGTTTTCCTAGCGTCCAATAGCAAAAATTATCTCGATCCACTTATCCAAAAATGGAATGATCGCCCCCTGCAAGATGGTTTCAGATTGAGTCTAAACAAAACTGAATTTTTGATGATCGATCCCCATAAAATAGGCGCAATCACTGTCAACGGAAGTAACTTCCCCAGAACTGAGGGATTTAAATATCAGTCAATGCCATTAGCCAAAGGAGAACTGCGTTATGAGGTTGCTTCATGCATTAACGCAACCTGGATGAAATGACGTTCCACCACTGGTGTTCTTTGTGTTCGACGTATCAACGAATGTGTCAAGTCGAAAATTTACATAACTGTCGTCAGCCTTGTTGGCCTCTGTAAAAGAGAATAAACGGCATCTCTCAGTAATGGAAACGTTATATTGAGCGAGTGGCGTAGCACGTCTTGATCGCATGAGGATATACGCGATCAACATGAGGTTGTACCGATCACGCAAAAATTGCGGGAGAGGCATCTTCGATGATATGATCATGTAAAGTCCATGAGAAACGAACAAAGGGCCAAACAACTTAATACGCTCGATGAAGGCACCGTTACTGCATCCAGATGAAACAGGATGGCGCGACCCCTTCTGTGAGAGAGGCAAAAGCTTAAGAAAAAGAAGAAGACTACCAATGTAAAAGAACCTTGAGGTTGGTCCTTCTATGCATTCCAGTTCTTAGAAAACCTTACAATGCCATCTTTAGGAAGTCTCCCCTAAGCTGTAATCAATAGTCTATATAAGTGCCCTTCTCCTCTATAGTCCCCATTGGTGAATAGCACTGTACTATTGAAAAGTCCCTCATTCTGAGCCGGAATCGCCCAACATCTTTTCCGAAACCGCCTCTCAAGTAATGACGGTATACATTACGGTTACCGTAGGCGTTACCATATGGCAGCATTAGATTCATGCTTCTTTTCGCCAATGTTTCCGGAGCACAATATCACAGCGTAACAACAGGAAGTGTTTTCTCGCTTCCCTGGTACCCTCGCTCATGCTACAGAAACCGAGCACTCTGGAAGCCCTCGATACCGTTCTGGAGAAGCATAGGCTCATTCCAGAAACCAATTCGTGGCCTGGTATGAGTTTGCTGTTCTTGGTAAACGAGCCTAAAAACCATCAGAAATCACATACAATTATAATTTGCATACCTAAAAGGTCAAAGGGTAGTAAGGTCCCCGGTCGAAACGTGGATTCGTACCCACGATAAAGCATAAAATCTGGGAAACGCCTACTAGACCAATACCAACAGCTCTACTGCCAAACCCTATTTCCACCTCAACCTGGTGACCGCTGGGAACTCTTCCAGATTTTGGGTTGGATAGTGCTAACAATCCTACACCGAAAAAAACCTGTTACGAGCCTCGAACTGGATTGACTACACAACGACGAATTCAGCTAAGATAACGGAATAACAATTTGTGCATTTTCTCATGGGATGTGGGCTCGCTGTACAAAGATGGAACTGCCAAAGAGCTAGCCTATACCGTGTAGCAACAGAAGGCTGATGTTACAGCGTTGCAGGAGATGCGTTGGACAGGGACTAGTTTCTTGGCGACGTGTCACTATACCATATATTATAGTGGCAATCCAGTAAACCATGTGCTCGGAGTAGGTTTCGTAGTTAGGTAAAAAATTAAACCTACAGTTATCGCCTTTGAAAACCTAAGCGAATGGCTATGCACTCTGCGCTTCCGAGGCATATTTAGAAATATAACCCTCCTTAATATTCACGCCCTTCTACTAGGCAGTGGCACGAACCCTCAAAGCCTGTCCCAGGTATGGCATCAAAATCATACATGGAGATTGTAACAGTCAAGTAGGGACGAAGCCCGTATTTAGGCGATAGGTTGGCTCCCATAGCTCACACAAAATTTCAAATGGTAACGGACTGCGCATTATCCACTTAGAAATGTCGCATGTCGTTCCAACAACCATGGAAGCACCTGCTTTGCGCAGAAAGCGGTCCACAGACAAACGTCGGCTTCAAACGGGACCACTTTGAACCAAATTGACCACGTGTTGATCGAACGTCGCCACGTCTCGGCGTTGATGAATGTAAGAACATATAGGAGGGCGAGTAGAGAGTCGGATCACTATCTGGTTAGACTAGTTCGATGATGAACCCAAGTTAGCAACGGAACGGAAGAATGCCGCATAGCGAGTAATTTTAATCCACTCTCAAAGGACGCGGGCACGAGCGGAGACTTAACACGAATTCCGGCGAGCTGAGAAGCGACCTGACATTGAAAAAAGGAAACTTAGAAGAGAGGTCTGCGAACACGAAAAATACAGGGAGCAATCGCACCAACAAGTCAGCAGGATGAAACCTTATACAAATTCATGTTCATCCTGCTGAGACAAAGAGGGAAATCTAATTTGCGATAGAATGGGCATATTGAAGCGATGGGTTAAGTACTTCGATGAACTATTCAACAACCAGAACATCGGCGAGTTGGAGATCCTGCCCACTGAAGACGGCGGAAAAATACTGCCACCACCAACTATAGGAGAAACAGTCGGTGCAATTCATTGGTCTAAAAATCATAAGTCGCCAGCGACCGATGGAATGAGAGCCGAATTGGTTAAGTATGAAAGCAACCAATTACACCAAGCGGTTCACCGACTTCCCTTCAAGGTGACAAGTGGCCAACGAATCAATGCCTGACGACTGGCAAAGAGGCATTATCTGTCTCATACATAAAAAGGGGAATATCACACAGAGGTATCATGTTGCTGAGTACCATCTATAATATAAGATCTTCTCCGCTATGTTGCTAGGTCGGATAGCCCCATACTCCCATACCAAAAAGGCTTCACTCCAGGAAAATTAAAAGCATATTATAATAGATTTACTCCGTGCGGCTGTTGGAATGTGGACACCAGTTGCACCATCTTTTCATCGACTTTAAAGCCGCCAATGGTAAAACTGTACACGGCCTTGAGAGAATTCGGTATCCCAACGAAATTGACAAGACTGACTAGGATGACCCTGACCAATGTGCGAGGCAAGATAACAGCAGCAGGATTACTCACGAGACCATTCAACATCAACAACCGTTTAAGACAAATGAATGCCCTATCATACGTCGTCTTTAATCTGGCCCTGGAAAACGTGATCCGTGACGCTGAGGTAAATGCGAGAATTACGATCCTCTTTTAGTACCCCTAGCTACTGGTTAGCTTGACAATAACAACATCATGGGGAGAACGACTCGAGACGAACAAACTGTCTTAATTCAGATCGAGCAGGCGGCGCAAAATATATGGTGACAGCGTCAGCACCAAAAACCAACCAAGCGGCAACATCAAGTCGTACCGATCAAACAGAAAGAATAAAGATAGGAGACTACAACCTTCAGACCGTTGATAATTTCAACTTTAGATAATTTCAATTTTAGAATCGAAAATCACAACAGATAACAGCTTCGACGATGAAATCCGCGCACGGTTGTTTTCAGCTGTGCAAGACGATGATCTTGCTAGTCCTCATGTATTCCTCGGAGACCTGGGTACTTAGCATTAAAAATTGCGAACTCTTCAACCTACATGAGGATGGACGATTCCGTAGCCTACATAACGAGGAACGACGCCTGAGATGGAACGATGGTGTAGGCCAGCATGCCAGGCAGTTTTTAGGTATATTGAATTGGTGAACCTCGGCGCAAAACCGGGATGTCGGGAATTCCTTATTAAGGCATACCTAGACCGGATACCGGTTGTTGCGCCGTTGCGCCCGGGACAACTGTTAGAAAAGGTTAAAAAATATATTTCATTTTGTAATACTAACATAAATTCAATATGCCTGAATGAAGTACTTCTAAATGCGAATTTTCTGAAAAATAATATCTGAACTGTGTAAGAATCTTGGTTAGTCCAATCCCATCAAACATACAAATGCTTTGCATAAGAGGGATAGTCCTGCAACCGACTGATATCAGAATACCAATCGACCGATATGATCTATACCCAACAATGACATGCATTAATCACCTGCAACCTTCCTCATCAGAACAAGTTATTCTCACTCTGGTCACCGTCAACAAGCGACATTCTACCTCGTGTTCCAATAAATATTCATAAGTTTGGTAAGATATGGTTCCAAACACACTTGTTACGAAATGCAAGATGTCATTGCTCCTACTCGCGGGGCCAAAAACCACACCAGCCCGTGTGATTCATTGTACGAATGTACGCATATGAATAATAATGTTCAGGTGCAAACAACTTTATATGCGCTCGCAATAAATCAAACTCGCCCAAATCGGAAAACAATGACGAAAAAACATAAGCTCAGGCATATAATGCGATCGCCATTAAACTTTTAACATTTCACTCAAACCACCCACCCCGTTCGACTTTAAATGTTTTCTTATCGACACACCAAAGAAACAGCGGAACAGGATGGATAAACCGTTGCACTCGCTATGCCCAATTTTATCTGAGAACAAGACACTTTTTCACTTTACAACCTATCAAGTACGCAACGGCTATTAGACGAAACCTATGTAGATGCGATTAGGAATAATAGCGACTATTACTTATTGCTTCAAATATCAGTGGAACGTACCCCGAATGTTTTTTCAGTTTCGTATTTATCTGGTTGCTGCTATTGTCCTCTGGTATCTTTTATCTTGTTGCGTCAAAACAATAAATCTAATAATCGTCAGCTGACACACTCGAAATGAAATAATGAAATATTATCGCGTGCATTTCAATATATATATGGCCATCGCGGCTAATGTGGACGATCGAGGCTTTAATGAAATTACGTCTATTATGCTGGCCGTAATGGGAATTATGCAAAAAACCATTATAAGATCGGAAGTGATTTATCGCTTTTAACACTTTTCCAGCTCGCGACATTGTTATTCCCATATCTATCTTTGAGGCCGACATAGTGTCTAAAATGTATATGAAACAGTAATTTTGTTCTTGGGTTATCGTGTGCAGAAACAATGCAAATTTTGGACGAAGTGAAAGCAAAAGTGATGCATTCACCATTAATAAGTAATTTTGAGTCCTTCCGGAAAAGGCTCATGAAAAAATCAAGACCCGCGGTTGAAAGTATCTTTTAGAAGATCGTCTTAGTTTCAAGGAATTGATCTTATTTCCAAAGTTTTAGCTAATGCTAGTTCCGCGTTCATACTTTTGGATAGAAGTACCGGAGAATTCATAAAAATTATGGAACCTTTGCAAATAATTGAAGAATTGTAATCCCCGACCAAGCTCCCAGAACTTACAAGACCCTCCATGGTCCCAAACCTAAAGCGGCAACTCCAATTCTTATCGTCTTCATTGAAGTAAATTGCATAGGCGAAAAGTGTTCCTTGAGGTTTTGTGGCTAGTCACTATGTATGTTGGCATTTATTACAAACTGGACACAATGTAATTGTTCGCTAATACAATATATTAGTCACTTTATATTTATGTTGTGCGATGGCTTACGCGATGCATCTTGTCCACTCCACCGGCACACATCTGCTTGAGAAAATTCTCTGCTCAAAGAAGATGGAAACCTATTCAGTGTGTTATAAAAGAGGATACTTTCGGTATTCAGGCTAGCTATTCGTCAAGATCCTGTCAATTTTAATGGATTTCGCTTACAGCTATATCGAGCTACTGAATAATGGCATAATATCGATATATTATGTCCCGAGGCGGTAAAATTTTCCAGTACTTCATAAGGAAAGATTGGTTTCTCTCCGAAGCATATGTAGGGAGCGCGGAACAATAAATTTTCGGCCAGATTTCTGTTTTCTTCCAATTATTCAAATGGGTTTACGTAAAAGGGGGCGGAATAATGTAGCCGATCACATATATAATGCTGCCAAAACATTTTGATGGATTAAATTTCCTTTTGTTTTATTTTTAGTTAAATTTTCTAATTATAACTGTTTCGTTCGTTGACTTTATAGGAGGAATGGCCACTATCCGCCAAACGTAACCACAGCAAACGAGTCTCCCTAATTAACAATGCAAATGAAAAAAAAACGCTGAATTAATTAACATACGAAGCATACTCGCGATATATGAAATACCTCATCAAACATAATATTACCGAAGGTGTTAAAATCAAATATCTTCCAAACACATCCATGCTTCTGTCCACCCAAAAAAAAGACAATGACGAAATTCCGAATTCGAAAAAGTTTCTGGTTTGCACATACCGAAACCAGTAACAATACAACTCAACTAATAGGATCAAAACCTACAAACTAACAGTGATGACATATTTTAAAAATACTATCACATTAAAGAAGAAATATGATATGTAACGTAGAAACTTTTTTCCAAACATTGGATCTACAGCATTTGCATTGATTTTTCCGGGTCCGACCAAGAGCAGAAACAAGCCATAATGGCACGTTTCGATTAGATTTGAATAAAAAAAAACTACCGAATTCGTGGAAGATAAAGAAAATAGTTTTTGTCCAGCAGGTTGGATCGGCAGTACTGGTTTACCGCATTTTTGGGAATAAATGAATTTTTAATAAATGCCTGCGGAGCAAAGTACTGGAATAACTCAAAAATGTTGTGTGCCCCCGCGGAATCCAAAGGCTATGCTGGAGTGATGTCATCCGCTTCCTAACGCAATTCCACTTTAAATTAAACTAGGCTAGGCCAGTAGAGTAGCTCCGATTCTGATTAGCTTCCAATAAAAGCAACCTCCTGTGGTTTATATTAAAATTTGTATAAATCCGCAAAATTTTCTACCGCCTTTCAAATGAGCCATGGAACATCTGATTATACAGTAAGCAGTATCCAGCATCAACTAAGAACGTGCGTTTGAAAAAAAGATTCGCCAAGAGGTGCCGGGCCCTTCAATCATCATCATCATCAATGGCGCAACAACCGGTATCCGGTCTAGGCCTGCCTTAATAAGGAACTCCAGACATCCCGGTTTTGCGCCGAGGTCCACCAATTCGATATCCCTAAAAGTTGTCTGGCGTCCTGGCCTATGCCATCGCTCCATCTTAGGCAGGGTCTGCTCGTCTTCTTTTTCTACCATAGATATTGCCCTTATAAACTTTCCAGGTGGGATCATCCTCATCCATACGGATTAAGTGACCCGCCCAGCGTAACCTATTGAGCCGGATTTTGTCCACAACCGGACAGTCATGGTATCGCCCACAGATTTCGTCATTGTGTAGACTACGGAATCGTCCATCTTCATGTAGGGGGCCAAAAATTCTTCGGAGGATTCTTTTCTCGAACGCGGCCAAGAGTTCGCAATTTTCCTTGTTAAGAACCTAAGTTTCCGAGGAATACATGAGGACTGGCAAGATCATTGTCTTGTACAGTAAGAACTTTGACCCTATGGTGAGACGTTTCGAGCGGAACAGTCTTCGTAAGCTGAAATAGGCTCTGTTGGCTGACAACAGCCGTACGCGGATTTCATCATCGCAGCTGTTATCGGTTGTGATTTTCGGCCCTAGATAGGAGAAATTATCAGTGGTTTGATGCTGTTGGTTGGTTGGTTTTCGGTAACGTTGCCACCATATATTTTGTCTTGCCTTCATTGATGTGCAGTCCAAGATCTCGCGCCGCCTGCTCTATCTGGATGAAGGCAGTTTGTACGTCTCGGCTGGTTCTTCCCATGATGTCGATATCGTCAGCATAGGCCAGTAGTTAGGTGGACCTAAAAAGAATCGTTCCTCTTGCATTTACCTCAGCATCAGGGAACACTTTCTCGAGGGCCGGGGTAAAGAGGACGCATGATAAGGCATCCCCTTGTCGTACACCGTGGTTAATGTCGAACGGTCTTGAGAGTAATCTTGGTGCTTTTATCTGGCCTCGCACATTGGTCAGGGTCAGCCGAGTCAGTCTTATTAGTTTCGTCGGGATACCGAATTCTCTCATGGCCGTGTACAGTTCAATGGTAAAAACCCCCACGTTAATTTAAATAATTACCGAACCAAGACCCACGAAGGTAGAGGCAACTCAAACTTCAGCAAGGACTAATTTTTCAATCGCAGGAAAATTAAATTCACCCACACAGATATAATGAGTTAGTTTGATTTGGCCATGATGAAAATACCATACGAGTTGGTCGTCTGAGAAGACAAAACTATCCTGAAAACCCAAATTAAACATGAAAGCTCCCACAGAAGTCCTGAAGTTTCACTAAAGGCTTCCATCGACACGCGCTAGCACGTCTCTCTGCATACCAGGTTCGGAAATGTAAATTCCTTACATACTTCACTACCTAACGTGTCATACGCCAAGTTTTCACATATCGGTTCGTCTATGCGTGGGACCACAACAGAACTTGAGATTGAATACCACGTCTTCGGGTATTAAATATTTTGCCTCTTTCTTATATAAAAATATGTGACTGGACACTTGTCCCACCCCTTGAGAGGTAGTGTTGAACTCCAGGTTCGGAACGTCGTCGGACTACCAACCCACCCATCGTCAGAAAACTAGCCTGGAACCGTTTGTTACTTACTTCGAGCTAGTCCCCGAACTCTCCCGCCTTGCGGAGCCTTTAAATCAGGGAATTCATTTCACCAACGGGAGGGGATAGGATGAAGGGAACTGTCAGTTCAAGGAACCCCTTGCCATCCGGCTCTTCCACCGGTGGAGCTCTATCTTCTTAGCAACGAGAAGGACCCGAACGTAATGGGCAACACAGCTCCGCCTGTCAGCACTCCTCAGCATCTCTTCGACAATGTTGCCTGGAGAGAGATCCCCTGTTTTAGAGCGTGATTGAGCTGCTGACGGACCTCATCCCATCTTCCACAGGAAAAAAAAGTGTAATGGACGTCGTCCACAACTCCATTGCAAAACACACAATCCGGAGATCACGCCTTTCCACTCTTCAACAGGTAAGACTGGAAACCTCCATGCCCACTTAAAAATTCGGTAAGAAAATAGTCAGTTTCACCATGCTTCCGATTGAGACACGCACCTAAGTTCCAAGTTTAAGTCCATATGCCTCTAGTTTCAGAGAGCTGTTACTCATCGAGAGTGCGTTGCCGCTCTTTACAAGCAACAATCTCTCTTGGCTCATCTCCCTTGCACTTGTATATGGCTTGACGCTCCTTACCAACGAGGACAACAGGGATCACTCCCGCGATCACCATCGCAACCGGTTCAGAGACAGTGCAGTACGCAGACGCCACCCGCAAAGCTCCCCGTTTCTGTACTTGCGCAAGACGTTTAAGATATACCTCTTTTCCAAGAGCGTCAGTCCATACCTCTGCGCCATAGAGCAGGACAAACTGTGCTGAACGCATCGAGAGACGACGCCTGCTAGACGTAGGACCGCCAGTGTTTGCCATTAGCCTACTTAACGCCGAGAGTCCACCTGCAGCCTTCTTCACTTTTGCTTTGATTTGCTCAAAAAAGCTCATCTTTGAGTCAAGAGTCAACCCGAAGTACTTTACGGCTGGTTTTGATTCGATTATCGACTCGCCGAACGATATGAGACGCAGGGTCGGAATTCTCTTTTTAGTCAAAATGACTACTTCGGTTTTTTTCAGTGCAAAGTTGAAGGCATAAGTAATCATCCGTGCGCTTACCCGTCGCATCAGTATGCCGGGTCTGCTTTGCGCCTGTTCGACAGTGCGCCCAGCAATAAGTGCCGCAACATCATCCGCATAGCCGACCAGGCGCGACTCTTCTGTCATGTCGAGTTTAAGTAGGCTATCATAGGTAACGCTCCAGAAGTCCGGCCCTAGGATGGATCTCTGTGTTACCCCCGACGTGACCTCAATCCTCTTATGACCCTCTAGTGTTTCATAGAGCAGGGAGCGGCATAAACTTCCAAGTGCACGGCCCTGTTTACCGGAATCAGGATCAACGGGACCTGGACCAGGAGAGGGACCGGCTGATCGGAGAGACAGCTGATGAGCGGGAGATAGGTGATCGTTTTTGCTTGAGGAGGAGATTGGTCCCTAGCTGACTTCGAATTAATTGACGATTGATGGCATTATGTCGGCTGTAGAAAAAATTGGGGAATATTTCCGGAGAGCCACCATCGGCGGCGGCTTCAGTTCAACTTGGATGACAACTGGAAAACAAGGGGAACTCTGAACGATTCATTGATGTGTTCCAAGAATTGAAGTCTGAAAATCCGACAAGTGGATTGGTTGCTATCTTTCAACAAAGGGTAACTGGAAGAATTTATTGATGTGCTACAAGAACTGAATCTGAAATTTTAGCATTTACGTAAAAAAAATGAACCAAAAATCACCTTAAAATGTGTAAATGACACGGCAATATTAATTATTTGCGTGAATGAAGGATGTCTATATATTTTTTTGCCAGTAACGCAAGAGAGGAAAGTGGGTCTATACGGGAGCCACCTTTCCTCTTTGAGAGCTTCGGAAGGGGAGGGCATTTTGGTAGTCTGGTAACGTTTAAGCGTTTATCCTACATCTTTCATTTCATTCTTATATTTTAATTGCTCGTCTTTTTGAGTATTTCCTTTTTATCCTTTTTATTTTCTTTATTACGAAGTTGTCACAATCTCCGCAGATAACGGATTCTACCACTCAATGCCTCTCATGTAGGCTCGACGGTCCTACTTACTTAATAGAAAGAGGGGTGCTGGTGCTAGTGGTCGGTGATAAGTTAATGGGAGAATCCCTCGAAAACCCGCTGCAGCATCGAGCCCGTGTGTAGAATGGTGTACTTCTGCATGGTTTGAAACAGACTGTGTGAGAGTCCCAGGATATCAAAGGAAGCCGTGAGGGATTTAGGTACAATACCTGTAGCTGACAATAATATGGCAACCACAACCGCTTTCTGGAGCCGCAAATCTTTGATTTCCCGAGCAAGTGGCTCAAAGTTCACCTTCTTCTCAACATATTTCCATTCAATGTTTCTACAGGGTGCGCCAGCATAACTTCCTTTTTTCAAAACTCAATAAAAACTATTGTATGCATAGGAAAATATTTATTTACTTTTTATAATGTACCTAACATGTCTAAAGTTTTTATTTACATTGTTTTGAAGATCAAATCTGTTAGGTGACGTCCTCCATTCTCCATACATTGCGTAAACCGATTCCTGGCGTTTGTCATGACTCTTGTTAGCATGGCAGGTGTTATGTTGGCAATTTCTTCTTGGATGTTGGTCTTCAAATCTTGTAGGCTTCTTGGACGGTTCACATAAACACGCGATTTCAAAAAACCCCATAGAAAAAAATCACAAGGGGACGACAGATCGGGAGAGCGTGCCGGCCATTTCAAATCGCCTCTAATTGAGATAAGGCGCTCTGGAAAGTGTTCCCTCAAAACAGCCATCGATGTTCTTGAAGTGTGTGCTGTTGCACCGTCTTGTTGGAACCAAGTGTCCCCCAAATCCAAATTTTCTAGCCGTGGGAAAAAAAATTCTGTAGCATGTTTACATGCCGATCCGAATTCACTGTCACTGTAATCTCATTTTCCTCAAAAAAGCAGGGACCAATAATTCCACCTGAGGAAATTGCACATCACGAAGAATTCTTCTCACAGAACGATCGAATAGTCCAAGGGCAGATGCGTGTTTGCGCGTAGAACGCCGTAGCGATCGCAACATTGACGCTCTCACTGCTTCAATGTTCTCAGGTGATCTAACGGACCGAGGGACTCCAGTTCTTCCCTTTGTCGCACTTGCAGTTTGTCTGAATGTAGTAACCCATGTAACAATTGATTTGCGGTCCGGGACGGGAGCCAACAGGGCTAAATTAAAGCGATTCCGAAATGCACGCTGTGTTGCAATAACCGAACATCCGCTTGAAAAGTAAACCTCAACGGCAAAGGCACGCTCCTCACTATTCCAACGCATGATGGCAACTGAACCGTGTCGGGACAAAACTTTACAGTATCCCCTCTTGAACGAGACCACTAGCGCTCCGCTATGACATCAACTAACTGAGTGGCGCGCATTTTAAAAAAGGAAGTTATGCTGCCGCACCCTGTATTATGGGGGATAGCAACATCAATAAGATACGCACAGCGATCCATCTTGTCAGTTAACAGCACGTCAGGCCAAAGACAGTTCACGTGTTTACCGTGCATTTCTTTCAACTTCTGTTCATCGATCTGCTCTTGGTCCGACTTCACCCCACTGAAAGGATTAAAAGATCAATCCTTCATGTTATGTGGAGTCGGCCCAGAGTCTGCCTTACAAACAGTCACTTGCAAGGGCCTGCTCTTTCCTGTAAAAGTAAGCACGCAGTACGCGAGTAGACTTGGCGATCATGTTGTGTCGCCACGTTAACCACGCCTCAGCCTCCGGTATCACGAAGCAGGTTCATCCATTCCACGGCAGGGTTTGCATGATGAATTCGGAATTTGGACATAGTTGTCCGTATCCGCCGCTGGATCTTTTCCAATTCGGTTTACGTTCCACAATATTCCGAATACATTAAATGAGCTTATTTTATTCTTCCCCGCGAGATGCGACTTCAGGTCCAGTTTTATACGTCGCAGGACTCCAGAAAAGAGAGCAACTCGATTCCTTACAAGTATTTTTAGAAGTCTGTTTCGGTCAGAGCTTGGCTGTATGCTATGTCCGGCATGTGGCTCATCATAACCATTGCGGATGGCTTGGGTTCGACACTTGTCTAATACAAACTTCATCCGAATATCACGACTGAACATGTCTACCATTCGCAACAGACTTCTAAGGTGGTCGTCAGTACTAGCATACAACTTGGTGTCGTCTAAGTACAACAAGCGTGTCAGTTCGCACTTAGCACGTAGGCTACACTTTATTGCAAAACGATGCCCTCTAGCATCATTCAGCAACGATGAAAAGGGATTCAGTGCCATGCAAAGCCAAAGAGAACTCAAGAAATCCCTCTGAAAGATGCCCCTCCATATACGGATGAGCTCTGAGGTATTAGCACCCTCAGATTAAGGCACTGATAAGGTTATGTGCACTCTTCCAGGACTGCCGCTGGAAACTTTATTAGTTTCAGTATGAATGCGATACAGATGTAGAACATCGATTAGCCAGGTATGCGGGACGCTGTCGAAAGCCTTGGCATAATCGATATAGCAACTACAGAGGTTTCTTTGGCGCCTAGTTGCTTGTGGTAAAACTACCCGGTCGATAATAAGTTACTCTTTGCAACCCCTTAAACCAACTCGGCAGCTCTTCTGCAATCGGTCCTGCACATAATCCCCGCAGTCAGGAAGGGTGGAAACTCCTCCGACCAACTCATAACATGTGTGTGTCAACCGACCGTGTACATTAGTAAAATTTTTGTACCGGAAGTTCTGCACCCTACCCACACTTGGCCCCTCCAGTTCTTCACGCTGTTTATGGCTCGTCAAAACTTCTCCTCGGTAACATCCGTAAAATTCATGCCAGGCGTATTGTCATGGCGGCTGCCTTCGGCAGTGAACCACTCAGCATGCTGGGCGCATAACCCCTAAAGTCCATCCCAATACCATTTCGATTCCAATACCGAAAACTGTGCTATCTGGACGATCTGTTGGGATTCGTTGAGCTTCTGCTTTAATATGTCGAGAATTTCAACTACGAGTGTCTCACAGGGGATGGCATAGTTTCTATAAACCCTCTGCACTTTATTTCTCACCCGTCTGCTGGCATTGCCAGTGCCGGATCAGCCTAGCAGTTGCCTAAGTGAATCCCGCCGACGTTTCAGACGAATTTTCCATGGTGGATCTCTTTGGTCACTGAAACCAACAACGCGAAGCGAATCTTCTGACCGTGCAATTTGAACTGCATCACAATACACATTGTAGTTGCAGCAGCGGCATATCAGCACACAGTTGAGATGCAATCTCATCGTTGATTTGAGATAGAATTCTCGGAGTTGCTAGAGATGCATACACCCTGGGAATACTCCCGTTATTTCGTTGTAGAAGCGGATAATGAAGGGGTTCTTCTGCTCAGTCCACTTCATCCGCTGCCTACGCATACTTGCTGAAGTGATGGTCACAGGTTGTGACGAAACAGTGGCAGCAGGCAAAGCGATAGTCCTGGTCATTGTAACGTGTAGATCCCAAACCGTCTCAAGAAGAACTGTTTCGACGCCGTGCTGTCCATTATGTAAGCCCGACTCAGTCACTAAGTAACACGACTTCCGCCGGATACTCATTTTTAGGTGTGGATTTTATACCTAGCTGCCAGGTGTGGTGACAACTTCTCCAGTGAATAATCTGCAAGACTGCAAAGTTCCTGCGCTATCCTCACCTACCCCTTGAGACGCAGTGGTGGCGTACAACCATTACGACTGAAGATATACATCCCTCCTATTTTCATAACCGGGCTTGGGACCGGCTTTATTACTATTCTTTTTAGTTTTATTTAAGACCTTTGGCTTCTATTTATATCTTTTATGGAATATTTTTCACGCTTGCACGCTTTTTGTTTCTGTAACTGCTTACACTTTTCTATGAATTATACACCATGAATCCTAACTAAATCAATTTAATTTGAGGACTTCCTCTCCGCCTATTCGGCTCTAGTTCCGCAAAACTCTTTCAAAAGGGACATCCGCCTGAGGCTGTAATCTAACGTGGATCCTCCTTTTCGATCAAGGCGCTCGGGTCCGGAGATTTATGGTCTCACGTTCCTTAAGCTCGCCCGAATTCCCGTGTTTGATTTATTTTCCAGGATCCTGTGCAGACCCACGTTGAATAAAAGGACACGCGTATTTTCTGAAATGCCACGTGAGGAATCGAAGCGGTCAAAGGACCCCCTTGCACGGGACATTCTGATAGCAGCGTAACGGGTCCCTGAAAGTTGGCCATAGGTGCAAGCCTATGCTTTCCTTTATTACTATTTGTCTCATCATGGTGAATTAAATTCCACTAACAAACTGTCAGTCGTTCTCAACAGATCATCTCGATATTCGTGATCATTTGACCAATTTGATCTTTCTTTTTGAAACTCGAGGCTCAAAAAAATAACGAAATATAGCTTAACTTTTCCATCCATTGGAAGCCCTTGTTAGAAATCATATTAACGCTCTGGTTCAATAAACCTAGACTAGTTGACGGATTATCAGATTGACTGGATGAACTGTGTTACCCCAATCCCCTTTGGATTAACTCCTCTGTGGTCTCAACGTCTATTTTATATGATCATCCTGTAACATAAAAAAAACTTAATTCTCACATTCAATAATCAAGAATATCATCCACAATCTTTGGCCGAGCTCATCTACGAAAATTACGTAGGGAGACGCAAGTAGCTCCAAAATCATTCGATAGTAGTTTCAGCTTTCAGCTTCTAAGGTCACTTTAGAAGTACCACTTCAAACTATTGTCATGGACTATGCTGGATCATTTTCTTCCATGATGTTTAAAGGTAGCAAAGTGCATGCATAACAGTTGGATAACTATTTTCGTCTGCTACTCAACTTTAGCAGTTCATCTAGAGTTGGTAACGTTTAGCTAAGGCTTTCAAGAAAAGTATCAGTTCGTAAGCTCACTACTTAAAGATGGAAAAAGATAGCTCCTTGAAGCGCTGTTGAAAGAGGTAAACCTGAATTGATTGCAAACTACGCTGGAGCTAATCACCTTTTGGTGAAACCTAGTTGGTTAGTTGGTGAAGCCTTGTCCAAAGGCAGGTTATCCTCAAAGCAATGAAATCCTGTGTCCGGGTAGCTGAGTGGTTAGAGGGCAAGGCTGTCGTACGGAAGGTCGCGGTTTAAATCTCTCACTGGTTGCAGTGGAATTTGTATCGTAATTTGACGTCGGATACCAGCCGACTCAGCTGTGAATGAGTACCTTAGTCAGCTCAGGGTAATAATCTCGAGCGAGCGCATTGCTGACCACATTGCCTCCTACAGGGTTCTGTAATCTTGTAGTGTACCGTTACGGTCTTAAATGAAGTGCTCTAACACACTTTTAGGCCCTGATCCAATATGGATTGTTGCGCCTACGGTTATTATTATATAATGAAATCCTGACAATGCAGAGTTAACAATTTTCTTCGTGGACTTTACTCATATAAATGTCATTAAACTCTTCCTTTCTCTCAATTACAATTGGCCCGTTCAATGATGCGCCATTAAAAAGAAAACGCAAAAGATACATCTACCGAAAGCTCAAAAGATTCACTCAAATAGCCCATTCATTCAAATATGGTCCGATAACTTCAAAGCTTCCGTTAGGCCAGATGCTCAGTAACTCCCCAAACCTAAATGCTCTAACACAAATCAAAGTAATTGACTTCGGCGCCAACATCACCTTTGATAATTATTGTTATAGTTCTAGCGTTATACACCGTTCTACCTGCTAATTTGATACCCCATCTTCTGAACATTAGTTGGATATGAGCCCGATCCAAAGTTCAGGAGAGAAGCTGAATTCTCTATTAATCACGTTAATAAATAAGCTTAAATGATCTCATTTCCATAGAACCGACTCGAGTGTGTAATTTTGTCGTTTTTGCACATTCGGCTTTGGTCTTTCCCATAAAACAGATTATCGTGTCGATTATCAATATTCACTTGGAAAAACTAGACTGTAAGGAATCTGAACCCGAGATCCCGACGTTAGATAATAATTATCCCAGAGAAAGAAGCCCGAAACGGAATAGCTTAGGAAGTTGGCGGCGTAATGGTATCATTTATCAATTTTATTATTTTCGGCCTTCTGTTGAATGGAGACGAGAGGCTGTGAGAGATAATCTGTAGTGCTGGTGGCTACTCGCTATCCAATTGCATTCGTGCTTGGGGTCTTTCTTATGCAAACATGCTATCCGAAATGATATCGAATTTTGGAGTTCAGCGCCGATCCGTGTAAATCACGTTACTTCAACCTAACTGAATGCTGATGGCGTGCAATTATTTTTAATTTGTTGTTAGCCCATAACATATGACCCTTCCAAAATGTTCTCATCGGAGAAATATGAGTTTTCAATCCACCTGGTGGATCACTGTTCCCCTAATCGTTTGCATCATCAGAAAGAAAAATGTGACTATCGGGCCTGGACTCCACTCGAAGACCACACAAATTTGTTAGATACGAATTTTGTAGCAATTCAAATTGCTAATCTCTGGCGAGTGCGCTCACTAAATGATACATTGGTCCGTCCGTTGGCCTGGACTATCTATCGTCTATTTCTCACAGTTAAGTGTCGAAATCTATCTGGTCATTAATAATCGATTCATGATTAACTGGCATCACTTTATCGATACAAACTATCTATCAAAATATAACGGGCACTCTTCAAATCATCAAAATTAAGCTTTAATTTTTTTTCCTTTCGCACAGATTCAAATATCTTTTCTGTGTGATGCTGCGATTCGTACGTGATATAATACAATTTTGCTCATAATTTGATCTAATGCAAAAAAGTTAGTGTAGAATGGTCGAATATTAACTTTGACATGCATTTAATAAAAGAAATTCAGAGGACTAAGTGATATTCTGGAGAGGTACAGATATTTCTACTCATCTACAATAGATATTTCTTATCTTTCAACCAGGGCTAGAATATGTCCACTATAGGGAAAGCTGGTTCATAGCTGTCGAACATTTCTTTTTGTGTGCTCATCCTTATGTTCTCTGGCAATTTCCACGGATCATCTAGAGTATTAAAAGTCAAACGCGACCCTAAGCGCCGTGACTTATGATCATGTTTAATTGTATTTCTCTAGCTCTTCCTTCCCTAATTGATCTTCGGACAGACAAGTTTAATGGTCCAAATCATTTTTACCGAATATTGAATAATGAGCACTTAGATCTGTTTTATCGATAGTTAGCCATGTTAGCCCATTCATCACTCGGCAGACGTTCGTTTTCTGGACCATACTCTTCCAGCTTCAAATAAGCAAAATGAGGTTGATGATAAATAATCTGTAATAGTAAAGTCGACTATCTAAATAAATTAGCTGAGGCCCATGGGATACACGAAAATCGAACGACCTTTGCGAGAAGTTGAACCTGATTTGAGCAAAGTAATGCAGAATATTCAGGCTTTCTGCGAGTTCTTCGACACAATCGGGGCTATCGCTTGTCCACAAAGTGATGCCGAGCGTTCACTACCAGATAAATCATTTTCAAGTTTCTTCATTGACATTTCTTGATCTGTCTATAGTTTATAACACATGTTTTCAGTTATTGATTATCATCTGACAATTCATTTGTTGATCATCAAACGTTGGAAATCATTAATCAAATCCATGCATGTTCCTGTCTTCTATGCAATTGTATAACATACGCCGGACGTGCATATATGGCTATTAATTTCGACACCGAGGCTTTGATAGTTGTTGATTATTCCAAAATTCGAAATATAACATGAAAGCGAAGGCGTGATGTTCAAAGTTTTTAGCAATATTTTTTGTCAGCTATCTAATTTGCCATTTTTCATTTTCATTTTCAAAATCATTTTTATTTAAACCAAATGTTGAATATTAATAATATAGATCGAGAAAAATGAAAGAAAAAACAATCTTATAATCTAACAAGGAAAAATGGAATAAACATTATGGCCACTGTGGGCACTTAAAGTTTTTTTTAATAAATACCAACTATAACTAATATAACAAAATTCATGACATTGAAAAATAATATGTAAGTTATCGGGAAATGGTAAAAAACCCTACAAGGTTAGCTTTGTCTTATTGACGAACAAAAAAATTAAAAGAAATTGCCTGATCTAATTCTGCACTTTACATCTTAAAAAACTACTTCTGAAATTTAAATTTATTCTTAAGGCTAATACAAAAATATATACAATTTATTTATCTCAAAGCTAATAAAAATGAATGATATAAATAGTTAAAGATATTTTTGTATTTCACAATTTTTTTTTTGTTTTTTGATGAGCGAAACAAAAACAATACAATATAATAAAATATATTATATAATTCATAACGACCGGAGGTTAAAGTAACACCCGTTTAACATTTATATTATTTACATAGTCCCAGAACTGAGCACGGCCACCGATAACCGGCATTCCGCAGCCACCAGTACCAGGATTTGTCAAAATACACGAACGCTTCGGGAGAACTGAAGCCTGTCTTGAGAGTTTTCTCAAAATACCCATCATTTGGGTAGAACGGCTGCGAAACCCAAGGGTTCTCACCATGCGAAGCAGATCGCACTATATGATTCCGAATCAATCTGAGGATAACTGTGTCGATTCTTGGCACAGCAGCAGCTGCATACATCACTTCATTAGTTACATAGTGCTCATAGTTTGAAGAAACAGTCCTATTGAGCCCCGTGCAAGCAGGCAGACATTTCCTTATTTTCTCCATTTGGCTAGCACTCAAATCAAACCAGATAGCAAACCCGTAGGTGAGCACCGGTCTAACCAAAGTAAGATAGCAAATGATCTTAACCTTCCGGCTAAGATGTGGAGCATAAAATAGTCTTCGAAGAGATATGAATGCCCTGCGAGTGTTTTCTAGCGCGACTTTAACGTGCTCGTTAAATTGGAGACGCTCGTCAAGACGCACACCCAGGTATCTAACGCACTTCTTATGAGGAATGCGCTCAGAACTATCCTCGTTCGCGACAATGTGGAAATCTCTCCAATTCCTTTTCAAGTTCCTACTGGCATACGCCAAGGAATTTCGAAACAGAATCTTTTCACACTTTTGCGCATTGATTTTCATCCGCCAACTATTCGTGAAGAATTTAATATCATTGAACATCTTCTGAAGTTCAACTTGCACCTCAGTTACCTTCTTTTGTGTCATGTAGGCTACCAGATCGTCAGCAAAGGCAACCAACGACCTTTTAGGAGATTTATTAAAATTGAAAGAGTTGAGTAATTCGCCAGCGAATACCATAAAAAGTGTAGGCGCAGTCACTGTCCCTTGGTGTAATCCATTCAGAATATGAAATTTTCTGCTAGTAGTGAGATTTCCGTCCGTAATGGCAAAGCACTTGTCATACAGCATACTACACATCATCGCTACGAGGTAGCTGGGAAACTCATTCTTCAGGAGCCTGAAAATCAGTCCATCCAACCAGACGGTATCAAAGGCTTTTTTCATGTCTATAAGGCAAGTGCCTACGCACTCACCATTGTTAATCCGCCAGCAAATATTCGACGTTACCTTCGTTATTGCATGTATTGTCGAATGTCGAGATTGAAATCCGAATTGCACGTTCTGCAATAATTCCTTCTTCTTGATATGCCCGTTCAAAGCTTTCAATACCAAAACCTCAAACACCTTGCTGATGTTAGGCAGCAAACTGATTGGGCGGTAGCTTTGAGGGTTGGATGAATCCTTCCCTCTCTTTAAAATCGGGAATACTCAGGCTTTATATCCTTCCGATCAGTTTCATATCCTTCCATATTATTGCGAGGTTTAATGTACTATCATGTATCATGTACTATCATTTCCCTCATCAAGAGGTTCCTCTCGATATCCCCGAATAAACCTCTCTTGGAATTTCTTCCAATCTGTTTGTTTAAAGTTCAGCCTGTGGACGCCACTGTCCATCGGCAAAAGGCGAACTCTTCGTCCATCAAACAGAACTTCAATAAGAATAGCGTTATGATCGCTATCGTAAGGAAGAGTCTGTAGTTTCCGTTGAGAATTCCTAAAATCCAGATTGGAATTTGCCCTGAGCCAGGTTGAACTCTCTGATCCATATAATTCGCATTTATAATCTATCTGGTATTGCTCTATCCAAGATTTGAGAAATACCCCTCTGAATTGTTTGTGGCGTTTAGCCATGAGGTAAGCATACCGTCGTCAGCTATAATGTAATAATTATGCAGCCTATTCAGTTCGAGTATCGTAAACAGAGAATGGAATTCCTCCTTGAACTTGGCTCGATTGTTTCCCACTGCACTGAATGTATAAATTCCCTCCTCTAGTGAGTGAAAACAGAATACAAGAGACTTCAATACATTCAAAGGTTTCAAATTCAGGCCTATTAATATGCCTGAAACGATAATGGCGACCCACAAGTATTCCGGTACCACCTCCCCCATCACAATTTCGTCTATCGTTCCTCACGAATTCAAAATCCTTGAATGAATCAAGACTATATCAGGCTGTAGCCTGGCAGCGAAATGAAGGAGCTCCGCTCTTCAATAGATCGCGATCGCGATGATCCGGAGACCGTCCAGTGGTACCGCTGTGACTGCAGACCTAGCAGCGGGCATGCAGTCCTTTGGGCCGATCTTGACACCTGCTGCCTTGTGACCTTAACATTGCGATATGCAGGACATCCACGGTATGAAGCCGGATGCCCTCCGCTTCCGCAGTTGACACAGAAAGTTTTTTCCTTGCCCTCTGCTTTAGTCAGGGAACATTCGGCTGCGGTATGATCTTTCCCGCACTTTGCGCATCGTAAGGTCATTTGACAGTTCACTGCCGAGTGACCATAGCGCTGGCATCTTCGGCACTGGACTATTTCACCCCTTAGCAGGCGCTCAAAACGAATGGCGTGGTAATTAAGCGACCTGATGCCGATCAGATCGCTTCCCCGGCTCTCCGGGCTTATCTGCACAAGGAAGTGCGGCAGGATTCGTTTTTCCAAAACGGATCTCCTCTTACTAAAGCATGACACTGAGAAGAACTTGATATCAGTTCTCGTCTCCCGGAGCATTTTGGGCACCTCATCGGGTTCTTCCGCATCCAAGCCTTTCAAAAGGAAGGTTTGCACCTTCTCTTCCTTTAGAGTGTAGGTAAAATGAGGAGCCTTCACTCGCTCGAGGACCTCCCGTGCTTTTTTGTAATCTGCAATTTTGTAACATTTGACTTGCACTCTCTCGGCCCCCGTCTTTTTAATAACAAAATTCGAGAGCCCCGAGCTGCCATTAAGTAAAGTGGCTAAATCTCTACCACCTAATTCATAAACATTAATGGGGGGCACCCTTCCTCCTTTTCTTTATTTCGGGTGCTACTTGCAACCCCGGTCGAACCATTCTGTGGGGTATGCTGATCAACTCACTACTATGAGAACTGGAAAATCTGCCAATACATGTTCAAACTTATGCGGATGACGCGGCTATACTAGTTGTTGGTCGAGATCTCGGAACGGTGTGTTGAAATACGTAACGCGCCATTGATTTGATTGACATTTGGTACCTCAGATATGGACTTTAAGTAAATCCAAATAAAACCACAATAGCATTATTTACAAAAAGGAGGAAACTGAATGGTTTTACCTTTCAGAGATGAGGGGTACAACCCTTCAACTCTCCGAAGAAGTGAAATATCTGGGAGTTATCCTAGACAGGAAGCTTCTTTGGAACAATCATATAGATATAAAAATGAAACGAGCTATCAAAGCTTATGGGCTGCGCGGGCGGCCCTTCGCCTCGACATGGGGACTTAGGCCTCAGGTAGTAACGTGGATATATGTTGCTATCAATAGGCCTATCATTCGCTTATGCATCCGTATTGTGGTGGGTTAAGGTAAAACAGAAGAGTTTTCACTGTAAACTAGCCACACTGCAAAGAACTGTGTGTATGGGTATGCCAGTGCCATTAGCACCACATCCGCAGCAGCTCTGAATGCATTATTCAATTTGCAGCCTTTGAATTTGTTTATTCAGAGCACTGCAATGAGAGCAGCTCATAGACTAATGCGATTAGATCTATGGGAAAACAATAGACGTAGGGGCAGAAAGCATTGAAAGAATCATTGGGAGGACTGAATCTAGTTTTCGCAATGCCTTCCGATTTTCAGATTCCCACACATCTGTTTGGTAGAAGATATGATGCTATCTTGAAACGAAAAGAAAACTGGGGCGAACCAGATGAATGCCTGTCAGGATATACTGACATACACCGATGGCTCAAAAACAGATAATGGTTCTGAAGCAGGAGTCACCTCTCGAATAAAAACGAAAAATGGGTTTTTCCTTTGGGACAATACACAACGGTCTTTCAGGCTGAAGTGTATGCAATCCTAAGGGCAGCAACCTGAATGATTGACGCGCGGTTGAAGGGTAGGCACATTGCAACCTGCAGCGATAGTCAAGCTGCAGAGCGTTAAGTAGTACTTTGATCGCTTCAAAAATTGTTCTGAAATGTAAAAACCGATTGAATTCTGTTTCTAGATTCAATACGGTGGATTTACTCTGGGTACCTGGTCATTGTAGTTTAGAGGGAAATGAAATCTCGGATGCCTTAGGAAAAGAGGCTTCAACTTTCCCCATGCCCGGACCGGAACCAGCAATTTTGGTGTCGATAGCATTGGGTGATGCTGCTGTCAAAAACTGGGAACAATCTTCCCATAATGACAAGTGGCGAAGCGTTAATACTGCTAGACAAACAAAACTTTTCCTGCCAGAACCAAACAAATATGCTACAAAGTTTATTCTGTCGAAAAGCAGGAAGACTTGCAGAAGTATTGTGGGCATTCTGACTGGCCATAATTCAATAGTTGGACATATGTTCAGAATTATCCAATATGATACGTGTCCATCCTTTTCTATGTGAGTGCCCCGGTTACGGACGCATCAGACATCTGACTTTTGGTGCTGATGTGCTCCAACTGCAGCGGATAGCTTCACATCCACTAACGCAAATCCTGCCGTTGGAGTGAGACTGATTAGGCAGACGTCGATCGATATGCAAGGCCAGATAAAAGCAGCAGGATCACTTTTGAGACCATTCACCATCAACAGCAGTCTAAGACATGGGGATGCCCTATCTTGCATCCTTTTTGACTTGACCCTGGAAAAAGTGATCCGCGGTAATGAAGTAAATTCAAGAAGAACCATCCTCTGCAAGTCCATCCAACTACTAGCCTATGTAGACGATATCGACATTATGGGAAGAACGACGCAAAATGTACAAACTGCCTTCATCTAGTACAAGGAGATATTGCGCTACACATTAATAAAGCCGAGACGCAATATTGCTCAATAGATTGCGATGTCAGGATGATCCAGACGGATTTAGGGATATCAAATTGGTCGACCTCCTCGAGAAACAGGCATACCTGGAGTTTCTAATTAAAACAACTCTAGACCGAATATCAGTTTTGGTACCGTTGGTGATAATGATGATGAGCTTTTTGGGAGCTTGTACTGGACATTGGACAATCACTTTTACAAAAAATTTTGCATTGATCATCTAAGTTCATTTCTAATCATTCCATCCAATTGTGAGGTGGTTCACGTTGTTCCTTCACAATTATTGCGATTATGATTTTATGGACTTTTGTTCACTTTGGTCTGATAGTGGATCTCGTCTTCTGTCCATATAGCTAACTATCATCCAGTGATACATCTGAGACCAACCAATACCTAATTATACCAATAGTATAATCTTCTGGAGAGTAATATGTTATAGATTAGCCACTCTAGAAGGGTTCGGTTGAAAAGAAATCTTTTATTTTTTTTTCAGCTTATCCTTAGGAGGAAGGCTAAAGGAAACCAATGAATCCAATTGTGGGTTATTTTATCCATTTCAGTTCAGTTTTGATCTCCTACGTTTCTATCACCTAAGGATGACAATAATATTTTACCTGATATAACCTTAGAGTCACTATAAATAGTTTGTGCGCCTAATTCTTAATGCGGACACTTATATATAACTCAATTAAACTTACACTTATATCTAACTCAAATTAAATCGGATTTATTCCTTAAGATCCCTCTAGATTCCTGATTTTTTACGCTCTTTTATAAGCTTTATGTTACTTTGGTCCTCACTGAAAACCACCATCACAAAGCATTCGAACTTAACAAATTTTCATATAACACATTCAGCCTAAGCCAAGAAACGTAGGAGTTCTAGCGATTCATCGACGAAACTTTAAGAGGATTGGGTTTCTGTTTTGCCTATATAGATGATATTTTAGTCACTTCAGCGTCACTCGTCAGTCAATTAAAAACTGTATTGAAACAATTTAGCATTTTTTTTATTGAGGATGCTGGGAATTCTGAGTCCGCGTCCACTTGATAATGGACTGGACCACTTGGGAAGCAACTTACTTCCTTTCTTGTGGTCTGTTTGGGTTAAACACCCAAATTCCCAGCATCCTCAACAAAAAAAAATTCACTTCGGCCTGGTGTAGGTTTGAACTTAGGACGGATTTCACTTCAATATAATTCGAATTCATGTCGGGTTTGCGATTATATATAAATGGAGCGATTACCACCTATCGCGACTTTCGACCCCGTATGGCAATACGGACTCGTTTGTAAGCTTTCCGAAGTCCTCTATTTCCATCCGCACCTCTGCGAGCTAAATCTCAGTTTTCTTGACGGGCGGAAATTCCAAGTTCAACTCCAAGAACACTTCTCTTCTCCCTATTCCCGTCCGACTGGCATCCCTCAGGGATCAGTCCACTTAGATACCCTCTTCTCCCTGTTCACCGCGGACCTACCCAAACCAACCTCACACCCAAACCCAATCCGCATCCTCCAATACGCGGATGACCTCATCCTCTACACCTCCACCAGAAACATCCCGGCCGGTGAAGCCCGCCTAAATTCCTATTTGGACGAGCTCTACCGGTACTTCACCTGCTGAAAATCCTTGAAAATCCACAACGCCACAATCCCAACCATAAAGGAAGTCACGTACCTTGGGGTAATAATGAATTCCCGTTTATCCCACCTCCCACATATCACGAAGGTAGTGGTGCCTTCAATTCTCTCTACCCAATCTTGAAATACAGCAGTTGAACACCTCTGAAAGCCAAGCTGTTTCGCTACAAGCAGCTTATCGCTCCTCTCCTAATTTTCCGCTTCATCTTCTGGTCCGACAGTTCCCCTACCCAAAGTGAAAGATTACGTCTCAAAGATCTCAGAATCCGACGCGACTGTTCCAACACCTACAAAAACGCAGACCGCTCCAAATACATCTCCAACCAGCTCCTCTACAACTGCTGTCAAACGCCCCGCATCGACACCAGCCTAGCCCGTCATGCCCTCAAATTCCTCAACAAAAGTCTATCCCATCTCAATCTCTTATCTCCTAGGCCATGCAGATTGAGATCGTCCTCCTTTCCGAAAACTCCCCCGCATGCTCCCCATACCATCCCACTTCCTAGTTTCCTCCCCCGCCCGTCCGTTTTTATATAAAATTCGATGAGTGGAGGTTTTTTTGACTTTTCCTCGAAAATATGTTGTTAACTTCCGTAGAATACTTCACTCGTGATAAGTTAGTTAGTAAGTTAGTAGTCCATAGTTTGTATCTTAAATTAAGTTAAACTGTTAAGGCGGCCCATAAGTTAGGTTAATTTGTTTGTTAGAGAAAAAGATTAATAAAATGCTATTTTTGCTGTCGCCACCTTCGGTCACGCTGCTTCCAGGGCAGAGGTGAGGCAGCGTCTGATGAGTTGCCTCTGCCCTGGACGAAACCGTCAGTCAAGATTTTTTCTTTTCGATATGGAATGTTAGTAACGGCCTTGACATAGCTAGGACAGGGGAGTTTTGACTATGTCAAACTTTTATACGAAATTCATACTCAAATCAGTAGGAGTACACCTACACCAAATTTCTAATACCAAAATTAAAGGAAATTTCTGAACGAAATGAATGTGCAAAGCCACCGCAGCTTACGAAGCTCTCGAAAAGGCACTAAAACGGGCTGCATCGACTGCACATCCGAAAATTGCCTTTGATAATCTTCTAGGATATATCTGACTTCACGATCCAAGCAGTTTTCTAACAATGGAGCTACCTAGTGATAAAAAACTTTCGCCATTTGGTTGATATAGTTCGTGATCTTTACGTATCATAAGCAGCCAATTGGAATGGAATAATCATCGTAAATCAAAAATGGCTCCTCATGTAACAATGCCATTCAGGACTTTCACTCCTCGAACAGGTGTATTTGAATCTTATCATCCATCAAGCTCTACCACGAAGGGCAATGTTACTGCTTAGCCATGGTTGACCGTTTCTCACGTTCCCCGGAAGTATCACCACTCCCCAATCAGTTAGCGATCACAGCTGCCGCAGCATTGTTCGACGTTTGGATCTCCAGATTTGCCATACCAATTATATGCTATATGGTATGATCAGCGTAACTCACCACCACATATTGTTCCACGGTATTAGCACCAGCACGAAGCTCGCAGAAGCAACGTACTAAATAGCTCCGAAATATCTCCAATCAAGTCACATCAAAACTATGGACTATCTAGTATCTGCTGGAAAGGAAAATTATCTTTTGTGCTACTAGTACTCGCAAAACTTGGTAAGAAAACATCGGCGAATATGAATGAAATAAATTAAAATGGAAATAAATATATATTCTTCATACTCGTTTGTAATTTTCTGTTTTCTGTCCGTTTTCGACAGTCAATGAATACATGAAGAAATGTGTAAATAAGAAGAGTATTATACCAATCCTGCTTGCATTGTCGTCCCTTCTTCAATAGTCCCAAATTCCAAACTTGATCACTTATCACCCGGCTAATACCCTCTATTTATATTAAATTTGGTTAAAAAGGACTACAATAATCGTTAATTTCAAATTTGTACCTTCTTTAAATACATTCAAATATTGCTGAGATCCGAGATACAACCTGGATATCTTTGTGTTATATTTTCACCATAAATTCGATCAGACTCGCATAAAGCGACCACAATCTTTGTGTTGTACTTAGCATCGATACAGCCAAAAATATCCCAATACCCACAGTGGATGCATATCTTGTTATAGTCTGGTACTAATTCTTTTAAATGACGACATCAATTCATTTTATATGGGCTGATCTTTTATCTGGTCGCTGGAGTGAACTTTAATCCGCAGGCGGTTGAATAAGATCAAATCCATTCCACCATGTCCAATAGGGACTCAAATTGTAATTATCATAAATATTGACAGGAAACCAATATATAATGGTATTTGGCTTAAGTTATTACATGAATTTTTATATTTTATCTTAATATGCTTGCATATGTATGTGCGTCGAGAGGGAAAAGCATGATAAAGTACGTGCATCAGAAGCGACATTTGCAGAATTGCAAAGGATATAAATAAGAATACATTTCATTCTTCCTGCGTAGCATAGACGAACTCGCGATAATTTAGGCCACCATAAATTTTATTTACTGCAAATGCAGTTTGCAGGAAGTTTCACTTAATATACTGTTATTAAGCACATAAAAAACATATACAGATTCACATAGGAGTCTGGGAGTTATAAACCAAGCTTATACTAATAATTCTTTTTCCTCATTTCAATGAAAAGATTTGGGTTATTTTCACATACAATGTCTTACAAGGGGCATTGAAACAAAATGATTTGATTATGATTATCTATACAAATAACGCAAAACATTGTCAATGCTTAACAACAGTGCCAGGTAGACTTTTATTCTCGCATTCTTGATATCATACAAACGAATAAATTGTCTTTCAAAGTAAACAAATTAAACGAAACCTTAAAATCCATTTAGATATATTCAATTATAATTTTTTTGAATACGATCAGTAGGCCTTATTGTTAGCCCCATATATTGCATGGTTTTTTATTTGCCATGCTGCATATTAGTAACTATATTTTTAGCGTTTGTTTGTAGCTAATGAGAAACAAGTTTATCGATGCTAATGTTCCCGCAAAAGCAACTGATATTGCAAGGACTTTTAGTTGTGGTGATGAGAGAAGGGCGGTTGGATGAAAGTACAACTGATCTTTGGTGCTTTGTTCTTCGGTACAGGCTTTCTTTATTCGAAGAGAAATAGGAGCGGTCCTTGGCCTTGGAGACGACTTTATGAGGAGAAAGGTTTACTAGTTAATAGCAATAATCCAATTGGATCACGGCCTTGCAGTGTGTTAGAGCACTTCATTCAAGACCGTAGTGGGACACTACGAACAGCGTAGGAAGCAATGTAATGAGCATTGCATTCGTCTGATTAACCCTGATTAACTCAGGTAGTCATTCACAGCTGAGTCGACTTGTATGCGACATCCAGTCACGCTAAAAATCTCTCTCCCACCAAGGAGGTTTTAACCGCCACCTTCCACAGTGACCGCCCAGCATTATAACCACTGGGCCATCTGATGTGCTTCCATAATAACGGGTAGCACCACATCCATAAGCGGAAACCGTGCGATATATAAACGAATCCGAGATATGCCATGGAGATATGGGAATTGAGTACAATGATCCACTAGGGTTTGAGTGATCAATAGCTTTGCCTTTCCCTCATCTCATACGCATATATACAACTATAGCTTTTACTACAAAATTAGTATCGGAAAATTGAAATTATGACAGGTAATCCGTAGATTTTATTTTGTTTAATAAATATTTATTGTATGATTTCTAGTGTCCGCGGCTTAGCGATAGCAGCGGTATTCCATTCGTCTTTTCCGGAGCTAATCCGATCAAATAATTAATTTATCCTCACATTTTTCTTTTAGTTTTCCTAAATATCCTTCTTTATTTCAGAATTTTCACCTCTTCTTTTCTTTAAATACGATACTTAATACTTCAACTGATTAATGTTTTTTAATGTTTTAAACAATCCAACCACTCGCCCGGTTCCCTTAAATTTCGTAGTTCAATTTCATTTAACACGTTGATAGCGTAATCAATATATTGTGTATCGGACTCGACCCCCGTATGTAGCAGACTCGATACACACTCGACTTGTGAGCCCCCACCCAACTCTGACCGCAGCAGATTTTCTCGTTCGGTAGGGTGCAGATACATAATGTATCATAACCAAAAAATAGCAACGGATTTTTTTGAATATTTTTTTCATGCACAATATGGTTATACAGGGTGCGGCAGCATAACTTCCTTTTTTAAAATGCGCACCACTCAGTTAGTTGATGTCATCGCGGAGCGCTAGTGGTCTCGTTCAAGAGGGGATACTGTAAAGTTTTGTCCCGACACGGTTCAGTCGCCATCATGCGTTGGAATAGTGAGGAGCGTGCCTTTGCCGTTGAGGTTTACTTTTCAAGCGGATGTTCGGTTATTGCAACACAGCGTCCATTTCGGAACCGCTTTAATTTAGCCCCGTTGGCTCCCGTCCCAGACCGCGTCAATGTTGCGATCGCCACGGCGTTCTGCGCGCCAACACGCATCTGCCCTTGGACTATCCGATCGTTCTGTGAGAAGAATTCTTCGTGATGATCTTCATTTTCATCCCTATAAGATGGCGATAGTGCAGGAACTTTTAGAACGTGACTTCAATTCTCGGATGAACGCGTGTAAGCTTCTTCTTGATGTCGCTCGCGAGGGTACTATTGTTTTTTTTAGCGATGAAGCCCATTTTCATTTGTGTGGGTCGGTTAACAAACAAAACATGCGCTACTGGGCTGACACCAACCCTCGAGAATTGCATCAAAAGCCTTTGCATTCATCCAAAGTCACAGTGTGGTGTGCAATTTCCTCAGCTGGAATTATTGGTCCCTGGTTTTTTGAGGAAAATGAGGTTACAGTGACAGTGAATTCGGACCGGTATGTAAACAGAATTTTTTTTCCCCACGGCTAGAAAATTTGGATTTGGGGGACACTTGGTTCCGACAAGACGGTGCAACAGCACACACTTCAAGAGCATCGATGGCTGTTTTGAAGGAACACTTTCCAGAGCGCCTTATCTCAATTAGAGGCGATTTGGAATGGCCGGCACGCTCTCCCGATCTGTACCCTTGTGATTTTTTTCTATGGGGTTTTTTGAAATCCCGTGTTTATGTGAACCGTCCAAGAACCCTACAAGATTTGAAGACCAACATCCAAGAAGAAATTGCCAACATAACATCTGCTATGCTAACAAGAATCATGACAAATGCCAGAAATCGGTTTACGCAATGTATGGAGAATGGGGGACGTCACCTAACTGATCTTCAAAATATCATTATAACAAGTCGAGAAACCGGAAGCTTGAAGCTTCAGGTATAAAAGGTTTTGTGTTTCATGTTTTGTGAGGAGCATAACGTAGTTCTCCATTGGCTTATAGCATTGACCCGAGATATTTAAATCGCTCAGTTCTGGGCAGGTTACCACCATTGCCAGAACTCAGCGATTTAAATATCTGGAGGGGCAGATTACTGCCATTGAAAGAACTGAGCGATTTAAATATCTCGAGTCAATGCTACCAGCCAATGGAGAACTGCGTAATGAAATGTTTCAAGCATTAACGCCACCTTGATGAAGTGACATTCCGCAACTGGTGTTCTTTGTGATCGAGGTATCAGCGCACGTCCCAAATCTAAAATTTACTGCAATGTCGTCCGTCTGTCGCTCTCTATAGTTTGAGTGTTGACTATAAAGGACAATAAACGGCGTCTTGCGGTAATGGGGACGAAAATGTTGCATTGCACTGGTGGTGTGACACGTTTTGATCACGTCTATAGTGAGAATATCCGCGATCGATATGGGTTTGCACCGATCGTGGAAAAACTGCAAGAGAGGCGTTTTCGATGGTGTGGTCACGTAATTCACGCTAACGAGAATTCAACAACCAGTATTGGTCAGAACATCAAAGTTAATGATAAGCAACGAAAAAGCCGGCCAAAACAATGGTCGCATGATACACTGAATGGGGATTTGAAGGTCTCGCGATTACATCCTGATCAGGCATTTGATAAAATAAAATGATGAAATCGATCACAAGGAGCCGACCCCGCTTGTGAACTGAAGGCTGAAGAAAAAGAAGAAGATGTGAGGAGCGATGAGCCTGACAATTCCGTGTCACATAGTTAAAAATTCTATTGGCATCTATTTTTTAGAAAGTAATTTAAATAAATCATTTGATGGAAAGCCCTGTATTGAAATAGTCAACCTCATACGGTTCACACTCTGAGTTTAATATTATTAGCAAATGCCAACAATTTAACCAACATCAAATATAAAAAAGGGCTAGGGAGAATTAGATTCTTCTTAAATGGAATTTTAATATTTCACTCGAATTTCAATTATTCTCGTTAATTATGACGTCAGTATCTTATTTGTATGGCTTAGGATGCTGTTAATTAGCACGAAATTGATAAGTTTGAACTGCTATAACTTTCCCAATAATAGTTGGATTTTCATAAAACTTGGCATGTGTATGCACGAGGCTGCCCTCTATGTCGGTGCGAAATTCAGTATACTTAGGAGTAAGTTAAGGGGAGTTTTCAGTCAATTTCTAAAAATTGATAATATACTATTGTAAATTTTTTGAGCAGATACCGGAATAGGACATCTCTCGAAGATTAGATTTCACATAAGTGTTTTACACAAAAGCTTAAAAAGTGCTGCAGATAAGTAGATTCTTCATAAATGCGACTTTAATATTTCACGCGAATGTCAATTATTCTGGGTAATTATGACGTCAGCATCTGATTTGCATGGCTTTGGAAGCGGTAAATTCGCGCGAAATTGCTAAGTTTGAACTGCTATAACTTTGGCGTTAATTGCCAGATTTCTACGAAATTTTGCACGTATATACGAAATATTGTCCTCTATGCTGATACAAAATTCGGAAGTCCTAGGATGAATTTAAGGGGGGTTTTCAGTGAATTTCTAAAAAGTAGTAATATGCTATTAGTAAGTTTATTTGAGCAGATATCGGGATGGGACATATTTTGAGGCCTAGATTTCATCGAGGCGCACCACTCCGATTTTTTCCGGATTTTTAGGTTGGGTAGTTGAGTCTGGTCTCACTTTAAGTGCGTAGATTTTGACTCATTACTCACGTACTTTGCAATTTATGCCAAAACTATTATAATATCAGTTTCGGAAAGTTTCGAGACCTTTCATTTGATACCCTACACAACTATATCCGGTGAAAAAAAATTTTGAATCCTTCCTTTGCATGTATGGGGAGCCCCCCTTTAAACTCCACCTAAATTTATGCTACTCACTGTATGCGTGGGATTTCATAGTTCCCATCTGTCCACCAAATTTCGTTCGAATCGGTTTAGCCGTTTTGGAGAAAAATGCGTGTAACAGACAGACAGACAGACATTGAATCGATTTTAATAAGGTTTTGTTTTACACAAAACTTTAAAAAATAAATAAATATTTTCCGATGCATACAATAGGAAAAGGAAGTTATGCTGCCGCACCCTGTATTAAGCAAATACAGCCGTCATTTTTGATTTAAGAATTTTTTTTCGCTACCCGGGGTAATCAATTTATTAGATTTCGCTGTCAACCCATTAAGGGGTTAACGGTAGTCAGAGGCCCGAAAAAATGATGATTTTCAAGAATTTTTTTTCTATTTCATTGCTTTATTTTGCAAAAATAAAAACATAGCTTTAATACATGATGTTTCGACTTGACTTCACCAAAATTTAAAAGAGATTCATCTGAAATCAATCGGATAAGAAAAATTCGTTTTATTAATAGATAATCTTGTGCCTGATTGAAGCTTTTTTTTTCAAAATTAACAAAATGGCGACCTCAGGAAATTTTTTTCAGATTTTCGAGAAAAAAACCGACAGTTAATTGTTAAAAAAAAATCGAAATTTATGAAAGAAAAAAAAATCCTTCGATCAGGCACGAGTTTTTTATGTTTTTCATAAGCAGTATAAATTTTATTGAAATCTACCGAGCGGTTTTTAAGTTACAGTGATCACCAGTTCAAAAAACATAGTTTTGAGAAAAACCCATTTAAAGTTTTACTATTGATTTATGTAGAGTTATACAAATTATTTGTTTACTTACACTGAGTCATCTATTCCTGGGCCATATATATTTTCAGAACTTCCAAGTTGTCTTGAAACCTTTCTACAATCACGTCCCATGGTAAATCAATTGAAAAATAATTTATTTTAACACAAAACTATCGACTATCGACTGCAGCTGCTGCTAGCTACCTGCTCTCGAACGCTCCATAGCGCCCAAGCGCCCTTTGTTAATTGTTGAATAACTCGAAAAGAATTTGTCGGATTCACTTTAAATTTTCACAAAATATTTTTAAAATATTATACTTTAAGAAAATGCAAAAACAAAAAAATCCATTTTTTGAAAATTCTGACTACCCCTAACCCCTTAAACCATTTCAAATTTTATTTTTTAGAAAATTACTCATGCTGCACGTTTTTGGATGCAGGCAGGCCAACTTTCGTGCCTGAAGGGAACGACCTGCCACACACTTCAGTGACAATGTGTATTGCTGTTGACGCTGAGCCGGCATAGACTTTTAACTTCAAGGCCATAGGCAAGATACGAAATTAGCGGGACCGAGACCGGCTGATCGATGTACAGCTGATGAGCTGGAACGGCGGCCTTGTGGGTGTAGTTGAATTACAAAGAAAGTATGGGTGTTGTTTGAAAATTTGTGAAACTAAATCCGAAAGTCAAAAGGAGTGAAATCGTAGAAATTCAAGCGATCAATGCAGAAACTAGATTAGAGCCAAGTTCTGGGAAATCATTTCCGGTAAATATGCATCTGACCGTAAATACGAGCTACGTATCGTATTGTTTTTTTTAGAACCCGGCACCAGGAATCCAATACGTAGCGGACCCATTCGGCCAATTTCCGACCAGATAATTTCGTTTTCAGATAATCCGGTAGTGATAATAACTGAGCCAAAAGACACTACAGAAAAGGACTGAATTAGTTGATTCATTATTGGAGCATGAGTTTTGGAAAATAATTTTTAGTTTCCTGGGTTGCATTTTGGTTTCATTTTTATTGAGGTAATTAGTGAACATCAAGTTATCCGAAGGAGGCCAATTCAAAAGGATTGCGTGTGCTGCGATTTGATGCATACGTATTGACTTTTTTCTGATTTTCCTGGAAAAGGATAGAACTACGCGCACGGAATTTAGCGGAAAATGAAAATGCAGGATAAGTCCGGGACAATTCGATACTTGATAATTGCGCATTCATCGCAGAAGAAATCACAGTAACGGAAAAACTCGCGATGAACAGTTTAGTCCGGCTAACCCCATGCAACTGTGTTTCTACGTAGGCCGCTTCTCGTCCACCGAGATCCGGGATTACACACTTTGTAATGACAATCACTGAGAATTGAGTTTTTTTTTGACTTATTTCATGCTGAATTCACATTTTTAAGGAATTCCTTTAAGTAGTGTAAAAAAGAGAAAAGGAAAGAAACTTTGGAGCATCCTCCGAGATTGTAAGCGCAGCGATTCAAATTGAAATCTCTAAGTTTGAGCGTAAACGAATTTAAGTGAATTTTTCATTTATTATTTTTTCTTTCGATTATTGTACACTTTTCTCTCTTTGGTTAAAGCGTTACTGGGGGAAAATTATTGAGAGCTCTTTTGAGGTATTTTTTATATTTTTTTTGTATTCCTTGGTTGGTTCCTTTTAATTTATTTATTTTATGTTTATTTTCATTTCAAATCAATTATTTTCTTTTCGATTTATATATATATTTTTTTGGAACTTACCGACATTTGGATCTTTTCCTTTACATATTGGAGATTGAAATTGCATAAACAGTTATTTATTGCATGAATACACTTTTTAGTATGAACTACTTCTCGTTTCAATTTGAGGACACACTTTTCCTCCTTTTCCTCCTTAACCCCGTAAACCTCTTATTACAATCAGAGACGTCCTCCAAAATCCCCAGGACGTCAAGCAAGGGCGGGAACCTCATAGGCCATGCCTCATGAAACATCTGGGGCAAAGGAAACATTGGTCGAGAATGTGATCCGTTCCGTATCTTTCTTTTCGATCGCGGCACTAGGGTGCGAAGTTTTACGGCTTCAAGCGGGAGCCTCAAATATATTTCAATTCTTAAAACTAGTAAGTTCTTTACGTAACTCCATCCCATTGCTAGAAATTGTCTGTAGTAGTATTAATCTATATTTGGTTGTTAATTTTAAATTAAGCAAATTTCTAGAGAGTCGGAATATATTAATTTAATTGTTAAAAAGACATAAAAAATTTAAAACTGACGCTAGTGCATCTTTTCAGCCGCTTGACTTTTCGATTAGACAAAATTCTCTTAGTCACTGTGTTAGGGTGACTCTTCAGTTAACCTCTTAATTTCTTGCCCTATTGTCATGGTCTGTTAGTCCTTATGGAGATCAAAGTTGCGGAAATACCAGGTAGCAGCGGATATACAACTTTCTACTGAGACCACTGAAGCAGATTAATGTTTGATTTTTGGCAGAACCCTCATAGTTTGATACCACCGATCTGTAGATCAACAGCTCACAGATCAGAGAAAATGGTAATTTTTTGCGAGGGATTCATAATTTAAGTTGTTGGTTTCTCGCCTTTAAGTGCCGCTTCCAAGTGAGTTTTCAATGGAGGTATATCCCCAGGTGTGGAATTTTTGTTTCGTTAAAGTTTTCATTATGAAAGAAATCATACCCTGGAAGGGTTGACTTTTTCTTTAATGATGCTTTCAACATCTTTGAGGGAAGCTCGCAGGGGGCTCAGCTTGACGTAATTGAACATCTGGGAAGTTCAAAAGACATTCGACCTTTGTAGTGGTTGTGAGCGAGGACTCTCTCAACATCATCATCAAGGGTGCAAAAGCTAGTGCCCAGTCTAGGCGTGCCTTAATAAGGAACTCCAGACATCACGTTTTTGCGTCAAGGTCCACCAATTCGATATCTCCAAAAACTGCCTACGTCATCGTTCTATCTCAGGCAGGGTCTGTCTCGTCTTCTTTTTCTATCATAGATATTGCCCTTGTAGACTTTTTGGGCTGGATCATCCTCATCCATATGGGTTGAGTGACCCACCCACCGCACCCTCTTGAGCCGGATTTTATCCACGAACAGACGGTCATAGTACCGTTCATAGATTTCATCGTTATGTAGGCTGCGGAATCGTCCATCCTCATGCTAAGAACCCAAGTCCGAAGAATACATGAGGACTAGAGATCGTTGTCTTATACAGTAAGGGCTTTGACCCTACGGTGAGACGTTTCGAGCGGAACAGTTTTTATAAGCTGGAATAGACTCTGTTGGAGCCAACAACCGTGCGCGGATTTCATCATCGTAGCTGTTGTGATTTTGGACCCTAGATAGGAGAAATTTTTAACAGTCTCAAAGTTGTAGTCTCCTATCTTTATTGTTTTCGTTTGACCAGTGCGGTTTGATGTTGTTGAACACACAGCCTGCCCAGAAATTGTTAAATATCAGCCCTCTGATTTGTTGTAAGCGCCGAATTAAGCTGCTTTGTGGTTTCATTGAATTTGCTTCTCGCTTGAGGAGAGCTATGTAGACCTTATTAAAATCGGTTCAATATCTGTCTATCTGTCTGTCTGCCTGCGTTGATCTAAGGTGAACATCTTTGAAAGACGCTGCCGCGCCAGGTTACAGCAGTGTGTGTAATTCTCATACGCTAAAACCACCCCTCCTTCTTCTTCTTCCTTCCCCGTGGAACCGGCGCAAAGTACTACTAACTTTTAGTTTTTTGAGGGTGTTACAGACGCCCCCTCCCCGACCAAAATCGTGCACAGTAGAACATGACATGCTCCGGTTTCGCAGGTGGGCAACCACATTCAGGACAAAAAGGAAAATCACCTAACTTCAATTGGTGCAGATACTTCCTGTAACCACCATGCCTGACTGGAAATGGATTAGCTGGTGGTTAATCTTGCTGCATCGTCGCCTAATTCAATGCTCCATACGAGGAATCAAAGTGTGTGTCCATGAATCTCTCTATGAATTTGCTGTCACTTTTCCAGCACTCTCGCCATACCATCTTTAAGTATTCTGTATCATTTACAGGTGGATTCATTCTCCTTTTCTCATACCGACAGCGTGCCTTATTTACTAGAATGTCCACCTGGACATGCTGCCTCGCCTGAAATTGTTTTGAAGGCGCTGCACACCCTTAGCCCCACTAAGTGGCTCTCCTCCGATTGCCCTAACATACTAGTGCTTCACTCCAAACTGGTGCCGCGTATAATAGTGTGGAACGAACCATTTCGGCCATAAGTAATCGGTGATTGTATCTTGGGCCTCCAATGCTATGCATCATCCCGCGCTAACAATATGCTGTTGTTTGCTGCTTTGCCATATTCCAGATGTCCGATGAAATTGATTTTCTCCGCTTTTAATTTCGTAAGGTCAAGCTTAAACCATTACCAGCCACGCTTTTATGGCGCTTATGGTTGACGTTAACGCACACTTCAACGTCTTCAGGTTGTTTCGTGACGACAACCACGGTTAGATCATCAGCGAAACCGATTTTTGTAGCCTCCTTTAATACGGGAAGGACAAGAACCCCGTTCTACATCATGTTAAACAGGAGAAGACCCAACATTAAGCACTGTGATACTCCTGCTGCAACGGTATATTACTTGGGTCCCTCATCCGTATCTTTCCAAAGTGTCCTCTCGCTCTAATAGGCCATCGCTACGTTCTATGATGGGGTGAAGTATGTTCTAGATGGCCTCTTCGAACATTTTTCCTGCCATGTCGATCAGACAAATCGGGCGGTATGATAATGGGTGTCCCAGTTGCTTATTAGACTTCGGGAGTAAAGCTCGTTTTTGCCTCTTCCATTGAGCGGGGAAAACTTCTTCGGTCAGTCCGGTTTAGACTTAACAGCGAGTTTAAGAACTCTATTGGAAATAGCATTCAAACTGGTGGCTTAATTTTCACCGACTCTCTGGCAAACCTCTGCAAATTCGTCCTTTATTACCGCAGGTATAGTTTCGACATCCAATACTTGATTATCCCTTTATTGGGGGAACAGCGCCATCCCGATATTGAAGAGAAGATGCGAGTAGTGCAGTTGTGGTGTTCGCCTTCTTTTCTTCATTTCCACCCTGTACGCTGTTCCCCAGGGACTTTCGTCGGACTCCGCGCATTCTCGCTTGCTTGTCCATATAGCTTGCTCAAGCCTACCTCGGAGGTCCACGTTTTTTCCATTTCTCATTGGAGTCTGGTCTTCCTCTAGATCGTTAGTAGATCCTACTTGCTCGAAAATATGCAGCTCACAACTCCGCAATCTCTTCATTCCACCAACAGTTTGACTGCCTATTTGCGAAGACTTGCCGCCACCGCATGGCAGCGTCACACGTTCTTATTATTCTTATTATTAGCTCTACTTTTTCTGAAGCCGCACCACCGAGATTGTGTGCTCCCAATAACACCAACATCTCCGCGGAGCAGGTTTGATTTCCAGCTTCGCGGGGGCGGACATCGCCGCATCAATCTGGAGGAGAATTGCCTATGGGTATAATGCTCACTAACAAAGCAGACCATTGTTCTCGCCGACCCACAGCCGACCCTGTCCCACAAAAGGTGAATACATGTCTGGTATTTTCAATCACCAAGTCTAACTCCGGAAAAGCCTCGAGCAGGATATGGCTGATCTTCGTAGTTAGAATACCCCAATCCACGGTTCGTACGTTGAAATCATCTGGCATGACTTTGGGGTAGCAGCATTTCCTCGAACTCTGCTATCGTCACGGTAGGTGGGGTTTAGCTTTTAACGCGCATTTTCCTCAGAAACAGCTATACCGATTGACAGAAAGTCTGGTGAGAAGGTGGCAGTTTTGAACGTGTACACATTCAGTAAACCTCATAAATGCAAGACGGAAGTGTAACATTTTTTTCTCCGAATATAGTTACGTTGGGTATCAAATGAACGAACTCGATTAGTACTCTTCGAAGCAATCTGATATTTGTTGGAAAGGTGGGAAGTATAGGGGGTGAAAGTGATGATTACTTTAACGGACCCATTCTCAAAAACCGCCCAACCTTCTTTTTCTTCAGCCTTTGTCCCGTCCACAAGCGGGGTCGGCTCGTCGTGATCGGCTTCGCCATTTGGCTCTATCGCATGGCTGATCTGGGTGCAATCTCGAGGCTTTTATATCCCCATCCAGCGTATCAAGCCACCGTTGCTTAGGTCTGCCTTTCGGTCGTTTACCATCGACTTCGATGTTCAGACCAATCTTTGCAAGTGAATTCTCGTTTGCACGAATTGCGTGACCATACCATCGAAGACGCCTCTCTCGCAACTTTTCCACGATCGGTGCAACCCCATAACGATCGCGGATATTCTCATTTCAGACGTAATGAAAACGTGTCACACCACCAGTGCAATGCAATATCTTCGTCCCCATTACCGCAAGTTGCCGTTCAATACCTTTTATAGTTGGCCAATACTCAGAACTATAGAGAGCGGGAGACGGACAACATTGCAGTAAATTTTAGATTTGGGACGTGCGCTGATACGTCGATTACAAAGGACACCAGTTGTGGAACGCCACTTCATCCAGGTTGCGTTAATGCGTGAAGCGATTTCATAACGCAGCTCTCCTTTGGCTGATAGCGTTGACCTGAGATATTTAAATCGCTCAGCTCTGGGCAGATCACTGCCGCTGACAGTGATTGTGCCTGTTTCATGGGGATTGGTCGTCAAAAATTCAGTTTTGTTTAAATTCAATCTGAGACCATGTTGCATGAGGCGATCATTCCATTTTTGAACAAGTTACTCAAGACCATTTTTGCTATAAGAGGCTAGGAAAACATCATCTGCATAAAGCAGTGTGTAGGGCGCTGGACATTGGATATCCCGTGTGACGGTGTCCATAACAAGGACAAAGAGGAGTGGTGAGAGGGCGCTTCCTTGACGAACTCCAACAGAGACACGAAGCGGTTTTGATACACCCGCCATACTTCGAACTTTACTTTTCGGATCGTGGTAGAGCAATTGAACCCAGCGCACGAGTTCTTCTGGCACGAAGTGTTGTCGTAGAGTATACCAGATGAGTTCGTGTGGTACACGGTCGAACGCTTTCTCTAGATCCAGAAAGGCAATGTAAAGAGGACGATGCTTCTCACGGTGTTTCTCCATGAGTAACCGCGCAGCGTGTATTGCGTCAGTAGTTCCGCAGTTCTTGACAAATCCGGCTTGATTCACGGTTATTTCAACGATTTCGCGAATACGGTTGTCAAGAATGCGTTCAAAAATCTTCATGGTATGGGAAAGTAATCGGATCGGACGGTAATTTGAACATTCTGCTGGGCTACCTTTCTTTTTCCATATTGGAACAGTGGTACTTTCTTGCCAGTCAGATGGTGTTCTTCCTTCCTGAATAACCCGGTTAAAGAATTCACTGAGCCACAGTGTTGGGTCCCAGCTCTTCGCTTTCCAGAGCTCAGATGCGATGTCGTCAGGTCCTGTTGCTTTCCCCGATTTCATTTGTTTTATTGCCTCCTCGACTTCAGTTGCGCTGACTGGTGGAACTGCTCCAAATGTCGGCAATGATTGTGGAGGTGGAGGATGAGCAAATTCTTCAGTTGAAATCTGCTCGAAGTATTCTCGCCATCTATCCGTTGCGGCTCGACGGTTGGTAAGCAAAGTACCGTTCTTGTCATTAACACAACAGAAGTGTTCGATATCCTGTGTGCGTTCATCACGATTTTTAGCAAGTCGATACAGATCTCTCTCGCCATCCCGAGTGTCCAGTTTATCGTAAAGATTTTTGAAATGGTTCGCTCGGGTCACAGCGACCGCTTTCTTTGCTTCCCGGTTGGCATTCTTATAAATTTGCCAATTAGCAGGCGTTTTATCGTCGAGAAATTTGTGGTAGAGGCGTTTCTTTTCACGTACCTTCATTTCAACATCATCATTCCAAAGCCAAGTATCTCGGTTGATGTACCGCTTACTCGGCTTGGTGACCCCGAGGGTTGCAGAGGCCGCTTTGTGGATCGTGTCTTTCATTTGGTTCCATGATTCTTCAACATTCGTAATGGTTGGCAATCGTATGAGTGAGACCGTTTCTTCTTTCTTCTCACCAAATCGCCACCATTTAATCCGCGGCGGGCCAGTGCGTTTCTCACGCCGTTTTATCGGTGGCTTAATTCGCAGGACAGCAATCAACGGCCGATGTTGAGGTGCGATGGTCTCATAGGGAACGACTTTGCAATCAGTGACAGTGGTAAAATGTTGGCGTCTTATGAGAATATAGTCGATTTGCGTTTTATTGTTCCCACTATAAAATGTGGGAAGATGAGGCAATCGTTTGATGAACCATGTATTCATAAGTACAAGGTCATGGGTGTCCGCAAAATCGATTATACGCTCGCCACCTTCATTGCGCGCTCCGAACCCCTTTCCCCCATGGCACCTGTTACCGTCTGCCTTTTCACCCACATGACCATTAAGGTCGCCGGCAATGATTATGTAATCGTCAGCAGGCACGTGACAAGCCTTTTCATCGTGAAGTTGCCAGAAGGCATCTTTCTCGGCATCAGGTCGGCCTGTCTGTGGTGCATACGCGGTGAAGAAGTGAATAGTGCGATCAGCTGATATAATGGTGAGCTTCATCAGCCGATCATCAAATCGTTTGACTTCTTTAATGGCATCACGGAAACCCTCTGAGATGGCAATGCCAACACCATATTGAGTGTGTGGGTTACCAAAATAGAGAAGTTTGTAGCCATTTTTACCGCGTTCGCGTTCAATGTCGCAGCTTTTGGAACCAGACCATCGGGTTTCTTGCAGAGCGCAGATGTCAATGCACCTTTTCCGAAGGGCTCTTGCGAGTTCCTCCGTCTTTCCAGTTAGGGTACCAACATTTAGCGTGCAGACACGTATTTGTTTTGTTCGTTGTGTGCGGACTAACTTGCTTACGTCCTGACGCCGTCCATGCGTCAAGAACCCTTGCCCATTTCTCGACAGGACCGGGGCCCGTCCTGCCGCGTCGACTGAGGTGGACGCCCTAGCATTTCTCCGAGGCCTGTGACTTAATCCGATCATCATGTTTGTAACGACATTCTATGCATTTTCTTGGTCGACCTGTCGCGGGGCCTGTCACCAAGAGAGATGAGGTAGAATTTAGCATAGTAGAATAACTCCAACTACACTTTATTTATCTCTTTCCTTGATCTCAGCATTTTATTTTTGTTTTACTGAGGATAGTGCAGAGTACGTTGCCTCAAACCCTCCTCCTTTACCTGGGCTTGGGACCAGCATACTATGTTAATAGCATGGCGGAGTTAAAACCGCCCAACCTTAAGACCTTTATATAATTCGCAGGCTCTATAATTGGCAGTGTGGTTTGTTCAGAGGTACTGCATTCTCTGGCTGTAGCGTCTGTCTTATAACTACTGGCAGTACGTGCACTAGACGCGACTATTGCGCTTGTATGGTTCTTCCACTATGATTCTTCTAAGCAGAGATAGCGAATATTGCATATCGGGTGAACTTCTCCTTCTCCCAATTTGCGAGCCTTGCTTTATGTTTGCTTTGATGTAAAGTTTTTTCAAGCTATTAGCGTTTCCAGAAATTCACCTTGCGCAAACTGCTGTAGGCATCCTAGATCGTACAGGCGTGGTTGGCGAGGAATTAATGCTCTTTCTTTTTTGCAGTTGATATTTTTTTAAAGGGGCGTTATTGTTAGGAAAAAAGAATACTGACATACGCAGTGAATTGAACCCGCTACTACCTATCACCAGATGGAAACGCACCCATAAAGCTAGAAAAGATCCTTGTTTACCATTTTCAGGTCACTAGTCTATTTCCAGAGAGGAACGGTTTTTTTAATATTGTTAATTTCCTTTTACAAGTGACGCCAGAACTTCAAGGCCGTATCGATTCTCCTTGAAAAACTAACGAAAAAACTATTGTGCCCCTCAGGGTACCCATCCACACATAGTGGGAGAAGGAACAGTACTGCCTAAACCAATCTTCCTTCCTCTCCTGAGCAAAGTTTAACCGCAACTTTTTATGGTATACATGCAACCTATCTTAAGCAAATATCGACGCCTCACGATTATGCAGGGCTTACAAATAAGGCATGTCTCCCAAAAAGTCCTTAGATCTACTCACTATGATTCAGTGGTATCAGTTGGCTACAAAGTTCCGAGCCTGCTACAGAAGATTTGCTTTCCGATCCTCCAGTATTTTTTAAAATCTTCGGCTAACCATTTTGTAACGTTTACGAAAGATATGGAAATTTCTGCTTATGCATTGCCTAAATGAGAGCACTATCACCGATGTTAATCGTTGCGCAAAATGACGGATCCTCTTGCGAGGACGGTTCGAAAGATTTTGCCTTTTTCGACTTTTCAAGGTTCTGTTTGTAAAACCGGTTCAATGTCTATCTGTCGGTCCGTCTGTTTGTCTGGCACACACACTTTTCCCAGAAACAGCTATATCGATTGATATGAAATTTGATGCAAAGATGGAAACTGTGAATGGCCACACATGCAGTAAGTTACATCTCTCTCCTTTGCACTTAGGGGGAAGGGGTCCTTATACATGTGAAAGGATGATGGATATCAAATGAAATGAAAAGTCTCTCGCAAGTGCGAAGGGTCGAAAATAATCATTTCTTCAGAGAACCCATTCTCCGAAACTCAAAGGCTGCGTACAAATGGAATAGTTCCGCACTTAAATACACCTATGTAAGAAACAAACAAAACCTTTCATCCATGAAGCGTCTAGCTTCCGGTTTCCCAACTTGTTTCAGTTGTCTTAGAAAATACGCTACAATTACATACCTAAATAGCTACAAAGAACAGTTCAACACTACAAAACTTTTTACGTGATGTAACCAAGTTCCGGTTTGTAATTGCAGATAATGCTCTCATGATAGAGATTCAGTATTCGATCGCAGTAGCAAATCTTCTAAGGTCAGGAGATTTACTACAAACGTTCCATTAGCTCCACACATATTTCAATGATACTCATGTTCTCCAGGGCTTGGTACTGGTATTATTGGTATATTTGAAGTCCTTTTACATCCTTTGAATTTTATATGACCAATCACCAAAAAATACATTTACAGAAGTTGTTAATGTAGGTTACCATTCTGCATCCAGCGCTCAGATACAACCAATATTTCAACCCATATTCCAAAGTATAATCCATTATTATAAAATAAATCAAGAGATTATCTAATTCACTGTTATCACTGTAAGATCAGCTAATTGCCCCACATATGAGCAATCATTCGTTTGAATGTTCATCCTATAATAAGCACAATTAACGTACTTAACAAGTATCTTTAAAACTGTCATCGTCGAGAAGGTCAACTAGTTGAATTAAAAGTTATCTCACACATAAATCAAATCAGATTAACCAATCACCATTAAATCGATAGCAAAGTATATTTTGTTGTGTAATAAGCAGCCACCGCAGTCTTGCCATCGCCACGATCGATCGATTCGCCATCATTGAAAAGACCCCTCTCTTAATCGGCTGGTCTTATTAAGGCCTAGCCGTAACCCTATCATAGCAGAGGAGACCGTCAACATGATTAGCGATCAGGTGGATTAGATTTTCATATGGTGTACAGAAGACCCCCGCATTAGCTAACAAATCAAAGCGATCGAACGAATTCGATTGGTTACAGATGATTCAGGTGATCAACAAGCAGTCAAGGCGGCGTATAGCTGTGACGACCACTTTAGGTTGGAAGAGGCGTCTACATCTATCTTGAGATTCACGGACTTTCCATATGTGCTGACACACATGCGCACGATCATTATAAATATTAACAATTAGCAATTAAACATATTGGAAATGGAAGATTGGCTTAAGTCCGGTTCACAGAGTTGGATATAACGCGGTGTAACCATGGTTGAGGTCAATACTAGATAAATCTAAATGTAATTATAGTTACTGTACATTCATGAGTTTTTGTTATTAATTAGCATTGAGGTAGTTCTTTTTTCATAATTTCCCTCTTTTTTCAATTTAATTTTACGGGTAATTCAAGTAGGCGAGCTGCAATAAAGGGTATCACTGGGATAAACTAAAAAAGCTGAATTGTTTAATATAATTATGAACAAAGTTTCGGACAGTTGATAATTATCTGAACTTAGCTTGCCTTTCTGCGTACATCAAAAGAACCAAAGGTCTATAATCGCGAAAACTCCGAACCGCAGCGAACCCTTAAATATCTTCAAATGAACCACAACAATTTACAAAACATTGTGACTCTGAAAGATCTCATCTCTGGTGTTTACACCGAAGCACAGCACATATCCTGCTGAGAATTTACGTCCAACACCGAAACATTAAACAACTCCAGAATTGCAGAAACACTCAAGAGTCTGCAGATTTCAATGAAATATGAAAAAAATCACTCCAGCGCTAACTCCTCGACCTCATGTGATCCATAAGTTCACCACGACAAGGCCACGGTTGAAAGCGAAATTTACACAAATGTGATGATGATCGGGAGTACGTTCGTTAATACGCCAGCAAGACATACGGGGTCCTTCCCACTACGGAGGTGATACCTCGCTCAGATAAGCAGAAACGACAAATATACAAATTCGATCTCTGCTCACCAACATTGTAGATGGCCGGACACCTTCCATGCTTTATAACAAATTTTTGTGAAACAGATAAAATTTGATCAGAAAATTTTCGGAAGAAATATCTCAAGCATTTGGAATTTCGTCGTATACATTTCCATATGAAAAAACTAATAAGATCAGTTCGAAATCATCTGAAATCATCTCCAAGCAACATTCGGATAATAAAGTATGATATATCTCAGAACTGGAAACATATTTATATTCCAGGAATGTTTTTTGGATTTAATATATTATTGGATAAATGACCCTCTCGTGGGAATACTCTTGTCAGGTCAAATGGGTTAAGTTGATTGTAATCAGATAAAATGATGGCAGATGGTAACAGCTCTCGACCCAAGGGAAAATGCCAGCCAGGATTTTGGTTTAGGGATGGTTGTGGTTTGTCTCATTTTCGTGATTTGAGGAAAATAAAATAATATGGTGTCCACAATGTGTATTATAAAAGCGTGGAAGGCTGAGTGCTTATTTAGAGTTTATGTTAAATTAAAATTTTGATAAAATTGTTTCACTTTTTGTGGAAGGTAGGTCATCCCGACGCAGGTAAATACTGATCCATTTCTTTCTCAATGTTGAAAATTTACTAACCTAAAATCTAACAAATAATGTACAGAAAACGTACGTCCCGGATTACAAACCATTCTAATATTTTCGTAACTAAAATGATAGATGGTACTCTGTCATTCGCTAGACAATCCCACATAGATCTAATCCAGGATTTAAAACTGAGTATGTCTCCGCACTGAGTGTTAGACTCTTGGAACGGACAGCCATTGCAATACCTAATAAACATCTCCCCGTCATCAGCTAACTAGCCTGGAAACTTCGGACTGGCCCTCCTGCTCTTCTTCCTTAGGAAGCCTTTAAACCAGGGAACTCCTTTCTCCAACGGGAGAAAAGGAAGGGAATTTAAAATAACCGCCACCGGTCGTAAAGTGGCTGTCTGTTCCTCGCCACCTCTTTGAAAGAATCGTCCGAAGCGAGCTCCACTGCGTCTTCATAGATTTGTTGCCGACGAATCTCATCCATAATCCGAAAGAAAAAAATGCGGAATCTATATCGTCTAGCACACCCTTGCCGAATACATAGCCAAGGGATTGTGTCTTTCCCATCTTGGGCAAACAAAGTTTAAAAACTTTCACTCCCACTTAGAAGCTTGGCAAAAAATGATCAATCTCACCATGATTTCAGATCAGCCGCTAACCTAAGATTCCGATCAGCCGTGCAGTCTCTCTGCCTCTAGACTTATTTCCCGCAGGGGAGCTGCTACTCATGTACAGGACCAGCAAAAATGATAGGACACCCCATTAACATATTGCATCACATTCTCCCGGGTAACTAATTAGGGTGTAATGCAGTTAAAGGAAGTCGAATTTCAAATAGTTAAAAAAGATGGGATACTTTACATTTTTAATATTATTGACTGGAATTTAGAGTAAACTTTGAAATTTCCCCGGATGAAGTAAGAATGTTATGGAGGCGAAAGAGGATACAGAGTTGCCAGTCACCCCTCAGTGGAACAAGGCCAATCAACCCTGTTTACATACCATCGTACAGTGTCCTCTGAAATGCGCTTCAACTCCATCCGTGAGACGTATGTACTCCTCCTTCACTATTCTGCATCAAGCGCTCTTGGGGTAACCCACTCATCCACCATCTTGGGAGAGTAGAATCCACTGTATAACGCAGCCTGCAATGGAATTGTCGTCCTCCTTAATGTGAGACCTATCGATTCCCACGTCCGTCTGCTAACCAACTCATCCACAAACAACTGGCTGGTACGCAGACGTAGGTCTTTTCTCGAAATAATATCAGGCTATGTCAGAGACATAGTTAGTGCTGAGATAACTACATTTTTAGATATTGGCCATGGTAGTCAAGGCGGAACTAGTGCTGTTAAAATATCGAGCAACATCCAACAGTGGAATCGGGCACAACGTCTTCGATGCTGTGCTCATTAATGCTGATAGGGAAAGTTCGATAACCTGTTAGACTGATTTTGATGATATTTATCTTCAGTCAAACTCTACTTTCGTTTCTTTTTAAATACAGAGCCATTTAGCCAAGCTCCACGACCCAGTGTGAGAGTGAACAAACGTCATCAACATAATAGAGATGTTTCTTTAAGGCCCTCCACGTCGATTTGAAATTTTAAATCGGTGCAGCATGTGACATTTTGCACCATAATATGCCGCTCTAATAATAGCTAGCTTCTCTGGAATGCCCCTCCTGCAGACTCTATGCTCACGATTCCGAAAAACTTCTCGAAATTTATGAAGAACAAGTAAAGTGAATGCGTTTCAGGATTATTTTAGCTATTATGTTTGCGATGCCAGAAAGCAAGGAAATAACCCGGCAATTATAACCCCACTTGTGGTTTTGAAAAAAATCAATTTTGTCTTTACGGAAAAGAAACTGAAGTTAAAACTTTAAACACGTTTCTTACAAATGACAGTTTGAAACTGGAGATCAAATTACCCGAAAACCAATGAACCGATTTTTTTTAACTTGGCGAGTTCAATACATGAAAATCTAATCTAAACCTTTATCATTCGATTTTTTTTTTTTTGACAAAAAGATTGAAAAACCGAACCATTAACTTTGATTGCCCATCATTTTATACCAAATGAATATTTTTTTAATCCTTCGATCAAACACTAATTTTTACTGTTCTTTAACTAAAACCATCGACGTTTTTTGGTTCAGATGATCCATTTCACTACAATTTGGATTTACCGAAAAACATAAAAACATATTTTCTTTGACGACCATTTCTAACATAACTGTATAATACTTTCCAATAAAGAAATTACTAAAAATTGCTCAATGTATGCACCTTAAGATGATATCATTATACTTTAAAAGAAAGTTTTGCAGTTTTCTTAAAAAAAACTTAAAAATGACCTATTTTCTGCGCAACAATTTGGGCTAACCCCGTAAGACCTGTGGCGACCCAATGCTCTCGATATTCCCTGACAGGTTACTCAAGGTATCTGCCATTTGATCAACAAGATTGATCCCCCACCATCGAGCGCCAATCGTTGAAAAGCCAATTGACCTTATGGCATAGTGTGCTCACATTCCAAAATCCAATAAGCCGTTTCGATAGAAAAAGATCGTAGCCCTGAGGTCAATTCCTACCCGAAGCGTTATTGACGTTTCGGTAGCTGTAAAGTTTATAATTTTACAAGTTGCTAACCCACAAATTTCTGTCCTTTTTGATAGCCTTTTACGACAAGCAAGGAAGATTTCGAATGTACTCTAAAACCCTAACTCGTGGGATATATGCGGCTGGACACCGCCTCTTAAAAAGCTATAACGCCTCAAAGTGGGGTTTTTATATGATTATGGAGAGTTTGAATTTTCAGCGGAGCCTCCTAAAGAAGAAAGGAAGATGAAAATGTGAAGCAGAATATAAAACACCCTCCTTTAGCCCCTTTGGAGGATTGCAGCCTGAAAACACTCTTAAAAAGTTATGGCGCCTTAAATTTGGGCTAGTTTGGAATAAAAAAGGTAACATGTATGTATGTAGTAGGAAGTTACTGGAAGGAAGGGGAGACCCTCCTCTCCCGCCCTCATTCGCGGAGATTAATACCTTGCAAATAATGATTAAAAATAACGCCCTGTCAGGTCGCCATAATTTTTGAAGGAGGGATAATCTCTGCAGATTTTCAGCGTTTCAAGAGAGGGTGAACCTTCCTCTTCTTCATGCAATAATAACTGTGACCGGGTTCGTAACGATAAGTACGTAATGATCAATTCCATATAAAAGTTACGGTCTATATAAATATACCTGATTCAATCCAAGCAATTTGCTTTATAGACTTTCTTTCGTTTTGTGATTTTCTACGTGTTCATTTCCTCGACAGCTAACTGCTTTTATTATTATAACGAATTCACTACACAGGACAATATAGACGCGAGTCGGAATGTCTATACCTGTCCAAGCCTCTTTCGTTACACCTCCTTGCTCATGGCATTAGCCTATACCTAAGTGTCGTCGAGCAGAATGGAATGCGACGCACTCCTGAGAAGCTTTCTCCAACTAAAAGCAGACCCCCATTAACCAACTTAAGGCCAGCACTCCCGCTGCAACTTTAGCTGTCGTTGTTTTTATTTGTTAAAAAAAAACTCATTTTCGAGTCGATCGTCAATCAAAGGTACTTAACATATGGCTTTGGCTCTATAATCCATAATCGTTACGGCGGACGATGACTACTTCAGTTTTCCCAGAGAAAAGCTATAATCATAGGCTACTGTCCGCTTATCTGACACATCGGTATGCCAAGTCTCCTTGCACAACTCTCTTTCAACAGTGCGTCCAACAATAAACTCACTTGGGAAACTGATCAGGCGCAACACTTGCAGAATGTTTTACCAGGCTATCCTTTAAAGCGTTCCATAGATCCAATCCTCAGATTAATTCCTGTGGTACCCCCGATATGATGTCCATCCTTCTAAGGCCATCTTACGTCATAGAAAACAGGAAGGAGTTTATCGTATCCTGTTGCACGTGGAAAGAATTTTCTAATAGTCGGCTTATCGGTCTATTTTACGGAATCACATGGAATGGTTGCATGCCTCAATTCGATGATTCATGATCTCCACGAGAGCATTCACGGTGAATCTAATTTGATAGACTCGCTATTTGAAACCTTGACGGTCCAGAAGAGTATTCCGCAAACTCCCTCTTTATCTCCTTCCTTTTGATATCCGCTTCAAATTACTTCGTCGTCGCTTAAACTATATTGCTTACAAACATGCGACTGCCCCCCAACGTTCCACTTGGATATGTTAACTTCACTATAAACTGCTGGCCTGTTTTTATAAGTGAATACTACGAATAACACATCCAATTTTATAAATTGTTTTATCGAAAACCTTGCATTCATCATTTATCTGTCCATTCAGATCCCGTACAGTAAAAGGTGTATGAAAAGCGAAGTTAACTAAGGTTTCAGCAAAACTAATTTTATGTCTCTAAAAAACATCACTATTTTATCACTCTTGTTGTAAAACTCTGAAGCCTTTATAACCTGTACCAGAATCAAGAATTTTGGGTAAAAACAGCAACACTTTGACGATATTACGAGTTTTTTTCTAGTACTTATAGTATGAACTTAAGGGAATTTCTAACCAATATAGTAATATGTGGTTATTTACCTTTTTTATACAGATACCAGTAGCCTTAACAACTTATGGCAGTAGCTATATGACTTTTTTTTCAGATTTTCCAGCTTCTGAGAATGGGTCCGTGAAAAAATTATCACTTTTCAATCCCCGGAGTGAACAAGGGATACATTAAGATCACCCATCATTACTACAATATCAAACGATAGTGGATTCATTTCTACTACCGCAAGGCATGTAAGAATATTAACTTTCGTTGAATTTCGTTTCGTCCATGAGAAATTTGTTGTCTCGAATAATATTTATTTAGACGATGGGACTACGCATAGACGAAATTGCAAAATAAAAGGACCAATTCCATTACATGGCAAAGCCAATAAGGCCTTGGCCTAAAGTACAAATTTTAGGAAGTGGAAAATTCTCATCGATATCATTACGGACCCTAATATTACGTTTTTTCAATTACACCTCCTAGTAAGAAGGAATCAAATCCAACCTTGGTATCCAAACCACTCACCTCGACCGCAATATCACCTTTAGGAAGTCTCCCCTGCACCTCTGCTTTGGAAATCTGCGCCGATATAAAACGCTGAACTACTGAGATATTTGCAAGTACCATTGCTGCTTTCAGTCGACTTTTTAATGTATAATAATTCAGTACGTCTCCGACCTGCCCTAACTCTGCGGTTGGCCACCCTGAACCGCTGCAATTCGCATTTTAGTAGAAAAAAGTGAGCAAATCATAACACTATTGCTAAGGATCATTCGAACATTGTACAGTTCAATCATAATCCGAAGACTGAAGTAAAAGTTCTTAGCGCAAAATCAATCAATCTTCAAGACATGGTTATCATTTTTGTAACATCTAATATAATTCGAGATTTGCAGGCATCTAATCCAGCAATCTTTAACACTTTTAACCGCTTCTTGTCAAGCAAGTATGTTGTCGCGGTCAAAGGGTAGTATAGGTCCCAGGGCGAAACGTGAATTGGTACCCACGATCGAGCATAAAACCTGGGAAGCACATGCTGAACCAACACCAACAGCTCTACTACCAAACCCTATCTCCACCTCCACATGGTGACCGCTGCGAGCTCTTTCTTAACGAAAAGCTACAGACGGGGAAGGATGAAGGCGAGTCGCCCGCACCTAAAAACGGGACAAATTATACCAACTGGTCCTCCAGGTTGGGGGTTGGGTAGGACTGACAACCCTACACGGAAAACAACTTGTTACGAAGCCACAACAGGAGCCTCGGACTGGACGGATTACAAAACGACGAACCCGGCTACGAAAACGGAATAACGATTGGCGCATTTTCTCATGGAACGTGCGCTCCCTGTACAGAGATAAAGCTGATGAGCAGCTAGCCGATACCCTGTCCCAATATAGGGCTGATGTAACAGCGTTACAAGAGATGCTTTGGACAGGGACCGGTTTCCTGGGGAACGGCCGCTACACCACATAATATAGTGGCCATCCAGTAAACCATGTGCTCGGAGTAGGTTTCTTAGTCAGTCAAAAAATGAAACCTGCCGTTGTCGGTTTTATAAATATAATCGAAAGGCTATGCACTCCGCGTTGGCGAGGCACATTTAGAAATCTAAGCCTCATAAGCATTCACGCCCCTACAGAGGAGACTGTAGAGTCGGCGAAAGATACCTTCTACCAGGCAGTTGAGCGGACCCTCGAAGCTTGTCCCAGATATGATATCAAAATTATACTTGGAGATTTCAACAGCCAAGTAGGGACGGAGCCCGTACTCAGGCGATGCGTTGGCTCCCATAGCTTACATAGGGATACCAATGATAACGGACTGCGGATTATTCAGTTAGCATGAAATGGTTGTTGGAATTACCTGGTTTGCGCGGAAAGCGGTCCACAAACATGCGTGGGCCTCTACAGACGGGACCACTTTGAAACAAATTGACCACGTGTTGATCGAACGCCGCTACCTCCCAGCCTTGATGAATGGCAGAACATATAGGGGGCTAATATAGAGTCGGACCACTATCTCGTTGGCATAGTACTCCGAGCTCGAATTACGACACCACCTACGATCCCCTCTGACAATCAGGTGAGAGTGAATACTGAAGCCATTCACAACACAGCACTCCACACCACCTATAAGGGCGAAATGGATGCCACAATAACCGCAGCCAACAGAGGACCTGGAGATGGAGTATCAACAAATGATCTTCATGACCATCTGAAGAATGTTATCATTGATACGGCCACAAAGATACTTGGCCCCAACCGTAAGAAAAGTCGAAAAGGCTGGTTCGACGATGCATGTAAGCTAGCAACGAAACGGAAGAATGCCGCATACTGAGTAATGTTGTATTCTCAAAGAACGCGGGCACGCGCAGAGACTTATCACGAACTCCGTCGAACGGAGAAGCGACTTTACAAACGGAAAAAGGAAACCGGGGAGAACCAACAAATCTGTGATCTCGAAAAGTACAGGGAGCAACCGCACCAGGCGCAGAAGTTTCACCAACAAGTCAGCAGGATCAAGCCAGACATACCTCAATGCTCATTCCGCCGAGACAAAAAGGGAAATCTGATTTTCGACAGAATAGACATGTTGGAACGATGGGTTGATTAACTGCTCAGCAACAAAAATATCGACGAGTTGGAGATCCCGCCAATTGAAGATGACGGACAAATGCTGCCACCATCAAGTATAGAAGAAATAGTCCGTGCAATTCATCGGCTTAAAACCCATAAGCGCCAGGAGCTAATGGAAGTGCTGCCGAATTGGTTAAATATGAAGGTGGCTAATTACATCAAGCGGTTCTTCAACTGGTGCTCAAAGTATGGGACAGCGACTCAATGCATGCCGACTGTCAAAGAGGCATTATCTGTTATCTGAAGTTATTAAAAAAAATATATTTTATTGATCTTTATGATCCTAATACTAGTACAGTTCCAGCTAGACTGATTATTTCTAATACTTAATGCTATCTTAACACCTACGATGCTCGCTCCATTGTTTACTTTTCCCATGATCTATTGTTTTGTGCATCTGTTATGCAGATGCACCTGCAATATTGTTATGCTGTTAAATTCAATAATGTTTATGATTCTATTAAAATGATTCATGTTCACAATGTTTGGCTTAATAATTCTCATGGGAATTAACTGTGAATTGAAGATAAGCTTGGCGACCCAAGCGGATATTTAACCTCTCCCCTATTTAACTTAAAATTCTCCGGAATTTTACTGGATTGCGAGCTTTTTACAACAATTTTCAATTTTTTGTGTCCATGATATAGGGTAAGCATTATGATAAATAGTATTAACAGAAATGCGATTACAATTGAACCAGATAGGTAATTTATATTTTTATGAAATTTTAAAATATTGATATGTTCCAAGTTTCTCTTATTTTCTAAAACTATCTCTTTGAAATCAATGTTTTTGGTGAAATTATAATCCGTATTTTCATTATAAAAGAACCTGTCAATAAATTTTACATTTGTGTTACCAAAGGTTTGATTTAGTATCTGGATTGTACAGTTATTGATGTTGATTAAATAGTTACCATTTAGGTGTATGTCTCTGTCGTCACAATAATTAACAATATTAGTTTGTTTAAGATTCTTACAGATTATAGTGTTATCATCAACCTTCACAATTTCTGTTCCAGTATTTTTTACAAGTACGCAATTATTTCTTGTAATACAATTACTGAAAGGTTTCAACTCCCTTTCATAATTCAAGTTTTCATCATAAACATATTTTGTTCCATTTATTTCTATAAAATACTGATCTTCTAACATTGCTTGTAAATTATTCGTAGTGCAATCCATGTTTCATCATTGCTATGTTGTCAATAATCTGATTTAACTTCTCTTCCAAAATTCGGAGTTTTAAAATTTGGTCTGTTTTCAGTTGGTTTTTTACTAATAATTTTTCGTTTTCTGTGAGTTGTTGAAAGGTTTTACTAATTGCGTTTCGGTCTGACTCTATCAAATTTTTAAGGTATTTAATCGAGTTATTAAAATGAGAATTGAGTTCAATTTGTTTATTAGGGCTTTGAATTGCATTTTCAGAATTCTCTTCTATTAGCTGGATATGTTCTGCTATTTCCTGTCTATCGTCATCATTCATGGTCCCAAAAAGCCATTTGTAAACGGTGCCTACCGCATTAAATAACCCTCGTTTCATCCTTTGATTGGGATGAGGTTCAATAGCACTAATTTTTGCGTATATGTTCGCCAGTTCCCTACTTATCAATGTATCGTTTTCTATCCTTAGCCTGCTAATGTTGTCTTTTAGTGAGTCTGCTGTCTGTTTGATTTCGTCAGTATTAATCACGTGTAAAATTGTTTTAGTGTCCTTAATTATTTCCGTCTGTCCCATGTAAATTGTGGTAACTCCATTACGCGTTTGAATTTCTGTTACTGTCAGGGTTGCGTCTATCTGTGGTGTTGCTAATAGTAGAAGTTGTAGTGCAACTACCCAAACTGAGGTCATCACCTGCAAATTTACGCGGACGTTTTATATTAATGGGATGTTCTCTACCTAATTCTTTAATCCTATATCTAGGTTCGTTCTTATAGTAATTACGTTTATAGTTCTTAACTGGAATAATTCTCCTAGTCTCCCTATAATCTTCTCTTTTCTTATTAAGCTTATTTATATATTTATTCTTGTACTCCTTCAAAGTCTTTTCAAGCATTGCAGGATCAGCCCGTACTGCTTGATTCGGAGTCATTTTGATAGAAGAGTGATATCTATCGTTATAATTACTTACTGCCCTATGTATTTTCTGTAATAAAGTTAGATCTAATTTCCTCATAGATACTAGTTTTTCCTGTAATGTTGAGTGAAACCTTTCGATATCACTATTCCCTGTATGGGTATTAGGTTTCGTGAAATGTAATGCTATACCTTGCGCTCTAAAGAAGTCCTTAATATTAATACTAGCGAACTCATTATCGGTAATAATCTTCTGCGGTTTACCAAATTTAGAGAAGTGTTCTTCCAGCACTTCGATCTTCCTATTCCAATTTCTATTTTGCAAATGATAAATATAAGCTTTTTTCGACAGCTTATCAATTAGCGTTAGAAATGCCTGCTTCATGAAATAATATATATCCATATGCAAAATTTCGTTTATACTAGTCGGAGTTTCACTAATTTTGTATTTAACTCTGAAAGGCTTACGTTCGTATTTGGTTTCCAAACACGTTTTACAATTATTAATAACTTTGGTTATCTCCTCGACTAACTTCGGGTAATACAATTTATTTTTTAGACTATTAAAGGTTTCTATAATCCCACTGTGCATACTCTCAACTGTGTGATATAAGGATATCTGTCTATGGATTTCCTCTGCTGTTTTTATTTCTCTAGCCCTCATTGTAGCTTTGATAAATTTTATGTTCCTATCGTGTCCGAATAGTTCAATTAATACTTGCTGAATTTTATTAAACTGATGGTATGAAAGTTCGGTGTAGATTCCTCTTATACCTGGTCGAATATACCTTCTTAAAAGGTCAACCCAATGGTCCCTATCCCTAGTCATATCAATATATATCTTCTACGGTTATGCAATATTTCTATTTCCTGATCTACGTCATATGTTAGTATTAACTGCGTTTTATACTTATTTACTATGGTCTCTTTAATAGGAATGTGATCCAACTGTTGTTCATCTTGTGAATGAACTGTAGCGTTATCTGACAAATCACTGATCGATTGGTTATCAGTGGAATTTTCTTTTTGATTAGTGGCTTCTGGAATGCGACTCAAGAAGTCTGCAACCTTGTTTTCCTTACCTTTGATATACTCTATATCAAACTGATACTCTTGTAGTTTCAGTAACCACCGTTGATTACGTTGACTAAATTCTTTCCCTTTATACTTCTTTGTCATATACTTTACTGGTAAGTGGTCTGTTATAAGTTTGAATCGATTACCCCACAAGTAGGGACGGAAATATGTTATAGCCCAGACAACTGCTAAAAATTCTTTATCGGTAACAGAGTAATTTTTCTCATGATCATTTAGCGATCGAGAGGCATAACACACAGGTTGATTATTCTGTGTTACCACGGCCCCTATCGCATAATTGCTCGCGTCGGTAGTGAGTGTAAAAGGTTTATCGAACTCGGGAAATTTTAAAATCGGTTGTTTAGTCAAGACTAATTTTAGTTGTTCGAATGCTTGAATATATTCTGGATCTCTAACATTAATTTTTTTGTCCTTTTTCAGGTATTTGATCATCGGGTGTGCAATTTTTGCATAGTCTTTTACAAATTTTCTATAATAGCCTGTAGCACCTAAAAATCCCCTTAACTGTTTAATTGTTGACGGTAGTGGATACTCTTGTATACACTTTACCTTATTTGGGTTAGGCTGCATACACTCAGCTGTAAGGATATGTCCAAGAAATTCGGTGTGTTTTTGCATGAAAGAACATTTGTCAAAACGAATTTTTAAATTATGGTCAGATAAAATTTGGAATATTTTTCTTAATGCCTTAATATGCTCTTTTAGGCTAGTGGAGAATATGAGAATATCGTCTAAGTAGACGATGCAGATTACGCCTACGCAGTCTCGAAGTATATAGTTCATAAATCGTTGGAAGGTCCTTGGGGCATTCTTTAGCCCAAAGGGCATTCTAAGGAATTCGTATAGGCCGTCGGGTGTAACGAAGGCAGTTTTGTGGATATCCCTCGGATGTACTTTTATTTGATGATATCCATGAACCAAGTCCACGGCTGAAAAATATTGGGCTCGTCCGAGCTTATCTAATAGACTCTCTATGTTAGGTAGAGGGAATTGATCATCCTCTGTGATTTCGTTTAACGCCCTGTAATCTACGCACATGCGAAATTTTTGTTTACCTGTTTTATCTAATTTTTTTGGTACGATTACAATAGGTGAGGCATATCGGCTGTGTGATTTCCGAATTATCCCCAGTTTCTCAAACTCCCTCACTTGCAGGCGGACTTCCTCCTCGTGTTTTGGAGGAAGACGGTATAGCCTCGAATGGATTGACTGATCCGTTTTTGTTTTTATTTCGTGCATAATTGTGTCGGTGTTAGTTAACGGATCCCCTTCCTTGTAAATTAACCCACTAAATTCCTTCAATAATTTTTCCATTTCACTTTTTTCTTCTTTATTTAAATGACTTAAGTCAACTTCCCCTTGTTCGGCATTAAGTTAAGCACTTGAGATTTTCTTCATTTTCTGAAGAATCTATAGATATTTTACTACCATTATTTAGGATGACACATTTATTCTCAAAATCGAAGATTTTCACAATTTTGGATAATATGTCCATTTCGATTAAAAAGTCATACGACTTCCCTAATAAATCCCTCTTATACCATTTGATTCTACCTTTTGGATCAAAGTTAAATTCTGTTGGAATATTTGTAATTACTCGTTCAACGCTTTCCGTGGTTGTATGATTTATAGTCTGCAAACGGATATTAGTCTTATCGAAGATTTTAAACTTGCTACAATCTACTCTGGCAGAGTTCACAATGCTCATTGTTGAACCTGTATCTATCAAGCACTTGTACAATTTATTATCAATGGTAAGATTAGCAAAGATTTTGTTTCCGAGGCCTAATTCAGAAAAAACTCTGGTTCAATATTATGAACCTCCTCGTTTACTGAATTAGACCCGGGTGATGGGTCATTTCTATTTTGGTTTGATCTTCTATGGGTCACGGTACCTATCTCCATAGGTTCAGGTGGTGGTCGCCTAACCTGGTCAGAACGATTCCAGGAATGTTGTCTATGTTGGGTAGAATTATTATTACTTCTAAACCCAGAATCTCGGAAGTTATTTAGTCGAGAATTTTGTCGATCTTGCCAAAAATGTCCCGAGCTACGTCTGTATTGATTTGATTCTACCCTATTTGGTCTACCAAAATTTGAATTGTATTGTCCATGATTACCGGATTGTTTCTGTCTCTTGTCCTGTTTGTTATGGTGTTTTCTATAGTCCTGACTGTTATAATTCTTTCTTTCCTGATATAGTGTTTCTCGGTCTAAATTATCTTGATCATAGCCCACGTACGAGTATAAAATTTCTTTTACTTCATGTAAATCAAACAAATTTTTTATATCACGTGACAAATTACCACTAACTATTTGCTTAATTCTATTCACTAATAACGCGTAGAAATTTTGGCGAGTTTCCGCTGTATTCGATTCATAAGTGGCGAATGTATTGATTTCTTCTATAATATATTCAATTTTAGAGTTAAGATCGGAAATAGAACTTACTTTGAGTTGCGTTATTCTTCTCGAAAGGTCCTTGTAGTTCGTAGATGGTCGAAAATGTTGTTTCAGTAAATTTCTAGCCGACTCCCAGTTTTCCGGACGATTATTTAACAAAAGTTCCTTTGCCGCTCCTGTAATTTTTATGTTATAAATTGCCTGCCAGGCTTCTTCCCGTGATTCCTCATCGATAGCACTAAGATGACCACCAATGGTTGTTAAAAACTGCGTTAGCTGCTTCCTGTCTCCTGAAAACTCTTTTATGTAGGCAATTTGTTTTATTATTGTTTCTGTTCGATTTGGCCGTTGCAGATTAGCTAAATTCTCCAAAGCTGCTATCAATCGTTGCGCTAATACGTTATCCATTTCGGCTTGAAGGATGCGTCGATGGTAAATAGCTAGTCTGTCTCTACGTTGAGTTTTGAGGTGAGTCTATTTCCCTGCACTTTTATATTAGATTTTTTTTTTTTTTTTATTTTATTGCTAGGATTCCAAACCAGCCTCAGAATGTGTTTTAAGACGGATTTATGCTTCTTACTCCGCCTCCTAGCTTTGTATTTATTTTAGTTAATATATTTTTTTTTTTCTTTTAATTGATTAAACGAATCGCGACGCTCGATTTTTTTAGTTAAAACAACTTTGTTTCTAAAAAATTGCGCCGGTTCTTGAACGAATTTAAAGCACGTAACTTCGTGTATCACTGGATCCTGCTCGATGCATGGATCCTACCGACTGCGCCACTAAAATTAATAACACTGGAGGTTATTAAAAAAAATATATTTTATTGATCTTTATGATCCTAATACTAGTACAGTTCCAGCTAGACTGATTATTTCTAATACTTAATGCTATCTTAACACCTACGATGCTCGCTCCATTGTTTACTTTTCCCATGATCTATTGTTTTGTGCATCTGTTATGCAGATGCACCTGCAATATTGTTATGCTGTTAAATTCAATAATGTTTATGATTCTATTAAAATGATTCATGTTCACAATGTTTGGCTTAATAATTCTCATGGGAATTAACTGTGAATGGAAGATAAGCTTGGCGCCCCAAGCGGATATTTAACCTACATAAAAAGGGAGATATCACACAGTGTAGAAATTATAGAGGTATTACGTTGCTGAGTACCATCTATAAGATATTCTCCGCTATCTTGCTGAGCCGGATACGTCGCCCACAACGTCATTGGTCCATACCAAAGAGGCTTCGCTTCAGGCAAATCCGGTTTCCAGGCGTGTTATGAATTGATAATGGACAGAAGATTTTCTAAGTTTTACTTTAATTAATTTCCATTTTATCCATAGCAATAATCATGAATTTCACCACGCACTTGTTCGTTGAGTTATTTTTAGATCCGGTGCGGACCCACGAATCAGTATAGACACATTGATCCTGTAAAAATGACACGTGAGGGATCGAAGCGCTGAAAGGGCCCCTCCCACATTTCCCAGCATGACTAGCACAGAGTCATGCAAGTATGTGTCAAACGAGCGCTTTGATGGAGCTTCAGTATTTACGAGCAGACCTTTACGGTCACTTAGCCAATTTCTTTTTGGCCTTGGGATAGCTCTCCCCTCTAGGTCATCATCGGCGACTTAGGATGGTTGTTTGACCACCCTAATCCAACATAGTTCATTATACAACTTTGACCTGTACATTTGATCGAAACGCTACTACAATGGTGTCTTTCATAACTACAGAAATACCTCTGATTTGGCTGGTTTGGTTGGACTCGTATGTAATCTAAGCTAAATGAAATTTATTTCCAAAAGAATATCTGGAAATATTTTGGATAAATATTTATCAATAACAATAAAAAAAGAAATGATTTACTTCTCTATCTCAAAGCCTTATAACTCAAATTTTAAACAACAAATTAATAATAATTATTATAATCTACGTGGAAGATTTCATGACTAAGCAATCTGGAAAAATGCAACAAACGTTTCCAAAAAGTAATAAGAATGAATCTTCATTCTGGCCAGATACATCTCTAAACAGTTGTGTGATTGCATTCTGGACAGTAACAATGTCATTTCGTTTTTAGATCTTGTCTTGAAAATCGTCAAAATCATCACAACAATCAGCCAAGTTAAAATACTAATTTATACCCAGGACTTACCTCCCCATCAACTGGGCAACAAACAGACCCAACGGACCAACGAACATTACCATATGATGTGATCTGATGTGATGTGAACTATAAAAATCCAATAAAACATTTTACTTGGACTTGGAACAAGATCAGTTCAGGTTGAAACATCGAAATCACCACGGTCAAGATCGAGGGTTTGTCTGTAATGAAATTTAATTATCCACATTTGGGTGGACATGATGTTGCCAAGATAAAATTTATGATATAAATAAATGCATGTAACATTTTTCTTGTTTATTTTTATGTAAGTGTTATTTATTTAAATGGTACCAAAACGTTCCTTTTTTGCTTAAAACGGAAATTTGATGTGTTCAATTTATAGTTAGTTGCTTGTCTAGATATTTAGAGTGGAAAAAAATGAACCGGTTCAATTCGAGGGATGAGTTCTGGATTTTTTCTGTGAACTGTCGCAAAAAAGGTAGCTCACTCAATTAAATTTAATTGGCTCTGAGATGTAGTCCAAGTGACTACAGGCCTTCTTCGAAAAAACATATCTAGATACAAACAAGATTTTATTTGATACTATTTTTCGAGAAAAAAGTACAAAATACATTTAGAAAATTGTAAACTTTGAAAATCTTCTAAAATTGTCAATTCTTAAAACAGCTTTTATTGTACAGTATCGCATATAGTGAATAGTTCATACTACTCATGTGGAACTATTTAGAAGTTATTTTATTACCTCCAGGTGTTATGAACGTTTTTATTAGTTTTAAAGCATTTTCGTTTTTATATAATCTAATTTAATAGGTTGTCAACAAGGACATATATAGCTAGACTAAATTAAAAGCTCATATATCAACAATTAGAGGAAATTTCGATGCTTCATGTTTTTTTGAAATCAATCCCTTTGGCCTTCTACTCCGGTTATGAATAGGTGCGCCTTGGTTAATTTTTAATAAACGATAATAAATTTTTATTCGGTCTTATGGACTTTTCATCATTATCTTGTGTAGCAAGATATCATCGACCATATCCAGTTCCCACATACGATATCAGATTTCCTATGTCACTCCTGTATGATTTTTCAAATATTAGTAGGTAAACCATAGCAACTATAACTGTAAATTAGTTGGGGTATTTTCGCCCAGTTGAATCGGATTTCCAGGAACTCTACCATTTGTAGGTGACTAACACACTTATATCGCGACCTTGTCATCATTGAAAAAGATAAGACAAGCCTCGCTGCCGCTGTTACAATAAAGCTCAAAGCTTTCGGTCACGACTATCTCCTTCTTACAGGTGGCCGGTGGAGGCATTCTTAAAGAATGAACATCTCCGTCACCCCTTTGCATAGCATGCGTTAAAAATCATCTTTGTACTGCTTCAGTGTTTAAAATTCTGAAACCTGGGAAACGCTTGGTGAACAAACATAAATAACTATACTACCAAACCTTATCTTCACCTTCATGTGATGATCGCTGGGAGTCCTTTCTTAATGAAAACCTGCAAACAGAGAAGAATAAAAGCGAGTCTACTGCGCCCAAAAACGGGACAAATTGTACCAAGTGGTCCTTCAGGTTGAGTAGGGCTGACAACCCTACATGGAAAACCAAAGTTACAAAGCCACATAAGGAGCCCCAGAGTAGATTGACAACACAACAACGGCCCCGGTAAATAAAACAGACTAACCATTTGCCCATTTTCTCATAGAACATGCGCTCCCTGCGCTGAACAGGAGCTGCCAAACAGTTAGCAGGTACCCTGTCCCAACATAGAGCTGATGTAACAACGTTGCAAAAGATGCGTTGGAGAGGGACCGATTTCCTGGAGAAAAGCCGCTACTCCGTATATTATAGTGGCCATCCGGCAAATCATACGCTCAGTGCAGTCTGCCAAAAGAAAATAGAATAAGACCGGCCTTTTGTCGATAATCATTGGCTTCTATGTTCTGACCAGTCTTGGGAAGTGAATTCTCGTTAGCGGGAATTACGTGATCATACCATCGAAAACGCTGCATCTTCGTCTCCATTGCCGCAAGACGCCATCCATTGTCTTTTATAGTCGGCCAAGACTCAGAACCATAGAGAGCGACTGGACGGACGACATTGCGAAAAATTTTAGATTTGAGGCGTTTGTTAACACGCCGATCACAAAGAACCCCAGTTGTGGGACGCCACTTCATCCAGGTTGCGTTAATACGTGAAGCAATTTCATAACGCAGTTCCCCATTGGCTGATAGCATTGACCCGAAATATTTAAATCGCTCAGTCCTGGGCAGATCGCTGCCGCTGACAGTGGTTATGCCCGTTTCATGGGAATCGGTCGTCAAAAACTCAATTTTATTCAGATTCAATCTGAGACCGTGTTGCCTGAGAAGATTATTCCAAGTTGCTCGAGATCATGTTTGCTATTGGACCCAGCTCTTCGCTTTCCAGAGTTCAGATGCAATGGTAGCAGGTCCTGTTGGTTTATCCGATTACATTCGTTTTATTTCTTCTTTGATTTCAGTTGCGCTGACAGGTGGAACTGCTGTCGGAAATGATTAAGGAAGTAGAGGATAAGCAAATTTTTCAGTTGGAATCTGCTCTAAATATTCTCGCATCTGTCCATCGTGGCTCAACTGTTGGTAAATTAAGTACCGTTCTTGTCATAAACGCAACAGACGTGTTTGATATCCTATGTGCGTTCATTTTAGCTTTTGGCAGATGTCTCTTGCGATCCCCAGTGTCCAGTTTATGGTAAAGATTTTTGTAATGGTCCGCTCGGGTGACAGCGGTCGCTTTCTTTGTTTCACGGCCGGCATTCTTATAAATTTTTCGTCGATAAACTAGTGGTAAAGGCTTTTCTTTTCACGGACCTTCATTTCAACATCGTCATTCCAAAGCCAAGTATCTCGGTTGACGTACCCCTTACCTAGCTTTGTGACCCCGAGGGTTGCAAGGGCCGCTTTGTGGATCATGTCTTTCATTTGGTTTCACTATTCTTCCACGTTCGTAATGGTTGATTGTCGCGTAAGTGAGATAATTTCTTCTTTAGGTATAAATCTGCGAAGTACCTCTAGCCAATTAGTTTTACCTATTTCGCGTTGAAAACCTTGGAATATTTCCTGGACATCAGAAACAAACCCTCAGAGACCGCTCCTCACCGAATAATTACATTACACTACGAGCAACATATATTACCAATCTTCCAGGATATACGGGGAGCATTCAACAATGTTATTATGAAAGCCATCAGGATATCTTTAACCGAAATGCAACTGGCGAGATATCTTAGGCCTCCGAGCTAAAACCAAGATAATTCACTCTGATCTGGGAGGTTGCCACTTGACCAGAGTTGTGAGCAGAGGGGCGCACCAAGGTTTAGCCAACTCTCCGGTGCTCTGGTTGATAGTGATGAATGAAATTTTATGAATACTGAACACGAGCGAGGTGAAAGTGGTGGCGTGGGTACACGATTTGATGATGTGGAGGCACAAGCTAATTAGCGAGGATTCGTCTGAGCTCCGCACGGGAATGATTCATCGCGGAGTGAAGCTCACCTGCCTGAGTGGTTCGCCCACCTTTGGGTAGCGAGGTGAAAGTCATGAGGCTGCGGAGCAATCGAGAAGTAGAGAAAAGTCAGTAATGAGAGATGGGTGAAAAATTGTTGAGATAAGTTTTTCTCGTTTAAATAAAAAAGTAGAAAAATGACCCTCAAATAATTGATTTCTAATACTTAATAAATGTTCTTAAATTGAGTTGTCATAAGTCATTAACGTTTATAATGATATTTTCTTTTGTAGGAAATAAATGATTTAAATTTACTGGACGAAATAGGTGCAATTTAATTGTGAACACTACAATGATATTCGAGTCAGGGATCATTTCCTCCATTATGAGAAGACTTATCAAGACGCTGTAGGAAAGTTATGCAGGTATGTAAGCTACAAGTTTCTCAATCAACGTAAATCCAACCAAAACAAAGCTGATTATTTTTATCACCAAGACAAGGATACCCAAATTCCACTTCCGGCGGCTAAGTGAATAAAGGTTATTACTTTCATTTAATGTAAAGTATTTGTGTGTGATCCTGGATACACTATTAAATTGAAAACGAAACCTAAAACTGTGGGCGATAGGAATTCCTGTATAGCCTTTTATGTAAGCAAAAGGAACTTACTAAGGAAATGGGGTCTTTGGGCGAAGATGATACTCTGAATGTACACACGTGGTTCCTCCAATAGTAAAGGAGACAGGATTCAAACAACCATCTGCGGATGGTGGACACCGACGCGCTTTGGCCATAGTAACATCCTATACCAAGAACCTCGGAAGTACAGAAGTAACTGGAGGCTTATCGATGGATGAGGCATGATCCGAGCCCCAAACGGGTTCTGCTCTTAACGTATCTACATGGGTACAGTCTGATACCGCTTGCGACTGCCAAGGGCAAGATATACTCGTAAAACTTAACAGCCGGTAAGTTCAGATAACGAAGGCTCCCCGCCTGCGCCAAGTTAAGAAGGATTTTGCCCTACTTTAACAAAATCTGTTCGCAAGACAGGATTACGCCGGTTTGCACGGGGCACAAGCATTGCCAAAGCCGCGGAAGCGACGAAGACTTCCTTTATGATTGCCCAGCTCTAACTAGAGTCAGGATGCGGACATCATGTCAAAGAGTTCTTTGAGGACTTCAAAGAGATCTCTAGATGCCGGGTGGGAATAGCTCTGAAGATTTAAATCCGCTGAAAGCTGCTCTCTTTGTTCTTCCTACAGCAGTCGTAGTCTTAGCAGTAATTGGACTCCACTTCGATACGGAGCTTTTTACTGCTTTTTACTGACGCGTGAATCATTTATTCTAACTATGTTACACCACTCGCAGAGCTCCTCGCCTCTGCACTTGAGCGAGGCGTCTACGATGCACCTCCTTGTCAAAGGCATCAGCCCATACCTCCGCACCATACAGAAGAACCGACTACGTTGTTCCCATAAGGAGACGTCTCCTAATTTATATAGGGCCCCCGACATTCTCCATTAGCCGACTCAAGGCCACGACTCTAACTGCAGCCCTGTCGGCTGCTTTGATTTGCTCGAAGAAGCTCATCTTCGAGTCAAACATTAAACCAGGGTATTTAACCGCTGGTTTTGACTCTATAGTCAACTCGCCGATCGATATTAGACGCAGGGTCGGGATTCTCCTTCTGATCAGGATGACTACTTCGGTTTTTTCCACCGGAAGGCTGAAACCATAAGCAGTCATCCATCCGCTTACCCGTCGCATCAATATGCCAAGTCTGCTTTGCGCCTGTTCAACAGTGCGTCCGGCAACAAGTGCCGCAACGTCGTCTGCATAACCGACCAGGCGCGACTCTTCGGGCATATCGTGTCTCAGCAGACTATCGTAGGAAGTGTTCCGGCCCTAGGGTGGATCTCTGTGCTACTCCCGACGTGATTTCCATCCTCCTTTCGCCCTCTAGCGTCTCTTAGAGCAGGGAGCGGTCTTTCAGATAATCCCCCAACATCCGGAAGAGATAGAGTGAGAAGAGTTTTCTAGTGTGCCTAGCATATATGTCCATCTTACAGAATTGAAGGCATTTCTGATATCAAGCGTTATGAGGAGCACTATCCGTCGAGATCGGCGGCTGAGTGCCTTGATTCGATGAACTGCATCAACGAACTCCATAACAGCATCCACTGTAGATCTCTCTGTTCTGAACCCAAAGTGCCTTGCGGATAAGTCCCCGGCAGCACGGATCGTTCAGCGAGTCTACCCCTCTAGCCCTGGCATTAAAATCGCCGCTAACCAGGATTCGTCCCTCCGTGCTCGAAACCGCATCCTCCACAGCACCAAGCCGGCGCCGAAAGTCCGGCATCAGATAAACGCTAAAAAATATTATCCCCAAACAGCGAATCCAGACAAACATGTTCCCCTGGCCTCCGGCAAGAACACGAAGTCAAACGTCGATTCGAACCCAGATGGTAGCGGTGCCCGATAAGTCGGAATGCCATGAAGACGGGTCCTTGTTTCGGTATTGCTCGCAAATCAGCACTAGATCAGCATTTACTTCCGCAGCGAACTGTGCTAGCAACTGGTGAGCGGTTGTACTCCGGTGCATGTTAATTTGTAAAATACGGATCATGCCGTTCGCACCCTAGCCCTCTCCAATTTTGCCCTGAAGATCAGAGACTGTCCCGAGCCCGCAGTGTGTGCGACGCTCTTACCAGACACGCCATGATCCCTGCAGAGAATGCAACTCTCGCTTACCTTGCAGGTCTTCGCTTGATGACCCACTTGGCCACATCTAGGCTGGAAACAAGGGCCTTCTCCCCCAATAGCCCCTTGACCGCTTCGCAGAACATACTCTTGTTTTTTGGGCCCAGTTCGACGAGAACTCTGCCACTCCTCGTTTTCCATATAAAAGACACCTCTGCTACGTTGTCTTCGGGTTTCATCCTGTAGCAGATTTCACTAAGACCTGCCGCAAATGTCTTGCCTTCAGTCGACTTAATGAGCAGAGCCGACAGTCTAGTCCTTCTTTGCTTACTCATCTTTTTTGTTTCTGACTTGTTTTTGGATAGACGTATCTCTGGCGACGGAGTCAGTTGTTTCTTTCTTTCCTTCTTCGCCTTTTTGTTTTAGATCCTGGAAATTTCTTCGATAAAGTTTCCTTCGGGCACGTCGTCCTTTTTCCGCTTTTTCCCCAGTTCGCTTTGCAGTGGGCTATCTGCGGTCCGTTTGACGATTAGCTGGTCCCGGAATTCACAAACGGATCAGCGCTCGCTCGGGGCAACGCGGTCTACTAACACCGGTTCAATACACATTTTCCGACCAGGGTCCCGAAGGGGCTGGCTCCTGATACCTTGGCAGAGTTACGCTCACAATCACCCCGTCGACGCCGACAGAGAGTTGTCGACGGCTCCGGAGACTCCCAGTGTATCCCGACGTGTACCGGTCATTCGCGGTTCGCTCTTCACCGAGAAGTTTTCTCGAGGCTACTACCTAGGATGCAGGTATACTTCCAGCTAAGTTGTCAGAACTACTTACTCGGGCACCTCGGGGGCGTCACACCCCTTATCGTAAGCGACCCATTAAAAGTCGCTATGGCCCATGAGGGAAGGTATGGTGCAAACTAACCAGAGGATCCTATTTAAGTGTACTGTGTATGATTCATTGCAATTCTTTCTTTAGTAACCAAAAAAATGTTTGAAGTTAATTTTCTGTAATTGACTCATTACACCGATTTAATCCAATATTTAGGCGTAGCTTCCATTTACAAAAAAAACACCAAACCAAGATTCTTATCGCGTTCACACTTTCCCATGATTAAAGTTGGATCTATCGTCACCTTTAGGGTTCATTAGTGGAAATCTAAACATCATATTTTAACTCTAAACCAGAGCAGATGCGACAGGTGTAAAATATAACAAGTGAAATTCAAACCCATGTAATGCGGACATTTACATCCTTGATTAGAATATTCAGATATTATTTTGTGATAACATAAATTTTACTATTCATCCCTAGAGACCACCTTCCGCGCTGCTGATGTTTTCAATCAATTATTGTCTTTCCAGATCACCCATTGCTTCACATTGCTGGGTTTATTAAAAAGCAGTATCGTTGGGTGAAATTGAAACTCGAACCTAACCTAGATTAGGATCTGATGCAATTTAACTTAGACTGTCACGCTCTCTGAGTAAAGGCTGCCATCACCCAAGATTCAGACAAAACGTCCTACTGTGTGCTGGACAGTTTTACAGGCTTTACATACGAATTAAGACAAGACAAAAAGTACCATTAATTTTTTGAAATACACTTCATTGGTTTTATGGCTGAAATTTTATTGGGTCCTTAGCAGCCTTGCATGTACTGAGGGCGTATAATTTCACTGAAACGAATGCCCGTACGAGTGTAATATTCATAATTCGGAAAAAATGTATCAAATTTTATTGCTCTGCTTTTAGCTATCAAATTATGGAATTATTGCATCATAAAAGATTTTACTCTGCACACTTTGACCTGCAGACCACACAGTGGTATTATGTTCTTGATATGCTTTTTAAATACTCATAAGAAATAAATAAAGTAAAAAGAAATTATGTAGAAATGAACATAAAAATCCAAAGTGATCATAAAAAGTTTAAATGCACACATAGATACATATGTTATGTGTGACATCGCACTTTTTATATCTTCTCAAAAGCGTTGGCGTCAGAAAGTAGGATAAAAGGTTACGTGTTTCTCCAAGGAAACTTTATACTTTCGGATTAAAAAAATTCCGGAATTAACAAACCAATTCGATATCTGTTCAGTAAACTTTTCACCGGCTTTAGAAATCGGGCGAATTGGATTTTTTCTTTAATTATTTGGAAAAAGATATTAAGTTACAAGGTCAAAAGATTAGCTTGGAATCATTATAGAAATAATAAATATGCCCACAAATTCACAACTATATGTTAAAAGAAATCCGATTGATTAACATTATTAATAGTATCGTTTATTTAACCAAATCTCCAAGTAAACGCTGGAAAGCTGATCCACTGGAGCAATAAATTAGCGCTTAAAAATTTGTTAAATAAGTTTTAAATATCGAGAATTTCATAAATACTGCCAATAAAACATCAGGAAGCTTGAATAGGAAAATTATTAATTTGCGGCTGCATTGAAACTTGAAACTTCGGCTCCTTGCTTTGTGTTCATTTGATTTTTAATTTGGCTCCAACCTGAAACTTCTGTATTAAGTTTCTTTCAATTTGGAGCAACATCAATAGGAAAATAAGTTCTTCCTTTCATAGCAGTTCAATAGAGAAGCGTCACTGGTCTCCAAAGTTGTTAATTTATGCATCGTTGGACCTGCAAGCTGGAGGTGTTGGAAAAAATTAATCTTACTTTTTTATGAAATGGTGTACGGACCTTGATAATCCATAAAAAACAGAATTTTATAGACAAAATGGGGAAAACATGACAATGCACTCGTAAGTTTGCAGATATTAGACAAAAAATATTCTGCAAATGGGCGACTGCTTTTTTCAAACTTAACAATAACTGAAGTCGATGAATTGCTCAACTTTATATATATATTTTACCCCCGTCTCCGAAGTAACCGAGCAAGTAGCTCTGCAGCCTCAAGAAACTTAGTAAAAAGTGAACCGCGAGTGATCAGTATCGGTCGGAATATACCGGGAGTCCTCTCTCGGGGTCTTCGACAGCTCTCCGCCGACTTCGACAGGGTGATGTGAGTCTAGCTCTGCTAAGGCGGCAGTTGTGGCATGTATCAGGAGCCAGTTCGGTCAGAACCCTAGTCAAGTATTGGGAACGGGTATTAGTATACCATGTCGCCTTGAACGAGCCCTGATCCGCCTAGCAGTTCCGGGATCAGCTGAGCAGAGGTCAAACCTCAGAAAACTGGAATGGGAAACTTGGCCTCGAGGCCACAACCGCTGCTGAGGAAGTTCTGTAAAGTGATGCGGCAGCCAGTGCTGGGATGGCAACTCTAGCATATTGTAGTACTTTTGTTTCGGAGCAATAATAATAATAATAATAAATAGTAAACTTGTTAGGAAATGCGCGGCAATTGCGAGGCGCATGCGTATCATCGATCACAAGTCTAAAATTTACCGCAACTTGGTTCGTCCTGTCACTCTCTATGGTTCTGAGTGTTGGCCGACTATAAAAGACAATGAACGGCGTCTTGCGGTAATGGTGATGAAAATGTTGCGTTGAACTAATGACGTACCGCACCTTGATTACATCCGAAATGAAAATGTACACGTTCGGTATGGGGTTGCACAGATCGTGGAAAAATTGCAAAAGAAATCGCGCTAGGGAGAATTCACTTGCCAACATTGGTCTGAACATCGAAGTCGCTGGTGAGCGAGCAAAAAATCGGCCGAAACAACGGTCGCTTGATACGCTGGATTCAAAAGCCTCGCAATTGCACCCAGATCATGCATTTGATAGAACCAAATGACCCCGCTTGTGAACGGGGCAAAGGCTGAAGAAAAGAAGATTTTCAAAACCACCCGAGAACCCCTTTTCAAGTTCATAGCCAAAATCTTTTCCAGTTCTGATACTTTGTAACTCAACGACCTGGAATCTATTAAAAGCAGAAGCTAAAACCTTTTTAGGTATAAATGCATTTCAGAAAGCTGTGCGAGCATCGCTCAAAGATTTTGTGTTTTAAGTTGTTTTACAGTTTGAACTCCATATATTCAGATATAGTCTGCATCAGATATAGATAAATCTCAGGCACATACTACGTTTTACCTGAGAACGCTACAAAATATAAATTTTCCATACGGTCAGCAAACACACTTAGTATCTGAGCTGGTGCTTTTCCACCTCAGTACAAATAGAATTTTGTTTTATTAGTTGGTCAGTTTGCGAGGTGTGCGCAGATAAGCGAACATCTATCCGTATTTACATTAGCGCGGATACACTACACCTTCTCAAGCCGCATCTTCGCTTCAAATGCAAGTTCAAAGGTCTAATTGAAAATTTTGCATGTTGAATGGATGTGTGAAATGTACCGACAATTATGACGACTGGTTATGATATTGTCAGTATCGTTACAGGATAGTTTCAGCTGGTTCAGGCGACTCAAGGTGGTGGTGGTGTCCTAAAAAATTGAGACTGCCATAAATCTTGCGAAAACGTTCACCTGGCGAACACATACATATTTAAGGGATATGGAGTAGATGATTGAGATGAGTTTTTAAGACTTTGGCAGGTTGTGCAATATGTTTATTCTAGTTGGAAGTGTGCAGGCCCCATGGGTGCGGGGAGGCTTGGACGGCACTTGGCATTATGCAAAACGTTTTATGAAAGTTATTCTTTCACGGTGCAGCCGAGAAACGAATGGATGCTGGCAAGATTTATGGTGCAAACCTAAGAAGATACGGTTTCTGAAATGTATTTTCTAAATATTTTCTACTTTGGAAATAAGAAACAAAGTTGAATTTCGAAGCAGAGACGGAGCTATTGATTTATTACAAATAGTTGGCGTCACTTGCCATTTTAATTACCCATTAGTAATAGCATCGTATCATTTGTTACCCACGATCGATACAGGATCCTACCATTGAATACTGTTGTTAATTTGGGTGACAAGAAGAGGGTGCCTAAAACAATAAAACATTTGTAAAGACCTTTGAACATGTTTCAAGCAGTTACCTCCGACAATATTTTTCCTAGGCGCACAAGAAACCTTATCACTTACACACCGTGTCAGATGTTTCACATACAGTTGATTACCAATTCGCTTTAGTACAGGTCGCTTTAGTACAGGTTTTGATAACATCACCCCCTTAAAAGGGAGATATGTAGAAGAAAGAGAAAGCCCCCGGCCCCCGGCCCCCGGCCCCTCGCCACCCCCCCCCCCCCCCCCGCTCCCTATCTAATCTAATCTCGTTAAATACTTGCGACAGTAAGTAAACCCTTCCCGCAGTGGTAAAGGAAAGCATGAAGGGAAAAGGGGGGTGATCTTCTGTCTCAAACCCTATTGAAAAGTCGTGGCGATCGCCGCGTTTCGCGTTTCCGATGGGACAGGCGGGCGGTATTTTGACATATTTTATTTTCTAATCTTATGCCCGAAGGGGAAGGGAGAAGAGAGGGTGCACGAAGAAGAAAAAAGTACTAAACGTACTAAAATCCGATAGCGGCCACGATTGCTTAAAAAGTTACGGCGTCCCGAAAAGGATCGATTTTTGTATCATTAATAAGCTTACTGGTAGGGCAATCATCGTCGCGATATGCAAGAGGAGGGCCGCTCCTTTCAATTATATAGAGCGGCAAAACCGCCACAACTTTTCTTCTACATACCCTGGCTTCTTGGATATAGAGGGAGATTTTAACAACGTCAGTGCCAATGCCATCAAGGAAGCCTTGACCGGTATTGGATTGGATCTCACGCATTGGATTATATCCTTGCTAAGCACCAGGATAACCCAGTCGGATCTGGGAGGCAACCACTTGACCAGAGCTGTGAACAGAGGCACGCCCCAGGATATCGCCATCTCACCGGTGCTCTGGCTAATAGTCATGGACAAAATTTTACGTACATTGGACAGCAGCGGGGTGAAGGTGGTGGCGTATGCCGACGACTTGGTGATATTAGTATCAGGAACGTTTCTGTCCATTATGAGCGATGTCATGGAAGGAGCGTTGCGAAAGGTATGCCTGTGTGCCGCAAGATGCAGACTCAGCATAAACCCAACCAAAACGCAACTGATGCTATTCACCACCAACACAAGGATACCTGAATTCCATCTACCACGGGTGAATGAACAAAGATTGGTTCTTTCCTTTAATGTAACATAGAACTGAGGGTTAAGAAGGCCTCTATAGGCTTCTATGCCCGCAAGAGAACCTTTGCAAAGAAATGGGGTCTCCAGCCGAGGATGATTCTCTGGATGTACACCGCTGTAGTGTGTCCGATCCTAACGTACTGCTCAATTGTATGTTGGCAGACTTTGAAGAAAAAAAAACAATAGAACGATGCTTAATAGGATTCAAAGAACCGCGTGTGCGGGTGCTACTGGGGCTCTGCAGTCCTGCCCGGCAGATGCTCTCAATGTACTCCTGCATCTCCTCCCCCTACACCTCCACATTAAATATGTTGCAGCGTGCAGTGCCGTCAGACTACGTAAGTCCGGATGCTGTAGATGAAATACCTCGGGAAATCTGGGCATCCCAAACGGACTATGTCACACGCAAGCTGAACTTCACGAGAACCTTTCCTGTGGACCTTCCAACCAGGGCAAAGTGGAAGACCAGCAGCGTGTTGCAAGACTATGATACAGTATTCTTTACGGAGGGATCCAAGATGGCCTATGGAGTCGGCGCGGGGTTTTTTCAAATACACACGGTGTATCCAAGTCGTATGGTCTCCCAGGTTTCGCCAATGTATTCCAGGCGAAAGTACTGGCGATATTGGAAATCTGTCGATGGCTGGAGCGCAATTCGAGCCCCAAGCTTAACATAGTCATTCTGACCGACAGCCAAGCGGCCATCAAGGCCTTGTACTCAACGACGACATCTTGCTGGCTGGTGGGGCAGTGCAGAGATGCACTTAACCGTCTGGGCGGCACGCTGAAGGTCACTCTCTTCTCGGCTTCCGGGCATAGGAACATAGAGAGGAATGAGCGGGCGGACGGATTCGCCAGCCAAGGCTCTGCTCTTGGCAGTCCCTCGGCTAATACAGTCGATGTTCCGCTGGCGGCTGTCGGGAGCCGAGTCTACTGGCACTACCTAGCAGCCGCGGGCCTGAGATGGCGAAGGCTTACAAGCTGTACCAAGTCAGGGAGAATTTGGCCCGCTTATAACATAGCCCGATCACGAGAGCTTCTGTGCCAGACTCGTGCAAATCCATTCAAGATTACGGCGGTCTGCACGGGACACTGGCCCATAGGGGCTCGGCATACCCTACAACTCGCATTGCCGAAGCTGCGGAGAAAGGAGGGAAACCCTCATGCACTTTCTCTGCGACTACCCAGCTCTGGCTATAGTCAGGCTGCGGACACTGGGTAAACCATTCTTTGTTGAGCTCAGAGAGATTTATAGCTGCAGGGTGGAAGAGCTGCTTTCCTTCGTGAATGCTGCGGGCTGGTTCTGAAGATCCGAGCCGGCTGGACTCTGCCTCCCTGCTCCCATAACAACGGTCACGGTCTTAGGAGTTTTTGGAATCAAAACGACGCACCAAAGCGCTAATTGGGCTCTTCGGAGCGGTCACTGATACCAACCTATCCAACCCTTTTTTCCGCCTTTCCCGGGATTGGCGCTGACAAATCAAATTTTACCGTCATAATATCAAAGTACCCCTACGCCATAACCTAACTTTCATTTCTTCCTTCGTATCCTCTTTTATTCTGCGAAGATGTGGTCAAAATTGAACCCTATTGACACGAAAATGTGGTCAGTATTTCCTTAACCTGCGATTATCACGATCTTCGATGCAGCAGCTAAATCCCCTAATTAACACAAGCCAGCACACACATCTAAAGTTGTTACATTCCTCGTAATGCAACAATAACGCAATATTGGGAGATGCTAGACGGTTTGGTGCTGGACGCTAAAGCCCACGGTCTAAACATTATCGCCTGCGATTTCAACCCGAGAGGTTGGAAAACACCTGCAGTCAAATCCTATTTCTAAATCTTACTGAAGCTAGACATTATATTAATCAACGTTAGATGCATGCCCGCCTTACAAAGTAGAGGGTAGAGGGCTCGATTGTCAATCTGTCCTACTTCAGTAACTCGTTGGGGAGATGGCCTAGCGGGTGCGTGATCACCATTGGAAGCGGAGGAGGAAACAGCTGCAGGCTTAACAGAAGGCGGCTCTAGAAATACTTCACGACCCTACGGGGCGATTCTGAGAAAGGCGAGCCAATTATGTCAACTAGTAACTGAATCATGAGACTCTACAATGTCGCCATGGTGCTTCCATTACCTACAGTAGCTTTTAAGATCAAGTTGCGTACGAAGGAAAAGACTCTGCCAAAGGACAAAACGGAGGCCAGAACCTCGGGAACTGGAAAAATAATACTCAGATCTTTGTAGTAGCTGTAAAGCAAACAGATTTACTACAAACAGCTGTGCCAAATACGAACCTGTGGGGAGCTGTCAACAAAGTCGTAATTAACAATATTCATAGACAAAAATCACCAAATAGAAATAATTACAATTCTTTCCCTCTAACACGAAAAAAATGAACCTCAACCAATTGTTCAACAGAATGTCTTCTCCATCACCCTGAGGAGGAACTTCAAGAGGTCTGTAGAAAAATTAGGCATAATAAGGTAACCCAGGGATGATTTCGAATAAAGCACTCCAGTGTTCTAATAAAATCAAGCCCACATGGTTCGTAAGCACATTTGAATCGTGCATAGTGGAAGTAGTGTTTCCCACCGAGTGGAAGAGGCGGAGGATGGTTCTGCTACCGAACTCGCAAGAAAACATCTGGGGAGCACTTCCCATAACGTTCCATCTGTCTTTTAGGTACTATAGGAAAAAAACGTTGGTTACTAATGTTTTATGCCAAAAATACTTTTAATTTGGTCAATTGTGGTTTGATTGAAAGCACTTTAATTAAAGCGGATATTAAGTAACCACGAATAATCAAGTGTCACTTTTCGGACAGACTTCTTTGGTACAAAATGGATGATGGGCCGAAAAAATATATTATGACAGCAAGACTCCGTATCTCTGCCTTGGACCATTATGTGTAATGGAGAGCTTGTTCTTCGAGTACAAGATGGAGCAACGCTCATTGGTTTTTCAGATAACTTGATGGGGGTAGTAGTTGCTAAACAACTCGAGAACTTTCTCGATGTTAAACCAGAAATGCCATCAAAGCATGTTTACAAAGACGAATTCACCGGAGGTGCATACAGACTTTCCTCAAGCTACTAGTAAGGAGTTGTACAGGAGATGGCGTGGAGAGATTGTGCGATAATTTCCTCAAAGGCCACTGAATCCATACACTCATCCCGTGCGTTTAGAAATGGATCGATCGAAGGAACAAAGAATTGAATTATCACCTAGCGTAATTTCGATTTTGATTCTGATTAAACGAGTCCCCAACTGGTCCGAATGCGGGTGGTCTAAGTTGTTCAGAAGGTAAAGAGGCATCAACCCTGTCTGCTCAGTCCACATCAAAATGGCCAAAGGGAAATCTTCATGGAGCGGCACTGGGAAATGCTGTATTCACTATGGTTTGCTGGCTGTGATGCAGTAGGCGGATGTCCAGAGGTCCCACACGTTATAAAAATTGGGTTCATTTAGTTCTATGAATACAAATCAAGCTTCGGTACGAACATTGTGAACTAATAGCGCGATTTAATGAGAGAAATATGAGGGTTCGAAGGAGAACGGTGAATTTTGACAAGTCTTGGATATCGCAAGTGTACAACCATCAATACACGTGGGATATCCAAGCATGCTACCACGACCTCCAGCTATTGGAAGGTAGTTCACTGGTTTACCGGAGTACGCATGAGCTGCTGGAGCTTGGAGGGCATTCCGAATCCAACAGATCGCTTAATGGGTTCAACAGACAATTGCACCATCTTAAGAGGAATCTATAGCGAACGCATACCTCGGAGTTGAACACTGTTCTAGGCATGCTTCGTATACACTGAACGATGGAATTGAACTCAAGATGGCTATGGTGTTAAACAAGTCAATCTCCTAGAGTTGTAAGCCCGGTGAGGGTCTCATAAGGGCGCATCCTTCGAGAAATCTTGGCCGAAAAGCTTAGGCATTCCAAAGGCACGTGCAGTAGACACAAGGAGCTTGTTCCGAATGTAACACTACAACCAAAGGCTTAGAACATATTATGTCCAAGATACGCAAATAAAAGAGCGGGGTTGAGTGATATCCTCAACTAAGTTCTTGAATCCCATAATCTCATGGACGCAATTTTGAAGTCAGAAGCAAATTGGATCCCGGTAAATGCAGGCAATAGTGGGGCACAGAAAAAGCCTCAAGAATCGAATTGTGCCATGTTCCATTTCTTTCGTTATGGCTCTTTTTCTTCCCATCAAAAAGTGTGTGGCTAAGTGTTAATTGTACCCCAAATAAGTAAATCATCCAAAGACAAAGTGGAGCAAAATAAATCAGACCACCTTATTTTAACCACAACCGAATGGTTGCGATAATGTTTATTAATTACTTCGTAATATAAATAGCAGTCTGGTCTATCTACCTCCCGGACCCTAAAATTGATGAATAGATTTTCCACTCAAGCATTTTTATGAGCTTATAATTTAATTTGCTTAGAACTCAAGTGTCCGATGAACACATGAAAGCTGCCAAGATCATTATCTTTTGCAGTAGGAGCTCCGGTCCTATGGTGGGATATTTTGAGTTTTTAAGTAGGCTTTATCTACTGCCTATACCCATGAATGGAATTTATCATCATAGTGGGAACTCCACATCACGTTAAGGTAACAACGGAATGAGTGCTTGTAAAATAAGGTAGAAAATGAATTGCTAAATTTTTGAGTCTCAGTAAAAGTAGGCATGTAGGTACCTCCTCTGTAGCAGTAGTAGAAATTATTTTGAGAGAATCTATGACACATGCAAAAAGACGTATAAATGAGAACACTCCGCTAAAAACAGTCTCAGGTCGGCTTTGAAAAAAATGGGGGACCCGCCACCATCGTCTGAAAGGCCACGTAACATATAGCCGTCTCAGGGAGTAGGTGGAATTAGTACCCCACTGAGATAGCGATTAGACAATGAGGTAGAGATGAAGAATTCACTCATAGTAGCAAGGGTAGGTATCAGTAGTGTCTCTGAAGAGCCCAATTAGCGCTGTCGTGCGTTGTTTCGATGCCACGAAGTCCTAAGGCCGAGATTGTTGTTATGAAAGCAAGGAGGCAGAGTCCAGCCGGGTCAGATCATCAGAGCTGCATTCACGTAGCATTCACAAAGGAAAGCAGCTCTCCCAAAAAAATGGTGTGTCCGTAGCCTGACTCTAGCAAGAGCTAGGCAATCGCAAAGAAAGTGCTGAGGATTTCCCCCTCTTCTTCACAGCTTTGGCAATACGAATTCTAGGATATGTCGAGCCTGGCGGCATGGTCCCATATAGGCTAATGCCTCGCGCAGACCGCCGTAATCTTGTACGCATTTGTATGCGTCTGGCACAGAAGCTCTCATGATCGGGCTTTGTTATAAGCGAGCCAAATCCTCCTTAACTTAGCACTATCTGAGGGTCCGTGACTGCTAAGTAGTGCGGGTAGATTCCGCCAAAGGACTGCCCAGAGTAGAGCCACGCCTGGCCAATCCGTCAGCCTGCATATTCCGCTACGACAACCCAGCGCTCTAACCACCTGATGCATCGGGACACTAAAATTCTATAAATTACTGACAAAAATTCTGGGAAATAAGGTAAGACCATACGTCAAACGACCCATTGGCAAATATCAGGCGGTTTCACGCCAGGTCGCTCTACAACCGACCAGCTTTTTACCAGTAAACTAATGCTGCAAAAGTGCTAAAATCTTAGCCGGCTTCAAGCAGACATACGACAGTATTGATCGTGGAGTACTGTACAGCATAATGCCGCAATTTGGTATACCAGCTAAACTAGTACGATTGACGAAGATGACTATGACCAACTTTATCTCAGAGTTCAAGATCTAGAACACAGGTTGACTGATCCCTTTCAAACATGAACTACTTTGAATCAGGGTGATGAACTGGCGGTGAAGCTCTTCAACCGAGCAGTCGAATATGTTATCCGAGCAATGGATACTAACAACGGCGGGACGCTACTTATTTAGTTGACACAATTGTTAGCATACACAGATGATATCAATTTCATGTCTCGAAAACTGACCGACGCAGAGGAATTTCTACATACTCTGGAAACTGCTGCGAAAGAAGTTACGCATCAACGAGGACACAACGAAAATAATGATGTAATCAAGAAGTAGGACGCCAGTTCTCTGGAACACCGACGTAGAGAACATCAACATCGAATTGGTAGACAGCTTTATATATTTGGGTGGCAGCCTGTCAAAGGACGCCAATCACAGAAATGAAAGTCCATGTGCGAATTTTCGGCGTAGTTCACGACCGTAATGGATGGCGCATCTTGTACAACCATGAGTTGTATGAACTGTATGATAAGCTAGAAGTTCCGAAACGCGTTAAAATACAACGCCTTCAGTGGGCAGAGCATGTCCAAAGAATGAGCGACGACCACATGCCTAAAAAAGCTATGAACGGACGACGTGTCGACGGGGCGAGACTACGAGGAAGGTGGGAAAGCACAATATATACGGACACCGAGCAACTGATGTGCTCCCAAGATTGGAGAACGCGGTCACGTGACCGAGATAATTGGAAAATAACGATTCGGGGCAGCCGGAGCCCTACGTCAGCCTGTAGTGTCATAATGATGATGATATAGTCATATGGGGTATCAAATGGAAGATCTTTGTTAGCACTTTCCGAACCCAGTCCTAGTTTCAACATTTGTTGGAAAGGTGGGAAGAACAGTAATTAAGTTCACCCTATAATGGTGAAATTTTGCAGCATTTATTTAGAGCATGATCCTCCAAGTTCGGTGGAAAACGTACTATTTCTAACAAAGTTATAATAAGTCAAATTTGTCGCTTCTGTGCAAATTCAAGTCTTTGAATGTCAGTATCATGCGAAAGTGAATATTCTCACCTTGCATGCATATACATTACGTTTTAGGTACTAATGGGGCTAATGTCCACTCAAATGATGTTGAAAAAGAAATACTCAAAAATTTTCATATCTGAAGCTTCTGGTTTCCTGACTTGTTTATAGCTTTTTCCAAACCAGTAAAATAAGATTTTCCAGATAGCCTCAAACTTTAAGCTCTCTAGTCGCCATCATTTTTGACAAAGCAAATTATTAACGAATCTCATCTAGACTCGCCCAATGAACCTCATGACGATCAGGAGCATTTCACACTACGGACACGCCGAAGGAACCTCCTTCCGCCAGAATCAAACTTGAGGTAAGTTATTCAAGGGTGGGTCATAAGATTCACTCATCCATCGTACATATGTTATCTGTCTATGTTTTAGGTTAGGTCAGAAGTGAGCTTCATCTAAGTATGCGGGCCTAAGCAACTAAAAGCAGTGATAAAGCAGTCGATTCTAGGTTTCGGAAGAAAGGAAAAAAAGTTTTTTGGGGTAGTTTCTTGAGCAGACATCTTTTTGTTTTTTGCCAGCATTGCCTATTTGAGTATTTTGATGAACTGCTCAACAACCAAAATCTCGGCGAGTTACAGGTCTCACCAACTAAAGACGATGGACAAATATTGCCACCACCAGGCATAGAAGAAACAGTCCGTGCAATCCACAGGCTTAAAAACCATAAGTCACCAGAAGTCGATGGAATTACAGCCTAATTGGTTAAATATGGAAACTACTGGAATATGGACATCAGTTACATCAGTTGCACCATTTATTCATCGACTTTAAAACTGCCTATGACAGCATAGCCAGGGTAAAACTGTACATGGCCATGAGAGCATTCGGTATCCCGACGAAATTGATAAGACTGACTAGGCTGACCCTGACCAATGTGCGAGGCCAGATAAAAGCGCCAGGATCACTCTCGAGACCATTCAGCATCAACAACGGTCTCAGGTCGGTAGACAGGAGAATACCCTATCATACATCCTCTTTAACAAGCGTTCGAGAGAAGAATCCTCCGAAGAATTTTTGACGTCCTACATGAGGATGCACGATGGAATCTATGAGTGATACCACCACCGCCTGGTTGTGGATAAAATTTGGCTCAATACGTTGCGGTGGGAGGGTCACTTAATCAGTGTGGATGAGAGTGATCCAGCCCGGAAAGTCTATAAGGGCAATATCTATGGTAGAAAAAGAGGACGAGGCAGACCCTGTCTGAGATATAGCGATGACGTAGGTCAGTATGCCAGACAGCTTTTAGGAATGATGATGATTATCTATTTCGCTATTGTGAGTTGGAATAACCCGGCCACGAAACTGAAGACACATCAGGTAATAGAATTATACTTGGAAGAAAAGTAGCCCAGAGGTAAACGCCCTTAATTACGCCGTAAATCCTGTGACTGGAATTTCTTTTCCAATGTCTTCATCCGCTGCCTGTAAATCTTTCAAAGATTTTACTAGAATTTCACGTGTAAAAGCCAAACATCATCAATTTCCGTACAATGCTCCATGTTCAATTCTTGGCCATTTGCAAGTTCAGTCCAAAACAATTTGTTAACGACATAACACCGAAATCAATTTAAAAAATCTCCTTACGTTGGAAACGAACAGAAGATATAAAACATTCTGTGCACTATCCATCTATCATGTTTAACGATTTCATGGATACAACAGCAATATAAATAATGCCCGTATTATATTGGCAGTTCAGTACTATCGATCTCTCATTGCTTTTGCGTTAAATTCAATTTAATGTTGGTCGGGATCGCGAACCGCTCATTTAGCTCTAGTTTAATAAATTTTCTTGTTTTAGTTTTAAACTTGAAGATTTTTCTCTGTTCACAGTAACAACGATAGACAGATTGTGTTATTGTGTTACCAGGTTAGGTACAATTCGACACTCTTCTAGGTGTAGTTTGTTAACAGGGATCAGCCTCTTTCTTTGTCATCTCCTAAATGTAATGCTAGCGGAAATAACTCTTACGATAGCCTTCTTGTAGATATCTTTATTTTTTTTCAGCAGATGAATAATTCGTTAAGCTACTTTTCAAAAGATTCTTTCGAAGAAATCAATATTATTTGAACTGTGTTCTGAGATCTCGTTCAAATGCCAACCGAAAGCATTCAATGCAACACCGGGGGATGTTCACTTAGAAAAGAAAATCATAATTCTCATCGGCGGCGACGGGCGGCGTGAACATTTCAGATACCCGACATCATACAGTCGACACGTAAAAGAGCAAAGTTGATATATAATTCACCCTCATTTCGTAATAAATTGCTCTCAATTGATCACGACAGAATGCGAAGAAGGTACCTTGGTTGCCGCGGTGAATGAAAGAATAACGCAATAACAATAGTAGAATCTTTCGATTTGTGCTCTGACTTGTGTATTTTTATTATTTTGCACTTTACCGATTTTCCTCACGCTGCTGGTTGCTATTGCCGTCAATGCAGACAGGCGAACTGGTGGAAAGGAGCTTGAGAAATGCGACCACGGCAAAGGTGGACAAGGTGAGATCATACATGTTTAAAGGTGAATTGAAAATGTTAAAGTAATTGCCCTGTAAACCTTTCGTCAATGAAATCAGAGGAGAAGGGGGTAAAATGAATGTTGCGATAGTTCATGTTTCCCCATAAGCACTCTGGAATGTTCTATTCTTAGTAAGTTTATATGTATAGTCTTCCCAACCGTCCATATTTCATAGAACGCCCCTTTCTGACTAGCCCTACTACTCCTTGCTTGCTTTTTAGCCCAATATGGGTCGGAACCCCAAATTTTTTAGCCAAATTCATTTCATTAATGGAGGCATTCCCATATCAGTCTAGAATCAGCCCGATTGAAACTCAGTGTCTTTTTAGCTGCCTGACTAACAGTTAGGATCGGTTGAATTAGCACCATCTATCTAGGACGTATATTTACGCCTGACGTGTGTGTGTGTGTATGGTGGGGGAGAAGCTGCAGCTTCTCAGCACTCAGACCTTAGAGGCCCATTGAACTCACCGCCCCATCTAACAGAATAGTCCGGATTCGTTAACGTATCACAGGATCAAAGGACTGCTCAACGCCTGCCTATCACTGCAGATTGTGATGCGCCTGCCCTTCAACCACTCGTCAATCACCAGTTTGCCGCCCTTAGGATCGCATAAACTTCGTCTTGAAAAACCGTTGTATATTATCCCAAAGAAAAAGTCCACCTCTCGTTTTTATTGGAGAGTTAGACTCCGGCTTCAGAAACCTGTTCTGTTTTCGAGCCATCGGTGTAGAAGACTTGCATATATCCCGCCACGCATTCCTCTGGGACTTCCCAGTCCTCTCTACGCTTACCTTCATATCTTCTAACAAACAGATGTATGGGGGCACGAAAATCGGAAGGCATTGTAAGAACTGGATTCAGTACTCTCAGTAACTCTTCCAATGCTCTGTGCCCCCACATCCGTTGTTTGCCCATACATCTAATCGAATTAGTCTATGAGCTCATTACAGTGCTTTGAGTAAATATATCCAAAGGCTGCAAATTGAGTAATGCATTTAAATCCCAAGGGTCCTTCTGCGCAGTCCATAAGCCGTGAGAGCTCGGTTAATCTTTACCTCTACATGTTAATTCCAAAGAAGTTTTTATCTAGAGTGACTCCCAGATATTTCACTTCTTCGGAAAGTTGAAGGCTTGTACTCCTCATCTCAGGGTGGCAAAGTCCATCCAGTTTTCCCCCTTTTGTGAATAAAACCATGATGGTTTGAACGAATGTGACGCTCCACAAGCTGATCTGTCTGAAGTTCTTTGGATTAGAATAGTCATCTTTCCAAAGTTTCGGTATGGCACATAGCCCAGAGCAAGACCTCTTCGAAAAATAATCCTTAGAAGTTGCTCTAAGTGCTCCATGCCCTCCTTTAGCATTGCTGGATAGATGCCATCCATGCCAGGAGTTCCTGAAATTTAACCAGTCTTCGTTCTTATTACTTTTACAAGCACGGTTCAAAACTCGCCTGGTTGATTTCCTGAGTTTTTGCAGTTCCGGGTTCCGCCAAAGGAGTCCCTAATCGCCTAGGGAACTGTGCTTTATTGCCAAAAAGTTCATTGAACTTTGTAAAATCCGTTTTCCGTTTCGTCTTTGTACTACAGACTGTTCGTCCGCAATAGTCAGATTGAATATTAGAAATCGGTGATCTGACAGTGAAACCTCTTCTAGCACCGGCCAGTGTGTAATCAACTCTAACATATTTGAAGTACAGATTATTAGGTCAAATACTTCGCTTCTTCTCGGCCCCACAAATTTAGGGGCGCACTCTACGTTTACAGGCCAACTGAAGTGATGAAACCAAATAGCTTCTTTTCTCTTGGATTGCATTTGCTACTGCCCTAACAAATATGTTCAGCATTCGCATCGCAAAATATTAAGAGCTCGAGACCACTTGATTCTGCATACGCTACCAGATCCCTAAGCTCTTGCCTCGGTGGAGGATATAAAGAATCATATGGTAAATGAGCGGAAGCAACTATGATGTTTTTCCTCTTGCCATTTATCTGATATTTTACGATAACCGTAAATAAGTCCTGGAAACAGAACTGTCTCAGCATGGTTGCCTCTAATCGTCTTGACATCAGCACACAAGCTCTCAGTCTTATGGGTCTTTCATTGTAGAAGATCCTAGCCTTCTGATTTCTCTGAGAAAAGCCGCACTTGGCGGTACCGCAGTTCTCATGTCCTCAGCCATGAAAAATCTCATCGCATGCCGCAGAGAATTCATCTGTTTTCCACTTAACACCTTGACTGGTTTGCGGTATCCGGTTTGCATAAATTCGATGACTCGAACTAGCATCAACTCAGTTTCGTTCGCGTCTCTGGCTCCCCTTTCTTCCACCTGTTTCTTGGAGGGTGTAGGAGAAGTTACTAGCAAAGTGGAGCACCATATGGTGAGGTCCCCTGAGCTCATTCAGACTCTTTTGGTCTAGTTCGAATACCAAGTTGAAACCCTCCATGTTTGTAGATTTGTCCTTCTTGGCATTCATGAACTTTACCCTCCAGTGTACAAAGTCCATGCCCGGGGTCTGTTCACCCAGCATGCAGATGATGTCCTCTGCCTTCCTTTGAGGGCCTGGTAACCCAGATCCGACATGTTCTATCCTGCATAGCTCAGTATTTAGTGAACTTGGGCCGATCGCCGCAACTGAAAGCCGGGGTTGCTTGCTGGAGCCACTTTAGGGCAGCCTCGTCAGTGCACTCCAAATGGAGAAACCCATCGCGAAAACCTTGATTGTTAAATCCTGGCTTCGTTCCAGGCGCCAACCACAGGCCACACAGGCATTCCCGAAGTATGGCAAATTGCCCCTCTGACATTTTGCCATCCTTGGAGGAAATTCCCATAGCCGCCCAAGGTGCTTCATCTTCCTTCGCAATGCCCTCTTCTGCCACCGGCTTGGGGCCTTTTCAGGTTCCAGGTTCACGGTGTCTGGGCCGCTTGAATCCATTTCCACATACAGGTGTTAAACCAGTAGCGTATACGTCACCAGCTTCCCTTTCTTCCGCTCTTCCACGTAAGGATGAAGGAGAAGGGTCTGGTAGACAGGATTCACTGTATAGTCCCCCCTCTTTAGTTAGAAGTTTCTTCTGCCGAGCCATCCTCTTCCGTTTGCGGGTAGATTTGGGTTGTAGTACCGCGGTCCGTAGTCGGATTTCCAGTTTCTCTCAAGTTGAGAGTTACCGTACTTTCTGTTCTGGGCAACTTCGCCGTAGGCATTAGTGCAAGCTTTCCACTGAGCCAGAAAACATGCCTTCTACAGATTTATCTATAGTGGGTACGAATGCGGTGAGTCCTCCAAAATCCTCCTCCTCCAAAACTACCACAGGCTCCCCCACCACGATAAGGTGGTATCCGAGGTGGAGAACACCTGACGCATGCGTTTACCCATTGAATCAACGACCTTTACTCCCTCTACTTCTGCTATAAGAAACCCGTTTGTTTACCAAGTAATCAATTTCTACTTTAAACAGTAGGTCAGTGCTACGCTCTCAGTTCGGAGGTGTTGCTCCATCGTGTTTCAAATGTCTTATAGAAGTCAGTAGCTCGAGATACCTCCTAGAAGGAAAGACAATCGTTTTTCGGTCTAGGCAACAGCCCGTCTCACTGATACTGCATTTCTATATGATGGTAAAGAGAAGTCAATCCTAGATGGACTTCTAAGGATATCGTTCAACATGTTCTTATCACCCCAGATAACCGTTCCGTAAGTAAGCATTCATCTTTGCACGATATGTCCTACGTAGTATTCTCGAAGTGCACCCCCATTTCTAAGCAGAGGTCTACAAATCATCAAGAATACTAAATATATTTCCGATATGCATAGTCCAGAGTACCTTTTGGTCCAGCATAATTACCGAACATTTGATCTTTGTTCCACGCCACGGAATCTAATGGTTTTTAAGGACCCAAGTTTGCATGGTGGTCAAAGGGTAGTATAGTTCCCAGGGCGAAACGTGCTCTACTACCAAACTCCATCTCCACCTCCACGTTGTGATCGTTGGGTGCTCTTTGTTAAAGAAAAGCTCCAGAGGGAGAGGGATTAAGGCGAGACTCCCGTTCCTAAAAACAGGAGAAATTGTACCAACTGGTCCCCCAGATTGGGGGTTGGGTAGGGCTGACAACCCTACACAGAAAACAACTTGTCATGAAGCCACAGCAGGGGCCTAGGACTGGACTGAAAACACAACGACAAACCCGACAACGACAACGGAATAACGATTTCCGCATTTTCTCATAGAACGTGTGCTCCTTGTACAGAGATGGAGCTGCCAAGCAGCTAGCTGATACCCTGTCCCAATATAGGGCTGATGTAACAGCGTTACAAGGAATGCGTTGGACAGGGACCGGTTTCCTGGAAACGAGTCGCTACATCATATATTATAGCGGTCATCCAGTAAACCATGTGCTCGGATTAAGTTCCTTAGTCAACCAAAAAATTAAACCTGCTGTTATCAGCTTTGTAAACATAAGCGAACGTCTACACACTCTGCGTTTAGGAGGCAAATTTAGAAATATAAGCCCCATAAACATTCACACCCCTACAGAGTAGACTGCAGAGTCCGAGAAGGATAACTTCTACGAAGCAGTAAAACGAACCCTAGAAGCCTGTTCCAAGTATGAGATATCACGCAGTGCAGCAATTATAGAGGGTATCACGTTGCTGAGTACGATCTATAAGATATTCTCTTCTATCTTGCTAGGCCGGATAGCCCAATATGCTCAGAACATCAGCGGCCCATACCAAAGAGGCTTCACTCCAGGCAAATCAGCAACAGATCAGATTTTCTCTCTGCGGCAATAGATAGAAAAACACCATTTTTCATCGACTTTAAAGCTGCTTATGATAACATAGCCAGGGTACACGCCGTGAGAGAATTCGGTATCCCAACGAAATTGATAGCACTGACTAGGCTGACCCTGATCAATGTGCGAGGCCTGATGAAAGCAGCCATCGACATCAACAACAGTTTACGACAAGGAGATGCCCTATCATGCGTCCTCTTTAACCTGGCCCTCGAGAAAGTGATCCGTGATGCTGAGGTAAATTCGAGAGGTACGATCCTTTTGAAGTCCACCCAACTACTGGTCTATGGTGACGATATCGACATCATGGGAAGAACCACCCGAGACATCCAAACTGCCTTGGGCTGCACATCAATAAAGGCAGGACAAAATATATGGTGGCAACAAAAAGCATCAAAAATCAAATCACCAACAACATTAAACCGCACTGGCCAAAAGGGAAGAATAAAGATAGGATACTGCAACTTTAAGACCGTTGATAATTTCTCCTATCTAGGGTCAAAAACCACAACCGATAACAGCTATGATGATGAAATCCGCGCACGGTAGTTGGAAGCCAACAGAGCCTATTTCAGCTTACAAACACTGTTCCGCTCGAAACGTCTCACGGTGGGGTCAAAGCTTTTACTGTACAAGACTGTGATCCTGTCAGTCCTCATGTACTCCTCGGAAACCTGGGTTCTAGCAAGGAAAATTGCAAACTCTTGGCCGCGTTCGAGAGAAGAATCCTCCGAAGAATTTTTGGCCCCCTAGATGGGGATGGACGGTTCCGTAACCTACATAACGACGAAATCTACGAGCGATACCATGACCGTCAGCTTGCGGACAAAATCCGGCTCAATAGGTTACCGTGGGCGGGTCACTTAATCCGTATGGATGAGGATGATCCCACCCGGAAAGTCTATAAGGGCAATATCTTTGGAAGAAAAAGAAGACGAGGCAGACCCTGCCTAAGGTGGAGCGGTGGCAAGGTCAGGACGCCAGACAGCTTTTAGGGATATCGAATTAGTGGACCTCGGCGCAAAACCGGGATGTCTAGAATTCCTTATTAAGGGAAGCTTAGACCGGATACGGGTTATTGCACCGTTGATGATTATGATTCAGCTCCTCAGCATTTTGCCCCATATTTCGTCAAATGTGGAAATATTGGAATCTGTTCATTTTACCGTCTATAAAATAAATATATGGAGCGAATATTATATGGATTAAACTCTATATAAGGCTTTCGCCGCATATAACTTTTACCAGGAGAGCCATGCAGATTAAATTGTGTAAATAATGCCAGTAGTATCTTACAATAGATTTGAATTATAAAACTACTTAATGATGTATTGGCGTATTTCTAGCTATTATCCTATGAAAGTCATATTTCCCAAGAAAATTTTCAACCGTTTCTGCGCAAGCATGTGTAAAACAAAATCTTATTCAAATCGACAGTTTGTCTGCCTTTCGGTCTGCCTGTCTGCTTGTCACACTCATTTTTATCGGAGACAGCGATTGACAGCAAATTTGGTGAAAAGGTGGGAACTGTCAGCGCTCACCCAAACAGTGAATTACATGATTCAAAAAAGGAATGTACTTTTTTTTCACCAAATATAGTCATATGGGGTATCAAATGAATGGTCTCGGTTAGTACTTTCCCAAATTTTGACATTTGTTGGAAAGGTGATATTTATTAACCTTGTAAATATCGATAGTTTGTATTCAGTCTGTCAAGGAATTCCCATACCAGTTTAGAGTTCACCTGGTTGGACCAAAGATCCTTGCTTGGCTATCGGTAAGAATAGCAATGTTCTGCCCTCTGTAGTTCCTTTGGAGATTAAAGGAGGCACATCTGTCTATGGCCTACATTTCCGCCTGGAATATGCTAGTGTACCTGCCCATTGGCTCGAAGTACATTTTCCTTGGACCAATGACACCGACACCCCCTCTCTCTGCTGTGAGGGATCCGTCAGTGTACCAAGTAATCAGTTGCTGGGCTCATTGCCCCACTGATACACAATTCCCTGGGTTGTGTGCTGAATTCGGTTTTTCCTGCCCAGATTACTACTCCATAGGTAATCATTGCCCTTATTATTACAGTATATATCCAAAATAGTATCTTCGGGCTGCAACCCCATTTTTTCCTGTTTCCTAAAGTCTGATATATTTATCTCAGACATGCTTTTGCTGGTCCCTGCTTTTTGAGCATTAACGTTTGTTGTTTGTTGCTCACGCAGTATACCAATGTTAACCTTGAATCCACTGCCTGACGTCCCAACTTCTCCCTTCTTGGGTGTAATTACCTGGCTTTCAGTATTTCGGAGATGTGCCTCCGCTTGATTAACCAGTTTGTGTGCGGTACGGGGTCCCGCTTTATTGGTTTTAGCTTTTTTGTTTTTATTGCTGGTACTTATTTGATTCTCACTAGTATGGGGGCTAGGAAGTCCGCCGTGCCATAGCCCCCCGTAGCACGGTAAGGTCTAACTTACTCGCAGAGGTAACCAGGTATCAGTTGGGCTCCGCTCGAATCCAGTCAGTTACCCCCGACCAAACTATCCAATGGGCACGGTTCGCATGACACCCTGGATTGGGGGAGATATTTTTCGACTCCCCAGTCTTGATCCGTAGCGTTTTGTTAATAGTAGGGTCACCTTGTACATGGTGTCACTACCAGCACTCACTAACGATCTTGGTAGACGAGAGGCTTGGCCCCTGAAAAGCCACACATCGCCCTTGAGGAAAGGCAGCTCACCCCCAGAGAGAGATAGGTTGGCCTGAGGGAGCTAAGTTCCGCGTCAGTCTATCCTGCAGTGCACTTCTTGACCCCAAGAAGAAGATTGACTATCACCTACTCAACTCCAACCCAAAAATTAAAGACAGTTTTCCGTAAGGTGGCATTGAAAATGCTTTATAGTCAGAAAGCAACTAAAGAAACTAAAGAAGGAAAAGAAATATCTCTGGGAGAAAAATTGCATCTACCAGATATTGTGTTTTGTTTGCCATATGTTCCACACAGGACAAACTAACATAAAATGCTCATGGTTTGGTGGGTGTTTGGATGAACACTTGAGACAGGCAAGGGAGCATAGGCAAGGGCAAAAACGTGGTAAAATCTAGTTTGCCAGAACACATCCTGGATTAAGCCCACCATATCTCTAGAAACGACCTGACTGAGCCGAATGAAGTCTACACACCACGTTTTAGATTACCAAGAGACAAATTTTCATTAAGCCCACAAACTTCCTGCAATCTCCTACATAATCTATCCAATTCATCCGTTTCTCCTTAAACTTGAACTTTATCGAATCGGTTGTTACTTTAAAGGGTACAGAGCAGCAGGTAATGTACGTGCGCAATGAGGTACTTGATGGTGATTAAAGCTGAAGTAGTACACGTCCCATAAACAATTGCAGATTTTCAATATTGAACCGTAAGAATCAGACTCACCGCGAAGAATCTGATATCTAGGAATGCAGCCCGAATAGTTGCTGTTCGTTGTGAGAGAGTGAAAGAAATGTTTCCTACATTCCTCCATCGATGGGAAAATTGTGATGATAGACACTTTAGCCAATCAGTTCCTCATTATTTTGATACGGTCTGCCCATGGTTGATGGCGCTCACATAGCCCACATATTGCATAAGACCGCACTATTTGTGAGGAGTGATAGAAATTTTGCAGTTTATTTCTGAATTCATTGTCTTAAGATACCATCACTGGTTTGCGGATCATGCAAGATATTACCAATTGCCGACTTATGTTTAATGGGATGCATTGGTATGCTTACAAGAACGTATCTAAGAGTGTGTTTGGCTGCTTAGTTCCCATATTTGCTCGTCCACATCCAAATTAACTTTGAGATATGTGGTTGACCGCAACTTATGACAAAGGGCCAATGCTGAAAACTATAAGAGAGCTAATTTTGGCAGAACTTCCATTGGCCTATAATAGCCTAATTAAAGAATCATGTTAACCAGAATATCAAAATTGAAAGTACCAGTCAATCTAAGAACCAGATTTTAAAAACTATTAAGACACTGGAGCCTTGACAAACTGCCATCCTAGGAAAGTGGCTCTTAGTTAAAATTGAAACTTTCTTCACGCAGGAATTAATCTGGAAAGAATACTTGGCGGCCACCTAATTATTTCTGTGGGTGACACTATCACGGATTCTGGTCCTGAACACAAACCGTATCAGCTGCCGAAAACACAGCACATATTTTGGAAGAGTCAGCTCTTTTTGTATGTTAAATTTTGCTATAAAAATGGAACTAAACGCATAAATATTTCAAAAGTGATAAACAGAGTTTCCAGCCCATCTACTGTGAATAAAATAAGGTTTTATGATACCGTTCAAAAGTTTCCAAAAAGTCCATAAAGGTGTTATTTATGAAGGTCCTGGTAATAAGGGAAATTTGTAGTGACCAAAGGCGAGAGCTTTTCCCAGAACCAGAAAAAAACTTGGCGAAATTCATCATAAACCGCATATTTGTATCTTCGCTAGCCAAGCTGGGGAATGTGGGGGGTCCTTTGAACATTTTGATCGTTCACGTGTCATTATACAAAACATCACGTGTCTTAACCGATGCTTGGGTCTGGATCTTCTCCACAAAAACAAACAAGGGACATTGCGCGAACCTACCAAAAGATCAACAGCCAAGCTAAACCAGGAATTAGCAACAAACAAAACACCGGTTCGACCGTGCGTGTGGAGCCGCAAACTCCGGACACGAGCATCACGATTCAGAAGGAAGATCTACAACGGATCCCATCCCCAATCGATGCTTTTCCTGCCTCAGATATTGGGGATTCTATGAGCGATACCATGACCGTCCGGTTGTGGATAAAATCCGGCTCAATTGGTTACGGTGGGCGGGTCACTTAATCCGTATGGATGAGGATGATCCCACCCGGAATGTCTATAAGGGCAATATCTATGGTAGAAAAAGAAGACGAGGCAGACCCTGCTTAAGATGGAGCGTAGGGCTGTGTCGCGGAGGGCTGTGTTGTGAATGGCTTCAGTATTCACTCTCACCTGGTTGCCAGAGAGGATTGTAGGTGGTGTTGTTATTCGAGCCAGGACCACTATGCCCACAAGATAGTGATCCGAGTCTATATTGGCCCCGCTATATTCATCAAGGCTGAGACCAACATGTGGTCAATTTGGTTGAAAATGGTCCCGTCTGGAGTATGTTTGTGAACCGCTTTCCGCGCAAACCAGGTACTTCCAAGAACCATTTCGTGTGATACTGCTAATTGAATGATCCGCAGTCCGTTATCATTTGTAGTTTGGTGTAAGCTATGGGAGCCAACGTATCGCCTGAATACGGACTCCTTCCATACTTGGCTGTTAAAATCCCCAAATATGATTTTGATATTATATTTGGAACAGGCTTCGAGGGTTATTTCTACTGCATCGTAAAAGGTATCCTTCTCCAACTCTGCAGTCTCCTCTGTAGGTAGGGTAGGGTAACCATTAATGAGGCTTATATTTCTAAAGGGCAAAGTGCATAGCCGTTCGCTTATGTTTTCAAAGCCGATAACGGCAGGTTTCATTTTTTGGCTGACTAGGAAACCTATTCCGAGCACATGGTTAACTGGGTTGGCCACCTATAATATATGGTCTAGCAACTCTTCTCCAGGAAACCGGTCCGTGTCCAACGTATCTCCTATAACGCTGTTACATTAGGCCTATATTGGGACAGGGTATCGACTAGCTACTCGCCAGCTTCATCTCTATACAGAGAGCGCACGTTCCAAGCGAAAATGCGGAAATCGTTATTCCTTTGTCGATGCCGGATTCGTTGTTGTGTTATTCGTCCAGTCCACAACCCCCAACCTGGAGGACCAGTTGGTACAATTTGTCCCGTTTTAGGCGCGGGGGACTCGCCTTCATCGCACATGTAATTCACAACACCCGCTCGAATTACACACACTATTCCCGCGGATCCATATCACTGGGCTCTGTTGGCTATCAGCAACCGCACAAGGATTTTGTCTTCATAGTTTTTATCGGTTATGATTTTTCACCTCAGATAGAAGAAGCCTCCTCTCTTTATTGTTTTCAGTTGACCAGCACTATTTGAAGTCACTATTTCTGTTTTAGATGGTAGTGTTACTAAGATGTACTTCGTCTTGCCTTCGTTGACTCTCAGCTCACTCCATCATGTCAATATTTTCGGCATGGGACAGCAGTTGGATGGACTTGAAGAGAACAATTACCTATGGCATCAACAATACTTGATGAAGGATGCGCTTCTCTCAGACCGTTGTTAATGGTGAAAAGTCTGAAGAGTGATTTCGTTACGTTCATGTGGCCTGGTTAATCTTATGATATTTCTTTTCCATGCCGTGACCGAGTTTTATCCTGGCTATGCTATCAATTAAAGTCCATGAAAAGGCGATGCAACTGACGATCTAGTTTTCTTATCGATTGCTACAGACAGAAAACCTGATCCGTTCGTGTGAAGGCTTTGGCATTGGCCAATAATATTCTGGGCGTGTGGGTCTAGCCGACCTAACAAGATACCGGAAAATGTCTTACAGACCGAACTCAACAGCATTATGCCTTTATAGGCGCCGCGGTGAACGATATCGCCCTTTCTATGCATGGGACTTATAATGTTCATTTTCAGAAATTGATTTGCTGCCCAATACCTTAAGCATAAGTTGCAGAACCGCTTTGTGTAGTTGGTTGCCTCCCTATCCGTCTGTAATACCATCGGCGCCTGTCGACATATGGACTTTCGAAGAATTTCTTCTATTCTTGTTGGTGACAACACTTCTTTGGTTGGTAGAATTCTATCCCTGGTGATATTCTAATTGTTGAGCAATTTATCAAAGTACTCAACCCATTTTTCCACTGTGTCATATAGTCAGATTCCAACTTTTAAGCCACAGACTGCCTCATAGAAAAAACCAAAGTAGAAGAAGCCATAAAGCACGAACGTTCAGAGTCAACCAATACCCAAATGTGTATCACAATTCTCCCGAGCAATACGCGCTACCAAGTGTTGCAGATACTAAGATGACACGTCTGCAACCCGCTGATCACCTGCCCTGCGACCTTGTAACGATAAGATGAGTTGTGTTCCCTACAGGGATCGTGCCGCATTAGAGCGGACTCGGGGCGCTGTGCAGTCTTCGAAGCAAAGTTGGAGACCTAGAACGCAGCTAATATGATCCGCCTCCTGCAGGTCAATATGTTCGGAAATGTTGCTATTCCTCAATTGCAAGCGCAGTACGCTGCAGAGGTAAAAACTAATCGAGGGCTCATCGGAGAACAGTAGAAAAACAAAGAACCATCTTCAAACCACTCTGGCCTATCCGGTACCGTTGCCATCTCTGTCCTGGACACCACCCATCTTAAGGTTCTTGCCCAAGGCCGAGAATGGTTTCGCCTGGATTCGGTGTTTAGAGATAAGATTTTTCAGCGTCCATCTAATACCGAGCTCTTCTTGGGCACGGAAGTGGTTGGTTGGTTGCGACTTTAATGCCAGGGCAATCGAATAGGCATGCCTCACGCTGATTTTAGACGGAAACGCACTCTCAAAATGACGCCAAGAATAGGGCTATAAACTAATAAAACTAATAATTCGAAAAATCAGGGCTTTGTGAAAATCTTGTTCCCTTAAGCCCGAACAGATGGACCGTTTTGTGCGGGCACTATTCCCTGCACATCTTGTACTGGTTGATGACAGTAGCGCCGCAGATACCGCAGATTGCACACCCTATGAAAGAATCAGAAGAAGCAGTCCTCGGCCAGGCCTATTGCTCGGCGCATACAACACTTGCCTGAAAGAAGCGTCACTTGCAATTATCAGCAAAGGGAAAGGCGACCCAAAGCTACTGTCTGCATACAGACCACTTTGCATACTTGAGACGACCGGGAAAGTTCTCGAAAAACCCATCAGTGTTAGACTCGCTGAAGCGATATGTGCTTCTGAAGACTTATCACCAAGAGAGTTTAATTTTAGAGTAGGAGGTCCATAGTGGATGCTGTCATGCAAGTCGTGGATGCGGTTCATCAAAAGAGGTACGCAGCCGTCCAGCTCAACGGGTCATATTCCTCGTGATGCTCAATGCCAGAAGTGTATTTAATTTCGTAAGAAAAACAAAGTAGACATCCTGAGTTCGAAGAGAATCCCCATCGTCCCATATCAATCGGCGTGTCGATTATCTAGTCAAAACCAAAGGCTAAGTAATTTTAATTGAAGATCGACTAAAAGATAGCTGCTGCTAGAGTTTCTGCCTTAAGTCGTTTAATGGCAAACATTGGGGCTCTTACATCTATAAGGTGACGCCTACGTCTTCTGATGATAACTGTTCTGCTCTAGGACACGGAGATATGGGCTGAAGCTGGTGGTGGTCGCGGGAGCGATTCCCATTGATTTTCGTGGTAAGGAGCGAAAACAAGGTAAAAAACTCAAGGTTCATGAAAACATGAGTGAAATGGGCAGCACTGGAGCATAGTGAGCTTGACTATTTCGATAACCAGCTTCTAAGTGGGCACCGAAATTTTCAGTCTTATATGCACAAGAGTGGGAAGGCATGATCTTCTGACTATGCGCTTTGCAATGGGGTTTTGGATGCCAATTACACCTTTTTAAGGTTTTGTGTGAAACAGAACCTTATTAGAATCGAGACGGTGTCTGTCTGTCCGTCTGTCCGTCTGTCCGTCTGTCCGTCTGCCTGTCTGTCTGTCACACCCGATTTATTCGGAAACGGCTGGACCGATTATCACGAAAATTGGTGAGAGTATGTAATCTGGTGTTCCCTTTACATGCAGTAAGTGACGCCATCTTGTGTTAAGTTTAAGGGGGGGCTCCCCGTACATGTGAATGGAGGGTGGAAATTTTTTTTCACAGATTGCAGCCATGTAGGGTATCAAATGAAAGGTCTCAATTAGTACTTTTCGAATCTGGTTCAATATATGATATTAGATGAAACATATGGGAGTGAGGGTTCAAAATATGACCCACAAAAAGTGTAACAGGTCTCGTTCTCAGAACCTATCCAACCGAAAAATCTGAAAAAAATCACAGTGGTGCATCTCTATAAAATCTAGGCCTCAAAATATATCCGGTTCCGATATCTGTACAAATAAAGTTAATAATAGTATATTTCCACATTTTAGAAATTTACCCGGCACCCCCCTTATGTTCATCCCGGAAGTACAAAATTTGGCAGGTGTGTAATGAAGAAGATAATGCACAGTTTAGTCAAGTTTGAAGAAAATCCAATTATTATTAACAAAGTTATAGGGGGTGAAACTTTACCATTTTTTGTGAATTTCGTGCACTCTACAACCTGCATGACGTCATCATCACATATCAATTCGTCAATACCACAACGAAATGAGTTCTTATGAATTGGGTCGCACAGAATTATTTTGTTTTAGTTTTTTTAGTTATTTGCCAGCCAGACATGTGTGCATGTAGGTATATAATATATGCGTGCTAATGAACTTTGTGGGTAGTGCCTAATTCAAATAGATATAAGAAGTAAATCGGAAATATGGGTATTATCAATTTATATACGAGCATATATGTGTACAGCATTGGGAAATAGGCAGTTCGTTTGTTTAGGGTGAGCGTAATATGTACGTATGTCTCGCAGTTTGGAAAAATATAAAGGATTATGTTGGATTTGTAGCTATATACGGATAGAGAAATGTGCGTTGAAATTTTCGTACATAAGATGAACACAAAACCTTTATACCCGAAGCACGAGCTTCCGGTATTCCGACTTGCTTCTTGTGGAAGTTGAGATTCGCCAATAACTTTATTTAAACACTGGAGAGTACTCTGGTGGTGGGGAGCGATAACTGATAGAGCCGTGTAGAGCATTACCTTCATATTAGGATGGCAAATGGTCCCTTTCCCCCAGTTCCTTTCCTACTCTCCCGTTGGTGAAAGGAATTCCCTGGCTTCAAGGCCAGGCAAATTTTCTGACGGTAGGTCAATTTTCTCACGACACGAAAGTATCTAGTTGATAGTCCGACGAGGTACAGTTGTGGGGATCTAGCACTTTTTGCATGAAAGTATTCAACTCTCCAACACACACAAAAAAAAATATAGATCTGAGAGCTGCAGTTACTGCCATATCGATTCCCCCTATTGGTATTGTGGAGGACTTCACCTCAGTGAATACTATTTTTGAAATCAGTTATCATTGATACATTTTCGCAAGCTATGGATGCCACAGTACCGTTTCGGTTCGTTCCGTTGTCTCGTAAAAGGTAGAGTGGGTGATATTCGACTTGTCGACTTCGACTTTAAACGTACCTACTTACTCCCACTGCCAATACTGTATTTTCAAAACAATGAACAATAACCCTTTTGTTCATTTCTTCCTTCGCATAAATTTCATATTCTTGTTATCCTTCCCACTGCTATTTTCGCCCGTCAGGCGGTGTCTTCCTACCACTTACCTAACTGATAATAAACATGTTAATGCACATATGTCCTCTGAGAGTTCCTTAAGTGCCGCCAAAAATGACCCTAGTAGGCGATGGTCTTAGCTAGCCTGGTTGACAAATATCGACCTATAGGGTAGGACTATCCCAAAACCCTGAAAATTCGGCGACACAGACTCACGCATCGGTTTAAGGACACGTCAAGTTGTACAATGAAGTGCTCCAAAGGACCCCCCCCCCCCCTTACACTAGAGAACCAAACCGTCGTACACTTCAGTGGGGCCTGAATATAGTGGGAAGACATTCACAATTTTTTAATTTTTTGGGATAGCTCTCCCCTCTAGGTCGACTTCGGCAAACCATTGCTCATCCAGGAATGCCATTACAGGGATCGACTTCACTCAGGAATAATATCGTAAACTACCACACTTATTTGGTTTATTTCTATAATTGTTAATTCGGAGGTAGCTTATGTGAATGGTATTGCCAAAAGCACGTTATTGTGCGGTTAGAAATGCAAAAAGGACGTCCCTTATAAAAATTGGGGGAAGAAGAACCGTTGGAACTTCCTGAACCTAACTTTCACAAAAGGAGAGAGTACCCGATAATATGCTTAAGATTCAGTTGAGCACCCTTGATTAGCAATTACTACATATGCAATAAAAAATATGAACAATATTTAATAAATTTATTCCAGATTAAAATCTGCCTGAATTCGGGGAACGAAATATATACATAAATTTTAATTTTTCACATCAGATTTACAACAAACATTTCTCAATTTTCTCCAAATTGACGTCACCGTTAAGAAACTCTGTTCCTAATATGCAAAAACGAACAAAACAATTATTAAAGCCTAACGTATTTTTTCGAGCTCGTAAACGGTGAAAGTATTATTAAAAGTTAATCAAATAGCTAACAGTCCGAAATGATAGTATCCATCGTCATTTATAACAGAAATAACTCATCTCTGCTACACTAAAATAAGATAGCGCCAGAAACGAGAAAAAAACTACCGAAACAAAATAATAATATTCTAAAAATAGCCCCGACCAAGACATTAGAGGAAAACAGGCAAAATGAACTGCAGAAACGAGGCAAAAAACGCAGAAGTAAGATGAGAAGATACTTTTACTCAAAGATGTAATTTTTGAGCATCAAAATAACTGACTCTAATTAAGCAACGGAGAGGAAAATACATTGGTCCAAAAACAAACTAATATTCATTTTGCGTTTCAACTGATATCATGCACTGCAGCTACTTCGTGCAAGAAAAGATACATTTGAGATATATGTAGTTTAGTAGTAGGTAGATAGGATAAATCGCCACCAATTCATCTTCCCCGTGTGTTATGTTGTGAGAAATTTATGACAAAAATTCTCTGCTTTCTCTTGATAAACGCCCGAAAGCCACATTCCCATAAAGTTCAGTGGAAATTGCTCGCAGACCGAGGTAGAAATGCATCAGGCCCAATGAGGAAAGGTATTATAACAATCAGAACTCACATACTAATAGTTATCGTGCTAGTTCGGAGCGTGAAAGCCTGTAATTAAATTAAATCGCCTTAAACTATTTAATGAGAAGAGCGGCCAAGATATATATTGGTCCAGACTCGGCGGTGATCTACGGCAATTAAGATCATCTTCGTGGAGACGGATGCATCCTCCAGCTGGTCAGATGCTACAGAATTATACCTTTCAAAATTTATTATTTCTTCATTTTTTCCATGTGTATGACGCCGGGCAGAGAGACTCGTCTAAAATTATGGGAAATACCCAAAACTAATGTCCACGTTTTTCAAGTTATGTCATTTCTTATAAACGATCATAATTCTTGTCGCTCTGTTCACTATCCTCGTGGTCTCTGGTGTCTCTGGTCTTGGAGCCAATTCAATTATACAATATTAAATTAAATGCTAAATGTGAACTCTTTTATGCTGCTTTCGTCAATTCCATTAAGGTGAACTGATATTATTGTTAATCTGGTCTTGATGCTGGACGGGCCAGGAGGAAATTTGATACGGCCCCAATTATTCCGTGTGTTGTTCCTTCCAATCTGTTTGGAAGGAGACAATGAATAGGAACTAAAACATGACTACCGGTTTGCTTTCACAATGGGATGATCCCTACTGGTTTTAGAATATTGATATTGCGCTTTACAAAGGAAAATATTTATGTTCCTCGTTTAAAAATCCAATACAAATTACCCATGAAAACGGGTAATTTGAATTCGATAGCTCAGACTGTTTAGATATTGCAACTATTTTGTGAATCTATGAAAAGCAAAGAAAGTTCTTGCAATTATACGATTATAAAAATGAATCTGAACACTGTCAAGTATCTATTTCAAACTGCCAAAAGAGAGTGAAGAGACTGTTTCCACATTTCAATTTAAGCATTTCAGATAGGGCGACAAGCAAGAAATAGCTTCTAATTCAAAAAAAGCAAATCAAACGAAAGAGTCCTTTTTATCTTATGAACATTGGAGTGACATTTGCTGAAAAGAGTACTTAAGATGGCTGCTTTCTGGTCAAAATCAGGGGAGGGGAGGAAAGACATCATAATTCTGACAATTCTGGCCTTATACGAAAAAGATCCTCCTATCTGGCGGTGTTGTGGGAGTTCGCGGAACGAAAGAAAAAACCTCTTCTTTTTCTTCTGCCTGTGTCCCGTTCACAAGCGGGGTCGACTCGTCGTGATCGGTTTCGCCATTTGTCTCTATCAAATGCCTGATCTGGATGCAATCTCGAGGCTTTTAAATCCCCATCCAGCGTATCAGGCCACCATTGCTTCGGCCTGCGTTTCGGTCTTTTACCATCGACTCCGATGTTCAAACCAAGTAAATTTTTCTTAGCGCAAATTACATAACCATACCATGGAAGACGCCTCTCTCGCAATTTTTCCACGATCAGTGCAACCTCATAACGATCGCGGATATCTTCATTTCGAATGTGATCAAAACATGTCCCGCCACTAGCCCAACGCAACATCTTCATCTCCATTACCGCAAGACGCCGATCATTGTCTTTCATAGTCGGCCAACGCTCAGAACCATAGAGGGCGACAGGACGGACGACATTGCGGTAAATTTCAGATTTGAGACGATCGTTAATACGTCGATCACAGTTGTGGAACGCCACTTTATCCAGGTTGCATTAAAGCGTGAAGCAATTTCATAACACAGTTCTCCATTAGCTGATAGCATTGACCCGAGGGATTTATGATAAATCGCTCAGTTGTCAGCAGATCACTGCCGCTGACAATGATTGTGCCTATTTCATGAGGACCGATCGTCCAAAATTCAGTTTTGTTTAGATTCAATCTGAGATCATATTGCGTGAGGCGATCATTCCATTTTTGGACAAATTTTTCGATATCATTTTTGCTAGGAAAGCATCATCTGCATAAAGCAGTGTATAGAGCGCTGGAAGTTGGATGTTCCGTGTGGTGGTGTCCATAACAAGAACAAAGAGGAGTGGTGAGAGGGCGCTTCCTTGATGAACACCAACAGAAAGACGAAGTGGTGTTGATACACCCGCCATACTTCGAAGTTTACTTTTCTTATCGTGGTAGAGCAATTTAACCCACCGCACGAGTTCTGCTGGCACTAAATGTTGCCAGATACCAGATACCAGATGAGTTCGTGCAGCACACGGTCAAACGCTTTCTCTAGATCCAGAAATGCAATTTAAAGAGGGCAGTGCTTCTCACGGTATTTCTCCATGAGTAAACGCGCAGCGTGAATTCCGTCAGTAGCTCTGCAGTTCTTGACAAGTCTGGATTGATTCACGATTATTTCAACGATTTCACAGATACGCACAAGAATCCGTTCAAAAGTAACCGGATCGAATGGTAATTTGAACATTCTGCTGGACTACCATTCTTTTCCCATATTGGAGCAGTGGTACTTTCTTGCCAGTCAGATAGTGTTCTACTTCCTGAATAACCCGATTAAAGAATTCACTGCACCACAGTTTTGGGTCCCAACTCTTCGCTTTCCAGAGCTCAGATGCGATGTTGTCAGGTGCTGTGGCTTTCCCCGATTTCATCCATTTTATTGCCTCCTCGACTTCAGTTGCGGTGACAGGTGGAACTGCTCCAAATGCCGGCAATACTTGTGGAAGTGGAGGATGAGCAAATTCTTCAGTTGAAATATGTTCGAAGTATTCTCGAAAGCAAGTACTATTAGTAAGCAAAGTACCGTTCTTGTCATTAACTCAACAGAAGTGGCAAGCTTTTGCAAGTCGATACAGATTTTTCTCGCCATCCCGAGTGTCCGCTCGGGTGACAGTGACTGCTTTCTTTGCTTCCCGGTTGGCATTCTTATAAATTTGCAATTGGCCTGTGTTTTATGATCGAGAAATTTTTGGTAGAGGCGTTTCTTTCACAGACCTTGATTTCAACATCGGCATTCTAAAGCGAAGTATCTCTGTTGATGTACCGCTTATCTGGTGACCCCGAAGGTTGCAGAGGCCGCTTTGCGGATCGTGTCTTTCATTTGGTTCCACGATTCTTCAACATTCGTAACGTTTAGTAATCGCGTATGTGAGATTATTTCTTCTTTCTTCTCACGAAATTGCCACCATTTAATGCGCAGCGGGCCCGTGCGTTCCACACCCTGTTTTATCGGTGGCTTAATTTGCAGGACGGCAATCAACGGCCGATGTTGGGGTGCGATGGTTTCATAGGGAACGGCTTTGCAATCAGTGACAGTGGTAAAATGTCGGTGTCTTATGAGAATATAGTCGATTTGCATTTTACTGCTCCCGCCATAAAATGTAGGAAGAGGAGGCAATCGTTTGATGAACCTAAACGGTAATAAAGCCATAAGCGGCAAACGTTGAATCATAAAATAACAAAATGCAAAGACAAAAATTAGAATGGAACAACCCTAACCTCATCAATGAAGAAGTTGAGTCTTGACTCAGATTGCACAATTGGGAACCAACCACTTATTCAATTGAGAACCAATCTAATTGGTATCCAGTTCGCCACGGACAAAAGCAGGTCACTTCATTCAGTGGCCTTTGATCCTGAGTTTTAGCGTAAGTATTTGTCTTTGGGCAAAGGTTGCCCTGGACCAAAAAAAAGTGTCCAGAAAAATCGCCTAAGAACGAACTGGCTTTGGCCAAACCGCCTTCGAGTAAACCCCCTCCGGCCAAACCACAACCGTTAGGTTGTACCAAGGTCAAGAGGTAAGAATCATCCACAGTATTTTCAGCTAAGGACAAATCGAAGCAGAAGCGGTCCATTGACGATTCCAACTCTTTACCCCAAAGGACAGCAATAAACACTACCGGCAACGGCTACATTTTCATTTTCAGCCACTGCTGCCTCATCAAGAAAAATCTTCTCACTGTAGAGTCAACATTATTGCGAGGCATCAAGATGTGCTTTGAGTCGGTCAGTCGCCATGTTACAAGTGCGGGTTCTTAGAAGCAGTGAATGAGAGGTTCAGTGTATAGCACAGATGCTATATTTTCCGAAGAAATTCTCACACTCCTCTCTCTCACTTCTTACATATCCCCTAAAGGAAATATAGATTGTTGGCGAGGAAATTGGGGGATTCAACTTCTGACATGCTGATGATTGTATTGCAGAGGAAATACTAAGTCCCACTCCTGCATGGTCGTTCTCGAAAACCCCTTGCTTACCTTGGTATCTAGAATCCAAAGGGTAATAGTAGGTCGCCATATTAACGCCCACCATATCAGTTGGGAAAACTAACCTGACCAAGTGATCCAAACTTCTTTTTTTTTTGTCTAGATTAGAGGAATGAATTTACACACAGTGTTGGGCTCCCGCAACGGTACACCGTCAGATTACCAACTAAATACCTTCACATTCCAGGAGAGCTGGCCTGGAACCATGTGTCACATTACCTCGGGCTAGGCCCGACCTCTCAAACTTCGAGGAGCATCCAAATCAGGGATCGCCAATTACGTCGGACGGCCTATGCATTTCATTCTGGCTCCAACCGCCCTTTAAGCTGGTGATCACAAAGAAGGTTTCTTTTCATTGAATTCGCATCAGGAGGTAGGCCAAAGCCATTTAAAAGTATTAAATAGTATTTTTAAACTTTTCCTTACTTTTCGCCAATTGCGTCGCACAGCCTATACACTTACCTCCGGCTCCTACCGCCCATTAAGGCGATGATCACAAATAAGGTGACTTTTCATTGAATTCGCATCAGGAGGAGATCACTAATTGAAGAGGAGATGAGGAAGAGAACTTCTAGTTGAAGGAACCCTATGTCATCCAGCCTCTCCTCCGGTGGAGCTGCATTCTTTCTGCAAGCAGAGCACAAGCGTAATGCAAAGGACGGCTACGCCTCTTAGCGCTCCTCAGTATCTACTCGACAATGTTGTCAGAATGGAGATCCCTGTGTTTAAATGGAGCTGCTGACGAATCCCATCTCACCTTTTGTTGTGATGGGTGTCGTCCACAACTCTATTGCAAAACACACAATCAGGAGATCGTACCTTTTCATTCTTGTCTAGATAAGACTAAAAGCGTGCATGCGCACTTCGGAGTCTCACCATTCTTCCGATTCAGACAGGCACCAAAGTTGGCAATGGGCCACGCATTCTACCTGCCTCTATTCCCATTTTGCCAAGAGAGTTGCCACTCATCTAGGGTTTGTTGCCACCACCGCCGATTCAAAGACAATGCACTACACTAAAGCCAAATCCAAAACAAGGCTCTTATTATTGGAAAAACATGAACCCATACCTCTGCGCCCTAGAGCAGAACAGACTGTGTTGAACTAATCAGGAGGCGTAGGACTCTCAATATTTGCCATTAGCAGATTTAATGTCGAAACTACAGCTACAGCCTTGCCCGCTGCTGCTTTGATTTGCTCGAAAAAGCTCATGTTTGGGTCAAGTATCAGGCCAAGATACCTTCTCGTTGGTTTTGACTCGATTATCCAATCGCCGATCGATATGGGACGCAGGGTCGGAATTCTCTTCTAAGTCAAGTTTTTCCAGTGCACACTAGCTCATTTCAGTTCTACTCTGAAGACTGGACGCTGCCCCCAGCCCGCAGTGTACGCCACGCTCTCATCAGGCGTGCCACGATCCCTGCATAACCGCATCTGCGGCATTTTGTCCATCTGTCAGGTCCCCGGCAATTTGCAGACTTGTGATATTCCCACGCTTCATAACCACCGTTTCTTGATAAGCCTTTCATCTTCGGCTTCCGCAAGAATAGTCAACAGCGCTCCACTCGGCTTCTATTGAAAGCCATTTAGTCAGTTTCAGAAGTTTCCACACTGCCGACGCATTTTCATGTTGTGTACAAACACGGCCAACTCATTCTCCATTACCACTATCTCCTCATTTATATTGTTTTTATTCGCCATTTAAGTTTTCACCAGCGCATTGTATACAAGCGAGCCGAAATAATCTGGAACGGGTATATGCTTGTGGACAAAGTTACTCAGGGGTCGTCAGCGACCTTTGACGGGTCGCTTAGAATACGGGAAGGGACGTCCCCGAGGTGCCCGAGTAAATAGTTTTGTCTCCTAGCTGACAGTGTACTTGTATCCTAAGTAACAGCCTTGAGAAAGTCTCTCGGTGAAGAGCGAACCACCAATGACCGATACACGTCGAGACACACTAGTTGTCCTCGGAGTCGTCAACAGTTCGCTGTCGATAGAGTGATGTGAGCCTAGCTATAACAAGGTGGTTGTTTAAAAGTGTATCAGGAGTCCGCTCCTTCGGGACCCTAGTTGGGTAGTGTTCATTGAAGCGGTGTTAGTAGACCGCTTTGCCCCGAGAGAACGCTGATCCGTCCGTGAGTTCTAGGACCAACTAAGCGTAGGTCAGGCCTCAGAGACTGGAGTACGGGTGTGTCCCCGAGGGTACACCCGTTCCTGATTATTATGGCATGTTCCCTTGCACACCATGCGCTGGCAAATTTTCCATGGAGAATAAATAAATCGTCTGTCCAAAGACAAGGAGGCTGCAAACTAAAAGCCACTAGTAGAAAAGACGAAGAAACAAAGAAGGACTAGACCGTCGACTCAGCTCATTAAGCCGACGGAAGGCAAGACATTTGCGGAAGTCCTTAGTAAAATCCGCTACAGGATGAAACCCGAAGATAATGGAACAGAGGTATCTTTCATACGGAAAAAGAAAGGTGGCGAAGTTCTCGTCGAACCGGGCCCGAAGAAGACAAGAGTACCTTCCGCGAAGTGGTGAAGGGGCTACTGGAGGAGAAGGCACTTGTTTCTAGTTGAGAGCATATGAGCTCTCTAGAAGTCCGAATCTTGACTGCTTCACAGAAAAGGTCGAAGTGAGGAGGCCATCAGGCGTGAATGTCCAGAGGTAACCAACGCCCGGATAGGTAAATGCTCGAGGCCAAAAACTCGCCGTGGTCGAAGTCTCTGAATAATATGCGAGTACACTCCTCAGCAGCGGGAAAATCTAAATTGGATGGGTAGTATGCAGCGTACGAATGCGCACAATCCCCCATCAAGTGCTACAGGTATCTGGACTATGGACACACGTCAGCAACTTGCAAAGGATCGGACAAGAGATCAGCGATCTGGAAATGCGGTCAGGTAGGCCACCAAGCGAAGACCTGCAATGAAAGCGAAAGTTGGGTTCTCTGCAGGGATCGTGGCGCATTTGGTGAAAATGTCGCTGGACAATGTCGCTCTCACTGCAAGCTCAGGTTGATGTCCAACCTTTAGGGCGGAAGTAGAAAGGGCTAGGGTGCGAATAGCACGATCCGCATCCTACAAATTAACATACACCAGAGTGCAACCGGTCACCAGCTGCTAGCGCAGTTCACTGCTAATATAGTACTAACCAACGAGCAATACCGAAACAGGGATCAGGCTTCATGGCATGTCGACTTATCGAGTACCGCTGCCATATGAGTTCGGGACGACGTTTGACTTCGTGCTCTCGCCCAAAGCCGAGAGAGTGACCTTGTCACGATTCGGTATTTAGCGTTTACCTGACGTCGATTGTGACGATGCCGCACTTTCGGTGTCGGCTTAATGTTCTGGAGGGCGCTGTTTCGGGCAAGACATGCCTCAGCCAAACTCCAGACAGAAACGGAACCTGGAAATGGCGTGAGAACCGTGCTCGTAGTTTTCAAGACCGGATCCACGCCAACGTTTCGGCGCTCGAGCTGCGAAGGAAGAATTCTTCACATCACTTTTGCGTCGGAATCTCTAGCACCATCGGTAGACGGATGGCGATTTCTGGAAAACTTCTCGACAAGTGATTAACAGTGCATCACCTTTGAAATTGTTGACGCTACTTGCCGGTGTGCACCAACCCGGCGTTCCTTCCTGCGTGTGGAATGTCGCGATCGGGAACATGAGGAACTGTCTGTGGGGACTTAGCTATAAGCCTGTTACCCCAAAAATCGCGGCTCTGCTCTCCGGCGGAAGTTTACATACTGGTGTTCCGCCAACCACCGGACTTACTGTTCGAGGCGCTCAAAACTTGCTTGACGGAGCGCATTTTTCTTTGTCGCTGATAAATGGCCAGACTCGCACTGATCCGCAAAGGAAAATTAGACCCGTTTCGAATGTCCGATTGGTGCATCACATTTTATTCAGTTCATAATTCGATGTGAAATCCGTACCCTGCTTCAAACGGGCGTTGAAAAGTGAAGATCTATTGCGACCACGGAAGACTCTTTCCTAAGGCTACTTGCCGTCCCGTGGAATTCAGCAGAACTTCGGGGCGTGCACCCTTAAAAATTATTTTCAACAACCTCCTATCGGGCACGTGGTGTCTACCGTAGGACAATGTAGTTATACCGCTAACTTCATAAATAAATAAATCGATAAATGAACAATGACTTTATAGTCGTCACGATCTTTTACATTCATCTAATGAACTGGAAATCACATAAAATCAGACCAAATTCAGAGTTCACCAAAGACAATGCATTTTATCGCATTATAAAACTCAGCATCTTTAGCATTTCCACTGAAATAGATCTGCATACCAATAAAAGTCGTTAATGGTGTCTTAAATTACACTTTCTGGCGAAATTCTAAATGAATCGATTTCGCGTTAGCAATAAATCTCCAAACGTCCAACTTTATTCAGCTTTAATTGTTTATGATTTAGATTCCTTTTGGTAACCCGAAGCATTCTTCCATAAAGCATTGTATTCCTTTGAGGCATTCAGATTGGCGATTTATTTAGCTGAAATTAAAGCACAAGTGTGAGTTCTATCACCCTCCATTTTCCAGCTAATTTAGCTAAAATAAAGATTGTGTAGCTACTGGCAAATAAACTCTATTCAATTTTCAATTTATTTACGCAAAGATACCAGCATATGTGTGTAGTTCACATGTGGACAGTTAAAATGCCTATTATGATGCATATCACCTCCGAATCAAGTCCTTTTTGTATCTGATGATTTGCATACGTGAATGAAATGGAGACAAAAACCGGGTTCTGTTATACATAAATTGATTAGGTGGATTCTGCTGTATCTAGGAATTAATTTAAATGTTCTTAAATTATCCGCGGCTAATAGACTTGCTCCATTATTTCACTGAAATTTATGTTACCGGCAATATTCCAATGAACAAAACAGTCATTCTGGTATCTGATGACCGGCGCTAAATTATGATAGCTTTCGGCTACAGACCTCATTAGTGTTTTTCGATGATGGAATTCTGTTTTACACTTTTTATGGAATCGATTTCCTATAAAAGTCAATTTTCCGGACCAAATATGCTGGCAGTGACGATTTCTTTGTGCGAAAATTCGCACGCTCGCAGTGATAGATAAACCGAGGTGCGGATCTGGGAGGACCATCCCCGGCTCGCGCAAGCCTAGCAACGTGTTTCACACAATTTGCATGAATCAGAGATTGCCTATGCATGAAATATGCCTAAATGGCTTAAAAATCTCATAAATATTCATATTTGTTGCTTTTGTTCGTGAAATTAGAATACATTTTTCAAAGAGTTAAATTTCGGGTTTCGATTCCGACAAACACTTTTTTGTGCTGAACCACATATAGCCCCGATGAAATGGCTGTTCTGATTTCTAATTTCATTTATTAGAACGTAATAATTCAATCTGATGCTATTCAAGCCAGATATTAACACAATCCAGTAATGTTTTCAGTTTATGTTAATTGGATTTCCAGCACTATGCATCTGTCCGCTATTCATATTCAAAATCATATCACTAATCTATGGGAGATATTAATAAGCATCAATCGTAATAAAGCTGGCCATTGGCGGGGTGCATTTTTTCCGTCTCATCCGCACAATATTGTTAATTAGTTTAATTTCTTGTGTCGCCAATGGGCTTACATAAAAAACAATATTCAAGTTGGGACACTAACACAGAAGCTCACTGGTTTCATTACAGTCAACCTTCATCATACAAAGCTACCGTGATAGTTTCCATAAAACAGGGCATTGTTGTACTATCCAGAGTGAACCCTACCGTCAAAAATTTATTATGTACTGTGGAAGAAAAATATAGGAAGATTTTTATGGATTTTCTTCTAAAGAAGCCGCCGCAGGGTCTTGTCTTTTGTTGTTTATAGTACTGAAGGTGAGATAATTACGTGATCGTAAAATCCAGAGTGATAGATTCGCCGCGAGAACGCTAACTTCAAGAGCAGATAAAGTGAAAAAGTTTTATGTAAGAATTGAACCTTTTTTATTTTTAATAGGTTTCAGTAGATGGATCATAAGTGAAAGGTGAGAGCACTAGCCGTTAAGAATGCAACTGATTTTATTGGATATTGAACAAGCAACGAATTTTCTGGAACAATTAGAGAACTGGAATGATCTTTCCTTTTTCTGTAGCTTAAATTAAATCCCTGATAAAATTTAGTTCTGATGAAAGTTCTGTTTTTAAAGTATAACCGTTTTTGTGTATTGCATATGTGGCAGTCAAAGAGTTTTTTAGGTCCCAGCGATAAACGTGGATTGGTACCCACGATGGAGCTTAAAATCTGGGAAACGCCTGCTGAACCAACATCAACATCTTTACAATCAACTCTATCTCCACCTCCATGTGATGATCGCTGGGAGTTCTTTCTTAATGAAAAACTGCGAGTTTCCCGCGCCTTGAAACGGGACAAATTGTACCAACTGGGTTCTAAGTTAGGGGTTAGGTAGGGCTGAGAACCCTATACGGAAAACAACTTGTTTGGAAGTCACAAAAGAGGCTGCGGACTTTATGAATACTACAACCACCAACCTGGCAATGAAAACGGATAAAAGATTTGCGCATTTTCTCATTGAACGTGTGATCCTTGTACAACCGATACCCTATCCCAATGTAAGGCTGATTTAACAGCATTGCAAGAGATGCGTTGGACAGGGACTGATTTCCTAGGGAAGATCCACTACATCTTATATTACAGTGGCCATCCAGTAAACCATGTGCTCGCAGTAGGTTTCATAGTCAGCCAAAAACATACTATTATCAGTTTCGATAATATAAGCAAACGGCTATGCACTCTACGTTTGCGAGGCAAATTTAGAAATATAAGCCTCATTAACGTTCACAAGCTGCTACAAAGCTATGGTTGCCAGAAGGGAAGTTGGCAGGGCAAAGAAGAATGCGGAAACGGTAAGGAGCACACAAACGGTGACACACATGTCGCAAAGCTTGTCCCGATCAGGCGTATCTTACGCCCACGCAGCTAGGAATGCTCTTCCTAGAACTGCAGTA